>NC_057345.1:167557565-168807565 GCF_016509475.1 Prionailurus bengalensis | reverse complement strand
CCAGGTACCTCCCTGTGATAATCTTTAACTCTTTCAGTCTTAACGTAGATTAGGACTCTGGAGACAATGCCCAGAGGCCTGGTCTTTCATTCCATGGGGACTCTAGATATGGACAACCTGTTATATTTTAACAAGAAGGTTAATTTTTTTTTTTATGTTTTATTTGTGTTTGAGAGAAAGAGAGAGCAGTAGAGGGGCAGAGAGAGAGGAATACAGGATTTGAAGCAGAACCCAATGCAGGACTCAAACTCATGAACCGTGAGACCATGACCTGAGCTGAAGTCGGACACTTAACCGACTGAGCCACCCAGATTGCCCCTGGGACAATCTGTTCTAACAAGAGTTTGGAGCTTTGGGAACACAGCTTTTGTTATTTTTTTCACCCCCCAGATCAATAGCGCCTCTCTGGTAACTCTGAGTGTAGTCAGAGTCCCCAAAAGAACACTTCCTCTTAGAATTATTGCTTCATTTGGGGCATTAAAACTGTCTATCAAGATTGCTAAGTTTCTAAAGGTGTATGTTGTAAACCAGGAAGCCCTACAAACAACTCAAAATAAGCATTCTATAGAATTGCTGCATTCCCAAAGATTTATTTTCAGTAACTCTGGGGAACAGTATAGGAAGTACATGGAGTACTCATTTGAATCATTAAAAGTGATAAATGTCCACCATTACTTGCTGTCATGGGTTGATGCAATCTGAGACAGTGTCCCAAAATAACAAATGGTGTTATTTAAAAATTAATTAGGTAATACATAACATTTTTACTTTTATATGTTTTTAAGATCCAGAAATTGGTGAAGCCCAGTTTAATGTCAACAGGGCAGAGTTAGCTGTAGGCAAATTTATGAAATAGAAAAGTTTTCTTTGGCCCCCTCCAAACATCATCTACTCTATATTCTGTTACTCTGTGAAGAATCCTCAGCACTGAAATCCCTCTTAATGCCTTCTGGTAAGCCAGATACTCCCATGTAGTGTCCTTCTCTGACTGGCCCACCCTAAGTAGGGCTTCATTAGTTAGGTCTTTACTTCACAGTAACTTCTAATCAAAATTTAACTTGTCATATATTCTACTCTTATTAGACTCTTTTATTTTAGCTTAAAAATTGTTTATTACTAAGAAGTGAAAGTCTGTTAAGCATTATTACTCATTGGTTATAGTTATATTATTAAACACCAATATATTAAAAAGAAATTCATAAGATCTGCAATATATTTCCACAAGACCCTTTGTCAGCATTAGTGAAAAAGCAATCATCGGCAACACTCTCACTTCAGATGCCTCCAGCAAAGGTTAAGGGTGTGTTATGTATCCAGGTACAAGGCCATTATGAAATGATGCCTTGAACTCTCTCTTCCCCAGTATAAACAAATGGAACATTTTATGGATGAAATTAAAGGATCATAGAAATATGACATTACATCCTGCATTTTTTCTTCTCTTTGGCAAACATCTGGGGATCCAGCCTTTTGTTTTGGGACACCTCTGACTATACCTAGCCAAGGGAACAAGGTTACTACCCCAGGGAAAGAAAGGACCTCATCTGGATGTCCAGACCTGGGTCTTATGGTAATTTTAAGGGATGGTCATAAAAGAGGTATCAATATTTAACTCGTGGGAAGAAAAGTGGAAAAATACTCAGGATAAAAGCTCTATTTAGAAATAGTGTCTTTTGATTAGGGATGTTTTCATCCTCATACCTCTTGAGAATGTAAGTTCCACAATAGTGACTAGAAGGTAAGTGGGTTTAATGGTAGCAAATACGGTTTCTGAGAGAATAAGTCAGTCTCCTCCCCCAAGAGTAAACTACATTTTTCTATCATTATTTCTTATTCCTTTCTTGTTTTGTTGCTTCCACACATAATACCAAAGGAAGAAATCAGTCTCTCTTTATCCCCACTTCATAAGTTGAATTTCTCTTTGTTTTTAGAATTTGGTAAGCTAAAAAATCTCTTTCTCCTCTTCTTGCAGTGAGAATTTAGCCTCCATCCTCAATCATTGGAAATTAGATCACTAGAAATCCAGAGGTTTCAGAGTAAATAATCTTGACAAAATAAGTTCATATCTGTTGAAACCTTCAGACCTTGTCAGTGGAGACCTTTCACCTTGTACCATTTTCCCATTCAGCACCAGAGGCACAATGATCTTGGCCTGTGGTATTTGAGTGCCTTTAAAAAGTGAGATTATAAAAGAGGTATTAGATAGATATGAAAGGAAAAAGAGACAATTCAATAATAGGTGGAGACTTCAATACTCAACTTTTAATAATGGATAGAACAGCTATGCAGAAGATTAACAAGGAAATAGAAGACTAGAACAACACTATAAATCAACCGGACTTAACAGATACCTATGTAATATTTCACCCAACAATGACAGAATATACATTCTTCTCAAGTGCATAAGGAAGATTCTTTAAGATAGATCACATGCTAGCCCATGAAACACACCTCAAAAACTTAAAAGGACAGAAATAATACAAAGTAGATTTTCCAATCAAAATGGGATGAAAGTAGAATAGAAAAAGATTAGAAAAATCGTCAAACGTGTGAAAATTAAACAACACACTCCTGAATAATCAATGGTTCAATGAAGAAGTCAAATAAGGAACCAGAAAATATTTTGAGATGAATGAAAATAAAGACACAACATACAAATGATAGATGTATCTAAAGCAGTACTTAATGGGAAACTTATATCTGCAAACGCTTATATGTAGAAAGAAAGATCTCAAATAGTAAAGCTAAGCGTCCACCTTAAAACACTAGAAAAAGAAGAGCAAATTAAATCTAAAGGAAGAAAATAATAAGAATTATTTTATTAATAAAAAGTATAACAGGAATTAATGAAATAGAGAATGCAAAGACAATAGTGAAAAATCAATTTTAAAAAACCTGGTTCTTTATAAAGGTCAACAAGTTTGACAAACCTATGGATAGATTAACCAAGAAAAAATAGAGAAACTTAAAATACTAGAATCAGAAATAAAAGATAGGATATTACTACCAAACTTAGAGGGGGAAAAAAGTATTACAAAGGAATACTATGAACAACTGTACACTAATAAATTAGATAATTTTGATGAAATAAACTCTTTGGAAGACACAAACTATTGAATTGATTCAAGAAAAAACAATCTCAAAATATCTACAACAAGTGAAGGGAATGAATTATTAACCAAAACCTACCCAAAAAGGAAATCCAAGCCCAGATGGCTTCACTAGTGAATTATACCAAAGAATTAATAACAGCTCTACACAAACTCTTCCAAATAATATAAGAGGATGAAACACTTCCCAACTCATTACCTTGTATTACCCTGATGCCAAAACCAAACAAAGACATCACAAGGAAAAAAACAAAAAACAAAAAAAACTATGGACCAATATTTCTTAAGAATACAGATGCATATATCCTCAACAAAATACTAGCAAATTGAATCCAGTAACATATTTTTTAAAAAATGATACTCCATGACCAAGTGGGATTTACTCCAGGAATGCCAGGTTAGTTTAACATCTGAAAATCAATTAATTTAATGCATCATATCAATAGAATGAAAAATTAAAATCACACAATTATCTCGATAAACACCAGAAAAGCATTTGACAAAATCCAGTAACTTTTCATGATAAACCCACATGACAGTGAAGGAATACGAGGAAACTTCCTCAACCTGGTAAAGGCCACCGTCAAAAAACATTATAGCTAACACCATACATAATGGTGAAAGACTAGATGCCCTACCCCTAAGATCAGGAACAAGACAAAAATGCTTTTTTCAGCACTTTTGTTCAACATTCTACTGGAGGTTCAAATTAGGACAATATAGGCAAGAAACAGAATACATCCAGATTCGAAAAGAAGAAGTAAAACTATATCCAAAGAAGGGCGCCCGGGGGGCTCAGTCCATTAAGCATTGGACTTCAGCTCAGGTCATGATCTTGTAGTTCGTGAGTTTGAGCCCGGCATCGGGCTCTGTGCTGACAGCTCAGAGCCTGGAGCTTACTTCAGATTCTGTGTCTCCCTCTCTCTCTTCCCCTTCCCAACTCACACTCTGTTTCTCTATCTCAAAAATAAACATTAAAAATAAACTTAAAAACAATAAATAAATAAAAACTATGTCCAAACACAGGTGGCATGATACTGTATAAAAGAAATCCTAGGGAATACACTAAAAAATTATTAAAACTAAAAAAAAAATTAATTCAGCAAGTTTTCAGAATATAAGGACAATATACAAAAATCAATAGTATTTCTATGAACCAGCAATGAATAATCTCAATACAAAAAAGAGAAAAACATAATTTTTACAATAGCATCAAAATGAATAAAATACTTAGGAACAAACTCAACAAAAGAAGTGCAAAACTCATAGGGCACCTGGGTGGCTCAGTCATTTAAGCATCTAACTTCAGCTCAGGTCATGATCTCACCATTAGTGAGTTCGAGCCCCTTGTAGGGCTCTCTGCTGATAGCTCAGAGTCTGGAGCCTGCTTCAGATCCTGTATCTCCCTCTCTCTATGTCCTTCCCCCACTCATGCTCTGTCTCTCTCAAAAATAAACATTAATTTTTTTAAAAAAAAAGAAGTGCAAAACTCATACTTTGAAATTTACAAAACACTGTTGAAGGAAATTAAAGAAAATCTAAGCAAATGGAAAAAGCATCCATGAGCGTGGGTTGGAAGACAATATGGCAATACTCCTCAAACTGACCTACAGATTCAACAGAATGCCTATGAGAAATTCCATCTTACTTATTTGTAGAAATTCACAGGCTGATTGTAAAATTTATATGTAATTACATAGGATCCAGAATAGACAAAACAATCTTGAAAAAGAGTAACAAAGTAGGAGTACTTATATTTCCTGATTTTAAACTTACTACAAGTCATTGGTAATCAAAACTGTGTGGTACTCACAAAAGTATAAACATATAAATGAATGGAATAGAACTGAGTCAAGAAATAAAATCATATGTCTATGGCCAACTTAGTTTTTGACAAGGGTGCCAAAACCATTTAATAGGGAGTATTTCAACAGATGGAGGTGGAATTACTGAAGAGCTATGTGTAAAAGGTTGAAGCTGGACCTTTGCCCCAGGATACACAAAAATTAACTCAAAATAGATCAAAGGCATAATTGTAAAACTATAAAACTCAAAAAAAAGCAAAGGATATGTTCCCTTGGATTTGAAAAAGATTCTCAGATATGACATCACAAGCACAAGCGACAAAAGAAAAATAGATACCTGAATTTCAGCAAAATCAGAAATGTTTGTGCTTCCAAGGATACCACTGAGAAAGTGAAAAGCCAACCCACAAAATGGAGACAAAATAAATCACGTATCTGATAAGAGACTTGTATCCAAAGTATACAAAGAACTTTTACAACTCAGTACTAGAGAGACACATAAGCCATTTTTTTAAAAGAGGTGAAATATTTAAATGAATGTTTTTCCAAGGAAGATATCGAAGTGGGCACCAACCACATAAAAAGATATTCAACACCATTAGTCATCACAGAAATGTAAATTAAAACCACGGCATATCACTTTGTACCTACTAGGACATTAGAATCAAAAGCCAGATAATAACAAATGTTGACAAGAACGTGAAAAAAATCCGAACTTTCCTAGACTGCTGGTAAGAATGTAAAATGGTGCAGCCACTTTTGAATAGCAATTTCTCAAACATTTAAACATAGAGTTTAAATAAGTTACCATATGATCTACTAATTCCACTTCTTATATATACCCAAAAGAACTGAAAGTAGGCATTCAAATAAATAGTTGTACACAAATAATTAAGCAACACTGTTTACAATAGGCAAGAGGTGGAAATAACCCACATGTCCAACTGATGAATGGATCAATAAAATATGGTATATCCATACAATGGAAATATTATTCAACCATAATAATTGATTATTGATACATGCTCCAGCATGAATAAACCTTGAACACATCATGCTAAGTAAAAGAACCCAGTAACAGAAGACTAAATGTTAATTATTCCATTTATATAAAATATCCAGAATTAACAAATCAATAGAGATAAAAAGCAGATTAGTGGGTGCCTATGGATGGGCAGGGAGTAAAGAGAAACAAGTAGGGATGGTAATACTAAAGTGAATAGGGTTTCTTTTTGAGGTCATGAAAATGTTCTAAAATCTACTGTTGTAATGGTAGGAGTCATTTGTGAATGTACTAAAACCCTTTGAACTGCACATTGTAATGGCACAATTGTATGGTATGTGAATGATCTCTTAGTTAAGATCCTTTTTAAAAAGCATTGTTCTGAGGGCGCCTGGGTGGCTCCATCTGTTAAGGGTCGAACTTTGGCTCAGGTCATGATGCTCCAGTTTGTGAGTTTGAGCCCTGCATCAGGCTCTCTGCTGTCAGTGCAGCAGACAGATCCCTCTGTTTCCCTCTCTCTCTGCCCCTACCCCACTCTCATGCATGCTTGCTCTCTCTCTCTCTGTCCCTCTCAAAAATAAACATTAAAAAAAAAACAGTATTCTAGTTTGAAAACAAAAGTTATTGACTCCCAACATAAAATAATTAAAAGTCTACAAAATAAATGTGATGTTTATTTCATTGATCATTAAATTTAATATTAATAACAATTTAAGTTACCCAGTACAATCTGTAGATTAGATTGTCTCATTTCAAAATAATTCTCTAGTAAGCATTATTATTCTTTAGAAATCAGAACCAAACACAAATAATTTAAACAACAAAACTATAAAAAGCATTTACATCTTGTTCACTGTGCAGAAATTATACTTAATGAGATGTGGGTACACTTATGAGTTCTTCGTAAGATATAAAACACAATTTTCAAGAGCTAAGTGTTGCACACTAACAAACTCTTAAAATGTCCCTGCTTTTACATGTCTTTCCCCACAGGCACATGCCCAGATATTGTGTTTGTCAGTAAAAAAGCCTTACTATTGCAATGTCATTCCTCTTGACTCAACACATTTTCGTTTCCAGGGACTCTTGGCCCCAGCTTTCTCCTCAGGTTTTGATTATTAATTCTTTTTTGTCATCTTTCAGCACACCAAGGCTTATGCTTTCAAGTAAGAAATATGGAAAATGTGAACTGATAAACCTATAACATGGACTGAACAGATAAAGCACTACAATATGGATTAGCTCATTTTCATGCAAATGTCTTTATTAAGAGAAAATGTCTTTGTGTCAAGAAAGAAGGGTTAAAAGTGCTAATCTATAAATACCTGAAGTGAAATTCGTATAGTACATAAAATTATTCCTCTTGAAATAAAATTATAGCTATTAAGTATTTTAAATGTGGCCAATCATCAAGATAGAAAGCTTAGAGACACTTTGGAGATAGATTATCCTAGGTTTGGATCTCTTGTCTTTCATTTACTGGTTGGATGATCTTGAGCCAGTTGCCCAAATTCAGTTCTCTTATTTTTATAAAAGAGAGTAATAAATTATTCATACATCATAACATTATAAGGAAAAAAAAGGACTATGCCTAGCAAAAATAGGTATTCAAAAATTTTTCCTATCTTAATATTCTATAAAATAGTGATATCCATAATGGCACCACTGGCCATTCAAGAAATGTTGATTCCTAACAGGAATGCTTGATTCCTAACAGTTAAAAAGATTGATTCTGTTTGTTCTAAATACACACAGGTAGATCAGACACTCGGTAGACGACAAATACATCTTCTCCCTACTGCTTCATACTCTTTAACCTTTTATAATATCTAATAAAATAGTCCCCAAAGAGCTTCCTGTGAAAACTGAGGAGTATAGACTCCAGAACAGGGCAATCACTGGAGCACATGTGATAATTAATAGGCAACAGGCACTCAAGTTTACCGACAGTAAAATAATTGGTCATCCCTCCCTCTCTGGTGTAGCACTGCATCTACAGACTATCTTACATCATAGGGATGTTATGAAGAACTAAAGACCTAATAGAAACTCATAAGATGATTACAGGCACCAAATGCCTACTGAATTAATGAAAGATAAATAAAGCATAAAAGAAGTAAAGGAAGGGAAGGAACGAAGGAAAGACAAAGTTATCCTCAACTGCAGAATAAAGAAAAAGCAACTTGAGTAAGGTCAAGAAAACATGTTAAATAGAATACTTGAGAGAAGCCTTCTAAATGTTTCTAAATATCTGACGTGATTTTATTTCTTTCAACTTGCATTTCTTTCTATTTTTCACTTTCCTTCACAAATCAGTTCTTGTGAAACTGTCCTGTACCTATAATGGAAGGGCACACACATAGTGATAGAAATTTTCTAATGAACTACGGCTCAGAAGATAGATTCTGACCTTTTCATACACCTTCCCTGGATCCTTTCAAAGTTAAGCTTAAAAGAACTGGAGTCAGGAAGAGTTGGGGATTGATTTAGTTAAGTCAATTTCTAAAGCGGTCTGGAAATGAACCATATGGATGAGAACGGGATTTACTTGTTTGTGTTTATATTTTCTCTTTGGCAAAATAAGACTGTATTTCCTACTAGTGGAGGAAGGAAAGAGATCGTTTTGAAAGTGTCTTTATGGTCAAAATGATTTATGAAACAAATGATGGTGTATCTTCAATTAATATAACAAAATCTAAACAAAGAGTTGAAAAACCACATAATATTTTTACAGTTTTTAAAATTGTGATTAAAACTACATAACATAAAATTTACCATCTTGGAGAGTGTGGCCAGGTGGCTCAGACCAAGCAGGGTTTTCCTTACCAGCGGATTGAGTAGAACGCACTGCCAGTCTTGTAGTCCATTCGCCATGGCTTCTTCTGATATCCCCGTGAAAGAACTGGAGAAGTATGCCTCAGGCCAGGCTTTTAAGCTGATTCTCAGCCCTCAGTCAAATGAATCTGTCCCAGAATTCCCCCTTTCCCCTTCAAATAAGGATCTTTCCTTGGAGGAAATTCAGAAGAAATTAGAAGCTGCAGAAGAAAAACACAAGTCCCAAGAAGTCGAAGTCTTGAAGCAGATTATCAAGGAACGAGAACATGAAAAAGTGCTTCAGAAAGCAACAGCAGAGAACAACTTTGGTAAAATGGCAGAAGAAAAGCTGACCCACAAAATGGATGCCAATAAACAGAGCAAGAGGCACAAATGGCTGCCAAACTGGAGCATTTGCGAGAGAAGGGCAAGCACATGAAGAATGTGAAGTGTGCAAGAACAAAGACTCCAAAGATCCTGCTGATGAAACTGAAGCTGACTAATTTGTTCTGAGAACTGACTTTCTCCCCTTCCCTTTCCCAAATATCCAAAGACTGTACTGGCCAGTGTCATTTCATTTTTGCTGTCCTGACAAATATTCTAGAAGCTAATGTAGGACTATATAGGTAGATCTAGACTGTATGTTGTTGTTTTAGAGGCAAAAGGGGAAAGACTCTTCTCCTAAAGTGTTTCTCATGTAGCTATTTTTCTTGTTGTATCTTTTCTATTTCAGTACACTTGGCTGGGTTAATGGCTAGTACAGTACTGGCTCTGTAAAAAAAAAACATGTTTATGAAAAGAGTATATAGTGGCTTCTTCCAAACTGTTAGATGTTACATCTGTTCACATTTAAATCCCAATTCTGTCCTGATCTTACCAGATGCTCCTGTACTTAACTGGCTAATAAAACTGCATAGTGCTATTGAAAAAAAAATTACCATCTTAACCATTTTAAAATTTACAGTTCAACAGTGTTAAGTATATTCATATTATTGTGAAACAGATATTTGGAACCTTTTCATCTTGCAAATCTGAAACTCTATAATCATTAAAGAACTTCTATTTCCCCCACCCCAACCCCTGATAACCACCAGTGTGCTTTCTATAAATTTTATTATTTTAGATACCTCATATAAAAGGAACCATATGGTATCTGTCTTTTTGTGACTGGCTCATTTCACTTGACATAATGTCTTTAAGGTCCAATCATGCTGTAGCATGTGAAAAAATGTAAAAAGGATCCCCCTCCTTTTTAAGGGTGAATAATATTCCATTGTATGTATATATCACCTCTTGTTGATCCACTCACCTGCTGATAAACATTTGGGTTGCTTCCACTCTTAGGTATTGTGAATAGTGCTACCATGAACATGGATGTGCAAATATCTCTGAGTCCCTGTTTTCAATTCTTTTGGATATATCCCCCAAAGAAGGATTATTGGACCATATGGTACTTCTATTTTTAAACTTTTGAGGAACTACCATACTGTTTTCCATAGCAATTGCATCATTTTACAATCCCACCAACAGTGTACAAGGTTCCAATTTCTCCACATACTCACCAACACTTATTATTCTCTGTCTTGTTTTTAAATGTTTATTTATTTATATTGAGGGTGGGGAGAAAGAGACTCCCAAGTAGGCTCCACACAGCACAGAGTCCAATGCAGGACCTGATCCCACAAACTGTGATATTCTGACCTGAGCCAAAATCAAGAGTTGGACGCTTAACTGAGCCACCCAGGCACCCTATCTGTGTTTTTATTTTTAATAGTAGACATGCTAATGGTTGTGAGGTAATATCTCATTGTGGTTCTGATTTGCATTTTTCAGATGATTACTAATGTTGAGCATCTTTTCGTATGCATGTGGGCCATTTGTATATCTTCTTTGGATAAATTTCTATTCAAAGCCTTTTTTTAATTTTTAACTTTTAATTTTTAATCAGATTATTTGATTTTTTGTTGTTGAGTTGTAGCAGTTCTTTATTTATTCTGGGTATTAATCACTTATCAGATATAGCTTACAAATATCTCCTCCCATTCTGCAGCTTGCTATTTCATTCTGACTGAGCCACTTGATGCATAAAAGTTTTTCAGTTTAATGCAGTCCTATTTTTCCTTTTTTTGCTTGTGTTTTCTGTGCTTTTGAGGTCGTATTCCAAGAAATCATTGCCAAGTTCAACATGATGAAGTTTTTGCTCTTTGTTTTCTCCGAGGAGTTTTATAGTTTTAGGTCTTGTCTTTATGTCATTAATCCAGTTTAATTTTTGAATACAGTAAAAGATAAGGGTCCAATTTAATTCCTTTGCATATATATGCCCACTTTTACCAAAAATATTTGTGGAAGAGATTATCTTTTCATATTGAATAGTCTTGGCACCCTTGTCAAAGAACATTTGGCTATATATGTGATGGTTTATTTTGGGGCTCTCTACTTTATTCCACTAATCTATTTGTCTGTCTTTATACTAATGCCACACTGTTTTCATTACTGTGACTTTGTGGTATGTTTTGAAGTCAAGAAGTGTGAGTCCTCCAACTTTGTTTTTTTATTACAAAATTGTTTTGAATATTCAAAGTCCCTTAAGAATCCACAAAAATTTTAGGATGAATTTTGCTATTTCTTCAAAAAGTGCGGTTGGAGGGGCACCTGGATGGCTCAGTTAGTTAAGCATCTGACTCTGGATTTCGGCTCAGGTAATGATCTCACGGTTTGTGAGTTCAAGCCCTGCATCTAGCTCTGCACTGACAGCACAGAGCCTGCTTGGGATTCTCTCTCTCTGATCCTCCCCTGCTCATGCTCACTCTCTCTCTATTTCAAAATAAATGAATAAACTTTAAAAAAAAAGACTTTAAAAAATTCTGTTGGAATTTTGATAGAGACTGCATTGAACCTGTAGATTACTTTTGGTAGTATGGACATGTTAACAACATTAAGCCTTCCACTCTACAAAAACTCGAGGTGTATTTCCATTTATTTGTCTTCTCTTAAATTTCTTTTAGCAATGTTTTGTGGTTTTTACTGAATAAGTCTTCTACCTCCTTGGTTAAATTTATTCCTAAGTATTTTATTACATTTGATACTACTGTAAATATTGTTTTCTTATGTTATTCTTGTGGATAGTATATTGTTTCATCTGATAGGTTTTTATAAATAATTTGCCATTAGCTTCCCCCCTCTTTGCTAAGATTCTTTTCTACGGTAGGTGCATATAGTCATGAAGCAGAATGGATGTCAGGATCTGTGTTCCTCTGATGTACACCCATTTCATTGTCAGCCTCTTCCCTGCTTCCAACCATGGTACCTTCAATACTTTAGGAGACCAGAATCAAAATGGAGAGTCAATGAGATGGGTGACAGAGGAGGCTCCTGAGCTTCCCTCCTCCCCACAGATATACCAAATATGCAGCTATACATGGAGCAATTTCCTGTGAAAAAATACAGAAACTAGTTGAGTTACTCCTATACACTGGGCAAATGAGAAAATAACACTGAAAGGAGCCTGCATGGTTCAATCAGTTAAGTGTGTCCGGCTTCAGCTCAGGTCATGATCTCGTGGTCTGTGGATTTGAGCCCTGCATCAGGTTCTATTCTGACAGCTCAGAGCCTGGAGCCTGCTTCAGATTCTGTATGTGTGTGTGTATGTGTGTGTGTGTGTGTGTGTGTGTGTCTGTCCCTCCCACACTCATGCTCACTCTCTCTCTCATAATAATAAATAAACATTAAAAAAAGGAAATATATTGAAATGGGTAGGAAAGTCTAAGACACACTTTTGCCATAAAACCCACACCTAGTACAGCAAGCACTATGCAATAAGAATGGAACACCCAACAGCCAACTTCTCCCTCTGGAGCAAAGGGGGTTGGGATCCTATCTCAAACACTCCAACTTTTAAGACTCCCACCTGTGAGACAGGCTCCCAAACACCTTGTTCTGAAAGCCAGTAGGACTTTCATCCATGAGATTCACAAGACTGTATCAAACAGAAAAACAGTTCTTAACTGGCTATCCCCACCAAGGCTCAGCACAGTGAGAACAGACAAAAAATACCCATCTCCCATTCATTCCCTGAAAAGAGTTTATCTACACATATCAAAAGCTGCTTCCTAAAGGTCAGGCTTCTAATTTAGCAGGCATCCAGGGGCTCTGATCCTCCCTCAGAGACTAGGAAAGTTGGCAAACATTTCCCCCATCTACTCCCTCCACTCACTCCAAGTCACTAGTATTTCCCTGAAAGAAGCTTGTACATACATCTATACCCCATTTTTTTCCAGCCGCTGACCAAGGGATGGGTCTCTGGATTGCCTGGTTCTGACAGCCAATGGAGTTTCCATTCATGAGCCCCACAGGGATACAGCAAACAAAGAAGCAATTTTTTTAATGTTATTTTTGAGAGAGAGAGAAAGAGCACATGCATGCAGGGGAGGGGCAGAGAGAGCGGGAGACAGAGAATCTCAAGCAGGCTCCACACTGTCAGCACAGATCCTGACATGGGGCTAGAACTCAGGAACCCATGAGATCATGACCTGGGACAAAATCAAGAGTTGAACGCTTAACTGAATGAGCTTCAAGGCACCCTCAAAGAAGCAATTCTTAATGGGCTATCACCCCAGAGCTCAACACAGAGAGAGCAGGCAAAAATACCCTTCTTCCAGTCTCTCTATGAGAGGGATTTATTTGCATACTTTAAAAGCTGCTGCCTGAGGGCCAGGTTTCTAATTTAGCATGCATCTAGTGGCTGGCAGCCATCATCTCCAGACACTGGGAAGACCAACAGATACCTCCCCTGTTTTCTCCCTCCAGCCTGCTCCAAGTCACCAGTATTTCCCTGGAAGAAGCTTGTACACATGTCTGCACTCCAACTTTTACAGCTGCCACTCAAGGGACAGATTTGCAAATCACCTGGCTCTCATAGCAGCCAGTCTCACAGGATTATAGGAAACAAAGAAGAGTTCTTACTCAGCTATCCCTCCAGGGCTCAATACAGAAGAAGCAGGTGAAAATGCTCCTCTCCAAGTCTTTCCTTGAAAAGGATCTAGGTTCTTAAAAACTAATGAATGAGCTGGGGGGGGGGCAGGGGAAGGGGGGGGATTGGTTTTTGTTTTTAATGTTTATTTATTGTTGAGAGAGACAGAGACAGAGTGCAAGTGGGGGACGAACAGAGAGAGAGGGAGACACAGAATCTGAAGCAGGCTCCAGACTCTGAGCTGTCAGCACAGAGCCTGATGCAGGGCTCGAACCCAAGAACTGTGAGATTATGACCTGAGCCAAAGTCTGACGCTTAACCTACTGAGCCACCTAGTTGCCCCACAACTCAAGCTTCTAACTTTAATACATATCTAGGGCCTGACTATGACATAAGTACATACTTTCCCAGCTTCTGCCTAACGTTCCAGCTTTTAATCAATCTACATCTAGGTGCCAACTGTAATCCTCCCTTTTGGAACACTGACAAGACTTAACTACCAGGAGCCACTAAAACAGAACAGGCATCTTGGTCAATCACAGAAGTCCGAGAGAAAGCCAAGAGCTTGGCCGGGTTGATTAACAGGTTTGATCTCCTACATGAGATATTATGTCAAGAGGGAAAGAAGTGGCTATTTTATACAATATACAGAAACCAACAAAGTTAGGAAAATGAAGAAATAGAGAAATACTTAGCAAACAGTAGAATAAGGTAAAACTCCAGAAAGGGACCTTAAATAAAATGAAAATAAGTAATTAATCTAATAAAGAGTTCAAAATACTGGTCATAAAGATGTTTCCTAAGGTCAGAAGAACAATTCAGTGAAAATTTTGACAAATAGATAGAAAATATAAGAACATACCAATCAGAAATCATAGAGCTGAAGAAAATAATAACTGACCTGAAATTTTCAATAGATGGACTCAAAATCAGACTAGATGAAGAAGGAAAAAAAAAGGATCAACAAAATTCAAAAGACAGGGTAGTGGAATTCAGCCAATTAGAGAAGTTAACAGAAAAATAAATGAAAAAGAATGAAAATAGCCTAAGAAATTCATGGGACACCATCAAATGGGCCAGTATTCATACTACAGGGATCACAGAAGAAGAGAGAGAAAAAGAGAGCATATTCAAAGAAATAATAGCTTTAAAACTTCCCTAACCTAAGGAAAGAAACAGACATCCAGATCAAAGAATCCCAGAGAGTAAAAAAAAAAGACAAATCCAAAGAGACTCACTCCAAGATGCATTACAATTAAACTGTTAGAATCTTAAAAGCATCAAGAGAAAAGCAAATTGCTATGAAGAGAGAACCCTCATAAAAGTATCAGCAGATTTTTCAGTAGAAACTTTGCAGGCCAAAAGATAGTTGGATGATATAGCCAAAGTAATGGGGGGAAGAAGACTGCCAACCAAGAATACCTTACCTGGCAAAGTAGTCCTGCAGAATTACAAGAGAGATAAAGAGTTTCCCAGGCAGACAGAAGTTGGGAGAGTTTATCAAGACAGAAGAAGGCAGACATAAGTTGGGAGAGTTGTTTTGTTCTCAAGCTAAAACAAAAGGGTGCTAATTAGTTACATAAAAACATATGAAAGGTTAAATTCAGTCATATAGGTAAATATATAGTTGAATGAAGAATGATATTGCAATGGTGGTAGGTAAACCACTATTACCACTAGTATAAAAGTTAAAGGATAAAAGTACTAAGAATAAATATAACTACAATAATTTATTAATGGATACGCAACGTAAATAAAGAGATATAAGTCGTCAGGATGCCTGGGTAGCTGAGACGGTTAAGCATCTGACTCTTGATTTCGGCTCAAGTCATAATTTCATGGTTCGTGAGATTAAGCCCCATGTTGGGATCTGTGCTATCAGCATGAAGCCTGCTTGGGATTCTTTCTCCCTCTCTCTCTACCCCTCCCTTGCTCTCTCTCTCTCTCTCTCTCTCAAAAATGAATAAACATTTTTAAAAACCATATTTAAAAGATGTAAATTATGATATCAAAAACACAAGAAGCACCTGGATGGCTCAGTCAGGTGAGTGTCCAACTTCAGCTCAGGTCATGATCTCCTGATTCACAAGTTTAAGCCCCCCATCAGGCTCTGGGCTGACAGCTCAGAACCTGGAGCCTGCTTCATATTATGTGTCTCCCTCTCTCTCTGCCCCCTACTCTGCTTGTGCTCTGTCTCACTCTCTCTCTCTCAAAAATAAATAAATATTAAAAAAATTTTTAATGTTGGGGGAAGCAAAAAATGTAGAGCTTTTTTATGCATTCAAAGTTAAATTGCTCCAAGCTAAAAACAGACTGTTATAATTTACATAAGCCTTATGATAACCACAAAGCAAAAGCTATAGTGCATACACAAATAATAAATAGAAAGAAATCAAAGCATACCATGACAGAAAAAAGAAAGCAAGAGAGACAAAAAAGAACAAAGGATTTACAAAAGAACCAGAAAACAACAACATTGCAAGAGTAAGTCCATACCTATCAGTAATTACTTTAAATATAAACAAACTAAAATTCTCTAATCAAAATATATACAGTTGCTGAATGTATAAAAATAAGACCCACCTATGTTGCCTACAAAGAGACACATCAACTTTAAGGACACACACAGACTGAAACTTAAAGAACACAAAAAAATATTCCATGCAAATGGACACCAAAATAAAGAAGAGGGAGCTGTACTTATGGCAAACAAAACAGACTTAAGCCAAAGACTATAACAAGAAATAAACAAAGTCATCATATAATGATAAAAGAAGTCAATTCATCAAGAGGATATAACATTTCTGGCCAAGGTGGCAGAACACCATGGAAGTTCTGAACTTCTCTCATCCCTGAAATGCAGCTAGAACAGCACCAAACCATCTTGCACACCTAGAAAATTGACCTGAGGATTAACACAACAATCTGCATAACTTGAGCCATAGAACTCAGGAGGTACTCAGTGCAGAGAGGTGAAATGGATGAGAGAAAAGCTACAGAGGGTAGGGAGCTGTTTTTGTGGAAAGAGGACAGATGGGGGGGGGGGAGAGTGCAGCACACCGGAGAGTGCAGGAAAAGCACTCTGCCCAAAGGAGCTGGAGACAAAGAGTAGAAACACAAGGGACTACACAAGAAATCTATTCCCCAAAACCATTGATAAGGAGAAAGGGGAGGGTTTCAATACCATTAGGACTCTATAAACAGGAGAAAACAGAGTCTAAAATTCTGGAACTTAATACCTGGCAGTGCTCTGGTGGGGAGGAAGGGTGAATCCATGGGAGCAGGCAGCGAGGTCTGAGGGGTCTGTAGGCCACATGCGAAGAAGCAGTTCCCCTGCTAGGAGGGCATTTGGTAGAGTCCATTTGGCCACCCCACAAACAAAGGTCCCAGGGGACCCCAGGGAGCAGCCATGTTTGCTGGTACTGGAACAAAGACACCAGGGTGTGGTGACACCTGGTGCCAGTTGTGTGTTGTGATTTTCCATAACCCATGAACCACTGCCTCTGAGCAATCGCACACACTTTTTCTGAGGTTCCAGCACATAGCCACAATCTCTGAACCTCTGCCACAGAGAGATTACAGGAACATCTCTGGGACAAGCCAGCACCCTGCCATTGCACAGGAAGACCCTCCCCCAGAGGGTTGGCACAGCTCCAAGCCACAGGGCTTTCAGAAGTGAAAAGTTTGGAAACACACCCCTGAATGAGATAAAATTTGGGAGGGAGGAGTCGCCTGGCAGGCTGACAGCTTGGACGCAGACACTGTACAAGCAGGGAGTGGACAAAAGCCAGAGACAAAAGAGGAGTGCTTAACTGCCAGTAGGTGAGAGTGCAGAGTTCCTGTGCCAGAGACTAGGAAGCTAGGTGATACCATTTTCACCTCACCCACGCTTTCACATACATGTGTACACACGCCTCACCAATCCACCCCAGTAAGCCAATCAGCAACAGCTAGTAGAGAACAGAGCCTGTACACCAAGCCCTGTCCAACTGCACACAGCAAGTTCATACCCTAGAGGACCACCACAAGTCTCTCCACCTGCTTAGTGTACAGGCTATAAAGTACTTCACAGTTTGACTTCTAGGGGAAACTGGATGTACTTTCATTTGGGTTTCATTCTGTTTGCTGGTCCACCTAATCATTTTTCTTTTCTTTTTTTTTTTTTTTTGCTTTTGCTTAAATTGTTATTTCTTTACTTTCTTTCCATTTTCATGGATACTAAAAGAGAAAAAATTATTTTTATGTCCTTTTTAAATTTTTTTATCTTTCTGCTATATTTTTTCATTTTTTGTATATTTTTTATTCTATTTCACTTTCTTCATTTCATTTTATTCTATTTTATTATGCTTTTTTTTAATTTTTAAACTTTTTCCTACTTTCTTTTTCTCTTTTTTCTTTACCTTTTTTCTCTATGCTACCATGCTTCTTTCAACAACCAGACCAAAACACACCTAGACTCTAGCTTCCTTTGTTTAATTTTTTAAATTTTATTATTGTTTTCTTCCTCCAAAATGATAAAATGAAAGAACTTACCCCAAAAGAAAGAACAGGAAGAAATGATAGCCAGGGGCCTAATCAACACAGATATAAGCAAGATCTCTGAACTAGAATTTATAATCACAGTAATAAGAATACTAGCAGGGGTGGGGAAAAAAGCATAGAATCCCATTCTGTGGAGATAAAAGAAGTAAAAGCTTGTCAGGACAAAACTTAAAATGCTCTAACTGAGATGCAATCTCAAATGGATGCCACAGCAGAAAGAATGGATGAAGCAGAGAAGTGAACCAGCAATACAGAAGACAAAATTATGGAGAATAATGAATCCAAAAAAAAAAAAGAGAGAGAGAGAATTAAAGAGTATGATATAAGAATTAGAGAACTCAGCAACTTATTAAAAAGGAATGATATTTGAATGATAGGAGTCCTGGAAGATGAAAAGAGAGCAAAAGGAGTAGAAGGTTTAGATGAGCAAATTATAGCAGAAAACTTTCCTAATCTGGGGAAAGACACAGACACCAAAATCCAAGAAGTACAGAGAACTCCCATCATATTCAACAAAAACCGACCATCAACAAAACATATCATAGTCAAATTCACAAAATACACAGACAAGGAAAGAATTATAAAAGCAGTAAAGGAAAAAAAGTACTAAACCTATAAGGGAAGACAGATCAAGTTCATAGCAGATCTATCCACAGAAACTTGGCAGGTAAAAAAGGAGTGGCAGGATATATTCAATGTGCTGAATTGGAAAAATATGCAGCCAAAAATTCTTTATCCAGCAAGGCTGTCATTAAAAATAGGAGAGATAAAGAGTTTCCCAGACAAACAAAAACAAAGGAGTTCAACGACCACTAAACCAATCCAGCAAGTAATTATAAGAGGGACTCTCAAAGGGGAGAAAAGATGAAACAAAACAAAACAAAAACCAAAAACAACAAAGTCTGGAAGGGACCAGAGAACAGCACCAGAAATTCCAACTCTACAGGCAGCACAATGGCAAATTCATGACTTTCAGCACTCACTCTAAATGTCAACAGATTAAACGCTCCAATCAAAAGACACAGGGTATCAAAATGGATAAGAAAACAAGATCCATCTATATGCTGTTTACAAGAGACCCATTTTAGACCTAAAGATACCTTCAGATTAAAAGTAGGAGGATGGAGAACCATCTATCATGCTAATGATCACCAAAAGGCAGCTAGAGCAGCCATACTTGTATCAGACACTACATTTTATTTATTTTTAATTTTTTATATTTATTTTTGAGAGTGAGAGAGAGAGAGACAGAGGATGAGAGAGGAAGGGGTAGAGACAGAGGGAGACACAGAATGTGAAGCAGGCTCCAGGCTCTGAGCTATCAACACAGAAAACGATATGGGGTCCAAACTCACGAACCGTGATCATGACCTGAGCCAAAGTCAGATACTTAACCAACTGAGTAACTCAAGTGACCCCAATTTTTTAAAATAAAGACTGCAACAAGAGATGAAGAAGGACATTATATCTTAAATAAAGGTCAAGCCACCAAGAAAAGCTAATGATTGTAAACATTTATGCCCCCACATGAAACACCCAAATATACAAATCAATTAATCATGAACATAAAGAAACTCATTGATAATAATACCATAATAGTAGGGGACTTCAACACCAACACTTACACCAATGGACAGATCATCTAAGCAGAAAATCAACAAGGAAACAATGGTTTTGAATGACACACTGGACCAGATGAACTTCACAGATATATTCAGAACATTTCATCCTAAATCAGCAGAATACACATTCTTCTTGAGTGCACATGAAACATTCTCCAGAATAGATCACATACCAGGACACAAATTAGCCCTCAACAAGTACAAAAAGATCAACATCATGCCGTGTATATTTTCAGACACAACGTTATGAAACTCCAAATCAACACAAGAGCAAATATGAAAAGACCAAGAATACCTGGAGATTAAGAACATCCTACTAAAGAATGAATGGTTTAACCAAGAAATTAAAGAGGAAAATAAAAAGGACATGGAAGCCAATGAAAATGATAACACGACAGCCCAAAACCTCTGTGATGCAGCAAAGGCACTCATAAGAGGGAAGTATATAGCAATTCAGGCCTTCCTAAAGAAGGAAGAAAGGTCTTTGATACACAACCTAATTTTACACCTTAAAGAGCTGGAGAAAAAGAACAGCAAATGAATCCTAATACCAGAAGAAGACACGAAATTATAAAGCTTAGAGCAGAAATCAATGCTATCCAAAAAAAATTGAATTAGTAATCAAAAAATCTTTCAAAAAAACCAGAGCCCAGGGCTGGATGGCTTCCTAAGGGAATTCTACAAAACATTTAAAGAAGAGTAAACACGTACTCTGTTGAAGGTGTTCCAAAAAATAGAAATGTAAGGAAAACTTCCAAACTCATTCTATGAGGCCAGCATTACCTTGATTCCAAAAACAAAGACACCAGTAAAAAGGAGCACTACAGTCCAATTTCCCTGATGAACATGGATGTAAAAATTCTCAACAAGATACTAGCCAACCACATCCAACAATACATTAAAAGAATTATTCAGTGCAATCAAGTGGGATTTATACCTGGGATGCAGGGCTGATTCAATATCAGCTAATCAATCACTGTGATATATCACATTAATAAAAAAAGAATAAGGGGCACCTGGGTGGCTCAGCTGGTTAAGCGTCTGACTCTGCTTTCAGCTCAGGTCATGATCTCACGGTTTCATGAGTTCAGGCCCCACATGGGGCTCTGTGTTGGCAGCAATGAGCCTGCTTGAGATTCTCTCCCTCCCTCTCTCTTTCTGCCCCTCCCCCATTCATGCTGTCTCTGACTCTCTCAAAATAAATAAATAAACTTAAGAAAAAAAGAATAAGATACACATGATCCTCTCAATAGATGCAGAGAAAGCATTTGACAAAACACAGCATTCTTTCTTGATAAAAACACCCAAGAAATTAGGGATGGAAGGATCATACCTCAAGATTATTAAAGCCATATACTAAAGACGGTATATCATCTGTCTTATGATGACAGTATATCATCATATAAAGATGCTAATATCATCCTCAATGGGGAAAAACTGAAAGCTTTCCTGCTAAGGTCAGGAACAGGGCAAGGATGTCCACTATCACCACTGTTATTCAACAAAGTGTTGGAAGTCCTAGCCTCAACAATCAGATAACCCAAAGAAATAAAAGGCATCCTTGGGGCACCTGGGTGGCTCAGTCAGTTAAGCATCCGACTTCAGCTCAGGTCATGATCTCACAGTCCATGAGTTCGAGCCCCATGTCAGGCTCTGTGCTGACAGCTCAGAGCCTGGAGCCTGCTTCGAATTCTGTGTCTCCCTCTCTCTGCCCCTCCCCTGCTCATGCTGTCTCTGTCTCAAAAATAAATTTAAAAACATTTTAAAAATTTTTTAAAAAAGAAATAAAAAGCATCCAAATTGGCAAGGAGGAAGTCAAACTTTCATTCTTCACAGACAACATGACACTGTATATGGATAATCCTAAAGATTCCACCAAAAAACTGCTAGAATTGATCCATTAATTCAGCAAAGTCACAGTATATAAAATCAACGCACAGAAATCAGCTGTACTTCTGTACACCAATAATGAAGCAGCAGAAAGAGAAATCAAGGAATTGATCCCATTTTCAATTGCACCAAAACCATAAAACACCTAGGAATAAACCTAACCAAAGAGGTGAATAATCTACACACTGGAAACAATAGAAAGCTTGTGAAAGAAATTGAAGAAAACACACACAAAAAATGGAAAAATCATTCCATACTCATGGATTGGAAAAATAAATATTGTTAAAATGTCAATACTACCCAAAGCAACCTACATATTCACTGAAATCCCTATCAAAATAACATCAGCATTCTCCACAGAGCTAGAACAAACAATCCTAAAATTTGTATGGAGCCAGAAAAGACCCTGAATAGCCAAAGCAATCCTGATAAAGAAAACCAAGGCTGGAGACATCACAATTCCAGACTTTAAGCTGTATTACAAAGCTATAATTCCCCAAGACAGTATGGTACTGGCCCAAAAACAGACACTTAGATCAATGGAACAGAATAGAGAACTCAGAAATGGGCTCACAAACGTATGGCCAGCTCATCTTTAACAATGCAGAAAAGAATACCCAATGGAATAAAGACAGTCTCTTCAGTCAATGGGGTTGGGAAAACTGGACAGCTACATGCAAAAAAATGAACCTGGACCACTTTCTTACACCACACACAAAAAATTAACTCAAAATGGATGAAAGACCTAAACGTTAAGACAGGAAGTATCAAGATCCTAGAGGAGAAAGCAGGCAAAAACCTCTTTGACCTTGGCTGCAGCAACTTCTTACTAAACATGTCTTCAGAGACAAGGGAAACAAAAGCAAAAAGAACTATTGGGACCTCATTAGGATAAAAACCTTCTTCACAGCAAAGGAAACAATCAGCAAAACTAAATGGTAACTGACAGAATGGGAGAAGACATTTGCAAATGACATATCAGATAAAGGGTTAGTATCTCAAATCTATAAAGAACTTATCAGACTCAATACCCAAAACAAATAATCCAGTGAAGAAATGGGCAAAAGACATGCATAGACACTTTTCCAAAGAAGACATCCAGATGACTAACAGACACATGAAAAGATGCTCAACATCACTCATCATCAGGGAAATAAAAGTCAAAACCACAAGGAGATACCACCGCACACCAGTCAGAATGGCTAAAATTAACACCTCAGGCAACAACAGATATTGGCAAGAATGTGGAAAAAGAGGAACCCTTTTGCTCTGCTGCTGGGAATGCAAACTGGTGCAGCCACTCTGGAAAACAGTATGAAGGTTCCTCAAAAAATTAAAACTAAAACTACCCTACGACCCAGCAATTGCACTATTAGGTATTTATCCAAAGGATACAGGAGTACTGTTTTGAAAGGGCACATGCACCTCAATGTCTGTAGCAGCACCATTGACAATAGCCAATGTATGGAAAGAGCCCAAATGTCCTCAACAGATAAATGGATAAAGAAGATGTGGTATATATATACAACAGATTATTACTCGGCAATCAAAAAGAATGAAATCTTGACATTTGCAACAGCATGGATGAAACTAAAGTGTATTGTGCTAAGTGAAATAAGTCATCAGAGAAAGACAAATATCATATGACTTCATTCATATGTGGACTCAAAGATACAAAACAGATGAACATAAGCAAAAGGAAGCAAAAGTAATTAAAAAAAACAAAGTGGGGGACAAAACATAAGAGACTTTTAAATACAGAGAACAAACTGAGGGTTGCTAGAGGGGGATTGGGTGGGGGGATGGGCTAAATGGGCAAGGGGCATTGAGGAGGACACTTGTTGGGATGAGCCCTGGGTGTTATATGTAAGGGATGAATCACTGGATTCTACTTCTGAAATCATTATTGCACTATATGCTAACTAATTTGGAAGTAAATTAAATTAAAAAAAGAGGTTATAACATTTGTAAATATTTAAGCAACCAATATAGAAGCAACTTAATATATAACGCTTATATCAACAGATATAAATAAATAGGCAGTAATACAGTAATAGCAGGGGTCTTCAATAATCCACTTTCAACAATGGATAGTTCACCCAGACAGAAAATCAAAAAGCAAACATTGGAGCTAAAGGTGCATTGATTGGATCAGATGAAACTATCAGACATATACAGAATATTCCAACCAACAACAGTAGAATACACATTTTTCTCAAGCACACATGGAACCACCTCCAGAATGGACCATATGGTAAGCCACAGAACAAGTCTTAATAAATTGAAATCAGATCAAACATTTTTTTCTAGCCACATGGTATGAAACTAGAAATCAGTAAGAAAACTGGAAAATTCACAAATACATGATTGAACAACATGTTCCTAACAACAAATAAGTCAAGAAACCAAAAAATAAATCAAACATAATCTTAAGACAAATGAAAATGGAAAGAGAACATACCAAAACTTATGAAATGCAGCAAAAGCAGTTCTAAGAGGAAATCTTATAGTAATAAATGCCTACGTGAAGAAAAAAGAAAGTTCTCAAAGAACCTAACTCAACATCTCATGGTACTTGAAAAAGAACAGACTAAGTCAAAGCTTACAGACGAAAGGAAATAAAGATTAAAGTCGAAATAAATGAAATAGAGACTAAAAAAGACAATAGGAAAGGTCAGTAATACTAAGACACGTTTTTTGAAAAGATAACCAAAATAGACAAACTTTTACAAGACTTACCAAGTAAAAAAACAGAGCTGTCTCAACTATATAAAATTGGAAATAAAAGAGATGACATTGTAACTGATACCAAAGAAATATAAAGTATCAGAAGACACTACTATAAACAATTATGCACCAACTTATTTGACAATGTAGAACAAATGGATAAATTCATAGAAACATACCACCTACCAAGACTGAATAATGAAGAAATAGAAAATTTGAAAAGACCAATTATCAGGAGACTGAATTTGTAAGCCAAAACCTTCCAACAAAGAAAAGTCCAGCACCAGATGGTCTCACTAGTGAATTCTACCAAATATTTAAAGAGTAACTAATACCCATCCTTCTCAAACTCTTCCAAAAAATAGAAAAGTATGGAACATTTCCAAATTCATGTTACAAGGCCATTATTACTGCAATACCAAAATCAGAAAAGAAAACAAGAAAAAAAATCGCCAGTTAATATCCCTGAGGGAGCAAAGATGCAAAAATCTTCAACAAAATATTACCAGAGTTCAATAATATAAAGGATCATACACCATAACCAAGTGGGATTTATACCAGGGATGCAAGGATGGTTCAACACCCACAAATCAATGTGACATCACATTAACAAAATGAAAGATATGATTGTCTCAATAAATGCAGAAAAAGCATCTGACAAAACTCATCCTTACATGATAAAAATGCTCAATAAACTGGGTATAAAGGAAACATACATCACTTAATAAAGGCCTATTTAACAAGCCCACAGCTAACATCATATTCAATAATGAAATACCAAAAACTTTTTATCCTGGATCAGAAATAAGACAAGAATGCCAATTTTATTCAATATAGTACTAAAAGTAATGAGTCAGAGCAAATTAGGCAAGAAAAAGAAATTTAAAAATACCCAAATTGGAAAGAAAAAAGTAAAATCATTTCTATTTGCAGAAAACATGATATCATATATAAAAAAATCCTAAAGAATCCACCAAAAGTCTATTAGAATTAATAAACAAATTTAGTAAAGTTGTAGGCCACAAAATCAATATGCAAAATAACTTTCATTTCTATATATCAACTATCAGAAAGAGAAATTAATACATTTACAATAGCATCAAAAAGAATAAAATACTTAGGAATAAATTTAACCATGGAAGCAAAAGATTTGTACCTCAAAAATCATAGGACACTGATGAAAGAAATTGAAGTCATAAATAAATGGAAAGATATTCCACATTCATTGATTCTAAGAATTGATAGTTAAAATGTCAGTACTACTCAAAGCAATCTACACTTTCAATGAAATCCATATCAAAATTCCAATGAAACTGTCTAAAGAAATGGAAAAAAACAATATTACAATTTGTACAAAACCACAAAAGACCCTGAAGAGCCAGTGTACCTTGAGGAAGAAGAACAAAGTATACTGTTGGAAACATCACACTTGATTTCAAGCCATATTACAAAGCCATGGTAATCAAAACAGTATGGTACTGGCATAAAACCAGACAGATCAATGGAACAGAATAGAGAGTCCAGAAATAAACAATTACATAGATGGTCAATTAATTTCTGACAAAGGAACCAAGAATATACAACTGGGAAAGGACAGTCTCTTCAATTGAAAGTGTTGGGAAAACTGGATAGCCACATGTAAATGAAAGAAACTGGATCCCTAACTTATGCCATACACAAAAATCAAATCGAAATGGTTAAAGACTTGAACATAATACTTGAAATCATAAAACTCCTAGAAAAAAATATAGGCATGTAAGCCCCTTGACTTTCGATGTGGTGAAGGTTTCTTGGATTTCACACCAAAAGCAAAGGTACAGAAAGCAAAAATAAGCAAGTGGGGCTATATCACACTAAAAAGCTACTGCATAGCAAAGAAATTATCAATAAATAAAAAGGCAATCTAAAGAATAGGATAGGAGAAAATATTTGCAAATCATATAGCCAACAAGCAGTTAATATCCAAAATATACAAGGAACTCCTACAACTCAATATCAAAACAAAAAACAAAAAACAAACAAACAAAAAGCAATGGCCTTCAGGTCCATGGAAGGGTGAATATCACTAAATATCAGAGAAATGCAAACTAAACCATAATAAGCTAATACCTTATATCTATTAGGGTAGCTATTATCAAAAAGAGAAGACATAACAAATGCTCACAAAGATGTGGTGAAAAGGGAATGCTTGATACACTATTGTTGGGAATGCACACTGCTACAGCCACTATAGAAAACAGATGGAGATTCTTCAAAGAATTAAAAACAGAATTACCATATGATCTTGCACTTCTAGGTATATACCAAAGGAACAAAATCATTATCTCAAAGAGATATCTTTACACTCTTTACAATGCTTCCCTGGAGCATTATTTACAATAGGCAAGGTACAGAAACAACCTAAGTATCCATTGACTCATGAATGGATAAAGAAAATGTGGCATATGTATACAATGACATATGATTCATCCTTAAAAAAAGAAGGACATCCTGACATTTGGAACAATACAGATGAACCGGGAGGGCATTAGTTAAGTAATACAAGCCAAAGATAAACACTACATGTATCGTTTATATGTGGAATTAAAAAAAAAAAAAAGAGTCTCACTCATAGATACAGAGTGGAAAAGTAGTTGCCAAGAACTGAGGATTGGAGATAAGGAGAGGATGGCCAAGGGTATAAACCTTCTATCATAAAGTAAAATGAGGTACCAGTATCTAATGTAAAACATGGTGACTGCAGCTAATAACACTGTATTGTGGGGCACCTGGCTGGGTCAGTCAGTAGAGCATGTGACTCTTGATCTCAAGGTTGTGAGTTCAAACCACATTAGGTGTAGAGATTACATTAAAAAATTAAATAACCCTGTATTGTATAATCGAAATTTGCTGTAAGAATAAAAAGTAAATATGTGAGATGATAGATATGTTAATAAACTCAATGAGGGGAAATCCTCTGACAATGTGTTCATATATCAAAACATCAGGTTGTATACTTTAAATACCTTATAATTTTATTTATCAAGTATACCTGAATAAAGATGAAAAATGCTTCAGACTAAAAGCAATCCCTCTTCACCAAATATTTAGGAATCCTCAATGACAATATCAATATAAAAAGCTAATCTTAGTAACTATAAAGTAAACCTCACCTTTTTCCTCTGTTCTTTAATGTAAATTTCTCTACCTAGATAATTGTCTTAAATCTTCATTCTATAGTTTAATACATTACCACTACCAGTTAATACCCAACAATCTCTCTGCTTTTATCTCTGAAGAAGAATTAGATGGTTCAGAAGGGTGGAGAGTCATAGTAATTTCCTGAGGAGACTGTTTTAACCTGTGAGGTTCAGGCATGACGCATGGTGGAACAGAAACCGAAGACGCAGCGTAAGACTGGAGAAGGACTGGATGTAGTAAATGTGCTTCAAGACTTGGCCTCCTGGTGGGAGGCTGTCCACACACCAAATCTCAATACCCAGAAGAGTTTAACAAGCTCAGAGTCAATTAAGAATGGCATCATTACCTTGGCAATGGCAAACCGGAGGTCGTTTAGTGTAGCTACAACAATATCTTCTATGAGTATTTTTGAGAGACAGGCAAAATATAGTACTCTTAGGATGCCTGATCAAAAGAGTCCTCCAATCATGATGTTGGTGACGTGGCTCTAATTTCTGGGAAAAGGAAATTACCAAGTGTCTAGGAGTCCAAGCTAAGAGGATGGAGGTTAAGCCAATAAGAAGACAGGTTGGAGTATAAAATCAGAAAACCAAGATAGCAGTTCCTCATTTGGACTTTGCAGATACAATTAGGATTTGGGAAAGGGTTCACTAAAAATACTGAAGCTCAAGGGTGCCTGGATAGCTCAGTCAGTTGAGCACCCAACTCTTGATTTTGGCTCAGGTCATGATTCCAGGGTTGTGGGATTGAGCGCTGCACTGGGCTCCGCACTGAGTGTGGAGCCTGCTTGGGATTCTCTCTCTCTCCCTCTGCTCCTCTCTCCATCTCCCTCTTTCTCTCTCTCCCTCTCTCTCTCTCTCTCTCTCCCTCTCTCTCTCTCAAAATAAATATAAAATACTGAAGCCGAGAACTAAGGCTCATCCTAGACATAGCATACCTAGAGCAGCGAATTCTGGGTCTAGTAGCAGGGATAATATGCAAAACATTTAAAAACTAGGACGACATGAGCCCTGACCATCAAAACAGATGCTAGTGACAAACACACTGTCTACAGGTACCCATACATACTCCCTGATCTGAACAGTATTCCGGCAAACTAGAATACCTTCAGGTGAAAATAAGTACAAATTCCAATCCAAATGTAAAACATTGTGTTTCTCAGTTGGGAACCACTATTAGCATTTTAGCTAGGACAATTCTTTATTATTCAGAACTATTCTTTACATCACAAAATGTGTACCATTCCTGACTTCAGAAACTAAATATCTGTAGTAATGAGTTCTGACAATAGCATCCCTCACAATCAAAAATAGGGGATAGTATAAACCTTGGTTTAGAATTGCTGCCAAACAGTTCATAAGTAGGCTTCAGGTCATGCTTAATCTTGACATTTGTAAAGTTAGTAGTTATCTGTTTTTCACAGGCCAGCATTGATCCCAGGTTAGTCCCCAACATAACAATGGCTGCAACAATTTCAGACTTCACATTCCTATCACATTGTCCAGAAGGAAATAGCATCTTTACTCCAGCACTCCTATCAAAAATCTCAAGGCTCACTGTAATTAGATTGCCTTGGTAAAATCCCATCCTTGAAACAATACTGACTCCAGGGCAATGCAATACTTTCACTGACCTTGATCACATATCCTCTGGTTGAGTGAAGGGATACAGCTGGTTTCCCCAGGTGGAAAAGCAACCCCAAAGAGAAAATTAAAGTCTTCTGTGAAAGGGACAAGTTGAGAAATGGACACTGGGACTATAATCAACAAATGAACTCTAAGAGTTCAAAATATCAGTGTATGAATTGTTACCAATTAAGGACAATGTAACAAATGTTGTAACTTAATGTAAATCACTATGTCACTGGAAAAACACAGTTTAGTTAATACTTATTTCATAATAAGACTTTCTCAGCGAAATTGACATCATGTGCCTCCTGACATCATACACTGAGAAAAAAAATACATCATTGCTTTTGGGGCTTTCCTATCAAAATGAACACATAGACTAAATCTAATCGTGAGAAAACATCAGACAAACCCAAATTGAAGGGTATTCTTCAAAATAACTGGCCCAAGCTCTTCAAAAATGTCAATGTTACAAAATGCAAAAAAAACTGTTCCAGACCCAAACAGACAAAAGAGGCAAGACAACTGAAAGCAACATGTGATCTAGGACTTCCTTTTGCCATGAAGGACTGGTAAATTTGCAAAATTTGCCTAAGATCTATAAATTAGATGGTAGTATTTTGTGAATGTTAATTTCCAGATTCTAACCATGTTATGGTTACATAAGAGAATGTCTTTGTGTTTAGAAAATAAAAGCCAAAGTATTTAAGGGTAAATACATCATTTTTATAGCTTCCTCTCAAAAGATTCACACACACATACACACACGCGGGCGCGAGGGAGGTGGAAAGACAGAGAAAGGAGAGGAGGTGTGTATATATGTGCTTGTGTATGTGGAGAAAAAGAAAGAGAATGATAAAGCAGATATGGCAAAATGATAAATGTGAGAAATCTTGCTTAAAGGTATATACAAATTTGTTGCACTATTCTTATAAATATTCTGTAAGCCTGAAAGTATGTTTATTTAAAATTAAATGAAAATAAAATTTTAGAATTCATAAACAACAGCAATAATAAGGAAGCTTCTATTTAAATATTCACTCAACTTGCTTAAAATGCATGTGTAATTTTCTAGCTACTGCCTCAAGGTCTTATTTTTATTTTTGGAGTGTATAATTCAATATACATGTGTGCATGTGTGAAGAATATCAACTATCTGAAATAAAAATGCTCTTCTTTTTACAGGAAGCCAGAAAAACAGATACATAGGAGCAGTCTTAGAGTGTGAAAAGTGAAAAGTTTGTACTGGTTTCATGAAATCTGGGATTTTTAAAAAAATCTTGCCTGTACTTCCAGTAAACCTCATGAAACCTTTTTAGAGATAATGTTGACAAGTTTAAATATCAAATCCAGAAGAAAAAAAAAGAATGCAAATTTACTAGGGTCCAGAGCCCTGCAAATGTCCAGAAGTCTCACCCAGAGCAATCTCCAGAAAGGCCCCATCCAATCTTTGTTCCATCACTGCAGAGATGCCTATGGGTACTTGACTTCTGTGCCAGACTTAAAGGCGATGAAATCTTGGCAAACCTGAGGTCTTGCCACCTTCGGTGCTCCATCCGGTCCTTCTTGCAATCCTGCCATCCTCCCAAAACAGGGCACTATCATTGAATGGGGCCTAATTTCCTCATACCTGCAGACTTACCCACCTCTGTGCCTCCAGCCTTCTCCCTCTCTCACTATGTGAGCCTCTCTTCCCTGCCACAACAGCAGTCTTCCCTGCAGATGTGCCTACCTTCAGAAAACAAAAGCCAGCAAAATCTTAGGGCAAGTGGTTTCTATTTCTAGACCTATCACTAACCTTCCTTGAGGAAGGTGGTCTCTATCCACTTGCAGGCTTGAAATGGGGAAATACAAAGGGAAAACAAACTCAGTATATTATCATTTCATATCTATGAGCAGAGACCCTTTTTTGTCAAGGAGAAGAAAGAACATTTGTTCAGTAATTTTCCTGATATGGGGTTTCGCCATTTTTAACTAGCTCTGGAAAAGAATGGTGGTAGCTACTGCTTCAAATGGTTAGAGCAAACACTGTTGATACTGTGACCAATATCCCTTGTCCTCTGCAGAGGTCACCTACACCGTGGTGGACTGTTCTTCTAATGGCTTTTTAGCACAAGCACTGGCATCTCTCTGCCTGAGGCCTTTCTGGCTACAGAAGCAAGCTTAGCTGGAATGCCAGCCTGCCAGAAGAAATTAACTCCCTCAGGAGCAGCTCTTAGTCAATGAAGGATCACACTGTCCCATTAGGGGCAATTATGAAGTAAGTTCTCTAAGCTGTCCAATATGGTAGCTACTAACAAATGTACTTCTTAAGCCCTCAAAATGTACCTAGTCCAAATAGCCACTTTAAATGTAAAATATACACTGGACTTCTAAGATGCAGCATGAAAAAAAGGTAAACTACATCCTTAATATTTTTATTGGTTATATGCTAAAATTACAATATTTTGGACATATTTTACAAATAAAATACAACATCAAAATTAATTGTACCTTTTTTTCCATGTAATTTACTAGAAAATTTTAAATTACATATGTGGCTTACATTACATTTCTGTTGGACAACACCATATAGTTTATTACAGGATCTTTCACAGAAATGTGCTGCAATTGCCCACACTAACAGCTTAACCATTTTGATTTTATATCTTCCCCACTTTCATCTGTACTAAAAACATTAATTTAGGAACTGTGACAAATTACAAAGACAGTTTTTTGTGGGTTTTTTTTTTATTTTTTGTTTTGTTTTTGGTTTGGTTTGGTTGGAGTCTGGTTTAGATGAAATCAGACTCAAATCTGTGCCTGTTGTTTAGGCTTAGCAGAAAATTTGCATTTGGGGAAAGACAGCTCCTTGGTAAAATACATTATAGACGTTTATGGGCCTTTAAGTTAAGCAAAGCAAAGCAAAGGAGAAAGTGGGGATGGAATACATGAGACAATGAGAAGGGAATCTGCTCTATTTTACTTAAGACCATGTGTTACCTCTGCAGAGATTATGATGATGTCACCTGGTTTTCGCTTTTCCTTTAAAGAGCTGGACATAGAGCAAATGGCAGACCTGGGCCCTGAGAGAGAAAGCAGGAGTGAAGAGACATCCTTCGGGGGAAAATGAGTCAAGCCCTGGAAGATGGCAGCAAAGCAGGAGAGACGAAGGAGGTAGTCTGCCTAGGAGGCTCTTTGGAAGGCATGAATAATGAACTCTGAGAGAAGTGGCACACACCTTCATCTTAGGCTTCTTTTCCTGAATTGCACTATCATCTCTTGAATGACTACAGTGAAGTTTTTTAAAATGTCAAAGCTGTGATTTGAGCAATTAAGGGTTAGAAGTCCTGTTTGTCATTGGGGCATAACTAGTATGGGAAGAAAACTAGATAAAGTACTTACGAGATGATGATGAACCCGAAAAACAAATAATCCAGTGAAGAAATGGGCAGAAGACATGAATAGACACTTCTCTAAAGAAGACATCCAGATGGCCAACAGACACATAAAATGATGCTCAACATCACTCCTCATCAGGGAAATCAAAGCCACACTCAGATACCACCTCACACTGGTCAGAGTGGCTAAAATGAACAAATCAAGAAACTATAGATGCTGGAGAGGATGTGGAGAAACAGGAACCCTCTTGCACTGTTGGTGGGAATGAAAATTGGTGCAGCCGCTCTGGAAAACAGTGTGGAGGTTCCTCAGAAAATTAAAAATAGACCTACCCTATGACCCAGCAATAGCACTGCTAGGAATTTGCCCAAGGGATACAGGAGTACTGATGCATAGGGGCACTTGTACCCCAATGTTTATAGCAGCACTCTCAACAATAGCCAAATTGTGGAAAGAGCCTAAATGTCCATCAACTGACGAATAGATAAAGAAGATGTGGTTTATATATACAATGGAATACTACGTGGCAATGAGAAAGAATGAAATCCTGCCATTGGCAGCAACATGGATGGAACTGGAGGGTATTATGTTGAGTGAAATAAGTTAATCAGAGAAAGACAGGTATAATACGTTTTCACACATATGTGGATCTTGAGAAACTTAACAGAAGGCCATGGGGAAAGGGAGGGAGAAAAATAGTTACAAACAGGGAGGGAGGTGAAACATAAGAGACTCTTAAATACAGAGAACAAACTGAGGGCTGGTGGGAGGTAGAAGAGGGGGGGAAATGGGTGATGGGCATTGAGGAGGGCACTTGTCAGGATGAGCACTGGGTGTCTGTATGTCAGCCAAATTGACAATAAATTATATTAATAAATATAATGGGGATGAGCAAAAAAACCTCACTGTGATTTTGTGGAGAAAAATGAGCAACACTTTTCCAGCTAATAATAACACACTCATGTTTTTTGAGCCAGACACATTTGAACTACTAGGTTCTAAGTATATTCACAGATTATCTCATTTCATTCTCACAATAACCCTTTAAGTAATATTATTATTATTCCTGCTTTATAGATAGGAAAACTGAGGTTAAAAGATGCTAATTAACTTGATCAAGATCAAACAGCTAGCAAATCAGGTACAAAGGCAGGGTCAAGGTACAGATACTGGCAGTCGTGATTGTCTTGGAGCCAGTCACCTTAACCACTTGTAACAGTCTGTCTCTTGAGACAGGTTTGCAAAACAAGCCTACTCCCTCTGGAGTTCGAGAAATCAGGAAGGACATCTGATAAGAGAATTGTACGGCAAATAAGGCCTTTCATAGAAGTTCTCAACTAGATGGAAAAAAAAAATCATCCTTCACAAAAAAAGTCTCAATGAGACAGAAATTTTGAAAGTAGAGAACAATTTCCTAAACTTCACATTCTTCATTGTGCCTCTGTGATCTGTGCTTAATAATAATTCCTACTGATTAAACACACAAATGTGAGAAATAGCCTTTTTTCCTTTTATACCTAAATGTCCTGATGCATTAAACACTGACTTTTAAGCTGTCCAAATAGCATTTTTCCTAGCATAGCTTTGAGTGTCAATAGAATATCTGAAGTATTCTAATATAGTCTTAACTAATTTGCTAACTACAGATATAGGACTTTAAAAATACTACCAAGTGATATTAAATTTTAACTCAATATAAACCTCAACTTCAGGTAGTGAAATCCCCTTTATTACTTTTTTAGGGTACTTTCATTCTACTTAATCCGAGGATTATCAAACACATGCTGCATGATTCAATGAGAGATTGTAGAGACCTTCCCTCTTCATAATTATAGTCTAGCCATTTTCCTTCACTGAATTGCTTATTTAAATGTCCATAACTTTTGCCAAACTTATTCAAAAGAATTAGGGGGGGGCGCCTGGGTGGCGCAGTCGGTTAAGAGTCCGACATCAGCCAGGTCACGATCTCGCGGTCCGTGAGTTCGAGCCCCGCATCGGGCTCTGGGCTGATGGCTCAGAGCCTGGAGCCTGTTTCCGATTCTGTGTCTCCCTCTCTCTCTGCCCCTCCCCCGTTCATGCTGTGTCTCTCTCTGTCCCAAAAATAAATAAACGTTGGGGCGCCTGGGTGGCACAGTCGGTTAAGCGTCCGACTTCAGCCAGGTCACGATCTCGCGGTCCGTGAGTTCGAGCCCCGCGTCAGGCTCTGGGCTGATGGCTCAGAGCCTGGAGCCTGTTTCGGATTCTGTGTCTCCCTCTCTCTCTGCCCCTCCCCCGTTCATGCTCTGTCTCTCTCTGTCCCAAAAATAAATAAACGTTGAAAAAAAAATTTAAAAAAAAAAATAATAATAAATAAATAAATAAATAAACGTTGAAAAAAAAAAAGAATTAGGGGAAAAAAGACCTTTTAAATATGCTGTACATGATTTAAGCAGGAGAAAGCTCAGCCTTCACTCTACTCTTCTTTCCTAAAACCTGCTCTATCCCTACAATTTTTCCTATATATTTGTTCTCCATCCCAAACTTTCTGTTTCTATAAGGATCTGGGCTTTTGGAAACCAAACCAGGAAAACCAGCAAGCCTGGTCCCATTTTGCCATATCTTAGTCTTCAGGAATGAGCCAAGAAAACCAACTGCTTGCATAGGAGAAAGGAAAAAGAAATCCCTAGGAGGAAAAGCAGTCAATATTTCAAAATTATTATTCTACATAAGGCACTATGTTCCGCATCTTACATATATCATCTTAGTTCATCCTTAAAAAACTCTAATGTTGTTTATTGTGTTCTTTAATGCTACCAATGGCCTTATTTGTCCTCACTTTAGAGTGAGGGAAACTGAGACTTGACAGTTTGGGCTCCTATCTGGTGGGATAAAGCAGCCTCTGAGATGACCCCTTGTGTCATCTCCTCCCCCTGAGCATGGGATGATCCTAGTCACTTGATTCTCATGAAAGGAAGAAGATCCAAATGAGATGTCACTTTTAGATTACAGTGTGCCCTGTGGCACCCTTTCTCACTTGTTTGCTCTGATGGAAGCCAGCCACCCTATTGTGAGCTGCCCTAGGGAGAAATCCACATCAGTGGTAGGGAACTGATGATTCCAGCCAAAGGCCATTGGGAAGCTGGCCAACAACCACATGGGTGAGCCTGGAAGGGACCCTCTCCCAGTCAGGCCTTAAGATGTCTGAAGCCCTGGCCAATACCTTGACTGCAGTCTTGTGAGAGGACCTGGCTAAGCTATACCTGAATCCAGTCTTGCAGAAAATGTGACATAATAAATGTTGTTTTATGCACTAAGCCTTAGAGTTAATTTCTTCTGTGACAATGAGTAACTAATACAGCTGGTAAATTTCAACTCCAGTGATCTGGCTCTGGATATCATGTTGAGCCAGCACACTCTTCTCCCTAGGACTGGTTCTGTCAGCTTCTCTCACACAGGCCACCATTTGCAGCCAGGCCCAGCATGTTCCCTCCTGTTTGCGAAAGGCCTGAGTCGTGCTGAGATTCCTGCACATAGCACATACCAAAATCAACTCCTTCTCTTGTACTAAAGAAAGGATTCTTGGCCTCTTGTTTGCACTACAAAGTCACTGGTAATGCCTGTTGGATTATGACTCAGAAATGTCCATTCTTGTTACCATTTCATTTATTTCTTTCCATTTCCCAACCTTCTCTTTTTTCACTGTGTTTCTGCTCCTTTTTTGCTCTTCTTTACTCGTAGACCCTATTCTCCTCTTCGTCTCCACTTTCTCCTGTAAACTGTTTTGTCTTGCTGCTATTTTTACTTACAGAAAAATGCACTATTTGCCTCCTGGAAAAATTTAATGTTTGTCTGAAAAGAACAGTTTTCTGGAAACATCAACAGAAAGAAAAACACAGGTGGAGAGTGGGCTTGGGGGGTGGTGCAAGAGAACCCTCTTTAGTGGGTTTTTGGTTTTGCTGCCACCCGTCTCCCATATCAAAACATCCCCTATGGCAGTTAAAAGCTGTTGGCCACCCCAATTAAAGTGTTTTCAAAGAAACTGTCAGAAATAGTTCCAAGAGCACTTTTAACTTATTACATGTGGGTTACATAAGCACTGGAAGCTTGTTAAAACATTCAAAATATGATATGAATTAAGTCACACAACGGTGGGTCAAAGCTTTAGCTTTTCGGTGTGACTAACTCCATCATCTGTGATTTAGGCACCCTCAACAAAAACACATCTTAAAGAAAATCAATTAAAGAATATCTTTCATTCCTTCCAGGAATCTATATTCCTAACGTTAACAGTATGGCTATAATTACTCTGTATTTGGATTAAGTATGCTTTTAAGCATAGCTGTAACAGGACCTGTCACATTACAAATTGGATATGGGAAGCAATGGTAATTCTTTATTTGATTTAAACTAATTTTATATTTCTCAAGAGCCTTACCCACTAGTTTGTGTGGACAGAAAAAAACAAAAAAACAAACAAACAAAAATGCCCAAACTGTTAAGCCATTCTTCTAAACTCAAATGAACCTTGTGATTTAAACAACCCCTTTCATATTTCTCATGATAACTCAAGTGGCACACTGGGTGGGACAGTTCTTCTTAGAGCTTGGCAGACATTTAGCACTCCCTCCCTCTCATCACCTCCTCTACAAATGCCAGTAGCAGTCTTTCCTGGCATGCTGACAACCTTAACCATCCTTACACATTTCCAAACCACCCCCTTGTGGGTCAGTACTGCCCTCCCTCTTAAAGAAAGAAAGAAAGAAAGAAAGAAAGAAAGAAAGAAAGAAAGAAAGAAAGAAATCTAAGTAATGCTCAGGTATTTAGGTTAAACTTTTAGTGCTCTAGATCCATCTTTCCCCCACCTCCTCTCCAAGTTGCCCCTAGGCTTTATACAAAACGGAATTAGCAAGGACCCTTAAATCTGTGCAGTATTCCCAGGTCCTCTGGTCTCCAAGGCAATGGTTATTACTCAGCTGGCTGGCCTCCGCAGCTAAAGTCAACAGCTAATGTCATTCATGAGCTGGTCTCCATATATAGTCAACCCCTGTTGATACATGATTAAAGGAGAATTATTCTCAAATGTGACACTTTACATAAATGTTGCATAAATGTTTTGTCCAATGTATTAAGGAAATATTCTCATCAATCCTAGGTAAAAAATTACATTGCTGTGAAAATAAGGAGACTCAGGAAAAATAGTTGTTTCTCAATTCTTACAAGTCAGTGAGAATCAGATCCCAAAGGCAGAGTCAATTGAATTGAAAATTTGAAATAGCTTCGAAAAGCAGATGAAGAAGAAGAAGAAGGTACTCTCTTCTATGAGAACTACAAAATTAAAATAACACCAAAAATATTCTGAATAAATTACATGAAATTTTCCTCATTAGTTTATTAAGGCCACCATAATTAATACTGTGTCTGCTCTTGGACAGAAAAGTGTCTTGCAAATTCTGACTTGGTCTCCTGGTACAGACTGACAGTTTCTCAAGCAATGTTACGTTGGAAAATTGTACCCTCTTCTTTGAAATATCCATAGTTCAGAGTACCTAGTACAGTCTTTTCCACAGGGCCAATACTAATACAGAACATACCAAACCAACATAGTTATTTATAGAATCTCTCCAGTGCTACTACTTGTTGTGCAACATATAGAAATGCAGCATTCAGATGTTCACATCCCTCTTCAAGAAAGGACTTATGGCCTCTAACTATTAACTCCTTCCAGTTGGCCTCTGCTTTGGAGCTCAGGTCATGGTCCTCCTGGAGTGGTCCCAGCTAATGACCAAGCAACATGTGTCACAGGGCCTAGACTTTGACCCAATGCAAGACCCTTTTAATAGTTAATCTTCACTCTAGACCTCTCTGTAGAGCTTTCCGAGACTTTGTTAGACCTGAATCATGGTCTGTTGACTCTTCCTACTCAATCCTACTTCCTGCTTTTTCCTTTCTCAGGTGTTACACCCCCATAAACCTTTTATATGCCTGTCTCCACCTCAGTGTCCACTTCTCAGAAGTCCCAACTGACACAGTGGTACCAGGAATGACCCAAAAAAAAGCAAGTGGTAAGTTGGGATTTTGAGACTGTATCCCTAACTGCTTGACTGGCAAAGAAGAGCCCATCCCAGGTGGTGTATGGGGTACAATTAGTCTTTGGCACAATACGGTAGTATAATTGCTCAACAATACTAGATACGAAAAGTTTATTGATTTGGGGGTACTCTCTTGGAATATAGGATTGAACACACTGGAAAGGATCCAACGGTGTAGAGGAAATCTCAGGTAGGGTGACTCCCAGACACCTGGAGAAAGTAATGACTCATGCTGAGTAAAATGAAATACCTGAACTGCCATAGCTAACCCTGGAGAAAGGAAACAAAAAGTCCAGGAAAGTAGATATGCTACAGTGAATATATGAGGCCAGAAAACCTACCAGAAAAGTATTTTCCATGACGGCTTGGAGAACATATTCCACAAGGTTAATAGGAATGTGCTAGTAAGAGGGGCACTAGCATCACGAGGATGTCCAGTGCTGGTCTTCTTTACAGGTAAGAGCTGACTATAGATAAGGGTATACCATATATGAAAAACCCACACCTAACATCATCCTCAATGGTGAAAAACTGAGAGCCTTTGGGAGGGGGAGGAAAAAAGAAAAAAAAAAAAAAAAGAGGTTAGAGTGGGAGAGAGCCAAAGCATAAGAGACTGTTAAAAACTGAGAACAAACTGAGGGTTCATGGGGGGTGGGAGGGAGGAGAGGGTGGGTGATGGGTATTGAGGAGGGCACCTTTTGGGATGAGCACTGGGTGTTGTATGGAAACCAATTTGACAATAAATTTCATATATTAAAAAAAAAAACTGGGAGCTTTTCCCCCAATATCAGGAACAAGACAAGGATGTCCACTCTCATCAATTTTATTCAACATAGTACTGGACATCCTAGACACAGCAATCACACAACAAAGGAAATAAAAGGCTTCCAAATTGGTAAGAAAGAAGTAAGAATTTCACTGTTTGCAGATGATTATATATGGAAAACCCTAAAGACTCCACCAAAAACTACTGCAACTGATAAATAAATTCAGTAAGGTCACAGGATACAAAATCCATATACAGATATCTATTGCATTTCTATACACTAATACTGATGTAGCAAAAACAGAAATTTAGAAAAACCATCCCATTCACAATTGCACTAAAAATAATAACATACCTAAAAAATAAACTGAACTGGGTGGGGCCGAGATGGTGGAGCAGCATGGAAGTTCTCGGCTTCTTTCGTCCCTGAAATGACGGTAGATCAGCACCAAATCATTTTGCACACCTAGGAAACTGACCTGAGGATTAACACAACAATCTGCATACCTTGAGCCACAGAACCCAGCAGGTATGTGCTGCAGAGAGGTGAACTGGGACAGAGGGAAGCTGCAAGGGTAGGGAGCTGTTTTTGCAGAGGTGGGTAGAGAAAGGGGGAAGAAGTGCGGCACACTGGGAGAGTACAGGAGAAGCACTCGCCACAAAAGTAGCCGGAGGAAAAGAGGAAGAATGGAAACACTCACAAGGGACCAAACAAGAATTCTGTTCCCCAGGACCACAGATGGGGAGAAAAGAGCAGGTTTCAGTACCATTAGGACTCTATAAACAGGGGAACACAGAGTTGGAAATTCCAGCACTCATTACCTGGTGGTGCTCTGGTGGAGAAGAAGGGCAAATCCCCAGAAGCAGGGCAGTGAGGTCTGAGGGGACTGAGGGCCACACAGGGAGAAGCAGTTCCTCTGCTTGGAGGGCATTTGTTAGAGGTGATACAGCCTCCCCACAGGCAAAGGTCCAAAAGGACTCTGGAGAACAGCCATGTTTGCTGGTATCAGAACAAAGACACCAGATTGAGGTGAAACCTGTCAATGACTGCGTGTTGTGATTTGCCATAATTTCTGAACATTAGCCACTGCATAATCACATGAACTTTTTCTCAGGCAGTCTGGCACAGGGCCACAATCTCTGAATCTCCATGGTGCAATCACATCAATGTTCTCTGGGCAAGCTGGCAACTGGCCATTGCTCAGTAAGACCCTCCCCCAGAGGGTCAGAGCAGATCAAAGCCACAGGGTTGAGAGATTTGGAAACACAGCCCCATCTGGGATAAAACTGGGAGAGAGGTGCTGCCTGTCAGGCTGACGGCTTGGACACAGACAGTGTAGAAGCAAAAAGTGGATAGAAGCCAGAGACAAAAGGAGATGCTTAATTGCCACTAGATGAGAGTGCAGAGTTCCTGTGCCAGAGACTGGGAAGGTGGGTGACTCCATTTTCACCTATCCTGTGCAAGCTCCACATGGATCGACTCCAGTAACTAAGCAGCGCCACCTAGTGGAGAATGGGGGCTTTACACCAAGCCCTGACCAACTGTGCCCTCCAAACACATGCCCTAGAGGACCACCACAAGTCTCTCAACCTGCTAAGTACACAAACTATAGAGTGCTGCATAGTATGAGTTCTAGGGGAAACTGGATGCAACTTCATTTGGGTTTTAGTCTGTTTGCTGGGTCATTTATTCATTTTTTTACTTCTTTATTTGTTTTGCTTTTGCTTAAATTATTTTTGTTCTTTTTCTCCTTTCTTTGCTTTTCCTTGGACACAGAGAGAAAAATTTAGTTTTATTTTCCTTTTTTAAAAAAATAAAAATATTTTTTAAAATTCTTTTCACTATGTTTTTTTAGTTTTTTTGTAAAGTTTTAAATTCTATTTCACTTTCTTCATTGCATTATATTCTATTTTATTGTATATATTTTTAATTTTTAAACATTTTAATTTTTTTCCTCTTCTTTTCATTCCATTTTTTCTCTATTCTACCAAGCTTCTTTCAACATCCAGATGACAACTCACCTAGAATCTAGCTTCCTTTACTTGATTTTTTGTGTTGTATTTAATTTTTTAATTTAATTTTTTAATTTTATTTTATTAATTTTTTTTCCTCCAAAATGATGGAGAATAATGATGCAGAAAGAAAAAAGGGAAACTAAAGCACAAGAACACAATATAGAATTAGAGAACTCAGTGACTCATTAAAAAGCAGCAACATCCAAATCATAGGAGTACCAGAAGATGAAGAGACAGAAAAAGGGGTAGAAGGTTTAGGTGAGCAAATTATAGGGGAGACTTTTCCTAGTCTGGGGAAAAACACAGACATCAAAATCCAAGAAGAAGAGAGAACTCCCATCATATTCAACAAACAAAAACTGTCAAAAAAACATATCATAGTCAGATTCACAAAATACACAGACAAGGAAAGAATTACGAAAGCAGCAAGGGGAAAAAAAAAAGTCCTTAGCCTATAAGGGAAGATTGATCAGACTCATAGCAGACCTATCCACAGAAACTTGGAGGCCAGAAAGGAGTGGCAGCATGTATTCATTGTACTGAATCAGAAAAATATGTAGACAAGAATTCTTTATCCAGCAAGGCTGTCATTCAAAATAGAAGGAGAGATAAAGAGTTGCCCAAACAAACAAACAAACAAACTCTAAAGAAGTTGTGACCACTAAACCAGCCCTGCAAGAAATTATACAGGAGGCACTCAGAGGGGAGAAGAGACGAAACAAAACAAAAAAAGACCAAAAGCAACAAAGACTACAAAGAACCAGAGAACACCACCAGAAACTCCAACTCTACAGGCAACACAATGGCAAAAAATTCATATCTTTCGGTACTCACTCTAAATGTTAATGCACTAAACACTCCGGTCAAAAGGCATAGGGTATCAGAATGCATAAGAAAATAAGATCTATCTATATGTTATCTACAAGAGACCGATTTTAGACCTAAAGACACTTTCAGATTGAAAATAGGGGGATGGAGGACCATCTATCATGCTAATGGTCACCAAAAGAAAGCTGGAGTAGCCATACTTATATCAGACAAACTAGAATTTAAAATAAGACTGTAACAAGAGATGAAGGACATTATATCTTAATTAAGGGGTCAAGCCACCAAGCAGAGCTAATGATTATAAACATTTATGCCCCCAACGTGATCTCCCAAATATACAAATCAAGTAATCACAAACATAAAGAAACTCATTGATAATAATACCATAATAGTAGGGGACTTCAACACCCCATTTACAACAATGGATAGATCATCTAAGCAGAAAATCAACAAGGAAACAATGGCTTTGAATGATACACTGGACCGATGGACTTCACAGATATATTCAGAACATTTCATCCTAAAGCAGTAGAAATACACATTCTAGAGTGCACATGGAACATTCTCCAGAATAGTTCACATACTGGGATACAAATCAGACCACAACAAGTACAAAAAGACTGAGATCATACCATGCATATTTTCAGACCACAACACTAAGAAACTCAAAATCAACACAAGAACAAATTTGGAAAGACCACGAATACTTAAAGATTAAAGAACATCCTACTAAATAATGAATGGGTTAAAGAGAAATTAAAAAGTAAATTAAAAAGGACATGGAAGCCAATGAGAATGATAACATGACAGCCCAAAGGCTGTGCCTTTGACCCCAAAGAAAGGTCTCAGATACACAGCCTAACCTTACACCTTAAAGAGCTGGAAAAAGAACAGTAAATAAAGCCCCAAACCAGCAGAAGACGGGAAATCATAAAGATCAGAGCAGAAGTCAATGATATCAAAATCAAAAAAACAGAACAGATCAATGAAACCAGGAGCTGGTTCTTTGAAAGCATTAATAAAATTGGTAAACCCCTAGCCAGATTGATCAGAAAGTAACAGAAAGTAAAGGACCCAAATAAATAAAATCATGAATGAAAGAGGACAGATCACAACCAACACTGCAGAAATACAAACAATAATAAGAGAATATTATGAGCAATTATATGCCAATAAATTGGGCAATCTGGAAGAAATGGGCAAAACCCTAGAAACATACAAACTACCAAAACTGAAACAGGAAAAAATAGAAAATTTGAACAGACCCATAATCAGTAAATAAATTTAATTAGTAATCAAAAATCTCCTCAAAAAATAAGAGTCCAGGGCCGGATGGCTTTCCAGGGGAATTCTACTAAACATTTAATTTAAAGAAGAGTTAACACTTATCCTGTAAAAGGTGTTCCAAAAAATAGAAATGGAAGAAAAACTTCCAAACTCATTCTATGAGGCCAGCACTACCTTGATTCTAAAAACAAAGACCCCACTAAAAAGGAGCACCACAAACCAATTTCCCTGATGAACATGGATTAAAAAATTCTCAACAAGATACTAGCCAACTGGATCCGACAATACATTAAAAGAATTATTCACTGTGATTAAGTGGGATTTATACCTGGGATGCAAGGCTGATTCAATATCCACAAATCAGTCAATGTGATACATCACATTAAAAAAGAAAGAATAAGGAGCACGTGGGTGGCTCAGTCGGTCAAGCGTCCGACTGTTGCTTTCAGCTCAGGTCATGACCTCACGGTTTCACGAGTTCGAGCCCCAGATGGGTAGGGCTCTGTGCTGGCAGCCGGGAAGCTACTTGAGATTCTCTCTCTCTCTCTCTCTCTCTCTCTCTCTCTCTGCCCCTCCCCCACTCACGTGCACGCGCGCGCTCTCTCTCTCAAAATAAAGTTAAAAGAAATTTTTAAAAAGAATAAGAACCCCATGATTCTCTTAATAGATGCAGAGAAAGCATTTGACAACACAGCAGCCTTTCTTGATAAAAACCCTCAAGAAAGTAGGGATGGAACAATCGTACCTCAAGATCATAAAAGCCATATACTCAAGACCCACCACTAACATCATCCTCAACAGGGAAAAACAGAGCTTTCCCGCTAAGGTCGGGAACACGACAAGGATGTCCATTCTCACCACTGTTATTCAACATAGTATTGGACGTCCTAGCCTCAGCAATCAGGTGACCCAAAGAACTAAAAGGCATCCAAATCAGCAAGGAAGAACTCAAACTCTCACTCTCATAACATGATATCCTATATGGATAACCCAAAAGATTCTACAAAAAAACCTGGTAGAACTGATCCAAGAATTCAGCAAAGTCGCAGTATATAAAATCAATGCACAGAAATTAGTTGCATTTCTATACACCAATAATGAAGCACCAAAAAGAGAAACCCATTTTCAATTGCACCAAAACCCATAAAATACCTAGGAATAAACCTAACCAAAGAGCTGAAAACTATAGAAAGCTTACGAAAGAAATTGAAGAAAACACACACAAAAAATGGAAAAACATTCCATGATCATGGATTTGAAGAACAAATATTGTTAAAATGTCATTACTACCCAAAGGAATGTACACATTCAATGCAATCCCTATCAAAATCACATCAGCATTCTCCACAGAGCTAGAACAAACAATCTACAATGTGTATGGAACCAGAAAAGATCCCAAATAGCCAAAGCAATCCTAATAAAGAAAACCAAGGCTGGAGGCATCACAATTCCAGACTTTAAGCTGTATTACAAAGCTATAATCCCCAAGACAGTATGGTACTGGCACAAAAACAGACACTTAGATCAATGGAACAGAATAGAGAACTCAGAAATGGGCTCACAAACGTATGGCCAGCTCATCTTTGACAATGCAGAAAAGAATACCCAATGGAATAAAGACAGTCTCTTCAGTCAATGGGGCTGGGAAAACTGAACAGCTACATGCAAAAAAATGAATAAGAACCCCAGGATTCTCTTAATAGATGCATAGAAAGCATTTGACAACACAGCAGCCTTTCTTGATAAAAACCCTCAAGAAAACCCTGGACCACTTTCTTACACCACACAACAAATAAACTCAAAATGGATGAAAGACCTAAACGTAAGACAGGAAGCATCAAGATCCTAGAGGAGAAAGCAAGCAAAAACCTCTTTGACCTTGGCTGCAGCAACTTCTTACTAAACATGTCTCCAGAGACAAGGGAAACAAAAGCAAAAAGAACTATTGGGACCTCATCAGGATAAAAACCTTCTTCACAGGAAAGAAAACAATCAGCAAAACTAAAAGGTAACTGACAGAATGGGAGAAGATATTTTCAAATGATGTATCAGATAAGGAGTTAGTATCTAAAATCTATAAAGAACTTACCAAACTCAACACCCAAAAAACAAAGAATCTAGTGAAGAAATGGACAAAAGATATGCATAGACACTTTTCCAAGAAGACATCCAGATAGCTAACAGACACATGAAAAAAATGCCCAACAACACTTATCATCAGGGAAATACAAATCAAAACCACAAGGAGATACCACCTCACACCAGTCAGAATGGCTAAAATTAACAACTCAAGCAACAACAGATGTTGGTGAGGATGCAGAGAAAGAGGAACCCTTTGTACTGTTAGTGGGAATGCAAACTGATGCAGCCACCCTGGAAAAGAGTATGGAGTTCCTCAAAAAATTAAAAACAAAACTACCCTATGACCCAGCAATTGCACTACTAGGTGTTAATCCAACGGATACAGGTGTGCTGTTTTGAAGGGCACATGCACCCTGACGTTTATAGCAGCAATATAGACAAGAGCCAAAGTATGGAAAGAGCCGAAATGTCCATCAAGTGATGAAGGGATAAAGAAGATATGGTGTATATATACGTGTGTGTGTGTGTGTGTGTGTGTGTGTGTGTGTGTGTGTACGTACAACAGAATATTGCTTGGTAATCAAAAAGAATGAAATCTTGCCATTTTCAACAGCATGGATGGAACTAGGTGTATTATGCTAAGCAAAATTAGAGTAAGATAAATATCATATGACTTTATGTGGAATTTAAGATACAAAACAAATTAACATAAGGGAAGGGAAGCAAAAATAATATAAAAACAAGGAGGGGGACAAAACATAAGAGACTCTGAAATACAGAGAACAAATGAGAGTTGCTGGAGGAGTTTTGGGTGGGAAATGGGCTAAATGGGCAAGGGGCATTAAAGAGGACACTTGTTGGGATGAGCCCTGGCTGTTAAAGGTAGGGATGAGCCACTGGATTCTACTCCTGAAATCACTGTCGCACTATATGCTAACTAATCTGGATGTAAATTAAAAAACAAAAACAAGCAAATAACCAAAAAAAATAAAAATAAAAAACCACAGCGGCCCAGAAAAAGGATCAACAGCCTTGTCAATAAAATGCCAAGAACAGAAACTTGATTTCTTAAAATAAATAAATAAATAAATAAATAAATAAATAAACAAACAAACAAACAAACTAAACCAAGGGGGTAAAGGACCTATACTCTGAAAACTATAAGACATTGATGAAAGAAACTGAAAAAAAAAAAAAAGAACATAATTGGAACGATATTCTATGCTCATGGACTAGAAGAACAAATAGTGTTGAAATGTTCATACTACTCAAAGAAATGTACAGATTCAATGCAATACCTATCAAAAGAGCAACAACATCTTTACAGAACTAGAATAAATAATCTTAAATTTGTTTGGCATCACGAAAGACCCTGAATAGCCAAAGCAAACTTGAAAAAGCACAGCAAAACCAAAGGTATCACAATCCTACATTTCAAACTGTTCTACAAAGCTGTAGTAATCACAAAAGTATGGTACTGTTACAAAAATAGACACACAGAGCAATAGAACAGAATAGAGATCCAATAAATAAACCCACAATTATAAGGTCAATTAATCTTTGACAAAGGAGGCAAGAACATGCAATGGGAAAAAGCCTCTTCAACAAATGGTGTTGGGAAAACAGGACAGTAACATGCAAAAGAATGAAACTTGACCACTTTCTTACACCATACACAAAAATTAACTCAAAATGGACTAAGGATCTAAATGTGAAACCTGAAACCATAAAATTCCTAGAAGAGAGCACAGGCAGTAATGTCTCTGACATTAGCCATAGCAACATTTTTCTATGTTTCCTGAGGCAACAGAAACAAAGCAAAAATAGACTATTGGGATTATATCAAAATAAAAAGCTTCTGCACAGCAAAAGGAAACAATCAACAAATCTAAAAAGAAAACTTACTGAATGGGAAAGATATTTGCAAATGACCTATCTGATAAAGGGTTAGTATCCAAAATGTATAATGGAATATTATTCAGCCATCATATGGAATGAATAATGGAATATTATTCAGCCATAAAAAAGAATGAAATCTTGCCATTTGCAACAACATGGATGGAACCATAGAGTAGAATGCTAAGTGAAATTAAGTCAGTCAGAGAAAGACAAACACCATTTGATTTCACTCATATGTGTAATTTAAGAAACAAAAACAAATGAACAGTGAAAAAAAGAGACAGACTAAATAACACTCTTATACAGAGAACAAACTGATGGTTGCCAGAGGGGAGGTGGATGGGGAGATTGGTGAAATAGATTAAAGGGATTAAGAATACACTTAACATGATAAGCACTGAGTAATGTATAGTATTGTTGAATCACTACATTGTACATTTGAAACTACTGTAATATTGTATGTTAACTATACTGGAATTAAAATTTAAAAATTAAAAAAAAAAAAAAGAGGAGGCTGCCATGGAACTTGGTTCATTTGTAGCAGCGAGGATGATGGGTCCCTGAAGCAATAGAGGCTAAGGCAATACTTAACCCTCAGAAGCTAGAGAGTCACAAGAATCATAGTACCAGTTGTTGGAATAGTGGCCAAGAGTGAATTGTACAGATGGTTAACAGAATAGGGTGTCACTATGGGCAAAATATATGGGTTGTCAATGAGAGTAATGCCTCATATACATAACTAAATGAAAGAATAAATAAGCAAGAGACTGGTCACCCCAATAAAAAGTCACAATCTCTTGCCCAGTTCCTGGTTCTGTATCAGTTTTCAAACCATTGACTGAAGATTTTTCTGGGTCTCAGAAAGAATCACCCTGACTTGACCATGTCTTGATCACCCTGACTTGACACCATGTCAAGTATATATCATGGTGATTCCCCTGGACCTTCCCCAAGGAGACCCATTTGCACTTATCTGAATTACCATGTCCTGGGGTAAGGGGAGTACCCACATATTTTGAGGACTATTAGATACCTGGTTAGAGTCAACATTAATACCTCAAGAACTGAAGCAACACCATGGCAATACTATTGAAATGGAATCTTATGAAAGCCAGGTAATAAATGGAGTTATGGCCAAAGTTTGGCTCATAGTGGGTCCACTGGGTTCACAGATCAACTCAGTGGTCATTTACCCAATCCCAAGTGTATAACTGGAATTGATATACTTCACAGTTGGGAGTCATTTCTATATATTCTCCTTGGCCTGTGGAGTAAGAGTTATCATAGTGGGAAAGGCCAAGTAGACATCTTTGAAACTGCCTCTCCTGGCCAAGAAAGTAAATCTAAAACAATATCACAATGCCAAAGGGTGGTGATTAACAATACCGTTAGGACATAAAGCATGCAGGAATAGTAGTTCCCATCACACCTCCATTTAATTCGACAGTTTGGCCAATGTAGAAACCAGACAAATTAGCAGAATGATGGTAGACTACTGGACGCTCAACCAACTAGCAGCCCCAAGTGCAGCTGTCTTGCCAAGCAAAGTGCCATTGTTGAAGCAGGATAATATGGCCTCAAGCACAGGCCACTGATTTGGAGAATGGATTCTTTTTTACCCCATTAATGAACACAATTAGAAATATTAATATCCAAAGGAAATAAACAAGCAACAATATGCATTGACACTTTAACCCCATGGCTATGTTAACTCTCCTTTCTTTCTCATAATACAGTCCAAAGAGATGCAGATCATCTGGAAATCCTGTAGAGTATCATATTGATCCATTATATCAATGATACCATGCTGATTAAACATGTTGAGCAAGTGTTGGCTAGTATGCTGGAGGTTTGTGTTCTAGAAAGTAGGGGATCAACCCTGTGAATAATTAGGGATCTGTCCTTCATTAAAGGGTTTAAATGTCCAGTGTTCTGGGGAGTGCTAGAACATTCCCTTCAAAGTAAAAGACAAACTGCTACCTCTTGCATCCTCTACAAGAAAGGAGAAAGCACAGTGCCTAGGAGGCTGCTTTGGGTTCTGTAAGCAACATAATTCACACCTAGAAATATTTTTCTGGCCCACATGCTAGGTGACATTAAAAGCTGCCAGCTTTACAACCTGGCAAAAGAGCTCTGCAGCAGGTCTGAGTAGTGATGCAAAAAGCCTTGGTACTTGTGCCATAGGATCTGGCACTTTCTATGGTGTTAAGAGTTGTCAGTTTTGGGAAAAGATGCATATGGAGTTTATAGAAATCTTACACAGTTCAAGCCCTCGGGGTTCTGGAGCAAGGTTGCACATTTTTTAAAAGTTAAGTCTTGGCATGCTACTGGAAAAAAAAAAGAGGGAATGCTTGACCATGGGACACTAAGTGACACAATATGCAATGTGTCTTGTTGAACCCATCATGTCATAAATTCTGGAGGACCCAGTCATAATTCATCATAAGATGAAAGTATTATATTTGGGATGGCGCACAAAGAATAGCAGAGGCACAAAAAATCCACGTGAACAGATAAGTCTAGACCTTGATATCACCCTTCAGTTGCATCAACACCCTCTCTCAGCTTGTACTGATGGCCATATTGGGGTAGGGGTGGTGTCTTGATCACCAGCCGAAGAAAGAAAAAAATGGCTGAGTTTAGTTTACAGATGAATTGGCTACGTATGTGGATGAAACCTGAAATTGGACAGCAGTACAGGCTCACTCCCAAATAGTCTGAAGACAGGAGAGCTTCCTAATGGGCAGAGCTTCAGGTGGTGCACCTGGTCTTCCACTTTGTATGGTAAGGAGAAGTGCCCTGATGTCAGGGCATAAATAGACTAATAGGAAATGCCACATAGCCTGGCTGACTGGTCAGAAGTCTGAAAATAAAAAGATTTTAAGAATTGCAGACAAGGAAGGGCCCCTCAGTGTATCAGTCAGTTAAACGTCTGACTTCAGCTCAGGTCATGATCTCACGGTCCGTGAGTTCGAGCCCCACATCGGGCTCTGTGCTGACAGCTCAGAGCCTGGATCCTGCTTCAGATTCTGTGTCTCCCTCTCTCTCTGCCCCTCCCCCACTCACACTCTGTCTCTCAAAAATGAATAAATGTTAAAAAAAAAAAGAATTGCAGACAAGGAGGACTTAAAGAGTTAGATGCATGTGGATATGCATAGCATTGTGAGTAAAAAGTGTGAGGATCTTTTTATCATACATCAATGTCCACAAGAAAGTATACATTACAGAAGAAGTATTAAATAATCAAATAAACAAAATTACTCAGCTAGTTGATGTTAGCTTGTCTTTGTTAGCAGTCACTATAGTGCTGGCACAATGAACACTTGAGTGAAATGGTTATGGTGGCAAAAATGTAGTCTTTGCATGGGGTCCATCAGCATGAGGCCCATTCACCTACCTATGATACTGCCTCATTTGCACGTTCAACCTGCCAGCAAAAGAGAGCAATGTTGAGTTTCTAATATGTCATCACTCCTTTAGGAGATCAAGCAGCCATTCCATGCCAAGTTGACTACATTGGGACCTTTCATCCTGAAAGGGGCAATAGTTCAATCCCATGGGAATAGATTATACATTCGTATTGGGTATATATTTGCACTTCATACCCACAAATCTTTATCCAGCACCACCATATAGGAACTTATACAATGCCTAATTCACAGACATGGAACACAATACAACACAGCATCCAACCAGAGAAATCACTTCACAGTAAAGGTAGTTAGTGTAGGAAGTGCCTGCGACCATGAGTTCCACTGGTTGTATCACATGTTGCATTTCCCAGAAGCTGGTGGCCTAATAGAGCACTGGAATGATCTGTGAAGGGTAAAGTTCAAGCACCTGCTAAGAGAATACTCTGCAAGGAAGAGGTGCTGTTCCCCAGCGTACAGTAGACTTTGAGATAGCTTAGAATCTCCAGTAGGAACAATATATGGGTCCACAAACAAGGGATTAAAACAGGATTAGCCCCATTTACAATCATTCCCACTGACCCATAGGGAGACATAGTGGTCCCCATACCTGCAACTCTGACCTTTTTGGAATCAGAGGTCCTAGTCCCCAAAGGTGCTATATTCTTGCTAGAGGACACAGCAAGAGTCCCATTGAACTGAGCTTCATCTGCTGCATAGGCACTTTGGACTTCTTGAGTTCAGGGAAAAGGAGGCAAAAAGAAGAGTTAACACCTTGGGAGGAAAAGCTAAGTCTTATCATCAGGAGAATGTAGGCTTGATGTTACATAACAGGAACAAGCAAGACAATGTGTGACACTCAGGTGATCTATTTGGACAACTCTTAGTGCTACCTTGGCGAATAGTGAGTGTTAATAGCCAACTGCAGCAGCACCTGCATGAGAAGGTGATTATTACTAAGGGTTCAAATTTCTCAGGAACTAGGGTTTTCACACAACTAGTGTAACTACTAAGACCAGCAGAATTGGTAGCTGAGAGTGTGGGGAATTTAGAATGAATAGTGGAGGACAAAGGCAATGGTTCAGCTGTGGTTCAAAACCAACTGCAAAGATGGGGACTACAGTTTGTCCCACTAACTTCTCTCTACTAAGTTTCTTTTCAGGAAAAGAAGCCACTGGAACCCTAGAGGAATTGTTCTCTGAATGTGTATACAGAGTGGATCTAAATGGTGCAAGGGATTGACTGTGACAGAGAAATTCTGTTCAGATACCCTTTCAAGAAAAGGCTCTTTGCCTAGCTGCTAGGAGTAGTTAGGTAACACCATTCAAATGTTAATACTTCCAACTGTATATCAGGTTTTGAATGGTGGCCACATTTTTCTTGGGGTGGCTCCAGCCAATGACTGAGCAAAACTGTGTTACAAGGGCCTAGCCATTTTTATCCCAGTGTGGGACTCTTCATCCCAGCGTGAGACTCTTCATCTTTGCTCTGAAGTTACCATACCCAAGCCAGTTTCCTCCCTTTTACTTTTACTGTTTTACATTCTTTTTTAAAAAGGTTATTTATTTATTTATTTATTTTTGAGAGAGAGAGAGAGAGAGAGAGAGAGAGAGAGAGAGCACATAGGGGAAGGGCAGAAAGAGAGGGAGAGAATTCCAAGCAAGCTCCACACCGTGAACCCACAAACTGTGAAATCATGACCTGACCCAAAATCAGGAGTCAGAGGCTCAACTGACTGAGCCACCAAAGCGCCCCTGTTTTACATTCTTAACCCTATGTCACAGTTTGCTTCCTGGATTCCAAAACGACAAACCTAGTCTTTTCCAGCTCCATCTAACTACCCTAGCTTCAATTCTAACTTTCCTATTGCTACTGATAATTGTAGAGGTGGTATTGTGCTTCTTTTCAGTATGGATACAAATGTTTACCAGATTCATCTCCTATGCCCTGTATTGGTACAACTGAAATCTATTTACTTAAATATTTAAAGACACCAAAATGTGCCTTTATGGTCAAACATGTTAGATAGGAAAAAAAAAAGGATGGATAATACTGTTATGTAGTAAGAATTATCTCATATACATCAAGTGTATCAACGAATTCAGTTCTTAAGAGTATTCTAGGGATGGGCACTCGCCCCCCCCCCCCGCAACATCAGAAAATGGGCACACAGTGTTAAGTAAACTGCCCCAGAAAAATTACCCATGAGTATATCAATAGATTTAAGAGTTAAACATAAAGAGAACTTCTCCAGTATCTTTATCTGTAATCACTGTACTCTTCTGCCTCAAAGAAAAGGTTACTCGCATGAGTACTCTAAAATCGTAATAGAGAAATGTTTGGATAAACCAGGCCTGGTGTACACAAGGGTGGGGAGAATAAAGATATACTTGCTTTAGGAAAAGATAGTTTCCAAAACAGTAACAAGCAGTTGAATTTTTTTAGGTTTTGTTACTCTTGAAAAGTAAAGCATAAGAAAACAATTTCATGAATTACCTCTGATCTCTGCACAGTTCGCTATTTCCAAGTTGGCCAGCCAATCTCCTTATCCTCACGATGTCTTGCCAGCTGGTACCTTAAACTCAATTAGAAGCATCATCTTCTCTACAAAATTAGCTTTTCCTCATTACTTCACTTTGTGGTCCAAAATCCTCCCGTTCTCGCAGCTTGAAATCTTGGGACATAGTAGGCACTTAACGTTTCCTAACATTTTTCCTTATATAGGCTCTTGATCTAACTACTGCCAAAAGTCTGTCTTCTCCTCTTAAAGATTTCCACAGAAAAAATGACTACTGAGGTCTACTTCTTGCCAACTGCAGAGAAAGAGCTTTAAAGTAAATTTTGAGAAATCCTCATCACTATCAGCTTTCAGATGAGCCGCCTGGATGTGCTCTCGGGAGCCTACTCAGAAGAACTACAATTCCCGTCGTACATTGCGACCTTCTAAAAATTACAATTGACGCGTCATTTCCGTCCTTACTGGCGGCGGATGCTGGACTTTGTAGTTTGCATTAACTTCTCTTTTGTCGCCGTCTTGGAAAGAGGAAATTGTGGCCAGACCAACTGCTCTCAACGTGGTATTAAGTTATAGTATTTAAAGTAAATTAATAAGATAACGTTTTAAAGTGAATTTAGCGTCAGGTTTGTATGTATTTCACGTTCCGCCTTCCTCGCACTGCCGGGGCCGGAGAAGGGGAAGTGACGTGCGTCCGGTGTAATGGCGGCGCGGTGGAGCTCCAGGTAATTACCGAACTCCGTAGACTCGCCTCAGGCAGCGAACCAGATTGGGGGTGGCGGGTTGCCGGACCGGGTGGGAATAGAAAGAGGACTAGGGGTGAGCAAGGATTTGCTGGTACCTCCGCGGGCAGCTCGGAGGTGTGCGCGCCGGCCCCCGAGACTGAGGTGTGAGTGCCGGTAGTGCGGAGGAGTCTGAGCGGGTAGGGAAGGGGCCGTGAACTCCGTTCCCGCCTGCGCGGACGGACCTAGCTTCCTGGTGAGGTTGCTGGAGCTGTCTGACCGTGGTGTTTTTGTTGCTGAAGTCTAGCACCAGCGCCTGGGTCTCTGTCTTGTCGGCGCGGATCACTTAGAACTTCTTAAGTCCTTTAGGTTTCCCGAGGCCCCTTTTTTACCGGCCGGGCCCCAGGCCGTGGGAGTGGGATTAAGGAACTGTGGTTAGTTAAAAAATAGTGGAAGTTACACTGTTATGCCTCCATCCAGCGTATATCCCTGTGACGGCTTCTTTACATTTTCATTAATCGTTTTTTTTTCATTCATTTGCCCTGTAAATACTAGATGCTTTCTAGTGTTTAGTCCTGGGGGCTCTTTTCTGTCGTCCTTTATCCTTCCGTAAGTTGATCTACCTCCAATAAGGTACTGACTCTCCAACTTGGATCTCCAGTATGTCCACCTCTCTGTGGAGCTCCGGATCCTACAATACACTTGTGCATATCGCTATCGTAATAGTTAATTTTATTGAGTCTTAACTGCAATAACCGCTTTACCAATTTTCACTTCACCCTCGCAACACCTCTTTGAGATATTTATCTCTTTGAGATAAATAAGGGGAAAAAAAATGAAGAAAGGATGTTCTAGATGCAAGATATAGCTGATTGAAAGCATACTAACAGTTCCTTTTACGTTTTGATGTGTCCACAGACTAGCAATAGCAGATAGAAAAACAAACTTGGCTTTCAGAAAACTAGTTAGCCTGCCTCCTCATCATGTTTAAACTTGTTTTAGGATTGCCTGTGAATCTGGGAGTTAGCCTCAATTATCCTTCTCTAGAAAAGCGGATTTAGAATTGGCATTAAAAGTGTGACTTTGTTCTTAGAAGCATTGTGACAAGCAGCATCTGTAGGAGGAGGAGACCTGCTAGGGTGGGTGCTGGGTGATGGACTCCTAAGCCAAAGATTCCAGTCTTGATTCAGGCCTTAGAAACTCTGTCACTTAGGCAGGTTACTTAACATCTCTAGTCTCAGCTTCCTCGTCTGAAAAATGTGGATGATAATAATATCTAACTTAGTGGGTTGTTTTGAGGATAAAAATAAATAACAATGCTTATATATAAGGCCTGTGTACAGTGCCCGGCCTACAGTGTTAACTATTATTGTTACTGTTGTAATATAGTTGATGAATCCTCTATGCTTCAGTTCTTGTTCTTTGCTTTTGAATATTGCTCTTCCATGTTTCCGTGCCCATTCCACTTTCGTGGAGCATTTCCCACCCCATTTGACTGGGGTTCTGGTTTGTGTTCTCCCTGATGATTGTACATTGCCAGGTGATCGACAGTAAGTTGTACCTGAGACCATCTAAGAGAACACACTTTTACAGCGCCAGTGCCTTAACAAACATTATTTTCTGTTTACTACCCACTTGTATCTAGACTGAATTTTGTATTACCTGGTATCTCTGTAACGTAAGTTCTAGCTGGCCTAAGAAAGAGGTGGTTATTGATAATATAGCTGACCATACTGATGACTCTGTGGGCTTCCTTGTTGCATTTCTCTTCTGTAATGTTTGAAAATTTTAGCATGGGAGGGTGATGAAACAAAAAGGCCTCTGGCACATTAGTTTCATCATACTTCTGGACTGAACCTGTCACCTAAATATTTTATCTCAGTGTATACATTTCATTTCAGTGCCTACAATAAAGTGCAAATTTTCGAAGCATTTTCTTCCAAAATAATACATCAGGAGAGGAAGCAGTGGACTAAAGCAAGCCTTTGCTATTTGTAGCCAAGCTAGTAAGTGTTTTCCCGGAGAATAGATAACAACAACAGCAACAACAAAAATGGTATAAATTACCTTGGCCTGGAGACATTAAGACTGCTGTGATTATAGAAGCTAATCGGAGGAAGAGACTAAGTGGACAGTCATGTTTAACTTGACTAGGCCTAATTGAAATGGATCAGGATAGACAGAGTTCAGCACTTCCACCTGAAAGGTCCTGTGTGTTCTTCCCTCAATTATTTTATCAAGACGGTTTAATTCTAGACTTGGTGACAGGTGCCTCCGTAATGAAATAAAGTGCTTTGTCTCTAGAGATTACTTCATAAATTTCTCCGTGGAGACCACCACTTCCAAGTTTTCTTTAACACTTAGAACATGGCTGGGTGCCGAGGTGGCTTAGTTGTTTAAGCATCTGGCTCCTCATCTCGGCTCAGGTCATGATAGGGTTTGTCGGATGGAGCCCTATGTCGGGCTCTGTGCTGACAGCACAAAGCCTGCTTGGAATTCTCTCTCTCCCTCTGTCTTTCTGCCCCTCCTGCGTGCATGTGCTCCTTCTTTCTCAAATAAACTTTCTTTAAAAATCTTAAAACGTGGTTTACTAAATAGCTCTTTAATTAATAATCAGAAAGGCCACTTTCAAAGCTGTGCTGAGTGTTGACAGAATGTATTCAGCCCATATACTTATTTAAGCAAGCTGAGGAACACATTTTGGGGGAGGGGGAATAAAGTGGTATGAGTATTCAAAGACATGAAATAGACTCACTGATTAAACATGGTTTTGCAAGTTGAAGTAACTGCACCTTCAGGATCAGGTTTCCTCTTGCAGTGCCTTTAAAGGAACTGGTATTTTTTTCATCTTCCATAAATTGGAAATTTATTCAGCCCTCCAGGTTAACATGGGGTGAAGACAAGGGATGACCCCTGATAGTGCTGTCTTGATGCAGTTGATGACAAACAGCTCAGGGCTTCCTAGAAGTCAGCGTTGATAGTTAAGACAAGTCTGCTGTGGTATTCCTTGGTAAAAGTTGTCTAAGTATCGTTATAGAGAGTTCTTTGTGGGAAGAAATAGGAATAATCAGGGCACCTAGGTGGCTCAGTCAGTTAAGCGTGTGACTTGATTTTGGCTCAGGTCATGATTTAACAGTTAATGGGATCGAGCCCTGCTTCGGACTCTGCGCTGACAGCACAGAGCCTGCTTGGGATTCTCTGTCCCTACCCCACTCGCACGCATGTACACACACTCTCTCAAAATAAACACATTAAAAAAACAAGGAATGGGAATAATCATTAGAAGTCCACACGCCCCCTTTTATGTTTAATTTTAGAATTGGAACCTGTGAAGTGGTAAGTACTGTCCTGGGTTCTCAATGTATAGCAGTGACCAAGAATCTCAAAAATCTTGTTCTCATTCAAGGTGTTTCATGCTTTAGCTTCATGAGTCTCATGTTCCATCTCATTTCTGCTCAATCTTACATTCACACCCTGTACTCAAACAACTGAGAATCCCCTAAACTCTTTTTTTATATCTCAGTCTTTACACATGCTGAGCTCATTGCCTGAATGACTTCTTTCCCCTTTCATGCGAGAAGTGATTTTTCCCCCTTTCCTACTTGTACTACAGCATTCAGCTTCTGGACCCACTTTCTTCTGTATGCCCCAGACCCACTTAGTTGCACTTCCTCTCTTCCAGGAATACTGTGTCTATAACATTGCTACAGCACTTTAGACTTTTCTTCTCTCCTGACGTTAGCAACTTTAATTTCTCAGATCCCAGTTCCTTGTGCGCAGCTTAATGTATGTATCGCCTCACTATTAACAGACACTGCCTTTGACCCCCTATTCTTAATTTGTTTCCAAAAAATAGGGGGTAGAGTAAAAAAACAGAAAAAGACCACAACCATACTGTTCTTTTTCTTAACCTTATACTTTCTTATTTTTTCTATACTACTTTACAACTTCTTAATAGAAGTGTCAGTTTTGGCTTATCCTCATCATTTTTGTTCTAGTTCCATTTACCTGTGTTAGTCCTGTACCAAGTGTCTTAATTTTTATGACCTTACAAAAGAGACTCTTCTGCAAAAATTCAAACTTTAACATTAAATGAAAAAGAAAGCATTCAGTGGGTGATAAAGAAGCACTAAAGCTATTTCTTTACTACAAGACTCTTCTTTTACTATCAAGTAAAGTGGTGAGGGTTATGGTATAGATTTGAAATTTAAGGTTTTATCTATTTGTTATTGTGAAAATGGATATAAAACTTAGCTTAATCACTAGACCAAGAAAACCCATAATGTTTGTTCAGTGAATGAAGATGCTGGAGTTAGTGAGGAAAGTTCAGTCCTGTTGCTGTGCAGTTGAATTGTGAACCAAAGGGTGTGTGGAGAAACTAAGGCAAGACGAGGTGGGCTTAGGCTGTAAATACAAGTGACTGAGTGATACAAGTAGTAGCAGCAGACTCCTCCCTTAGGATTTGTTTTTATTCAGTAATTACAGGAAGTACTACTGAAGAACTCTTCTCTTAAAGATTTTTATATGGAAACAGATTGTTGATGCATGAAGCATTGAGACAGAAATTTCCATTTTAAAAGCTTAGAAGGAGGGCACCTGGGTGGCTCATTCATTTAATTATCTGACTCTTGATTTTAGGTCAGGTCATGATCTCATGGTTCATGGGTTCCAGCCCTATGTTGGGCTCCATACCAGCAGTCCAGAGCCTGCTTAGGATTCTCTCCATCCTTCTCTCCCTCTTTCTCTCTCTTTCTCAATTTGCCCCTCCCCAGCTTGCATGTGCTCTCTCTCTCAAAATAAATAAATAAACTTAAAAAAAGTTAAGTAGCATATTGAAACGATTATATCACTTTTAATTTCTTTGGTTAAATACAGACCAGTATGGACTGGCTTCATGATATAGGAAATGAATGAGGGATAATACCGCCTCTCAGTTTATAATGAGTAATTTTTATTAAAATGTTAAGAGCTTTTAGATTTTGTCTTTTTTTTTTTTTTTTTTTTTTTTTTTTACTAATCTGTGTCTTTTTACCGTCGTCTTAGGATGTCCCCAAATTGGGGCTGTCTCCCCTGCACAGAGTCAGAGACTAATCAAAGGCCTTTATATTTTGTTTATTCCTCATAAAAAGTCAAATAGTATCCAGGTACTATTTGCACACCTCCCAGCCCTATAATTGAACATGGGAATCTTCAGTCATTCAAATGGTTAGAAGTCAAAGAGCACACCTGGTATATGTATTGACTAGGAAACAATAAGAGTACAGGTCTACAGTTCTTTATTTGTAATCTTAGAGCCAGAACTGTTTTGACATTCAGAATTTTTAAGATTTTAATTTTTTTTTCAACGTTTATTTATTTTTTGGGACAGAGAGAGACAGAGCCTGAATGGGGGAGGGGCAGAGAGAGAGGAAGATACAGAATCGGAAACAGGCTCCAGGCTCTGAGCCATCAGCCCAGAGCCTGACGCGGGGCTCAAACTCACGGACCGCGAGATCGTGACCTGGCTGAAGTCGGTGCTCAACCGACTGCGCCACCCAGGCGCCCCAAGAATTTTTAAGATTTTAAAGAAACACAGTGCACATATGAAGTAATAGCCCTTTTGGAATCCCAGGCAATATCTTCCAATCAAACACATTAATATTTCTACAGTTCAACAAATGAAGAGTCACATTTAAGTCTCAGGTTGGTGCAGGTCAAGTTTTGCTGCCAGATGAGTTTCCCACAAACTTAAGAGAAATCTTTGTGGGGCACCTTGGTGGCTTCGTTGTTTGAGCGTCCGACTCTTGATTTTACCTCAGGTCATGATCTCACGGTTCGTAAGTTCGAGCCCTGTGTCAGGTGCTGCGCTGATAGGGTGGAGCCTGCTTGGGATTCTCTCTCCCTCTCTGTCTGTCCCTCCCCTGTTTGTGCTCACTCTCTCTCAAAATAAATAAACTGGAAAAAAAATCTTTGTAAGTTGTGCTGAGCATAGCATAACGTATAGAGTTGTCAAATTCCTATGTTGTATACCTGAAACATTGTGTGTCAACTATCCTTCTATAAAAAAAAAAAAAAAAGGAAAGGAAGGAAAAGAAATATTGTATTTTCAGAGCTTTTCAGATTCCATAATTGCAGACAAGGGATCATCACCTGTACCTGGTGACTTTTCCTTATAGTGATAGTAGTGTTCAGATGCTTTTATTTTCTTGAAATTGTGAACCTATGCTGAAATCAGATTACAACATCATTTGTCCTTGTGTGGTATATAATGCAGCATATTTCTCGCCGATATGTACGCATTTTTAAAAATAACAAGAAACAATAGTAGGAAAGCAATTCTCTTAAAAGGATTTTTCCTTCAATACAGATATGTAAAGGCCATAGACATCTTATCATATATTAAGAAATGTGGCCAATGTGTTTTTCGTATCTTTTCCCTGGGAAGGAAAATTGCCTTGTGGAAGGGCCAGGGGCTTGGGTCCTCTTTGGGGATTTTCTTGAGGATCCTACTACTATCTCCTTCCCATTTCAGTTTTGTATTTAGAACATATTTAAACTTGTTTTTCTTTTGAATACTGTGTAATATTACCATTTTCCCTTATTGAGCAACTAAGATTGTTTTTTTTTAACTCTTATCATGTTTGACATTTGTCAAGTGTGCTGTTACTGTGTAGAATGCAGTAGAGCAACCTGAAGGAAAGGGAATGGACTTTGTTGACTTCCTTTTAATTTATGACAGTTACAGCAAGTCACGTTGGTTGAGGATGCCTTGGGGACAACGGGGACAACGGTAGGAGTGCTCAACAGAAATCATTGAGAAAGCAGTGCATTACAGCCATTAGTTGACGTTTTCATCATCTGAACTTTTAAGATAATTACAGAATTTACAATTTCATAGTTTCCAGTTAACAATCTAAAGTGCATCCTACAAACATTATTAAATATTTTGCCTTCTGATGCTTGCTGACACTGATGGGAAAATAATTTTTAAACTACCATCTTCTTATCATAAAATGCCCTCGTTGTTCAGGAGAGCAGGTGTGGTTTTGCTGAGTTGCTTACTTGTGACAAGGAGAGAGAAATTTAATAATTCATCATAAAATCCACATAGTGATACTAAGAAGAGCAGCGAGAGCTATAAACTCTAGATAAATCGCTCTCATTGCAGGAATTTCCAATTAGTCTAAGTATCAAGCATGCACATGTTGAACTCCCAGAATTTCCTTATGGGCGTATTCTGTATAAATCTGGACGATGATAGGACTTTATGCATTTTTTGTTAGAATTGTAGTAGCAGTCTACTTTGTAAAATTGTCAATTTCACAGTTACATTTTGGGACATGAAAATCTAACAGAGTGTGCTTGATTGGCAGAAAATTATTTGGTGATGATGGTTGAAGGGTAGAAAGGAAAAGATGACACACACTGATGAGAAAGAAAACTCATTACATTTAGATAAGTAAGGTAATTTGAAATAAAATACACAGAAAATTGCTGTGTATATGTATGTGTAGGTAAGTTGAGAAGAGAAACCAGGTTTCAGAACCAAGGATAGCCAAGGAAAATGGTGAATCTTGCACAGTGGAGTCAAGTGCCTTATTTGCTTATACTGTACCTGGTCAGAGTGAATTCCGGCTATGCTAATTAAACAAAGGGAACCTTTAAAGTATTATTTTGCATCTTTAAAAAGAAGTGGGTAGGGCTTTATATTAATATCAAAACCTTTGCTATCTGAAACTTCGGAAAAATGGGTCAGTTTAGGATAGGAAGATTTTCTGTATAGTAGAGACTATATCTGTTTACGTTTTATAGTTTACCAATATTGGATCCATATATTAATGTCATTTTCATTGGGATGCAATATCAGATGGTTTTGGCATCAGATAAACCATCTAGATTTTAGCTCTGCCATTTACTAGCTATAATTTACTTGGACACATTGTTTCAACTCTTTGAACCTCAGTTCTCCCATTGAAAATATGGCTAAAAAATTAACAAAGCAAGGTAATTGTGAGGATTGAATAAGAATATATAAATGAAATGCCTAGTGTTGTATTTTTGCGGCTGCAGTAATTTATCATTATTTATTGCTATTGTTATCTTAATCTAAATTACACATTTCAGACTTCTAAAGTATATGTAGTTAATTGTTCATCTCTGGGATATCTCAGGAATATCATTGTAATGTGCTATATAGACTGTATTAGTGTCAAGGGTAGATTAGTTTGTTGAAGAGCTACTGTGTACATTGGCAGTTCTCCCATTGGCTGGTTTTGAACAGTGATGGTTAGTCTACATTCACCACTGCACATCAGCTTCAGGACATTCATCATTATATTATTCTAAAATGACTTTTGTATCAATGGAATACATGTTTATAAGTTGAGGAAAATATTAAAGTTCATATATTACTAGTATTAGAGCTTAAAGTATCTCCATTATCAACTTGGGCACAGTATTTAGGTAACAGGTGATTTTGAAATGAGTCTTATTTCAGGTACATACTAAGATAAGTTCTCTTGGATGGAAAATATGTAATAAGGATTTAAGTAATTCTGAGAGTCTGGGTCCCACCGTATTTTCATTCTCCCCCTCCCCGTCCAAAAACCATGATGTAAACATGCTACTAATTTTAGCAAGTTGACAATTGAACTGGATTAGAAAATGTTCTCTTCCATTATTTCATCCCTTATTCAGAAATAAGAACTTCAGCCTACCTCCATTTTAGAAGGAAAGTTGGGTAGAGTTTATTAGTCAGTTGAGTTAGTACTGAATTCAAGTTGGTAAAGTGGGTTCTACTATATAAATACATCCCCTTTTAGAGAAGGGAAAGTGTTCAACTCAGGATCTAAACAAGGGCCACACACTAAATCTGTTGTCTCTTTTGTTCTATAATAGCTATCCTCCTTTTTTTCTTTTTTCTTTTTTTGTCCCCCATGGCATTGAATTATTTGAGAAACTGGATCATTAGGCTTGTATGTGAAAGCTCACTAGTGAATAATCACCAATGACATACCTCATTAGCTGTCAAAGTTTAGTATTAATATGCAGCAAAGGAGACAGTATACTGTGGAGGACCATAGAGCATCTCAAAAAGGTGGTTTAAGAACGGGTACTTACTATCTTTGTGAGACTAGAGGTTAGTTATCAGATCATCTTGGCAGTGATTGGGCAGAATTTGAATTTGTAAACTAGCGAGTTGCTGGGACAGTAAATGGTCATATCTTTAAAACTTATGGGTCCTTGCAGACATCATTTTGTGGTCTTACTTTGGAACAGATGGGTCTAAAGTAACTAGAAATAAGAGTATGACCTTAGCTAATCCATGATAAGTATATTGTGACTTAAACTGGCATAATATTTATGTTTTTCAAGTTAGCAGAATCCATTTTATAAGTAGTAGTTTCTGTTTCAGTTGTCAATTCTCCCTTCATAGCTGCCATCAGGGTTATTTTTTAACTTTATTAGTACCTCTGCTTACTCAGCCTCAGCTGCAGAACAGGCCATTATCTTCTGGAGATACGATCAATCAATAGTTACACTGTCTTTCAGTGGGTCATGATCATGTATCAAGTTTGTGATTGTCCTAGTATGTCTAGTGCCATGTTTTCTTGACGTTTATGTTAAACTATTGTTTGGCATCATGGTGGATGCACTGCATTTAAGACTATAGAGATCACACCTTGGTGATTGAAACATAGACAGGCTCTAGGACCAGGATTATTATATTATCCCTTATTTCCCGTAATCTGAACCTTTCGTAGAAAATAACCAAGTGACTTTTCTCACAAGTTGGATATGAGTTATTTTACTTTGTCAGTATCTAAAGAATTAATACCACATCTGGAAATTGTCAAGGACAAGGATTTTGAAGTACCATGATTAAAAGACCTAAGTGTCTACTAATCATTTAGAATTATGTTGCCCAATATGGTAACCACTAGCCAGCCACATATGGCTATTCAAATTAAAAATAAACTTAATTATAAAATTAATAAAATTATAAAATTATAATATTAATTTTCTCAAATCCATTGGGCACATTTGAAGTGCTCAATAGCCACATGTGGCCAGTGGCCATTGTGTTAATGAAGTGGCTACTGACAGTGCAGAATATGAACCTTTCCATTAATGTAGAAAGTTCCATTGTACAGATTTAGAAGCATCAACCAGCAAGGAGAGAAAAAATAAATAACCAAGAGGATAAAAAACAAAAATACACAAAGAAGTGCATTATCATCAGTGGTTTCTATCATCAGGGGAAGGAGGGCCTTATTCTGTAGCCTTGGTCAGAAGTAGTTTTTAGTGTTTTCTGCTTCTGGACCAAAAAAGTCCTTGAAATCAGTCGCAGGTGATGTGTGGTGGTGATGATGGCAGCAGCATCCATCAGGTTATTTCCTGTAAATAGTAAACAGAACTAGATGGAGTCTTTCACAGATTCTTTTGATGTTCCTTCTGGACAATTCACTTCCTAATGTTTATAGAAGGAGTGTTTAGATGAATGTAGGGAAGCAAAAACTCCTGTATACAATAAGTAACTCTGATTAATTTATATAATAATAATAGAACCCAATGAGAATGGAATCCTCCACTGCAGTATACTATAGTCTCAATTTTATAGGGACTGAGTCACTGGTTATCCTGGAAATAAGAACAAATTAAGGACATTCATAGTTTTCTAGGCTTTTAATTTTTCCATAAAATATATTCCAGATCTCACTAATTAATAAGCTTATTTAAACTTACAGGCAAATATTTTTACAGAAGTTATTTTAGTCTTTATATATGAATGTATATGAAATTTGTGTCCAGTTTACCTAGGAAGGCTTAACTTCTCTGTTGATGTAGGTTTTTTCTCTTCCTTTCTCAATTTTTCATGTTTTATATTAATCTTAAGAATAATAAAAGCATTTTATAAACATACTTTATCATCTGGATGACTCCATTTTAGTGCTTATGTTTGTTTGTGGCCATGTTGCAGTAGGTAATGTTACTTTAATTATCATGGCATATATCTTAAACTCCCACAGAACCTGTGCTGCGGCAATCAGTGCATTACCACTGAGAATTTTCTCCCTATGAATTGTGCCCAAAATTTCTCATTTAAAAATCACTGCTTACTGATATTCTTTTGCACACATATATATGCTTCTTACCAATGAGGTAGTAAGGATTAATACATTTGGAATGTATGTGTTCCTTTCCAAATGATTTTTGACTAAACATTATAAAGGAGGTAGGCTGTGAAGTCTCTGTATTTTACCTAAAGTAAAGTACAATTTTACTCTCAATTTATGGCAAATTGAGAACCAAGATTTCTCATCCAAAATTGGAAAGCTGAGGCAACCTGGTGATGAGTTGGATATTGGAAATACATTGGGGATACTTTCATGAAACCAGCATGCCTAGGCATCCCTTTTCCCCTACACATCTGATGTAGTAAGTCAGGTAGGCCCCAATATATGTACTAGTAATTCTATACACAAGTGTTCATAATTTAATTACTTTTAACATAATGAACTAGGGAACCAGTTTTACATTAAGTAATGATTTGAATGAAACTGGCATTTGCAAAAAAAAAAAAAAAAAACTTAACCAGCCACTTTGCTTGAGCAGCTTAGTGCTGTGCTTATCATTATAGATTTACTTTTTAGAACTAGAATATAAGCTCAATGTGGGCAGGGGATTTTGATATGGCTGTTCATTGCTGTCTAGCCAGTGCCTAGAAAGGTGCCTGGCAAAATAACAGAAGTAGTAAATATTATTTGTTCTTGAATGAGTGTATAGATAAATGATGCTGGGTGATAAAGGTGATGAGTATTTGTTAGAAATGATATAATGATTGGGCTAGTGGGGGTAAAAACTATCACCTTTAAGCAAAAGTTAATTGAGTGAAATTTTGAGTTTCATGGCTCTATACGTTTATAGCCATAAATACAGGAATGAGTCATGTCAAAAAAAGTCATGAAATTTGTGTAATACGGCACAGTCATCTTGTCTGAGAAGGCACATGGGACCTAAAACCCAGTGGAGACAAGATCATGCCTTCAGGGTCGGATCCACCTGAGGTGAGAGAGAAGTAGCTTCTGTTTGAGTTGTTTGTTCATTAATATTTAATATAATTAACAGAGTTAGATTTAGGTCTGCCATCTTGTTTTTTTTCCTCCTTCTGTTTTTTGCTCCTTTGCTCTATCTTGCCCTTTTAAGTTAATTTTAATTTTAAATTTTAAATTTAAATATTTTAAAATTCTATTTTACGTTATCTACAGGCTTTTTAGCTATATTTTTTAACATTACTTTTGCAGTCATTGTTCTAGGGGAAACAATATGTATCCTTAACTTTCCATAAGTTTCTTAGATTTGATATTAATTACTACCACTTCACAAAAAAACTTAGAAATCTTGGATCATGTAGGTCTATCTTACCTCCTCCTGTATATGCTACCTAATGTGTCTTTTTCATCTACATACACTATAACCCCTCAAGATGTTTTTTTTTAATAAGTGCATTTATTTATTTTGAGAGAGGGAGGGTCAGAGAGAGAGAGAGAGAGAGAGAGAATCCCAAGCAGGCTCTGCTGCACCAGCAGCATGGAGCCTGACGTGGGGCTCAAACTCATGAACTGTGAAATCATGACCTGAGCCAAAACCAACAGTCAGATGCTTAACTGACTGAGCCACCCAGGTGACCCTCAAGATGTTATTTTTACTTTAAACAGACCTATGTATTTTAAGTGAAGGAAAAAGTAGTCTTTTATACTTCCTGAAGAAGTCACCATTTCCAGTGTTCTTCATTACTTTCTGAAGTCTCCATTGGTGTCATTTCCCTAAAGCCTGAGAACTGCAGCATTTCTTGGAGAATGGGTCTGCTGGTGCTGCATTCTGTTTCTCTTAGTTTTCTTTTGTTTGTTTTAATTAGTAAATGTCTTTATCTTCATTCTTAATATTATTTTTGTTGGAATCTTAGGGTAGCAGGTTTTTTTTAATCTTTCAGCACTTTAAAGATTGTCTTCTAGTCTCCTTAGTTTCTGATGAGAAGTCAGAAATAAGTTATTTCCCTGTATGACTGTGTGTTTAGGCATGGTTTTCTTTGTATTTATCCTATCTAGGATTATCTGTGCTTCATGAATCTGTAAATTTATGCCTTTTGCCAAATTTGGGGGGAAATTTGGCTATTTCGTAAAATATTTTTTTCCTATACCATTTTTTTCCTTCATGAACTTTGATTACATGTAGATTAGGCCTTTTGATAATTGTCCTACATGTCCCTGTTCATTAATTTTTTTGTCTGTTTCTAGATTGGATACTTTTTATCTTTTAGATTATATAATTTCATTGACTTTCTATTATCTCCATTTTGCCTTAGGTTTGGCTAACCAGTGAGTTTTTCACTTCATATATTTTTCAGTTCTAAAATTTCATTTTGGTTCTATTCTTTTCATTGTTGTTTTTGTTTGCTTTTGTTTGTTTCATTTTTGCTGAAATTTCCTGTGTATTCCTTGCAAGCGTGTTTTCCTTTGTGCTTTGGAATATGCTTTAAAAACCTTGTATGCCAATTCCAACATCTGGGCCATCTTAATGTTGGTCTTTGATTATCTTTTTTTTTAAAGATTGGACCACAGTTTTCTGATAACTTTTTTAATTGTATTCTGGTCATTATAACTGTTAGTTAAGACTGTACATTCTGTTACTTTCCTCTGAGGAGTGGTGACTTTTTAGACAATTTACTTGATTAGACTTAAATTGCAAATTCTGTCTCTTAGGCAGCTATTCATATCACAGTTCGGTTCTTTGATCCTGAGTACTGTTTTGTTCATGTGTTGGTTCAGAGGTGGTCAGAGATTTGGGCACATGCGGCTCCTCTTCTCGGGCTCTCTCCCTTCTGAGAGTCCCCTAGCAGCATGCTAATCTAACTGCAGCTACAAATACTTAATTGGTGGTGTGCTTTAGGCTGCAATTATACTTTATACGTTAAGTTTGTAAAGAATCTCATATATATTGCTCTTAATAACCTTGATACCATGCTAACCACTGTAATAGAAACTTTTCTTGATTTAGTGATCTGTGTATATCCCTATCTGCATTAAATGATAGCAACTCTGTGTCACTTTATAGTGTTAGTATTATTTTTGTGTATGTGGTCTAGTGGAAAGAAAATTTAATTGGGTGTCCTTAGGCTAAGTTTCCAGTTATAGGTCTGCCATTAACTGGTAGTATTGCTTAGGACATTGAAATAACTTATCTGACCTTCATTATTTTTATCTATAAAAAGAAGGAATTGGACTAGATAATCTATAAACCTTTCTGGCATTCAAGCTTAAAAATTTTCCTAGTTGTATTCAATTATTTTGGTACTGGCACAGTTCTTTCTCTGTATTTTCTACCTCTTTTAAATCTCTTATTTTCTACTCTTTCATTTGATTTTTGTTGATTCCATTACCTTACACCAAACCATAAACCATTTAGATACATAATTAAAATAAAATACTTAAATGACAGTTCTGTGTTAACATAACTAGCAATTCAGCATTTTTCAAAAATTCCTAAAATGTAATTAACAGATAGATATTGGAAAACTTTTATTTTAGCATTTAACATTGGTGACTAGGTTTATTCTGAGCCAAATACTTAGTTCTCATGCCTGAATATATCTGAAGTCATGTACCTTTGATAGATTACATTAAAACTTAATTACTTATATTTTTATGCAGAGCATATTTATTTCTGAGTGATCATTATTACAAGATAATGATAATTGGATATTTCATTCTTAGTCTATATAGAAACATGGGATATTTTGTGCTCGGTTTATATAGACTTTATCTTATATCATTTCCTTTGTTTACTTGTTTAATGTAATACCACAGCACTGTTTTATGATGTAGGTATAGGTTTCCCTCAATGAAAACGATTTGAATAAAGTTATCTGACATCAGTTATTAAATTAATTTTTGTTCCTTTCCATCATTAGACTAAAATACCTTATGGTGTTTAATAATGTTATTATTTGCTCTCTTATTCAGAGTCTGTTCTACATATGTGTTCTTTATACATTGTTATGTGGAACCATTTAAGGACTTTTTAAATTTTTATATAATTATTGATTATATATCTGTGCCTAGTGATTAAGAAAAATAAGATGGTCAAGTGTTCATTGTGTGGAAATAATATGTTGTTATTTCACATACATTTTATCGATGTTAACAAAAAACTTTCTTTGGTCTATTTCACAGGTAACGTTTGCAGACAGCAAAAGTAAAGTGTCAAGGAATTCATACCGTTTGGTACCGGTTATTTGGACCAACTTAAGGAGTCTTTGATTTATCAGACCACTGTCAACAAAAAATGAAAAGTAGTGTGGCACAGATAAAAGTAAGTGTTTGAAATTTATAATGAAGAACATAAGCTTGTAGTCCATTATCTGTCCTTTAATCAAAAATGCATTTACATAAATAGGACATTAGAAACAGACATTGTACGCATATCTAACTTAGACAATTTCAAATGTAGATCCTTGGTCAGATAGAAGCAATAGTGTGCAAGAGGACAAGTGAGAAGAGAACATGCGGGACGTGTGCGCATGTATGTGTCCATGTACATGTGTGTGTATATCAATGCCTGCATAAATCAAGAAAGTGCATGTGAGTGAGCACATGCAGAAGAAAAGTAAATAACAGGGCAAGAGAATCCACCATTCTTAAAGAGCATACTTTCCTGAATGAGCATGAAATGGGGGACAGGTGTCTGCTTCCTCAGTTGATCATAGTTCCTGCATGTCTATCTACAAGTGAGCCTTTTATTGAATATTTCATATGCATAAATGAGTTCTTTATTCTGTGTCATCCTTTACTTAGACATTATACACTTATTTATTTAACAGATAGTCACTAAATTCTTAATTATGTCCCAGTGACTGTTCTAAGTACTTTAGGTAAAGTGGTAAACAAAACAGAAATCCTTGGTTTTGTGGAGTTTGCATTCTAGTAGGGGAAGACAAAATAAATTATAAAATTAATACATAAGTCATTTCTATCGTATGGTACAGTGTTAAGTGTTAGATTCGGGCTGTAGACAAAAGAAATAGGATAAGGTTGATCGTTAGCATTGGAAGTTGCAATTTTTAATAGGGACCCACTGAAAAAGTAGCTATCTGAGCAAAAACTTGAAGGATATGAAGAAGTCAGCCATGCAGATGACCAGGAGAAGCATGTGCCAGGCAGAGTAAACAACAAGTATGAAGACGGAGTCTAGCGTGGCTGAAGCAGGCTGTAAGAAAGGTAGAGTGGTAGATACAGTCAGAGCAGTAACAGAACCAGTAACTCCATCTACTTTCAGAGCTGCTCCTCTGCCTGTTACTGGACTTAGCAGGAGAACAAACCATTCCACTTTTTTTAAGTTTCACAGATCTACAAGCAGGCGCGTCATTTCTTGGGGCTTAGAGTCAGTAAAGGGGAGGGTATATTTTTAATTATAGATCTAGGCACTGCTCCCTTCCTCTCTCCCCCACCACCCCTGCACCCCTAAACTTTCTTCTTTAAAGAGAACCAGTAGACCGAGCTTAACAGTGGACACCAGGCACTGAGGCAGGCTCTGCTGCAATCTTTTCTAAATCCTGTTGACTGTTGTACTGTCGAGCAGAAGGCTAGGTAGACACCCAGCCCGTCCTTGCATCTCTTTTGGTGGGAACTCACTGTCTCAAGCAGACCCATCTGTCAGTAGATACCTTCATATATTGTTCTGGAATCTGCTTCCTTGGGACTTGTACTCGTTGGTCCAGTGGCACTTAAGCAGTTGATTAATTGTGGGCCTAGTAGGTTGCAGACTATACTAAGAGCCGGGGACATAAAGAAAAAGGAGACCTGGTGTGTAACTGGCTCTTGACTGACAAGAGCACTCAGATTTAGTTGGATACTTTTTTCACAGAGGGAGACATGTTTAGTCTTTCTCAGGATCCTCTTCCTGCTCCTCTTATACTGTGCTTCTCCACCTTTGCCTCCTGTGGTCCTGCTGAGTCCTCTGTGACATCCCCCTAGGCTGAGAGTGGCTATCTTCAGTCACATGCCCTTCAGGCTTGATGGCTCAGCTCTCTCTGCTAGTACTCAATCTAGTCTGCCTCCCTTTTTCCATCCTTTTAGCTACAGGCAGGTCCAAAAGCTGGGTGGGGCCCATTTTTACCTCAGGTAAAGCTCACATCTTCCTTTAATGTTCTGAGGACTTACCTGCTAGGTTCAGGAGGCTTTAGCTGAAGATTCCTTGCTTTTCCATTGAGTCTTACTGCAGCCTCCTTAGCTATCTAGAAGCAAGTTACCCACCTATTGCCAGCCCTTCCTCTCCTTGCTCTTAAAGACTTGTTCCGTGAGGCTAATGGATGCTCAGAGGTCTGGATTCAGGGTTTCTGCTCCACTCACCTTCATATACTGCTCTGTTTATATTGTTAGAGACTATAGGTAACTGCATGATATAAACATTTGTTTTGCTTAATGAACAACTTAGAGAATTTTTTAAGGTAATTGTGACAATATATTATTTTCAACTGCTACTCTGACTTATAATCTGAACTTTATGATAAAGGAAATAGGAAAATTCAGGTTATTATTTGGATCGCATGTCAAAAATGAGTGAAATCCCGTTCATCTACCAAATCCGGAGTTCAAATCCTCCTCTACCCACTGTCATCCCTCAGTATTCAGTACTGTTCCCTACTCAAGATGTCCTGTTAGCACTTCTATGTGTGCCAGTCACGTTAACTTGATCATATTTACGAAATTCTGATTCACGACTTCAATATTTTTGGTTTCCCCCCATGCCTACAACAGATGTTGCGGAGATGTGTTAAAAATCATTAGCAAAGAACTGAGGCCTTTTCCCTAATGTAATCAAAATAATTGCTGTGCCTTATAAAAGAAAAAGTAGACCATGCAGTTTTGTTGAGTTCTCTCTCTCCTCCTCCTGTCCTCCTCTTCTTCCTCCTCTTCATCCTCCTCTTTTTTTCTCCTTTTTATCTCTGTTGTTCTCTCAGGAACTTACAATCTGATATGTTTAATTACGGAAATCTTTACAATCGTCTCTCTCCCATAAGATCCTAAGTTCACTGAGGGTTTTTCCTATCTTGTGTATCCTCCAGAGTATCTACACAGGAAGAGCTGTGTCCTGTAATAAATGATCAGTGAATACTATATTTGATGTTGCCATGAATCTAATGAATCTTGTGCTCCATTTTAGGTTTAGGATCTTGGTGTCAGGTTTTGTAGAAATCTATGTCCTACATACTGAACAAATGTCCTACTTCATTGTGTTGCTAAAGGAAATAATTTTTAAAACTTTCTTATATGCATTAGAAACATAGAAACAGATTTTAAGATAGTTGTATTCAGTATAAAATAGTAGCCAAACTATGGCTACTGTAAGTTATAAATTTTGATCACATGCTAATTCACCTATATACAATAGTTTGTATATACTATTAGAAAAATTCAACAGTTGTGGGGGGAGAAAAATTCAATAGTTAATGAGATTGTTTGGCAATATATTTATGAGAATGTTAGATTCAAACTGCTGTTAATTAGATGTTCATAAAACAAGAAGTTGAAGTTTGTATTTCTGTGCAGATAACTTTCTATTTTTTTTAATTTTTTTTTTTTTACATTTACTCATTTTTGAGAGACAGACAGAGACAGAGCACAAGCAGGGGAGGGGCAGAGAGAGGGAGACACAGAATCTGAATCAGGCTCCAGGCTCCCAGCTATCAGCACAGCGCCCGACATGGGGCTCGAACTCACAAACCACGAGATCATGACCTGAGCCAAAGTCAGATGCACAACTGACTGAGCCACCCAGGCACCCCATAACTTTCTATTTTGAAATGTATCTTTTTCCTATTAAGGAGGCAAGCATATAAATATGCAGAACAAGTTGCTCATTATTTGATTTACATTTTCTTAGATTTCTAGGTGAAGGTACTTTAAAAAAACATACAATTTTTCTTTTCTTATAATTAGGTAGTTAAAATTATTTTAATTCTAAAAAAAAAAACAAAAAACTGGTCAACATGAATTTTCACCAGTAATGTAAAAAACTTACCTATTTACAGAGATAAATATTTTGGCTTTTTAACTATATTTGGATTTTTAAATTAGGATGTGTTCTCACTGGATAGTTCATATTTCTGACTCCTGTGACATGTCTCTTCAGTTTCATGTTACAGTGCAGTTACTTATTTGTATGTCTTTTTTTTTTTTCAAAGGATTTGGCATAGGAGCTATCTCTCACAAATCGTGTTTTTCAAATCTTTAAAGTCTAACATAGTGCTATACATATCAGACTTTCAAATGTTTTCTGAAAATAAAAAATAATTTTCATAAATATACTAGTGTTGGTTTCTTCTAGCTGTTTATTCAGATTTACTAACCTGGATTAAAGTGGTTTTATAAGTCAAAGTAGATCCAAGGAGGTAAGTGCAGTATTATAAGACTTTGATATTACCACAGAAGTGAGCTCTTTGTGCCAGAAGACCTCTGGCCCTTAGTCATGTTTTTCACCAAGAAAAAACTTTGGTCTTGTTTTTCACCAAGAGAAGGTCTTTATAAAAATGATACTCTAGGGGCGCCTGGGTGGCGCAGTCGGTTAAGCATCCGACTTCAGCCAGGTCACGATCTTGCGGTCTGTGAGTTCGAGCCCCGCGTCAGGCTCTGGGCTGATGGCTCAGAGCCTGGAGCCTGTTTCGGATTCTGTGTCTCCCTCTCTCTCTGCCCCTCCCCCATTCATGCTCTGTCTCCCTCTGTCCCAAAAATAAATAAACGTTGAAAAAAAAATTAAAAAAAAAAATGATACTCTATACATTTATAATTTATTATATAGGAATAAAATATCAACTAAGTAACTTAGCATCACAAATTTGAGAATTACTTTCTTCTACCTTGAATTTTTCTTGTTTCAAAAAAGTGGTTGGTCCATAGTGAAACCAGAGATCTGCCACAGATATTTACCTAGGAGTAAAATTTTCTTTTATCTTATGTACTACTTAGATAACATGTATTTTTCTTATGATTTAAAAAAATGTTTTGAAATAATTTGTATGGCACTTCTGTTTTTCTGAAAGACATATTTCATTTTCTGTGTGTTTTTATCATAATTTTTTAAATGCCCCCCCCCCTCTTTTTTTTCCCTTTGAAAGCATTCTTCTGGTCATGACAGAAGGGAAAACTATAATTCATATCAGAGGACCTCCTCTCCAGAAGACAGGTAAATAATTTTATGTGCTTCTGCAATTTAAATTTTTTGTAATAAGTTTAAGAAATTATTTAGCTGTTAGGTTCCTAATTTTAGGGTGAACAATTTATTTTTGATGGTTTTCAGTATTATTTGAATAAGCTTGAGGACAAATCATTTTTGAATGACTGTTCTGGTAGTTTCTAGTAAATAATTCTAGATTTTATCTAATTTTGGAGGTGAGAAAGAATAATTTCAGCATATCAAAAAATTAAAGTTTTATAAATTGAAATGGATACTAAATGAAAGTTTATAAAATGGAAAACGGAGTTGAAATTATTTTGAAGTGTTGCTTTTGTTACCACTGTCCTATACATGGCTCTTAATAGATTTCAGAATGCTTTTATGTGTATCATATCTTATAATTGTGTTAAGATCAAAGATCTAGAAATATTACTATTGTTTTAAGTTAACTATTTATTTTCAGAGAGAGCACACAAGTGGGAGAGACACAGAGAGAGAGGGAGAGACAGAGAATCCCATGCAGGTTCCGCCCTGTCAGTGAAGAACCTCATGGGGGGCTCGAATCCACAAAACGTGAGAGCATGACCTGAGCCAAAATCAGGAGTCACATGCTTAACTGAACCACCTAGGCACCCCTACAAATATTACTATTAATGTTCATCAGGCATTCATAGTAGTACTTTGATTATTTCACTTAGTGAACTATGACCATTAAAAATAATTTATGAAGGGAAAAGCATCCTTTAAACCTTCTTTCAGTTGTCTGATCTCTGCCTTACCCCGTATGTACTTTTTCTTCTTATGCCACTCTGCTATCTCTAAAAACTTTTGTTTCATTGACATCAAGTTAATTGTGATGGTTTGCAACTACTTAGTACTTTTCATCAATCATCTACTCTGTCTAAAAGAAAAAAAAAAAAACAACTCTCTGCATGTACTGATGCACACCTATATCTGTATGTATATAAATTACTTGTAGAGGTATACAGTTGACCCCTAAACAGCCTGGGAGTTAGAGGCAGTGGTGCCCTCTGCAGTCAAAAATCTGCTTATAACTTTTAACTCCCCAAAAAGTGACTACTAATACTTTACTGTTGACCAGAAGCCTTACCAGCAACATAAACAGTCAACTAATATTTTGCATGTGTTATCTGTGTTACATACTGTATTTTTACAATAAAGTAAGCTGGCGAAAAAATGTTATTAATAAAATCATAAGGAAGAGAAACATATTTATAGTACTATGTTGTATTTATTGGAAAAAAATCATGTATAGGTGAACCCTCACAATTCAAACCTGCAGTTGTTCAAGGGTTAACTATACATGAAATATGAATCACTATAATTACTGTGTATGTTACTATGTATGTTTATTATGTGTGTACATGTTTAACTTCTCTTAAGGTTCTCTGATTTTATTGTTTTAGGTTTAAGGCAGATCTTATACTGTCATCCTTGTTTGCTAATAATTTCAATCTGTTTGCACTGCTATTCGGTAAAGCAGATTCAAGAATAACAGCTGATGTTTTTTGGATGTCTGTTGGAGTGAGTTAAACTGTTCTTTATGGAGGCCAACCCATGACGTTGGTCTCATTTGTGGTTATTGCTTTGATAAAATGAGTCAACTAGGCAAACGAGTCATTTGCAGGGTGGCCTTTTTCATGCTAACTACATATGATATCCAGATATATAATCCTTTACTTGAGACAGTGTGAATCAGGATGACAGGTTTGGTTACGTGAACTCTAGTAGTTATTTTGTACACAAGCTGAAAGCTTCTACAGTCAAGACTAAATGAATGTCAACCAAATAAGCTGTTTGTTAAAAATAGTTTGATAAGACATTGTTCAGCCATAGAGTTACTTTAGCATTACCAGTATATGACTTTGCTAAGTATTTATAACAGTTGTTTTCATCTTATAACTTTGGTTTTCTTATTTTATGTGTTAGATATGAAGAACAAGACAGATCCCCTCGGGATAGAGATTGCATTGATTACAGCAGGTCGGACTATGAGCGTTCAAGAAGAGGACGATCTCATGATGGTAGCATGGAGTTGCGGTTAGTACTGGAAATTTTAACTATAGAAAAATCACACTCGTTTAAATTTTTTTTTACGCTTCATAATGAAAACAATAATAGCTAATTTTAAACGGATGTTCTTAGGTGCCAGGTTTCTAATAAAGACTTCATGTGGATTAACTCCTTACTGCAGTAAATATATGAAGTAGATACTATTGTGTATTTTATAGATGAAGAAACTGAGGCATAGAGAATTAAGTCATTTGTTTTTGTTTTAGAAGCAAGTCTGTGGCAAGTCCAGGTCTGTCTGACCCTGAGCCTAAGCTCTTATTCATGATATGATACTGTAGTGCATGAGGATGAGTTTTTGAGATCCCTTACTGAATGAAAGTCATTGATACTATATGGATAGAGTGATCTCAGTTTACTTTGCTGCATGATGGCACTAGGACAGTGAGAGTGAAGCTGCCTGTCTAGTTTTTATCTAAATATATTCTTTCCTGAGCCTTTGGAGAATTTGACTACCCACCTTATTATTGGTCATCCATGTTCAAAAACTTGTCTACCATATTTTATTGTTCACTGAGGTCTGTATCCTTTTGATATCTCCCTCATATTACCCACTCCATGACTACCAAGACTATACCCCCATTAAAATTTTGATTAAATTCCTCTGCAGTTTGGAGCTAATCACGTTATGTGATATCTGCAGCCAAACTTTCCTTCTCACTACTTACTTTCTAATATACTATATCTAAAACCAAAATGTCAGATTAAATTAACCTCCAAAAGCCAGGCTCATCTGCTATCACCTTAATGACACCCATTAAGAACAACGACTGCCATCATAATTGGTGAGCTGGGCATTCTGCATACTTTGTCAAATACGGTTAAAACACTTAAAACTAGATAACTATTTTTCACAGTTTACAAATTCTAAAAAGTGGGTTTGAAGGGATTAAGTAATTTACCTGAGGTTGCAGTTGCCTATCTGGTTGACAATGAAACTGGGATTTGAACTCAATTTTGACTCCAATGCCCATGTTTTTTTCCAAAATCTCTGACTACTGCTTCATTGTAACTGTTTTTGGTCCATTGTATGTACATTAGTCTCATTTGATCCGTACAACAATACTATGAAGTAAGCAGACTGTGTATTATGTAGAAATAAAAGCTAACAGTTTGAAAGCATTGGAAGAGATGCTATTTAGTCTCAAAGAAGACTGACTCTATTACTTCTGCACTCCGAAGGCCCAAATATTAAAATTATAAAGATGCAAGTTTATCAGCCAGCTAGCAGTCTTACCTAGTGTTTCTCAGAAGAATCATAACCCTTGCCAGTAAATTCCTGCTGTAGCTGCTCTCTTGGAACATATCACACTCACAATAAGAAGCAACTCAGTTGCAAATCACTGCCTAGATTTCAGTGCACCTGGCTTTGTGACTAATTAACGTGTCTATTTGGAACCACTTTTCTTCCCTTCTGTTCACTGTGTCTCCGTGGATAGTGGTATACTTAAGTTTCAAAGCAGCTTCTCTGCATCTACCTGGCTAGGTGACTGCTTTCTCTTTGTGTGTAAGTTGTATTACTGTTTGTTAAGACAGACCATCTCAAATACACCCTTCCTAGATCTAGCTAAAATCTAGCCAGCAGTTTTCTGGTAATAGTGATAAATGAAACTTGTTTTTATTTACTATATTCATTTAACTCATGGTGCCCAAAGTGTGAGCAGAATGATCTGAGTTTCCCAGGTAGTATAGGTAAAAAATAACTAAGTGGACTGTTATGCCCAGAATTCGTGATCCCCAAAGACCACTAGGGAGCCGAGTCCGATGCAAAAGCAAAGAGCCTTTATTCGAGCTAGCTCAAGCTCAATCCCCTACCTGCACCAACGCAGCGGTGAGATACCAGGGAAAGAGAGCGAGTTTCAAAAGCACAAAGGTTTTATAGGGGTCTAGGGGCAGCTGATTGGCTGGGGAAGTGGCGTGTTTTGATCAGGAAGCTTGAATGGGTGAGCGGGAGGTCACTCAAAGGGAGGAGGCGTGGTCTAGGTGAAGGACACAGAACAAGATGGAGTCGGCTGGCGTAGGCCCGCCCTTTCAGGACAAATTCTTTTCAGAAAAAATAGCAAAAAGCAGGTATTTACTATTTCCCATTAGTTCTTGGTAATTTCAGAGAATAATACCTTGATTGTTTTAAAAATGTTAGCCTAAGAATGGATACTCACTCACTGTTTCCCATTAGTTCTTGATCATTTCAGAGAATAATACCTTGACTGTTTTAAAATGTTAGCTTCAGAATGGATACTCAGCTACAAAAATGATAGCTTAAGAATGGGCACTTATAGGTAGAAAATAGTTGATTTTTTTTACACTGTCTCGAATAACCAGATGTTTCTGATATTCTGAGGTTTTAAATGCCACTTCTATGGAGGAATAATTTCAAATGTTACAGTTTTTTAAGATAATTTTACTTCTAAATTGCCATTTGGAGATAAATTCTGGTTTCTTCTTTATACAGTTTATCATGTATGTCAGAGGCTAAATTGTCTTCTTAAAACACTATTTTCACGTCATTATCACACTCAGAAGCTACTAATGATTCCCCATCAACTCCAGTATAAAAAACTTGAAGTCTGTTCCTTGTCTTTAAAGATTTCATAGTCTGACTCAAATTCATCTTTCCAACTGCCATTATACATGATTCCTTATTGTTTCCTGACTATTCTGCTAATTAGCTTGAACATCCCTGCTCACTTTTCTAGTAGTTACTCTGTCTTCCACTAGTTGCAGAATGCCCTGCTTCCTCCTCCACTTTCCTCTACTTGCCCCAGTGTAAATTCTGTCAAGCTTTGAAGACCTCTTTTAAGTTCTATCTTCTCTGTGAAGCACTTCCTCACCATTCCAAACCACTTTTCCTTATCTGAATTTGTGACCTGCAAATGGTCTTGCTCATTTGGTATGTAGCTCATTTAAGAATGTAATTTATATGGTCTTTTCTCCAAAAAAAAAAAGTTTTGTTTAAATATTACAGAAGTAGGGACCGAGAAAAACGCAGAGAAAGAGAAAGAGATGCTGATCGTAAAAGGTCTCGGAAATCCCCATCTCCTGGGAGAAGAAGCCCAGAACCATCAGTGACCCAGAATTCCCCTGCTCAGGATGAACCTACTGCAAAGAAGAAGAAAGATGAACTGGATCCTCTTCTTACTCGTACTGGTGGAGCATATATTCCTCCTGCAAAGCTCAGGATGATGCAAGAGCAGATTACAGATAAAAACAGGCATGTTAATATCACTAAGTGTACAAAGCGATGATACCCTTTCTGAAAAAAAATCAACTGTGGTCTAATTAACCTTGGCTATTGAGAGTTTACATTACCAGTCCAAAATGGTAGGGACCTCAAATTAGACTTCTCTTCTTTATTCCGTAAGCTCCTTTGGAGCTCTGCTTACTATTTGCCCTGACATTAGCTCAACATTTTATTTTTTTGCATGAGTAAATCAAAGAGTTTAAGGAAAGATCTTTTATTTTTACTATTTTCAAACTATTCCTTTTATAGCTGTATGCATGCCTATTAGTAGTATCCATTTTTCATAGATAGCCAAGAGCATTATTGATATTTTAGAGCTAAAATGGATCTTTCCAGTTATACCAAACCAAGAGTGGCAAACTTTTTCTGTGAAAGGCCAGGTAGTAAATATTTTAGGTTTTATGCGTTGTTCTGTCTGTTGCCGCTGCTCGACTCTGCTCTTGAATGCTGTGAATACAGCCATAGGTAATATGTAAACAAATGAATATGGCTTTGTTCTAGTTAGGCTTTATTTATAAAAATGGACTATAGGATGCATTTGGGTCATGGATGTAGTTTGCCAACTCCTATACTAATCTATGACATGAAGTTGACAGTTTTCTCTACCCATACTTTTCTTAGACCATGCCATGTTAGACTATAATTTTTTGCTAAGGCAAACAGTCGAAATTCATATATGAACATACACCCTGAAAATACATATCTTCACTTCCCTTTTCAAAATAATTGAGACGAGAAGAACTATGTATGAAAATACAGCTAAGTTTTCAAGATGTTATTCTCTAGCAGAATGAGGTAATACAATCCAAGATTGAAATGATCACTCAGTTGCCAGTTAGGTAATAAAAAGATGGGATAGAGGGTAGCTACACTTTAAGAAAAACAGATTTCCAGGTGAGCCAGTAGTGTTCCCACATCTTTCATAGGTATTTTAATGGCAACTTGAAAGTACTTGAGAACCTTTTTATAAATGAAATCTAAAGTTACTTCATGAATTGGCTGGAAGTAGAAATGCCATTTATATCAAGTATAAATATTTGAGATAAAATTTGTAAAATTTATGAGCTAGAAAGGGACATTAGATGACATTAAATTTAAAACTAATTAGTAAGTTTCTCTGTATGTGTCATATTCCAGTACTTGCTGGCAATGCCTGCAGTGTTATGTTGGGAAGGGATTTGGAAAGGGCTTCTGTGGTCAGTAGGAGCTTCATGAGCATGTAAGCATTTTGCTCTCTGCTCTCCGAGGCAGTAGTAGCAACATTAGTGAGAAAGAGTCATGATCCCCAATTCTGTCCAAAGCAATCCTAATTGTAAAAGACCAGAAACATTGTTATTAAGCCAAGTCTTACTTCCTTGTAAATAAAGTGGGTGGAGAAGAGTCCACAGTGTTTGTAATTTTACACAGATTCCTGGAAGATAATTTTATATACATTTTAAGTCTGTTCATAGGGGACAAGGAACAAGGAGAAGTAGAAGTCTCTAAAAGAAGCCTACAGACTTTGCTTTTAGTAGATAATAAGTCAGGTGAATTGTATTCTTAATTAGGCTTCTTAATTAGGAAGTACAGTTGTACTTGATTAGTTTTTTTCCAAGCTTTATATAGAGAGATTGATTGTGTATCAACAATCTTATTAATTAGTCTAGTTTTTAAGCCATTGATCTTCTTTCTCAAATAATAGCATACTAAAGGGATGAGGTTGGGGGCCATTGGGAGTGTTCTGCCCACCTCAGATGCAGGCATTTAGGGGATACATGATCTATACGGAATTTAAAAACAATGTAATTAACTGCAGGTGAGTCCACTTTTTGTCCTCAGTATCTTCTGAGGACAATGTCAGTGATGAAATAACTCTTCCGCACCAGGGCAGACTGCTCTCACCACCTCTGCCTTGGTAAGCCACTCCAGAACAGGGACTCGTAACCTACAGACCTTCTACCCATGGGTAGAATTTAGGCAATCTGTGGATGTAAATGGAAAGAAAAAAATTGCATCTTTATTATTCCTAATCTCTCACTAAAATTTGGCATTTCTTTATATTAGGAATGTAGGCAGTAGATCATAGTATTAACAGACTATTTGTTGCAAATATCTCAAAATATTGTGTATGGCCATGCTAATTTGGAAATTAAAGAAGTGATTAGGCCCACCACCACCTTGTATTATTTAATGTGTTAAGCACATAGAGGGGCTCCTGAATGTCTCAGTCGGTTAAGCTTCCGACTTCAGCTCAGGTCATGGTCTTGCGGTTCATGAGTTTGAGCCTGGCATCGGGCCCTGTGCTGACACCTCAGAGCCCAGTGCCTGCTTCAGATTCTTTCTCTCTGCCCCTCCCCTACTCGCCTTCTCTCTCCCTCTCCCAAAAATAAATATTTTTTAAAAAGACACACACGGGGCGCCTGGGTGGCACAGTCGGTTAAGCGTCCGACTTTAGCCAGGTCACGATCTCCTGGTCTGTGAGTTCGAGACCCACGTCAGGCTCTGGGCTGATGGCTCAGAGCCTGGAGCCTGTTTTCGATTCTGTGTCTCCCTCTCTCTCTGCCCCTCCCCCGTTCATGCTCTGTCTCTCCCTGTCTCAAAAAAAAAAAAAAAAAAAAGACACACACATAGAATACTGTATCAAACTTTTTTTCTTTTTGTGCTTTGAAAACTATTTAAATATGATTGCTATCCTTTGTAGTCCTATATATTTATATATATTATTCCAAGAAGTCCATCAGCTTCACCAGACTGCCAGAGAAGTATAAGGAAGAAAAAAAAGATGACTTTCTGCAGGTGAAATCATATTTCACAGAGAAATAAATGTAAAAACCATAAAATTTTAGAACTTTAAAAGAAAATAAACCCAATTAGGCTAAATTATTTGCCTGAGATCTAAGTTAAAAAACAGCCAATATAGCTGTGGGATTACTGCCTAAATGTAGAGATGTTCTTTCTTTAAAATACAACAAACAGTCTTTCAGCCCTATGATTTCATGTGACCTTCCCTTTTCCTGTAAATTTTACCATTTCTTTATAGTTTAAAATATTTGCTTTTTTTCATGCTTTTATGAGAAAGGTCATAATAAAAATCTCCTTTTTATGGCTTATATTTTGATACTTCATATTATAATTTAAATTTTTTAAAACTGTCATTTTTAAATATTTTTTAAAGATAATTTAAAGTAAGTGAATGTTATAATGTAAAATAAATATGCATTGAATCTAATAAATGGATATTATGATTTGTAATGTACATGGATATAAGAATAAAACATTATCCTTACACAGTTTTATTATATTATTAAAGAGAAGTGATCTATAGATGAGCATCATATGTACAGAACATCAAATATGGTTTAGGATATAATCTATGTATTTGTAGTCATATAGTCATATATTTTACTGCACTTTGAGGTCATTTGTGAATATAATGTTAAAAACAAAGGAACACTAAGTATTTTTTAAGTTCTTATTATAACCTCTTGTTATTGTAATCATTGTGTAAGTTTTCACTTTATTAAAATCAATTCTTTTTAGCTTAGCATACCAGAGGATGAGTTGGGAGGCCCTAAAGAAGTCAATCAATGGTCTTATCAACAAAGTCAACATTTCTAATATAGGTATTATTATTCAAGAACTTCTTCAAGAAAATATAGTTAGAGGAAGGTAAGCATCAACTATTTTATTTATAGTATCTCATAGCAATTTTTCAAAGGAACATAATATCCACATGGACAATAATCACTGATTCATTGTGCTGCTTTAATAGTAGTTGAGAATAATTATTTAAAATGCAGTTCTTGTAAAAATGTAAACTACTAACAAATAACTTGTGCTTCACTATTAGAAATTGCATGGAGTTTTTGCTTTTTGAGAAGGTTTGATGTCACATACTGATTTTGGGGCAGATATTTGTTTACTGAATACTTCTAATTTAAACTCATGAGGGATAATGAATATTTTGTTTTTATTATATTTATAATATTTATTTATTATTAAAATGTTATTATATAACGTTCATTTCTAATGAAAGCAAAGTGAGAATGGGAAAGAAGTGAGAAAAATCAGTGGTAAATTTTAGAAAAGCAGAAGGGAGTGACAGTCATTTTCTCTGTGGTTTTAAATGGTCATGATTTTAAAAGGGTCAGGAAATAGAAATATTTCATATGCTATTTTTTATTTTAAAATCTGAGGGATGCTTTCCGATGTCATTTCACATGACCTTGATTTATCATCTCAAAAACATTGTGGGGATGTCATATAAAGTAAGGTGTAGCATGTTGTGGGGATATAAAAGTTGACCAAGAGGCACCCACTGTCCTTAAAAGGTAGGTAGAGCTCTCCTGTTTTAGTCAGAAAGCAGCAGAAGCTTTATGGGTTGCTTAAGATCTCACAGTTTATAAGCTGGGTGTTCTTTTCTCATTTTCTACTCTGGTGATTCAGTTGTCAAAGTTAAACCTAATAACTGTTAAGATATTGTTTTCCTGCCTTTTGGCAATCCGGTAATTATTTGTCATTACATTGCTAAAAATAACTCTTCAGTTAGCTCACTTTGCATTTCTCCCCTTATCAAATGCGTATACAACCATGCTCACTTCGGAATGAGTTAGAAGTGGAACCTTATATTTTCCTGTCATTGTTTTAGCATTATTATTGCAATGCTTTAACTGTGTCTGTCTCATAGCAGTATTCCAAATCTTCATTTTACTAACATAGGCTTAAAGATGGAAACCATCCAAATTTGTCTTTAATCACAGAATTAATTTTATATAAATGATGGGCTCACAGTGGAAATTCAACTTCAAAATTAGTTTTTGATGCAGATCTTTTTTACCTTCACTTTTTTGAAGATGTAAAACATATTAGTATAAAATGCTTTAAAAACTCAAATTCATGATTAGATCGAAGAGACATAAGCAAGGAAAAGAGGAATTTAGAGAAAAAAAATTTTGAAGAAAATAATTGTAGACAAAGCTGTTTTAAAAAAAGCACAGATCCGAAGTTTTGTTTTTCAAAAGTTTTTGTTTATCAGTAAGACTAGATAAGGTGAGGAAGATTTAGTCCAGTTTTAGCTATTGTGTTTATTTACAGATGAGTCATATTGCTGGATTTTAAATGTTTTTTTTCTTTTAATTAATTTGGTGATTATTGACTCTTTTTTTTCTTTTTTAAACAGAGGCCTGCTGTCCAGATCTGTTTTGCAAGCACAGAGTGCTTCTCCGATCTTCACCCATGTTTATGCAGCATTAGTGGCAATTATCAACTCAAAATTTCCACAAATCGGAGAATTAATCCTCAAGAGGTTAATTCTTAATTTTCGAAAAGGCTATCGAAGAAATGATAAGGTATATATTATGGGCTTGTAAATTGCCTGCCACATAGGGACAGACTAATCTGTTATCAACAGTGGTAAGCAATATTGATTGCTACATAGGAATTCCTTGCATTCCTTTCATGAGAACATTTTTTTGTTTTATTAAATATCCCTGGCGACTAATGATGAGCCACAGACACAATGGCTATAACTGCAGAATTGTAATTATTTAGCCAGAAACGGCACTATTTCACATGTAATAGTTTTTATCTTGTAACTTTCTGTACTATAAAAATTACGTTTGTGTGCTACATATTTTAAGTAGAGTGTGTAAGTGAGCTGGAGATTCAGTAGTTAACTGCAAATTGGTTATAGTTTATAGATTTACTTTGTCTCTGTTCACTTTTCAGCAACTTTGTTTGACTGCTTCAAAATTTGTGGCACATCTTATTAACCAAAACGTGGTAAGTAATTTTTAATACTTGATGCCGTTCAGTGGCATTAGACCACATGCTTGATGCCACTTCATTGACACATCTCTATTTTTGTTTCGCCTTGTAGTCTTTCAGAGAAGTATCTTGGATGATATTTTAGTTTTAAAACTATAATAAACGTGTTTAACATTCTTAAATAAAAAGAGGAACACAGAACAGTATTTTATCACATTGATAATACTGTATGTGGTTATTCAACTATAAATTATTCCTTCAAAGAATATAATTTAATCATATTTATAAGACAATAAAGTTGATATTTCTTCTACTCTTTTCTCCTGTACCCGTTGTTTTGAGAACCTCGTGCTGATATTCTATTCTATAAGAAATTCTTTTCTCTGCAACTACATAGTATATAAAGTCATATATTCTTAGAATCAGTTTATAAAATATAAATTTTAAGTAATTCTAAGTAATTTTAATCTGTTTTAAATGTAAATAGTTTTGTCTTTTTATTGTTCAGGTTTTATGATTATTTTGTATTCATCCATTGATCTATTTGAGAGGGTTTTTTTTTAATTTAATTTCTGTTTAAACTTGAAAATAATAAAATTGCTCTTATTAGCACTCAAAGGTTTCTTTCTACATATAAGATGAAGAATTTTGAAGTCACACTTAATCTTATTTATCTACCATTAATATTTTAATTCTTTCCTACATGAAATGCTTTCCAGGTTCACTCTTAGAAATCTATTAGATTTTAACCTAATGAGTTAAATTACTACAATGCTAACCTGCTTCTTAAGACCATAGAGACTTAATTTCACGTGCCTATAACAGAACAGATAGTAAGTTTTAGTTTTGAATGTATATTAACTACACTCATTTTGAAGATATTTTTGGCATTGCTACAAAACAGTTAAAATGTTAAATATTTTAGATTCTCAATTATGGTACAGGGCAATATTTTCTAATCACTGATATAAGACTGTTAAGACGTGTTTTTGATATTGTGCTCAATGGAAAGAATATTTTCCTAAGAGTTAGACTGTTTCCCTCCCCATCTCAAAGAAGGATCCAACCTTAGAAAGGCATATAGACAGTGTCTTAAAAGTGCCTCCCGGTACATTTTCTTTTTACAGCAAAGCTTCTCAGGAGAATTTTATTCCCACCCTTCCTGGCATTATTTAGAAGTACTAAGTTTCAAACGTGACCAGTGTAAATAACTTGATTTAGTTAAAAAAAAAAAATAGAGGGAAGTATTTCAAAAGTGTCCTTGAGTACCAGAAACAGTTAAGATATTTTTGGATAAAATTATTCATATAATTTATGAACTATTTGCTAAATAACAGAGTGGCTGATAGAATGACCTAGGAAATGGCTGTAAAGACTTATGGTTGTGAAGAAGGGTATTAGAAAAAATAATAGTATTACTATTCTTCACATAGTGATTGTAAAAAATTAGTACATAATTTTTAGCTTATATTTGGAAGTTAATTATGGCATTTCCTATAAACATATCATTTGATACATGTAGTGTGTAAGAAGAATTATTTCTTCTGGAGATAAATCAAATAGTTGTATTCAGTATAATTCAGATTTTTGGAACAATCATCTGGAAATTTTTAACAGATGCCTAATGAAAGTAAAAAAAATTGTATCCCATATTTGGAGTATTTCTATATGCATTATAAAACTTTGCTCATCAAATGTATAATATTATTGCTGCAAAAACAAGATTTGCTAATTTTTTAAATTACTGTTAATAGTAGGTTAATGTATTTAAAAGTATTTTCTCTATTCCATATGTCTTCATTCTGTTTAAGGCACATGAAGTTTTATGCCTAGAGATGCTCACTTTGCTCCTGGAAAGACCAACTGACGATAGTGTTGAAGTAGCTATTGGTTTTCTCAAGGAATGTGGCCTTAAATTAACACAGGTGTCACCAAGAGGAATCAATGGCAAGTATATGCTCTCAGTTTGATATCGAGCTTTGGCTTGAGTATTATATTTTTTGCTTATTTTCCTGTTTTTTTTCTTTGATTTTAACTTTAGCTATATTTGAGCGCCTCCGAAATATTCTCCATGAGTCTGAAATTGATAAAAGAGTTCAGTATATGATTGAAGTGATGTTTGCTGTACGGAAGGATGGATTTAAGGACCACCCTGTTATCCTAGAAGGACTTGATTTAGTAGAAGAAGATGATCAGTTCACTCATATGCTTCCTCTGGAGGATGACTATAATCCAGAAGATGTTCTTAGTGAGTCAGGGGTTGGGGGAGATTTGGGACGTGGGACACCAACAAATGTAAGTATAGAAAATAAACACTATTTTTTAATTTCTTTTTTTAAGATGTTTTCAAGATGGATCCTAATTTCATGGAGAATGAAGAGAAGTACAAAGCTATTAAGAAAGGTAGGTAGAGGGGCGCCTGGGTGGCGCAGTCGGTTGAGTGTCCGATTTCAGCCAGGTCACGATCTCGCGGTCCGTGAGTTCGAGCCCCGCGTCAGGCTCTGGGCTGATGGCTCGGAGCCTGGAGCCTGTTTCCGATTCTGTGTCTCCCTCTCTCTCGGCCCCTCCCCCGTTCATGCTCTGTCTCTCTCTGTCCCAAAAATAAATAAACGTTGAAAAAAAAAAAAAAAAAAATTTTTAAAGAAAGGTAGGTAGAATTTTATAGTCTATTTTGGATTAGTAGAAGCAATTCATGTAGCTCTATAATACTAATAGAAAGGTTTAGATCACTGACCTGATGAAATCTCTGCTCTTATGAAGCCATTTTCTTCACTTTTTTCCCCATGCATTAGTATTCTGCCTAGTGCTTGTTGGTGGTATTACTTCATTCTAAATTATTTACCTCTTTGTCCCTCTCCTCTTTCCCTGTGTTTAAATTATACAGCCCTTAAGTCTTATTCCTCTTAAGAAATATCCATATATTACTAATGGCCTTTATTTTATTTACTACCACTTAAGAATTACTGGTGGCTTTCATTTTAACTTCACTGCCACCTAAGAATTAGTACTTAAGTTTACCCCTGATTTAATGATCAACTGAATGCTATTCTTTTATTATAAAGTGCTGTACTTTATTATTTCTTGAGAGCAGATTGATATCCTGATAAAATCAATAATTCCAGACAGGGTATCAATGGTCAATAAATTGATAAATTGATTATTATTATCATTTGTATGTTGCCGATGTATTGTAAACACTAACTTTGGACAGACTTTGGTTTGTATTTTGTCTGCCTTTACAAGCTAAGTGACCTAGAACAAGTTACAAAACTTGTTTGATGTAAATGTTACTTGTTTAAGGATAAATAAAGTGTAGAGCCAGTATTTAGGCAATGTTTTTTTTTTCACATTTGTTATCATTTTTCTTCTAAAGCTAATATTCAGAATTACCTATATAATTATATTATAATTACAATTTTATGAGTTCCATTTCCCTCAAGCTGTGATTTTGTGTGAGAAGTACTTACTGTTCTGAAATCTCTCAGGAAGCAAGCAGACAGCCTAGAGCTCTGTCACTGCCTGCATTTCCTATTTTAGTCATTTGGAAGTAGAATGAAATAGCAAGTAAAGTGTAAGCAGCTTCACATTTCTATACGCTATTCTACAAATCTGGTTCAATAAATAGATTTCTCTTCTTAGGTACCAGGTTCCTAGGGGCATTTCACTGCAACGGCCAGATTCCTTTTGCTATTATAATTTAGTTTCTAAACATGGAGAATTCCTTGGACCCATTTTGCCTTCTTTTCTTATGAACTTGCTTTTCTACAGTATCCCTCAAAGATGCTAAATGGATTTATGGAATTTTTACCATACCTGTTGTTTTTTTTGTTATTGTTTGTTTTTTTTAACTTGGGAACTCTCCATCCGTTTCTTTACGATATCAGCAGTTGGGCAGTGCCAGGAAAGTGGTACTTTCTTTAATTGTAGCACTTTCTTAAACTCTTTGAACTCAAGATCCCTTTCTACTCTTAATGACTACTTTAGGAGACAAAAGAAATTTAAGAAAAATGGCATGTTTCATATATTTTGTACAATTTAATATCTGACTTAATAGGAAATGGATTTTCATATTGTTTGTGTTCAGTCTATTGCAATAGGTTGTTTGGATGTATAGGAAAAAAATTTCGCCTCACAGATAATATGTGGTAGGAAAAGAGAGAAGTATTTTAATAGCCTTTTCAGATAATGTGTATATTCTTCCTTAAGAGTATGCCTGTATTTAAAAGCTAATAGTTTTGGGTGGTTTTGGTTTTTTTTTAATGTTTATTTATTTTGAGAGAGAGAGAGAGAGTGTGCAAGATGGGGAGGAGCAGAGAGAGAAGGAGAAATAGAAGGAGAGAATTCCAAGCAGGCTCCATGCTGTGGGCACAGAACCCAAAGTGGGGCTCAGTCACATGAACCATAAGATCATGACCTGACCCGAAATCGAGAATCGGACACTTAATTGAGTAAGTTACCCAGGTGCCCCCAAAAGCTGATAGTTTCTTAAAGATTAATTGAAATGTGAAACCTGAAACAGTATTCATGAATTTTCATACTCTATTACATTAAAATCCCCTGGCATATCACTTTGAATGGATCTTTTACCCATGCATGATTTCATAACATGCTCCACTGATCATTTGGGAAATAGCAATTCACGCAGTTATGCATATCTTCCAAGTGTTAACATGTTAACATTATCAAAATTAAATTAGCACAGTATCAAGAAATCACATTTATTAATATTGCCACCTGTCTTACCAGAGAACTCTGAGTATTGGGAAACTGTCAAGCTCACAAGAATGGATACGAGTTTTCTAAAACTCTAATTTTCTCTTGAGAATTCTGATTTTATCATGGGGGTAAATATTTTTAATTGTTTTCCTTGAAGTGACAGTCTCACTTTGTTTATATTTGAGAAAATGTCTGACAGAATGCCTAACAACTAACGTCAGCCATTCTGTCAAGTAAAAATGAAAAATGTAGCGAATTCCCATGGCAGGTCAAGCAGTCACATAGGTGCTTTTCTCTAAGATAACCATCACCATTGTGCATCTGTCTTTAACAGAAGGGCCGTACATGAACTTCATGTTTTGTTGTTCATGCCTATATATGCCTACACATAAGGACTGAGATTTAATGAAATGAAATGCCCTTCCTCTTCAAGGGCATTCTTAAGTCAGACTGACTTTTTAAAACCTCCTGCAAGAGCATGGCAGTAAAGAGCACAGTGACTGGTGCAGTTTGGTGCCTTGATTTGTGCTCAGGTTGCAGTGGTTTCAACCCCCATTGCTTTTGGACCACTGTAGATGTCAGCACAGTGAAAAGGCAGATAATGTCTTTGTATTGTTATGAAAACAATTTTGACCTCGCAGACCACCTGACAGGCCTCACTGACCCCTAAGGGACTCACAGAGCATACTTTGAAACCACTGCTTCATTCAGTTAATGAAATCCAATTGTCATTGCCTAAGTGATTTCAGTAAGTAGATTCTAAAATGGAGAGATGAGGAGAGGATGATGTAAACGACTAGACAATTCATTTGACCTTCATTCTTTCATAAAATGTTCTAGAACTGGCATTAAAAAAATGGCCACAGCAGGAAGTGGGCACAGCTTTAGTAATTAGCACCTTAGAGTGACCCAGGTGCACTTGTGTTTTAGGTCTTACAGCATTTGGGAAAACAGCAGGAGTGCCTGTCTTCCTACTATTGAATGCTAAATAGTTTCCTCTCTTAAAAGTCTGTCTAAGCCACATTATGTAATAGGAAACTAGACACATTAGATTATTACTTGAAGTCACATTTGTTAGAAGTATTCTTGGGATTTGTGTGTCAGCTAAGGATTGAATGACACCTCTTCATTTTAATAAAATGATTTATTTTTTAAGATAGGAAGTTTTCTGCTAACATTAAGTGTTATATGTAGCTCCTGATTTATAGTGCTCAGTTAAATATAAGAAAGTAGAATTTTCCTAAAAATAAGTTCACCCCAAAACTTTATATTAAAATCTCTGATTGTACTAGAAATGCAAAAGTGAAGTATTAGCCAGGTTTGTAAAATCTTTTATCTGATTAATAGAGGACACCATTGGGCAAAATACAATTTTAGTTTTTGTCATTTGTTAACTATTAATATGGTGACTGGACCCACGTATTGTCTGATTTACATCACTGTTTTCATTTCCTTCTGAAGGTGAGTTGTATTTTAAGATGCAATTTTCCAGTGAAGCGCTTATCTTACTAGTTTTTTTTTTTTAAGGCTTTTAAACTTCTGTTTCTGTTTACATATGGAAAGTCTTTAGATTAATTGTAATGTTCTATTTAAGTATACATAAGAATAAAAATCTCATCACTGTTTATTTAAAGTAAACACTAAATTATGCAATTATTTTTTCTTCGTTCTTCATCTTTCACAAAACATTCTTACCCTAAATTCTTTTTTTCTAGATCTAGCCTTAGCTTTTTATAGTAGACGATCTCTTTTTTGATGCTGAACTATTATTTTGACTCCAGTGTACCTGTTTCCATTCATAATTTATTTTTCCAGTGGTCTTGCTGTTTTGGAAAACCTTCATCTACTATTTCTTTGTTCTTTTCATCCCTTCCTTATCTTATGACCATTTTCTAGCTGGCAGAAGAATGATACATACGGCTCTCTGACCACCTAGGCAATAACATAGGCCTGGGTGATCATCTTTGTTGGGTGGTAAACTGGAACAACACTATGGATTTCGGCCAACTGAGAATTATCTTCTCAGAATGAGATTCATGTGTATCACTTGCTCACTGATATTTTCCTATACTTTGTTCTGGTAGAAATTCTTGATGAAGGAGATAGTGACTCAAACACAGACCAAGATGCTGGAAGTAGTGAAGAGGAAGAGGAAGAAGAAGAGGAAGAGGGAGAAGAAGATGAAGAAGGTAAAAGTGTAGCTCATTCAAATAATACTGTAAAATATTCTGAAATTAAATTAATTTTAATGTAATCCTCTAAAATAAATTAGGATTTTTCATTAAATTTATTTATTATTTATGTATTATATTATTTAATTTATTAAACTAACATTATCCTCTAAAATTAATTATAAATTAATTCTAATGTAATCTCTAAAATAAAATCTGTGGAGGCCTGGGAATTGCTACTGGCATCTGGTAGCTGGAGGCTAGGGATGCTGTTAAACATACTACAAGTCATAAGACTGCCCCCCAGGACAGATTATTATCTAGCCAGTAATGTCAGTATTACTAAGGTTGAAAACTCTGCTCTAAAAGTATTAAACAAGGAAATCATTTTTTTAATATCAGCATAATTTTAATTTGACATTTTATGCATGTGACTATAAACTGTGAAAAAGATGCATTCATGTTGAGTGCATGTGATTTCTGCAACCCTGGCATGAATGTGACACATGAAAGTGATGAGATATTTTCTATTCATTTTGGCAAAATAGAGTGGGGAGGCCAGAAGCTGTGTTTGCACAGAGCAGGCATGATCTTCTTTAGCTTTGATTGCTTTATTTCACAGAAAAGTAAGCTCAGAACTTTAGTTTGGTTAAGTCTCAGTTAAAACATCAGAACGTACATACACTGGTCATTATTTACTTATATTACATACTTGAAAATATTAAAAGTATGTCTTTTCCTTCTAAGACACAATGCATTTTAGCTCTGTCTTGAAGTGTAATTAGTTTTCTACAACATATTTTATAAAAGTAAATTCAATTTTTCCAGTGTCTTTCTTATTTAAAATGTTTCCTAACTACCTGTGTACTACATTTACTTCAGAATTTTTGCTTCATGTGAAAATACTGTTCAGATAAAAAGAAATATTTCTAAGAGAAGTTTCCATGAATTAGATGAGACAATTTTGATAAATAAACATATTTAAAATGGACCCATCCAGTCTGTCATGATAATCCAGTGTTCTCTGAAACTGAATTTCTACCTGTAAATTACAGTTCTTCCAAATTGTCATGTTTATAACTCTAGAAATAGTATCTTAGCAAACAATACCATGAGCGCTGCCTTTTATAGTGTCTAAATGAGCAAGTGGCACAGAAACAAAAATAATATTTCTGGCTTGATTCTGGACTTCTTTGAACTGACACAAGTTATTAAAATACTCTAAGATATGACAAAAGACTAGAAATGGTTACTTTGAACTCCGCAGAAGAGAGTAGTATTATTATTAAACTAGATTCTAAATATTTATGAAAAATTATTATGTAGAGATACATGTACATTTCTTCACATTTATTTTTGTAGTTTTGTAATTGGTTATGTTTAATTTCTTTCAGGACAAAAAGTGACTATTCATGACAAAACAGAAATCAATCTAGTCTCATTTCGTCGTACAATTTATCTTGCTATTCAGTCAAGGTAAGATACTGTAGCTCTGTTGATCCTTGCTTTTCACAGGAGATGGAAAAGAAGATGAAATTTTTAGTATCTGATAACAGAAAACTAGATACCATTTCAGGGATTCTCAAACTACCTGCCCAACTTCATAGATCCCTACTGTTGGTTCTTTGATTCAAAAGAAAATTATCTTTTCTTATTTGGAAGGTCTATTCATGTTACATAATTAAACAGAGTTCTTTTAACTGTCATTCCTCATAGTTAAATATAACTAATAAAAACCTGAAAACAACTCTATATTATAGAGCTGGCACAGTATATAATTGTGTAGTAGAAATTTAGTATTTTTTTAATTTGGTTTCTAATTCTGATTCTAAGCAGAGAAACACTGTTATGATAACTTTTGGATACTGACTTGCCGTGCAGATGGAAATGAATATAAATAGAAATAGGAATTAGGAGGTTTTGAGGACCCTTTGAAGTAATGTTAAGTAAGAACTACTATGATGTCATACGAATATCCTATTCCCTTTGAAGGCTGAGTTTGGTTTTGAAGAGAAATAAATGAAATATGAAATGCTTAGTACATCTGTCGTTTTTTATGCGAATCAACCTATTGATTTAATGGGCACAGTGTTTACATTTTACACTGGAGGATGAATGTTTTCTCAGTTTTGTTTTCTTACTAGGTTTTGTATATTTCCATTTCATATGATGTAATAGCAAAAATGATTCATACGTAGGAGTCATCCTGTTTTTATTCTGTCTGAAAACTTTTTGGCTTAGATTCATCTTCAGAAAGAAAAATGTTAAAAAGCAAAACATTGGCTAGAAATATTTTTGGTTTATCCTTACCTATTTCTTTGCCTCTCAAATGAAAGAAAAACTATTAAATATTTTTTCATACAAACTTAAAATAGAAAAATGAGGAGTTTTTGTTACAGATAAAAATTCTTAGAGTTTGACCTTTCATTTATCCTTTTTTACAAATTCAACAGTAATCACTTGTAAACAGTAGATTCACTGCTTTAATATTGCTGTTAACATTAATTTTGAAAGAGTTACAGTGGAGCTCTTTGAATAATTATTTAAATAAAACTGTTTTTTTTAGCTTACCAAACCTTGATAATCCTTGAATCACATGAAATATTTGAACAAGGAAGCATTAGGTCACAGTCACAATTACAGAGTGGTAAGAACTCTAGTAACAGCAATACTGTATTATATGTTAGTATTTGTTAAGAGTTTTGAGCCCCCAAATGCCAAGTAAAAATAATTTATTTATAACAAAATTTGCGTATAACAAAATGTACTTAATTAAAAGCTCATACAAATTTTAGGAAAGAACCACACAGACTTCAGCAGAAAGGTGTTTAAAGGACATGGTTGAGGGATTCATGTAATGGGATCCTGAAACATAAAGTTATCAAATAAATATCACTCTAGAACAATAAATGCTATTGTTGGTCATTAAAACAGCAAAGCGATTTACTTTGGTTTTTTTCCCAAAGCAACAGTACTCAGTACTAATGATTTTAGTGAGATACATATAAACATCGGTGGGAATTTAAAGGGATACACTGTCTGCGGAAAGCCTTTTGGTAACGTGAATCAAGGACTTAGTGTCCATGCCGTTAGACAATCCTTTTTCATAAAAGGATGTTTTTCTTAAAGATATACATACTGACAGAGAATTACAGAGAGAATTGTTCAATATGGAAAAAAAAAGAGACCATCTTGTCCAATATAAATAACAAAATGTCCAGTTTATGCCACCATTGAAAATCAGGCTAGTGGGGAATTGTTGCTGATTTGGGCAAGTGGTCTGACTTAATGTTCAGTGGGGAAAAAACTGTATACTGTATAGTACTGTACCAGTAGTATTTTCTTCACTGTTTCAATAGGTAGGCAGATTCTAGAAGTAGTATATAACATCTCAACAGTGGTTGTCTTGAGAGGAAATTGGATTGTAGACTTTTTGTGTCTACTTTTTCCAGTTTTTTTTAGTCTTACATTGATAGTAAACCAATCTATACAAAATATAAATTAAGAATGGAATATAACTTATCAAGTCAGATGGCAGTGAGGGCATCATACAGTTTGCTTTCGGAAATCTTGTAAACAAAACTAAGGTCGGACAGCTGAACTGTGTGGTGATTTTATTGTTTTTATTTCTTTCCTTTTAGACTTGTTGACTGATCTCACCAGTATTCTTTTTATCATCTTGTTACTATCCTGGTTCCTAAATGACCCTCTCTCATTGACACAAAACATAAAACAACACCATTGGTTTTGTTATTGAAAAGTAGACATTCCTGTTTATTCTTGCTTTCAAATGATGTTCCACTCTGATTTTGCATTTTTGAAGCTGTAGCATTAGAAGGAGGTGGGACTGTCGTTGCCCATCAGAGTTTCTTAGGTTGGAAACATCAACAAAACCATTTGTAAACACAGCTTGAAAACTAGTATCATGTGAAATCTTTTTTTCAACGTTTATTTATTTTTGGGACAGAGAGAGACAGAGCATGAACGGGGGAGGGGCAGAGAGAGAGGGAGACACAGAATCGGAAACGGGCTCCAGGCTCTGAGCCATCAGCCCAGAGCCTGACGCGGGGCTCGAACTCACGGACCGCGAGATCGTGACCTGGCTGAAGTCGGACGTTTAACCGACTGCGCCACCCAGGCGCCCCTGAAATCTTTTTTTCTGTACCCTTCCCTCAATACTTATTTGTGTTAAACCTGAAATTCATTTGATTTAGCAACCTAAGATAACTGAAATATCAAACTTAGTTCATTTAATATTCACGTTTAGTGTAACTTCAAAACAATCTTGATATGGGGAGTCACCAAATACTTTTAAAATAAAGCAAGAAGGAAAAGAGTCTATCATACAGTTAATTTTCTCCCTGGTACTTACTAGATAAAAGGACAGTTGTAAAATATTTTCCTTGACTACTTATTTTTCAGAAATTTCATAGGTTTATTCCTGCATACTAATTCTGTTTCTTGAGGAAAATTAAAACTAGAAAAGAAAACAGTGTCTTTCAAAATACTTTTTGGTAATACTGCTATATTCTTGAAGTTTATCAACTGTAGTTTAATGTTTTTTAAAAATTTTTTTTTTCAACATTTATTTATTTTTGGGACAGAGACAGAGCATGAACGGGGGAGGGGCAGAGAGAGAGGGAGACGCAGAATTGGAAACAGGCTCCAGGCTCTGAGCCATCAGCCCAGAGCCCGACGCGGGGCTCGAACTCACAGACTGCGAGATCGTGACCTGGCTGAAGTCGGACGCTTAACCGACTGCGCCACCCAGGCGCCCCGATTAATGTTTTAATCTTAGTGCTAGATATTTAATATTTCCCATTGCAAAAGCTCTTTTTGATATATTTCTTTTTTCTTTATAGTTTTTTTCTTAATTCCATTACATTGTACCATACACAGTTATTACTCTGTTGTGCTTATGAAGCTCAATAAGTATCAGAAACTAAGGAATACAAAGGAATTATAAAACTAAATTCATAATCATTCTGATTATTTTATCCTGATGTTATCAAAAGAATAAAGGTTGAACATTCTGCAAAAAGTACAAATACATTAGCATTATTCCTAAATTGAATTCACATTGAATTTGATAATTCTCTTAAGCATATTAGAATTATTTTTACTGCAACTTATATGGCATAAAAGCAGTTTTTTTCCTTGTAAGTGATTCTGGTTATTTACTATTTTTATACTTAGTTTTTGAAAATGTAACACAAAAGCACTGTGTTTGAGTATGAATCAAGATAACTTGTAAATGTGGTGATTAAGCCCTAGATGTCATGATGGGCTCTGGAGCATCTTTATCTCTTCCTGACTTGGGTCAGAGATAAGTGCAAGTAGTTAGCAGTGTAATAAAATTTGTCCACTTTCTATCTATATGTTTGCCTGTTCTGGGCATTTTATATAAATGGAATCCTACTGTATGTGGTCTTTTATATCTGACTTTTTCCACTTAGCATAATTCAGAGTTCATCCATGTTGTAGTATGTCTCAATACTTCATTCTTTGTAGAATTAAGAGCTATGTCTTTTGTTTATACACAATAGAGTACTGTGAAGTTACTGTAAAAAACTTATTTAAAACAATTATTAAAGTAAGATCCTTTTTTTTATAAAACATAGTTCAACTATGCTGCAAGTTTTTAACCTATTGTGTCTGTTTTATCTCTACAGCTTAGATTTTGAAGAATGTGCTCACAAATTGCTGAAAATGGAGTTTCCTGAAAGCCAAACAGTAAGTTGATGTTTTTTTCTTCTATTAGGAAATAATATAGTTTATAAAAATGTTTAAAGCAGTTCATAGGTTTTATGAATTGAAATAACTCAGTATTGGATATTCTGTTCTTAATGTAGTTATTCTAAAATTTTAAAGTAACTTGAAACTTAGTCCTAGGGTGTTTCATAAGTGCTACTCATTGCAATGAATTAAATGGGCTGCTTAGGGGCGCCTGGGTGGCGCAGTCGGTTAAGCGTCCGACTTCAGCCAGGTCACGATCTCGCGGTCCGTGAGTTCGAGCCCCGCGTCAGGCTCTGGGCTGATGGCTCGGAGCCTGGAGCCTGTTTCCGATTCTGTGTCTCCCTCTCTCTCTGCCCCTCCCCCGTTCATGCTCTGTCTCTCTCTGTCCCAAAAATAAATAAATAAACATTGAAAAAAAAAAAATTACTTTTAAATGGGCTGCTTAAATGGGATGTGGGGGAAAAGGAAGAAGTCTGTCAGAACCACTACACATTACATGAGTTTCTGAGTGGTTGCCTATAAATCAAATAGGTGGCCTAAATACAATAAGAAATGTGTTCCTTAGTGAATTGCTTAGCCCATCTACTTAATGTGCTCAAGCATTCTTTTGTGGTAGAAATTATAAAGGTCACCATACATGTTATTACATTACTTTAATTGTATATGGAAGAATCTGTGTCATTTTTTTTCATTCATTAATTCAGCAGTCTATGTTTACCATATACTACATGTCAGACACTCTACAAGGTGTCAGGGATTCAGTGGTCCATAAAGTACATATTAGCCCCCTCTTAGTCCATGGGACTCATAGTCTTATAACTCCGTATACTTCACTGTTCAAAGTATCATGGAACCCTAATGCCAAAGATAGTAAAGACTGGATTGAGTAGATTATCTTGGGTTTTTTTGCTAGTTGCATTCTTGTGTATGTTGCTCCCTGCCCATCTGCATTTTAAATCCTTGGAACCTGAGCCAAGGCTTTTAGGGTTTTGTTCTTCACATCTTGCTTTACATGTGGTAGACCCAGCAGAGATGCCAGAGTGAATATATCAACTGTAGGCAGTTTTGTTTCTAGTTCTAAAAGATCTTGTCTATCTGAGCTGTTACCATTAGGTGTGAGTGCTTTGTCTTAAGGCTTTAAATATGGTCTGTTATGGGGATTGGCAGACTGTAGCCCAGGCCCACTGCCCATTTTTGTAAATAAAATTTTAGTGGAATACAGCCATGCCCATTGGTTGGTGGATCATGTATAGTTGTTTTCACCCTATAGCAGCAGAATTCACTAGTTGCAACAGCGACCGTATGGCCTCTAAAGCCTAAAATATTTACTATTTGGCCTATGATAGAAAAAGTTTACCAACCTTTTTTCTAGATTATAGATTTCTTCTTGAAATGCCATGGTACGTAATTTTGAGATGAAATTATTTTTTTCAAATTTAAAAAGTTCTTTTTTCTCTCTTAAAGTTTATTTTTTGGTATATTAATAACAGTATACCTATTTGTACCCTGGGTGTACCTGATGTGTCACCATTGAAAGGAAATAAATTAGGGAATTAACCTTTAAAATTATAATTGAAACTGAAATTACTATATGATCTTGTCACATTATTTGAGGAGTATAATTAAGTCTTTATACGTTTTATTAATACTAATTCAGAGGATAGTTGTTCTAGAACTAACCTCAACATATTTTGATAGCATTTGGAAGAATGTCTTAGTACATCTATTTTCATGCACTCAAAAGACTCTCCTGAAATTGCTATAATATTTAATTAAAATGTTAAAATATTTAATTATTCTAAGCCACAGGGAATAACTCTTATAATTGCATTTAGTCTAGGGAAGAAAGTAATTTGTTTTGCAAGTAGCACTGGCTTTATTAGCAATGCTATCAGTGTATTACTATGTTATATTGTTTAAAACCTGATTAACTGTTATGTTACTGTAAAATACAATGTTGGTAGAAAGAGTTGAAAATGCATTTTAATATCAAATTAACATAATATGGCAGAACTCAGAAAAGCCTTATTTTAACTTTTTACTACTATATTAAAATTTTGACATAGTACATCTTTTCAGAACTTACACATTGAGAAGCATTTTATTTAATTGAGGTAACTTCTGAGTAATCATAAAAAATAATAATTTAGCAATGTAATGACATCTAAAAATATCCTCATATTGTGAATTAAGGCCTTTGAGTAGAGTGTTTTATAAGTAGACTATCAACTTCTAGAGCAGCGTGGTCCAATAGAACTTTCTGCAATGATGAAAATATTTATATTCTACACTGTCTAGTACAGTAGCCACTAGTCACATACGGATTTTGAGTACTTGAAAATGTGACTAGTGTGACCGAAGAATGGAAATTTTATGTAATGTTAAGTAATGCAACTAATTAGCTACATACAGCTAGGGGCTACCATGCTAGTTGAAAATATAAAGGTAAAATTAAATAGAAGTAAAAATGAACTGAATGGGTATATGTTATATTTTGTAGGCTGGCTTTCCATTTATAGAAAGCAGGTATATTACAGTTACTATATTTGGAAAAAATAATTTTTAACTTTTTGATAAATGTCTTGTAGAAAAAGATACTTAATCACTACTACAACAGTGGTCAGAGAATGAATATATGCCTATTTTCATTTTGTCTCCAATGATGTGTCCGTGTTGTCTGAGTTTCATCATCAGTGAAATTGATACAGTTTGAATATTTGGATATTTCATTTGAGTATTTTAAAATTATAAATCATTTGTGATGATGGTATTTCCGGTCCTGGATTTACTCTTGCATTTATTAGTTCAAGAGAATTTTTTTTCCCCCAAATAATTTTTTTTAACGTTTATTCATTTTTTGAGAGCTAGAGAGAGAAAGAATGCTAGTGAGGGAGGGACAGAGAGAGAGGGAGACACACAATCTGAAGCAGGCTTCAGGCTCTGAACTGTCAGCACAGAGCCCAATGCAAATCCCGAACCCATGAACCAAGAGATCATGACCTGAGCCAAAGTTGGACGCTTAACTGTCTGAGCCACCCAGGCACCCATAGTTCAACAGAATTTTTATACAGGAATTTTCAAAGCACAAAAATAGCTGATTGGCAATATATTATTCCAGCAGTTATGGAATGATTTGATCTATTTGTATAGATTTGTCAATAGATCTATATGTATAACATTTATTTTGAGGCTAGCAAATCCAACCACAGAGGTGTTTTTTTCTTTATTCTTTTAAATACATTTCTTGTTGGGGCGCCTGGGTGACTCAGCCAGTTAAGCGTCCAACTTCAGCTCAGGTCATGATCTCACAGCTTGCGAGTTCGAGCCCCACGTCGGGCTCTGTGCTGACAGCTCAGAGCCTGGAGCCTGCTTCAGATTCTGTGTCTCCCTCTCTCGTTGCCCCTCCTCTGCTCACATTCTGTCTCTCCCTCTCTCTCAAAAAAATAAACATAAAAAAAATTAAATACATTTTTTCTTTATTAACCAGAATGTCATTTAAGTTAATGTTGTAGCTATACTTATTTATGCCTAAATAAAGACTCATCTTCTACCTTTTCCATACTAATTAAATATATTCTTAAGAATTGAGTTTAAAGGTATGTAACTAAACCTGTCAGGTGGTATATTGATGATCTGTATTTTAAAAAATTTTGTGTAGGATCTTTTTAGAATATAGTCTATTCAATCTTTTCTTGGTGTATCTTTTTCATATAGTAGATTTTATTGAAGTGGTTCATACTTAATTTGAATTGAGAATTTTATAATCTAATTAGCATAGATGACCTTGGAAACTGTCAGCCAGACTGAAGGCTTTGAAAAACTATAGGCCTGACATAGATTGAATTTTTTATTTTGTCTTAATAACTTAAGCTCACAAAGCTTAGGAAATTTTGTGTGTTTAAAATCTTATTTAAAAATTCAGGCTGTCTCTATCATATTGATAAATTATAGCATGGATTCATTGTATTTTGAATCATTAATGAATTTTTTTTCCAAATAGAAAGAACTCTGCAACATGATACTTGATTGTTGTGCCCAACAAAGGACCTATGAAAAATTTTTTGGCTTATTAGCTGGGGTGAGTTCCAGCCTCATTTTTCTTGTTGGAATTTAATAGCATCACTAAGGGAATCCTTAACATGAATATTGTGAATTACTGTGTCTTCTTTGTGGTCTGGTCTAATACAATAGCATATCTCTGATAAAATCTCGTTGCTCTTCCCTTCCTCACGTTTCCTACCCTGTGTAGTTTCCTCCTTTCCTACTTCATTTTGTGGTGCCTTAACATTGCATAGGTCTCTTCCAGAACTTTTTGAGATTCTATATGCTTTGTAACAATTTCCCAAAGAGGACAATTAAATGTTGCCTTTTCAAAATCTCAAAGCTGTTTTTGAAGTCAAGTGCATGTTCAGGCAGCACAAATAGATCATGAGTTAAAATAAGTTTTTAAATCTAAACTCTACCCACAGAGAAATATATTTGTATACTATGCAAATGTATGTGTCTATGATAAGATACTTGTATAATTTTGTTTTAGCATATAAATCCCAAGTAAATAGGGATGATATATATTATCCTTTTTTTTTTTTTTGAGCATTCTGTCATACAGCACAAAAAGATTGTGTAATGTGATGTATAAAAGATTTACTAATTTTTGATTCAATAAATTTAGGAGGATCTGATATACTCATAATGGTATTGACAGTCAACTTTTAGTAGTACTGACATTCAATTTTTTTTATTTATTAGCGATTTTGCATGCTAAAAAAAGAATACATGGAATCCTTTGAAAGTATATTCAAAGAACAATATGATACCATCCATCGCTTGGAAACAAACAAATTGAGAAATGTTGCTAAGATGTTTGCTCACCTTTTATACACTGATTCACTTCCATGGAGTGTAAGTAGATGGATCGATATTTATACTTCCTTCCTAATCCTGTTATTCTCAAGTAGGTATTAAGTATAGTATAGCCGTACTTTTCCTATGTAGGAAATGTACTTTAAAATGAAATGTATAGTTGGGGTGCCTGGGTGGCTTAGTCGGATAGGCATCCAACTTCAGCTCAGATCATGATCTCACGGTTAGTGAGTTCAAGCCCTGCGTCGGGCTCTGTGCTGACAGCTCGGAGCCTGGAGCCTGCTTTGGATTCTGTGTCTCCCTCTCTCTTTCTGCCCCTCCCCCAGCTCATGCTCTGTCTCTCTCTCAAGAGTAAATAAACATTAAAAAAAAAAAAAAATTTAAATGAAATATATACCAAACTTTTACTGTAATGGCACTCTTTGAGGCTATATTCAGATAACATGAGATCGAGAAGCTAAGTAAATAACATGAGTGTTAAGAAATACAACCCGGGGTGATATTAACAGTTCAAACATCACGGTGCTTTTTAAAAGTGATAGCTAGTGGTGTTTTCAGGGAAAACAATAGATTTTTGTCTTCTCTGTGTGTGCACACATGCATGCACACTCATATACCACATACATCTTACTTTGGTGGTCATGTATCATGTAGCCATAGTTATTTAGAACAAGATAAGATATTCTTGATACAGAAATGTACACTGGATTGGAATTTGAAATGCATTCATGAAGCTGGCATTTATTGTACAACCTCTGTTCGTCCAACAACCATTCATTTAGTTACTAGATAAGAGCCTAGTCACTTGAGAGAGATAATGGGCATCCAGAGTGAATTATTTATGGTCTCTGCTTTCATAGAAATATATAAGGTAAGGTATGCCCATAGTGCTAATATAAAATAAAAAGTGATAGGTTATGAGAAAAGTGAAATTGAAAGAAGGAAATTACATCCAAGAGGAAAGAAAGAAAAGGATCACACTGTGGAATATGACAACCTGATGATAGAATGAAGCAACAAAGTGAGCTCATAAACATTGGATGGACTGTTGTAATACTGTAGGTACTAAACATGTCTAGCTGTACTAATAGGCATTTTGTGAGCAGACGTAGGAGCCTGATCATAATAATTTTTTTACTTCTTTCTTTTCCCTCTGGGAATGAAAATGAAATCAAGTTTTTAAACAATCGAAGCAAATGGGTTTCTGGAACACAGAACTCATAAAAACTGGAGGTTACTTTTATTTTTATTTGTCCTAAAACCTCTCTCCATGAACTTCCGTTTTTAAGCCTCGATCTTAATATTCAGAACAAGCCATCACTCTTTCTGTCTTTACTCTTGTTGTATATGTCCTATACAAAACTATAGCCTAATGCTCTAAGTGGCAGTTTGCCCCAAACCCTTATACATCCATGTTTTGATGAGTGAGTTTTAGGAGCTAGTAATCTTTGCTTCAGCATTATATACTCATGGCAGAATATATCTCTGCTATAAAAAGCACATTACTCAAGAAAGAAAGAACTCTATTTCTGTAGCATCTTAGCATTATGAAAATTAGCATAGAGAGGTAGTCTTAAACTTTGCCAAGAAGTAATACTTACTAGGACAAAGAAAGATATTCACAGATAATTCTTTAGAGACACTTCAAGTTATCAGTGTTGGTCATTTTGTCTTTTGAACAAAATAAACTTGTCTTTTTTAATTTTAATTTTCAGGTTCTTGAATGTATAAAGCTGAGTGAGGAAACCACTACATCATCCAGTAGAATTTTTGTTAAAATATTTTTCCAAGAATTGTGTGAATATATGGGTCTTCCTAAACTTAATGCAAGATTAAAGGATGAGTAAGTTTATCGTTACGCACTTTTTATTCTTACTGTACTCAGGAATTTTCCTCCATTTTAGCGACATAAGTCCACCCTTAGTCGTAAAAACAAGAGATAAGCCCCTAGGACTTTCTTCATCCATTAGTTACTACTCTGAATCTCATGTTCTGTGGCACAGGACAACATGTAATTTTAGTGATGGATTTTAGTCCCAGTAGAGACAGCACAGAATTAATGCCTCTTTGAATTTAGTTACAACACACAGGATTATTTTGCATGCCCACTGGAGTTTTCCAATAATGAGTGCTTACAGTTTTATTTTCATTTTTAATGCTAATTTTGAACCTTAGAATATTAATTTTTGTGTTATCAGTGGACAATTGTGAATATATACAGATGATTCAGTCATGTAATTGTCCACATTATTACACTGAATTAGGGCCTTATTCCAGGACTGTCGTGTAATCCCTATCCCAGTTTTCTTATTTCCTGTATATTCACATTGCCTCCTGCCACTCGCATTGGCTTCTACTGCATTCACACTACTGAAATCATCCTTTCAGATTTCTTAGTGACTATCTGCCAAATCAAGTACTTTTTCTCAGCCCTCACAGCCCTCACTTCCCAGCCTCCCTTAGACAGTTGACCACTTCCTCACTGTGGCTCCTCACTTTCTTGTCATTCTGCCTTACTCTTCATGGTCTCTGCTCTTCAGCCTCCCTCTCCTCTTCGACACAGTTTCTATTCTGGGCTCAACATGCCCTCTCTGTGCTATTCTGTCTACTCCCCTTGACTTCAGAGACTTACTTATTGGTCTCCATCTACTTCACCAGGTTTATCTCCCCCCTCTCCACAGCCTGCACCAACATTGCTCCACTCGTTCGTACTTCCTTACCTCCAGAGCTAGAAATATACACTCTTGGTCTATCCATCAGACTCTTCCTCGTTCTTATTTGTCAGTTTTTTCTATGAAACAGTTTGTCCTGACTCTGCTGGTTAGTCATTCGGTGTAGCACTCCAAAGGACATGTCCAGACCACCTTGTACTGTTAATGTTTTCTGTTTGTTCCCCTCCATAGAAATAGTAATTACATGCAGTCTTCATCCATCACTTCTTCCTTTTGTTGACGATTTTTCCCCAACCCCCAATGCCATGCATAGTGCTGTGCATGCATCCATGTGGATATATGTATACAACAGAGATTTGTTTTTACTTTGCATTATATACATTCACATACTGTGTGTGTGTGCGTGTGTGTTTGTATATGTTGCACAATATGTGTGTGGTGTATAAAAATGTTTTTAAATCCTCTGTTGTATATTTATAGAAATCAAGTACAGTAAATTATGACTTGACCCTATTCATTTAGATAGCATGTAGTCTAACCTAATAAATGATATAAATCACCTCCTTGATTGTATTTCATTTATTAATTTCGTAATACATAGAAAATCTGAAAAATGACTGTATATGAACTTTGCCTTTTAATCTTCAAGCAATGTGTTCTCTTTGGTTCATTTTTTTCTTCTTTTAGAACCCTACAGCCATTTTTTGAAGGGTTATTACCCCGAGATAATCCAAGAAACACTCGGTTTGCCATCAACTTCTTTACTTCTATAGGACTTGGAGGTTTAACGTAAGGATAATTTTCAGGATTTTTTTTTCATCTTGTAAAGCTATCCCACAGTTGCCTTTGGAGCAAAAACTAACAGAGGTTGTATCTTTAATTAGGGATGAATTGCGCGAGCATCTCAAAAATACACCAAAGGTCATTGTGGCACAGAAACCAGACGTTGAGCCAAATAAATCCTCTCCTTCCTCTTCCTCTTCCGCATCCTCATCTTCAGAGTCTGACTCCTCTGCCTCTGAATCGGACAGCAGTGATAGCAGTTCGGAGTCTTCCAGTGAGGAAAGCGATTCTTCATCCAGCAGTAGTCAGAGCTCTGCCTCAGGTACTGAAACTCATTTATAATTGATTGAGCTCTTTTCTAACAAGTATATTGCTGGTGATGTTTATATACAGTGAGGGAAGAAAATAAGTTGATTGCTTAATTATTTTAGAGTTCAGTTGTTTAAAAGCCACGATTAATAATATAAATAATCATCTGTCACTGCTGGAGTCTGTAGTGAATTACATCATTTATAATGCTAAGATTGGCTGTTGGAATCTTTTTCATAGAAATGAAGATATTTCATTGGTAAATATTTATTTGAATGATGACTGAAATACCATACATTCATAATGCCTGCAGTCCAGCTTACAGCTTTCCTGGTGTTTATATTTTAAATAAATTATAGTTTTTTACTTTAATTAGTGAGGGTTTGTGTTAGTTACTGACACGTGCCATGCATCAAATGCATACATACTTCGCAAGTGTACAGCTCTAGAAATTTTCATGAGAAGAACATATCCATGTGCTAGCTACCCATAACAAGAGTTAATAGCTATTGCCACTCCCCTGTCCACTGCCTCATGTTAGCTACTACTCTCATTTGTGATTCCATAAGTTAGTTGTGCCTATTTTTAACTTTATCACTATGTTTTGTGAACTCCTTTGTCTGGCTTATCTTTCACAATCACTTTTGTGAGCTTCATCTGTAATATTGCATTTAATTATAGTTCGTTCTTTTTGCTGTATAGTTTTCCACTATATGAGTATGCTGCAGTTAGTTTAACATCTCTTTTACTCAGTAACAATTTAGATTTAGAAATATTCCCATGAATACTCTTATTTACATTTGGTATGTGTATATATACATATACATATGTATACATATGTATACATATGTATACACATACATATACATATACATATACATATACATATACATATACATATACATATACATATGTATATATACACATATGCATTGCAGTTGGGTGTGTACTTAGAGATTCACTGCGAATTCCTGGGTTGTAGGTTGTGTGTACGTTTAGCTTCAGTAGATACGGCCAGTTTTGCAAGTGGTTATTTCAGTTTATGCCCCCATCAGCTGTGTATGAGAGCTCTAGTTGACCCCAACCTTGCAACACTTCACTTGGCTATCTTTTTCATTTTAACCATTCTGGTAGATATGTCATGGTATTGCATTGTGGTTTTAATTTGCATTTTCTTGATCGCTAATGAAATTGAGCACTATTTTATATTATTATTGGCCATTTGGGTAGTTTCCTTTTGTTAAATGGCTATTCAAGTCCTTTGCTACCCACTGTTTTTGTTTGTTTTATTGTTATCTTTTTATATAGATTTGTAGGAGTTCTTTAGGTTTTCTGGACATGTATCTTTGGTTGCACATATATATTGCAAATAGTTCCGTTCTATTCTTGTATGTCCAGCCCTGTGCAGCTGCCAGAGCTCTGCTGGTCTCTCTGTCCCTCAGCAGCAGCCCTGAATCAGCAGACAACCTGCAGGGAGCAAGTGGCTATATTATGTCAGCTTACCTCTCTATGGTTCTGCCTTCTCTTGAATCTGGGTCCTTATTCTACGTAAAGAAAGTTGAAAAAATAGTACAGAAAATTCCCATATAGCCTTCACCCAACTTCCCCTGGTGTTAGCATTTTACATAATCATAGTTCAATGATCAAAGCCAGGTAATTAACATTGAAACAACACGTTAAACAAACAACAGATCTTATTTGAATTTCACCAGTTTTTCCATTAATGTCCTTTTTCTTGTTCCAGTATCCTACATGCATTTAACTGTATTTCTCCTAAGTCCTCTATAACCTGTTGATAGTTCTTCACAGGCTTTCCTTGTTTTTAAAGGCTTTGATACTTTTGAAGTCCTCTGGTCACTTATTTTTTAGAATGCCCTTCAATATGGAGATCTGTCTGATGTTTTTACATGATTAGATTGAGGTTATGCATTTTTGGACAGAATGTCATAGAAATGATATGTTCTTAGTGCATGTTATCTGGGAGTTCATAATACTGGCATGACATTAACTGATCACTTGGTTAAGTTGATATCTTCTGGATTTCTTTCTGGAAACTCCTTTTCTCTGTAAATTAATGTGTTGTAGAGAGATAATTTGTTCAATTTTAGCATCTATCTTTGGACCTTGTCTGCAATACTTAACTGCCGTGGTGTTTGCCGAATGTGATGTTTATGTTTGTCTTTTTTCTTCTACGCTTAGTAATTGAATTTCTTCTGTAAGTAAGAGTTGTCCCTCAATCCCCATTTATCTATTAACTGTATATTTCATCAGTCTGGACTCATGGATATTTATCTTATTCTATGAGTTAAAATCCAGTACTATCATTTATTTTGTTCAGATCATTTCAGCTTTGGCAGTTAAGAGTTCCTTCAGGTTAACCCCTGTGTTCTTTCAACATACCCCCATCCTTTTTTTTGAGCACCACCCATCTTTAGAACATCTCAAGTTGTTTAAGATCTTTATTGCCTCTAAACAGAAGATTTTACATTTTTATCTGGCACTTCTAGTTGTTTTCAGCAGGAGCCCTGGTCTTCCACAGCTTTCTCCATTCTCCCTGGAAGTGGAAATGCTTAGTAAAGGATTTTCAAATGTGCCATTTTCTGAGGAGGTCTCTGTTGTTTTCCCCAGGGTCATCTCTCTTTCTTCCATTGTAGCATCTTAGTCTGAATAAGACGTAGTCTGATTGTCCAAAATGCATGTCATTTCTTCTTAACTTCTTAATGCATATTTCAGAGAAGCAGCACTTTTCCCCATAGTCTTAGTAGGTTGGAAGGTTGATCTTTACACTCTGGTTCTCTGGCTTGTGGCACTTGAAAGTGTGTCACGTAATGTGTGGCAGCCAGAATTGTGGGACTCTTGGTGTTTTAAATTATCAGAGTAAGATTCCATTTGTCCACAGGAAGTCTTATTCTTGAATTAAAATATATTAACATTGTTCATTTAATATTCACCTCTTTTAATTCTAAAGAATTTGTTATTTCACGGTTATCTGTTTTGAGAACAGATGAGAACACAGCATGAATTGCTGCAATAAGGGATCTTGCTGATTCAAAATTAATTTGCCTCATCATACAATTTCAGTAGAGAGTTTTCAGTTTTATTAGTAAAATATTAAACAGCATAAAAGCGGTATGAACTATCCCCAAATTAGAAAATTGTAAGGCAAATGCCAAAGACGGGAGATTGCACGTTGTGGTGGAGCTCGGGTTCTCATGTCAGCAAAGCCCTGAGAGTAGCATAGAGTAGGGTCAGAGAGACGTTGATGGAGCACACAGCCAGATGGTTTCTGCTTGGCGAGCTGCTGCTCAGCTGAGCTGCTTGATAGGAGCCAGAGAAATAAATCCTTAGTGGCAAACCAATGGACTGTGCCAAGGGTAGGCATTTGGCAGAAGAAATACAGGTTGGTACGGTGAGATTTGGGTGGAGATAGGACGAAAGTGGACACTTCTCTTCCATATTTTCTTCTTTCTATATGTATATGAATTTGACAGAAATTTTGGTCATCTCAGCACCTTTGATTTATGTACCCAAAAGAAATCACACAGATAAAGTGATTAAATTTGTTTTATACCTTAAAATTTCACTGTGATTATTTAACATTTATATTTGTGATTCTATCAGATTAAATTGCTCTAGGCCTTTTCAGAAGAGTTTTCTCAGAAATCAAGCCTTCATGGCTCTCATAAAGCCTGTGATTATGTCATAACATCACTTCTCTTTCTGGTGCAGGTAGTGCTTCTCTGATAGCAGAACTGTTGTTTTTTGTAGGAAGAGGTTTTTATTTGAAAAATATATATTCATGCTGTTAAGCAAACTAGTCATCCCTTTCCCCTTTAAGGGGGATATTGCTGGCATGTATTTTGATTATTAACGTAACCAGATCTGACACAGTACTTTACTTTATATGACATAATGCACATGGGCTGAAATTTCTGTTTTTGAATAAAATTTGTAATGGAAATATACCATGCTAGTCACCTTATAAAAAAAATTTACATTTGCTGTAGTTCATTTAAAGTTTCTGTTTACTGCTTTGAGTCTAAGGATCAAAACAGTACTTTGGTAACTAGTGGTGATATGTCGTATATTCTTAAAATTATGCATCTTGTGAAATATTGTCAGTAGACTTTCCGTTCAATCAATTTACTTTTGCATCCAGTTTATCTGAATTAACAAGCCTGCAATGGACCAATAAATGTCATTGTTAAATTATGAAATTAAAGATTAAAATAAAAGCTAACTATTTCATTTTACATGTGCAGCTAAAGATAAAAGAAAAAAGGGACAAGGGAACACCAGAAGTAAAGAAGTAGATAAATTGATCAGGAAACAACACACACATGATAGGAAACAAGAAGAAAGAAGACTGGAGCAAAGGCATCAGGAAATAAGGACTGAAAGAGAAAGGAGGTCAGAAAAACATAAAGATAAAAATTCAAGAGAGCCAAACTGGAGAAATCCCATAACAAAATACAGTGCAGACAGAGGTGTCCCTGCTGAACGAAATAGTTACAGTAGAATCATGAATGACAGAGACCAAGAAATGCACACAGATTTGGAAAATAAGCATGGTGATCCCAAAAAGAAGAGAGGAGAGAGAAGAAATTCTTTTTCCGAAAATGAGCACAGGCACCGAAATAAGGACAGTGAACATTTTACAAGAAGAGATAGGTCAAAGTCAAGAGAAAAGAACAGAAAACATTCGGGTTCTAGAAGTGATGAGGATAGATGTCAGAATGGTGCTGAGAAGCGATGGGAAAAATCGAGCAGACGCTCTGAACCCTCCAGAGAATCCAGGAAACATCCGGACTGGCGAAGAGAAAAGTCTCCAACAAAGCAAAAAAAGTAATGCTACAAAATTACAGAAACTGAACTTGCCTTATATTCAGTTGAAACAAATTATTTTTTACATTAACGAACTTTATAGAGAATTCTTGTATAAAGTACTGGTTTGTATTTGTACATTTAAAATTTTTTCATTTTAAACATGTTTTATAATTGATACATCTCAAGGCCCTCCACATAAAATTATTTGAAAAGTTTCACCAGAGAGGGATGTAATCTTGCTTATATTTTGTTAATAAAATGATCAAATGCTCATTGAATCAGTGATTTTTTTTCATTGACAAAATTTTTTTTCCTGATGTTTCCAATTGTTTACAGAACTATTATATGAATTAGTAGTGGCTTTTTTTAATAGATATAACTAGAGACCAAAATAGGTGAACCATTTCCATGTAACATTTTTGCTTTGTTATGAGATGCTATGAACCTCTTTTAGGGGTCACCCTTTTTTAAAAACGAATTATTTCAAGTCTCATATTACATCTTGAACAAGATAGGTATGTGTAATTTTTTTTAACAGGTGTTTTCATGAAGCTATGGGTATGTTAGTCTTTTAAACAGATACACAGTTATTTATAATTAGGACTTCTCTGTTTAATAACATTTCTTCTCTCTGGACTGCTAGATTAACATTTAATTGAAATTCTTTGTGATTAGTGCATTTTCTGAGCCTTGACATTATATTGTTGTTGGTGAGTTAACGTGTATTTAACTTTTAATTTAGATTAACGGGTTGTTGGAAAACATAGTCATGAGAAATGTGAACAGCTTAACTGAAATAATTCCACTTTTTTATAAGAATTTTAAAGGTTTCCATCATTGTAACTCTCACCAATTAATATGTGGCCATATCATTTATTACTTTTGGAATAAAATACTGCCTCTGAAATTTTAGATTTACCTGCATTTAACCCTACTTACCAAATAGACAACTTGTGCTTGTTCACTTTTAAAGTACATGAAATCCATTTTAGCTGATGTCTGGTTTCAAGAGTAATGGGACCACCATCTTTAATGTTTGACTTTCAGGCATTTTCTGATTCAAAATGTTTTCTATTTTGTTCAAAAACTGGAGTATAAGTAACAATAAAGTCCATGTAAATAAATAAATATTATCCTCTCCTCCTCCTATCCTCCTGCCCCGCAAAAACAAAACAAAACAAAAAAAGTATTAATTGATTTGGCAGCCTGGAAAAATTCTTTTTAGCACTTTCTCCTCCTGTGGTGGTTAGAAGATGCTGAGTTGTCATTAGAAGGTACTGTCATGGACACCGTGCATTTTACAGAACTATGAAGCTCAGCAAATTGGATTTAAGGAACACATAGCACTGTGAGCCCTAAAGGAAATAAATGAGGGTTTATTTTTGTAACTGAACCCTAAACTTGGGGGATGGTAAAAAGGAAAAAAAAAATGGACTAAAAATTTTAGCTTTTTTTTCTTCACTTTAAGTTTAAAATTTCTAAATGTAAAAACAGGAAACCATTCTTTTAATTGAGTAGTAAGGACCTTGAAGAGTTATTAAAGTAGATAATTTTTTAAACATAATATTTATTGGGCTTCTATTATGTGCCCAGCCCTGTTCTAGGAACTAGAAATAAAGCCATGAGGAAAACAAAGTCTCAGTTCTCACTGGGGTTCGGACTATAGTTGGTAGGGAGAAGAGGTCATGATACTAGCGGGTGGTTGGTAATTTTCCATAGGAAAGTCATAGATCTCTGATAGGGTGACTTTGCCCAGATTGTTAAAGGAAGAAGGTATGTGTAGATTGCTATGGGGAGGAACGTAAGCAAAAAGAACTGCTTGGGTATAGATGTTTCTTTATAACAAATATTGTCTGGAAATTTATGTTAACATTTCCTATTCAACTAGTTGGATTTTTTTTTCCTCTTCACTATTTTATTTACTTTTTTTTTATATATATATATATATTTATTTTTGAGGGGGAGAGTGCGCAAGCAAGGGAGGGACAGAGAGAGAGAGAGACAGGATCTCAGGGCAGGGCCCAATGCAGGGCTTGAACCCATGAACCACAAGATCATAACCTGAGCCAAAGTTGGTCACTTAACTGAGCCACCCAGGCACCCCTATTTTATTTACTTTTAACATAAGCAGTGAACAGAATACCTAACTATCTTTAAGCAGATGTATTTGAGTGTAACTGAGTCCCATCAGGGCACAGTGAATGGGAGTCAAGGGGACAGAACGGTACTGTTGTCTTCACAGTGCATTTCTACAGCATCAAATACGGTATGCTTACATGCAAACTCTGCCATTCACTCTTGTTCTTTTAATATGTGGACAAGAAACATGTTGACTATGTTTGCCATTTCTGACTTTTTACTTCTTAGGATTAGCTTTTTTTTTTTTTTTTTTTTTAAGGATCGGCTATGACCTATATATTTTGCATGCATTGCTCACTGTTTTTCTGTTTCTCAATTTGTTGCATCCAGGGTTTCTCTGTCGCTAGTATGTCCCTAACGACCTACGCCCATAGTCATCCCCTTTATGTTACTTCAGAATCCATACCATCTCTCAATCTCTTCTTCAAGCATCACACTTTGACCACTGCCCATCCCGCTCACCTGCTTTACTAGTGCTCTTCTAGGAATCTTTTCATTTCATCAAAACTTCAGATGTATTGACTTTGTGAAAATTTCTCATTGCCCTTCCAGTTTTTCACTTGCTTGTAGGAAAAGATTCAGGTTCATATTGAGTAACTTATTACCATTTCACTTGAAAACTGGCTAACTGCACGTTTCAGTCTCACTAGGCTTTTATCTGACCTATGCCACCTGCTGGCTGTTGACTTTTGTGCAGGTCCTTTGACCCTTGTGTCTCCATTTTCTCATTTGTACAACAGTGTAATAGTGCCTCCCTTAAGTAATGAAGATCTCTGTGACATGAACAGGGCATAGACCTAAGTGCTCGGTGTTACTATCTTTATTGTTATTTTTGTCACTAATGCTGACATAGTACCACTAGACCAGGAATTGCCAACTCAACACAAACAAGACCAGTCAGATTGGGGAGTGGAGCCCCTTAAAGGCAGCAACGGTTACTCTGTTCCAGTTGTGCTTTTAAAAAAGAAGTCCAGGGGTGCCTGGGTGGCGCAGTCGGTTAAGCGTCGGACTTCAGCCAGGTCACGATCTCGCGGTCCGGGAGTTCGAGCCCCGCGTCGGGCTCTGGGCTGATGGCTCAGAGCCTGGAGCCTGTTTCCGATTCTGTGTCTCCCTCTCTCTCTGCCCCTCCCCCGTTCATGCTCTGTCTCTTTCTGTCCCAAAAATAAATAAAAAACGTTGAAAAAAAAAATTTAAAAAAAAAAAAAAAAGAAGAAGTCCAGGGACACCTGGGTGGCTCAGTCAGTTAAGCGTCTGACTTCGGCTCAGGTCGTGATCTCATGGTTTCTGAGTTCGAGCCCCATGTCGGGCTCTGTGCTAACAGCTCATAGCCTGGAGCCTGCTTCGAATTCTGTGTCTCCCTCCCTCTCTATCCCTCCCTGACTAGTGCTCTGTCTCTCTCTGTCTTTCAAAAATAAATAAATGTAAAAAGAAAAAAAAAATCTTTTAAAAAGAAGTCCAGGGCGCCTGGGTGGCTCAGTTGGTTAAGCGTTGGACTTCAACTCAGGTCATGATCTCACAGTTGGTGAGTTCAAGCCCCCTGTCGGGCTCTGTGCTGATAGCTCAGCCTGGAGCCAGCTTTGGATTCTGTGTCTCCTTATCTCTCTGCCCCTCTCCCACTTGCACTGTTTCTGTCTCTGTCTCTGTCTCTCTCTCAAAAATAAACATTAAAAAAAATTTTTTTAAGAAGTCCAAAGACTGACAAATCTGCCAGATTCTCAAGAGAATTAAAGAATTAAGATTTTTACATAGCTTCTGATTTTTAAATGTTGAAAATGATTTATTTTTAAGTTTAAAACAGCCCAAAGTTATTTTATTAAAACTCCACACATTATGATCCCTTTGGGTGAATTAGCTTTTGAGTAGCTAGTTTGTAACTCTAGACCCTCAAAAGCTATTATTTAATCTTGAAATGACACTATTTGTTACACCAACCTCATCACTTTTACTTTCTGCTCATAATAATGGGAGAAGTCTTCTGTCATCTTTCGTGAGAAAACTCATTTACTTTGCTAACCTCAGCAGTCCCGTCTTGCTCTAAAACTTTAGCTGAGTTTTAGTTCTGCACTTCATTGGCCTACTCCTCATATTTCATGGATCCAAAATACAATTCATTTTTCCTCAGAGCCACATCTTTTCTCACTTAGCTGCAGTCAATTCCACAGATCTCCCATTTTTGAATTTTCAAAGCTGGTCCCCTCTCCCCAGATCACCAAATTCTATCAGTATTGCTTTTGGAAATCTTTGGCATATGTCACTGTCTTCCCACCCAGAATGCCACCACCACCATAGTTCTGGCCCTTTGTATGTTGTGGCCTGACTTAGTTTATTTATTCATCATCCTACTGTGCTCCAAGTACTGTTCCGAGGAGATAGCAAAGAGCAAACAGGACCTGTTTTCAATTGAGCCTAAGTCCTTGCGGGGGAAAACAAAGTTTAAAAAGTAAAAACTCACACTTTGAAAAATGTTAGCTATTCAGAAAGGCCAAAAGAATAGTACAGTTTGACCACCTATGTGCTATCTACCTCAATTCTGAATTCAATAATCTAAAGTATTATTTCCATCCTGTCACTTCTTTGTACTTTGAAGTTCAATGACTCCTCTAGCCTAGAGGATAAATGTAAATTCCCAGCCTGTTACTCTGTCTGGTTTCTTTAAAGTTCAAGTTCAACCTGTCTTTCTTAATGTGTGTTCTAGAAGCTGCCATCCTTTGAGCACTACTTTGGGGCAGGCAGTTTAGAATCCCTAAGTTTCACATCAACAACTGTAAGGTAAGAAGATATCCCAATTTTACAGCTTGCACACTGGTGTCTACCCAGGTAAAGTGTGGCAAGGCCAGGACTCCACCCATCGCTTTATCTCACATGACTGGTGAAAGATTTTTTTCTTAAGGCTACCCTACCACACAAACTCTGCAATAGCTGGGCTGCTTATTTACTGTCCTGAAAAGACACTGCTATTTCTCTCATTTCTGAATTTTTGCCTCCTTCCTACCCTCCACCTGAAATTTATCCTTCTTCTATTCACCTACCCAAGATTCAACACACATCCACCTTGCTATTGATGTGAAAGTTGCTCTGATGTAGAACCCAACAATGGCTTTTCCTTCTATATCGTTTGATGCAATTCAAGGCACATGCAGTAACGAGCGTGTGATTAGCACCTGTATATTGTACTGCGAGATCACTTTTATTTTTTATCTTACCCCCTTAGGTAGATAATACATTAATCAGCCATGAGTTTTGTGTTAAATATTGCCTTTCTGTCTGCACCTTGTATAGACCAGAGCTTCTTAACCTCAGTAGTATTGACATTTGGGGTCACTTAATTATTGTGGGGGCTGTCCTGCACATTGTACAATGTTTACCAGTATCCCTGGCCTTAGCTGCTAGATGCCAGTAACACCAATCTCCCAGTCAATAACAATCAAAAATGTTTCCAGACACTGCCAAAATGCCCTCGAAGGTAATGTCGTCCCTAGCTGACCACCACAGCCATAGACCTAGCACTTAGGAACTACCCTTCAGTGGATCACAATAATAGTGCTTATTCTGGGAACATCACTGTTCCCAGTCATATGAAGCTGTGTCTTACTATTCTGTCCTCTACTTTTTGTAAGGGTAAGATTTGTTTTAAATGAGTATTTAATACTCATTTAATAGAGTAATGGACAGCAATGTTCCAATTGTTTTTGTTTGAGCAAAATACCATATCATTTTAGGGAAGACATTCTTGTTGACATTTTAAGAGGGAGTTTTTTTTTTTTTTGCAAATGGATGCATGATTCTTAGCCTGTTAATAAGATTGTCTCCTATAGGTTCTGGTTTCTCACTGTAACTGTTTTTTATAACCAATACATTTTAGGAATGGAAAATAACCAGCTGTTACCATTGCATTATTTTTAATCCTATAATAGAGAATTAGATTATCCAATAACCAAACACCTCAATTTTTGATCAAACACTTCAGTGACCATCAAATGGTTGCTAAAGTGAATTAACTAGTCATTTAATCAGTAATTTCATGCATCATAAGACCTAAAAGATTGGAAAAATGGGATTTAATCTCCTACGAGTTAGAGTCCCTCCAGGAAAAGATCCTGAAACAAGTATCTGGTATGAATTAAGAGTCCTTATGAGTCCCATACTTTATATAACACCTTGTTTTGTTTAACCAGAGATTGTCCCTTCCCCAACAGTTTTTATGACGAATACATGTGAAGTCCCTTTGAAGGCTGTACTCAGCATTTGCAATTTTTGTCTGAGGATTATTCCTTCTCTCTGATCAGATAATTCTGAGAACCTGCCAATAAAAGCACCCCTTTGCCTGGCCATACAGAGGACCCAATCCCCTGAGCAACGTAATGGTTTCAGGAATGAGCACGTGACCTGAGCTGATCTACCCAGAATCCTTCCCGAGTAGTTCTGCAGTTTGGGGCGTGAAACACAGGGCCATGTCTAAAGGCACACAGAGCAAGAAGGCTGTTTATTGAAGCTGGAGCATCCATGGTCCTGGGGAAACAGCCAATCTGCAGTAGAAAGGAGCAGTGCATCTCAAAAGCAGGCAGCCCCCAGATGGAGGCGGAGACAATTCTGTTTGAGTCCCTAATTAATTGAAATGTGGCTGAAGCTAAACTCTCAGTTTTATGAGCCAATGAATCCTTTTTCTATTTAAGCTACTTGATCTGGATTTATACCACTTGCACTAGAAACATCTGTATTAAATCAGGGTGATTCCTGTTGATGAACAGGATGGAATCATTTGGACGGTAAAGGCAGCTATTCCCACCTCACCATATTTGTGCTTACCTACTTTTACTCAAAGAAAGATAGAAGGAAATAAATATATACCCAATAAAGATGTCCTGTGGAAAAAATACAACAAAGTGCCTTTGGGTGGCTCTTAGTACTTTATAGAAACATCTAAGTGAGTGATTTAAATTAGGTTAATTTTATTACTAGTGATTTTAAATGAGGTTAATTTTAAATGAGGTTAATTTTATTACTGATGATCTATTTTTGTCGATAACAGAACCTCACTTTTCCCATAACACTCTTTGTGGGCTCTGAAATGTATTGTACAGATGTAACAATTCAATTCACAAACAAAAATTGGTTTCATATTACCAATGAAAAGGACTAACTGCAGCTATTTTGAGAGCTATAATACCTCCTTTAAGCCACAAAGATACTTTACCTTAACAACTAATGTATTCTCCTGATCATTTACAGTATGAAATACTGAACAGTAAGGACACTGCAAACACTTGCAATCCTCTTACACAATATAAAGGCAGTCTGAAAATCCCATTATATACAAATACCTGCAGACTCTTCCTTCAAATACAAAATGCGAAAGTAAATATTGCCACCATTCCTCAAGTTTTGAGAATAATTTTGTTTGTGTCCTTAACAGTATTTTTTGTCTAAAAAGGGAGAAAAGGAAATTCTTATGGGTAGTTTTCCGAAGAGAGAAAAGAGAAGAGGATAAATTGTATTTGTGGCTCATGAAAGATCCCGCATTGCTCACCTTGGCTAGCGGCAAGTATTGGAGAAGTGGTAAGAGAGGTGAGAGGCGCCGGGGAGGAGCCGGGAGTTGCCGATAAAAAAGTCCTCTACTGTACATACTTCTCAGAGGTCAGAAGTTCAATTATACATTCCTTTGTAGCCCCAGGTTCAAATCTAAAAATCTCTTGCAGATGCTCAATGATTAACAAACAGGGAAACAGAATATTTTGGTTTGTTTGCTAGGCAGAATAATTTGATAAACTTTAGGATTCCTGCGATTTTGTGAAGTTTTAAATGAAGAATCAACTACTGTTAGCCCAATTGGAGTCCAAACATAACTATTTTAGAGTAGAGCAAGAGAAAGTAGGAGACAAGAACATATTAGCTTAAAACCTAGGACACCAAAATGAAGGTAAAATTTATGCATAACATCAAATTAAAGGAAAAATGCACAGAGGCAAAGGGAGTATAAATGAGTAAAAATTACTTTAGAAAATTGTTTGACAGCATCCGCTAAACTTGAACGTACATGCTTCCTGTCAGCCGGCAATGCCACTACTAGGCATTCAATAGTGCATAGTAGAACACTACCCGTTAAATGAGGGGAAGTTGGTAAAAGGGTACAACCTTTCCATTATAAGATGAATAAGGGGAAGATCTAATATATAACATGGTGACTATAGTTGATAACACTGTATTCTATCATTGAAATTTGTAAAAAACAGAACATAAATGTTCTCACACAAAAAAGTGAGAAGTGAGGTGATAGATGGGAGAAAACTCACAATGTATATATACATCAAATCATCATTTTGTGTACTTTAAATATCTTACCATTTTATTTGTCAATTATACTTCAATTAAGCTGGGGAAAAAAAACACTGCATGTTGGGTACCTACTTACACAAACAGTAAGAACAGTGAACTTTTTAAATCTTTTTTCTTCCCAACAGAAATATGTACATATGTGCACCAAAAGATGTGTAAAAGAATGTTCAGAATAGCATTATTCTTAATGCAAAAAATTGGAAACAACTCAAATGTCCAACAACTGTAGAATGGATAATAAATTAGTAGTTTATCCATGCAATGGGATACTGTACAGAAATGAAAATAAAACCATAGGTATGTCCAATATCATAGATAAAACAGGAGAGCATATACTTTGGGATGTCTGGGAGGCTCAGGTGGTTAAATACCTACTCTTGATCTCAGCTCAGGTCTTGATCTCAGGGTCATGAGTTCAAGCCCCATGTTAAGCTCTGTGCTGAGCATAGAGCCTACTTTAAAAAAAAAAAGGCACATATGTTGAACAAAATAAGTCAAATTCAAAGGAGCACATGTTGTATGTTCTGGACAGTATGAAGTAGGAAAGCAGGCAAAACAATCTAGTGAGGATAGTGGTTACTCTGGGGGAGGAGAGTGGAGTATGTTGAGAGAAAGGATAAATGGGACTATGGGGATGCTGGTATTGTTCTAATCCCAAACATAGGTGTTAGTTACACAATGTCTTTATTTTGTGCCAGTGCATTGACTGATAAATGCTTAGGATTTGCATACTTTCTTTTCAGTAGCAAAAGCAAGTTAAAAGAAAAAAGATACAGATGTGTAAAATCTCCTATAGTAAACTGTGCTTTTGACCTTCTTTCCAATTCAAATGCAGTTGGAATTATTGCCTCATGTAAACGGTAACCAAAGGTGTGTGATGTGAGAGACTGCACCATGGTCATTTCTCTAATCCCTTTCCTGGTGCCACTTATCATTAAGAGGTATATTCTTATTACTGCACTGTTGAAACCAAATGAGATACCCAACACTGAAGCTGAGTTTTTAATTTGAATCCCAGTTCAAATTTTGGCCTGCTCACAATAGGAATCTATTTTTACACCTCTGTGAGAGGTTTGCATGTGGGTATATGACTTGCTTTGGCCAACAGATCATTAGCACACATGATGCACAGGGAAGCTTGAATAGTCTTATGCATTGGGGCTTGTCCTCTCTGATGCTAGAAATCTTTCCTTTACCAAGTGCATGAGCCCATGCTAAGCTTGCTGGATCATGAGTGGCTGTGGCCATGCCATTAGCTGACACCGAGCCAATTGCCACATATAAAAAAAAGCACCTGCACCCCTCCAGACCAAACTGGCTGCCAAGCACCAAATGGGAGTGGGCCCTGACCTGGCTGGCACAGACCAGGAGGCAACCCTCAGAGCTTTAAGAATTAATAAATGTTTTCTCCTTAAGTCATTGGATGTAGAGTAGTTTGCTACACAACAAAAGCTAACTGATATGCACAGTAATGACCCCTGAACTTTTTGCACAGCAATTAATATAATACCTACCACATAAAACTAATATGCACTTAACAGATGTTCTTAATAATGATGGAGATTTCTTCTCATTCTTCCTTTCCCCCTGAATAGTTTCACAACATAAACGTAATTATTAAAATATTTTCAATGTTTGTTACATTATTTTTATCACTGTTGAGTTTGTTTAGTTTTGTTTTCCTAAACCGGCTTCTTTGAAATCTTCAGGAATAACCTTCAGATATGTTAGTTACAGTTTTACTCCCACAAACCATGCTGATTAGTTAACTGTCTATTTGGAAAACAATAGTCAAAACTGTTCTTCAGCACTTCATGATTTTTTTTTTTTGAAGAAATATATTCCTGTCAGAGAAATTGAACAAGTTTACTGTGGAAGGTTGTGGAATCTACTTTGGAAGAAAGATTTCTCTCCTCTTTGGACACATCTAAAGGTAATATTTTGATCCCTACCGATCCAATGATTTCAGCTTCTGCCTCAAATGCAACATAAATTCGCATTGGCATCCACCTTTGCAATGTAGTAGGGCTGCCAGTAATTTTTATGATGTTCTTAACGCTAAGAGACTTGGGATTGTGAGTTTAGGAGAATAATTTAAGTTTTAGGAGAATGCTATGTAACCAATTAATTCTGTTGGCTGTACCATTATAGGCCATACCTCTATCTCTTGACCTCTGCCCTTCTGAAGTATATTGCCAATCAGAGATGCAGGATGAGGGAGACTCTGGTGAATGATTAACACAACTATGTGGCCACAATAGGAAGTGTTAAAAGAACTCATGGGAAAAAATGAACAATACATGTGAAAAAATGGGGAATATCAGAAAAAAATGGGGCATATATTATATGAAAACTATAAATAAGAGCCACACGGTAGTCCTAGAAATGAGAATTATGATGACCAAGATGAAAAGTTATTAATGGGCTTATATGCCCAGAGGACATACCATAGGAACAAACTAATGAACTTAAGGGTAAGTCAATAGGAATTATCTAAACTTAAACACAAAGAGAAAACTGAGAAAGAAAAAAGTAAAGTGGAACACATATCTGAGATAAGTGGGACAGTATAAAATGGTCAATAATACATGTAATTGGAGTTGTACAAAAAGGGCAGAGAGAAAATGGGGCCAAAAAATCCTAAACTGATGAAAATCATTAATCCGCATATCTGAGAAATTCAGCAAACCCTAAGGAGGATAAATGCAAAGTAAACTACAGGAAGGCACATCATAAGCAAACTGCTAAAAGACTTGAAAGCATCTAGAGAATAAAAAACATGGCATACAGGTGAGCAGCAATAAGAAAGTCGACTAACTCCTCATTAAAGAAAAATGGAGGCTGCAAGAGTATAGAACAATTTCAGGGGCTGAAAGAAAAAACTGCCATCTAATATGCTATATCTAGCAAAAACTGTCTTCAAAATGAAGGTGTAGTGAAGACATCGTACATGAAGAAAAGTGAGGAAAAGCTTCTTCTTCATCAGATCTGCAATAAAAGGCATGCTAAGACAATTTCTTAAGACTGAAGGAAAAATATGCCAGATAGAAAAGTTACCAGATATAAAATTATATATTCTAATATATATATTCAAATTTTATTTTAGAAACTACTGATTCCTTAAATTAAAAAAACAATATATTGTGTGATTTACAGCATGTGTAAAGTTAGGCATATAAGAATAGCACAATGGGAGGGAAGAGAGTAAGTCCACTGTTGTAAAGTGCTTACATTATTGATGAAATAATAGATATTTGGGGGATACATACTATGAAAGTTAATAATGCATATTGTAACCCCCAGAGCAACCACTTAAGAAACCACAAAGACTCAGCTAAAAAGTCAACAGAGAAGCTAAAATATAATATTAAAAAAGAAATATTTGATTCACCCAAAAGGTGGTAAGGGAGAAACAGATAAAAAGAACAAACAGGACAAATAGAAAAAAGAATAAAAAAAAAACCACAAACATGATAGAATTAAACACAGATATATCAAATGCTTCAAAGAGTATTCCTAGGTAAGAGAGAGACATCTCATAATAATACAACAGAAGACAATATGTATACACCTAATAACAAAGCTCCTAAATGCTTAAAGTAATTAGTATGAAATAGACAAAGCTAGTGAGACAAAGCTAGTGAGAGATTTTAGCACCTCAGTAAGTGATAGAGCGAGCAGACAAAAAAAAAAAAAAAAAACTAGTAAAGATATAGAAGACTGGAGAAATTCTATCAACTAACTTGATCTAATTGTCATTTGTAGAACACTATAGCCCAAAATAAGAGCATACAAGTTCTTCTCAATTGCACATAGAAAATTTATCAAGATAGTGCTTACATTGGACCATAAAACAAGTCTCAATAAGGTTGGAATCTTTGGAATATGTTTTCTGACCACAACAGTACTAAGTTAGAAATGAATAACATGAAGATATCTTTAAAAATCTCCAAATATTTGGAAAATAAACAGCATATGTCTTTATTTTATTTTTTTTAAAGTTTGTTTATTTTTGAGAGGGAGAGAGAGACAGAGCATGGGGGTGGGGGGCGGGGGGAGGTGTGGCATGGAGAGAAAGAGGCACAGAATTTGAAGCAGGCTCCAGGCTATGAGCTGTCAGCATAGAGTTCAAAGCAGGGCTCTAACCCACAAGCCGTGAGATCATGACCTGAGCAGAAGTTGGACGCTTAACTGACTAAGCCACCCAGGTGCCCCTAAACACATAGTTATAAGTAACTCATGGACCAAAGAAGAAATCACAAGAGAAATTAAAAATATTTAGAATGGAATAACAATTGAAAACCAACATTTCAAAATTTTTGGCATGCAGCTAAAAGCTGTGCTTAGAAGTAGGCTTATACTTCAAATATAAATTTCTATATTAGAATGTATATACTCATTATTGCTGAAGGTTATATTATGAGCTTTTATTATTTATTTGTTATCTATATTTTTTTTTATTTTTATAAGCTTCAATATATTAGAAAGATGCAGATGAAATGACCCTATGCTTCCAATTTAAGATGCTGGAAAAATTAGAGTAAGTTAAACTCAACATAAGTAAAAGAAACGATCTAATAAGATAGGAGTTGAAATCAGTGAAATAGAAAATTGACAAAAACAGAAAAATGAACAATATAACAAAAATTGGTTTTTAAAAAAGATTAATAAATTTGATAGGTATAAAACAGGACTGATCAATAAAAGAGATAAAGGGAGCCTGGGTGGCTCAGTGGCTTAAGCCTCCGACCCTTGATTTTGGCTTAGGTCATGATCTCACTGCCAGGCTCCTCATTGCTGGGCGTGGAGCCTGCTTAAGATTCTCTCTCCCTCTACCCCTCCCTGCTCATGCTCTTGTGTGTACGTTCTCTCTCTCTCTCTCTCTCTCTCTCTCTCTCTCTCTCTCTAAAATAAATAAATAAATAAATAAAAGATAAAACACAAATAGCCAATATTAGGAATTTTAGAAGGCAGGGGACATCATTATAAATTCTGCAGATGTTATAGGGCAAAAAAGGATATTATAAACAATTTTATGCCAGTAAGTTAAACAATTTGGATGGAACAGAACAAATTCAAGGTAGACAGCAATTAGAAATTACAAAAACTAACAGGAGGATATACAGACAGCTTTGATAGGTTTATATCTGTCAAAGATCTAAAACCCTTCATGTGAAACATGAATATAAAACTTCCCACAGTTTCAGAAAATACACGAAGAGGAAATAGTGCCCAGTCTGTTTTATGAGGCCAGATTTCCCTGATATCAAGACCAGACAAGAATATTCAAGAAGAGATAATTACACCACACTATACACCCACTAAAATGACTAAAATGAAAACAACTAGCAATAACAATGTTGTCACGGAGTGAATCAATCAAATCTCTCATACGTTCACGGTGGGAGTGTAAAATGGTACAACCACTTTGGAGAACACTTTGGCAGTTTGTTTTAAAAAACATATTTATTTACTCTATAATTCAGCAATTCCACACCTAAGTATTTAAAACAAATTAAAACATAGTGTTCACTAATGCCTTGTACAAAAACATTCATAGCAGTTTTATTTGTAATTGCTCAAGATTGGAATCAGCCCAGGTGGCCATCAACAGGAAAATGAATAAACAAATCAGGGGATACAGTAAGAAAAACATGAAACAATTTCTAAAACATGCTGCAGGAAAGAAGCCAGACACAGAAGAGTGAATTACTCCATGGTTCTTGAAAACTCAAATGCAATCACTGATAATAAAAATCAGGACACTGGTTGCATGGGATTATGAGTTGACAGGGTACCAGGGCAAGTTCTGAGGTGATGGCAGTGGTCTTTATAGGTGCTGGGGTTACACACAGGTATATGTACTTGTTAAATTCGATTGAACTCTATGTATAATATATGTACATTTCACTGTCTATGATTATACCTCAATAAATGTGGCTGGAAACTAAAAGAATATTTAAGACAACTTAATTTAGGTCACTTAAAATAAAAATTGCAAGCTAAGCTATACTTTTCTAACGGGGAATAGTATTCACCCTTGAGCATATAACAATATAGCTTATTTTTTTTACGTTAGAAAAACTGAAGCAACTTCCAATGACATTTTAAGAAATTTTTTATCTCATTATTTCCCTTATATGATTTTCCAAACTGTAATTTTATAGTAAGTTGAATTCAGCACTTCAAAACAGTCTTTTTTTTCTTTTCTCTTTAGGATTTGATTATTCAGCTAGTTTAAAAATGCTTTGAAGCTTAAGCAAATTCTTTGTCTAAAAACCTACCAGAGTCAGTGTGTCTCTTACTAATGCACCTCATTCTAACTCTTTCTTTCTGTAAACACATTATGTCAAAAATTAAATCAGTGTTATCTTTGCCATCGACTCTGTTTGAAACAAGTTTAAATCTCAGTAGTCTTATTATAATTTTACCGATCTCAGATCTCTAATTAATTTGTCACTAAATATAATTAAGAAACTGAAGTAATTCAGTTTAAGGATCTGCATAAGTTCCAAAGAGAAATTTACTCCAAAGAGTTCCTAATTCACTGGAAAACTTGATATTATGTTTTTACTCACCAGAGAAAAAACAACCCAAAGGAGCTTTCCCTCTTCTGTATGCAGCATTTAAAATTTTATCCATCTGTAAATAAAAGACAAAGTCCTAGGTAATTGGATCACCTGAGTTTGCTATTTTATGCAAAGACATTTATCATGTTGGGAAACCACATGTTTCTTTTTTAAAAAGTGTGTTTATCATATATCTTTATTGTAAATTTAATACAGTTTCATAGAAAAATTTGCAAGTCCCAGAAAATATGGAAAAATAAAAATACCCATAGTCTCATGACTCAAATGCAGATACAATTAACACTATGGAGTATTTCCTCTCAGGCTACTTTGTAAATGTTAAATACTGACAACATAAAAAAGAGTATTTATTATACATTTTAAGAATAAAAATAAAGAGGAACACCTGTATACCCACTGCCCATCTTTTTCGTTGTTTGGGGGGTTTTTTTGTTTGTTTATTTGATTGTTGTTTGCCTCTGCTACTGCTGCCCACACACTGGCAGGCCAGGCCACTGCCTCCCCAGTACCCACACCACTGTCCCCGTGGCCAATCTTACAACATAGAATATATTACCAGTGTTTAAAGCCCTATATGCAAACGATCCAATGCTTCACTTGATCCCACAGGTAACTATTGTCCTAAGCGTAATACTAGTCACCCCCCCCACGCTTTTGTTTATGGATTTACCCCACAGGTGTCCCCCTAATCATTCTGTCACATCTCCTAACCCCTTCTACATATTTGCCGCTTCTTTGACACTTTTTGCTGCATCCTGGATACTTTCTTTAGATCTGCCTTCTGATTCTCCTAATGAATGATGCCTTCGGCTGTGTCTAACATTCTGTTTAAATTGTCCACTGTTTTTAATTTCCATTACTTGATTTTTTTTTATTTCTGGAAGTGTTATTTGTTTCCTTCGAGTCTATTTTTTTCTATTTTAATAACTCTCTGGTCTCATATTTGCAGTTCTCTCTTTTATTTGTTTATATTAAACTTGTTTCTAATTTGTGTGCAGCTTAAATATATTAAACTTTTGGAGGTCTGATTTTACTGTCTTGTTTCTTACCATCTTATTTTCTTGGGTGTTATTTTCATTTTTTAATGTGAGCTAATATTTTTCACTTGTGCTAATTTTTGAGGCTGAGTTATAAGCATGTTTCCACAGAAAGGATTTGCATTTGAATCAGCTAGAAGCCTGGGGATTCTACCAACTGGGACCATGTTTGAATTTTGGCTTAAAATATTGTGGGCCACATAAGTAGTGTGAGTTTCAGGTCCTAAAACTTTCATGACATTGAAATTTTCAGGAAAGATATTTTGCCCCCCCTCCCCAGCTAACATCAAGTTTGTCTCTTTGATTACTCCTTCTATGGAACAGGCTTATTTTTACTTCTCTCTTCTACTAACTATGGAGTTCTTTAGGGTCCCAGTTTCATACGGTCTACAATTAGACCCTCTATCTTTCATAGATGCTAGGATTTGCTTCCTAAACTTTGTGTTCAGAAGTGTGTTGGTAAATGCTTAAAGACTGGCTCTCTTGGGAAAAAAAATGTCCTGATCTGTACCACTTGCCAGTTTCTGTGTTGTAAATACTCACATGGCCAATTTCAAACTATTAGTTTGAGACATTGAACACGAAGTTGGGATGAAATATGCAAGGTCAGTGCTCCAGACCGGTGGTAGGCAACTCCACACTCCTCTGCTCACACTCCACATGGCTCAGAAAATGAAAGCTTGATTCACGAGTTTGCCATATCCCTCCGAGTGAAAGACAGTTGAGTTATTCCTTACCTCCTTGGATTTCCTCTTTGATTTTGTTCAAGGCTCTATCTCTACCAGCTTGGCAATATTTTTTAAAAGAGAGAATTTTATATGTTTGTTTTATTTATATTTTAGCCCAGGATTTCTTTTTAGTGAAAGGGCTCTTGAGGTTCCCTAGTCAGCCTTTTGGTCAAAAATAGAAGCTCTCTTTGTTTTCTTCGTCCTTTTAAAAAAATGCAGCAGATTGTTTTTATTTTGTAATTATAAAGATATTACATGCTGATTATAGAAAATTTGAGAAATATTCAAACGTATAGAGAAGAATATTAAAGGTCATCCATAAGCTCATAACCCGAAGCTAATTACCAATTAACATTTTGGTGGGTTTTTTTCCATCTTTATATTAGGTATGTGCATGTGAGTATCTCTGTGTTTTACCTGATTTTCATCATGTTGCATCTACCATTTTGTAATCTGCTTTTTAATTTATTTATAATATTGAATGAATTTTTCTCATGTCATCAAATATTCCTCTACAGCCTATTTTTATGTCTGCATGATGTTATCTCACATGAGTGAACCATAATGACTGATTGTTTATATTGTTTTTAAGTCATAACCATTACAAATACTGCTGAAATGAACATAAAAGGTGTGTTTCTGGTCAGTTCCCTGGGGCAATGAATTTTTTTCTTTCAGTTTGGAATTGAAACAATCTTCCTCCATGGTGTTAGACCATTTTTCTCTTGTTTCTGCCTTGCTCAGCTGTATCTCATTCTGCAGCAACTCACTTTTTCCTACTGTTTCTTAAATTCTTCATCATTAATAATCCTTTATAGATCTCTATTTTTCCTTTGTCAGCCAAACATATTAACCATTTAAAAAATGGTACCATGAAGGGATATATAGTTAAATGCAGTTTTTTAAAAGGCCAAAGGAAAATCTGCTAAGTCCTTTCTCCAGTTCTGTATTCACTGAAATCAATTTTGCTCCTAGATATTGATAACTCTATTAACTATTGATATGGCCAATTTGTAAACAATCAAAAGTATTGCTTCCCAGCAAATAAAGATATTGCCAGTCCATTGTGGCCATCTTTGGCAAAGCTATAGAGACAGCAGAGCAGAAACACTCAGTAAAGCCAGTATTTGCAACAGAAGTGAGTCATCAGTTTATGAGAAATTACAATGGAGGTCAGTCCTTGCTCAGTGAACACTTCTCATCTGTCCTGCTGCCCTGTGACTTGTTTTGATTGAATCTCTTTTGGGGTGAATCATCTATCAAGAAAGGACAAAGCAAGAGAAGGTGACGGAATGATTCCAGGTTGACCCCGGGGAAAGAATAAAATCTCTAATACAATACAAGCTTAAGGTAGGAAGAATAGGTGATGTTTCCCTAGAGATTTGTGATCAAAAACAGAACATTTGAGATTGTTATTTTTAATAATGCAATAACAATGGACTATGGAATATCTCTGATGTTAAAGCTAATTCAAATCAAAAAGTCCAGTTGTAGAAATAAAATGAAAGTAACTTCACTTCTCTAATAGAAATGGTTGGCAATTTCCAATGAAATCAGAGGCTTTTGAAATATGAGACTTTTTCTAAAAGGATTATAGGTAATATTTTTGACTGAATTCAATTTTCTCTTCTTTGGGTGAGTATCTAGAAGACTCTCTTCTACTCTCCTCCTTCTCCCCTACCCCAAAATATTAAATTACTAGTCAGTCATATCCTTGATAGTCACTTCCAGGTACTTAGATATATAGTATGTAACTGTGATACATATTTTCTATTTGATGAATTCTTATTCACCCTTTACCCAGAAGCAAAAACAATTTTGTTACTATCACTTGCTCTAGCCAAGTCGTAATATAACAGTGTAGTAGATGATAAGAATATAGATTTTTTAGATGATTTAAATTTGAATCCCAGACTGCCACTAGTTATCCTTGTGACCTTGGCCAAATTATTTGATATTTCTTCCATTTCTTCATTGTAAAATGGGCATGATGAAGCCTACTTCACAAGAAATAAATGAGGATTAAATAAGGATAATACATGTGAATTACTTAGTACACTATTAGGATTATACTAAATGAGCTACATATCTTTTTTTTTTTAATGTTTACTATTTTGAGAGAGAGACAGAGAGAGAGAGAGAGAGAGAAAGACAGAGCACGAGTGGGGTAGGGGCAGAGAGAGAAGGAGACACAGAATCCGAAGCAGGCTCCAGGCTCTGAGCTCTCAGCCCAGAGCCTGATGTAAGGATCAAACTCAGTAACAGTGAGATCGTGACCTGAGCTGAAGTCGGATGCTTAACCAACTGAGCCACCCAGGTGCCCCAAATGTGATACATATCTGATTAACCATCAACATCTATTTTACATGGTCACACTCAATTCATCTAGTATTTATTGAGTACTTATATATGAGAAAGTTGGAAGAGTACATGGCACATATTTTTGTATGTATTTATTTTTAATAAAAGTATGTATTTAAGGTATACAACATGAGGATTTAATGTATATAACATAGTGAAATGATTACTACAGTTAAGCTAATTAACATATCTCCTCATATAACTACCTTTTGTGTGTGTGTGAGATGAGAGCACCTGAAATCTACTTAGAAAATTTCCATTATTTAATACAATATTTTTAATTATAGTCATCATGCTGTACATTAGATCTCTAGATTTACTTATCCTATGTAACTGCAACTTTGTACCCTTGGACCAGCATTTCCCCATTTCCCCCACCTCCCTGCCCCTGGTAACTATTATCTTACTCTCTGCTTCTAAGTATTCAACGTTTTTAGATTCTAAATTTTTTAAAATATTTTTTTCAGGTGGGGAAGAGGCAGAAGGAGAGCATGAGCAGGAATCTCAAGCAGGATCCATCCAGCACAGACCAACAGGGCATTCAGTCTAACCATGAGATCATGACCTGAATGGAAATCAAGAGTCAGAGGCTTAACCAACTGAGTCACACAGGCACCCTGTAGATTCTACATATTAGTGAGTGTCTGGCTTATTTCAATTAGTATGATGTCTTCCAGTTCACTTCAAATGGCAAGATCTCTTCCTTTTTTTAAGGCTGAGTGATATTCCATCATATAGATATGAAATGAGTCATATCTATATATGAAATATATGACATGTCATGTATATATGGATATGTGTGTATGTATATGTGAAGTGTGTATGTATATATATCATAGTTTCTTTATCCATTCATCCATCAATGGACGCTTAATGTTTCCATATCTTGGCTATGCTGCAATGAACATGGGAGTGCAGATATCACTTTAAGGCATTCATTTATTTCTTTGGGTATATACTCAGAGGGATTGTTGGATCATATGGCAGTTCTATTTTTAGCTTTTTGAGGAATCATCATACTGTTTTCCTTAATAGCTGTCCCCATTTACATTCCCACCAACAGTGAACAAAACTCTCTTTTCTCCCCATCCTTACCCATACTTGCTATCTTTTATTTTTTTGATAGTAGTATGACACATATTAGACATAAACCTACTGGCTTAATACCACTTGAAGGTTGTGATTATCAGGGTTTATTTGCTATTCCTTATTGAACTTTTTAATAAAATACCAAGGATTTTTCAGGCTAAATTATTAAATTTAAGTAAGTTTCAGAGTCAAAACACATCCATGAATCATTTTAATTCTTTGTAGGGTATACAAATTTTTTAAAACCTTCCATACCGTAGTGTTAATTTTAAAATCAATTTATTTCCTAAAGCTCTGTTTCTATTAATAATTTTTACTTTATTCCATTCCCTTTAGATATAATTTCACTTTATATAATTTTGTCTCTTTCTTTCATAAAGTTATATTTATTGCTCTCATAATAACAAACATACACTGAAAACAAAACACAAAAGCAATCAACAGTGAAGTTATTAGTATACCTTCAAGATAAACATGATTGAATTAGAAGCATTTATATCTGTGATGGATAATCCAGAGGCAAATATGTTGAATAATAAAACTTGCTTTGGTACTCTATTAAATTATTGAAAATCTGAATGGTAAATGTTAATATATTATAAAGCTTCATGTTCATTCTATTCCTTCCACTTTTGTGTATTTCTGTCCTTTGACAAAGTATTATCATCATTTCCATAACACTAAATATACCAAATATCATAAAGAAGTATTTTTAAGAGTAATTTCATCATCAGAACCCGGGCTGCTTTCTTTTAAAAAATCAGTTGATTCCTGTTTTAAAAGTTTAGGTAATGTCAGCAATTACTCCCCAAATTAATCTCATAGTTTGAAAACTGAGAAGGAATTAATTAATCACAAGTTCCTAAGTGGTAGTTGAGTAGATGAAAGGAAATTCACCCAGGAGACATAAACCAAGGGGTTGAGATTGAGACCCAGCATGGATAAAGGAAAATGAAAAGAAGCCAGTCACACACAGGGCTGGAGCTAAGAGCTTTGTATCCTTGAGGGTACAGGTGACTCTCCAGGACTGTGTGCAGAGGCCAGCATCACAAGCAGGATGCACGACTTTCTACGCAGGCAGAGTCCACACTGGCTACTGAGCAGAGAGCAGCCGGACATTGTAGGTGGTGCTCTGACAGGAATTAGCAGCGGAATGTACCGTTCACTGTGGCAGTTTTTTCTCAGGTAGCCTCGTCACTAATATTGACTTTTAGGCTCTGACTATTCTCTGACTTAAGATGGGATAGTCACTCCCCTAAAAGGAAATCTTTGATTTTGGGGCAGGTGGAGGGGTCAGAGGGAGTCCTTTTCATCTAAGGAGCCTAGATTCCTATGGACTAGGTACAAATGAATTTCTTCAGCTCATTATCATCCTTCAGGAATTCTCTTTCTCTGAGGCAGGCCCTATCCAGTGAAGCTGTGTCCTTGAGTTTGGCATTGACAATTTTTTCTAAAATCCTGGCTCTAAGACACTCTTTGGTAATCCATTAGACACACAAGGAGAAACATTACTCTTTCAGGTCACTGGGACTACATTTATTGAATTTCTGTTTTAAGGTATTAAATGCTTAGTCAGTCAACCTTTATTGAGCACACATTGAGTATCCAGCACTATATTAGATGCTGTAGGCAGGCATAAAAGATATAATAGATGAGGTTCATGCCCCATTCTAATTTTGACATGGGAAAAATAAAGACAGAAGAGCCCTTGAAATAACAGATAAACATGTAAAAGCTAACATAGCACATTTTGTGTATGTACTAATCTATAACTGATAATGCACAGCATTCATTTAGCAAATATTTGTTGTATACATATGATGTGTAATACCTTAGGTTAGTGCTATGATGTTATAAACTGCCCTTAAATTACTCATGATCTAGAAATAGGTGTGACAAATAGACAAGTGATTATAATATGTGCAATGTGCCAAGTTAACTGGTACAAATATGAGATTGTTATAACAAAGAAAAGCATTGTTAGAATAGGTGATATTTATGTTGTGCCTTAAAATATGAGGAAGCTGTAATGGGAGAACATATACAGAAAGATTCCACACAGGAAATGCAGAAGACAAAGCATAGCCTATCTGTATTAGTCATCTAATGCTGTGTAACAAATTGTCCCTAAACTTACTTACTTAAAATTACAATAATAATTTGTTCTCTCTCATGGTGTGTCTGTGGGTGAGAATTTGGGATTGGCTTGGCTGGCTGGTTCTGGCTTGAGATCTATTAGGAGGTCATAGTCACATTCTGGCCAGGACTGCACTCATCTAAAGATCTGACTAGGGCTAGAGCATTGGTTTCCAAAGTGGCCATCTAATACAAGTGATAAGTTGATGCTAGCTATGGCCAGGGATCTCAATTCCTCTTCAAGGAAGCTCTTCATGGGCTGTGTTAGTGTCCTCACAGTGTGTGGCTGGCTGATGAGCAATCCAGGAGACTGAGGTAGAAGCTATGACACCTTTTAAGTCCTCAGAAGCCATTTCTGCTATATTCTGGTCACACAAGCCTGCACTGATTTAATATGGGAAGGGGCTTTATAAGAGGATAAAGATCAGGAGTTGAGGACATTGGAGGTCATCTCAGAGCTTGGATACAACATCATTCAAAGTGAAGGTGATTTAAAAATGATATATGACATAATTGGTTTTGAAAATATCTGGAGACCTCTGTCAGAGGTTTCTCTGTCTACTCTCCCAACCAGAATGTGAACACCTTGAAGTAAAAATGGTGTCGTTTATCTCTGTTGTTTTCTCAGTGCCCAGAACATTCCTTGGTAAATAATAGATACTTTATACATGTTTCTTGAAGAAGTGAATTAATAAATATATGAATGAATATGACCCAAGAGGTAAAAAATATCAAAACCACAGGGTGAAGTCTTGATTCAGGAGAATGTGAGAAGCTACATAAATGGGCCAAGGTCTGCATGGAATCTAGAAAAGAAGACAAGGTGGATAGAAAGAATTGTAGGTGTTGTCTAGCATAAGCCAAGGCTTCATCTGGCAGACATGATTATTTCAGTCACTCAAAAAGTCTGTGTTATGGGGTATAGGCAGACTTGCTGGGTGAAATAGTCCTCATAAGAAGCAAGGAGTTTATCAAGACAGATCTCTGAATCACATGTGAATCACTCTGAATTAACCATCAAACAAGACTTGCCTCTAAATGTTGTCACAGGGGTCATTGCACAGAGATGTTTACTGTAACAGATTGCTACTCTTCACCTAAAAATTCCTTTGGTGGAAATGGCAAAGAATTTGGAGTCAGTTATTTGTTGAATTATTTGTTCTTTGCAACCGCAATAGACAATGGCCAAGGCAGTAGTACTGAAGTCCTAAGGAAACCCTGTGGCTCAACAAGAAGCAAAGGGGAGCACAGGCCTTAATATAGCTGCAATGCATCAAGAAATCCTAAATCTGGAACCTGGACATTAGGCCCGAGTGATGTAGGCTGCTAGACCCCAGCAGCCCACACCCAACCCATCCCCTTTTATAAGTATAAGTATAAGGCTGTGAGCATACATATGGGATCTTCTGACCTGGTGGATTCCTCTCTCTGCATGGCCACAAGACTCTAAATTGTCTTTCATTGCTAACAAAATTGATGAAATCTTTTCATACCAAAGGCTGACATTTGCTTTTGGCAGTATTGTTATCACTTTTTAAAAGAAGAAAGTCCAAACGCAATGCTGGGAGTGCACATATTGCAAGGAGAGTGCATGCCCAAACCTGGGGACAGATTCCCCAAATTTGGGGAATGCTTCCTGAAGAACAAAGGGGCCTGGGAGCCAAATCTACTTATACCATTGTGTTCCCTTCATCTGGCACATCCTGGTGGCTGGTTCCACACTGAAATAAGGAGAAGGTAGCCCTCACAGGACCTGAGTCAGCACTTGCCCAGCCCTCAAACCTGGACCAGCCTTGGTCTGTTCTTGTTCTACCCCTGAGGACAGAACTAACTAAATTAAACCCCATCTATGTACAAACGGAACTATAAAGTTCCCAGAAACAAAGGCTATGTATCATCCTTCCCCCTGCCCCACCTTCCTTTTCATTTATTTGAAGAAAGTGGTAAGAGTTGTTCTTGATAACTCCATTAAAACAGGAGAGGTGAAATACTTTCCTTCTATGCATGAAATGCTATTGGGAAGCTGACAGGGATGGCATGTGACAGGTGACACCCCGCTTCCCACTCATGTTTCCCTCATGAGGTGTGCTAAGGAGCTATATCCTCTCTCAGATACAGCATAACTGAGCAGAGGCAAGGCCAGAGTGAACATGACTGCAGCTGTTATGCTGGGAAGAAATGGGTCCAGGTTAGAGTAAATGTGCACAATAGCTAAAATGAAGATTCTAAATTTTCTTTCATTGTTAACAAAATTGATGAAATCTTTTCATACAAAAGGGCTGACATTTGCTTTTGGCAGTATTGTTATCACTTTTTAAAAGAAGAAAGTCCAAACACAGTGCCGGGAGTGCACATATTGCAAGGAGAGTGCATGCCCAAACCCGGGGACAAGGTCAGAACCAGCTTCCTCTGAAACTGAAGTGAACAGAATCAGCATCTATTCATGTACGCCCCCACCCGGCACCCACGCACCCTTGCTCAACTCTTCCCTGCAACCCACTCTGTGCTGGAAATAGATCGATAGACTGAGCTGTCAGACTTATGCAAGGCTTACAGGCTCCCAGACCTCTCTCAGCCTGATGTTCAGAGTGAGAGTCTACCCACGAGGTTAAGAGTTGAGATGTCACAGGGTTTCTCTGTATGCGAAGAACATCTATGGAGTTGAGATGGTAACAAAACAAAGCAGACTTGAGACTGTGACAGGTTTTGGGCTCTCCATTTCCTGAGTCACCTGTCTGGTGCCTTCCCCTTCACCCTCCTGCAAGCTCAGTTTTGCCCCCTGGTTGGGACCAGTTTTGCCCTATACAGAGTGCTGAGAAGGAACTCTGATTTAGCATGACATCCTTCTTTGACTTTGGTGACCCACCCTTGCAGTGACAATGTTCCTGCCACTGACTCTGAGCATCCCAGCCCCAGGCATGAGTCCCTGTCCTGGGTCTCCCAGAGTATCCTCTCTGGTCATTGCCAAGGTGGTCTCTTCCATAATTTGCCTGACCTGTCTTTGCTTCAGACCTTGGGCACAGTTTAATCCCTATTTCTCAAGTATGTTGCCTATCAGCATTGCCCAAAAAGGGTTTGTGTGTGTGTGTGCGTGTGTGTGTGCGTGCGTGCGTGTTTCTCCTAGTTTTATTAAGAAATTATTGATATACATCACTGTGTAAGTTTAAGGTATACAGCATGATGGGTTGATTTATATATCTTGTGAAATAATTACCACAACAGGTGTAGTTAACATCCATTTTTTGTTTTTTTATTTGTGTCAAAATATACATAACATAAAATTTAACATTTAACCACTTCCAAGTGTACAATTCAATGGCATTAAATACATGGTTGTATTTAACCATCACCACTACCTATCTCCAGAACTTTTTCATGTTCTGAAACTAAAATTTTATACCCATTAGAAGCTAACCCTTTTTTCCTTCCCTCTCTTCCTTAGTCCTTGGAAACCACCACTGTTTCTACAAATTTGATTATTGCAGGTGCCTCACGTAAGTAGAATCATACAATATTTGTACTTTTATATCTGGTATTATTTTACTTAGCATTGTGTCTTCAAGGTTCATCCATGCTGTGGCATGTGTCACAATGTCCTTCCTCTTTGAAGCTGAATAATATTTTATTCTGTGTATATACCATATTTTGTTTATCCACTCATCCAATGATGGACATTAAGGTTGTTTCCACTTTTTGGCTATTGTGAATAATGATTCTATGAGCATGAGTACAGATATCTGTTTGAGTTCTTGCTTTCAGTTCTTTTGGGTATATACTTAGAAATGGGATCACTGGATAATATGGTAATTCTATGTTGTTTTGTTGCTTTAAGAAGTGGCATACTATTTTGCACCAGCAATTCACAAGGGTTCCAATTTTTCCACATCCTTGCCAACACTTGTTACTTTCTGGTTTTTGATAATAGCTATGCCAGTGGGTAGGAGGTGGTGCCTAGGGAGTTTAAAAGATTATCAGTGCCCATGGCTTAGTCCCAGAGACTCTGATTTAATTATTTGTAGGTGAGGCCTTGTCAACAATATTTTGAAAACCTTCCAGGTGATATTAACACGCAGCCAGTGTTGGTAAACTCTAATATATTCCTGGATTATGCTATCTGACTATCCTGTATTCCTAGGCTGCCTTCCTGGTCTCACACAAAGAGGCAAAAGCCTAGAAGGACTCGCCAAGTCCACACAGCAGTAACTAACAAGTTCTATCTGACTCCAACCTGTGTTCTCTCTGCCATTCCCCAAATTTGCTCTAAAGGGCTCTTTCCATAGGGTTGCAATGCAGTCTCCTAACACAGAGCACGCTTACACCTTGGATCTGTATTGTGATGTGTGTTATTTTCCTAGGACTGATAAAACAAATCACCATACACTGGATGGCTTCAAACAATAGAAATTTAGTCTTTCACATTTCCAGAGTTGAGATATTGGAAATCAAGGCATTTGCAGGGTTGGTCCCTAACTGGAGGCTCTGAGAATCCCTTCCATGCCTCTCTCTTTGCTTCTGATGGCAGATGCCAAGCAACCCTTGGTGTTCCTTGGCTTGTAGAGGCACCATTCCAATCTCTGCCTCCATCTTCACATGGCCTTTCCCCCTGTGTCTTTGTGTTTTGTCATTGTCTGTTTCTTATAAGGACACTAGTCATTCAATTTAGGGCCTACCCTGAATCTAAGATGACACCATCTTGAGATCCTTATATTTATTATATCTTCAAAGAACTTTTTTTTTCCAAATAAAATCACATTCACAAGTACCTAAGGTTAGGACTTGGACGTTCTTGGCAGGAAACATATACAACCCACTGCAGGGAGTTTTCCATTGGTCTTCCAACCTGTAATCAGTTCCATTATGAGTCAAGAGTTCAGCATTTACCAAAGCTTGATTTATTAGAAGCAAGCCTTCAAAAGCACTTGCACTGGAATCAGAATACCAACCAGGCTGCATAAATCTTTGCCTCATCACAGGGAGGCTGTCTGACTTTCTTGCCCTCTTCTAAGGGGCTCTGGAGCAGAGTCTCGTCCCTAAGACAGTTTGAGACTCCCTTGGAGCCAGTGAGGTGGTGCCAAGACCCTAACTCAAGATGCCACAGAAATACCCAGACTAAAGCACGTACCCTGCTTTTTCTCCCATCTTAAACGGATCTGCTATAGTACTGGATGTTGAGGCTGCTCCAAGATGGAAGTATCTGCACAAAAAGCTCCAATCATTGGAAGAAAACCCACTAATAGCATTTAATGACTCTCTGGTTGAGCCCTGAGCTGACCATGCTTCCACTTCCACAGTGTCCTCTCTCCCTGTCTCCTTGTTCAAACTCATCCCATGTAGTCTTTGGTATCCACTCGGCCTCCCAATGATTTCAAGTCTTCTTGGAAAGGAAACAACAACAAAATAAACCTTCTTATGGAAAAGGCTAGGACTGCCTGCCCTGTGGAGAGATGGGAAGGCTCCGACCAGGCTATCTCCCTCCTCAGCTAATTTTACTGTCCTGTTTGGATGACCAAGGCCCATCCCTAATGGGCAGTCTCTCCAGACCCTGTATAATCTGTGGGCAGTTTAGGGGAAAGGAAATTGCATTTTGTCTCATAAATAACTCCACTGTGTGCCAGAATCAGACCAGCCCCACTTTTCCAACTGTGCAGGCATCTGGGATGTTGGGTGTAAAATCCTGAACTAAATTATTTTCAGTTTTAGAATGTTTGATAAATTATCTAAAGTGAGAGCATTTTTTTTTCTCAGCTTTACAGAGAATTGCACGTGGTCCTCACTCTCATTTTTAAAAAATATTTGTAATGATTTTATTACAAACTATGACTCCTTTAGGAGTGAATACATCTGAGAAAACCAAATGCAGTGTCCCAATGGATTTAGCCATTTGTAAAACCATCAGAGAATCTATAGGCAGAGGTTTTAAGAAGTGAGAGAGGCAATTCACCAACTCTTCATGCATATTCTCCTGACTGCCAAGGACATTAAATTTGTTTTCACCTACTGAAACTTCAACACATTTTTATTATATAAACATAATAAGTGTTTAATGCTAACCTGCAGTCAATTTACCTATTATGGTGTAAACTTAGTCCTATGTTTTTTGCTCAAGAAAAATTTTGCCTTAGCATATCCATTTGTGATGTAATTTGTTGGTCTGTATCCTAATGTTTTTGTAAATTTACAACTTTTTATATGGAAATACTGAGCTGGTTATTTTTATATTTTAATTTCTCCTGTTAGTATGCTTAATTAATTATGTGGAAATACTGCAAGTTTAGGGACAGAATCATATTAATCTTTGCCTCCAAAGGCTTAGAGGAGTGCTTGGTTCACAGTAAGCGTCCCATAGCTGTTTATTGAAATGCATATATATATGAAGTGGGCACATGCCTTATATACAACACAGAAGCTTAATCTCCCCCAACATGTCATTTTATCCATGTTTAATAGTTCTACACATGTTCTATGACAAGCCTTCTCAAATATTAATATATACAGAAATTAGCGTATACAACATCATATATAAAAGTTGTAGTGTGAAAGTAGCCAACTGATATATGTAAATATGTTCTATCTGATTAATAATTAAATACATGCAAACTAAAACTGAAAGATAACATCTATCAGTTTGACACAAATGTAAAAGTTTGATAATATTTTGATCATTTTGAGCTGATGGGAGCAATGCTACATATTGTTGCTGAGAAGTGAATAGGTGCATGAGTTCAGGAACGAAAATGTTCATTTCACTTAAGGCAGCCATCTCAGTATTAGGAATCTAGCCTACAGAAAGAATTGCACAAGTCTGTAAACACACACATACAAAGGACTTCGTGAAAACAAATCATATGAAACGAGATCAGTGCCATCTCTTGAAGCAGGAATAAAGAAACGGATTCACACAATAGAATGTAACACAACCTTTATACAGAACAAGGTTGATATACATGGCCTAGAAAAATGACCAGGGTATTTTGTTACATGCGTTATGGACATATAGAAGAGAGAGAGAGAGAGAGAGAGAGAGAGAGAGACAGAGAGAACAATTCTGTTTTTCATTAGGAAAAAAGTGAGTGCTTATATATGTGTAAGTGTGTGTATATAGGTATAAATAAGAAAAGTAGTGAAAGATTGGCCTAGTACAACTCCTTTCAAACTTTGTTTTATTAGAAATACTATATTTCCCACCTTTCAATTTCAATGTTAGGGAAATAGCAATAACTCAGAGCACACAGCTAATTAGATAGAGTGATTATTAGTAAATCATATATTTTCTTATACTTTTAATATGGTTTTAGTCACTTATTCTTTAAATCATATTTAAAATCACTGAGGAGATTCAGGGTATGGAAGTTATGCAGTCATTAAGAAAGGGAAGAAAACTGAATGTTTTAGGAGGAGCTATACAGATTACGAAGAATGTGGAGAAAATTAGGGCTGAGATGGAGGGGCTGATAATAAATTACAATTCAAAGATGCATTCACTCATTCAGTCAGGAAGCAGTTTTTAAATTCAGTATCTAGTGTTCTTAGAACTGTTCTCCTGGGGCGTAGTGATGACCAGAGCTGGAAGAGTCTGGCTGCTAAGAGCTATGGAAGAGATAGGTTCCTTTCATTCCTTCTGAGCACCTCCTACTCTTGACCTTGTGCGTGCTGGTGAGAATGGGTAAGGCTGCTGCTCCTGGGAAAGTTGGTGGGGGTATCTGATGAGTGAATAAACTCATCATATGAGTTACGAAGAAAATAAAGCAGGGATAATGACAGGAGTGACTGTGGTTAACTGGATTTATGTGACTATTTTTGAAAGAATGATCAGAGAGGACTTTCCAGGAAGGGACGTTTGCCCTGAGATCTGAACATTGAAAAGGTGGTAGCCTTGAGAAGATTGGAGAGAATGATATTCTTGGCAGAAGAAAAACTGAAAAAAAAAAAGTCCTGAAATGGTTGTGCTCAGATGTTGTGGTCAGTGTGGTCCTCCAAACTCATATATTAAGCCCCTAACTTTCAGTTACTTTCAGTAACTGTATTTGGAGATCAAGCCCATAAGGAGGAAATTAAGTCATAGGGCCCTAATACACTAAGAATAGTGTCCTTATAAAAGCTTTCTCTCCCAGCTATGTGAGAACACAGTGAGAAGGTGGTCTTCTGTAAGCCAGGAAGAGAGCCCTCACCAGAAGTGAAATTGACCAGCACCTTGATCTGGGATTTCCCAGCCTCCAGAACTATCAAAAAATAAATTTCTGTCATTTTGCTATTGCAGCCCAAGATGACTAAGACATCAGGTTTAGGGTATATTTAAGATAGAGCTTATAAGACTTCCTGACAGATTGAAAGTGCAGAGAGGGAAAACAAGATCAAAGGTAAAATTGAGGCTTTTTGCCTGAGTGACCAAAGGAATGGAGATTCATTAAATATGATGGGAAGATGGAGTGGGTGGGGGAGTTCTTGAAGGGGAAGAGACAAAATCAGGAGTTTCATTATACGCTCATTAATTTTAAGATCTCCACCTGCTAGACATTGTCATGGAGTCAGACATGTAAGTTGGGACCAAGTAGAGTGTCATCAGCATTTAGATTGGATTTAGAGCTCTGAAACTGGATGGGTCACCCTACCAGGATGTGTCAACAGGGAGCCTAGTGGCCATCCAACAGTTTGAGGAGCATTGAAGACAGAGAAACCAGTAAAAATAGAAGAAGCTTGTGACACAGGGAGAGCACCAGAAACCAAGAATGGTCAAGTGTTGCTAAAAGGTTGAGTGGGATGAAAGCAGAGATTGAAAGCGGGGTTTGGCAAGTAGAGATCGTAGGGCATCTGGATGACAGAGTCTCAGTAGAGTAGGGAAAGCCAAAGCCTAACTGAAGACAGTGACAATGGGAGGTGAAGTAGAAACTAGTCACATGTGGAATTGCGCTCCAATGGGAAGCAGAGGACTGAGTCTGTACATAAAAAAAAGATGCAGGATCAAGGGATGATTTTTAAAAATATTTTTGTGATGGAAAATTTTAAATGTATAAAAAAGTAGATCCCATAGTAAAATAGACTTTGCATACATCAATAGCTTCAAGAATTAAGCAATCTTATTCATCTGTACTGCTATATGCTTACCTAGTTCTGTATTATTTTTTTAATGTTTATTTATTTTTAAGAGAGAGAAATTGAACAAGTGGGAGAAGGGCATAGAGAGAGGGAGACACAGAATCTGAAGCAGGCTGCAGGCTCTGAGCTGTCAGCACAGAGCCCAATGAGGAGTTTGAACTCACCAACCAAGTGAGCCACCCAGGCCCTCCAAGTTCTGTATTATTTGAAGCAAATCCTGGATACTGTTTTATCTGTAATATTTGAGAGTATATCTCTAAGACAAGGACTCCTTGTGAAGAAATATAATCACAAGACCCATATGACACCTAAAAACAACTGACAATAATCCCTTAATATCCATAGTATTCAAAGTTCTAATTATCTCATAAATGTTGTAAGTTTGAATTAGTTTCCAAAAAGGATCTACACATTGCAATTTCTTTTGGTTTGACATTGCTATGTCTTTTTGCGTGTGTGTGTGTGTGTGTGTGTGTGTGTGTGTGTGTTTGTCTTGTTTTTTGTTTTGTTTGGTTTTGCTGTGTCTTTTACATCCCTTCTAGTCTAAATATTCTCTCTCCATCTTTTGTCCCCCTTGCAATTTATTTTCAAAGAAACCAGTTTGTCTTGTAGAGTTTCCCGCAGTCTGACTATTCCTGATTGAACTTCTGTGATTTTGTTTAACATAGTTTTCTTCTTTTGTATTTCCCCCAAACTGATAGTTGGATCTAAAAGCTTGATTAGAATCAGGTTTAAATTTTTTGGCGAGATTAATTCAGACATGATGGTATGTTTATCCATCAAGGAGAACATGATGTCTGGCTGTCTCTCTTTTCAAGTTGTTAGTAGCCATTGATGCTCCTTCTCTAGTTACATTAATTCATTAGGGATTGCAAAATGGTGACATTCTAATTCTATCCTTGCTTCTTTATTTATCAGCTGGAATACTTCCTCATCAATTTTTAGTTACTGTTATGGTTTTTAGGAAAGACAGAATAAATGTTTGATTCTTTCCCTTTAACAGTTTTCAAAAATAATAAGTAAATTCTACAGTATCTTCAAAAAATGAATGCTTTTAAAAATAATATGAACTCATGGGTTTAAATATACTCAATGTGTTTCAATACATTATAGTTAGTATCCTTATTGATACTCAAATTGCCCCCATTTGTGCACCATAGGAGCCTCTTAGATTTGGCCTCAGAATATTTTTGACAAACCCTGATAGTTGTTTATAGATTCATTACTATCTGGTATCCTAGGCTCATCTAGTACAATTTCTATCTTACGTAGGAATCAGCTATCTCTTCAAAGAAAATAATTTTTATTTTAAGTGTGAGATATTAAAGCATATTTGTACATTAATAGAGATAATCCAGATGAGAGGAGATAACTACAGGAGCACAATCCTCAAGTAGGTAAGGGAGGATGGGATAGGTGGAAAAGTTGGCCTTAGATTGGAATGGATACAGTTAATTCATTGAAGTGGTACACTCACTGAGCAAAGCAAAATGTTCTAGAAATACAGGAGGCATATGAGTAACCAAAAAATATAACTGTCTATATGATTCTGTGTTAAGTTGCTGCATTTCCCACTTACAAATTCTACACTTATGGGTATAAAACTCATCTAATTAGTTCCTCAATCAGTGATATGTTGAACACTTTTGTTTTTCTATAAATAACTTCCCCAATCAAAAAATCTCAACATAGTGACTAGCAATACACTAAACTTTTGAGATTTTTCATGGATTGTTAAGAATTCTTTCAAACTCTGGGGCGCCTGGGTGGCGCAGTCGGTTAAGTGTCCGACTTCAGCCAGGTCACGATCTCGCGGTCCGTGAGTTCGAGCCCCACGTCGGGCTCTGGGCTGATGGCTCGGAGCCTGGAGCCTGTTTCCGATTCTGTGTCTCCCTCTCTCTCTGCCCCTCCCCCGTTCATGCTCTGTCTCTCTCTGTCCCAAAAATAAATAAACGTTGAAAAAAAAAATTTAAAAAAAAGAATTCTTTCAAACTCAAAATAAAAATACTTTCCAGATTTAAAAATTGTTCATTTTTAAAAATTTTTTTTTAATGTTTACTTATTTTTGGGACAGAGAGAGACAGAGCGTGAACGGGGGAGGGGCAGAGAGAGAGGGAGACACAGAATCGGAAACAGGCTCCAGGCTCTGAGCCATCAGCCCAGAGCCCGACGTGGGGCTCGAACTCACGGACCGCGAGATCGTGACCTGGCTGAAGTCGGACGCTTAACCGACTGCGCCACCCAGGCGCCCCAAAAATTGTTCATTTTAAATGATTTTTCTTTTAATTTCCAAGCTGGGTATTCATTTACTCCTGATATATTTGAAAAAGTGAAATATATTGATCTTTTGGTTTATTTGCTTTTCACCAGCTTGAATCATGACAGTAGGAGGGTCTCAATGTATGTCACAAAGTTCCCAACTAACGAATGTCTCTGACATACCGATGACTATCCCATCTTGTCTGACTTGGCTAAAGAAGTATCCCCACCCCCTTCCTTCATACTCATCGCTGCTGATAGATCCATCCCATTCTTCTCTTTGCAGAGGCTGTAACATCATTTCTTCCCCTCATTTCCTTCTCATGTTTGTTTCTACATTATTAATGCTTTCAAGGAATGTCCAGATATGGAAAAAAAAATGAACTCACTTCTCTAGCCTTCAGGCCTAATATAGATGTGCTACATGAGATCGGCACTTTCTCTTCTCCCCACCAGAGTCCCTTGTCCCTTGGATTCTTGGACCCAGTTGGATGAAGCGCAATCTGGAAGAGACAGGTTGGGTATAAGACATCTTGAATCCTGAAATACACCTTTAATACCATTCAAGAAAGAGACTACAAAAAGATAACTTTAGATCAAGACTCTGAGGATGGAACTAGATAGGGAAGAAAAAGAGAAATGTAAGGAGTAGAAGAATAATGATAAACATTGATAAATGTTATAGTTTTGAAATATTGCCTAGAATCACCCAGCAAAGACTGAGAAAGGAAACCGTTCTCCATTATCTTCTTTCTTCCTGTGACATCAAGACTCCCTGGTCGCAGGATCCTAAAATTGATCTACTGATTTTTTAAAAAATTTTTTAATGTTTATTTATTTTTGAGAAAGAGAGAGTATGAGAGGGGGAGGGACAGAGAGAGAGAGGGAGACACAGAATCTGAAGCAGGCTCCAGGCTCTGAGCTGTCAGCATAGAGCGCTATGAGGGGCTTGAAACCACAGATCATGAGATCATGACCTGAGCCGAAGTCTGACACTTAATCAACTGAGCCACGCAAGCGCCCCAAAATTGATCTACTTATTAATGGTACTAATGTGCTACAGGTCACCAGCATTAGTTAAAAAGTATCATTTTGGGGAACTTGACTAAAATTATTTGGATGGAAAAATCTTCTTCCAATTTCTCAGTAATCAGTTTTCAAACTATCTTTGGAGCCCAATGTAATCATAAATTGCAAATACATACATGAACTGTTTATGCAAAGTTGAATTTTCAAAGTACAAATTAGAATCTAATCACTCAGCTTGCAGAAGTATTCACCCTAGGATTCTTTTACAACAGGAACTTCTTTAGTGTTTGTTTCCAGACCATTAACTACTTGATAGAGAATCTATGGGTGGGTTAAGCAGCCTAATATATAAAAGTTGGAAATTGTTAGGCAAAGATAGATGGAAAAAAGTGAATCTTAAGTGTTATAGGGAGATAGGAAAATAGAATTCATTTATTGATTTATACATCTTACAAATAAATCTATTTGTGAACATGAGGTAGAGCCTTAATTGCTGTTTACCAGGCACATACTGTAATTTTGTTGGGGTTTGTTCCCAGGAGTGAGCAAATATTTTCTTCTTACAACATGAAATACTTACCAACATTTGCTTATTCCATTGTACAGATTTATCTGCATATTATATTACACATTTAAGGGGTGCCTGGGTGGCGCAGTCGGTTAAGCGTCCGACTTCAGCCAGGTCACGATCTCACGGTCCGTGAGTTCGAGCCCCGCATCAGGCTCTGGGCTGATGGCTCAGAGCCTGGAGCCTGTTTCCGATTCTGTGTCTCCCTCTCTCTCTGCCCCTCCCCCATTCATGCTCTGTCTCTCTCTGTCCCAAAAATAAATAAACGTTGAAAAAAAAAATATTACACATTTAACTGAAATGTTTACATATCTACATGCCACTTGTGAGAAGAAGTACAGTGTCACTGCCACATATATCCCAGAGAATTATTAAAATCTAATGAGCATCCGTTAGTAATAAATCCCAGAGTGGTAATTTAAAACAAGATGGTGAAGTAAGGCAGTTATCTAGGTAATTTGGGGAAACACAGAGTTGTGTTGGTTGACCCTTCTAGATTTTTAAAAATATTCTTCTGGCATTTAATTTAATATTTATACCACTGAGTGACTTGAGTGGGGTAGAATTTTAGCAACCTGTCCACAGAAAGCCTTTGTTCTAAGCTGGCAATTCAATCACACGTATTGAAGGAAACCTCTCTTATTTTACTTGACTCTCCAGCTAAAGTTTGAAAGTCAATAAACACCTCATAATGCTAATTCAATTCAAGTCAACAATAGTGAGTTCCAATCAACTGAGCTAAATGCTAGGGTTACTGAGTGTGTAGTCTCATGGAGTTTATGATCTAGTAAAGAACACTAAAATAATAACACATTTTCACTTAAGATATGACATGCTCTAAAAGCAATGTCTAAACAAAATTCCTTGGTATAAAGCAAGCAGACTGATTGGTTTTGAAAAGTCTTTGTGGAAAGTGCATCTTTTAAGGCTGGCCTTCAAGGACAAGGAAGTTTTCAATAGGTCAAGATGGTGGAAGGTACTTTTCTGAAAGAAGAGTACAGAGGCAGGAAAACACAAGTCATCTTTAGAGAACTGTGAAATATCCTGTGGGGCTAAAACTTAGGCTGTGGGCATTTGCTGTGGTATTTGGAAATACAGTTCAAGACCAGAATTACAGGTTCTGGTAAACTAAGACCAGAAGACTGCTTTTCTAATTGGCAATAGGTAGCTGGGAAAAGTTTTTGAGCATAGATTATTCTGCTTAGTGAAAGTGAGTTTGCAGGATTGAAAGGGGTAGGAGCTGGAGTGTTGGAGATCAAATAGAAAACTTGGCACTTACCTAATGGGGAATTAGTGTAGGAGCAACAGGAATGGAAAGAGGGGGTGGTTTCTAGGTTTTACTGGGGCAGAGTTGTGATAATCTAGTGACAGACTGGGTAGCATGGGAGTGGGAGTGATGCAGGAGCCCCTATGTTTATGGAGAGGAAGAGAAAGAGAAAAATAGGAAGAAGGCATAAGTTAGGAGAAAGGCTACCCAGGACTTCCAAAACCAAATAACGAGAGGATTACAAGAAGGGGGTCACTAAAAACAAATGATTTAGAGAAATATAGAAAAATGAGGACAAAAAGAAATACAGAGATTTAACAAAGAGAAGGTTGCTATTCATTCTTTATAATGTGATGAGATCTGAAGCTAGATTGCAGTGGGTTGAGGAGTAAATGGAAAATGTTACCTTGGAGAAAACAAGAGTAGAGGATTATTTTTGAGAAGTGGTGGTGAAGTGTAAATGAGAGAGGACTGTAATTCTTTGAAGAATAATAAGGTTGGAAGAAGGTTTTATTAGGGCAAGGAGAACTGATTCCAAAGAGACAACAAAGATGTGAGGTGGTAGTCTGTTACATTGATGACCCCCAGGGAACTGTGTCTCCCAATATTCATGTCCTTGTGTCTCCTTGAATCTGGGATGGCCAAGTGAACAATAGAATGTGATGTTCTTGGAAAGGCTTCCAAGTTAAGACATTAAGAAGAGCCAACAGTGTCTGCTTTTGTACTCTGGAGAAGCCAGACACCATACAAGAGCTCTGAACCTGACACCATCCTGCTGTGGGGGAAACCCAAGCTATCCACATGGAAATGCCCCATGGAGTGAGAGACAGATGTCCAGCCAGCTAGCTCCCAGAAGCTTTAGGCATCCCAGCTGTGGCACCAGACACGAACGAAGAAACCAGGGTGGGCTGGAAGATGTTACTTGGACCACTGAAGAGCCCTGCTCTGCCCAAATTGCAGACTTGTGAGTGAATAAATGATTGCTGTTGTAAGCTGCTGAAGTTTTTGAAGGCTTGTTATGCAGCAACGGGTGCCTGGAACAGGTGATTAAAAAAGAAAGAAACAATGTTAGGAAGGTTGGATGGATAGAATAAGGCTCCAAAGAAGATGAGGGGAGATAGAATCAAGTGGAAAAACTGGTCTTGGAAGTGAGGATGCTGCCTTTTTTGAGGTAGATGGGATTGAGAGAAATAGGGATAAAAATTAAAGTTAGTGATGAATGGGAAGGAAAGTAGACCAATTCAAGCTGGACAGTGAAGCACTGTGTTGAGAATGAGGATTGCATAAAGGAGCTGAAAGCTAAAGAGGGAGGAGAAATATGCTCAATTATACATGAAATAGGGGTTCATCCAGGAGGAGTAAGTAAAGGGCAGAGTGGCTGTAAGAACCCCGGTAAGTGTTGTGGCCATGAATTTGTAATGAAGCCAACAGCTCTATGAGTTTTTTGCACCCACCCTTACTGAGATTGGCTTCCTTCAGGGATCAAAACTTACTGTGTAGATGGGTAAACAGTCATTCTATTTGGTTTAGGAGATTCGGACTCTAAGTATATAAACAAATGGGAAAAAATGTAACCCAACTTGAGTCTTCAAGTGTTTCAAAGTCTTTCTGAGACTTTCCCACTTTTATAAAGGAATTCATGGACCTGCTGCTTGTCTATTTGTAATACTGGAAATGATTTCCATTAGCAATTGCTGAATCATATACCTGAGATTACAGACAATGCTATTTATACTAAAGAAATTGAGTGCACATCTATTTTAGCTTCCTGTCCTATTTTCATACTTCCATCCATTTGGATATTTGTCCCATATGTTGTCCTCAGCACTCTGTCTTAAACTGCTGTCTAGTTACAGCTCAAAAAAGCTGTTCCAAATGGGACTTTATTTCAGTAGGGGGCTGTACTTCCTTTCAATCTATTACTTAACTGACAGATACTATGAAGGTTAATTAGTCAATTTTTAAAAGCTCTCTGTGATGGCAAAAAGAAAAAGTTGGTTTTGTACCCTTGAATTGTATACAATGACTTGACTCTTTTCATAGGTCCTTATATGAAAGATAAACTACTGGAGGGGGTTGGAATATGAATACTTGTGGAAAGCCAAAGCTGAATGATCCAATGACTTTGCGATGCTAAAGGGAGTTTATGACAAACCCATGTTACAACTGAATAAAATCCAGTTGCTTCCACTGGCCCCTCACCTTGTCTTGACTTCTAGGGGCTCCCTGTTCCCTGACCTCTCACTTCTCTGAGCCTCAAATTCATGGTTAGTTTGATAGTTGGCTTTGAACTCCTGATCCTACTTATTTTTGTGCCAGGATCTATTTGTGTTGCTTCTCTCAGTTCTGGCTGCTCAGTCTGACTCACTGCAATCCCACTGCAATCAACGTGCCTGGTGTTTCACACTTTGACATACTTCCCACGAGGATGTGGCCCTACAATAAGGAAAGAATTTGCCCCAACACCCATTGACCCATACCATGCAATGCCTATTGTTGTGGCTGAATACAGAGGTTACCCAATGACATTCAGGTAATTCTAGCAGCTACTATTTAGGTTGATTCACCAGAAAGTTCCAACAGGCCCTTTAAAACATGATAAGATGGCATGGGCTGTTCCAGTTACATAATGTTCCAGTTACATTGGGTGGGAAGATCTAAGTTAGAATTAATTACTGGTTCTTTCAGTCATTAGCTGGGAACCAATTTAAGACAGCTTTATGGGGGCGCCTGGGTGGCGCAGTCGGTTAAGCGTCCGACTTCAGCCAGGTCACGATCTCGCGGTCCGTGAGTTCGAGCCCCGCATCAGGCTCTGGTCTGATGGCTCAGAGCCTGGAGCCTGTTTCCAATTCTGTGTCTCCCTCTCTCTCTGCCCCTCCCCCGTTCATGCTCTATCTCTCTCTGTCCCAAAAGTAAATAAACGTTGAAAAAAAAAATTAAAAAAAAAAAAAAAAAAAAAGACAGCTTTATGCTCATACCTATGTGCTGGAAGTTACATATTAAGACAAGCCTTGACTATCAAGTTAAATAAATATTAGGCTGAAGGAAATTAAGGGTATGTATCATGGTATGTACCATGGACAAGTAAACTAAGCATTTTGACTGAAATAAAAACATAATTTTGCTATCCCAGTCAAACTACATGCTAAATAGATTGAGAAGAAGAAAATAGCATCGTACAAATCTATGGCTTGAAAACTGGATTGGCATCAACACAACTAAGGAAATCCAAGCCAGATTCGAGATGTGCTGAAAACCAAATTTCCTAAAGGCCTGGGAGACTTTGGCATGTAGTACTGAGCTGTTAAATTCTAGAGCGATTTCATTTGTGCCAGCTACTTACCATCACCAGCATCAAACTTGCATAACTACACTACTGTTTTACTGCTGAAAATGAACTTTTGTTGGCCTGAATATGTGCAGAGAGTAAATGGCAAGAAGAGATCTGATCCGCTATGCGGAAAGCTAAAGGGAAACATTTGTAGGAGAAGCCTCCAGCATAAAGAACTCCTCAAAGACATTCAGCAGAACGATTTCCGTGTACAAGATAGCCATTACCTGGCCTGAAACAACAGACTTAGCAGACGCACTTCATATGAGGCCCTCTGAAACAACAGTGAGGAACAAAGATCTCCCAAAGATCATAAAGTGAAGAGTGATGATCACAGGCAGCAACATGGGGACAGATAATTGCTGCTCTCTGGTATAAAAAATACAACTTTCAATACAATGTTTGCAGTGGATGCTGTTGTGAACCACCCAGATGCCCCTTTCAAGGCTGAGGTGTTCTTTCTCTCAGCTGCCTGGTACTGGGGCTGCTGTCTGCTCACAGCCCATTTCCTAACCCCCTGCTGAAGAGAGCTGCCTTTCCCAAGATCATGCCCCTTCCTGGGACAGCCCACATCCTGGGGCTGTTGATCAGGGGATACAAAGTCCTGTCTCCCTTGTCTCTAAGAAACCCTGAGGGGCCATCCCAAGTAGATAGGTCCCCTGTAGGTGTGTGGGTGGCCTCTATTATATCTGCCTCAGGTTCCCTCTCACTCTGCCCTTTTATCCTGCTACCCTCCTGCTCCAACAAGTATTGTTCCTGAACAATCCCCTCAGTAAACCTTTTGCAGGCAAATCTCCATCTCAATCCCTTTCCCCAGGAAACCAACCTAAGACATACCCATCTGATCCTAACACCACATGGTGGAACAAACATGATCAACACATGCTTGTTCCCTCCTTCCTTTCTCCTACTCCTCTAAAGAGGAGTCAGGCTTTGCCTATTCCCTATCTTGGCCTCCGGCCTCCTCCAAGTAGCATCCTGCTTGGCAGAGTCTTGACAGAAGGATAAAGGTGGTGGGGGCAAGGGTTAGAGTGCTGGCAAAGAGGTGCAAGAGAAGCTGTGGCAAATAAAGAAACTGGGGTTGAATGGGGATTTTAAGAAATACCGTTATGCTCAACCCAACCCTTTCACGGCATTCAAGCAAAAGAAGCACAGAGCTTGGATTGTTGGGAAGTTAATTTTTGTGACTGGACTGCCATTCCACTCTGGGCTTGGGTGACAGTGGTCACAATTTTTAAGCTTTTCCTGTGAATATAGGCAATCTCATCTTTAGATGTCAGTGGCGATGCCAGCAGAACTGTATGTTTCAGGAGTGCTTTAAGATGGGGCATAGTTTTACTATGTCTAATCCACACTCTTTGAATGCTATGAATTTAAGTCCACAAAAATAGAATTATAGGTTTCAGGGCTTTAAACAAAAATGTTTGTAACAATAGAAAAATAATTAAACTATTGTTTCAGCCTTTATTACGAGAGACATATGAACAACTAACTATTAACACATTCTTCCAAAACATCTACATGTGTCAGTCATGTGCATGTGGGAGCTAAGGACAAAGGGCAGCACACCCTAATGGTATAACTGTCTGTCAGAATTTTATGTGCAGAAGACAGTCTGTGACAGGCCTTTTAGATTCTCTAAGTTACGATTTTTGTTCTAATGCCCAATACCGCTGGCACATAAGTGGCATCGCTGAAGAGTCTGGCCAGGCTGGAGTACACACAAGAGCACCTGTGGAGATGACAAGAAGGGGTCCCTCTCATGTTAGGCCTTCTCAGCCCGGGACTACGTCCTAACTAGACTCTCTTGAAGTGGGTTTGAGTTGCTTGTGAATCACGGCATCCTGAGTTACAGGATGGACTTTCTATTTTCTTTCTTTTTTCTATTGAGAATTGCCAGCACTTTTTCTTAAGGGTAGAAAATTTCCAAGAACAAGCCTTAAGAATATAAACAAGTATTTTAATGATGCATTTAGGACAAGTTTTCCAAACAATATTTTCTTCGGGGTATAGTTCCAATAGCTGGTAGTGATCATGAGCTGTTAGCAATCTAGGAATCAGAGGCAGTTATGTTCCAAATCTACCAAGATGCTCCAACCTGTCATCCTTAGACATGTACTTTCAAGGCCTAAGAGACAAGCTTTACTCTTGAGGATCTCTGTTCTTGAGTTTAGTTGTTAAATCCAGGGATAAAAGACTAATTGGGGAAACCCAAAACAAGAAGATTAAGCATCCTTCAGAGAAAAGGCTAGGGTGTGGTGGGTTGCCCATGTCCCTTCTGTGTCCAGCCCAACACAGAGAGCTGTTGGGCTGTCCTGAAGCCAGTGCCATTTCTGTCCTGTGCCAGTGCTCCTGGCAACCTTTGAAGGTGATCATCAGCAATCAATATCTATGAGCTTTGACTTTGTTTAATTTTATAATTTATTTTGTAATCTACATTAAAAAAATTAGGTCAGAACTATTGGCACATCTTTTTTTTTATAATGTTATCTGATACATGATATGTGTTTATGTCCCAGAACAGAAAATATAGACACTTAGTACTTTGAATCTTACCTTCAAAAGAAAAACACTTTATACTGAAGTACAACATATATGATGAAAAAAAAAAAGGCATCTTAGTGGTGTGTAGCTCAATGAATTTTCATAAACAAAACACATCCAAATCAAGAAACAGAACATGACCAGCAGCCAGTAAGTAGTTCTCCCTGTGCTCCCTTCTAGTCCCTGACCCCACCAAGGGTATTCACTGTCTTGACTTTCTACTATTTGCTTAGTTTTGTCTGTTTTTTGTTTTTTGTTTTTTGTATTACATGTACTTAGATACAGAAAATATAGACAGTCCCTGACTTAGGATGATTCAACCTCAGATTTTTCATTTTTACGATGGTATATAAGGGATACATATTCAGTAGAACCCATACTCCCAATTGTGAATTTCCATCTTTTCCCTGGCTGGCAATATGCAGTGCGATACTCTCCCATGATGCTGGGCAGTGACAGCCACAGCTCCCAATCAGCCATGCGATCGTAAGAGTAGATGACAGACACACAACTATTCTGGTTTTCGCTTTCAGCACAGTATTTGGTAGATTACATGAGATAGTCAGCACTTTATCCTAAAGGAGGCTTTGTGTTAGAGAACTTTTTCCTACTGTAATGGAAGTGTTCTGAATGAGTAGATTGGGTATGTTAAATGCAACTTTGATTTATGGTATTTTCAATTCATAAGTCAAGGAAGGTCTATATGTACTTTATCTGACTTCTTTCAATTGCTATTATGTTGGTAAGAGTCATCCTTATTGTTGCAAGTAGTTGTATATCGTTTATTTTTTATTGCATAGGAGTCCACTGTATGAATAGATCACAGTTTATTTATACCTTCTTCTACACTTATTTATAATTTCTTCTTCTAGAAACATTGCCCCTATGACCAGATGCAAAACCTAACTTCGAACGTTTTGTCTGAATCTCTGAGGTCAAACAATGCCATCTGGAGGAAGAGGCTACCCTTTCCCACACTTTTAATTTCTTCAGTGTCAGAAAGCCATTCTGGTCCACTTTGATAGCTCAGAGCTGCACTGTTAATCCAGGATAGCTCCTAGCCAGATATGACTACTGAGCATCTGAAATGTGACTAGCATGAGTTAAGATGTGCTGCATGTATAAAATACATATTGGATTTCAAAGACCTGGCATGAAAAAAAATCATATAAAACAATAGATTCAATTCAATTCAACAATTTATATTGATTACTTATTAAAATAATTCTAATTTAGGCTGAATGAAATATATTATTAGAATTAATGTCACCAGTTTTTTTTTTCTAGAACATTTAAAACTGCACAGGTGACTTTCATTGTATTTTTATAGGATAGTGCTCATCAAGATCACTATCTCATTTATTCTTCTGCTGTAAGTCAGAATGTTAGACCAGATCATCTCCCAAGTTTTTGTTGTTGTTGTTCAAAAGTTTTTCTGAAGGTCCTGGTGCCCATTAAAACCAGTACATGGATGCCCAGATCCCAGGAGCATACAATTGCTCCTTCGGCAGTTTGAGGTCGGTCCAGGTGAGAATCAGTGCGTACCTGCCTCAGGACGTGAGCACTGCACATGTCCTTCAGGTAGGCAACAGGCTTGGGGAATACATTAAGCCCTGATACCACTTTAATTAAAAATGTGACAAGAGATGTTGATTATGAAAGTCTAGGAGACTTCACATTTCCAGGCTTCGTAGAGAAACCACTTTTCGCTTCACTTAACACTGTTTATAGCTGCTGTTGGTTTATATGGAAAATGTGGCAGCGCAAGTTCTAACGATTTATATAGGGCAATATAATTTATATGAAGTCATTTTGGAGGCCAGATGAATAATAAAGTGTCAATTAATTTTAAGTTTTTGACTATGTGTTTAGGTTTTATCATCCCCAGGCCACATTTTAGATCAATTCCAAACATTCATATTAAGGGGGACCCACAAGTCTCAGAGTCATAAAGAAATGAAGAAAAGCCTAGGGAAATAGGAATATGATATGTAGGAAATTTTTTTCCAAAATGGAGACAGGGTTCCAAACAACTATACTAAGTACCATATTATACTTATATGTTAGGTTTTATTCTGATTTGCTGCTTTGAACCTGAAAGAATTCAGGACTGTTACACATTTCATTGGGCAGATAGATTTTTATATTTCTCAGCAAATCTGAGTTTTCGTGTCTTCTTACCCATGTCCTCCTCTTTTTCTCCAGTGCTTTACTCATTGTTGGCAAATACGCTTTCTTTAAAGGAAGTCATAAGAGTTGTAAATTATTGAAAACCTCTGGAAATATGGCCTCTCGGTTGTGCATTATATTATATTCCTAATCCCCAGTTGTCCTAATCCCTTAATTAAAACAGGAGCAATTTAAATCATTGCAGTGATGTTTTTGTGATTCTATATTTTAATTGAATTTAAATGATGAATATTTGATGCTGTGTATTTGTCAGACAAATAGGAATAAGCACCCTGATTCCCCCTAAGACAGTTAACTACGATTGAAAGTTAGGGAAGCCTTGATTAAATGAATTAGGAAATTAGACACAACTTGTAAATGTGTCCAAGGGGCAAATTCAAGGACTTCATTCTAAATGCCTTTATGGGAAAAAGAAAAACCATGCTGATTTCAGAAAGGATTAAAAATTGAACAGACCTAGAGTTTTCATCAGGAAATGATCTGGTTTTAGAATCTCCATTATTTTTTAAGCTACTTTGGGGACTATTTTAGAAACAGCTCAGCTTCTGTGGAATGATCCTCTGAGTAAAGTCCTGACTGGAATCTGTTTTTCTATCATTGGATCCTCACATAAAAATCAGCCCATTAAAGCCCTTCTCACACAGTCTTGAGGAGGAATATAAAGCACTTCTTCAAAGCAGGAGCTGGAGGTGAAACATGGACGTCTAGGGGTGCTCCTCTGTGCCTGTCGCCCACAGAGCAGCCTGCTGCACTAGCAAGGTTGGCGCACGGCCGCTGGAGACAGCAAGCAAAGGCGGCAGCCATTTGGCGGTCTTCTGCAGGCATGAAAATAACTGTCTATACAGAATGCAGAAATGTTAGAGCTGGAAAAGGACCTTGGAGATCATTGGATCCAACTCCCTCTCTTTACGAGGAGGCCGAGGTCCAAAGGGGAGGCGGCGCGTTCATTACTGGCAGAGCATGCTCTATTTACAAAGTACATTAAGACAAAAGCAGGAAAATGTACACATACTCTCTCACACGTGCATGCGCTCTCTCTCGCTCTCTCTCTGTCTCTCACTCCTTCACATGCGCGTGCTCACGCGCCCCTGGCCTTCTGTCCTCAGTAAATTCTCCCAGGGTGATGTTCTTGTGAGGAAAGGAGGGAGCTCTTTCTCAATAACATTACATTTTCTTTTTCCACTTTTCTTGAGGTATGATTCACAAATAGAAATTGTATATATTTCAGGTGTACATTGGGGTGTTTTGAGATACATATACATTGTGCAGGGATTATTACTATCAAACTAATTAACATACCCCTCACCTCACAAAGTTACTATTTTGGGCAGCGACACTGCTTACCATGTACTCTCTTCCGGAATTTCAAGTACACAATACACTATTATTAACTATAGTCACTGTGCTACCTACCCATCAGGTCACCAGAACTTCATCTTATAACCAAGTTTCTACTCTTTGACCAACATCTCCCCATTTTCCCCAGCCCCCTAGTAACTACCCTTCGACTCAGTTTCTATGAGTTCAACTTTTTTAGATTCAACCTATAAGTGAGTTCATGCAGTATTTGTCCGTGTCTGGCTTATTTCACTTACTATGATATCCTCAGTTTCATCCACGTTGTCACAAATGGCATGATTTCCTTCTTTTTTTAATGGTGAATAATATTCTATTGTATATATTATATATTCTATAGTGTGCATATATGTATATATGTATGTAGGTATATATATACATACACATGCACACATGTATCACATTGTTGGTGAGGATGTAGAGAAAAGGGAGCCTTTATACACTGTGGGTGAGAATGTAAATGGAGGTTCCTCAAAAAATTGAAAATGGAGCTATCATATAATCCAGTAACTCCATTTCTGGCATGTATGCAAATGAAGACAGAGTTGCCACTCCTGTGTTCATTGCAATACTATTCACAGTAGCTTGGCTATGGAAACAACCTAGATGTCTGTCGACAAAGGAGGGAGCTCTTTACATGGACTTGGACTGATCCTTTGAAAAGTCACTCGTGAGAAATACTTCAGAGGAAATTTTTCAGGTCCAGTGCTACAGTCTTCAAGGGCAAAAGACAGCTCATTTATCTTAAGCCCACAGTTGTCGATAATGTGTTGTATGCAAAGAAGAATGTGTAGTCTTTCTTATCAGTGTCGTCAACCCAGGTTTTCTTGGTTTACAACTTACCCACTGCCTCCTTCCAGATGGTCCATGTGTTTGCATTGTGTTGCCCTTCTCTTCATATGCATGCATACACACAGAAAATGAAAGAGTCACTTAGAGAGTAAAGTCATTAACTTCAAGCAGCCATAGAATACTCCAATGTTTACCAGCAGTGTGATAGGTTGTCTGATTCTGAAGTAACATATTCAGTAAAAAAAATGCTCCACCTTATTTTGAGGTCTCCAAAGTCTCTGAATTTGGTTGAGGTCAGACCTCTGCCATATAGAGAGCTCTCTGCTGTACTTGTCTCCCACACATTCTGCTTCTCCCATCTCTCAAATCTCCATGCCCTCCTTCTCTTCAGCACAGGATACCTCATCCTTGACACTATTGACTTGTGGGACCAGATTGTTCTTTGAGGGGAAGGGGAATGGGGCTGTCCTGTTCATTGTAGGATACTCGGCAGGATTTTTGGCCTCTCTACCCAGTAGATGCCAGTAGCACCCATTCTCTCAATCACGACAGTCAAAAATGTCTCCAGACGTTGCCCCTACTTGAGAACTACTGCTCTAGTATGATCATCCACGGGGAGGGGTTGACTGTATAATCCATAATGTCTGCACACCTTTTCCCAGTCCCCAGGGACAGTACCTGTGCTGCAAGGGTCTGCAGCAACTCCAGACTTTCTAGGTGTGCCTAGTAAGGAACTTGGTAAGTTCCCTTTCTGGTCTTTGTGGCTGCTGTGTTTTCCTGTATCATGCTAAGAAGCTCTAATAGAAAAATTGCCCTCATTAAGGACAAGAAGAATCTCAATAAGCTGGACACCATGGAAGGAACTGGATCACTGGCACCTTCCCTAAAGGACCTCCCCTCCCCCACTTCTGCCATTGACAGCACTTCTCAAGCAGGCTGAACCCAGGGTCCCTATCTGAAATGAGGAAGAGTTCTTTTTGTCTAATCGCCTACTTTCTGATTCTCAGGGGATGTCCAACCTCCCTGATGGTGATACAGTTCCCTCTTAGAAGGCATGGGAGGGGACGGGAGTGTGGTGGGCAACACATTTATAAAAATACTAAGTGACCCCCTCCTTCAATACCATGAATTGCAAATATGTCACATATCAATGGGTAAGGATTATGGGTATTGGTTTGTGAAAGAAGTGTTGATTTCAACCATCATAAACAAATTACCCTTTCCTTCCTAGCTAACTTCCTTGATAAGAACAACCAGTTCACAAACCCATGAGGCTAGAGAAGGTGTGTGGGAACAGGAAAAGAGTGGGAGAAGCATTTTGCACTTTATCAAAATTAGAGTATCAGCATTCCTTTTTGATAAGGAAAAAAACCCCAAAAAGCAATGCATATATTCATGTTTAAATGCTTCCTTCTTCTGGACCATCTCCCAGCAGTAAGATGTATCATTTTATAGGGGTTGTGTTTCTTTTTTTTTTAACCTCAGTGTTTATACTCAGATTCATAGGGCTGTTGGTAGGTTGGCAGGTACACACATGAGGAAAATATCAGCAGGCAGAGTCTTTCTCTTCCTCTCTCCTTAATTTCCTCCTTTACATGATGGAACAGAGCTTGGTCTTGCTTAACAAAGATTTTCTAGAAGCTATTCCAGATGAGTGCAGTGAAAAAGTAGTAGGACAGAGGAACACCTACTAATATGAAGAGGGAAAAAAGGTTCTTTCTAAGACAGCTAAATCTGTTTGCATAACTCAGTACTTCTCCTGGGACCAGGGCTCCTAGCAGGCTCTCAGAGATGCCGCTGAAGGGACACAGAGCCAGGGCCCAGAGGGTACTTTTTGCCGCTGTTTGATGATGGCATCTCCAAAGGCAGGTCTGAACTGGATGAACCCTCTGCCTGATACTGAATTCTGTTGCTAGCTCCTTTCCCCAGCTTCAGCCTTGTGTCCATTCCAGTGTTGGGAGCAGGGTTAGATTTTGATTACTGAATTGTAAACTGTAGGGCATTTATAGTAAATGGAGATAGTAGAGCTGTAACTCTGAAGTTTCAGGAGCATATTTATATCTAATGAATCCAAATACAAATAATTTTTAGCTTTTTTGAAGAAGAAAGGACTTTTTTTTTCTAAGCAGATATTTGGAATACCAGCTCAATGGAGCCGTCCATGGATGGGCTTCATGGGGTTTAGAAATCCCTTGAAACTGAATGCTTATGCATTTTCCTGAGTTGGATTCCATATCTTTCATCAGACTCTCTGGATCCGTAATTGATGAAAGGTTAAGAATCACTGTCTCAAAGGCAGTTACAAAAGTGCCCTTTTTTTGTCTTGTCTACAATTTTGACTTGTTTTTTAGTATGTATGTGTGAGTGTGTATTTGGTTTTTAGTGTTTTTTTCTTTTTATTTTTTTTTTTTAATTTATTTTTGGGACAGAGAGAGACAGAGCATGAACGGGGGAGGGGCAGAGAGAGAGGGAGACACAGAATTGGAAACAGGCTCCAGGCTCCGAGCCATCAGCCCAGAGCCTGACGCGGGGCTCGAACTCACGGACCGCGAGATCGTGACCTGGCTGAAGTCGGACGCTTAACCGACTGCGCCACCCAGGCGCCCCTTTAGTGTTTTTTTCTTAAGTTTATTTATATTTGAGAGACACAGAGAGTGCATGCACACACACAAGTGGGGGAGGAGCAGGGTCAGAGGGAGAGAGAGAATCCCAAGCAGGCTCCATGCTGTCAGCATGGAGCCGAATGCGGGGCTCACACCCATGACACATGAGATCATGATCTGAGCTGAAATCAAGAGCTGGATGCTTAACTGATTGAGCCACCCAAGCACCCTGGTTTTCAATTTTTTGAGACCAGATAGTTTCATTGGTGTTTCTCCATAAGATATTTCCTAGAGGGTGAGCCAATTTGAGGTTGTAAGATCTCTGGAGATTAAATTCTTAGCTACAATTGGTTTAGGTCTTGTATAAAGTTGTGTCATTGAAGTTCAATGTGACTTTCTGTGACGATAATGTCAGATTGAGAAAGGACATCAAGGGGAAAAAAGGAGGGGAATATTAGGTAGTGAGGATGCACGATCACTTTTTTACCTTTAATTCAATATGCCTGAGGTAATTCAGTTCCTTCTTGTCTGTTAAGATACTGCTGACATTCATCTTCCCTTGAAGAAGTGTTTATGTCAAATCTTATTCCAAGGGCAAGGAGTGAGGATTGAAGGCTACAATGATGACTCCAGACCTGGGAAACAGGGCTTTACCCTCCTGTACTGCTGCCCTTACAACATCACTACCTTCTTCTCCAACACCATGTCTTCTCATGAACTCCTGAAACAGGGTTGGGAAGCTAGTTCATCTCCTTTTAGGTTAGTGTGATAGGGTCCCTGGGTAACTCTGTTGGTTAGGCTTCTATCCCTTGATTTGGGTGAGATCTAGTAGTGCTTTGGGCTCCACACTGGGCGTGGAACTGCTTAAGATTCTTTCTCTCCCTCCATTCCTTCCCCACTCTCACAAGCTCGCTCCCTTTCTCTCTCAAAAATAAAGAAAGAAATGAAAATTAAAGAAAAAAAGGAGAGTGATTTCTCACCAACCCATTCCCTGATCTCACACCACAATGGCCTTCTTACTGTTTTTAGACACAGTAGGCACTTTTCTGCCACAGGGCCTTTTACATCTGCTATTCCCTTGCTCTAGAATGCTTTCCCCCAGATAGCATCACAATTCACTCTATTACATCCTTTGGATCACTATGCAGAAGTCACTGTCTCAGGTGGTTCTTCCCTAGTCATCCTTAATATATTGACCTCCCTCTATATGTCATACCCTTCTTCCCTGCTTTATTTTTTCACTTTAGTACACACCTTTATCTTCCCTATTCTTATATTTTGTTTATTCATGTGTTATCTAGTGGAGCTTTGGCTCCCACAGATTGTAAGCTCCATGAGGGCAGGAATGGTTCTCTGTCCCATTCAGTACTAAAATTACAGCACATAGAACAGTGCCTGGTTAATTATAGATACTCAGTAAATATTCTTTGAATGAATAACCTCAAGAGATTTTAGGATAAAGCTTGCTCATGAGAAAAAATACTATGTGACCTTTCAATCCAGTGATTTTATGATCAAGAAGCCAAGCTAAACAGGCAAACTGATTTAAGTGGCCCAATAGCTTCTATATTGGCATCTATCAAAGTGTTTGTCATCCCCATTCCATAATCTATAAGTTGACTGTTCTCCTCACCAGGTTAAGTTCTGCAGGGGAATGAAATTTAACTCAGAGATGAAGTGCAGAGCATAGAGACATGTTCAATAAATGTGGAGAAAAATGAGACAGTGAAAGAAAATACAAACACACTAAGACCAGCCCTTGATACCAATATATGTGTTTAATCACAGAATAAATAATCTCTTTGTGAACACGTGGAGCACATCCCGCTTTGTTTTGCTTTAACAAATCCCCTAGAGAGTCACTAGCAAGATAAAGAAGAAGGTATGATTTCTGAAGAAATCTCTGGAAACAAAATTAGGCAGGGTATGTAAGCCACCTTGGATCAGGCTTAGACTGAAGTGCCCAGGATGTAGAATGGAGGCAGGGGTTGTTATAGAAGTCAGGTGATTTGGTGGGTGTAGACCACCTTGGAGCAAAGCTCTAAATAAGAGTCTTAAGAAAAATAGTGGGAGTGACTACAGGTTGGTTGTGTGACAGCTCCAGCCTTCTAGAGTGGCTTCAGCCTTTTAAATAGGGGTTTGGATACTCCATTTTTCTCATCCACAGAGCAGTCTTTCAATGCCACTCGAAACCACTGAGACCCAATAGAGTAGATTCACTCAAACCAATGTGTTCTGTGGCCTCAACCATCTTCTAATTCAGCCTTATTATAACCAGGTTTCCAAAACTGATTTCGTTAAACCAAAATTTCATGGAAATTTTATTATAAAAGTATATCCATGATTAGCACATTTACTCTTCCCTACTCTCTTCAGCATTATTATTTATTTATATCTTTGCAAACGGCATTTTCTGTAGAAAATATGAAGCTGTCTGTCACTTTTCTTCTATACTGTTGTCACTTGTGTTTAAAAAGCTCACACCTTTTACCCTGCTATCTTGGGAAAGAAAATATCCACCAAACAAAAAAAGCCCCTGATCAAGATTTCAAAATCAAAAGGTGGGTATATCAATCAAGAAGTTTCTCACCCAATACAGGAGGGTTTTCTTTTTTCCTTTCATAGTCTTCTTCTAAGCTCTTTTCATTAAATCACAATGCCAGGCAAAGTCAGGGGCATGCTGTGCCTGTCATTGTGGTTTATAGATCAAATGAAAGCCAGTATTAATCATCTTGCTTGATTCTGGAACCTATTAATTTTCCAAGAACAGTACCCCAATGACACGAGTCCTTCATTCTGTGATCTGATGCAGTGTCATTTGCTTTTCCTCCTCTCCGAGTAAACCTCAGAAAATGTTAGTTACATAAAACCATTTAAAAGTAAACCTTTATCTTTTCACTGGCCAAGTAGATGAAAGTTCCATTTAACAAATCTATACTTTGCCTCATTATCCTCGGGATTCTTTAAAAAATAGTTAGATTCTGGGTCTAGGCCTATGAACTAGAGATAAACTTGAGTTTCTTTTCCCTTTATTATCAAGGACTTTATGGAGAATGGACAGCTCTCAGATCTGGTATCCTCAATTTTTTTGGTAATGAGTGTTTTTTAAAATATTCCAAAGTCTTTGAAGTTTTGGGAAGAAGATGATGCTGAGGATAAAGTCCTCACAATATCAAAGTTCTTAGGAGAAACTCTGTATATAGTAGACCCTACATAAATATTGTTCAATGAATCAGTGGCGTTGAGGGCAGAACATCCTTTCCATCCTCACCTTTATCTCCAGTGAGAAGAGGATGGTAAAGGAGCTGGGGGGTGCTACCAGGTAAGGCCACAATATGCCTTCACTGGAACCATTATTTAACTAGATCAAGATTGCGTCCTTTTATTAAAGCTTATTTCTGGGGAGCATGTTGTCAGTGTATTCTCTGGTAAAGCATGTGCACCTTGGATTTGACTCTAAATAATGTCATTAAATTAAATATTGAATGTCATAGCTTCAGAAAATATAAGTCAAACGTTCGTTCATTACGAGCGTAGTAAAGCTCTTAAGTTACAAAAAAGAATGAAGTCAGAACTGGACAAAGAGAGCAGAGGTTTTCAGCGAGGGTTTTTAACCTAAGGGCAATTCTTTATACATATGAGAACATATAAAGTCCAGTTTATGGAAAGACGTTTCATTTATCTTCCAGAGTTATCTATGCAAAAAAAAAAAATATATATATATATATATATATCTATATCTATATATATCTTTGGCTATACTGCACCTGTATGGTCTTGTTGAGGTGACCAAGTAGTAGAAGAACAAAGTTAATCTCATATTGCACCTGGTTTTCATTTCAGCTTTTCTCTGCCTCTTCATTTACTGTTATGTTTAATGCCAGGTTCTGTTTTTAGCTTTGAGAGAGGGGAAGAGTGTAGAAAATACTTGTAACATCTGTAGCAATGGACAGAAGAATGGATAATAATAGGAAATGTCTACATACCATCTGGTATAAACACAGATGTGTGTTTTCTTTAAAAATAAAAATCCTGCACTCTAAAAGGGGAAGATTTACAACATTCTAGAGAAAGTCAAGAACCCATTCTTAAGTGGCTCTTAATTGACAAGATGCAATCCTCCCTGTTCATTGCCATTTTATTTATAGAACTCCACTGGTGGGCGCTGCTCATTTTCCCTACAAATTTTGTGTGCAGAGGTCATGGTGCTTTCCAGAATCAGTGGCAATACCGCACAAATTCTTTATGTCAAGTGTTACATTTCTTTATCTCTTTATGTACCTGGAATGGTAAACCCAGAATGAGGATATTCTATGTTTCCTCTAAAACCTCACCATGGAGTTTAAAAGCTTAAAGAAAAAGGCGTAAGGTCGAATTGCTAAGGGAGATTCGGCATATTTTATAAAGTTATACAATTTTAATTCTTAACTACTTCATAAGAGAGTCTATCTGCAAAACAAACCACTCATAGGGAAGATTGTCCTTTCTTCCCCTTTCTTTTTAGCATTTATACATTTAGTACCAATAACAAATTCACCAAACTTACTTAACTTAGTATTAAACTCACATTTTTATTAGGCAACCCACACTTCTCAAATTCAGAGGGGTCTATTATGTATCTTAGAAGAACAAAAGTTTCTGAGGCTATGTCCATTGAGAGATCACCAACAGGTTAAATTACTCCAGAAATAAAAGTGTAGATACCGTTGTAAATATTGGTATGTTGAGGTCATCCCAAGGGCAATCTGGAAGACTTCCATGGGCCGCTGTCTTTGAAAGTCATGGAAATGTCTGGTAAATATGGAAAGCAATAAGAATTATGAAATGCCTTCTGTATGAATGCTCATAAGTTTCACCCACCAAAGGAAAGAACAGGACCAGTCTTGTATGGATAGAATGTATGCTTAGGAAGATGTTTGTCCTTACCCTCTAAAATTTCTCTCAGTGCAATGAATCCATTTGGCCTGGAGAAAATAAATTTAATGTCATTTTAAAAGCCTGGTTTTCACTTCTACCTATGAAAAACAAATTACAAAATTAAAAAGCACATTCTAGTTATTCAGGTTTATTAGCCTATAGTTAAGAACCATATTCCCAGTGCTATTTACTTTTGGCACTCTGCTCACATGGGAGCCCATGAAATCTAGTGGTACATAAAATTCTCATTGAAGTCAGGAGATATTTGACCATGGTAAAAATTGGGCCCTCAGTCTCTAACCTTTTGGCCTACCATTTTTTGTTGTTTCTGTGTTCTCACTCTTTGATTCTTTTCTAGGTTGTTCGTCATTTGGCAGAGATACCTGCTAACTATGTGCTCATTTGATGTATTCAGTACCGACCTGTAAAACTGACCTTATCTTGGTTCTTGGATTGTCTTGTTTTGCTTTCACTGAAAAAAAAAAAAAAAAAAAAGATACTAAAAAACAAATCAAAACAAAAACGAACACAACCAGTCTCCATAGATAGAATCCATTTATCTTGTTTTCTCAAAGATTTATCTTTCATTGTTTCAAGAACTTTCAACAAATAAGCATTAGAGGAAAAGTGCTGACAATTTCAACTTCATTAGTTCAAATGTTATTTTTTCAATGTCAAAACTTAAAAAGCTTATCTAGAAAAGAAATGATTCAAGGCGGTTGTTACAGAATAATTACAGATTTACTCTTAGAGGAAAGCATAATTGCCTATGTACTACATTAAGTGAATATAAACTCCTTCTACGTCATGTAGTTAAAATAAACCAGACACTTTCTGGAAATTACAGTATGAAATTCACTCATGTCTACCGTCTCGCCCTGGTGTCGCTCTGCTAGACTGGGAATGATGGAACAGGAAGGGGCAGCAGGGTCCCTACATTATTGCTGAGGAGAGTGGCTGCAAGTTGAGTAAGCTGAACGTAGATTTGAAAGATGGGACAACTTCTAAATTGATGTCAGGGCTATAAATACCTGGGAAGCTGCCACCGGAATTTCCAGCCCTGCAAGTAGTTACAAGAAATGGGGAAAGTTCTTTTAAACAAAGATTACTGCCTGGCTGCAAATCTGGGAAAGACAAGGCAACAAAGTATGAGCCTCTCAAAGAGTGGCTTGGGCCAGACCTCGAGGAGTCATCACCGTGTGTGTACCGGACAGAAAGGGTGCTCGTTCTTGCACTGACCTTTACAGCGGGCTGCACAGACCCTTCTGTTGCTCAGTTTACTATGGTTTGAAGCTTTCACACATGTTGGATGACTCTCCAAATACGGTTTACATAACAGCCCAGCTCATGTCTACACATGGAAAACCATATAAAATAACAAATAAAAGTTTACTAAGCTGACACCTATTTCCTATTTTTAGTATATGCCATGCATGCACTCTGTCTTGTACTTCATAAACTATTCTCTTCTATTTTATATAGATAGTAGATAAATCTATAAGAAATCTATCTAAAAATTTTTTCTAAGAGAGAGAGAGCAGGGGAAGGGCAGAGAGAGAGGGGGAGAGAGGAACTGAAGCAGGCTCTGCGCTGACAGCAGCAAGCCCGATGCAGGGGCTCGAACTCACAAACCATGAGATCATGGCCTAAGCCAAAGTCATATGCTTAACCAACTGAGCCACCCAGGCATCCCAGAAATCTATCTATAAATTTTAGATAAAATTGAAGATCTATAATGTAGAGATGTATATCATGTATAGATAAATATAGATAACATATCTTTTCTATTTATATAAATGTGAATCATAACTTGCCAGTGGTCTGAGACCACAGTTTGAAAACAGTCAGTTATAGGGGCACCTGGGTGGCTCAGTCAGTTGAGCAACCGACTCTTAGTTTTGGCTCAGGTCATGATCTCATGTTGATGAGATCAAGCCCACTTTGGGCTCTGTGCTAACAGCACGGAGTATGCTTGGGATTCTCTCTCTGCCCCTCCCCACACATGCTCCTGCACATGCTCCCTCTCTCTCTCAAAATAAATAAATTAAAAAAAAAAAAAAAAGAAGTATAGTAAATCCTTCCACAGTGGAGGAAGCTGTCAAGGAAGCTCCAGTGCTTCTCACCTGCCAAAGGGGAGTCTGCTGTTTTGCCTGGTTTCCCTCAACACCAGTGCACCCAGTTTGCACAGAGTTAATTTACGCTTATTACTCTAAGTGTTCTGACGTATTCTCTTTGGGTCATTTTGTATGTTCAGCTTGAATGAAAAGTAGAACAACAGGGGCCATGGCTGCTTGGCTCCTGTGTCTCCTTTTATAGCTCCTCCCAGGACCTCGCACAGCACATCCATGCTGCTGGATGGCGGATAGGTGCTGCTGACTGCTAACACAGTTACGTGACAATGGGAAAACAATATAGTTTGATGGGGTGCATGGAATTGTATATACAGACATTTTTTCCTAACTGAAGCATTTTAGTCTGTAAAACTGGTTGAACTAAAAGTTCAAATTTAAAAGCATATAGTTTGTCCATGATGCTCTCTACCATTCAATCCTTCACCTGTTTATTCATTCATGCCTCAAATATGTATTGAGTGGCTACTATTTGCCAGAAGTTATTTTAGGTGCTGTGTATACACAGTTCATGCCCTCCAACAATGTGAGATATAAGGTAACAGGTTTTTCTCAAAACTGTGGTTTATTAAAAATTAATAATTGAATTGTCTAATTTTGATTTAGCTGGTACAGATTTCTTGTGTTTACTTTGCTTCCTCAAGGTCATTAATGATATAATCTAAAATAATACCTGATTAAAAAAAAAAACTTACCTTACCAAAAAATGTGCTTGGTAGCATCCCATTTGCTCCCTGCTCATGGCAACCTTTGGATCTCAAAATTGATCATAATCCTGTGTTCGTGAAAACTCTCATATTGGTCCATTCAAAGCCCATTCATCCAACTACTTACCTACCTACCTACCATATATAAACTGATTTATAGATGTCATATGTTCCCAAATATACCAATGTTGTAAAGTTGTTGTAATTAAAGCAGCACTTACAAGTGTCTGTGGTCAGGGTTATTACTTTTTTGTTGCCAGAGGAACAGAACAGAGACCTTGAAACAGACTTGTGCGACTTTTAGTACATGTCTGAGGGGATGTGGTAGATCACTGGGGAAAGGAAAGGCAATTGAATCAACTGAGCTAGGAACACATGTGGATCGCCAGCATTGCCTAAAGACAGACTAAGAAATTAAGTGTCAGAAGCTAAACTTGAAAACTTTTAGAAGAAAATATGGGTGAAAAGTCTTTCTGGCCTCAAAACGGAGAAGGATTTCTTAAGATACAGAAGTACTAATCACAAAGGAGATCACTGATAAACTTGACTACTCTAAAATTAAGAACTTCTGCTCATCAAGCCATCTTTTAAAAAAGATAGAAGACAAGCTAGAGACTGGGGGATGTGGCACACATAACCGACAAGGATCAGAACCCAAATGACGCGAGCATTCCATAAATTAAAAATGATACGCATCCGGCTTTCCTTCTCTACTCACAAACGTATCCTTGCTTCCTCTTGATTCTCCTATTCATCCAACACCAAATTAGATATGGTTTGAGTGAGTTGTTCATTACTATCTTTATGCCATTTCCTCACACTAGAATATGGCCACCACCCGCTGGACTGTTGACACCCCAAACATTTCTGTGGGTAAAATCCATTACTCCCAAGAACCTTCTTTGAGGACTCCCACCCATCACTGCTTATTCCTTCAAAATTCACAGAGTCCATTCATATTTGAATACTATATTCACATATTTATTTTTGAATTCTGATTTTTTAGATATTGTATCCATCCTGTTACACTTTAACTTTCCCCCCAATTTAAGAACTCTTGCATTCCATTCTATTTTCAAGGTTCCTCCTCTGCCTGGCTTTTCCATAGACAGCTTAGCCTAGTGTTGTCCCTGTGATGGGGACTCCGCAAGTGGCTGACTGGCTGCAACCATAAAGATTTTATTCACTTTCATCACGAGCACTTCAAAAAAGTAGAACAAAATTAAGGTGGATTTATCCAAGGAAATAAGAAGAAAAAGACAGCAGTTTGTGCAAGTAAATGCCTGACAGAGATCTTAGGCCGGTTATAGAGACATATGGAAGAGATTTAAAAATATCCATTTACAAAGAAATTGTGAAGGAGGAGGAAAGCAATGTAAACAAGCCAAATTAAGGAAAAATTACATATTGGAGCAAGACAATAAGCAGCAAGTTCCAGAAAACATTTCAATGGCAGTAAAAAGTTCAAATAGGGTGGCAACAAATAAAAGTAAATGACTGAACCAATTAGGACTCTAAGCAAGAGATTGCTTAGAAGATAAAAACCCAGATGTGTTTGTATCTCTTACTTTAGAAAAAGTAGGCAGAGAGCTACCTTCATCAGACAACAATTTTCCTGGGACAACAGATGTAGGCAGTTAAAAGAAAAAAAAAAGTTACCTGCAAGCAAATTAGATGAGGCAGAAATTCTAGATAGTCTATGTTCATGATTTGTGTAAGAAAAAAAGTGATAAAGCATTGATTTAGGCATTTTTCAACTTTTTTTTTTTTTTTTTATTTTGGGACAGAGAGAGACAGAGCATGAACGGGGGAGGGGCAGAGAGAGAGGGAGACACAGAATCGGAAACAGGATCCAGGCTCCGAGCCATCAGCCCAGAGCCCGACGCGGGGCTCGAACTCACGGACCGCGAGATCGTGACCTGGCTGAAGCCAGACGCTTAACCGACTGCGCCACCCAGGCGCCCCAAGATTTAGGCATTTTTAAGATGAGACCAGGATCATAAGGTCTCAGAAGGATGACAATATAACTAGGTAGGAATTAATCTATTGACTAAAGATTGTATAGGTTGAGCTATCAACAGTGACTTTAGTTTAGGCATTTAAGATGCTCCAATTTCTTTGATGACTCAAAAGTACTAGAATGAAGGAAGTTATTTGTAAATTGGAACTTCACTAAAACATTACCTTCTAGTAGTGAAATATACAAGGGAAATCCACCTGCTTTTCAGCCTACGGCTGCTGGGTTATGTGAGCACCAAAAAATCCACATTATGAAGCTGGTTCATGTGGAAGGTTCTTCTTTGACAGGAATCCTGAGAATAGGATTTCAGTACAGTGAGGCACCATCTTCCCCCCTGAGGTGCCTGTGGTCGGCACACATTTTGGGTTGAAACCTAGACATCAACAGTTTTGGGGCAGTAATTCCATGCCTAGTGCTGCCTGAAATGCTGTCAGATTAGGTCAGAGAAAGACAAATGTTTTCTGACATTCTGCATTCTGTATGCATGCAGTGGATTAATATAGATGCATCCACTCAGTCTTTAGCCAGTCATGGAAGGCACCAGGGGTGAAATGAGAAGCATGGAGGCTCTGGAAACTGAAAATATGAGATCAAGTCCAGGCTCTGTTGCATGCTGGGTGACCTTGGGTAACTCACTCTTCCCGAACCTAATCTGATAAATGGGGGTAGGAGTTTGGGGTTGTGGGGGGTTATCTCCATCCCAGGGTTATTGTGAGAATAGCTTTTGAGCATGCATGTGAGAAAACTTTTGTAATCATTAATGTCCTGTAAAATGAGAAAAGTCAAAGAGGATGAGAACTGAGAAGTCTTAACCTTTAGGATCTGATAGATCACTGATTTTATTGGAAGTGGAAATTTGACTGAGGAGATGATAGATCTGATTGAGGAAAGGGTGGGAAAGTGTAAACAGCGAGCAGAGACAGTTTTTTCTAAAAAGTTTGTGCATTTGCCTCCTTAAATAGATTAAGCTTTTAAGTCAGAGATTGTATTTTGTTTTTTAGAAGATATTTCAAGGGGAACCTGGCTGGCTCAGTCGGTTAAACATCTGACTTTGGCTCAGGTCATAAGATCTCAAGGTACCTGAGTTGTGGCCCCACACTGGGCTTGCTGCTGTCAGCACAGAGACTGCTTTGATCCTCAGTCTCTCTCTCTGTCCCTCCCCCACTCACACATGCTTTCCCTTTCTCAAAAATACATAAACATTAAAAAATATATATATCTCAGGGCACCTGGGTGGCTCAGTCGGTTGAGCGTCTGACTGCGGCTCAGGTCATGATCTCACGGTCCGTGAGTTCAAGCCCCACGTCGGGCTCTGTGCTGACATCTCAGAGCTTGGAGCCTGCTTTAGATTCTGTGTCTCCCTCTCTCTCTGCTCTCTGCCCCTCCCCTGCTCATGCTGTGTCTCTCTCTGTCTCTCAAAAATAAATAAACGTTTAAAAATTTATTATTTTTTAAATGTTTATTTATTTTTGACAGAGAGAGAGAGAGACAGAGCATGAGCGGGGGAGGAGCAGAGAAAGAGACACACAGAATAAGATGCAGGCTCCAGGCTCTGATCTGTCAGCACAGACCCCACGCGGGGCTCGAACTCACAGACCGTGAGATCATGACCTGAGCCGCAGTCGGATGCTCAACAAACTGAGCTACCCAGGCTCCCCACGTTTAAAAAATTTTTAAGAAAATATCAAGTTCCACTACAGAGCTACATATAAGGTTATCATGTACGAATAGTCACTTAAAATTTTGGTTAAACAAATGTTGATGATACAAGAAAGAATGAAAGAAGACAGTAGCTTTAGGTGAAGCAAAATCAAGGGAGAGTTTCCATTTTGTTTTGAAAATAGTAGACCCCTAAATGTAATTGTAACAGAGCAGACTTTGCAGGTATTATCTGAACTGGTGGAGCCATGCAAGAAGAAATAAGATCAAGAATAAAGAGGGCTGTACTGAAAGAACCATGAGAAATCGGCATCAGGTGTGCAGCTAGGTGGCATCATCTTGGAGATCCTAAAGGTAGAAAAATGCTAAGGTGTTCTTTGTGGTGAAGAAAAAAGTTGACAATGCTGAAGTCAGGTGGTGTTTACCTTCCAGGCATGCAGGAGATTGGTTTTTCCTGTTGGTTAAGAGGGCGGGTTTGGGGATTTGAGATGGTTGAATGTTGCCTAAGAAGTTAATATGAGATAAGAAATGGATAGTTGAAAGGGACCTGGTGTAGGGATATCAGGATATCAGGAGTGATGAAAAGGAAGACTGAGTGTGAATTACAGGTTAGGAATACTGAAGAGGGAGGGCTTAGTGGCTAGATATTTAGTCGTTATCATTGGAGTATACCTGGGGAAAGAAAGGTGTACTTGTGGCTTGCCAAACTTTTGTCTCGAATGGCCCGACCTGACAGTTTATTTTTTCTTTCAATAGAAGAGGATAAGCAGGATGCCTGTTACACAACTTAAGAATTGCTTAGAAGAGGGGTGCCTGGCTGGCTCAGTTGGCTAAGCACCCGACTCTTGGTTTCAGCTCAGGTCATGATCTCACCGTTTGTGGGTTCGAACCCCGTGTTGGGCTCTGCAGCTGGCAGGGTGGAGCCTGCTTGGCATTCTCTCTCTCTCTCCCTCTCTTTCTACCCCTCCCCCATTCATCCTGTCTCTGTGTCTCTCAAAATAAATAAATAAACTTAAAAAAAGAGAATTGCTTAGAAGAAATAAGCTTTTGAATTAGAAATGAGGAAAATTAATAGGCAAATTTGGAAGCACTATGAGGAAGAAATATTGAATAATTGAATCTGCCTAGAGATGGCAGGGTTGTCTTGAGAAGAGTAAACTCCTAGGAATAGGAAAATTCATGTGGGCCAGGGAATATGATGACCAGTTGGGATTAAAACAAATGAAGTTTAATCTCATGATTCTTGGGGTGAGGTTGAGTGGCATCCCAAGGCTAACCTAGACAGACTATGCCTCTTCCTTCCTTGTCCAAATTGTGCTGAATATTTATTTTTTCATTAAGCAAAATAAATACATAGATTGCAACAAATAAACTCTAGGTTTCAAAAACTCTGATACTTCAGCAGATTGTTGAACTAGTTTTTGAATTTGCTAAAACTGAGTGTATATTACTTCATCCTGTGCCCACTGATTTTTGGAAGGCATTTATCACTTTTATTACAACAGTTACTATGTGATTATATCATGCTTATAAAGTGTCTAGTTAACGTAAAATAGAATAATTTATTTTACCATTTTTCTGTTGTTGGGCACTTAGTTTGCTACCCATTTTTCTTCTTATTCAAGCTAAAACCTAATGAATATCTTTGTACCTATTGCTTTGCTTTGATGTGTTTGTATGTCTCCGGGATAATGTGGGCTTGCTGTGTTGAAGGGTATGTACACGAATAAGGTAACTTCCTGAGAGGTTATATCAATTTACAGTCCTATTAATAGTGCATGAGAGCATGCCCAATTGTTTAATAGTCTCATATAACAGATAAGTATGACCTTAGTATGATGAAGAAAATAAAAAGTAAACTCTGTCTTGAGGCTTTTAAATCAGGAAAACTTAACATATGTGAAAGAAATAGATGATATATACCAAAGAATACAATAATGAAGGTATATCCAAGTATATTTTATGTGACTTGTATAGTGTGCTTGAAATGTATCAATCAAAACTTTTGCAAATCAGTTTATATGGATGGGTTTTAGATTTCCTTCCATCTGTGCATGCATTGATTTATTTTGCTTCTGATCACACTTTATCAGTTATCTTCTCCTTTCCTCTTTATGTTGCAACCAATCATTTTCCACGTTACTTACTACAAAGTCCTAACAAACATTAAAAATAACTACATAATATTCCTTTAACAAGATGTGTTTAACTATTCTCCTTTGATTGCCTTCAGTTTTCCTTATCATTAGTAAAGCAATGACACTTTCTTTTGGCCCGTTTTTTCCCTCTACATTTAACATTGTTTCCATAAGATATAGCCTTATATTGAAATTACTGAGTCAATAATCATTTTAAGAGTTTGGTAAATATGGCAAAATTTACCAGTAGGAAAATTTGCACCAATGAATAAGAAGACCATTTCACCAGACCTTTGCTACAATGTTATATTTATGTAAGTTTTAAAAAGTCTGCTAATTTGATGGTATTGTATGCTGTTTTTTTTAAATTTTTTCTTAACGTTTATTTATTTTTGAGACAGAGAGAGACAGAGCATGAACGGGGGAGGGCCAGAGAGAGGGAGACACAGAATCCAAAACAGGCTCCAGGCTCTGAGCTGTCAGCACAGAGCCCGACGCGGGGCTTGAACCCACGGACCGCGAGATCATGACCTGAGCCAAAGTCAGACGCTTAACCGACTGAGACACCCAGGCGCCCCTTGCATGCTGTTTTAAATAAATGTTTTTGGGGGTGCCTGCATGGCTCAGTTGGTTAAGCATCTACCTTCAGCTCAGGTCATGATCTCATGGTTCACGGGTTTGAGCCTCAAATTGGGCTCTATGCTGACAGCAGCCCCTCTTCTGCTTGCTCCCTCTCTGAAAAATAAACATTTTATGAATGTTTTTAAATTTTTAGTGAGCATGAACTTTGCATATACTTGTCCTTTGTTTATACAAGATTGTCCTTTAGCCTAATTTCTCAACCTTGGCTACTGGTGGATAATACTTTGTTGTGGGAAGTGTCCTGTGTGTTGCAGATTGATTAGTAGTATCCCAGTTCTCTACATACTAGATGCCTGCAGCACCCCTAACTTGTAATAACCAAAAATGTCTCCAGATATTGCTAATTATCTGCCGGGGGATAAAATCAGACCTTCTGAAGAATCTTATTTTTATTTATTTATTTATTTATTTTTGGGACAGAGAGAGACAGAGCATGAACGGGGGAGGGGCAGAGAGAGAGGGAGACACAGAATCGGAAACAGGCTCCAGGCTCCGAGCCATCAGCCCAGAGCCTGATGCGGGGCTCGAACTCACAGACCGTGAGATCGTGACCTGGCTGAAGTCGGAGGCTTAACCTGACTGCGCCACCCAGGCGCCCCCTGAAGAATCTTATTTTTAGCAAATAAATTTTCAATAATATAGTAAACTACTTATTTAGTCATTCTGTTTGGAAAGTTTAGATGCTGTTGGTGTGCCTGGGTGGCTCAGTCAGTTAAGCATCTGATTCCGGGTCAGGTCATGATCTCATGTTCATGAGTTCGAGCCCTGTATCAGGCTTTCTGCTGTCAGTGCAGAGCCCACTTTGGATCCTCTGTCCCCCTCTCTCTGTCCGCCTCCCCCACCTCACACATGCGCTCTCTCTCTCTCTCTCTCTCTCTCTCGCTCAAAAAATAAACGCTAAAAAAAAGTTTAGATGTTTATATCTGAAGTAAGAAATATTCATCTGTTAAGTGTGAAATAACAGCAAGTGAGGACAGGCTAAAAAATGAAGCTTTTTGAAGTTTTTTTCTTTTTAATGTTTACTTATTTGTATTTTTTTTTTTTTTTTTTTTTTTTTTTTTTGAGAGAGAGTGTGCGAGCAAGGCAGGAGCAGAGAGAGAGGGGGTGGGGGACAGAGGATCCCAAGCAGGCTCTGGGCTGACAGCAGAGAGTCACATGCAGGGCTCGAACTCAAACCATGAGATCATGACCTGAACCAAAGTTGGACACTCAACCGACTGAGCCACCCAGGCACCCGCTTTTGAGGGTTTTTAAAAACTAACAGAGCCTATTAAGGTCAACTTGTAAAGTTTCTTGATAGTGCTAAAGCTGAACAGATAGGGAAACAGAGGGCAAGGAATTTAATTCAACTGCCCAAGTTCACTTTCCAAATAGCTGGGACTAGAAATTCAAGTCTCTATGCCCAGGCTTTAGGTCTTTTCATAATCCAACACTATAGCTTAGGCCATTCTGCTCTCCATTATAACACAGCTGGGTCCATCTCCTTTAAAGGAACCTTGTTCAGAAAACCTGCCTAAGCTACAATAATTTTAACCTCTCCACTGGAATATGCCTCTATTAGCATGGAATTCTTCAGCTAATATTTGATGTCACTTGTACATAAGGGTTGATCCCAATAATTTGAAAATTCTTGGAGGGTAGTTAGGTCGAGGGCTCTGACCCTAGAGGGCACTCACAAAACAGTACTAACTAGGGCAGCTTCAACAGCATCTTGAATTATCTTATTAGGATTATGATGTCCACTTAAACTGGCCAAGAGGTGCTAGCCCCTTATAAAAAGGAGATGAGCTTTGGCCGGCAGTAAGGAAGGAAGTAGAAAATGTGGGCCAAAACTATTCTCAAATTGGGTACATGATTAGTAAGTTATCTTTAATAAGATTGAGAGATGGGAAAAGTACTGATAAATTGGAAAATGAGGGACCTGAGAGGCTAACTGAAAATGTTAAGTTACTACAGGGAAAACAACACGCAGTTAGTATTGGAGTAGAAATGGAAACAGCAACCATTGTTTGGTCTATAGTAAAACCATATCGTTTCTATGGAGCGTAGAACTCTGTGTTTTTCTCCACTGTATCCCCAGTGCCTAACGCAGACTTGTACATCAAACATATAATATTTGGTGAAGAAATGATTGGATGACTGTGTGAACCTCGCTTCCTGAAAATCACTCCCTTTGCTGCCACAGAGTCAGGGTCTGGCCTTACATGAGCTGCATTCAAGCTTGCGTTGAATGCCTACAACTGATTTGGTTCAGTCCAGGCACTGCAGGTGTTGGATGAATGCTAACAAAAAACAAGAACCAGCCTTAGGCTTTAAGAGTCAGAAAATCTTATTGGAAAGATAGGGTATGAGATAGCTACCATCCTAAGGAGTTGTTTAGAGAAGTTCAAAGGTTGTCCAAAACAGAAGGATTGTGAGAGGTCAAAGTCTACAACATATTTGGAATTTGTCAAGATCTGGGGTCTTCCTCTTCGCCCTCACAACTCCTTTCCTGTAACCCTGCCTTAAGGTTACCAAGTGGAGAATGGCTTCACAAGCTACAGTAGTGGAGTTGCAGCAAGTGAAAAGCAGAAAATTAGGAACCATTTATTATACGAACAGATACTAAGCTGCTCTTTGTAAGGTACTACATATTAGGTATTATAAAGGACTAAAGAACAAGTAGGATATGATTTCTACTCTCAGTGGAACTTATAGTCCCATCATTACTTTTGATTAACCTCAAGAAGAAGCATAGAAGGAACTTTTTAAAGATGAGATGAACTTGAGTTGGAATTTTGGCTCTGTCAATTTGTGACTTTGGCCGTATCACAAACTTACTGACTCTCACTCTCCCCATCTGTAAAATGGTATTCATTATTTCTCCCTCATAGGATTCTATGACAATCACATGAGACAATGCACATACAGTATGTGGAATGCAGTGTTCCTTGATAAGGAATAGAGTGTCAGCTGTTGAGACACTGAACTTCTTAAAAATTATTCAACATGCAAAGTTCAACATCAGTAATTTATCTAAAAGTATGACATAGGTTAAAATGAAAAGTTTTCTTTAAAACTATAATTTTACATCAAAAGGTTCTAGTCATTTGGGAGCTTCCCCAGTTACCAGGCAGTTGTGAGTCAAGTGCGCAAGGGAGAGAACTGAAGAACTCAGCCTAAGGAATAAATCAGTGTTTGTGAAAGGAGTATTACCACATCTTTAGATTTACAAAAACCTGAAGGAAATCAAAATTGCAAATGCAGTTCAAAGAAGATTAATTTTTACATCTATCTCAGAGCAAAGAGCCAAACTCCCAAACTCACATAGGGGAGTATGTGCCATCTAATCAGGAAAGGATTTGGGGATATCGTGAAGTTGGTGGAACCTTCATTTTGGGGCCCAAGGCAGTGCTGGATTAAGTTTCAAAGGGACAGATACAGAAGAAGAGGCATGTTATTACTGCCAATCCGAAGTTAGGGTCGAGAAGGAATGCTTTTACAATATTGATCACCTGTGGACACAAAAGATATTATTGCCTGGAGGGGGGGGTGGATATATTGTATACAAAGCACCAATTCTACTAAATCTCAAAAACATAAATTTTTATGAGGAAAGGGTAAAACCAAGCAGATCTCAGTCACACTTGGGAAAAATACTTAAATAATTAATTTTAAAATATCAGGATAAAGCAATCATAATGTGTTTAATGCAAAAAGGGAAGACATATTAGTTAGCAAGGAATTTAAATGCATGACCCTTCTCTGCTAAGAGTATTCAAATAAAATAGGAAGATAAAAGGAAACAACTCAATGTCTGGTTAAAAATATAACTGGAGGCCAAGAGGCCAATTCTTTTTCACAGAATATTGGTGATTCCCATAAAAACAATCCCCTAAGACAGGTAGAGAAAGAGACTAGCCCAGCTCCTAAAGTAGGCCTGAGATTTAGCAATGAGTTTTATACCTCCTCTCCCTCCAAATGCAGATACCCCAATTAGACTTAACAGATAATACAATTACATTTAAAATGAGATGAATATAAATCACAAATTGATAACTCAGGAATAACCTTATGATTTCCATTTAAAACAAACTTCTTAACACTTTTTTATATTTATTTATTTTTTTAGATTTAAATGTCTAGGTCCAGTGGGAAATTTCTATATAAAACCAACTCATTAGATTCAAAATCAATATCTATTCCATTATTTTTTCATCAAACATGGAAAAATATAGTGAAAATCACCTATCAACAAAACCTCAATATTTGTGTTTCAGTTCATTGTTATCATCTTGAGTAGGCAGACATCCTTAAAATAATTATTATCAGTGAATTTGAACAAATGCTAATTTTTCGCTGAATCCAACTTGGGACTTCTAAGAACAAATTTCACTACAACATGGATGGGCCTAGAACGTATTATGCCAAATGAAATAAGCCAGAGAAAGACAAATACCATATGATTTCACTCATATGTGGAATCCAAAAAACAAATGAACAAACAAAAAGGAGAAACAGATCCATAAGTACATAGAACAAACTGATGGTTGCCAGAGGGGAGGGGATGGGGGGGGGGATTGGTAAATAGATGAAGGGGAGTGGGTGGTACAGGCTTCCAGTTATGAAATGAATAAGTCACAGGAACAAAAAGTACAGCACAGAGAATATAGTCAATGGTGTTGTAATAGTGTTGTAGAGTGACAGATGGTAGCCACCATTATGATGAGCATAGCATAATGTATAGAGTTGCTCAATCACTATACAGTGTACCAAAAACTAATGTAACATTGTTTGTCAACTATACTTCAATAGTAAAAGAAAAAAAAAAAAAACAAGAATAGGGTGAGTGTATTTCTCACAAGTAAGGACACATAATGACATGATGAAATAGAATGAATTTAGAAAAAAGAACAAATGTCAACTAAAACACCTATCCCATTAATTTCTCACACTATGTGGAACATAGTATGTGAAACAAAAGATTTTCTGGTATGTGTAGAATTCATGCACCCTTGTAAACAAATAAAATTTAGTAGCCTATTAAAACAAGGTTTACTATCTTATCTAGTTCTAAGTTGCTCTGAAAGTCCCAGATACAATTTGTTTTGTATTTCTAAGACACTTTAGACCTTATTGCCCAATATGGAGATGAAACTCCTATTTATTTCCCAAGTAGTCGTTGACATAAATTACAATGAACATATATCAGATATTGTAGAGTTTGCAAAATATTTTCCTGTTTGCTTTGTCCTCAGGACCAATATTTTCCCATATTATAGATGAGGAAACCGAAGTTTAGAGTGAATGGAGATTATTATTCAATGCAGCTAGTGAGTAAATGCTACCTACGTCAGAGCTCAAGCCCTGCTTGTCCAACACTAGAACCAGTGCTTTCCGAATTATATCATACTGGAGCCATCTGAAAGTAGAGTTTATAAGGAAAGATTCATAGTGGAGATTATTAAAAAGCTAAACAGGAGTTACGAGATATTCCGAGGGGAAGTTTGCAGTGGCAGAAAAACAAAATATGAGCAAGACATTCATCAGCCAATGGCACCCGCATTCCCATAGTTTCCAAAGTGTTTCGTATACCATTGTCCTTTGAGCATCACAGTAATCTATTGAAACAAGGCTGATATAACTGTCCCGTCTTACAGACGAAGAAACTGAGGTCTCCAGGCTTAAAAGTGAAAGCTGAAATTGGAATTCAAGTTTTCTATCCTAGTCAGTTTTCTTCCACTGCAAGAATGGTTTGCAAAATGTGGCCCTCAGCCCCGAGACAGGTGTTGCTCATGGCGGCAAAGCAGTCTAAAATATCTATAGGGCCTTGTTTTATAACATCTTGTGGTAGAAAACTGTTACCCACTTCTTACTGAGTAAAACTAAGTGATTTATGAAATCTTTTAAATTTGTTGATGTTGTTCTTATCACCAAGTTCTTAATCCAATGGATACTGTGACTATGTGGACATAGTTTTTCTTGCTGCTGTTGTTTGTTTGTTTGTTTTTTGTAATCTCTACACCCAATATGGGGCCTGAACTCATGACCTAAAGATCAAGAGTCACATGCTCTACTGACTTAGCTAGCTAGGTGCCCTATATGTGGACATAGTTAAAAGGAGTTTGTCCGCCTAAGTTCATCAGTATTTCAGAACCAAAGCCTCATACACCTCATAAACACAAATTGTAGGAAAAAGGCTTAAATTAATCCCTTTCTGCTACATTCCTCCTCACTATTGAGGGACCTGTTGTGCTGCACAATCCCTCTGTGTTGCTGCTGTCCTGACAGTCCTCCCAGTGCTCCTCCCCTAGGCTAATAATTCTCTGAGTTGGTTTACACCATCCTTGCCAGGAATGAGTAATAAAGGTTCCAGGAAAATGATGGTCCAAGAGTTTGAGGATAGGAGGACCCCATATGTCAGATACCACAGGCATAGGCAATGCCAAGCTATCCAATAAGCACACATTTGCAATCAGAAAATCTAGGGAAAAGCTATTGTTTCTATATATTTAAATTCTGTGTTTCTTAGTTTAATGTTTCCATGTTGAAGCATATTTAGAAGGGACACATTGCGATTGTTTCAGTGCTCTGGCCTCCAGAGACTTTGATCCCGTCTTGGCTAAGGACATGCAGGCACAGTTCTTAGTTGTGTCATAGGTAAAAAATTGAGAGTTGTCTGCCTCTATTTTATGCTTCTTTCAGCTGTTGTTAGGAAATGTAGCCCTCAAATTAATCTCCACCATAAGTCTCTGCTATAGGTGATTAAAAATAGACAGGGAGGAGAGAAGGATATGGTTGCAGTTTGCAGGACATAAAAAATGCACATGCTGCTAAATTGTGCAAGCCACAGGGAACACTTCTCACAGGTGTTCCACCGGGCAGAGGTTACCTGCCTGCAAGTGCAATCCAAGGTACTGACTTCAGGCTTTAAGGGCCCCTCTCCCTTTCTCTGCGCCTTAGATACCTGGAGATACCAATACTTATCTGAGCTCAGAAGCAACCACACTGCTCCCAGTTCTGAAGTGCAGGGCACTGGGAGCTGGGTGTTTTTCTCAAGGAAGGCTTTTGCCTCTGGAATTTCCTGCCTGTCCCAGTCTGCCAGAACCCCACCTTACTGACCGTCAGGGACTCATGAAAGACTTGTTTTCAGTACAACTTTCACTGATGGGAGGAGACCTTAAGGCCATAATTTTGTGAAAGATAACTTAAGCAATTATCATAACTCGTGATATGTGGGTTATAATGATTTAATGTTGGTGCTTACTTCCTGTACATAGCAATTTCAAATAGGGTACAGATTTAAGAATAAACACACCAGCGTCTGTCCTTAGTAATGAGTAAGTGAGAATACATACCTGGATGTGAAGGTAATTAGAATTCTAAATCTATAAAAGCTGTCTGTCAGATTAATGCTCCTTCTCACCCTGGTAGCTCAGGTGTGCTGGTGCCTCAGTAAACCCTAAATTCCAAGGTGGTTAATAAACACAACCTGCTCCTTTAGAAAGCTCTAGGATGGTGTGCGTGGTGTGTTTGTCAAATCTCAGACCCACCCTGGAGACCAGCATTGGCTTTGGCTGGACACTGAGATATTTACTCTGGACGATTATGCCCAGACATTAACAGCTGAGGGCTTAATTATTGATGGAGTTAGTGTCAATCATTTGAGAATATTATTTTAAAATCATTTGGTCAAAAATAATAAAAACAAAAATCTCTGCCGTGTAACACGTGTCTCTTGTCATTTATTACTCTTGAACTTCTCCACCCAAAGAAGTAATCTCAGAAAACTGCTCTTCTAAAATCATTTTTCCTTCCCCCTTAAATGTTTTCTTTCCAAGCGCTCTCCCTTTCAGAACCCAGCACCTTGGCTGTCTGCACTGTTTTCAGCAGATGCCCCACATCGGGGTTACCAATGACACGTTTTAGTTTTGAAAACTTAAATAAACACGGAAAGAAACCCAGAGGAGCAGAAGCCCCCCCCCCCTCCCCCCCGCCCAAGCCTTTCCGATCCGCGGCGAGGCTGCGATGCCTTCAGCGCTGCGGGCCTTCCCGGCTCCGCCAAAAAATGCCCAGGCTGCTCAGTGTGGTCTTCAAGCCGAGAGCCGGTCAAAGAGGAAAAACAAATAGTTGGCTTGACGACCTCTAAGAAGAGTTTCACTCTGGCTTGACTAATATTTGAAAGATCCGCCCCACCGCGCCGCTTGGCATCTCGGTGTTGGGACCTCGGCGGTTGCCAAGAATTTTTGCAGGGGCTGGAGCCCCGAGGCCGAGGACCGCGCGGAGCTCGGGTCGGGACGGAGCCTCCTCTCCCTCGCTGTGCGCGCACGCCTGGAAAGGCGGGATTTAAAGGCAGCGATGCTGCGGGAGACTCTGCAGTGGCCACGGGCCCCCGAACGGTCCCGCCTCATTCGCCCTAGTGTGTGTGCCTCGCGAGTCCCTGCCTGGTAAACCGTCCACAAGCTTCGGCGCGCGGCAGTGGTACCGGCGCGTCCAAACCCCCGGGGTCGTGGGCCGCGCCGGAGGGCCGGGCCCGAGCGCAGCCCCGGCCGGGCGCGCCCCGCGGGCTCCAGGCACACGCCCCTCACCTGGGCGAGGCAGGGCGCGCAGGCGCTCAGCGCCGGGGCCGCGGCCGGGAGCCTCAGCCCCGCGCCCGCCAGAGTTGGACAGTTCCGGGGCCGCGCCGGGCCGAGCTGTCGCCGGCGCCGCCGCCACCGCCCCGGCTGCAGCAGATAGCGGGAGAGCGTCTGCGCGGAGCTCCAGCGCAGCCCCGGCGGGACCGCCGCAGCCGCCGGAGCGCGAGCAACAGCTTCCCGGCCGGAGGAGCCACTGCCCCACGCGCCAGCGGCCCGCGCGCCGAGGTAAGCCCCGGGCGCCCAGTCCAGCCCGTTGCCCCTGGGACCCGCGCCGCCTTCCCGCCCCGGCCCGCGCGCCTCCTCTCGGCGAGCGGGCAGCGGGGCGCGCCGCCCGAGGGAATGGCCGGGAGCCTCCCCCCGCCCCCCTCCCCAGCACCCCCCTAGAGTTTGCACTTTGTCCGGCGGTCCCACTTGTAGAGGAGGATGCCTAACCGCCGCTTGCCCGGGCTGTGGCGTGAGGCTCCTGTGAACCCCTGGAGTTAGGAGGAAGGCATGGAAGCCAAAGGAATCAAGGAGTCCCCAGCGTGGGCTCCTGGGCTCGGATTCCCAAGGACGGAGGGGAGGATGGAGAAAGGTAGAGGACAAGGAGAGTGCCCCTCTGTGGTTAGCCGCAGTGCCTCCGTCACTTGGGCTTGGAAGTTTGGGGCTGGGCGTCTGTCTCTTCATTACAGGGAAATGGGTAGTTTGGGGAGATGTGGGAGGAAGATAGAAGTCCACACTTAGGGTTCTGAGAAAGTTCTGCAGCTGAAAGAAGGTGAAATGGGGGCGGTGAGGCAGAAAGAAGGTCCCCAAAGTTTGCACTTGCTGGGAGCCTGGGGTGGGGGCGGGGGCGCTGGGTGAAGGTGTCAATGCAAGATGGGAGGACACTGTGGGACTGCGGAAGGGACAAGGAGAAGGGGAGGGGGAGGACCATCTGCTTCGCCACTGTTATTTGCGGGGGCCCGTGGGGAAGAAGGGAGAGCTGGCAGGACGATGCTTCCCCCAAATGTTTCCCCAGGCTCTGGAGGACAAACAGTTTTTATGGTGAACCTGGATGGGGGAGTGTTGTAGTCCTTCAAGGAAAATAAATTGCCATCAAGCCCCGGCCCCCATGATTACAAAATAAACACAGTTTTGGAATGCTCTCAAAAGTTCTTGGATTAGGAAACGTCATCTTCATTTTCATGTAGAGATGTGGTTTGCATTTCTCTTCGGGTTTGCTTTGCTCAGGATCATTACACCAAGGTACATGCAAACTTTGTTAAGATGTAGCAAAAGATGCTCAAATAGAAAAAAAAAAAACCAAACATTTGTGTGATAGGGTCCAGCCTCAAGCTTGGAAACTGGCAGCTTCAGAACAATGCATAAGCTGTAGAAAATACATTTATCAAATTAAAAAGAAGGCTTTTCATAAAGTCAATAAGCTACATCTTAGACAAAGTTAAAGGTTTTGGCTTGAAAGAGCTCCCTTAAATATTTCAGGACCCTATTTCACCGGTTTTCATATCATACTCCTTTCATCTTATTTTGATGCATATGTGCATTGAGTATGTGCTGCCTCTTCTCTGTAATAGATAAATGCCCTTAGAATGCAAATACTGCATTGCAAGTTCTGTTGTTACTTAAAGCTTTTGAGGTGGAAAAAAATGTTTATTTAGTCAAACTGTTGGTTGTAGTTCAGATTCTGTATTCCCATAAATCAAATATTTGTGGATTTATAATTTACACTGCTACTCATTTCCAAAAATGATTTGAGGAAGCTTGGAATGAAAACCACAAATCAAATAGCTATTCTTGTAGATCTCCTTGACCTCTCATGGATGCGTTTGTAGTAAAATGCTTTTGAGAAGGTGAATTCTCCTAACAAAGGAAAAATTACTGCTCTCCCTGGAATCATCCTAGTGAGATAAATGTTTTGCAGCATAATTCCATTCCTTATGTACTTCATTTGCATTATATTATTTTATGTTACATAAGTAATGATGTCTTTATAGAAGTTTAACGGCTAAGCAGCACCTATATTAAAGAAAACAATGGTGATATTTAATAGCATTTTACCAAATATACAGATTCACTGAGCAAAAAGAGAACAGTGAACTTAATGTATCCTTCTTGAACGGAGGCAGAAAGGGAACCAAGGGAGGTGTCTCCTCTGCAGTCAGATGAGAGAAGGAACTGTCATTAGTACTTGTCACCCCTAAACATGGCCAATTAGTGAGACCTGTCAGCAGTTAGAAGATAACTTTACCAAGCGTTAACTATCATTAAGGATTATCAAGGTATATCAGGTGTTCTCAGCATTCTTTCTCTCAGGCTAGTGACCTGGCTCAGAGAGAAAAAAAAAAAAAATCCTGCAAAACAAACATAACTCTGAAAGGTAAGATGTCTACTCAGCATAATGCTTGTGTGGAGCTCCCACCATGGAAGAGATAAGAATCTTCAATTGCTAGACCACCTCCCCTTACTTTAGATTTTTTCTTCCAGCTGAGTTTGAAGATATCATTGCATGATTTTTTTATAGCAATTTATATTAAAAAATACGAGCAATTAGTTTACTTCTCACAGGAGTAATGGCTTCATTTGTGAAAATCTTTGCTCATAGAAGTAAAGAGCAGAATTGGCTTTCTGCTGTTCCTGGAAGATCCTATGTCTTCCAAGATCTAAAGAACAATGAGTGTATTTGTCCCAATTTCCCACTGCGTTATACTTCTGTGTTTTTATTGTGACTCCCCCCACCCGCACTATTTCACTGTCTCTATTCTGCCATGTCCCCTAGTTCTGTCTCCTGTGTCTCAGTATCATCTTCTTATCCTACCTTTTCTTTTTCATTTTTTTTTATTCGGCAGTTCTGATCCTCTTTGCTTTATAGATGATCTCCTTTTTGCTTTTTTGCATGTTACCTTTTATTCATGGTGTCCCTTTATTAGTGCTGGATTATTTTCCAAAAGTGGGATTCCTAAGTCTACTTTCCTTCCTAAATTTTGTATTGACAATTTGAATTAGCTGTGAGATGCCTCTATATTTCTCTCAAGTGCCTTAAACTAACAGGTCTAAACTCTAATCAACATCTTTCTTGTTACAGGAAAAGAAGTGACTGCCAATTTCTGTATTCCCCCCAGTCACCCAGGACCTTCCCAATATCTTTGCTTTCCAAATACAATTTCACAGATAAGTTCTAAGGACTCCATCTCCATATGATGTCTCATAATGCCTTCTTCTCCACCTTTTATTCCCACAGGGACTTTGTTCAGACTCTTATCCCTTTCTAGAGACTACACTAATGTCTTCCTGACTAGTTTCCCATATCCAGTCTCTCTCATTCCCAACCCATTTTACACTTGGTTTGCAGAATAAGCTTCTTAAAGCAGAGCCAAGCTCAGACACTGGCTAATGAACTTTTCCCCAGTGGCCTACCAAATACCATATGAACCTCGTCTCTGACATTTTATAGACCCTTTGCAGTCCAGGCCAAAAGTAGCTCCACATTTTTACTCTGATCTCATAGATTCACTCTCTCATTCATTCATTTGTTCATTCACCGTTTTATGGATATCTGAGTGTCTGCTGCATGCCAGGCACAGCTGTAGGTAGTACTTTTGGAAATACCTCTTGTATTAGCTTAATGATATGCTTTACGTGTTAATTTTCAATGATGGAATCCACTGTTAAAATATAATCTTATGTGGTTGAAATGGGGCCCCAGCAATCCCACTGACCTCTCATCCCTACCCTTAGTAGGGTTTGAGGCATCGTCAGAGTCGTGAGTCTCCCTGAAACTATTGGAAACACTGCTCTAGGCAGAAGGCAGTGTTCCCTCAACACACAGCTGGCTTCTGAGTTCTCTGTCTGGGTTTAGGCTGTTCCCTCTGCCTGGAATAGGCCCTCCCACTTCCCCATTACCATTTCCAGCTGTCAGAAAGTCCACTGAGTTGCTCTGCACGTCTCTGAGCTCCAGTTTCTGCTCCTCCAACCCTGTAACATTTTGCTTGGCCTCTTCTTGGAGCACAAGTCATTGTATTCCTCCTATATTTGTGCTTTCTGCATTGTCCCCTAAGGGCACCACACCAACTTTGCCTAACCTCAGGCCTTCCTTTCCTGAAATACCCAGCGGGGGGGTTAGGGGCTGGCTTATTGTGGGACATCAACAAGTAATTTAATTAGACTGAATTCTACCTAGTTCTCTAGTCCCAACTTCTGCCTGTAATAGCTCCTTGTTTTAACAACCCAGTGCGGCTCTTACAGTAGAACCAGGGCTCTCAAATTTGAATATGCATCTAAATCACAAGGAGATCTTATTAAAGTGCAGATTCTGGTTTAGCAGGTCTGACTTGGGGCCAGAGGTACTGCATTTCTAAGGGATTCCCAGCCTATGTTGAAACAGCTGATCCTTGAACTTGAGTAAGGTAGTAGATAACTTCACAGTTTGGGGAGTTTCCAGCAGCTCCTGCCTCTCTGTCTGGTGATTTTCCTACAATTAGTGCTTGCTTCCATGTTACTTTCTATGCTGAAAGTATTTGAGGACTTGACATGCTTCCCAAGCCTGAGTGGAAGCTGTGGTGATGTCTTTGGAGTTTTTCTTCATTTTGCTGAGATAGTGTTGCAGCGGCTATTCTCCCTAATTTATTTTTCTCTGGCCAATGATATTTCTTTGTTATATATTCCTTCTTATTTTCTCATTATATTCAGATTGTGGTTGTTCTCCTTTCTCACTCTGCTATGATTCTTTTTCTTTCCTATGCTCTGTCTGGTTCTTAAAATTCTCTTCAGATGCCTTGGCTGACTCCCTGCCCCAACTGTTTTCCTATTGCTTCCAATTTTTTTTTTTTTTTTCTGCGAAAGGAGCCCTGATAGAGGGTGCAGGAGGCTCCAGTTCTTATTCTGCCTTGACTGTGGGCATGAGATGTTGGACAAAACTGTTTCTTTCTGGTATCTTCACTTGCAGATAGAGGTCTACGTCAGCACTAGGATACATGTGAGATCTTCACATGGGGCAGAGGAGCTGGTTGGGGGAGGAAACAAGGATCATCTGATGATTCTGGTGTTGGTGTGTGCCCTCATCTAATGTTTCTGTTCTAGATAAACAATTTGAACTTTTGTTTTTGTGCTACTCGGAGGAAGACTCGTGTATCTTATGGAAAAAAAACCTATACCTTGGCATTCGCAAATCCAGTAGTTAACCCTGGATTAACACTAAAATCAATTCTGGAGCTTAAAAAGTAGTGATGTTTTTAGCTCATCTCAAGGGAATGATTTAATTTATCAGTATTTTTTTAAATCTCCCCAAGTTATTCTAATTCCCAGCATGGGTAGAGAGCTACAGTATCTGATCTGTAAAGGTGGTATGGAGTGATGATTAAGAACTCAGCATTGTGCTTAGCCAAACCCAGACTTTGCTACTCACCAGTTTTGAGAGCTTGGGAAGGTTACTTCACTTCTTGGGTCTTCAATTTCTTCATCTGTGAAATGGGTTGACTTGGTTATTGTAGGATACATGGGGCCTTCGGTGGAATCCTGTGCATATTGTGGTTGTTGAAGAAACAGTAGTGGTTGTTTGTCCTGATAATCATACCATTACAATATGTATCCACTGAATTACTTATGGGTCATTTCGTCTCAGATATAACATTCTTCTCACCCCTGTTTAGTTTCAAGATATTCAGCATAATATAATCACTTTGAGAAGAAATTTATGAGCATATTTTTCAGAAGTCAGTGAAAGAAAACAGAAGGGGGCATATATATTAATAAAAACCAATCACCCTTTTATTTGTGATCCATTTGGTGCCACATCAACTCTATGATTTCATAAATAGCAGAGAAAGATTAAAACACATATAAACGGATACAAAAAGATGACCAGGCTTTCATACCTACTTCATGAAAAATGACTTTGTTCTTTAATAAAGACATTTCTATAATCAACAAATAGAAAGGGTTGAAATTCATGGGTCTAAGAGAGCATTTTGTTTTGGAAATAAACATAAATGTGTTAAGCATTTACATTTCTGAGTTTATAATGGGAAATTGAACTTAAAAATTAAAAAGCACACACAGAGAGATACCCTGTTCTGTGCAGGCTAAAGCTAATACACTTTTTCTCCTCTTTTTGGCTGAGATTCTAGAATAGCCATTATGCTATAATGCTTCATATTGGCAAAGCAAAGATTGGATAAATGGATATAACCAATGTTAACTAAGGGCCTACATCCCTTGTTTTTCTGTATACATCCGGAAACAAGTGAAAGGATATTCAGTAATTACAGTGGGCCTGGCTTAGGTATTACTTAGGTCATTACTTAGGTATTACTTAGGTCAGTAATCAGGGGTTGTGATGCTGATGGCCTTTGAATGTAAAAGAACAGCAGATGGCCACTGTTACTCACTATTTTCTCTTAGGAGAAAATGTTTCATTTCTGCACTATTTACTTTTTGATCAGGAAAAGGATTTTTCATTTAAACTGATTAAACCTTTCTAAAGTTTATTTTCCATATTTTGATGTGTACTTTTTAAAATAACACAATTAAGAAGATATTATGACATATTAAAAAGAACTTTTGAGCTACACTAAGAAAAGGTTCATTGTGAGAAATGTTTAGCTAATTCTTTTTTTCAATCTTTGCTTTAATATGCTTGTGTTAAAATTGTGTAAAATTCTACAGAGAGCTGTGATTTTTAATGTGTATTGGTTAAAGTGGTCAGTCTGATGGTTAGCCTATTATGTACGGTTTTCAGAGTCTAAAGGCCTGGACTCTTGATCAACTTCTACTAGTTGCAGATCAAGATTCAGATTCTAATTACTCTCAGGCTTAGTAGATTGCTATTTCTGTAAAATATTAGTTAAGGATATAAAAATGACTACTATACAGTCTTTAGGGTTAAAAGGGATCCTTGTGCAATATGCTCATTGATAAATTGGTAAAATAAGACCAGAGAATCTAGAGTATTTAAAATTTGAGCCTAAGGAAATTAGGGATTACAAGTAAGGATAGAAAAGCTCTACTGGTACTAACACTAAAATTTAAATTATATAAACCTTTTGATGTCTTTAGAGTTGATACCTTAGAGGTGGGAAAACCATACCTTACAGATTTAGGAAGAGAGGTATTACAATATATTTTACCTAAAATGTATTTTACCTAAAATATATATTTTACCTAAAATACAATACTGAGAGTAAGAACACAAAGCACAAAATACCATACTTTTGTATATAAAAAACACACTTGTATGTAAATACCGGCATTTTTATTTTACAGATATGAATATTTTTATTTTAATGAATTGGTCATTGCACAGGGTCTTACATAACATCTAGAAAGGCTGCTGGTTAAATGTATCCATTACCTGCATATGTTACACAATTGAAGATGGAAAGTCTAATAGTCTAATGGTTGAATTCAGGCTCTGGAGTCAGAGGTTGTGGATGCAAATTTCAACTCTTCCCCTTATTAGTTATGTGAGTTTAACCAAGTCACTCACTTCTCTGTGCCTTAGTTTCCTCAGTTTAAGAGACAATGAGAAGTTTTCATGGGATTGTTGTCAGAAAAAAATGAGCACATGTAATATACTTAGCAAAGTTCTTAGGACTTAGCCAAGTCCAGTACCCATAAAGGTAGCCATTAGTATGCATAATACAGTTAAATAATTAATATCAAATACCTCACAGATACTCTGACATCTTTGCCAAGAGAATTGTGCAACTCTAAGTTTTGCGCCTTCAGTTTGAAACTTACTTTGTATTTTTCAAATATATGTTACTTTCTTCTCTACCTTTCCTTGTTTACTTTAGGAGAACAATGAAATGAAATACTAGAGGTGTGGAACTGTAAGCACCACAAGGACTCTAGAAAATTTATACTCATGTGAAGCACAGGCAGATTTTTAATAACAAAATATATAACTCAGGCTGTAGGATTTTTGAAAAGACCAAGTAGCTTAAGATATAGCTTCCGTGAATGTGCTTCGTGAACCTGGGACTCACGTCTAAGCCCGGAAAGTTTGGCAAGTGATCCAAATCAGAGAGTGATCCAGATAGAGGAGCCAGCTCATGTAACCAGGATCTGTGGCCAGGGTGGACTCATTCAAGGACAGACTCTTCTCAGGTATCTGATTATGGTTGAATAGTCACCTGGATCCTCCTGGGTTCACAGGCATTTATTTTAATACCTGCATTGGATTGTCTAAGTTGGAATTTAGACAACAAAATAATTAGCAATAAAGCCCCAAAACAAAACATAATTGGTAAACTATATTCAGGATTACCAAAGAAAGAGTTTAAGTCCATATGTACCTAATTACTACGTCTATGGTTCTTAATGGTCAGTCTCATATCCGTGGGAATAAGACTCAGAATGTGGAAGGTAAAATCTTCATCTTGTTCCGCTTTTGCACAGCCTTCCTCTTGTGTCTCATGCTTGTGGCCCTAGGCTGATCCTAAAAATGTCTCTAGTACAGTGATTCTTGGACTTTAGCATATAAAAGAATCCCAAGAGAGCTTGCAAAAAAGTGCAGATTTCTGGAATTCACCCTCAAAGTTTCTGACTCACCAGGTCTTGAGGTAGGACTCAGTAATCTGAATATTTTATCAAAATATTTTTTAAGTATCCCAGTTGATTCACAGACCACACTTAGAAATTAGTACTAGTTCCCTAGATTAACACCAGTTCTCAACTCAGGATGCATATCAGAATTACTGTGGTTCTTAGTAAAAGTCCAGTTAAATAGGCCAAGCTCAGTTCCTCTATGATGTATTAACCACAGGACACTGTTTCCTTAAGCTGCTCTGAGTCACTCATGTGGAGCCTGTCATGTGCAAATTCTAGAGAACAAGGCTGTATTCTATCATTGACTACCCAGTGGCCTTCAGCCACAGGTTTTCATATACCATGGTTCTCCATAGCAACGTGGACCACTGACCACCTGCCTCAGTGTCCCTGTGAGCTCATGTGTGATATTCAGATTCCAGGGCCCAAACCTAACTGTACAAAAAGAAAAAAAAAAAAAGAAAAAGAAAAAAGAAAGAGAGGAAGAAAGAAAGAAAGAAAGAAAGAAAGAAAGAAAGAAAGAAAGAAAGAAAAGAAGAAAGAAAGAAAAAAGAAAAAGATGGTGGGATGTGAGGTCTTGGAGCCAGGATTTTCCCCGGTTCCCCAGATGATGGTTATGCCTTGATGAAGTTCTGTATTCAGTGTCCTATAGAGTTAGCCTCTGCCTACATGGCTCACAGCTTCAGACAACCCCAGTGCTTGTGGTGACCACACCAACTGCAGTGACCATAAGGCCAGTACAGAGACCACCATGACTACTGAATGTCAGCAGTGTTTCTTCCCTCTCACATCTCCAGGCATCTCCCATCTCTACATCCTGCGAACAGCCATTTCTCCTGTCCTTGTGGTTTTATAATGGGAAATACAGGCTCCTGTCTCTCTGGTCTCTTCCTGTCTTCTCTTTTCCACAGCTGCCAAGTAGAGACCCAAGTGACTGTGCCAAATGTACAGATGTGATGGCGCACATTCAAACTGCTGCTGCCCTGGCAGTGAGACCCCTTTAAGCCTTTTTAAATCCTTGAAGTCTTTCTTGCCTCCCTGTGTATAGCTTACATAAGCAGGGTTTAAATTTGTCGAGAATTTCACAGGTTTTCAGATCTGTTGTCTTCCTCTTAAAGTGCCTTGGAAAAAGGAACAGTGTAATGTGCTCTTGGCTGGCATGGAGGAAAGGCAACCTGATCTTTAGAAATATTTGAATTCTTGAAACCATATTTCTCAATTATCAAGAACTATAGCAAGAAAAATTACTGTGTATGTGTAACAGGTCTGTCTTCAGGGCATGTACTTCAGTACCCATTTAAAAATATAAATTAGAAAATGTTCTAGTGTTGCTATATGAAATAACAAACAAAAGTGACATTGAAAATGATTAAATATTATATTACGAACAACTCTGTCATTGATTATTTTAAAATCTGAGCAACAGTTTTCTGTCTTATTAAATACTCCTTTATCTATAAAACTTCAGAGATTGATTGAGGGTGAGGTGTTATAAAAGTCAATAGTTTAACATTTCCTCATTGCAAGGTCACGTTTTGATGGAACCTTATGTGTAGCCTGATTCAGTCCTCCTAGATGTCAACCTCTTTCTTCAACAGTAAGGAAGGTTTACTGGTAACTAAAGGGAGCAGGGCTTGGTAAAGTTGGGTGATTGGCAAAAAGGTATACCTACCTGGAAAATGATACCACCCATCAAATTAAATGAGAGAGGGAATTAATGCATATAGGAGATAGGAAAGTCAGGCTTTATGGATCTTCTCAAGAGATAATTACTGGTGACATGGTAAGTTTCTTTTTCTAACATTAGGAAAAACATTTGAAAGATGAGATCAGAACCATTCCTCAGGGCTAATAATGATGTGTGTTGGATGGGAGGGTTTTTAGTAGTATCTGGGACCTGTGCTTACTTAGGGAGATTGTACTACTCCAGAGACCTCTCGAACCAACCCACTTCCTTGTTGCTGTCAAGCTCTGTTATGACTGTAAGAAAGTGTGCACTGAGAGCATGATTTCAGCACTGGTTGAAGCCACTCTAAGCAGCCTAGCATGAAGCAGGACAAAGCAGAATTTTTGTAAGTCTCTCCACCCTCGTGCTGCCATTTCTTAACCTTCTTTAATGACAGGACAAGGCACATGCCTCACCATCGGGTGCAAGATAAAAGGGCTTTGAACTGACATGGAAGCTGCCTACAAACACTTGAAGGGGTGACATGTGGACAAAGAAGTAAATTCATTCCTCAAGTTCAAGCAGGTGCAGTTAGATTCAGTGGGTGGAATTGTAGGGAGGCAGATTTCAGTTCAGTATGAGAGAGAACTTTCTAATGATACATATACTGTTGAGTAGTGCCCTGAAAGTTTCGTACTTGCTCCAGGAGGAAGTAGGTGACAGATGAGAGGATCAGCCACCAGAAAAAACACACAAGGCATTCCAAGATTGAGTGGAAGCTCAGCTTGGCCTATCACTATAATCTATCCCCTTTTTGGCATTATTGATAAAATAATTTGAGGAGTGACTATAGGCAGGGGAGGGGGACATATAAGAAAAGAGGTACATGAAGAGGTAGGTACTTCTAGACTCCTTAAAAGATGAAAGAATAATTACCTCACCTTTTCCCTCCTGCTTTTTAAGGACATTACACTTAGTGAGTACCTATAATGTGCCAGAGCATCATGTCATTTAACAGCCAAAAAGCACAACTCCCAATGTGTCCTCTCTTAGCCAGAGTTCTGCAGATGCTTTCCTGTATCTTCAGTGACTCACAAAAACTGTCCTATACACTCATCCTCCCCAAGCTAAACTCCTTGATAATCTTGTCATATCACTTCTTCTGTTTTCTTTGTGGTGTTTGTAATATTAGATTATAATGATCAGGTTTGTATTGATTGTATTGATTTTTATTACTTGGCTGTAAGCTCTTTGAGAACAGACCCCTTTGACTGGTTCATCTAGTTAGTGTCTTTTCAAGCACCCGGCAAATAGTAAAAGCTCATGTTTGTTAAATGAATATTTGATTACTCCTTCCATTATACCTCTTCCTCAGAAGAAATACCTAGGATGACTTTTGTCCTCAAGGTAAGGAAATAAAAGGAAAAATACCAGAATATTCTTTCTCCTCCTGACCCTGCCTTTCCATTCCTAAACACATCCTAATTACCTCTTCCATTCATTCTATTTTAGGGGAAGAGGAAAAGCTAGTGAAAGAGAATGACGTAAGAAAAAAAAATCCCCAAAATTAAAAAAGGGAAAACCACCTCTTGTGCAACCCAACCAGAGGTGTCACCTTTGGCAGCATTACTGGTAGGATGAGGAGGAAATCCTGCTCCTGCTATTAACTAGCCTTTGTGACCCCAAACTAATTCTGTGACCACCTCATTGTTTCTTCCCAGTAAAATGAGAAGTTTGTCAACACCATTTTCAGGGACTCATTCAGGTCTGAAATACTGCAGTTCCTAACATCTTTTCCTCTCCAAGGTTTCTTGAAGTCCTTTGCCACTGCCTAGTGTTTTCCTGGGTGACCAAGAATCTAGAACGGTGATGAGAAGCAGTGTCAGGAGGTGACATTGGTATGAAACAGTGTTCTTTTTGATTGGACACACTGGCTCGAGTCCCTGCTCTATGGCCTTGGGAAAATTGTAAACTTCTCTAAGGTCAAGATTCCTCTCCTGTAAAATGGACAGGACATTCCATACCTCTAGCACTACAAGCACTCAATGAGGTAACGTGTATGAAATGCTAATCCTGCCCCAGAAACATAATGAGCACTTCGAAAATGGTAATGGTTATTATTTGGAAATAGTCCCCTGTCTCTCTTTTTTCCCCCTCTTTTCTCCAACCCCTGAAAGACACCCACACACAAGTCCTGAAGAAGTTTTCTTGGCATAGTTATATTGTGCTCTTGCGCATCATTTCTCCTCCATCGAGAATTAGGAGAGGATAGTCAAGGTCTTTTCCTGCCAAGGCATTCTGCTCTCACATGCACAATGGCCAAAAGAGCAACCCATTTCACAGTGACTGGGAATATATTTATTTTAACATTTACCTAGAAGACATGAATATTACTGAGGAGACACTGGAAGTGGGTGCGGGGTCGTCTGTTTTAATATCATATAATGTATCACACCTAGCCAAGATTCTTCTATTTGCGAAAGCTTTGACTGAGCAACAGTGACACAGCAGCTCCTCAATCTGACAGTAAATAGACACCTTATAAAAATTTATGAAGTTCGGGTTGTAAAGAACAAACTGCACATACCGAGTAGTAACATTTCTTATTAAAATAATTTCATCTTTAAGCCCGTGGTCTCCATATCGCCTATAATAGAAGCCCATGCTCTGGATAGATACCTCAACAGCCTGTAAACTTTTATATGGGCTTTTGAAAAGGGATGATAGTTTTACGAGATACGATTTTCTCATCTCACCAAATTAGATTATTTGAGAGTGTCCCTGGATGTAAAATTTCAATCCTGAGTAAATCTGTACCTCTGAGACTCTGTGCAGCCTGCTAGCTAGTGGAAATGGAGCATAATAAATCTGCCCTGAGCCCATTTCTCTCCACACAACGCCATAATTCATTCTTTGCTTGGTACCCATGACCACTTTTTCGCGGCTAATCAGTCTGCATCCCAGGCTGGTTCCTTTCATGTGCAGTGCCTCCTTCCAGGTCCAGATCTCGCCACTCATCATGCCCTTTTGCTCACAGGCTTCTTTCTGGAGCTTGTGTGGTATCATGGACCCTCCATCCAAGCTGTTCCCCGTCATATGGCAAGCGGTTACTCTAGTTCTAGGGTGGCCTAGTTGTTGCAGTATACTTTTAAAAAGATGCTCTGTTTAAAATGGATTAAAATAGGTAACAGCATCTCTGAGGATCTGTAAACCCAGTAGGTATTTCAGCTATTCTTTCCTGAATCTCCTCTGCGGGGACAAAGGGGGAATGACCTGCTACAGAAGCTACATGTTTCTTTTTTCCCTGCTTCATTTATTAGGACTACTTCTTTTTTTGTTCCTACCATTTTTTCCTCTGCATCTGGTATAACATTGCTTTGGTCCGATGGCACCACTACCATCGACTGCCACAAAACCAAGAGTGGCTGCGGATGACTTTCAAAGAACTTGAGAAGAAAGAGTTTAGGAAAATGGCCTCCATTGTGGAGCAAAGGCAGACTGAACTGGGAACTAAACACATTGTTTTTGGTCCTATTTCTACCCTTAATTATTTTTGTGATATCGCACACAGAGTCACCAGCTCTCACTTCTGTCATGTGTAAGGCAAGCAGGTAGCAATAGGTAAATTTTCGTTGAGAAAGTTATATAAACTATAAATTATCTCCTGTTCCTCCCTACAATTTCATTCAATAACTTAGTGTCTTGAGATGGTTTTAATGGAATGCAGGACTTTGGAAGATTTTTCCAGAGGATTGTGCTGTTGTGCAGGGTATAGTCCAGGGGGCCACTCAGAAATAACTTTGTGCAGAAGGCCAGGTAATCAGCAGTGGCCTGGCCAGAGGGCAGGCACCTAGACCAGCAGTTTGAAGCAGAAGCAACAGCATCCAGTTTTTTGGTTTCAGGAGAAGAGTTATCTTTATGTCCTTCAATGATTTTAAACGTCTGTTAATTAAGCAGCTCTTTACAGTTTTTTCATAATGCATGCACCTAAATTCATTTATCCATTTTTCTCTTCAACTCTCTGAATTTGCTAAGAGCCTCTATTTCTTGTCTGGTAGTATAGGAAAGGAAACGGAAGCCCTGAGAAGCTGGCTAACATGCCCAGAGTGGCACAGTTCAGTGGCAGAGCAGGACTGGGCTCTCACCAAGGAGAGCGGACTCCTTAGTTGCTTAGGGTTCGTCCATGGACAGGCAGCATTGATGTCACTTGGAAGCTTGTTTAAAAATGCAGAATGTTAGGCTCCACCTCAGGCCTACGGAATCCAAATCTCCATTATGAACCTGTCCGTGTTTAGCACATTGAAGTCTGAGGACAGTAATTGGGTGGAGCCTCCTGCTTCCACCGAAAGTTCCTCTCTGCCCCCTGCTTCCAACACAGGGTCAAGCCCTCTGGGTTCACTGAGAGACCACTCTATAAAGGAAAACTATGCCCAAGGTGCCTTGGGGCAGCTTCCTAGATTTTATATGTGAAATAAAACAGAGTTTTTCCTCCCAAGCATTTTGAGGGGTTATATAGAATCACACAAATAGGTAAATAGGCTATGGAATGCGTGTCTCATTTAAAGGCTTTAACAGGTTAGCTCCTGAGCAAACTCCTTCCTAACAGCACTACCTCATATCAGCAAATTCTCACTTAAAAATATGTAAGTATAACAGGACAAGTGGGAAACATATCTCATTAGATGTCTGAGTGATTAGGATCACTTAAATTAAATCTGTACTTCTGGGTCTGAAATAACTTCAAGATCCTAAGGCTGTTGGATCCAACTAAGTTCCACATTTTGAAAATAGACATGCTAGGTTCTTTACAAGAATATGGTTTTAAAATGTAAGCATAAAAGTAACCAAATAACACCAAATTTGGGATATAATCCTGCACTGATTACTGTTTTGATAGTCAGCAAGTCATTAACTCCTCCAAGGTGACTTTCCACAACTAAAAGTCACTACCACGTGCAAATATGTCAGTGGGGAGAATATTGTCTAAGAGAATCTTTGAAATGTTCCCTTTGTCTTTCATCATCGTGCAAAAGAACCAGTTGGCTTTGAAAAAGTCCTGCCGGCCACAGGATACAACATGTCACATGTCACAACATGACAACTTTTGACAGTGCCAACAGAGTTGAATAGGACAGAGACGTGTGACTCATTTTGTTCCAAGATATCCAAGACCACCATAAACATACTTTGAATTCTAGGGCACCTGATACCACATTGTAAATATGGAACCATAGATCATTTAGTTCTTGCATTCCTTAGGATGTACCGGGGATCCCCCAAATAGGGAAACTCTTGCCAAGTTCCTAGTGTGGCCTATCTGAAACGGTCATTTGTGCACATGGTGCTTTGCACATGCAAGCCCAGAAAATAGAACAAGAGCTGCAAATCTTCACAAATATGATGTGAAAAATGCGCATGTGATCCATACAGTTCTTTTATATGAGAGGCAGATGTGACATGCCCTTTGTATGATGAGTTTATCTTTGATTCCTGTCCCCATCAATTTTAGTGACACTTGCTTTTACCTTTATAGGCAGAATGACATTTTTGTTCTGGCTGAAGTACCCTGGGTCAACTGCCTTCAATAACGGCAGCCCATCTATTGCTGAGATTTTACATCTCTTGAGGGTGGCATTATATTCTGCCTCATTATACAGAACTGGTTCTTTTATTTATTTATTTTTATCTCTTACCTGTCTTATATTCTATCGCCTTCTTCCATTCATTGCATTGTACCCAATCAGATCATTGACTCACCAAAGAATTGAACTGGGATAAGGCTACATATTTGAGTAAATGTATGGCATAAGTTGCTACCAGGACATACCATCGGTAGAGAGAAAAATATTCTATAATAGACATCCTGGACTCTTTTTCTGAGACTCTTAAAACATTACCATCTTTAGGGGAGTTAGAGTAATTTCTGGGTTGAGAGAATCATTTGGATCTGAGATAATCAATTTTGTGTGGTGTTGGAGTAGTGAGCCTTATGCTCTTGATGTTTGAAGGAAGGATTTCCCTGGTATATGGATACTGTACATGTCACCAAGACAAGGTTACAAAGAAAGGCAATGGAAAAAGTAAGTCCTCAGTATGGTTCTTCAAGTTGAGTAGTTTATCATATGTTAGAGAGTTGTGATTTTACTGAATGTTATTTGTATTTGGAATACCCTTTGTTATTAGATTTTTACTTATGTTCTGAGAGTGATACAGTTTGAGATAAATAGTGTTACTTTTTTTTTTTAAGGGCACAACTAAACATCCTGTACATTTTTACATTACTGGAGGGTCATACTGATTCTTTGTCTACCCTTCTTCTACCTCTTTGCCCTAATGATAAACTAAATGGTTTGATTTTTGTATTCAAAGCATTCCTTTAGTTGAACAATTATATTTTCACCTTGGCTTCCTTCTTTCCTTTCCTTCCTTCCTTCCTATTCTTTAATTTCAAATTTTATTTCATAGAAAGAACAACAATAACAATAGCAACCAGAGGCCACAGGCAACCTTACTGTGTGTGGTAGTGTTTTAAGCACTTAACATGTATTATATCCTTTAATAACAAGATAGACATTATCATCATCCCCATTTTACACATAATGAAACTGATGCTTAAGAAGTTGAGGAACGTTTCTAAGTAATAAGGCTAGTAACAGACAGAACATGATCTTGAACCCAGTTGTCACTGACTCTAGAACTCACCTTCATCACAAAAACCATACTGCAAGAGTAGAAAGGAAATTTAAACATCATCTAGTTCAAACTATTAACTTGACTAGGTCAAGAGAGGTTAAATGCCTTACCCCAGGACACACAACTAGCAAATGAAAGAGCCCATTTCATTTGGTTCTATTTTTATGGAAGTTATGTGGGAATGTTTCATTCACTCTAAGTGGCTAGCTTGGATCGGCTATCGTCTCTGGATCAATCTGCTGTAACAGGGAGTGTGAGCACACTGCACAGAATTGTTCAGAATGGCTGCTACCTCCCTTGACCCTCTTGCTGCAGGTTAAGAGGAATCTTCATGGCTGGGCAAGGAACAGCTGCAAAAGCTGTTCACTGTATGGGGTTGTTATCTCCCAGGCTGGAAGCTCAGTTCTAGTCAGACTCTCACAGAGCTGGGAAGCAAAGTTCCTGTTAAGGAATTTTCCATGTTATTAGGATTCCTCCTCCCCTCAAAGAAGACCAAATCCAGGGTGAAATCAGTCTGCCTTCATTGTTCTTTGCTCAGTCTACTCTCCAGGCCCTGCCTCTCTTTTGAAGATAGATTGAATTTGACAGATGGAAAACCAGCAGCAGTCCTGAGACTGGCTGCCAAATGGGACATAGGAGAAGGTGATCTGATGGGTTGTGGCATTGAACTGAAAGGGTATGAACATCAATGCATGAGTGAAGACAATGAATGGTGACCCTCTTGAGGAAATAACATTTTTCATCACTGAATAAACCATGCTGAAGGTTTGGGAAAGGGAGAAGGCAGCTACTGGCAAGATACTGCTTTCTGTCGTATACCTATATTACAGATTAGCTTGCATAATGGTGCTTCAACATAAATGTGTGTCCTGACTGGACTTTTTTAGTCATGTATTCTTCTGACCACAAAACTAAACTTATTCATGAAAAATATGAAGAAAGAAGTGGTGATTCATTGAGATACCCATGCAGGTGGAGTCGTGATTCACTGTGATAGAGTTTGTTTCACTCTACATGGGCACTTCCTTTCCCTTTCCAAGCAGGCAGCCAGGCCTGTGTGCTCCCTTGGCCTCAGGGGAGAGTTGCCTTGCAGAGAAGAAAGCAGAAGTTGCCTATAATAGACTAGAGACTGGCTTTGGTATTCTTGAGGCCCCTGGAGGTGACAGTATTCCAGAAGGGAAGAGCAGCAGGGAACTTTGAGAAGGGTAAGCAGGGAAATATGAAAGGAGAGAGTTGATTTCCTAAAGTTGGTGTATTCAAGGTTAGTCTCCTTCTTTGGAGTAACCCAGTGCTGTGGCAGGACTTTGTGAGGGAATGTGATACATTTAGGGAAGCCATGCATTTTATCATAGGTGTCTCCAGCCTTGGCAAAAAATCCTACAGCACATAAAGCACGGCCCCCAGCACCAAAGGAGAGGCCTCCAGTTCATGAGTTTTCTTTAAAAAATGCAAATCTGAGCATGTTTCTCAGCAAAAGATGCCTTCCTTGACATCACATCTGTAGGAGATAGAGAAAGTTATTTCAAGCCGGTGAACTAGCATGTGCAAAATTATGAAGTTAACAGCACATGTGTTCTCTACCAGTGATTTTCTTCATCTGGATCCTAGAGTTGTGTTTATAAACAGCTGGAAGGATGGGCCAGGACTGCTCATGGGTGGGCTTGACTGCCATCTGGTGGAATCTCTGTGGGCCAATGATTTTCAAATGTTTTGAAGGAGCATATATCACTTTTTCAAATAAAATTTTACACAGAAACTCCATAAACTCACATGCTATACCCTCTACCACATAGCTTTGAACACTTGAAGCATCTCTCTGTGACCATGACTGATCAGATACCCATTATCTGATCAAATTTGAGATGTAGAATGATGATTACAATGATGGTAGGAAGATACACAGAGAGTGAAGACAGAGAAGGTTAGACTGGATGCAAAGATACCAACATAGTGAGAAGAAATTTCTAAACACAAATTGGTAATGTAAAAATAACTTCATTTTTTCTAGAAATTTCAGTTTCTGTTGTGAGCCTCATTTGACTTGATGGTAAAAACTTAGTTATACAATTGAGGATTGTACTCTCCTTCTTTGACTTGGATCTCAGTCCACAGAGTGTTTATATACATGTAAAACCACCACTTATTCAAAGCTTAGTTATGTACAGTGCACATACTTTATAAATTTGAACTCATTTAATTACTATAGTAACACTTTAGGGTATATGCTATTATTATCTCCATCTTATAGATAAAGAAACAGGCCCAGAAAGTTGAGTGATTTGCCAAAGCCCAACAGCTCTTAATGACTAGAGCTGGGATTTGAACATAGGCAGCTCACTACCTGCTATGCTCCAGTGTTTCCATTCGTTCCCAGTGCAGCTATGATGTGGAGGTGTCCATGGGAGTGTACCATTTTGTCCTTGAGAATGATCGGTCTTCTCTGGCATCCATAGCCCTGGATTTGCTTTTTCTCTGTCCCATCTGGTTTTAGCACATCATCCATGCAGGTTGCTTTAGAACCTCCAAAATGTTTTCATTCAACTATTCATAACCTATACTGTGCCAGGAGGAAATGATTGAAGCTGTCTAGGATTCTATCTACCTAGATTAGTGGGTTTTATTTAAAAAAATGTTTATTAATTTATTTTTGAGAGAGAGAGAGCACAAGCAGGAGAAGGGCAGAGAAAGAGAGAGAGAGGGAGACATAGAATCTGAAGCAGGCTCCAGGCTCTGAGCTGACAGCCACAAGCTCGATGCAGGCTCAAGTCATGAACTGTGAGATCATGACCTGAACCACAGTCCAACACTCAACCGACTGAGCCACCCAGGTGCCCTGGTTAGTGGTTTTTTCTGGGATTCCCCTGCTCCCCCGGGCACATTTGGCAATGTTTAGAAATATTTTGGTTATCCCAACTGGGGAAGGGGATTAGGTAGATAGAGGCCAGGAATGCTGTTAAACATCCTCTGAAGCACAGGACAGCCCTACAACAAAGATTTTTTTGGGGACCAAAATGTTAATATTACTGACATTGAGAAACTCCAATAGAGACATGAATATAGTACATTTCACCCATTTATTTACAAAGTCATAACTTATTCTCAGGGCTCCATCTTCCCAAGAAGGCACAGATTCCCTAGCTTCTTAGATACATCAAATCTTCTGGGATTTTTTTACCTTTCCTTCCATCTGAGCTCAGTGAAAGGCTGGTGAGTGGGCTGGGACCTGGGCCCCCCTTTTCGGGTATTCACGTAAGTCCAAAATCTCTGCAATTACCCTTTAGCTATTTCTCTTTCTCTCCCTTTTATTTAGTCTAAATGTAGGAAGCTTTGCTCTTCCTCATCATATTCTTCCAAGTCTGTTGCCCATGAGTTCCCCTAATGTTTGAAACTCAAACTGCAAGAAATGATTACCTGTTTTCCCCCCACTTTACACTATGCAATCTCTTTCCAGCGGATAATATATACAGAAAAGTCAGCGGACTGAATGAAGTTTTACTGAACTACAAGAAAAACGTTAGTTTGTCCATGTCAGCATTTTACAATCTATATTCTGAGGTGCACCACTGACCCTGGAGATGTCCTTGGGTTTTCTATGAAAAGGGAGAACTTCTGTATGTGGTTCCCCTCTCTAAGAATTCACAAGTCATATAAGCAAGCTATTTAAATTTGTTTCTCTCAGGACTTCCCCACAGTATTTGACAAGAAAACATTTCCTTTTCATGGAATCCTCAAGAACAGTTTGTACATAATTTGAGGGATGCTAGTCTATATGATAAATGCGGCCTTTATCAAGGCATTAGCAGAGATAAGAGGAGCTTCTAGAGATGCTAAAAAGTTAGAGTCAATAGGACTTGAATGATTGGTTCTGGGAAGTCAAGAAGCAAGAGAAATCAATGCAAGGATATAGACACTTCAAAATTAAAGGAACAAATTTTGTATCATTCCTTATATATCACAATGTGTTAGGCACCAGAGATTTTTAAAATTATAAACCACAAAATGACCATACTGAATTTGTTTCTCCTGGATTATTGTAATGGATTTTTGAGTGGTCCCCCAGCTTTCGTTCATGTTCTCCTGTCATCTCAATGCCATAATGCCACTGGAGAAATCTTTCTAAACAAAGATGCAATCATAGCATTGCTTGGATTGAAGAACTTCTGTGATTCATTTTCGCACATAGACAATCTAAACTCATTTGCATCATGTTTAGAGGACCTTGTCAAAATCTTCCTGAATACGGATTTAACCTGGTGTGGCAAGAAATGAGCAACTCTTTCTTACTTTGCAAGATCTTGCCTTGCACTGCCCGTGCCTATGTGCTTATTTTAAGGATCCTGGGGGACAAGCTGTGCTGGGGACCTTGCATCTGCTCTTATCCCATGTGAATGCCTTGATTCTGTATGTTTTGAAAATAGAGCTATAATTTTATCTAATATATGCTTTTAAGTTTATTTATTTTTGAGAGGAAGGGAAAGCACAAGTTGAAAGCACCAGGAGATCATGACCTGAGCCGAAACCAAGAGTCGGACACCCAACCAGCTGAGCTACCCAGGCACCCCTTTAATCTAATCTTAGAAAGGAAGTATTGTGTGGTCTGTCTCTGCCTGTGGATATCTTCCATTTGTCCTCTGGCTCCACTCTAACTTTTGTCCTCTCAATTCTCTGCTCTGGGAGGCTCACCTGTATGGACTGAATCTATAGAATCTCTTGCCCTCTGTGTCTTATAGTTGGGTTTGGTTAATGGAAAGTGTTGGCAGGAGATAGGAAGAAGGTAGGAGCATGAGATCAGAGTGTTTATTTCCTTGACCCTATCCTGGAAGGATACCACAGGCTGGCTGTGTCCTGTGCTAGTCATTGCCCCTCACCATATGGCCTCTTAAGGTTTTTTTCTGCTCTCTAGATTCAGGTAACTCCTCTGGGGGTTGTAACCCCATCCCCACTCAGACCCCTGGTTCCTGCATATCCTTGTGGTTCCTCTACATCTGACTCTGCACTTGTAAATATAAACTCTCTTCAAATGTTCCCAGTTTGATTGTTGTATTTCTTTCTTATTGGGACCCTAACAGTGACCTGAAACACTTAGATTTTTTTAACATCTGTGAAAGATTTCAATGATAAAGAATTAAGCTAAACAGAGATACTTATCACAAAATGTCCATTTTTGTGTTTTCTTCATATCATTTCAAATGCTACCATAAATTTATCGAATATTACATTTAAAAGTAACTTTAGGGGTGCCTGGGTGGCTCAGTCAGTTGAGTGTCTGACTCTTGATTTTTGCTCAGGTCATTATCCCAGGGTTGTGTGATCAAGCCCTGCATTGGACTCTGTGCTGAGCATGGAGCCTGTTTAAGATCTCTCTCTCTCTTTCTCTTTCTCTCTCTCTCTCTCTCCCCCTCCCTCCCTCCTCCCTCCCTCCCTCTCCCCCCTCCTCTACTTGCATGCTCTTTCTGTCTCTCAAAAAAATAGGCAAGAAACTGTTTAAAAAAATAACTTTAGAATAAGGATAGTATTCATTTTCTGGTCAAGAAAGGCCATATTTTGTGTGATCCATTGGCTGGAAAATTTTCTAGTTCATTGACTAATGAAAATTCATGGGAGAAAATTCATGGGAGTTGGTTTGGGTGGTGGGAAAGACTCCATCTGCGCACAGTTCTCTCTGGTAAGGTCCGTGTGGATAGGTGTGTTAGGAAATTAATGGGAGCAACAGACTCAGAAATCATTGGTTGGCTCAGTGGCTACAGTTTTTACAGCTGGTCTTTAATAGGTCTCAAAAGAATTTTCAAGTAGAAGTAAGAGGCTGTTGACCACAGCTAAGCAGTTCTCTTTTAGAGGCAGGTGTTAATCTTCTTCGGGAGAAGAATTCTCCAGAAAGAACGCAGGTAGGAATGCAAATTCTAGGTAGTTTTCCTCCTCCAGATGGTTTATATATCCTGGGTTCTTTGAATTAGGATAGAATATATAGCACTGAAACTGAAAGGACTTTCAAGTGGACCTTTGCTAGGAGCAGCAAAAAGTCTTTTTTTTGTTGTTTTTTATAGTAATAACTCATATTTAGCTCTTACTCTATTATTCATATTATTTTCACCTTCCGTGATTCTGGCCATGAAAACAAACATCAAATTACTAATTCTTCTCTAAAGAGGAGTATATAGTGCTAAGATATGACAGACTAGAGATATCATGAAGCTTCCAGTATTCTTCTTTGCTATTTTTTGCTTGTAGATCCAGCCATATAGATATTTATGTAGCTATCTATATATAGCTTTGCATCCCATAGAAGCATGTGCTTTCCTTTTCCTGAGGAAATCTTCTTTTTGGAAATGGCAATGCAGTAAGCATTTCCTTTGGCATTGTAGAGGGGATGGAAGCCTATGTATTGCAGCAGTGATGTTGGGGTGATATGTAGGCAAGGATATTGGTCACACTTTCCATATGATCAGCAGTGAGGCATTTCATGTGTGTGAAGATTGTGGTATGAGGGGTAAAAAGACAAATCCATTGTGTAGGCAGGGTTTATTGTGCAGGTTTTCTTGTTTTGTACATCCTGAAGTACCAGGGTTGTTGGGATCAGTTCGTTGGGATGTAAGATTAGGAAAGATCCAAGCAGTCTTTTGAATATGTTGTCCTCGAGCTGTGGTTTGTTGTTGTTATTGCATTTCCTATACTTGATCACAGAGAGAAGTGTGTATCATGTTATTTGGAAAGAGTATTTAAAAACAGGCACGGTCTTGGAACCTTGACCTGTTTAACTCACTAATACCCACCTTTTCCACGTCTGTATTCAAGGAGGGAAACATTTTTTTCTACCCTGGACTTGCACAGAAAATATTGGAGATTTGTATGTTTAAGGAATTGATAAATAGACTGTGAGTATATTTAACACGTAAAATTTTAGTTTCTTTTAGCTCTGATTCTGAAGTAATATTAAGGTTGATAAAAATCTGGTAATTCAAGAACTCTGAAAATGGACCTTATTTTTTAGGTTGTTAAATTATAGTAATGATAGAAAGTTAGTACCTTTCTTTAAAAACCATAACCTAGTATTTAATCTGACTGTGCTGTCTCAATGTGTTAGGTCTCAAGCTCTATTTTATAACTATAAAGATCTTTAAAAGAAGGAATAGTCTTGATATTTATTAGAGTCTAAGTAAGATAGTTTCTTTCTAATGTGAAAGTTCTTCATCACGAGGAATGCAAATATGAAATGCATAAACTTGTATATCCTCAAAATACCTTTTAGATGAAGCAGTGTATTTGGAGGAGGGAAAACCACCGTGAGTCAGCTGTCTCTTCAGGTTCTGCTCCAGAACAGTTACTGACTTGTTTAGTGACCTTGACCATCTTGGTCTAACTCCATTTTCATTTTCCCTCTTGACAAATGGGATTTCTTTCTACTAACCTGCTTTCTCTGAACATATTTTGGAAGAAAAATGCTATGAAATACCAATTAACAGTATTTCCTATCTCAGGAGTGAACTTCAATATGAAATGAGAGCACAATTCACTTGTATTTTCTTGACCTTGTAATCCTTAACAAAAAAAAAAATTAAAATATGAGTATATTTTAATGAAGTACTCTAGGATAAATGACTGAAAGTTCATTACCATATAAAAGTTATATTCAACATAGACTCTCTTATATATGAAAATGTGGCTTAGCAAGTTGGCAGCTTGAAAATCCTTGCTTTATTAGTTAACAAATGATTCTGCGTTTTATCACATTTATTGTCAATCTCAGGTTTTGGGTGCCTAGGAATTCAAAATTATATGCTCAGCTGACCCTTTAATTAGCTCTCATTCTGTCTTACATGATTTATGGCCTGGCGGCTCACATGTAAAAATGATATATGATTTAATGAAGTGGAAAGGCAGAATAGGTTTGCACCTCCAATTGTTTGATCCTGTGCTCTGGCTGGTAACTGGAGTGTTTCGGGCAAACAAAGCAGCAGTTCTATCCCTTCACTCATTAAGGGGTGGTGGGTGCTTGTGGGGAGGTCCAGTTTGCAATGATTTGTGATTGTTTGCAAATATACTTTTGTTTCATTAGAAAACCCAAGAGCATTGATTCAGGTCATCTTGAAATTGTCTTTTAAAAGAAATATGAGAGAGGCTATTGACTTGAATTCTCTTATTTTGCATTTTTATTTTATTGCTCTAAATGCAAATATCACAGGAGAAGCAATATAGCATTTGATCCATAGGGTTGGGGGGGGTAGCACCTTGGGGTCCATTAAGTCCATAAGCATTTAAAGAGTACATTAGGCACTGATCAAGGCCCTGGGTTACAGGAGTGGCCAAGAGAGACAAGGCCCCTCAAGGGAGAACAATTGACAAACCGATAAATAAATGCATAAAGAAACGTCTGACTTGTGCCTTGGGGTAAGTGCATGAAGAACAACTCTAAACAAGATGCTCTAAGAGAGTGTGTGGAAATAAGGGATTACTCTAGAGCTGCTGGTGTCAGGGAAGGGCACCCTGGCTAAGGCGGGGGGACCCCTGGCCAAGACCTACATAATGGGAAGCCTGCGGTGCACAAGGATCTGGAGGCAGAGCTTCCCAAGCAGAGGGCACCGAATATACTAGTCCAAGGTGAAAGGATTTTGATGCTTATGAGGAATAGAAAAAGGAAAGGAATGAGGAGTAACACATAAGTGCAGGACAGGTAGGCATTGAGAACTGAGGTGCACAGATAATTCAGGGCTTTGAAGACCACGGTAAAGAAGGGACAGTGTGTTCCAACAAGTGCCACATTCCAAAGACCTTTGCCGAGGTTCTTCTAGCTCCCCGGCACACCAGCACCCCACGGGTACTGTGGTGTACCTGTTTATATGCACCCCAGTAGGTTTAGACCCCACCTGAATAACACAGACTCTAGAATTCAGGGGCCAAAACACATATGAAAGTGCAAACAAAATTAAATAATTCTACCTTGAGTGTCCTCACCCTTCCCCAACAATTTTTTATTTTGAAAAATAGTCAATACACAGGAAAGTTGCAAAAACTGTTCATGTGGAGTCACCAGTTGGTAATAATTTGCTACCTTTGCTTTCTCATTTGATGATTTTGCTAATGATATTAGCATCTACAGATGCATCATTTATAAAGTACATGATTAGGACAATTTGGGAAATTTCCATATAGGCTGTATAATAGATAAAAGTATTTCATTGTTAAATTTCCCAGACATGATCAGATAGATGGTGAAGTATTTAAGGAGGAAACGTCATGATGTCTGCAACTAACTTTGAAATGCTTTGGCAAAACAAAACCATCAAATGTCATAAATGATTATATTTAGGTTAAATGTATTTGGCAAGATGCTCCATTGGTGATGTTGCATCCTTCATAGTACATAGTGTCAGGTGTTATATCAGATGTTAATTTGTCCTAATGTTGATATTAAACTTCATCATTTGGTGAAGGTGTATCTGCTAGATTTCTCCCTTGTAAAGGTATCTTTTTCCCTTGGCAATCAATAAATAATCTATGGGGAGATGCCTGGAGACTCTGTGAATATCTTGTTTCCTAATAGACTTTCGCCTAATGATATTAGCATCTACAGATGCATCTTTCCAGAGTCAGTTATGCTGTGGTAGTTGTGAAAATGGTGACTTTCTATTTCTCTTGGTTTTTCTATACTCATTAGTTGGCTTGCTTTTGTAAAGAAAAACTTTCCTCCCCACTGCCCCTTTAAAAAGTCAGTATGGACTCAAGGATTTTTTAAAAAATTCATTATGTTTTCATCCATTCCTTTAATTATACATTTTGATGCTATTATTGGCCCAAATTTGACTAGTGAGAGCCCTTTCAGGATGACAGTTTCAATTCAATTTTTGCGTGCTTTTTCTCCAAGATAGAAAGACGTTTCAGGCTTACTTTGTTATTTTCCCTTCTCCAGACTGGAAATCAGTGATTTCTCCAAAATTTCATGGTTTCTTTTAATGGATCATGATATTCAGAAAACAAGGTCTTCCAACTAGATGTATTTATTGCTACTAAGGGGTCATTGCTTTCAGAATGAGGGTATCACTGCTTCTAGAACCATTTAGTAGATGCAGCTAGTAAATAAATACACACACACACACACACACACACACACACACGAGTTCTTACTGACATCTGTAATTCTAATCCAACACCACAGCATTCTTTTTTCTCCTTCCCCCTTTATGTATCAGAATCTCCCTTACTCCACAGAGAAAACCTAGGTCTTGACAGCATCAATATATTTATATTTACTCATTTGTAGCTAACAATAAGCCTTCCCCAAATTTTAGAATTGTTACACTCATACTAGTAACAGACAAATTAAATTCAGGATATTTCTGCCCTTCCTTTTATCCTTGAAATATATTTCACTGAGGATATAAATGTCACATGCTATGTTCAAAAATTACCTGTATTTTTTTTCTTCTGTATAGGTATGTTATCTATTTGATAAGCAATTAGGTTTGTTTCTGTTTGAAATTACTTCTAGTTTCCTCCATCCTTTCTTACTTAAATTTTTAGCTTATTAATATGTAAAACATTAGCATGGTTTAAAAGCCCAAACTACATAAAAGATATATTTATTATTTCCAAGTTTAAAAAATACTGTTAGTCATTTTTAACTTTAAGCTCTAATGAAATAGCAATGTGTGTACTAGCCATTGGTAAATAGGGAAACTTTATCAACATGGCTTAATGGGTATCAATACACTTGTAGAACTTTAAAGGACTGTGCAGATAATATTTCTTCTTGTTTTGATTCTAGCATTAATACTTTCCCCTCTTGATTTTTAACTTTGAGAATTTTATCCTGTTTTTTTAGCAGGATACTACATGCATGCGTGCATGCATGTGTGTGTTTTCCATTGTGTGTTTTTACTGGTTTCTTTTCAAAAAATTTTTAGTGCTTTTTTATTTTTAAGAGAGAGACGGAGAGAGAGACAGAGTGTGAGTGTGGGAGGGGCAGAGAGAGAGGGAGGCCCAGAATCTGAAGCAGGCTCCAGGCTCTGAACTTCCAGCACAGAGCCTGAAGCGGGGCTCGAACTCCCAAAATGCGAGATCATGACCTGAGCTGAAGTTGATCACTCAACTTGCTGAGCCACCCAGGTGCCTCTCACTGTTTTTTTTTTAAGTGTCCATCTTCTATAGAGAAGTGTTTCTTAAGGATATTACATCTTACTGTGAGGTCTAGAAATAGTTTTAGAGAAAAACAAAAGATCATTTTATTTATATAATTTTCCTTTGTATTCTCCTGAAATAGTCACAGTAAAGGCACATTTGGGGAAACAGAAGACTAAAAATTGAAAAATGTAGTCAAATATTTGTGTCTATATAAATTAAAATTGCACAAAGCATCTGATTGTTTGTAAAATACACACACACACACACACACACACACAGAAGCTTCAATGTGTCCTGGCAGTATACCTAGAGAAATGTAAAATAATGGGTTGTGCAGACTTTAAAGAAGCCATAAAATGATTTTGAAAGATGTTTTATGTAATGTTGTGTCCTTTTGGACCTAAACCAGAGAAAATCAAAGTGAATAAAATATTTCTTATTGAAGATAACAGCACACTTCTCTTTGCATGGTGCATTTATTCATTCAACAAAAATTAATTGCAGTTATGTCTTGAATATTTTCTCTAAGTATTTCTTACTTTAATTCTTGGATGCTTTGATTATCAGTATGGAATTTTATATACATTATAAAATGTATAGTTGACAATCTAGGCTGATAATTTAAATAGCCTAAAGAACACACATGCCCTGTCATCTTGCAGATAACAATCATTCAGAAGTGGGTTGGTGGGTTGCTTGGTGTCTGGTTTTATTTTTCTGATTTGGTCTGCTAAGGTGGGGTGGGTAATAAAGGAAGGATGTCCTAGAATAGTGCTTTCCTTTCCTAAAAACTAATAAAATTTTTTTAAAGCTCACAAAACTTCCTTTTGCCCAAATTCCTTTTTTTGAGCGTTTTATGTATATTAACATTTTAAAAAATGCGAATATCAACGCTGGAAGGGTTAAGCCCCCATTCAGCCATTTATTTTGTAGTCTGATTCATTTTAATTTGTTTGCTTTCCTTCCAAATCCTAGAGGAGCTATACTAACAGTGCATTTTTTAAAAGAAGAGGTGAATATTTTGTAGCACATAGGAAACTTCAAGGACCATCGTGGGATGGATGCCTAGTGAAGCAGGGACACAAGGTGGTAGGTAGCTGAGGAGGGCATTGGTAGAAAGAGGGACGTTCCTTTGTAAATCTAGCACAAGGCCAGACTTTTCCTATTTTAAGTTTTGCATAAGGCTTTGGTTATCCAAAATCACCTGAGATCCCAAGTAGAACTCATCTTCCTAATACTAACACAGTTTAATTAATCTGACTGTTCAGCTATTCCAAGACCTGTCTGTGGAAAGAGGCTGTGCCACAGACCTTCAGCCCCACCAGTGATGTTATACTAAAGCAGTCTTGCCTCAATTCAAATGAAATTCTATACCCTGTCATAATTTGTTCCTGCCTTATGACTGAGTTATTTTTCTCTGTCACAAGAATTAATAATCTATAAGGTACCAAATCCATGAATCAGAGAACCGGAAGATACTCAGAGATTTTCTCTGTCACTGTCTTTAAATCCAAGTTCCAAGAGACAGAGGTGGTTGGCACAGGACTGGCAAAGCTGAGATTACAACACTGGTCTTCTGACTCCTGGCCTAGGGCTTGGACCTGCAGCCCGTGTGCCTATTACTTGCTATAACCAAACTGACCTCTCATTTCTCCCTTGGAAGGAGCATTTGAGCAGACTTCTAGGCCATGACAGCATTGGTATCTGCCTGCAAGGCAGTCTACTTCTAGAAAATAAGAGATTGAACTTTCAGTTCATGAAAGCATAGCCAAGTATTTGTAGGTCACAGATAGTTTTTTTTTTTTTAATACATAAATTAGGGGGTCCTGGGTGGCTCAGTTGGTTAAGCCTCTGACTTCAGACTTCAGCTCAGGTCATGATCTCATGGTTCATGGGTTTAAGCCCCAGGTCAGACTCTGTGCTGATAGCTCAGAGCTTGGAGCCTGCTTTGGATTTCTGTGTCACTCTCCCTCTCCCCCCTCCCCCACTCGCAGTCTGTCTGTCCCTCTCTCAAAAACAAATAATACACATGAAAAAGATTTTTTGAATAAAAAGTAGAAATACATAATTTAGATTATAAGCCCATTTTAACCTATTTTTTTCAAGTGACCTAATCTGATAAAGTTGGAATCCTTGGGAGATGTTCATGTAATTTTATTAGATTTTTACTTTGTAGTAAAATGCAATGTAGCACTATGGTTTAAGATGCATAGTGGGGTCAGTCTGTCCCTTACCATTCACTAGTTAAGTGAATGGGGGAAAAATCCTATTTTCTTATTTGAAAATCAAGGGTAACAATTTTTACCTCATAAATTCATGTGATGATTAAATTAGCAAATATATACAATCTGTAGCATAGTGCACTTTGTAAATGCATAGTAACTGTTATCCATCATTATTATTATCATTATTAGGATTACTAATACTGCCTAGAAAAGGAAGTCTGGATGGACCAGGCATCTTAAGTTTAGGATTCAAGTGCAATTTCTCTTGTTTTCCATTTCATGAGTACTATACTAGATTTTCAAAAATGTTAACTGCCTAAAAATAAAAATCAGTTTATTTAATTTTTTTAGTTGGTAGGCTTTAGTTTTCAGAGCAATTTTAGGTTTATGGAAAATTTGGAGGAGAAAGTACAGAGTTCCCTATATTCCCTACTTCAGTTTCCCTATTGTTAGCATCTTGCATTGATGTGGTACATTTTTTACAAGTGACGAGCCAATATTGACACATTACTATTAACTAAATTCCATAGTTCACACTGGGGTTTGCTCTTTGTGTTGTACTGTTCTATGAGTTTTGCCAAATGCTTATTGTTATCTACCGTTACAGAATCTCACAGAATACTTTCACTGCCCTAAAAATCCCCTGTGTTCCCCTTAATCATCTCTCTTTCACTTCCCTTTCCTTCCCAACCACTGGAAACCACTGATCTTTTTTATTGTCTTCGTAGTTTTGCCTTTTCCAGAATGTCATATAGCTGGAATCATATAGTGTGTGGCCTTCTCAGATTGGCTTCTTTCACTTGGCAATATGCATTTAAGATCCCTCCCGCCTTCCCATGTCTTTCTGTGGCTTCATAACTCATTTCTTTTTATTGCTGAATAATATTCCTTTGTCTGGATGTAACACCATTCCTTTATCCATTTACCTATTGAAGGATATCTTGGTTGCTTCCAAGTAGGGGAATTATGAATAAAGCTGTTCTAGGGTCACCTGGCTGGCTCAGTTGATAGATTGTGTGACCCTTGTGGGTTTGAGCCCCATGTTGAGTGTAGAGATTACTTAAGAATAAATCTAAAACCAAAAGCTGTTATAATCGTTTGTGTGCAGGCCTTGACAAAGGTTCTCAGCTCATTTGGGTAAATACCTAGGAGTGTGATTGCTGTCTCATATGGTAAGACTATGTTTAGCTCTGTAAGAAATTGCCTGTCTTCCAAAGTAGCTGTACCATTTTACATTCCTACCAGTAATAAATGAGTGTTCCTGTTGTTCCACATCCTCTGCATTTAGTGATGTCAGTGTTTCAGCCATTATAATAGAATTGCAACCATTCTCACAGGTATGTACTAGTATCTCTTTGTGGTTTTAATTTGCATTTTCTTGGTGACCTATGGTATTGAGCATCTTTTCATATGCTTAATTGTCATCTGCCTATCTTCTCTGATGAGGTGTCCTTTCATATCTTTTGCCCTTTTTAAATTAGGTTGTTTCTTTTTTTTACTGTTGGGTTTCGAGAGTTCTTTGTATTTTTTGGACACATGTGCTTTATCAGATTTGTGTTTTGCAAATATTTTCTCCCAGCCTGTGACTTTTCATTCTCTTAACATTGTCTTCACAGAGTAGAAGTTTTTAGTTTCAGTGAAGTTCCACTTATCAAATTTTCTTTTATGGATTATGCTTTTGGTGTTGCAACCAACAAGTTGCAAAACTCGTTGCCCAATCCAAGGTCTCCAAGATTTTCTCCTATGTTATCTTCTAGAAGTTTTAGTTTTGTGTTTTACATTTATGTCTATAATCCATTTTGAGTTCCTTTTTTAAAAGGTGTAAGATTAGTGTCTAGATTTATTATTTTGCATGGACATTCAGTTATTCATTTAATTTTTCTCTAGTAATTGAATCAACATTCTTGAAGATACTTATGAGAAGATATTTCTTTTTTGTTTTTTTAAAATTGCATCTTGTTAAAATTTTTGAAACTGTTTTTATTGAGAGAGAGAGAGAGAGAGAGCACACAAGGGTGGGGGACAGAGAGAGAGGGAGAGACAGAATCCAAGGCAGGCTCTAGGCTCTGAGCTGTCAGCACAGAGCCCAATGTGGCACTCGAACCCAACAACCAAGAGATCATGACCTGAACTGAAGTCAGAGGCTTAACTGACTGAGCCACCCAGGCGCCCCTTTTTCTTTCTTTCTTTCTTTCTTTGCTTGTTTCTTTTTTTCTTCTTTCCTTTCCTTTCCTTTCCTTTCCTTTCCTTTCCTTTCCTTTCCTTTCCTTTCCTTTCCTCCCTTCTCTCTTTCTCTCTTTCTCACTGTACTTAGCTAACAAGCTTTAACATCTGCTGGCATTATTGATCCTAGGAATAAAAACATGAGTTGATCTCTGGAAAGATTTCTAGGCATAGAGCCCTGGCAATCCATTAAACCCATATATTTCAAATCATCGAAGTCTTGTGAAATATTTTCAGAAATACACTTGCCAGTGATTTGGTTACATAGGCCTGTTTGAAAGAAAGGTTTTAAAGTTCTTGAAGTCATCTGTATTTTTCAAACTCTCAAACTTCATGGAAACCAGGAACGATTTCTTCTAGAAATGTTTCCTTTTAGATTCTCTTGGTACATTCTTTTTAGCAGTAATGTAGCCACTCACATTTCTTAATGTTGAAGCAAATTACTTGAAAGACAAAATTTAATAAAGGATTTATTCTTTTAAAAGTTTTACTTAATTAAGCTACAAAGCAGAAATGAGTTTATGTTGTACTTTAAATAAAGAGTTGCCTAGGGGTGCCTGGGTGACTCAGTCAGCGGAGCTTCTGACTTCCGCTCAGGTCATGATCTTGCAATTCACCAGTTCAAGCCCCGCAGCAAGCTCTGTGCTGACAGCTCAGAGCCTGGAGCCTGCTTCGGATTCTGTGTCTCCCTCTCTCTCTCTCTCTCTGTTTCTCCCCCGCTTGTTCTCTCTCTCTCTCTCTCTCTCTCTCTCTCTCTCTCTCTCTCAAATAAACATAAAAAAAAGCTGCCCAAATAAAAGGCCATTATCCCTAAATGGTATGTGATATGGTGGGCTCATGCTGAAAGAATCGATATACAATTTAGTAAATAATGTTTAAATTTTGGTCTAGATGTTCTTTATAGAATGTATTTTTATGTCTTATGTGGTTTCACACACATCTCTGTCTTATATTTGCTCCCTTTTGAAAGTATCAATGTTACAAACAATAAGTAAATAAGGCAAACCCAGCGGTTCCACAAGTGTGTATACCTATGTCCCCAAGGCACAGAATGTTCATAGCAGCATCATTTGTAATAGCCCCAACTGGAAAATACTCAAATATCAATTTGTAGTAGACTGTGGCCTCAGGGAAGCAGCATTTAATAGGTAGCAGTTAGTAATAGGAGGGTAGGAAATGTGGGAAGTTCTGGTTATAAGTAATGGGTTTAGGGTTAGTTTTTTAAAAAATAATATTTAATATTATTTAAATGATACTATGAATTATTATTCATCTTTTGCATGTCAAAATTATATATTGGAAATAAATTATTTATATTTACAAAAATATAAAACACTAATTTCCCACTGAGTTGTCATTTCCTTAAAATGCTGTTATGAAATCAGCTATTAATTATTTGGAATAGTGGAAGAGAGATACTTCCTTAAACATCTTTAATGACTTACCATTGTCTACAGGATAGAATTTTAATTTTGGAGGGAAGCATGTAAGGACCACTATGATCTAGACTCTCCTTGGGTCTCTTTTCACCCTTCCCTTCTGATACCTCCTTCAAACCTACAGGCTTTTCCTCTGGTTGTTCCTTGTGCCCTCCTTCTCCCCTACGCTCTCATCATATTTGTGCATTACTGACTCCTATATCCCTGGTACTTAACATGGTATCTGACATATGGTGGTCTGTTGTAAATTGAGGGCATGATGAAGAACTTATTCTCTTGTAGTGTACTATATCATTTTATCTCCTTAAATAATTATATCTATTGGATTTTAACATCCTAAAGTTAGGATGAGTTTCTAGTTTGCCTTCTGTCTACTGTCATACTTAGAACACGGTAGGAATTTAATAAGTGTTGGTTAGATAAAGGGTTTGAATGTTTTGAATTGATACATAAACCAGAAGTCAGCTAAATTTGTCTCTCATGTATGTCTAATAAAACTTTAGCTTCAAACTTATCTTTCTTATTACATTATTTATAGGTGCAAGAGCAGTTGCTATTTATTTTAAGCACGTATTTTGTGGGTAGGTGCTAGGCACTGAGAGAAATCTAGGTAAGAATTTTATCCTGGAGAATATATAAGGCAGATGAAAAAAAACCTGACCCATTCATTTTAGATACAGATCCATTGTGTGCATTGTGGAAAAATATTTTGCTACTGACCTCCTACTCCAAGGGAGTGTGCTAAATACCTTAAAGGCACTGCTCAGGAATATTTTTGCTTTTCAGCAGAGCTATCAATAGAGCTCTTTGCTTCATAGAGATGGATGGGGCTGGAGAAAGTGATGCCTGAGTATTTCAACAGGAATGAAATCAGTCATCAAAGTTAGAGCTGAAATGTGTTTTCATTGTGAAGGAGCAACCTCCATCTCAGAAGAAAACTCATGTGCACACCAAAGCCCTTGCTTTTTTGGTTGTTGTTTTATTTGTGTCTTTATAAAGTTGTATTAAGAAACCAACCACTAACATCTTTGTGGAAATACTCTTTCCCTTCCTAATGCACTAGAAAAATTTCTCCCTTATTCATTTTAAAATTGAACTCCATTCCTGTTTGACAATTTCAAACCCCAAACTGATAAGTATGAGGGCGGTAGGTACATTCTGGAATAGCTGTTTGCCATACTTCAGTTACTTCTTTATCTATTTATTCTCTTCTACTTTTAGACTCTCATTTTCAGGTCATGAGAAAATGGTTCACAGAGATGATGTAAAATTTAAAAAGGAGGATTTCCCCAAATTTAGTCTCACTGAAGCCTGCGGAGCTGAGGAAGGAGATGGCATCAGGATACTGACAGTGAATTCTAGAATCCTGAGAGGAAGAGGATGACAGTGAAAGAGAAGAGGGTTGGGGCTGAAAGATGGTGAAAGCCATGAGTTAACGGGGGGGGGGGGGGCAAGGAGGTGATGCCACATCCTTACTTTAACCCTTCATGTCCTTGAAAATGGTACTGAATCTCTGTTTAATGGCGAAGCGAGATTTGACAATAGCGTAATGAAATAGCAAAAGGCAGAAAGTCCAATCCAGAAAGGTTTGATGAGTCCTCTTGTGGAAACTTTGGTTTTAAAACATTATTTCGGCTTAACTGATAATGTATAGGGGCAGCTAACTAATCTGAGCTTTAAAATGAACTCTGAAGTGATTTAGAGAATGGGAAATTAGATGCTTTTTAAGCTTAGCTTTATTCTTTTAGAATTATGGGGTAGTTTATTTTGTTAATCTCTATAGAAGAAAAAGAACTAAAGAACTGTTTTTGTAATAACATATTTTAGGCTACCAAAACAGTGCTTTAACCACAGCTCAAAACCTCTGAATACTTACTTTTATACTAAATTTAGAGTGAGTGAATTTAAAATTTATTTTAATTTCTGTCACTTAAAAATTTAAAAAAAATGGAAATGAATAGATAGCCATCAGAGACTGGACTGGCTTTGCTTCTGTAAATGAGGGATTAGGATTTGTCTGTTCTATAAAGGACACCCCGCATTTAGGTTAGACATAATCTGATTGTATTGCAATACAAAGGCCATTCAAGTCAGCTCAGTGTCCAGGGTCTGTAAACACCATATGACCACTGATTGGTCCAGGGAAGAGTATTAACAGAAAGATAATGATGAGTTTTAATCCATATCCCTAAAGCACAACAGCTGTGGCTTTAAATGAGTTTTCTTTCAGACTTTAGAGGCAATGCTGTATTTCTTACAACATGAAAAATTGAATTATCCTTTTTTCTCATTCAAAGAGTATACCTGTTTAACATTATTTTTGTTTGATTAGGTAGTTTCTTGTCTCAAAAATTTTTTAGAGAATAAAATAGATGTTTGGTATTTATTTAAAATTAGACTGACCATGTAATTTATTGTACAAAGCAGGACTCTCTTGAGGGTGAAAGTATTAATAGTTACTGGGGATAAAAGGCATAAACCAGGACTCTTCTGGATAAACCAGTATGTATGGCTACCCTATTTAAAAGCCATATTTTAACTTTTATTTTTTTCCTCCAATAAAATTATAAAATCACAGTTAAATTATTGGAGAACTAAATATCCTTTCCAAGTGTGGTTCAAAATGTGTGGTGCTTTAGGAGTGAAAGAACAATAATTTAAAAAGCATAATATGGGTCTGTGGTCACAATGAGTTTTTTAAATGACAAATTTGTTTAAATCCGATTTCCAAATTTTACTTCCTTTGTAACTTCTGATTCCCAAATGTATCCACTTTGTATAGCAAGCATGTTTTCAGCATTTATTCTCCATATGTTTGTGTTCTACTAATATTATCATTCATATTGCACGTGCTATATAGAAAATGTTATGATATTTTGGGACAATTGTAAGGGACATTGTAAGGAATAGAAAGTACAGAAGAATTACAATATGATAAATGTCAAAGATTTAGTTTTGTAGTCACAATTTTCTGGATTGATTCTCAAGCATCCCTTCTCTTTTCCAAATACAGTGTCCCAAATGTCCTAACCATGAAGTTTGGGTAACACTGACCTCTCCTGCAGCCCCAAAGGGCCCTGATTGGTGTAAGCAATCCATGTTTCCCATCCCCTCAGCCACAATGATTTTTTTAGTGATGGTCCCGTGGAACGGATGTGTACAACTAGACTGGATACTGGTGTTTTAATTCAGCTACTGGGGAAACAGACTATTACTTTCCTACTGAAAGTAACTGAAGCTGTATCTTTAGGAGATACTACAGATCATCTGAAGATCAACACACGTCCTGGGGTGAATACAACATGTAAAGTCAGAGGGTTGCTATAAAGATAGTCTTGGTGGCATTGTTCAGCTGCTGGATCAAGCCAAATCCTGTCATTGGAGTTTTTGGTTGCATGAACCAATAACTTTTATTGCTCAAGCCTTTGTGTTACAGTTTCAGTTACTATAACCAAAGACTTCCTAACTAATACATGATTTACTAATAATTGCGAACCATTTGATTTGCAAATATTTGAGAACCAGTATTTGAGAAGAGGACTGGCATGCTCTTTCTATAATTGGTACAAGAAGGCCTTCAAGTCTGGGTGTTGGATTAGGGAAGTAGAGACGGGATGAATGGTAAAGATGTGAGAAAAACTATTCAAATCAGGATGCTTCTGCACAAAGAGAAACCATGGGAACAAAGAGAAAAGAGTGCTAAGGAAATTGTTTCAGACACACTTGATAGTGAACCAAATTTTGACAAAAAGCTAATACGTTGTTAAAAAAGAATACAGCTTTGTGGTCTTGGGTGGCCTGGGAGGGAAGGGTGGATATAAAACAAACCTTGCCTAGTTGTAGCAAGCATCTTCGTCTCTTCATCCATAATTAAAATTCACTTGTTTGTGAGACTTACTTGCACTGCAGCTATGTAATTGACCATAGCACTTCTACTCAATATTTTATGGTAACTGAAGAATTTGATGTGTAGGGACAAGATCCAGGCAGAAGAGTAGGTCTCACTATTGTTACCTCAACTACTTTATCTCCTGTATAGAATCAAGGTCGGCAAATCGGAATATTCCTTTGGCTAGGACTTCATGACCAGTCTAAAGTCATCTTTTGATTCATTATGAATCCTGAGCTCTTGAACACTAGAAATTTGTATTGTTTTTTTTAAATATCCTTTCCTGGGGCACCTGGGTGTCTCAGTTGGTTAAGCGTCCGACTTCGGCTCAGGTCATGATCCCATGGTCCGTGAGTTCGAGCCCCACGTCGGACTCTGTGCTGACAGCTCAGAGCCTGGAGCCTACTTCGGATTCTGTCTCCCTCTCTCTCTGACCCTCCCCCATTCTTGCTTTGTCTGTCTCTATCTCAAAAATAAATTAAAAAATAAAAATTAAAAAAAAATCCTTTCCTGGGGCGCCTGGGTGGCTCAGTCGGTTGAGCATCCGATTTCTGCTCAGGTCATGGTCTTGTGGTTTGTGGGTCCAAGCCCCGCGTTGGGCTCTGTGCTGATGGCTTGGAGACTGGAGCCTGCTTCGGATTCTGTGTCTTCTTCTCTCTCTGCCCCTCTCATGCCCATGTTCATGCTCTATCTCTCAGTGTGTTTCAATAAATAATAAACATTGAAAAAGTAAAATAAAATATCCTTTTCAAATGGAGAGAACCCATCCATAGAGGAAATTTTCCTTACACAGGCTGAAACCTGCTTTTTTCCCTGACAACTCCCGAGTTTTATAATCACTAATAGAACTTTAATAGCTTCATAGCCCTTTTTTCAGCAAATTTTTACAAAAGTCCAAGCCTGGTATCATGCCTTATATGTAATTGGTGGTTTATTCCCCATAAGCCTAGAGTTTCTGTTTTCATGTGTTCATTTGTGTGTGTTAGAAAATAATTTTTAGAATGGAAAGGTATTTGAATGACTTAATTTTTTAAGTCTTGATGATCTGGGGTCTTTGGCCTTCCACTTCTGGGGGAGATGTCTAGATTTACTCTGCCCTGTCTTTAGGAGTAAATGGTATTCACATGCTAGCCTCAATTACAGATTAAAGTTCAAATGTCTAGGGAAGTTAGATTCAGTGTATGGAGATAACATTCAGAACTCAAATGTCCTTTATGGCTTAGGAATGGAACCTTCCATGAAGGCAGGACTCAACCAAACCCTCTTGACAATTAAGGTTTATGTTTCTGCTGCTGCTGATAATTAGGATTATAGTGAGTTGGACAGAATATTAAAGTTTTCATCATTATTACATTCATGCTATTTTTGAGCTTTAAAGTACTTTACTAAAATAAAGTGGTTTCACATGTTAGTCTATTGCCTTTAGTTAGAAGCTAGTTTTGAGTAAACTGATGTACTAAGTTCCATTAGTTTAATAACTATAAACTATGGAATGGCCATACTTGGAAAATGTATGCTTCATAGGAGTGACAGGAAATCCTCTTTGAAGAAGAGGTGTAAGAAACTTGGAGAAGAACAGAATCCTATTAACTTACTCGTTTCCACTGTCCTTCATACATCATGTGCTCAGTAGACTTTTATTTAACTTATTACCTCAGTAGAATATATAGTTTAGAAATCTATTGTGTAGATATTCTTTCATGAATAATCAAGAATTTTAATTACTTAATAAGAATTCTATAGGCTTCTTTGGAGGTGACCACAATGTGTATGTTGCCGTTACTTTTTTTTTTTTAAACAGGAAACCTTGTGTTATTCAGCAGAACATGGTGAATTTCAAGTATTTATCACTAATGAATTATCTCAGTTTTGTCTCCTAGATATGATAGAAGCACTATTTTTTTCCTGCAACCTGTTTTGTGATTCCAGTCAGATTAATAAATTATGAACTATACCATTTCATTACGGTAGTAAGAATTAAGAAAAGATGTTTTCCTTGGGGACTTCTGCTTGGAATATATCTTTAGTTACATTCTGTAAGAACTATAGTCAAGGCTGAACTGGGAATTCTAGTTTATCTGGCACATACCAAGAGGGGAGAACAGTGTCATTGAGTCTGGCTTGGGTAAAATATGTCTGAAAAAAATGGCTAGATAAGGAATGACATCTTAAAATGGCCTCTTATTTTGATCTCTGTCAGAGGTCTGAAGAATCGCATGTGAAACTATGAAGTATTCTCATGAAAAGTAGAAATCATTTAATAAGAGTTTGTTTTTTTTCCATGTGTGGTTTTTAAGCTAAGGAGTAAAAAATGTAAGAATAACTAAACTCTGTGTTGGAGGCCTTACTGATTTTCTCAGCAGCTCCTTCCCTGTCTCCAAACTCCTGAACTTTCCTTTTCTTCCTTTGTTGGAGGAAACCCAAAAGTCTAACAGGATATTTTAAATGATTAACATGAGCATTTCTGCTATTAAGTGGTTTTAAAGAATTTAAATCATGAGGATCTTCTTAATTGCCCCCAAATGACTCAGTTTATGATTATTAGTTAAAACGTGGTGTAGCTGGGTGGAAAGAGGAGGAGGGAGTGGCAGCGAGAGAGAGGATGGGCTGTGCTCTGACAGTAGGGAGTGTGCCTCCACTTACCAGTTGCAGAGCCATGCAAGGACTTCCTGAAACGATTAACAGTCTTTCCTTCAATAAGTACTTTGGGTATAAAAAGGGGAGAAAAAAGAGCTTTGTAGAAAACTTGCAAAAAGTTCCTTTGAAATCCTTTATTAGTTTTGATAGGACTGAAAAGGACAAATAGGAAATTTGGCAGTTGTTTCTAGGATTGAAACAGAAAAGGCACAGGGTGATACATTGGGATTTTCAATAGCCGATAATATTTTCTTAAAGATACTTTTAATTTTAGAGAGAGTGTGCATGTGAGCAGGGGAGAGGGACAAAATGAAAGAGAGAGAGAATCTTAACCCTGGGATCATGACCTGAGCTGAAATTGAGAGTCAGATGCTCAACTGGCTGAGCCACCCAGGCACCTCTCAATAGCTAATAATATTATTAAGCTTTCACAAATCTCTTTTCGAGACTTAGAATATTTACAGGAAAAAGGAAACATTCTTCCCAGGTCAAAGATAACATAAAATACAACTGTAAACCTTTAAGAAAGTAATTAAGAAAGTTGCATATCAAAGTTATGCCTTGCAGCCAAAAGCATATTTATAGATAAATTCATAACCCTGAGATAGCTTATTACTTAAAAATAAAACTTGAAAATAAATGAGTAGAACATTCAACTCTATATATTTGGGAGGAAAAAAAATCCTGAAACAGAATAACAATGAACTGAATTTAAGCAGTAAGGATAGATTAATAATAGGAACAAAACACAGAATTTAATGTTAGAAAATGGAAAAACAATAGAATTGATGATCTAAGACCAGTTAAAATGAGTGAAATAAACATTTGGTAATTGGAATAAAAAAAGGGAGGGGCGCCTGGGTGGCTCAGTTGGTTAAGCATCTGACTTGGGCTCAGGTCATGATCTCACGGTTTGTGGGTTCAAGCCCTGCATCGGGCTCTGTGCTGACAGTTCAGAGCCTGGAGCCTGCTTCAGATTCTGTGTCTCCCTCTCTCTCTGCCCCCCCCCCCCCCACTCATGCTCTGTCTCTCTCTCTCTGTCTCAAAAATAAATAAACATTAAAAAAAAATAAGAAAAGGGAGACAAAAACACAAAGAAACACATTTAAGAATGAGAAAAAGACTGTGGCCACAGTCAGAAGAGATTAAAAGTTATGCCATGCCCTGTGTAACTTCATGCAGATGTATTTGAAAATCTTGACGAAATCTGCATGTTAATCCTCATTAGCAAAACTAAAGCCACTTGAAACTAGAAAAGAGATTTCTTCAGTAACTATTATATAAAAGGATCCAGCTTTTATTTATTTTTTTTAAAAGCTCTTATAGCTCAAGAATACACATCAGTGGGATATTTTAATTGTTACATATAAACATACCTACACACACACACCCAGATACCCTCACACACATTCACATATGTATACATATATACACACTCCTAGGGCATTTGGAAACTCTGGAAACATTTTCAATAGTATGGCACTTAATTATAAAAATACTCCCAGTACGTTTTTCTTTAACATCTAGACACCTTTTCAGGGGACGTACCTGAGGCAATCTAATTATTAATCTGTAAAAAGTACTATCCATATTCCACAGAGTGTCCAGAAAGTCTGTAAACTCAAGCAAAATGGTATATTAATAGAATGTCAGCACTTGTGGCTGCTGTTGACTGAAGTGTACCTATTCCCCATTTCTCAGGAAGAAGAGGCCAAAATTATTTTTTTAGAGTCTGAGCATCTCACATTTTACTCCTTTCTCTAAGGGTAAAACTAAAACTCTTTGGAGTTTTATTCTCTAGGGGAACATTAAATTGGGCTGCCCAAGAGGAAATGAGGTGTTGAAACTTGAAAGAGGCAGAAGGGTCCACATAAAATTATGGGTTATGAAACAGTAGAGTGGCAGGACCGCCCCCATCCCCCACTCCCAAAGAGGATCTTGGAGGTGGTAGGACCCATGAGAGATAGATGGATGAAATGGGAGAGGAGGAGGTAGGGTCACGAGTGAGACCACTGTGTTCTAGGCACATAAAGATTCCAGGATCTGCCACTGATGGAGAGGGAGAAGTGGGGCCACCTACCTTAAATCTGTCGTTGGGTTTTAGACACCAGCATCTCAGTGGTGACCACAACAGACCAAAAGCCATAGCTCGTCCTCTAGTTTGCTGAATTTCTTGGTGCTCTTGTAAGACCAGGGTAGGAAGGAGTGTGAATAACAAATATTGTTAGTCAGAAGCTTTTATTTGATTTAGAAAAATAAAGAAAGGTGACATTAGATGGTGAAGCAAATTTTTATTTGTGTGTGTGTGTATATTTACAAATGTGCATATATTTATGTGCACATGTCTATGAGATGCTGTCAGAAAACACACTGAAATATTAGCCAAGTTCTAAAAAGAAGCCTGTCTTTGTTACTTTCTATCTGATGAAAAGGCTTTTAGAACTGGAACTTTGGGGAACAGCAGATCCCCTGGATGAGTTTGATGTTCTTCCAGGTTTACCTTGGGGTTTCTAAGAATCTGATGAGCGTTATTAAGGCCAGCATTGAAGATGAGAACATTTTTATCCTTTCCACTGACCTGTATGTGGTACATCTCCTCTCAGTCAGCTCTGGAGAGTAAAGCTGAGTGAACTGACCTGAAGTGTGTTATGGGAATCAAAATACAGTTATAATCTAGTATATTATAGCAGTGCTTCATGGTACTTAGTTTTAAAAGTTGAAGCATTTCTGGCAAGGGTGTATTTTATGTTTTATGTATAACACTAACATACTAGCAAATGATTTAATCATGACCATTCAGAAATTATTTGTTAAACCCTAATTTAAAATAAACTGATGTTTAACCAAGAGACATTAATCAATTGTAATACTGATTTAAAGAGTGTTTTATTGAAAGAAAAATTAGTTCAGGGGCGCCTGGGTGGCGCAGTCGGTTAAGCGTCCGACTTCAGCCAGGTCACGATCTCGTGGTCCGCGAGTTCAAGCCCCGCGTCAGGCTCTGGGCTGATGGCTCAGAGCCTGGAGCCTGTTTCCGATTCTGTGTCTCCCTCTCTCTCTGCCCCTCCCCCGTTCATGCTCTGTCTCTCTCTGTCCCCAAAATAAATAAACGTTGAAAAAAAAATTAAAAAAAAAAAAGAAAGAAAAATTAGTTCATTATGTCAGGTTATTTTAAACTGAAAGAAAATAGCATTCTGCTAACTTATAAAGTGGTAATGTTGAAATTTTTTAACGTTTATTCATATTTGAGAGAGAGACATAGAGCATGAACAGGGAAAGGGGAAAGAGGGGAAACAGAGAATCTGAAGCAGGCTCCAGGCTCTGAACTGTCAGCACAGAGCCCGACGCGGGGCTTGAACCCACGAACTGTGAGATCATGACCTGAACCGAAGTTGGTTGCTTAACTGACTGAGACACCCAGGTGCTCCAAAAGTGGTAATCCTTAAATCAGCTGAATTCTACATGCCCTGTAGCTAAATCATTTTAGAATATTTTCACACCTAATTTCTATTGAGTTTAATTAAGACATTTTGAGGTAACTACTCTTATGTAGGAATGGCAAATTTTAGTGAAACTGTCTTTGCTTTCATAATTTTTAAGTAAACATTCCAATTACACCCAGTATGCAGGAAAATGAAAAGACTCTCTAGTTCTTCCTACTGGTTACATGAACACACACACACATTCACAATCACACTCATTCAGTCTGCCACACACTTAACACAACCCTCTCCTTCATGCCCATAAACATCTGTTTGCTCAAGCACAAATACATACATGCACACACATTCTCTCGCTCTGGTGGACACACATACACTCTCCATTTTACTCAGGTCAGAACACGTACACACACACACACACACACACACACACGCGCGAACCCATTTAGGCTAACATACTCACATAAGCCTGTTCAAATTTGCACACTCAAATGCATGTGCGTGCGTACACACACACAAACACACACACTCAGTAATGCTTACACATACTGTGTGTTAAACTCTCGCTTTTTCTCCTCACTGTTTTGTAGCTAACTTCTGACTTTTCTGTCTTTGGTTTATACATTTCTCTTGATCTTTGATTTAGAAGTGGGTGACTCTGATCAATTATTTCATATCATTACCTTTGGGATGAGATTGATGATTTTGATACTGGCTCATTTTTATTATTTGCATGTTGTTTAAGAGAAAGAACTTCATAAACTTATTTTGCTTTCATATGCCAAAGCAAGTGTTGAAGAGAAGATTATGTAAGTAGATGAGAAAATTGCCTTTCACACATATTTGTTGAGTCAACAGGGTCAGATGAGAAGTTGGCAAAGGATGTATCATGGAATAAAGAGAAACGACTCTATTTTGTCACATTGCAGATAGATGTTCTTTCTGTGTGACGTGCCATGTTTTATTACTTGCTTTCTTTGATTATGATAATTTACTAATTAAGAAGTAACATGTGACAGAATAGTAATAAAACTTAGTGTTTTGATAGAGGACTGAATAAAAAAGGTGGGCAATTGACTTGCCTTTTGAAATTGAGAGCTCTCTGTTTTTGAGTGTATAAGGACAGATATCATTGTTCTGCCTTCCACAGAGTGGGAAATGCCCACCATTCTCCACAGTAAAATCTTCATTTTTGCGTGTTAAAGATTGGAGGCACCATCTGGGACACATTGTATGTTCATGTTTCTTCAAGAGACTCTGGAAATCGTACTTTTGGGATTTGGAAATCCTCTCTGAGAAGGACTTCCTTTTTAGAGGCTGACAGAGATGGACTCCTGAGTAAATCTGGGGAAAGAGTTCTCCAAAAAGAAGGAGGAGCAAGTGCAAATGCCCTGAAGCTGAGAAAGCAGAAAGATGCTTGGATGTTGAATTAAAGGGAGAAACTTGGAGGACTCAAAGTCAGACACTGCGGGGCAGCAGACCATTTGGGCTTTAGGGTCTTCGTAAAGAACTTGGCTTTTACTCTGAGTGAAATGGGAAGTCATGGTAGAGCTATGAGCAGAGGGGTGATGTGATGGGACTTAGGCTTTTTATCGAATCCCTCTGGTTGCTGTGGGGAGAATAGACTGTGGGGAATGAGAGATGAGGGATATGGCCCCTTGGGGGACTAAGATGCTCCAGGAGAGAGATATTGTGGCTTGAACTAGAATGGAAGCGTTGAGAAGTGATCAGATCAGGTGTATTTAAAAAATAGAATAGATAGGATTTGCAGCTCTACTAGGAGAGGGCAAGAAGATGGGGGACCTGTTAGTGATGACTCCTAGGTGTTTAGCCTGAACAACTAGCTGAATGGAGTTTTCATTTAGTTAAATAGGTAAGTAATTCAGGGATGAGGAGTAGTCTGAGTTTTGCTTGTGGACAATTCAATAGACATTTAAGTAGAGTAGGCAGTTGTATATGAGTTTGAAGTTCAGGTGGAAGATTAAGGTGACCAGACTGTAGGGGCACCTGGGTGGCTTAGGTGATTGAGCATCCAGCTGTTGATTTTGGCTCAGGTCATGATCTCATGGTTTGTGAGTTTGAGTGCCATGTCGGGCTCCTGGCTGACAGCACAGAGCCTGCTTGGGATTCTCTCTCTGCCCCTCCCTTGAGCATGTACACACTCCCCCACCCCCAAATAAATAAATAAACTTAAAAAAAAAAAAAGATGGCCAGACCGTAGTGTGTGTGTGTGTGTGTGTGTGTGTGTGTGTGTGTATGTGTATAATATACCTGTAAGTTGTCATGTACAAAAGATATTTCAAGCCTGTATGGAATCACCTTGTGAATGAATGAGTACATTGAAGAGGCAGAAAGACTTAGGCTTGGCTCACTTTAACATTTATAGTCACATAAATGAAGGGGTGCCCACCAAGGAGTCTGTGGAAGGTTAACCAGTACGGTAGGAAAAGTACCAAAGGAGCATAGTGTCCTAGAAGCAAATGAATATAATTTTTAAGAATGAGGAATTCCTAAGTGTCGTAGAATAATAAAGTAAAATTATAATAATAACATGAAAAGTGTGAATTGACTGCTGGATTTGCAAATATGGAGGGCTTTAGTGACCTGGTTAAAGGCTTAATGGTGTCAAATGAATAAAAAAAATCTGAATCAAGTGATTGATCAAGATATGGCAGGGATATGGTAATAAAATTGTTCTTTGACAAACAAGATGGTAACTGCACTGTTTCCCAGAATTAAATGATTTCATGGTCTCAATATGTATTCAGGAAAACAGAAATACCAGGACAGTTCTTTTCACTATATTTAATTGGCTCCCTCTCCCATTCCCCTTTCATAAACCTTACTGTTCCTCTCAGATTCCCGACCACCCTCCGCCCATTTAAGTGTCAGCTTGTGAGCTTGTTTCTTGCTTGATTAGATAGTAAGAGGGAACATTTGCGAGCTCCATGAATGTTCTGTCTCCATTCTCTGCTTACAAATCTACCTGTATTTGCCCTTATTGAGTACTTCTTCCTTAAAAGTATCAAAGGAAAAATATTCCTCCTAAACAAGTCTCTCCACCTGTTCTTTTGATGCCCCTTCCTCTCAGGATCCTTGTAGTCTCCCCATCCTCCTGTTAAGCCTTTATCCTGCCCCATTATTGCTTCTTACAGCTCATAAATATGTTTGTTCATAGTTTTCCCATCTTAAAAATACTGGCCATTCTTAAATTTATATTCCCATCTGGCTAGATAAAAACAATAGAGACATGTTGTGAACTATTTTGGAAATAAGGAAATGAAGAAAATAACAATCACTCATAATCTCACTTCTCAGAGATGATCGTTACGTGTATTTACATTCAATTTTTTTCTACGTGCATTCTTACTCATTTGGATCCAACCATGTATAGACTTTCAAAATCTTTCTTTTTATTTGACTAACATTATATTGTAAGATTTTGCACATTCCATTAAACAGTTTTGGAACAGTTGTAAATAGAGCATTTAGTGCTGTCATCATGCTACAATTTATATACTTGTGATTTTATTGGACTTTTACCTAATTTCTATTTTTGATATAAATAAAACTAAGGTGAATATCTTTGTACATAAATCTTTTACTACATTTCAGATTATTTTCTAGGCTAAAGTCTAAAGGAAAATGCTGAATCAAAGGATATGCACTGTTTTATGACTCTTGTTAGATATTGCCAAATTGCTTTTAAAAATGATTCTTTCAATTTATATGCCTACTGGGAAGTAAAGGCATGCCTCTCTCCTCAGATTCTTTTGATGGCTTTTGAAAAATGATTATTTTATAAAACAGTGTTTGCTAATTGGGCAGTTTAGTGTTATCTCATTTCTTTTTTTCTTAAAGTTTATTTATTTTGAGAGAGAGCGTAAGTGGGGGAGGGGCGGAGAGAGAGAGGGAGAGAGAGACAGAGAGAGAGGGAGAGAGAGAGAGAGAGAGAGAGAGAGAGAGGATAGAGAGGATAGAGAGGATAGAGAGAATGAATCCCAAGCAGGCTCTGAGAGAGAGAGAGAGAGAGAGAGAGAGAGAGAGGATAGAGAGGATAGAGAGGATAGAGAGAATGAATCCCAAGCAGGCTCTGCACTTGTGCAGAGACTTGATGTGGGGCTCAAACTCACAAACCATGATCATGACCTGGACCTACGCCAAAGTCAGACACAACCGACTGAGCCACTCAGCCACCTCGTGTTATCTCATTTCTTAAACTAGTATTTGATTACTAGAGAAGTGAAAATCACTTTTTAATGTTTATGTTACTTATTTTTCTTATGAGTTTTCCCTATGTCGTTTGCCCATTTTCCATACCCTTCATTAGATTTTCAGTTTTTTGATGACTTGTATAATTTATCATAGTAATATTATATTTGTCTCTTATATTTGCTGCAATAATTTTTCTACTTTGTTGCCTTTTACTTTTATGCTTTTATTGATTTAAAGTTTAAGATAATAAAATGGCAGTTGATAATTAATTGATGGCAGAATGCTGACTTAAAACAGACCCAAGTAGATATAAGAATTTGGCATATGTTCATGGTATTTAATTCACTAGGGACAAATATCCACATTTTGAGGGAAACAGTGTTAGAATTCTTTCTCATACCTCGTATCAAAATAAATTTCAAGCAGATTAAGGATTCAAATATTTAAAAAACAATCAAAACATAAGTGCATGAGAAAGTCTTTAAGTGGATAGTTGGTCTTACTAAGCATGGTAACAAAGGTAGAGACCATTGGGGTACACATTGAAAAAAATGACTAATTTGAAACCGTTCATCCAGCAAAAATGAACAAGATCACATACAAATATGGCAAGCAGGGAAAGTGATTTATAACATATATGGAAACTATTAATTTTGTAAATATTATAGATCTCTTAGAAATGAAAAAAAAAATTTCCAAGTAGGAACTTGATCAAAGAACATGAAGGGATAACTTAGAAAAGAAGAAATACCAATGACTAATAACTGTTTTAAAAATCCAACCTCACTAGTTTTCAAAGAAAGCAAAACAAATGCATAGACATAATATTTGGAAATATAGTACATGAACAACCCTACTGAGCTAGAGTCACCGTTTAACTTTTTAAACTATTCAAACTAGAAGAAAAAAAATAAAGACTTCCAAAATCAGGTTTTGAGGCCATGTAGTTGAAAGAGAAAAGTTTTTGCTTGTATTTGTTTTTAAATCCAAAATGTTCCTTTTAATGGAGTAAGATATATTGTGGCCATTGACGATGATGATGACCATGTACATCAGTATCTATTGACATAGAAAGATCTGCTTAATATAGAATTGAATGCTTTAAGTTACATAGCAACTGTGCTTCCAGTTATAAAATAAAAAAGAAAAGCTCATATATATACATACCAGAAAATAAAGAAATTGCTCTAAAATGTAACAAAACTTTCCCTGGATGGTGAGGAAAATCAACAAACTTTCTTATTTTTTCATGCATTTTAAAATTTCCGAATGTCCCACATATTGTTTTTATAATGATAAAAATAAAGGTATTTACATTTTGAAAAAAATATTTTTAAATTTAGTCATTTTTCTCTATACTTAAAGTCCTTTCTCCATTAAATAAGTAGGTACTTTTTTAAAAGTTTTTTTTTTAATTCTTCCTGTTGGAACTTTATTTAATAGATGGTTTGAGGTAAGAATATAAATTCTCTTAAATAACCAACATTCCAAGTAGTGACCAAGTGTTGTAGTACAGTTTATTAGATACTTACTTATTGATTGCTGATGCTTTCCTTATCAAAGATCACTAACTTCCATTTCCTATTATCTGTTTAGCAAAAAATTCTCTTCCATTGGTTCACCTGTCTGTTGTGATATCATCTTACTCTATTAATTATTATTTTGTTACACTATGTCTTATTACTGATAGGACAAATTCCCTCATTTTTTTCAGAACATTCTTAAAAATCTGTTTTTCCAGATGAATTTTAGAATCAGAGGCTTAACATTGATCTCCCCATGGTTCTTAATCAATGTATACTAAATAAACATCACATTGTTTTTTCTTAAAAATCCAGGCCATGAACTATGAATGGACTATAAATACTGTAGCATTCTTGTGAGTTCTTCAAGATATGATAGATCAGATGATAAAGCTTGTGCTGTAAGTGGCTTTAGAATTAGGTTTTCCTTAATCTCTGTGACAAATTTTTATTTTTCTCCATATCTTCCTTTAGTGATACATCCAGATGATATGATATAACTATGCCTTTAAAATTTTTTTTAATGTTTATTCATTTTTTGAGAGAGAGAGAGAGAGAGAGAGAGAGAGAATGAGTGAGAGAGGGGGGGGGAGGGGCAGAGAGAGAGGGAGACACAAAATCAGAAACAGGTTCCAGGCTCTGAGCTATCAGCATAGAGCCCATTGCGAGGCTCGAACTCACGAACCATGAGATTATGAGCTGGCTGAAGTTGTACGTTTAACCAATTGAACCACCCAGGTGCCCCATCTATGCTTTTTAATCAGCTTCCATTTATAGCAGTCTGGGATATCATATGATTACAATTTTAACATTCTAAGTAAGATAAGACTAGATGATTAAACTCGTGCTTTGTGTATTGGTTTCTCTTGGGCCTTTTATGTATATGTTCTTATGTTGGCCACATTTCATATGATACAGACTGCCACTTTAGATGACTCTGGTTAAGTGTGATGTTACTATGTCCGCACATGAACAAAAAGACATACAATTTGAATAAACTACAAATGGAGTGGGGATACCTCAATGGCAAGAAATACAATGATAGGAAAGAGAGTTTTTCTGAAATCTTGGGTTCTCTTCCTGAGACAAAGTTTCTGTTATGTGTCTTCCCCATACCTGAGTCTTAGACTTTGTAACTGAATCAGTGCTTATCCTGGAATTTAGATGATGGGAATGCAGAGTAATGGGCCAGTGAACTCATAGACACAGAATGACTTGTTTTTCCACCCTTGAGCTTTTTTACCTTTTTTTTTTATTAAAAAAATTTTTTTAACATTTATTTTTGAGACAGAGAGACACAGGAGGGGCAGAGAGAGAAGGAGACACAGAATCCTAAGCAGGCTTCAGCCTCTAAGCGGTCAGCATAGAGCCTGACATGGGGCTTGAACCCACCGACCGTGAGATCATGACCTGAGCTGAAGTCAGGCACTTAGCCGACTGAGCCACCCAGGCACCCCAGAGATTTTTTACCTTTTGATAATTCAAAGGCATTAATCATAACTTGAAAATTATTAACCTGATTCAAAATCATCAACCCTGAATGTTTTCTGTATGAAAGAACAACTACCAAAGCTCAATAAAAAGGTGGTGAAAACATATTTTTCATATTTCGCCTGCTGTTATCTGTCCTGTGGCATATTTTGCCAGGTGAGGACAAGTATATGGCTGGTTTTTTCATAAATATTTTGTCACTAATTTTAGTATCCTGTTAATCACAATAGTGTTTTGGGATTCCTCTTACATTGTTCTGTATAAAACCGTAATATTATTGCTGTAGTAGAAAACGTTTATTTTGTTAAATCTCTAAAGGGAGGCAGGACCCATCAAAGTTAAGGACCTAGACTCAGAGCAACAGATGCTCCTCTAAAGCAATGCATTTCTTAAAGAAGGACTTTGATGAAATATATGTAAATCACCTCTTTTGTTATTTATTTTTGAAACATTCTCTGTTATGCCATATTTTATTTGTTTTTATATTTTTATTATGAGATACTTTAAGTGTAGAGACAAGTATACAAACTAGCATAGCACCATGCACCTGTCACCCAGTTTTATTAAATGTCAACATGTTTGCCTTAGCTATTTTTTTTTTTTTTTTTTTAATTTTAAAGCCAGGACTACATTACAGATACAGTCCTTTGTGTCTTGCCGTATCCCTTTCTCTCTGTGGCAACCATGCCTTGGAATTTACTGTTTATCATCTGCATTTCATGACTATGTACTTTACTCTGTACTCATGTATCATTGAAAAATATGATATTTTTTCATGTTAACTTTATAGAAATGGGAGCCAACTGCATCATTTTTTAACTTATTTTTTTAATATGATGCAATCGTTGAAGATTTATCTTTTATGAAGCTAGACATTCCAATTTATTCATATCAACTGCTGAATAGCATTCCATCTTATGTCTGTTCCAAATTTATATGGTTTTTCACTTATGGACATTTTCATATTATAAAATATACATAGTGTTTACTATTATAAATATGGTTGAAATGAGCCTTTCTCTGCTAATCTCCTTGGCAAATCTTTTCTCTACTGTGTATGTGTAGAAATGAAACTGCCACAGCATAGAGAAGACACATTTTCCATTGAAGTAAATACTAGCAATTGCCCCTGAAAGGATTTGCACCAGCTTATAAGCCATCCAAACATCATAGATTGCCATGCTCCACATCCTCATAGAGTTCATTGTTGTCACACTTTTAACTCTTTGTCATTCTGTATATCCTATGAAATGGTATGTAGCAAATTTGCATTTCCCTGATTACTAACAACACCGAACGTCTTTTCATATGTCATATGTTTAGAGACAATAATGACATGTGGCTCAGAGCCAGATATGATAATAATGTATGGATGTTGGAGCCAGATAACTTGGGTTTGATTCCTGAGTCTTCTGGGTGACCTTGGGCTTGTCACCAATTAGTGGCTCATTGGCAAAATGGGGATAATAATCACACCTACCTCATGGGATTGCTCTTGAGTATGTGAGAATCTCCTAGAGCTGTGTCCAGCCTTTACTAAGATGATGATGTTGTCATCAGCAACATATCACCAAAACATGATAAGTGAGTTTCAAAAGATTCAACTACGTACCTTAAATTTTTGAAAGGTTAATGGCTCTAATCTGGAAAGGTTGGGATGGAAAAATTCTGAAACTTGGAAGCCCTGGCCTTCTCATCCCCATCTCCCTGATTCGCCCACGTTCTTCTCTTCCTATTCAGAAGATAACACTAGCTCAGGGCCCACGCAGAGGATGAGGATCCAATTACCAAGTATGTAACATCTTTTTTTTTTTTTTTTAATTAAAGGGTATGTTATTGTGGAGTTTTATTGAATTATGCATTTCACTCACACAAGCTTGTTTATCATTTTGCCCATTTTGTATTGCATTATTTGCTATTTATTATTATTTAGTAGGAGTTTCATATATATTTTGGGCACTAATCCTGACAGAATTTTTTGCAATCTTTGGCTTGTCCTTTAACTTTGTTACTGCATAAGTTTGCACAGAATTTTAAAAATTTAGTGTGGTCAAGTTTAACAACCATTTCCTTAATGGTTTGTCATTTTATATCTGACTTAAGATTCCCTCCCCACCCAAACCAAGCTATTAAAGACACTCTTCTATTTTTTTTCCTTCTAAATGTTACAAAATTTTTGTGATTTATAAGCAAAATTCTCTTTGGAATTTATTTTTGTTTCCAGCAAGCACTATTTACTGTCTAGTTCCAGTGACCATTTTGTCTCTCCATGATCTAAAATGATACTATCATCATTACTGTGCCTTCCTGATAGTAGGAGGAGGGTGGGGGCAGGAAGAGGAGTAGGGGGAACAGCAGTATCTCGCAGGTCTCACTGAATGTCAGGCACCATTCTATGTGCTTTACATATATTGACTCACTGGCTCCTGAACCATGCCCTATGCAGTAGGTACTGTCAGTGTCTCCATTTTATCAATAAGGAAACAGGCACAGACAGGTCAAGTGCCTGGCTACACAAATGTGTAGAGATGATTCAAACTCAGACTATGAGACTGAATTTAAAACTCAGTTAGCATGGCTCCAGAGTCCACATTTAAAATCCCTCTATTACCCAGCCTCCAAAAAATCTTTCTGCCTAGCAAAACAAGTTCCCTCTTGTCATTGTTCTTCTTAAAAAATAAACTAGCAAAATAATCTTGGCTAACTTTGGCTACTTTCTCTATTTCATTTGTTTTTATTTTCTCCCTCTGTTATCAGAAGGTGGTATATAAATATACTTCTAGATAGAAATTCTAATATTCAGTTTCTTGTTTTAGGATGATAAAGTCTTACCCCTTCTAGAACTTACTCCAAATCTTCTAAGGGTTAGATATTGCCAAAATGATAGACTGGGGTGACTTTTGAATTGTTCTCATTTGTTATACCTTTGTTCTTTGTAAATTTTGTAACTTTTCTTGGAACTTATTCTGAAAGTTTTTTGCCTTAAGTCCATATTTACTAGTCTTGAGACTTTCAGTAGAGGAGACAGACCTAAAAAATAAATAATTACAGTACAATTTGTTAAATTACAGAATAGAATTATGAAAGCTTAGCCCAAGAAATGCCTACTCTGTCCAGGAGTTTCATGAGTGATATCTTGGTATTGCTGTAGTAAAACAACCAGAATTATACTGGCTTGAAATCATTTTATTATCATTTCAAGCCACTATACTATTATTTTATTATCTCTTATTTTCTCTGAGCTGACCAAGCTCAGCTGGATACTTGGTGATGCCTAAGGCTGCAGTTATCTAGGGCTTGACTGGGCTGGACCATTCAAGATGGCTCATTGACATGGTTGAGTGTTGGCACTGGCATCAGCTGGGAACTAAGCTAGGACTGTCAACCATTGTGCCTGGTTCCCCTGTATGTAATATCTCAATGTGGCATGGGCTTCTCATAGCATGGTGGCTATGTTCCAAGAGCAGGAAGTAAAGGTCTGGGTTTGAGAGTTCCAGAATGTACTTATACCACTTTCTGTGGTCCAAGCTAGTCCCAAGGTCAGCACAGATTCAATGGGGGGTGGGGGGGGGGTGGGAGGGGGCCACTGAATTGCTCACCCTTAGTGTGAGAAATTGCATAAGCATATAGGGCCAGAGGAATTGCTGGAGGCCCCCAACTGGACTATGAACCAGAGAGGGCATCACTCAAGAAAGGAAATTTATGCTGAACTTTGAAGGATGGGGAAACTTTTATTAGAGAAAATTCTGAGAAGAAGATTCAGAAAGAGGGCAATAATAGAAACATGAAAGAGCATAATATGCTTGGGTAAAAGTTTTGTGTTAGGGAGTTATAAGGGTTAAAATTGATAAGATGTGTGAGAAGTAATAGAAAAATCATAGCTAAAGTTCATCAAATGCTCACTGTGGCCAGTCATATTTTGAGGCTTTTTGAATGAATTATTTATTTTATCCTCATAACAACCCTATTAAGTAGGGACTACATTAGTAGTCTCAAGTTTCTAGACAAAGAAACAGGTGTAAATAGGTTAAATAGCTTGCACGTAGTCATACCTTGTAAACATCAGAGCTAAATTTGAACACAGGTAATGCCTTTAGAGACTACCTTGTCAACCAGTGCACCATCTATCTTCCACAGATTATAAAAACATGTTATGTCATATTATATGCTGCCTTCCATAAGTTGTATGTCATGTTAAGGAAAGTGGGCTCTAAGTAAGAAACTGGAGTTACTGCACTGGTATTCAAGTTGCTGTATTTGTAACTAGATTTTTTAGGACCAGTTGAATTGAGTCCTTCAGATATTGAGAGTGACCATGTGGTTTCAGGAGGTCTAGGTCAAGCAAAGAGGTGTTCACTCATTGTAGGTATACCTTCTGGTAATACTAAAGGGAGTCTTGATATGAAAGTTCAGCCTAACAAAGGTGATGGTGACAAACTTGGGCATCAGATACCCTCTCTGGAATTCTTTAAAGGAATACACAGAGAGAAGGAATCCAGTGGTAACAGACAGAGACCGAATGACCATAAAACAGAGATGGCAATAAGCAGAATAGGGACAGGCAGACTCATGTTGGTAACCTAATTGCTAGATCTTCTTTGAATCCCGAATGACCTTCCATCTTGAATTCATTTGTCTCTTCTAGCCTGAGCTGAATGGTTCTTGGGTTTCTATGCGGTCTGTGGAAACACCTATATATATATTTTTATTTCTAAATACAGCCTATAGCTAACCCCTATTATGTGCCATAACCTGAGTGAACCTCTGTTCTTATAGTCAGAAGAATGCAACTAACATAGATGTTTAGTTTTTATCAGATGCTCTGTTACTGGTTTATATTTTTAAATATAATAATTATCAAGTTAGCTAACATACAGTGTATACAGTGTGCTCTTGGCCTTGGGAGTAGATTCACATGATTCATCGCTTAACATACAACACCCAGTGCTCATCCCAACAAGTAAGTGTCCTCCTCAATGCCCATCACCCATTCCACCCCCCCCCCCCACCATGAACCCTCAGTTTGTTCTCTGTATTTAAGAGTCTCTTATGGTTTGCCTCCCTCTCTGTTTGAAACTGTTTTTTCCCCTTCCCTTCTCCAGTGGTCTTCTGTTGAATTTCTCAAATACCACATATGAGTGAAAACATATGGTGTCTGTCTTTCTCTGCCTGACTTATTTCACTTAGCATAATACCCTCCAGTTCCAGCCACATTGTTGGAAATGGCAAAATATCATTCTTTCTTGTTGCTAAGTAGTATTCCTTTTATATATAAACCACATCTTCTTTATCCATTTATCAGTTGATGGACATTTGGGATCTTTCCATAATTTGGCTACTGTTGATAGTGCTGCTATAAACTTTGGGGTACATGTGCCACTATGAATCAGCACTCCTGTATCCTTTGGATAAATTCCTAGTGGTGCTATTGCTGGGTTGTAGGGTAATTCTATTTTTAATTTTTTGAGGAACCTCCACACTGTTTTTCCAGAGTGGCTGCACCAGTTTGCATTCCCACCAACAGTGCAAGAAGGTTCCTGTTTCTCCACATCCTTGCCAACATCTGTTGTTTCCTGAATTGTTCATTTTAGCCATTCTGACAGGTGTGAGGTGGTATCTCAACATGGTTTTGATTTGTATTTCCTTGATGATGAGTGATGTTGAACATCTTTTCATGTGTCTTTTGGCCATCTGGATGTCTTCTTTGGAAAAGTGTCTCTTCATGTCTTCTTCCCATTTCGTCACTGGATTATTTGGTTCTTGGGTGTTGAGTTCGGTGAGTTCTTTATGGATTTTGGATACTAACACTTTATCCGATATGTCATTTGCAAATATCTTCTCCCATTCTGTCAGTTGCCTTCTAGTTTTGTTGGTTGTTTCCATTGCATTGCAGAAGCTTTTAGTCTTGATGAGGTACCAATAGTTCATTTTTGCTTTTATTTCCCTTGTCTTTAGAGACATGTTGAGTAAAAAGTTACTGAAGCTGATGTCAAAGAGTTTGTTGCTTGTTTTCTCCTCTAGGGTTTTGATGGTTTCCTATCTCACATTTAGGTCTTTCATCCATTTTGAGTTTATTTTTGTGTATGGTGCAAGAAAGTGGTCCAGTTTCATTTGTCTGCATGTTGCTGTCCAGTTTTCCAAGCACCATTTGCTAAAGAGACTTTTTTCCATTGGATACTCTTTCCTCCTTTGTCAAAGGTTAGTTGGCCATACATTTATGGGTCCAATTTTGGAGTCTCTATTCAATTCCATTGGTCTATGTGTCTGTTTTTGTGCCAATATCATACTCTCATGATGATTACAACTTTGTAATAAAGGCTTAAGTCCAGGATTGTGATGCCTCCCACTTTGGTTTTCTTCTTCAACATTACTTTGGCCATTCAGGTCTTTTGTGGTCCATACAAATTTGGGATTGTTTGTTCTAGCTCTGAGAAGAATGCTGGTGCAATTTGGATTGGGATTGCATCAAACGTGTAGATTGCTTTGGGTAGTATTGACATTTTAACAATATTTGTTCTTCCCATCCATGAGCATGGAATGTTTTTCCATTTCTTTGTGTCTTCTTCAATTTATTTCTTAAGTTTTCTATAGTTTTCAGCATACAGATCTTTTACATCTTCGGTTAGGTATTTTTTGCAGATAGATATTGACACTGTTTACATTAGAACTATCCCTCTTTTACAGGATCTAGCCCAGGGCCTTGCACTTAGTAAATGCTAGAAAGTTGATATTTGCTGATCAATTTTTCTATCCATTGGGACTTTGAATATATATAGTGGTTAGGACCCAATGATGATAATATATAAAATATCATGTAGTTCATAAAGCTCATTTTGTCAGATTTATGCTTCTACCTCTGAAATCTTCCATTTGTTAGGACAAAGCATTTTCTAAACATTATTTGAGTATAAAATAATTTCATATAAACAGCTGATGTTTACATTAAGATTTTTTTTAGATTTAGAGAGGTCTTTATTAAAATATCAGGCAGACACATACATGTGCTAGTAAAAATATTCTCTATCAGTTGCCATGGATGGAAAGAACAGACACCTTAAAACCACATTGATACTATGTTGATTATTTTTTCTATTTTTTGTTAAGATGAAACATAATTTTGGAAATTTTCATATTTACTAAATATGTATTACCTTAGCAGATATATTTCCTGTGTCACAAAGATTAATCTTCTGAATCATTCATGGTGTAAGTCTTGATTAATAACACGGACTCTGGAGCCAGATGCCCTGAATTTAAATTCAAGCTAAATCATGCATGACTTTAGGCAAGTTACTTAAAGTCTGTGAGCCTGTTTCTTCACCTGTAATGTGCGGATGATGATAAACATCTCCCTTACAGGAGTATCCTAAAAATTGAATGAGTTAATACATGTAATGTATTTACAATAGTACCGATATCAATAGTCAGTACAAAGTAAGGTTTAGCAATTGTGTTGTTGGTATTATTATTTAGTATTGGTTTCTAAGGTTTAAAAGGCATTTTCATTTTAGCTCTATCATACCAGTAGTTTTATCTTTCAGACCTTTTGGTTAGCAGTAAATGAAAGCAGAATAAAAACGTTCTAATAAGCAGCATAGTACTGTGAACCCTCAAACTGGCCTTTTTCCCTGGGGCCACTTACCTCACCTCCCAGAAACATTTCTCAGATTTGTAAGTTGTAAGCAGGGTTCTTTGAATCAATGTCATTCAGCTTCAAACTGGCTCTACCATTCCAAAGTATCAGAGGGTGACATGATGGCAAAATGCTTGTAGAAATACTTGAGGAATGATTTTGTGAGGTTTAATTTGTGCTAAAAATTCATCAACACATTTCCAGGAAGGCAAATCTTCCCAAGACATATGGAAACTCTTTAAGGTTGGTTTCATGATTCTGATTGAGACTGTTTTCATTTTATCATTAGGCACTTCAGAACAAGGAATGAAATGCAAAGTAAATTATTATCTGTCTGTTAAGGTATAGAAAGCAGAATGCCAATTTGAGAAGGGAAGGATTTTATGTAGTAAATTGAACAAGAGACATTAACAGAAGGGGCTTGGGGAGAGGTAAAGTTAAGGAATGTAGAAACAAAATAGATGATTTAATATGATGAATTACATAAAGGATCATTCCCAACAGAATGCATAAGGAAGAGTGTGAAGAGAGCTGCATTATTTAAAGACTGGAATAAACAGTGCATATTTGGAGGGTCTTAGAGTATATAAAGAGATCTGCTTAGCATGGCAGCCAGCTGCTCACCTCTCATGATGGAAAAGAAGAAATGTGCTTAAGCTGAAGTGTAAGGGATTTGGGTTCGACTTTCTCAACAATAAAGATAGTTAAACATTGATCTGAATTGTGTTATCTCAACCTTGGTAATACTGAAAAATGGCTTAACTGCTAATCAGCCTGAGAAGTTCCTGTGCAAAGACAGTTATGGATCCATGACCTCTTATTGACAACAATTTGCTTTGCTTTGTGTTTTGGTATTTCAGAGACATTTCTTACTTGAAAGTATAAAATTTTCTCTTGGACTCTTTCCCTAGCCACCTTTTTCCCTTTGTTCCCTTCCTATTCTATAATTTTATGTATCACACTTTTCATGTCTCAGTTCTTCTATAGTGCTGTGATTTTGTTGGGGATGCATTAGAAAAATTCCTTTCAAATAAATGATAAACCTACCACTTAAACATATTCTAGGAGTGGGATGTGTAATTGAGTCATTTTTTTTTAAATTCCACAAATTGTTATATGTTAGGCAGTGTGGTAAGCCCTGGAGATTCAAAGTTGAATAAGGCATAATTTTCTTTTGGAATTTACTGTGTAGTGGGTTAAAGATAGATACGACTGCAATTTATTTATTTTTATTTTTTAAAGTTTATTTATTTTTTTGAGAGAGAGAGAGCGAGTGAGCAAGCAAGCAGGGGAGAGGCAGAGAGAGAGAGAGAGAGAGAGAGAGAGAGAGAGAGAGAGAGTCCCAAGCAGTCCCTGAACTGTCAGCAAGGAGCCCGCCTGATGTGGGGCTCAATCCCACAAACCGGGAGATCGTGACCAGAGCCACAACTAAGGGTTAGACGCTTAACAAACTGAGCCACCCAGACACCCCCGTAGGACTACAATTTAAATGCAAGGAGTGATAGAATAGAAATGAATCACAACATCATAGCACAGAGAAGGGGGTTAAGAACTTTGTCTTGGAAGGATATGTCTATGAACAAATATCTCCACAACTTACCTTGCAAGGAGCAGATTCCTAGGTGAGGGGAAGTTACTGGGGGGATCTCTCCCTGGGAAATGCTTTAGACCAACAGTGATCCACCTGGCTTAGATAGTCGCTCCTTGGGAAGGCCTCTGTTGGCAGCTGTTTCGTAGCAAAGCTCCATACCATGAGGGAGAAAACCCAAATTTTGGTAGACAAGTACCTGTGACTGCTATATCACTTCTGATGATATTTTGAGATCAAATTAGGTAATAAAGGCTTAAGTATCTAGCAAGAAATAGGCACTTAAGGAATGTGTATTTAAAAGAAAGGGAGGGTTTCTTATGTCAGTGGCATGGGAGAATATATAGGAGGCACATTTCTGGATTAAAACAGGTTTGGGAGATATAATAAGCAAATGTAATGTGTAGACTGAATTTGGGTCCTAATATGAACATACCAATTCTAAAATGACTATTTCAAAGCAGTTTGGAAATTTTTATTATGAACTGGGTAATAGATGAAATCAAGGAACAATTGGCAATTTTGTTGTGGTAGAAATTACATATTAGTTATGTAAGAAAATGACCATCCTTTTAGAGATGTGGGCTGAAGTGTGCCTGAAGTCCGAGATTTGCTTAACGGTCTTCTCATAGTAATAAAGGGAAGATGATGTAAATGTGGCAAGTTCTTGATATTGTTAAATCTGGATGATGGATATGTGGAGGCTCAGTGACCTATTCTCACTGTTTTTGCATGTGTTTGATGCCCTCCCTCCCCTAATGCATGTTCCCTCCCTCCCCCAGTGAGCTATTCATGACTGCATTGGTGGCTTAGACATACAATGGTTGGCGCATGCAGGATTTAAGTGCAAAGAAGACAATAACATGCACCTGCAATGTTGAGCTAAAAAATGTACATATGGTATATTTTTTTAATTTTACATATGAATTTAGGTATAACTCTTCAATGTGCATTTCCCAAAGCTAATTTTGTTTTAAAAGCAGAGAACCACACTCAGAGTTCATTGGCAAGTATGAATACTTTCGGTGAGGTATGCTTTGTAATTGACCAAAAGGTCAATATGATCGTAGTTGATTTTTAATGCAGTGTCACAAGTCTCTTGGTTATTCCTGTTGCTTTATCATTTGCTAAATCACATTCAAAAAGTTATGTAGTATAATATTCTTTCTTTAATGAGGTTTATGTCTAAAAAGTTTTAAGGGAAAAAGTGATTAATGTTAGTATTTTATTTTCCCTCAACATAAAATATAGGTCCATTTCCTCTCCAACTTAGATTATATAAAAGCTTTGAAGATGAATTTTCAGAAATGAGTTTCTATCTGAAGATATGTTACTATATTGAATAATCAGAATTGGAATTAAAAGTCACTTGAGATTAACAGGTTGCTTTTTTTTTTTCCAAAATGTTTTATCTACTTTCAGAGTTTTAGCTCTTCGATGTCAGATTAAAATTCTGAAGCATGTTCGATTCACCTCAGAATTGAATGTCAAACCCAAAGACAGATATTTATAACTGAGTTCTGTTCAGGCAAAAAGTCAGTTTCCAGACTGCAGCTTGGATGATTCTAAAGCTCTCATTCACAGTCAAATGTTGCTATCATTTTAAACAAACAAGTTAAAGCTTAGGATTGGCTTTTTATCAAACCAGCCGTTTTATTCCCTGTTTATTGTGCTTTAAATTTGCAGAGTGCTATGGGGTTTATATGTTGCATTCAAATAATTATTTCTTTCTCATAGCAACATTCTGGTATTGGTAGTATTATCTGCACTTGACTGATGAGAAAATTGAAGTTCTAAGAGGTAAAATGTTTTACCTAAATTCATCCACCTTGTTAGCAGATCAGCTAAGATTTCTATTCAGTCCTTCTGACTCCAATGTTTTCCATTATAAAATTTCTACATATAAGAAATGGCAAAAAGAAAAAATAACTTACATGCATTCTAGGGCTTTTTACAAATATTTCAAGATTTTAATCTATAGACTATTTGTTCTTACAAATGCCTAAAGGAGGAGAAGAGAATTAATATAACAATTTTCTATAGGTATTCATGTAAAGGAGCGCAACACTGACTAACAGAAATAGCCACCTTTTGGGAGAAGTAATTTTATGAGTGTTCCCTTTTAATACTGACACGTCAAATGAGCTTTTTTAAAATTGAGGTATCACTGAAAAATTGACATATAACATATTAGTTTCAGGTTTTCAACATAATGACTTGATATTTGTATATAATGTAAAATGATCATCACAATAAATCTGGTGTCCATCCATCACAATACATAGTGAATTTGTTTTGTGATTTAAGATTTGGTCTCTTAGAGATTTAAAATACGCAATGCAGTGTTATTAACTTTAGTAACCATGCTATATATTACATCCCTATGACCTATTTATTTTGTAACTGGAAGTTTGTACCTTTTGACGCTGGAAGGTAAGTGACATGGGCAAAGGGAGTCAAAAGGTATGCTTTTAAAACTAATCATTACTGAGTCTTTAAAGATGAGACAGGATGCCTATTTCATTATACTATTGCTGAATCTTACATGTGTGATAGTAATATTTGATAATCATTATATTATCTTAGCCAGCATAAGCAATTGCTCCAATATGATGACTGAGGAAAGTTATATGATGCAGGAACCACTGAGTGAAACAAAGAAGATGGATGAATGTATGTACAGGATATTACCATTATTTTATGAGATGGAGATAGATTTGGGGTACCTGGGTGGCTCAGTTGATTAAGCAGCTGACTCTTGATCTCAGCTCAGGTCTTGATCTCAGGGTCATGAGTTCAGGCCCCACATTGGGTTCCATGTTGGGCATGAGGCATAGTTAATAAAAGGGGAAAAAAAGGAGATGCATTTACTTATATTAAAAGTAGAATGGATAAACGATTAAATATAAGATATGAGTCTTATAGGGGAAGGTAGGGACAGGTAGATAAGCTAGAATTTCCTGAATATACCTTTTTGTGTGTGTGTGTGTGTGGATATGATTTTGGAACAATGTGAATATCCAATGTAATAATTATAAAACAAAATTAAGTGTAAAAAGCAAACCCTAAAAGTCAAAAGCAAAGTGAAACAAGTAACCTGTGTAGCAAATTGGTGGCATAACCCGCATAGAAAAGAACTTCTTAAAACTTAAAACCGCAGTAATTTGAGTATACAAACCTAGGGATATATACCCTGAGAACAAAAGAAATGCAAGGAGAATTTAAATTATTTACTCTCTAGTGTATTGTTGGGGGTAGTAATTATATTACAATCCTGAGACTAGTACTGTGAGATAAAACAGATGAGTTATTATGTTGGGGTCCTTGAAAAGTGGAATTTGGACATTGAAGGAAGAAGATGACGATGAAGATCAGTAAAGATGAGTGGGTTAATAGAAACCTTGTACTATTGACTTTGAATGACAATATCAGTAAGAACCTGTGATGCGTGGGTTTTTTTTTTTTTTTTTTTTTTAGTATTTACTCCCTCTGTTCACTGAAAAGGCTTTGAAGCAATGATTAATTGCATAACAATGAGCAGCCCAAGCCACCAGACTGTGATACCTAAGTGCCATTTCTTCCTGAAAGGAACTAGGGCCCTTGGAGAAATAGTTGATTCTCCAACCTAAGTCTTGGACAGGAAATAAAAGATTAGGTGGAAAGCAAGAAAGCTATAAAGACTATTAGGTTTTCATCAAAAGGAGTTAGGAGTCAACTTGAATAAGCTCTTATTAAGCAAAAATAGAATAATTTAATCATCATTAGAATAATATCAATAATAGATTGGAACATACCAGATATGTTAAATACACCAGTTTATAATGATACTTTAAAAGAAAAGGCCCCTCAGTGGCTACCTGTGTAGAATGCTAGCAGACAAACTCAGTGTTTTGGAAACAAAGCAAAGAAATGCAGCAATTTTCCTGCCTTTTCAGGAAATCAGGAATTGATAATCAAGGCTTGATGAGAGAGTTTTCTTTTTGTGGGACTCTACTAGCTGATAAATGAAGAATGAATGATAGAACATTTCTACTTTGCAGCAATGGATTCAGGTAATGCCCACCGAGCAGCTGCCGATGTCACAAAAAGTGAGACAAGAAGCATCAGGTGCTTCTTAATGGAGGTCCACAGTATCACCTGTGAATTACTTGTGACGAAGAGTCGAACTCTATTTGGTCAGGCCTCTACGTAGATGATTCCCAGTTTTCAGAGGAAAAGAAAACCAGGGGTACCTGGGTGGCTTAGTCAGTTGAGCATCTGACCCTTGGTTTCAGCTCAGGTCATGATCACATAGTTTCATGAGTTCAAGTCCTGCTTCTGGCTCTGTGCTGGCAACGGGGAGGCTCCGTCAGAGTTTTTCTCCTTGTCTCTCTGCCCTTCCCTGCTCACACTGTCTCTGTCTCTCTACAAAACTAAATAAATACTTTGTAGCAACGTGGATGGAACTGGAGAGTGTGATGCTAAGTGAAATAAGCCATACAGAGAAAGACAGATACCATATGTTTTCACTCTTATGTGGATCCTGAGAAACTTAACAGAAACCCATGGGGGAGGGGAAGGAAAAAAAAAAAAAGAGGTTAGAGTGGGAGAGAGCCAAAGCATAAGAGACTCTTAAAAACTGAGAACAAACTGAGGGTTGATGGGGGGTGGGTGATGGGTATTGAGGAGGGCACCTTTTGGGATGAGCACTGGGTGTTGTATGGAAACCAATTTGACAATAAACTTCATATATTGAAAAAAAAAAACTAAATAAATAAACTTAAAAAAAAAAGAAAAGAAAACCAGAAGAATGCATTGAAAGATACCACGGAGATGCATGAGGACACCTCTAAAGCATAAACAACCTGGTTTTCTCAACAAATCCATTGCAAAAAGAAAAAAAAAGAAAGGGGAATTATAGACTAAAACAGTCTTTTAAAAAAAAATGTTTGCTTATTTTGAGAGAGATGGAGAGCATGTGTTTGCAGGACAGGGACAGAGAGAGAGGGACAGAGAGAATCCCAAGCAGACTCCGTGCTTCGTGTGGAGCCTGGCATGGGGCTTGATCCAATGACTGTGAGATTATGACCTGAGCTGATGTTAGGAGTCAATGCTCAAATGACTGAGCCACGCAGGCACCCCTAGACTAAAATAGTCTTGAAAGACATATCAACCAATTACAGCGTATGGATCTTATTCAGATCCTAATTCAATAAATTGTTAGGAAAAGGAAAACCATGCATACAACAGTGGAGGAAATTTGAACACTGACTAGATATGTGATGATATTAAGGAATTATTATTAACTCTAAAAGTGTGGTACCAGTGCTGTGGTTATGTGGGAATTTTTTGGTCCTCATTTGTGAGAGACATACTGAAATATTTATGGATGAAATGATATTATTTCTGGGATTTGCTTAACTGATCTGAGGAAGGAGAAGTAGCAGCGAGTACAGCTGAGACACAAGATGGCAGGTATCAAACCCGGGACGAGCTATATACTATTCTATTTTGTTTATGCTTTAAATGTTTCATAACAAAAAAAAGGAACTTTCACTTCAGATCAATCTCAGAGAGCATATTATGGAGGAAAGTAGTCATTTATGTGAAACAATTATTATAGTAAGAAAGGCTTCAGGTTAGGTTTTTCACCCATTCCCCAAAGTACATTCCAAATGAGATGCAGTTAACATTTGTTACATATGAAGTTATGTGCCAGACCGTTGTTCTAGTCACTTTACAGGTGTTATCTGCAAATTTGCTAGAATTTTATAAAGAAATTCTACTGTCTTCACTTTTCAGATCATGCTGGGAGATTAAATATCTTAAAGCAAGACAGAGCTAGCAGAGGACAAAGGCAGGCATTCTATTTGGCTTTTATTGCTGGCATGCTCCCGTACTCTCTTCAGTCTGAACAGTTAACAGGAGCAGAGATTTTGAGTGACAGAGTCTGCTGGTATATATATACTTTTCCATTTTCTTGATCAGCATTCTTTGCCCAAATTCAAGCCTTTTGAGGGAGATTATAATTTGCATGTTGACTAAATAGAGACTCCAAAACTCGTCAGCCTGGTCCAAGGCAGTACTAGCCTCTCTGAATCTTTAATGAGGCAAGCTGTTCCCCATCCCCACAAGATGGGGGGAGGGGAGCAGTTTTGTTATAATATTCTTCTTAATCAATTGTTCCAAGGAGGTTTTCCTGGGTGTAGTGTATTTGCATGGTGTGCTGCTGGTAGGAAGAGGAAGGATGGTGTCTTCTAAAGTGAGCCAGTCTCCTTATCATGCATATGTACAAAGGAGGGGAGAGCTCACGACAGGCAAATAAGAAATGGTGCTTTCGGTACTAAGAAATGAAAACAACCCTTGGATGAACTCTGATGTTCTCCACCCCACACCCTCCCCCCCACACCCAGGAGGATAACATCCTCCTGTAAGATCCAGGGGAGCTTATAAAATCTTTTAGAACATTTGCTTAAGTAATCTTCAGGCAAGTAAATTAAAAACCTCAAGTCAGTAAAATCATTTGTAAATGACCCACTCCGTTTCTTGAAGCAATTATAATTTGTGATAACTGAAGCTTTATTGCTAAAGTAGCAGCCCAGGAGGTTGACTGCAATATGTGCTTCCAGACGTTTGATGACTGACTCTAAACACACAAAACTGTAGGGATTTGGGAAGGCTGATTGAACCAGTCATCTTTTATCTCCCACTTCACTGAAATGGAGGCAACTTGGACACTGTTCATGAAATTAATAATACATATAAAACATAATAAAACAGCCCTTTCAGGAAGGTTAAAAACATTAGAAATGCCAATTCCTAGTTAGCCAGTGATTATTAGATATTGGCTTCAAATTTCCCCAAGATTAGAATGAGTATGTGTTCTTCAAACTTAAAATTAGTTACTTCTCCCCTTTTCCATGGGTGGATTTTCCTATACCCCCAGAAAGAATAACTAATAACTTCATAGTTTCTATCTCATGGAGGAAAGAGAGAAATAAATCAGCATGGTCTATAGCAGTCCAGTTTTTAGTTTAAATCTAAAAATTATTATACCCAGACATGCTTCTTACTATGTAGTTGTTGAACAGCTTCCCAATATATGGAAGGTCATAGAGATTCTCAGTTAAACTAGGGATTACTTTATACTTCAAAATATGGTTACTTTTATCAAGAAGTTGATGTTACCTCTCTGATAAAATTTATAAAATTTGTGTGTCACTGATTAAACTCTGCCAAGCCAAGTCACTAACCACTGTTTTTTTTTAAATTTTGAAATATTGTGTAATAACAACACAAATTAGCATTTTTTAAAAAAAAAAAGTTGACTGACTCAGAGAATATAAAAAATGTGAAAGAATGAAAATGGGGATTTTTCTTCTAGACCTTGCAATACATCTAGACTTTATATTATTTACACTTTATGATCTTGAGGGAGAAGCTGTAGCTATCTCTTTGTATGAAATTTATAGCCACACAATATAAGAATAATTTATATAAGATTTAACACATAGCGTAGTGTCACCATAGATGATGAAGATGGCACTGACACCCTGTGAAACTCACCACCACAGTTAACCAGACATTCTCATCTACCCCCACTTCCCTTTTGCCTTCAGGAGCTGATCTCACCTCCCACATGGTGAAATTGATGGAAACCAACTGGGGTGGGTTCCCTCTTTGCCTCCCACTTCCCCCAGCAGTTCTCTGGATCCATATCTTCCTTCTAAGGCTTTTTCTTCCCTCTGAAGCTTCCCTGGCCACTATATTCTACACTCTGTCCCTAAATCCTTCTTCTGGGATTCACTGCCATTGGAGCCCCTCTCTTACGTTGTTGCCTTTTTGTGTTGTATCTTCAAAGTATCTTCTCTCTAGAAAACATTTGCGATTGTCCTAAATACCCTCTTCCTTTGTTAGCCAGACTCTTTGGATGTAAGATTTATAACTATTCTCTTATTCCTTACTCTCTCATTTTCTTTAATGTTTATTTATTTTTGAGAGAAAGAGAGCGAGAAAGTGAGAGTAGGGGAGGGGTAGAGAGAAAGGGAAACATAGAATCTAATGCAGGCTCCAGGCTCTGAGCTGTCAGCACAGTCCCCCATGTGGGGCTTGAACTCACAGACTGTGAGATATAACCCGGGCTCAAGTCAGACACTTAATCAACTGAGCCACCCAGGCATCCCTCCCCCTTAGTCTCTCATTTTAAACCTCCCTCCACACATAGTCTCCCCATTACATGTCATTATGACCAAGTTCTGTTGGGGCTGATGACACCCCTGCATGTATCTTCAACTCTCACTTCTCTCTCTGTTTTAGGTCCAGCTTCCTCCCCTTTACAATAGGATTCTGCCCAGAAGTGTTGCCATCTCATCCAAGATGACTCTTGAGGTCCTATTGATCCCTCTTTTCTTATTCTGATTGCAGGTTCAGTGCAACTTGGCCTATATCAGGGACATTGGTTTTTATTTCCTCAATAAGATTTTAAATTTCTCAAGACCATATCTTACACTTCTTTCCCCTACCCCTGCTCCCAACAAGATCTAGAGAAATTAATAATAATAATTTAATAATTATTGTTAAATATTAGAAGTCTGTACATGTGTTTTGGGGGGAGAAAACTCACCTCAATGGTAAGTGAGTGATAGCATTTCAGAGCTATTGCCTTACAAAATTGTAACTATTTTTATTCTCTTCCGTAAGTGCTCACTGACCTTTATCATGGAGCATTTTTCAGATGATAGAGTTTCAGTATTTAAGTTTTAGGATATTCAGACACCTCCAGAAACTGAAAATCTGTTTACAAATCTAGCAATGACATAGATACATTATTAAGCCAAACAACACAGGATATATAAATAATACGTACACTATACACAGAAGAGTAAACAGAAGTGAAGATTGGGTTGACATCATGGTAAGGTGTCAAATATGGGATAATATGGAGTTAACCAGAGCAATTTCACCAGGGGAGTTGGATTTGAAGTAAGTTCTGGCTTAAAAATATAAAAATGTTAGACTGGCCCAGTAAGAACAGCTTGAGTTCAGGATTAGAGACAGAAGGCACAGAAAGGCAGAATGGGGATAAATCCAGCGATGTAGACTCAAACTAGAAAACGGGCTCAATCCAAGATTTTGTTCTTCCCTCATCAAATTATATTATTGTCATATCTATAAATGTATTATGTCATTTGCTCATATAATAGCTAACATTGACATAATGGTTACACTTCTCATTTTGAATTTTAAACTGCAAAATACAATCATTGCATGTGTAAAACATTACTTTCTTTCCACTTCCTGAATTGTTCTGCCTCACTTCTACTCCATTTCCGTTACCGTTACCCTTTCCTTTCACCTGTGCACACCACTGACCTTTGTCCCAGCTGCCTGCCATGGCTCATTTAGATTCCTTTCTGTGATCTGGTGTCCCTGATACAAGGTACCACTCACCTAACAGATGCATCCCTTGCCTTTCTCATGCAGGTCATAGAGTACAGTGGAAAAGCCTGAATTTGGAGGTAGATCTGGGTTAAATTTTGATTTTTTCCCACTCACTCAACATGTGAGTTTGCAATTTTCTTATCATCTTGGACTTTTTCTTCTCATATGTAAAGAAAGGGGCATTAATTCTTACCTTGAAGGTTATTGAAGAGATTATGAGAAAATGTGTTTCAGATACATTCAGATACACCCAGTTTCTGCCAGAATGGGTGCCTCTCATCAGTGTTTCTCAGTGTGTGGTCCCTTGAACACCTGCATCAGAATCACTTAAAATGCAGATTCTCAGAGTTACCCTAGGCCTTATTTAATTCAAATTTATATGGGTCAGCCTGAGAATCTACATTTTAAGCAAATTTCCTGGATGAGTCTATGCACTTTGAGTTTGAAAATCCCTGTGATATGTATTTATCTTCCTCTTTTCTTCTTTTTCTTTCCCTCTTCTCATTCTCTCCCTCTCTCTGTCTCTTTTTCCCCCCTTGATCTCATTTAACAATACAGTGTGCTTGAAGTATGTCCCTTGTCAGGTTATTTTCACTTTTCAGAGTTTCATTTTTCTTTGATGTAAAAAGAAAATTGCCTACTTCTCCAGTCACTGCTTAGAATAAATTATTAAAATGGTATCAATCACTTAGAAAAGACACACACACAAATGGTAGCTGTAATAGAAATCATTAGAGTTATTGTAGGGGTTCCTGTTTATGCAGAACAAGATGCATTAACATTCGTGTGTGGCTTATAACAGAAGGTAATCCAGGGCTGGGACTAATGTGAAGTGAAGAAAGCACTTGCCTTGGGTACAGACTTAAGTCTTTAAAGGGATGCCCCAAATTTAGTAGTTAATATAAATAATATTTTATTTTAATATTTCAAAAAATATCAAAGTCAATTAAATCCACTCTGAACAAAATATCAAAATTTTAAATAAGGATAAGATCAATATTAAAATTTCTTTTTCATTTTGTGTCAGGTTCCACTATGGCCTACCATGGCACTGTTACTGCTCTAAAATATTGCATTAATTTATTCTTTATCTTAATTATTGAGATTTTTGGTGCCCCCTTAAATTACACATCTGTGGCAAATGCCTCACTTGCCTCACCATAGTCCTGGCTCTGGCATATTTCCATGCCTTGAATCATTTCAGTGTTTAATTAGCTAAGACAGAATGGTCCGTTTCCATTCCGTCCTTTTTTTTTTTTCCCCAGAATCGCCACTTAAGCTTTTAAGTGAATTTTTATAAATACTGTGTTTTTAATATAGATGGGAAATAACCACATCTTGAGAATGTCAGTGTGGATGTCAGTAGTTCAGATGAGTCTCAGAGAGAGATATCATTTTGCAAATGACAGTGTCACCTTAAGATTACATTACGTAGAAGAAACAATCTATAAATCTAGTGTTTGAGGCCCATTTCTGATTGTTTTCAATAGGAACTGGAAAACCAGGAGTCAACAAAAAAGGAAAAAATGTTCAAGTAGATCAGAATCAGCCTGGCAAGAGAAGTGATCATGGAAGGAGATTTTTGTATAATTAAATGTCAGTTTGCATTTTGAAATATTGCCTGCTGCCTCCCACTCAATCACCAAATGAGATGAGAGGGAATATTCTCTATGCAAACCCGGAACTGACAGCAGCACTTGTTGGGTTCTCCGTGAAGGGTGAACTATAGATCAGAAGGATCAGAGCAGATCATTTTCTCAAGGCAATAAAATTTTGCTGAGAAATGAAGTTAGACATTATAATTTCCCCCTGTAAGAAAAGCAAGTAAATAGCAGACAAAAAGGAAGCCGTATAAACTTCTGGAATTTTAGAGTGGGGAGGAATTTTAGAGGTTATCCAGTTTATTCTCCTCTCTTTTTAGAAGAAGAATTTGATGCACAGGTAGATGGGTGGTTTCTTAAGGTCCCTCAATTATTGAGTGACGGACAGAGGTGCCAGTCTCTTCCACCTGATGCTGGGAGCATTTGTTAGGTTGAGAAGCAGGTGAGTGGTACAGTGGGAGTAATACTGGTATCCTGTGCTGTGTAGGCAAATGGCTTAGAGTCTTTAGAGCTGATGTGGTGGGATTAGGAAGTGGAGATATATCCTTGGATAAATGCTCAGGACCAGCTGAACACATAAGTTTCTTAGCATTTTAAGAAACGCTTTACTTCCTTCTTTTCCATTCTACCACTTACATAAATGCAAATCTACTGAATCAGTGTGTACAGAGGTACAGCTGGGACATAGGAATTGTGGTAAAAGCTCCCTGGGTGTTTTTGATGTGTGTCCTCTGTTAAACACAGCTGCGTTAGAGGTTCATTACTTTCTGACAAAGAGGTCTGTATCAGTCAATAGGAACTTAATGTGAGATAATTCAGAGATAGGTTCAGAACGAAGCATAGGAGACCTACAAAAGCAATTTCTGAGAAAGGAAAAGGGGAATTCTTACAAAGCAAATCTTGTCTCTCTTCAGTTTTGTCCAGTTCATGGAAGAATGAGACAAGCTTAGATCCAGAGTTAACAACCTTACACAGGGAATTTTCTTTCCTTCTCTCCTCATAACTGGACTAAGCTCTTGAATGCTCCTCTTGGAGCTACTCGAGAATCTTTTATGAGACTGTTGTCATGGGACATAATACCTCATTATTCATCCTCACAGAGTGATTTCAGAACAAAAATTGTTTTTTAATCTTTTTTTCTAATCTTAAATGTGTAGAGTTGAGTTAATTTCTCTCCTCAAGTCCTAGCATGTTAACACTCATCGCTGGTTTCTGAGAGGCTCCTTTCTTGTGTTTATTTATTTCCCTTTATTCCCATTTCTTCCCCTCCACTCCCCAAATAGTCAAGCATTGTTGTGTGTTTGGCATGAGTACTTTTAAAATTACTCCAATATGCTATGAATGTGTTTACAATTTTAGTATACTTTACATTCCTCATCTGGGTCTTTGAGGTGAGAGGAGAGAGAAAGAAGGGAAGAGGTTGATAGATGCTTCAATGCTTGTTTTGAACGGACATTTGTGATAGAAAGGTGCTGTCTTTCAAAATGCTTAAAGTTCTATCTTAATTTTTCTTTGTGGTAGAATACCACATAAATTTTGGTTGTTGATGTAAACATAGTGTTCCAAGAATTCAAACCAACAAATCCAGTCTAGCCCAGGTAGTTGGAACCTATCATACATTGCCCCCTCTTGCCTGTCACTTTCACCACAATCCCTACTTACATAGGGATGGTTGATTGCCAGCTACCTATAATGCAAAAGCACCTTGTACCCACTTATGCATCTGAAAACATGAAATTGGTCTAAAGCCCAATAATGTCATCGGTAGATCAGGATTTGAGTGATTGAACCCATTGCACACAGGCTGCTCTTTTTTTAAGTCTTTTCTGAGTGTAAATCAGAGTGATTTTAACAACTTCATAATTTTAAAATTAAGAATCTGAGAATAGTTGGAGGAATATACTTTATGAACATTTTATAGAATAAGTCTAGTAATTATGCTTAGCGGAAACAAATACATTTGGTTTTCCTTATTTTTCCAGTTTTCTCCTATAATAGAATTAAGTCAAAGTCAGTCATTTCTTTCAGGGAAAAGTAAGAAAATAAATACTTTAAATATCATTAAATGGAACATCAGAAGCAGCACAGATTTTTAGCAAAGAACAGTTTTCAGGATCAATTTTAAAACGGCAAAGACCATTTAAAAGAAAATCAATATGGAAAGAACAGGTAGTCAGAAGTGACAATAAATTAAAAATTCAACAAAATCAACATACTTGTCATCAGACTCATAGTCTGAACATCTCTTTTCTGGGTCATCTTTGCCTGCCTTCTCTATTTCACATCAGTTCCAACTAACAGTGGGGTGATGACATAATGAACCTAGTGGTTTTTCTTTCATTTGGAACCTAGCGGGTTGGTATTACCCCCAGGAGCTTCAGGACACTGATTTTCAACAAGGCATTTTATCCTTTTCTCTCTGAGCAGTTTCTGATTTTGACTTACAATCAAAATCTGACAATATCAATTGTCCTGATATTCGAGTCCTCGTGGCCTGTTCTCATCATTGTCTTTTATATACCTGACCTTCTTCTCAGTAATTGGGTCATCTTCTGCCCGTGGTACCTTTGGGATTAATTTCTCCAACAGGGCTTGCAGGGTCATTGCCTGGCAGCCGTATCACACCCACTGAAGCTGTCAGTTTCAAATCTTGACCTGATGTTCTAAATTTTTAAGGGAGCCTTGGGAATTGCTATTTTCTTCTCATATTACTCTTAAGTACATTACACTTGCTGTGTGCTTTGACCCATGAGAATACAATCCCTTATCTAAAGCAATCTTTGTTCCCTATTAGTGGCAGTACTTTGTAATAGGGCCTAACTACAAGGGTGAGATAAGAACCTGCCTAAGGGCCAGATAAAATTACCCATAGAAGGTACTGACTTTAAAACTACTGATGTCTCCATATTAACTGTTACCTAAGTGCACTGTTATGTGTGTGTCTACATTAGAGCATGGCATTTTCAATTATTCCAGCCTGAGTTTTAAAATATTATAACAGAAATAAAGAATGAAAATCACATTCTCAAAAGCTACACTTTCTGATGTGAAAAAGCAATCATCAGGGCTGGAATCCTTATAGGAAAGTTTATATTCTATTTTTGAATATCCACAGATGTTAAAATTCTGCATGTTCTGCACAACTAATATAACTTCTTTGACTTTTGAAAGAACAAATGATAAATGATACCTAAGCTTGGTTCCAGTGGATTAATTATAGTGCCATTCCTTTATCCGACAGTTGCTCAGGCTTCCACAGCAATTTGGCTTTCAGCTTTCAGAATGGTGATACAGATAAATCTCTAGTATCCTAATTTTGTAGGTGAAGTAAAGAGAGAAGTTGACTGGAGAAGCTGGATTGAGGTTATTTACTGCATGTGTGTTCTCCTCTAGAGTCTGAGCACAAGAAGGAAGCCTGAGCAGAACTGTCCTCCTGCCTCTGATAAGACTTTTTTTTATACTGGAATGGTCTCCAAGATATAGCCCATTTTCTTTCAATAAGTTGCAGAGGAGGATGGTTCAGCACCATGGTCTTTAGGACTTTTGCCTTTTAACCTCATGCTAGCAGTTATAAGTGATTAATCTGCTACCTTTAATATATTTTTATTAAAGGGATATATACTTTCATATGTTTTTTGTTACTAATCTGTGCCCCTTCTTTTCAGCTTAAAGAAGTCCTTTTAACAATTCTTTTAAGGCCAGCTAAGTGGTGATGAACTCCTTTAGCTTTTGCTTATCTAGAAAACTCTTTTTCTCTCCTTCAGTTCTGAATAACTTTGCCGGACAGAGTATTCTTGATTAGATTTTTTTTTTTTTTTTTCAGCACTTTGAATATATTGTGCTGCTCCCTTCTGGCCTGCAACGTTTCTGCTGAAAAATCTGCTTAGGGTCTTAATGGAGATTTTCTTGTGTGTAACAAGTTGGGTTTTTTCTTGCTACTTTTAAAATTCTCCTCTTGTCTTTAACTTTTGATATTTTAATTATAGTCTGTTTTGGTGTGGTTCTCTTTGGGTTCATCTTATTTGAAACTCTGTGGGCTTCCTGAATCTGGATATCTGCTTCTTTTCCCAGATTAGGGAAATGTTAAGACATTCTTTCTTCAAGTAAGTTTTCTGCTTCTTTCTCTCTCTTCTTCTTGTGGGACTCTTGTAATGCAAATGTTAGTCACCTTGATGATGTCCAAAAAGTCCCTTGACCTATTTTTACTTGTTTTTATTCTTTTTTTCTTTTTGCTACTCTGATGAGTAAGTTCTTCTGCTCTTTGAGTTCACTGATCCTTTCTTCTGCTTCATCTAGTCTCCTATTGAAACCCTCTAGTATATATTTCAGTTTAGTTATTGTATCCTTTAATTCCATTTTTTTCTGCTTGGAACTTTCTTATATTTTTTGTCCCTTTGTTGAAGTTCTCACTATGTTTATCTGTTCTTCTGAGTTCAGTGAGCATCTTTATGGCCATTACCTTGAACTCTTAGTCAGGCAAAATGTTTATCTTCATTTTGTTATATTTTTTTAGGATTTTTACATGTTTATTTATTTATTTTTGAGAGAGAACAGAGGAGGGGCAGAGAAGGAGAAAATCTCAAGCAGGCTCTGCACTGTCAGCACGGAGCCCTATGCAGGGCTTGAACCCACAAACCTTGAGATCATGACCTGAGCCGAAATCAAGAGTCAGACACTTAGTTGACTGAGATACCCAGGTGCCCCTCTGAGGTTTTTATCTTGTTCTTTAATTTGGAATATACTCCACTCTTTCTTCCTTTTGCTTGACTCTCAGTTTTGGTTTCTTTTAAAAAAAAATTTTTTTTTAAATATTTATTTTTGAGAGAGAGATCGAGTAAGCAGGGGAGGGGCAGAGAGAGAGGGAGACAGAATCCGAAGAAGGCTTCAGGCTCTGAGCTGTCAGCACAGAGCCTGACGTGGGACTCGAACTCACAGACTGTGAGATCATGATCTGAGCTGAAGTTGGACAGTTAACCAACTGAGCCACCCAGGTGCCCCTCAGTTTTGGTTTCTATGCATTAGCTAAAACAGCCACTTCCTATATTGAAGGGCTGGCTTTGTGTAGATGAACTTTATTGTTCAACTCTGCCCTAGCTCTCAGTTGTCTCTCAAACTTCCATGATTATCCAAACAACCTATTTTATTTTTTATTACTCCCAGTAGTTGAGGGTGTAGACCCCTATTAAAGGTGTCCACAGCACTGTTTCTCTTCTTTAGAACACTTGTTTCAGTTACATTTGATACATACCAGAGGGGGGAAAATTGACTTCTTGTTCATCAAATTTCAGGTAAATATAATCAATTTAAGAGCTCAGTAATTATTTTTTATATATTTGAGCTCTTATCAAAGTATGTATTGTCTAACCAGAATTCTGTGAGAACAATATGTGTATTTAAAAAGACTAGAAATAAACAAATTTGGTGAACTTTGAATGGTGGGAACATGGAGAATTTTCCTTCAATGATTTTTTTTCTCTTTGTATTTCCCAAAATTTCTAGAATAATCCATTACTTTTATAATGAGTAAAAAAAAAAACACACAATAAATCTCAAAATGTATCTAGGTGATATATAAAAAGACTATGACTAGAACAAAACTAGACTGTATAATATGGTCTCTGTAACTACAATTTTCCATGTAACAGCAAAAGTCAGAAAATGCCATTCTTGTTTGTAAACATTTTAAGATTACCTGAGAACTGAATGAACTGTGAGCATTACTTCCTTGAAGGGCTGATTGAGCTTCTGTGGAGCCATCTACTAAATTGCTCACATTTTCTTCCATGCCTGTAAGGTGCAAAGGCCAGGAGAGCTTGTTTCTGCTTCACACAAAGACTTGGTTCTTGACCTGCTGCAGTGGTTCCAGGGCCTGATCAGGACAGTGTTCAAGGTGGCACTCCTGCCCTGGCAAGGCTGCGGGAAGAACAGGGTTACAACATCTGCCCTTGCCCAGGTCTTCATGATTTGAAGTTTTCTCTGTCTTTAGAGACAGAGCCTTTACTTCACTCTCAGAAGATGAAAATAATTCCTGAATAGTATTTTCTTTTTTTGTAGAAAGATTCATGTCCTAATGGAATTAAAGAAATAAAAACTAAATATAGTGCCTCAAGGTTATTTGTGTAAAATTAGGAAAGCTAGCACACCACAGAATTCTACAGAGATTAGAATTATAATCTGATTTCTATCTTAATATTATTAAACTGTTTACAAATATTTGTACCTCAAAATAAGCATATGTTTCCTCTGTATTTCTATAGCTAGTGCTAGATTTAGTTGTCAATCAATTTCTCTGTTTAACTGATTGAAAATTTTTAGTAATTTTTTTTTATCTAAAATTAACAGCTTTCATAATTAACATTGATTATGGCAACATTTTATTATTGTAATAACAAACATACATTTTTTGAACCTGGACCACTTTCTTACACCATACACAAAAATAAAGTCAAAATGGAAGAAAGACCTAAATGTAAGGGAGGAAGCCGTCAAAATCCTCGAGGAGAAAGCAGGCAAAAACCTCTTTGACCTTGGCCGCAGCAGCTTCTCACACATCTCCAGAGGCAAGGGAAACAAAAGCAAAAATGAACTATTGGGACCTCATCAAAATAGAAACCTTCTGCACAACGAAGGAAACAATCAGCAAAACTAAAAGGCAACTGACAGAATGGGAGAAGATATTTGCAAACGACGTATCAAGTAAAGAGTTAGTATCCAAAATCTATAAAGAACTGATCAAACTCAACACCCCAAAAAACAAATAATCCAGTGAAGAAATGGGCAAAAGACATGAATAGACACTTCTCCAGAGAAGACATCTAGATGGCCAAATGACACATGAAAAAATGCTCAACATCACTCATCATCAGGGAAATACAAATCAAAACCATGTTGAGATACCACCTCACACCTGTCAGAATGGCTAACATTAACAATTCAGGCAAGAACAGATGTTAATGAGAATGTGGAGAAAGAGGATCTCTTTTGCACTGCTGGTGGGAATGCAAACTGGTGCAGCCACTCTGGAAAACAGTGTGGAGGTTCCTCAAAAATTAAAAATATAACTACCCTATGAGCCAGCAATTGCACTATCAGGTATTTATTCAAGGGATACAGGTATGCTGTTTTGAAGGGGCACATGCACCCCAATGTTTATAGCAGCACTATCAACAATAGCTGAAGTATGGAAAGAGCCCAAATGTCCATTGATGGATGAATGGATAAAGAAGATGTGTGTGTGTGTGTGTATATATATACATATATATATATATATACACACACACACAAACATATATATGTGTGTGTATGTGTATATATATATATATATATATATATATATATATATACACACATACAGTGGAGTATTACTCGGCAATCAAAAAGAATGAAATCTTGCCATTTGCAACTACATGGATGGAACTAGAGGGTATTATGCTAAGTGAAATTAGTCAGAGAAATACAAATATGATATGACTTCACTCATATGAGGACTTTAAGATACAAAACAGATGAACATAAGGGAAGGGAAGCAAAAATAATATAAAAAACAGGGAGGGGTCAAAACATAAAAGACTCTTAAATATGGATAACAAACAGAGGGTTGCTGGAGGTGTTGTGGGAGGGGGGTGGGCTAAATGGGTAAGGGGCATTAAGGAATGTACTCCTGAAATCATTGTTGCACTATTAGCTAACTAAGTTGATATAAATTAAAAAATAAATTAAAATTAAAAAAACACATTTTTTTCTACTGGTAGAACCTCTGCATTAAGCATATAAGTATATTTTCAATCCTAGTTTTATCTGAAATGCACATAAATATTTGAAATTGATATTCTGACAGTAAGAACAAACTACATTTCCTGTTATCATTACTGACATTGTTATACTATATGTATATGTGGAAACTTGGACCATTCAGAAGATCAAAGGTACAAGAAAGACATTGATCTACATAGACATTCAACTGTTTGTCCTTCTTAAGGCCAAGACCAAATGAACTAGCAGATTTTGGCTGAAGCTGTACTTCAGCTGAATTAATCATAGCAATTATTTTATTTTACCAATATGATGTATCTTCTAAGTGCTAACCATCTAATTGGTTTAGAATCTTATGATAATGGATTAGAATAGAATAACCTTGTTTTATTTACATTTAGGTAACTCAAATGCCCTAGTTTATTTACCTAATTCAAAATAGCTCAAATCTCTACCCTACTCAGTGCAAGAATTTCAATATTTTACCAACTTGCCCTTCTCATATACTTTTTTGAAACCCTAAGATATTCTAGGCTAGTAGTTATTCAACATCTTAACTGGCTGCCTAGCTCTGGGCCACTGCATTTTTTTTTTGTTGCTATTCATTAATATGCTAATATCCTTCAACCCTGTGTTGCAGTCTACCATGTATGGCTTTACCCCAGGTTGGCCTTCCAGACTCTTGCAAAATTCCCACAGTAGTTAAAAGATCAGCTGTGATATTTGTATGATTTCATTAATAGCTTTGGGATTAAAAAAAAAAAAGAAACACAAGTGGAGAATCACACAGTTGTTATTAGATAGTTCCAGATGAGTTCATAGACCGAAGCGCTCCACAGGCATTCTCTATTTTACAGAGTCTTCTTTGCCCAGTATCAGGCCTACCTATCTGTTTCAGGGGTCAATTTATCTCCTAACAGAGAGAGTGTCTGGAACAAGTCTCTCATACTTGGATCACAGGTCCCTTGTTCCCCAGACCCAGAGACAGTCACAGGCTCATGCCTGTGTGTGTCTATAGTCTGTCCTCGTCAATCTTTTGGTAAGAGTGACAATGGAAGAATGTCTTCCTTTTGTGATAATCGTATACCCATCCCGAGAGGTGTGGTTTTTCTTTAACTCCAAAGATAATTCAGAACAACATCAGTACTTTCCAAAGTTGAGTTTATTAATCTGGAATGACTCCAAACATGGGTCTTATACAGGATAGTTCAATTTGAGCTTCACCAATTCCGGTCATTTTTCTTTCTAAGGAAAGATGTGTTCACATCCTTCCTGTGGATTCCAATCTCCACTGATCTCTGGCAGTTATTTGCTTGAACAAGAAAATACATTCATCTCCTAGTATCTAACCAAAACTTTCAGGGACAATACAATTTAAATCCACTTACAGGAAAGAGATATTTTGCGAAAGAAAAGATAATTTGCAGAGATGCAGCCATGCCACAGAGAAGACAACCTTTTATATGATTATGAAAAGCAGATTAAGCTCTTTGGAGCCATATTATTTTCAGAGTCTCCATTATAGAACAGAGTCAATGTTTTACCTATATATCTTCACATAACCAAATGATTAAAAGATCTTCCAAGATGTTTTCTCCAAAACAAATGAGTGGTGTGTCCCCAAAACTGAATTCAAATCTTTTTCACAAGGAAACAAACTGCAAAAAGCATTAAAATGTCAGTTTTTATTATTCTGTAATTAGTGTCAAAGTCTCTTGGGATTCACATTAGACCAGAGCACCCTATTGCAATCTATTTCACTAGCACTCAGCAAAGTGCCAGTAGGTGATCAGGAAAAAAAAAAAAATCTGAGACAGATGAACTGTCTAGTGACATCAAATACTAAGAAGTAATTTCAATCCAATGTAATAAAGCTAAAATGCTGTAGAAGTATGCTGAGTACTTTGGGGACTGTTAAAGAATTCTCCATAGTCACTCTCACCAACAATGAGCAGCAGAATGATTGCTTCTTCTAGTTTATTTTAAGCTCTTTATCATATTCATTTATTTTATTCATTTCTTTAGGCACCATAGGAGCCAAAGATAGTGTGTTGTATATGGTCAGTGTCTAATAAATAATTGCCTAGTTGAATTGAACTAATTATAGCCTCCCATATGTGGATCCTATTATGAAATAAATACTGAAATATACCACAAAATGAATATACTCTACTGGCCTCTTAATTTTCCCAGATGCTCTGTATTTGGGGAAAGAGCGTTGTTTGTAGCCTGGTGCCCAAGAACTCAGCTGTTTACCCTCTTTTGAAATAGGAGTTTAGGAGTCAGGACGAGACACTGGTAACATAGTGAACTGGTCAACAATCAGTGTCATAGTCCTAACTCTTCCCCATTTGTGTGTTTTTATCTTGTCTGACCTTCTCCAAAGCTGAGAAGAATGATGTGAAAATGACCTTGCCTGTTGACTTTGTCACTGATGAGAATGCCAAGACTGGCCAAGCCACTGTGGCCTCTGGCATACCTGCTGGCTGGCTGGGCTTACATTGTTGTCCCTGAAAGCAGCAAGAAGTATACTGAGACAGTTGTTGCTGGGACTAAGCAGATTGTGTGGAATGGACCTGTGGGTGTATTTGAATGGGAAACTTTTGCCCAAGGAACTAAAGCCCTCATGGATGGGGTGGTGAAAGCCACTTCCAGGAGCCACATCACCATCAGAGGTGGTGGAGACACTGCTACTTGCTGTGTCAAATGGAACACAGAGGATAAAGTCAGCCATGTGAGCACTGGGAGAGGTGCAATTTAGAGCTCCTGGAAGGTAAACTCCTTACTGGCATGAATGGTCTCAGCAGTGTTTAGTACTTTCCTGCCTTTTGATTACTGTGCACAGCCCCTAAGTCAACTTAGCACTTGTTGCATCTCTACTTGGCGTTAGCTAAAATCTTCCCCCATGGCAAGATTCAGCTAGTGGCCAAGAGATGCAGTGTCAGGAACCCTAAAACAGTTGCACAGCATCTAAGCTCCTTTTTACTGCACCCTGGATTTGCCTGCATTCTTCAAGATCCCATTTGAATTTCTTAGTGACTAAACCATTGTGCCTTTATTTATATGTTGGCTGTTAAAAGAAAATGAGCTGTGTTAGCTTCTCTTTTTGAAGTAGCTTATTCTGATTAGCTTTGCCATGGTTTACCACTCAGCATGGAAATAAGATGAAATTCTAATTGTAGGTAGGGAGTCAAAATTGGTGATTTATTAAATAATAAAAGTACCCATTGAAACTTGGGAAAAAAAGAACCAATTGTTATTAGGTATCCTGGCTGTCCTTAGACCTCTGGCGAAACCCAAGATTGTTAAAAAGAGGACCAAGAAGTTCATCCAGCACCAGTCAGACCGGTACATCAAAATTAAGTGAGGGGCGCCTGGGTGGCTCAGTCGGTTAAGCGGCGGACTTCAGCTCAGGCCATGATCTCATGGTCCGTGAGTTCGAGCCCCGTGTCGGGCTCTGTGCTGACAGCTCAGAGCCTGGAGCCTGTTTCAGATTCTGTATCTCCCTCTCTCTGACCCTCCCCCATTCATGCTCTGTCTCTCTCTGTCTCAAAAATAAATAAACGCTAAAAAAAAAAACAAAACAAAATTAAGTGCAACTGGTGGAAACCCAGAGGCATTGACAATAGGGTGCACAGAAGATTCAAGGTCTAGATCTTGATGCCGACCGTTGGTTACAGGAGCAACAAGAGAACAAAGCACATGCTTGCCTGGGGGCTGAAGATTACCCAGTGGCTTCCTCTATACCCAGCACTCCATTCTCTGTAAAAGTTGAGGAGGGAGCAGAGGTCATATCCATGTTGGCACAAATGTGCTCATGTTAGTATGTGACTTACTCCCCAGTAGAATTTGAACTCTTAATTTTGTTTTCAGTTAAGGGGTGAAGGAGTTTTCCCTAAGTAATTGCAATTTTAGTTTGCAAATTAGTGGTTGTATTTTTTTCATTTTGGGCATGCATAGGTACTGCTGTTTTTAAAATCTCAAGGTGCAGACAGCTGTGTACTCAGCCCACTTATAAGCTGAAATTATTGAAAAACATTGACCTGTTATTGTGTTCACAACCCATGCTACACACCACACATGTACAATGCATTCATTTATTCAGCAAATATTTATTAAGTGCCTACTTTGTACTAAACACAGTCTTAGATGCTGAGGATACAAAGACAAAGCACAGTCCTTATCCTCAAGGAACTTGAAATCTAGCAAGGAAGGAAAAGGTAAACTTTTCTGCAGCATTTATCACTCTGTTATAATTTCCTGTTTTCTCCTCTCTATTTCTTATTAGACTACAGGATCCCTTCAGGCTGGCATCTGATCCACCCTGTTGACTGTTGTTTCCCTAGCATCAAGTGCTCTGCCTAGATAGTCAATAAACTTGAGTGATATTTACTATACAAATATAATAAAACTCTATAAGTAATTAAAATGCTAATATGAGAGTTGGGTGCCAGGCTTGCTATACAAAAAAAAAAAAAATGCTTCAGGAGAGTAGAAGAAGAGACCCTGGCAAGAGGAGCATCATGAGGACTTCAAGAAAAATGAGGAGTGAGGAGAGGACCATCTTGGATTTGGCAATCAGGGAGTGTTTGAAGGGGCACATGCACCCCAATGTTTATAGCAACGCTATCAACAATAGCCAAAGTATGGAAAAAGCCCAAATGCCCATTGACTAGTGAATGGATAAAGATGTGTGTGTGTATATGTGTGTGTGTGTGCGTACACACACACACATATACACACACACATATTTGTGTATGTATATATATTATGGAATATTACTTAGTGATCAAAAAGAATGAAATCTTGCCATTTACAACAATGTGGATGGAACTAGAGTTTATTATGCTAAATGAAATAAGTCAGTCAGAGAAAGATAAATATATGATTTCATTCATATGTGGAATTTAAGGAACAAAACCTATGAACATAGGCAAAGGGAAGGAAAAATAAAATAAAAACAGGAGGGAGGCAAACCATAAGACTCTTAAATACAGAGAACAAACTGAGGGTTGCTGGAGGGGAGGTGGCTGGGAGGATGAGCTAAATGGCTAATGGGCATTAAGGAGGGCACTTAATTGGGATGAGCACTGGGTGTTATATGTAAGTGATGAATCACTAAATTCTACCCCTGAAACCATTATTACACCATATGTTAACTAACTTGGATTTCACTTTTAAAAAAAGAAAGAAAATAAAAACTTTTTTCTTGTAGATATTGAGATGCACAGAGATTTCTAAGATAAAAGTGTTGTCTCAAGGGGCACCTGGGTGGCTCAGTTGGTTAAGTGTCCAACTTCAGCTCAGGTCATGATCTCACTGTTCATGAGTTCGAGACCTGCATCAGGCTCTGTGCTGACAGCTCAGAGCCTGGAGCCTGCTTCTGATTCTGTGTCTCCCATTCTCTCCGCCCCTCCCCTGCTCACACTGTGTCTCTGTCTCTCTTAAAAATAAACAAACATTAAAAAAAAAAGTGTCTCTTGCAATGGTCTCTTTCTAAAAAAAAAAACAAATAAAAAACCCCAAAACTCCTGAAAAAAAAGGAAGTGTTTATAGTGACGTTTCAAAGAGAATTACTAAATTTGGAAAAGGGTTATGATCCAGATTGTTATAGGTTAAAGAATGAATGAGAAATGGATAAAACTGATTGACTTGAGTTGGAAAATGAGACAATAAATCCATGGGGTGGGGCAGGGCCTTACATACTTATACTTATGTAGAAGTGAGGAAATCTCTCCCCATGTTCTCTGTCTGGTGTGGCAGTTTTGTGTCAAAGAATGTATTTTCCACATGCATAATGGAGATATCTTACCTCTGATTTAGTTTCCTGATTTATCATAATTATTATAAAAAAATTTCTATTTATTATAAAAAACAATTGGATAACTACACAGGAAAGTTGGGTATAAACTTTCCTGATGCATCACATCCTGGTCATTTAAAAGTCACTCCTTTTGGGGCGCCTGGGTGGCGCAGTCGGGTGAGCGTCCGACTTCAGCCAGGTCACGATCTCGCGGTCCGTGAGTTCGAGCCCCGCATCAGGCTCTGGGCTGATGTCTCGGAGCCTGGAGCCTGCTTCCGATTCTGTGTCTCCCTCTCTCTCTGCCCCTCCCCCGTTCATGCTCTGTCTCTCTCTGTCCCAAAAATAAATAAAACTTAAAAAAAAAAAAAAAGTCACTCCTTTAGTTAGTCACTGACTATCCTATCAGCTTTTTTTTTTTTTAAGCAGCTTACTAACATTGCTTTTTTTTTTTTAATGTTTGTTTATTTTTGAGACAGAGAGAGATTGAGCACGAGTGGAGAAGGGGCAGATAGAGAGGGAGACATAGAATCTGAAGCAGCTCTAGACTCTGAGCTGTCAGCACAGAGCCAAAAGCGGGACTCGAACCCATGAACCCTGAGATCATGACTTTAGCCGAAGTTGGAAGCTTAACCTACTTAGCCACTCAGGCACCCCTATCCTATCATATATTTTTCCCAAAAAGCAGCGACTCGAGGACCAAATTTCTTATTCCTTGACCTGTTCCAAAATATCTTATTCTTTCATGGATGTTAAATGTTTGACCATCTAATCTGTTAAAATCATACAAAGAGAGCACAGAGTACCTGATCTAGTTCTGGCTTCTCTTACCTGCAGGTAAGTTTGCATGGCATTCCAAAGCAGAATGCTGCCTACTGCTCTACTTCAGAATGGCTACCCCTGAAGATCCTTCTTCCCTACGCAAGTGAAACATGAAATTTAAGATAGTCTGATAAAAAAAAACAAACAAAAACCTTTAAAACAGAAAATGAGATTTTTCATTCTTCTTCCACTTAAACTCACTTTTACCTTCCCCCTAACCAGAAAATTGACATTATAAATATCAGTGACACACATATTATAAGCCTAGAAATTATATCATCACAGGCCAAAAGTGTACATTGAGACTCTGCTATCTTGCCTCTCTATCATCTCTAGGACTTTTTCTCAAGACCTCTGGAATGAAAGATATTCTGCTTGAAAGTGGCTCTTAAGAGGAGCTAAACATATTTTCCCCTTGAGAGGAGGAAATTGTGAAGCCAGAGCCAGGACTAATAAATTGGGACTTGGTGGACAGAATGTACCCTCTTCTCCCTAGAGTGGCCCATGAATGTGGTGTTGGAGGCTTATGGGATTATCTGTAAGTGAGAGTAACTCTGGGAGGAAGTAAAATAGGGATAAAGATTATGAAGGATTCTGGGATTCTGAAGGGTTTTACAGGAGAATTCTAATGTAGCTATTCATTTCATTTTAAAAGTTTCTTTTTAGTTAGAATACGTATATTTAAATAACTCTAAAGCATAATGTATTTCTAAGACAAATCGCAATCAGAAAATCACAGCTAAGTAGGATTTATCTTTTATAAGATAATACAAAGAAATCACTTTTTAGATTTCAAAACTAAAATGGAACATTTTGATGTATGTCCTTTTTCTGTGAAACATCATATGTTAATTAGCAAAATAGGCAAAGCCAGCCACCTCCAAGTTGAATTAAATTTTCAGATAAAAGTGTCATCGGTCCTCAGCTGAGTCAAGGATTTTGGTTGCTTGAATTGAAATATAGCACTTAGATTTCAGTGATTCAGTGGGTTGGTATCTGACCTATCCTTGCAAGGTTAGAAATGATGTTTGATTGTACTTATGTTTTACAATGGATTAGTTTTCCAGATAGGGCATAATATATTAATGATGAGCTCATTTTAAAATTATTTATCTCTTTATCAATTAGTTCAGCTAATTCTTATAAATTTTAATATTTTGAGAGAACACAAAGTAGTATATTTGAACATAACTTTTATGTGGCACTGATATTTTCTAAAGTTTTATAAGAAAAATGGTTTTGTGAAACCATAATGCTTTGGATTTAGGGGATAAAAGCAAAAATATTGATGTATTTGCAGTTAAATCCTATTTTAATTATAACAATTATTTTCTGCAACTCACCTATGGAAATTGCTTAAACCTCATTTATGTATAATTTGAATAAATTTTATAATAAATTTTGTGAAATGGGGTTCCTTAAAATGGTGGCATCTGGATAAAATACTTATGGGACACACAGGTTTTACATATTGAAATTAGCAATTTTCTGACAACTCATTGAAGGTTAGGACTTAGCCTATGGTATAATACATAATGGCACTTTGCAATAGGGTGTATGGGCATAAATAAGGTGTTCTTTTTGGCACACTGTATACATAGAATCAACCTCTATCTTTATGGTCATAGCCTGTGCTATAATTCATTTTCTGAATTTTAAACATTTAATAGGTAAATACTCCAAATACAGAATAGTCTGTAGCTTGTCGTTCCTTTTCATACAGCTCTAAGTCACCATGGATCAACAGAATAGCTTAGAGCCAATGTCATTCCACCATAGACAGAAGTCCCTCATAAACCACAATCCTTTCTTTATTTGAATTCTTCATTCCTCATAGCACAGTACTCTTCACCTCAGCCAATCTGAAGTGTGTGTGGGGTGGGGGGGTTAGGGGCAGTCTTGTGGGACTGAGCCCTTAACCTGTGTGATCTGATGCTCTCTCTGGGTATATAGTGTCAAAATTGAGTTACAGTGAAGGACACCCAGCTGGTGTCACAGAGAATTGCTGGGCTTGGGGAAAAACTTCCATATATTTGGTGACCAGAAGTATCAGAAGTGAGGTGTTCTGTTCAACTAGTAAAGTGACTTTCCTTAGGAAAAAGGAACTGGGAAAAATCCGAGGTTTTCTAATTAAGTATGAAAATGCTTGTAACAGTGGTCTTAAATAAAATGAAAAAATAACGTATGTTAAAGTGGGACTGAGCAAAATAAAAAGCCAAGGCCATCTTTATCACCCAAGGACCTTGAGGTACTGAAAAGTCTCCTTTAAAATCTTCATTTAAGTTATACTCTATCAGTATGCCCTTATCTAACTACATGAAGAAAAAAAATCAGTACTTTAAAATTATATCTTAGTCTACTCTACTCTTTTTCTAATTTTCAATTATTAGCTTACCATTTATTGTATTTCTTTTATTTTTTATTTCAGATGTTCTGCATTTCAACCTCATCAAAAATTAAATTGATATTTATGGGCTAATCTGGAAACCTAAATACAATTTGTTTCACTACAACTGTAAGAAAGCATGTTCAAATTCCCATTGGCTGACTTATAAAGGGGCTTTTGGAACACAACCTAATGTAAGTTGCAGACATACTATGTTTTAATCTTTGTTATTCAGCTCCTCCCCTGGTTAGGGCATGTGACTGTTGGCAGGTGCGCATGTATTATATATACTTTTGTGTCTATACATACCCTTTTTCACAGTTCCGGGTTCATAATATTTATTCTTTCCTCCAAAAGGTATTTAAGTGCCTGTTATTTAAACAGTACAGTTCTAGGCCTTAGGGGACATCAGAAATGAAGTTACTTCCCTCATTGATCAAATTGCACAACTATGTATGAAATGCATACATATGCTCTGAAGGGCGGTCACTATATGAGCTGAAAACCGGGTCTGATGGGTTGCCTGGAGATGGTATTCTTCCAGCTAAGATTAAGCGGTGGGCAGGAGTTAAAAGGGCAAAGGAATTGAGAGATGGAAGGAGGGTGGGTCAGGAATAAAGTAGGAAGCACTACAGACAGAAAAAAATGTCCAAAGACCATATTTGTTCAATCAGTTAGCTGTGATGACTTTTTCAAAGAGCATCCATTGAGCAGCTGGGAGACTTTTAGCTGAAGCCATATCATGAAAATTAATTGTAATCATACTAGAAAATCAGAAAGCATATATTTTGCAAGCACTTGTACTTTTTTTAAATTTCAGGTATGAAGTACTCATTAAGCCCTAACAACTACCCTGAAGATGGTATTATGAATATGGCAACTTTTCTACGGGGCTTTGAAGAAAAGGGGTTAAAGAATGACAGGCCTGAGGACCAGTTGAGTAAAGAGAAAAAGAAAATTCTGTTCTCCTTCTGTGAGGTGTGCAACATCCAGCTGAACTCCGCAGCCCAGGCCCAGGTCCATTACAACGGTAAATCCCACCGCAAACGAGTCAAGCAGCTGAGTGATGGGCAGCCCCCACCACCAGCCCAGGGCTCTGGGCAGCTGCTGGCCAGCCCCAGCACCAACACCAGCGCAGGTAGGTGGAAAGGCCCAGGGGTTCCATGTGCTATTGGGAGAGATGCCGCTGTTCTAGAAAGTGAAGGATTTAGAACAAGACCTCTTTCACCATGAAACTACCACCACAATAACCTGTATTCTTTTCCCCACAGGTAATTCCAAGAGCTGTTTGTTACTTCTCAGTGAGTGTGTGTGTGTGTGTGTGTGTGTGTGTGTGTGTGTGTGTATAAAATTCATATATATTAGATACAAACATTACACACACTCACATACACTTTGTGTATTGGATTGTAGACTTGGTCCTTATTCCCATAGTGTGTGAACATTTCCTAATGTATTTTGAAATGTGTTTAAAATAGATCAGTGATGTCAGTTTTTTGTTCCCCTTCTCTGCAAAATTAGGCTTTCTTGGGTTTCCTTCATCTGCTTTCTGTAGGGTAGCGTACTACTTGATAGTACATAAAAAGCTACAGCTTTATTTATAACATCCCGTGGTGCAGAAAAGGAGCATTAATCTTGAGTGTGAGACATGTTATATTCTTTTAGGGAGCTGGCAGCAACATGCCAGTGGTGTTCTAACAATAGGAACAGGCATTGCCAAAACCAACAAGGCTTACCTCTGAGCTCTGGCCTACTGCAAGCACCTTCTTGCCTCACCTCTTACCTCTCACCCTGTCCTGTAGGCTGGGTAGAGGCAGAAGCTTAGGAATTTTCACATTTCCCGCATCTGTCCTGAATCTGGGAAACGTTCTTTCAAATCCTTTATCTTAGGCAGCCCTTCCTCTTCCACACTGCTGGTCATTGGGTATCTTCACTCGGACACAACTAAAGAAAATGTGAAATTTACTCTTATCCGTGGTGAAGATCTGCACAAAAACGGGGCCTCCTACCCAGGTTTATGAGGGAGGTCAAGATAAGCTTCCTCGTAAGTGGAAGAGCTCCACATTCCATTCCAGCAAACTGTTCGTTCACCCTGCAGTGTTGATGATGCAGAGCAGCCGTTGGGTGGGATTCACTTGGTGCTCTTACATGGTTTCTTACTTTGTGAAGTTATGCTGTGATCCGTATTCAGCTCCACTGAATGTTGTGTGTGTGCTATAAAGACATAATTTTTATATTTAAAGCTGAACCTAACTACTTCTTTATACTTCTTGAATTTCATTAAATTATTTTCCCCAGTCAGTACTTAGTGTGCGGTGGGAGAACTTAAAGGAACTTTGAGGATATGACACACACATTCATGATGATAGTGGAAAATTACTTTTCCATTTTGTCTTTATTTATTATGATGATAATGTAAGTATTAGATGCATTAATATATCTGTATTCGCATATTGAAATAGAGTTGGTGTCAGGTTGAAAACCGATTTATTGTCTTATATCTGAGTCAGACAGCAAATAGCCCTGAGTAAAGATTTGAATCCTGTCTGTTAGAACCCAAACATCTATGCCTAGATTGAGGTAACCTGTGACTTCTAATTAGTGATATTAGTAGCTAACATTAACTGATCATATTTTATGGGACATGTTTTGGTCCTTTATAGGAATTTTCTCCTTTAATCTTTTCATCAACCTTGAAGTAGTTACTACAATTATCTCCAATTTTCAGACTAGGAATGGAGAGGAAATAATTTGGCATGGAAATGGAAGATGGAGAGTTCCAATTGGAGAGTTCCAATTTAATTAATTAGCAGTGAAGCTGTTATTCTTTGTCACTACTTTGCTGCCATTTTCTGCCATGCAGTAACACTCAGGTTAATGTCAGACCTATGTGTTTGGTCTATTTGTGGTCACAAATGGTTGCTATCATGTGGCATACTATTCATTTTGATGGGTTTTGAAATTAGGCATGTAAAGCTCCAACTCATGAGTTTCTCCATGCTAATGAAATTAGCTGACATGAATAAATTTAGCTAAGACATACCCAGGATATTATGGATGTATTCTATTAGTAAAATATAGTTCATCATCTAATATAAGACAATATTATTATATGGGAAGATGGGTAAGAAAATGAGTCAGCTTTTCAAGTTTTACATTAGATATAAAGGGCAATTTTTATATACTGATAATGTAGTCAATTATCCATTGTCAGAAGATGGGTTTAGCATATGATGAAGACAAGTCAGTTAATGTCTGGAAGTGGTTAACATTAATCCTCCCATTTGAAAAAATAGTAGGTATAACAATATCTTTCTCTCTTTGAAACAGAAATTAAACATAGATGTGTGTACAAAGATTCTCATGGCACGATTTATAATTCCAAAATATTAGGTGTATCCTGAATGTCCAATAGAAGAAAGGTTACATACATTATAGTACATTTATAAGATGAATGATAGAAACTATAGGCATTAAAAATTATATTTGGGAGGCACCTGGGTGGCTTGGTCAGTTAAGCATCTGATTCAATTTCAGTTCAGGTCATGATCTAACGGTTCGTGAGTTCGAGCCCCGTGTCGGGCTCCACATTAAGAATGTGGAGCCTTCTTGGGATTTTCTCTCTCCCTCTCTCTCTGCCCCTCCCCTGCTCTCACCCTCACTCTCAAAATAAATAAACATTAAGAAATTATATATATATATATTTTTTTTTTAAGAAATTATATTTTTGAAGAATACCTAATGACAGGAGAATCTGTCCACAATCTCATGCTAAGTGAAACAGCAGGCACTAAAGTGGACTGTGCCTTAGTGCTGTGTGTGTGCCTGTACACTTATCTACTATTTAGAGTCTCAACTCACTGAGGAACAAGCCTGTCATGCTTTTATTTTTTCCAGTCACTTTCTTTAGTTTTGATCTATCAAACATCTGTTTCCTGCTGGATAGCAGTTCCCTTAACACTTTCTCAGCCCATAACTTCTCACTTTTGAATATTCAGAAGTATTCTGACTTGAATGATTCAGCTCTATATAAAAAAAAAATCCATGTCAGAGTTGGATTAAGATTTGGCTAGATAGATCCTGGAGTTTAGAATGGAACATGGGATACAGTTAGCCTCCAGCCTCCCATGCTTTGGCCTGCCCTTCTCCCTAGGTAGGGATGGATGGGTGGAGGTGGCCTTACCTAACAGCCTTGGCAAGGTTGCAGTGCTGTTCTTGGTAGGGGATTACTATTCTGTTTGTGTCTGTGGGTCACAAGTGCTCCTAATGTCCCCTCTGGATGAAGAACTCCCCCAAAGTATCCCTTAGGCATTGGGAATCCCTGAAATTTAGTTGCATCTCCTGGCTTACCCCCACATTGTAGCAAAAGACTCCATTCCTCAATTGTGTGTGCTTTTTTCTCCCACATTGTGGCAGTCCTGGTGAGATTGTGTCCTCTCTTCTTATCTAGGTACTTATCAACTCTTAGGGCTTGAGGGAATGTGCAAAATACATCTGACAACTAACATTCCTCTTCAAAGCCTGGAGCCCCTGGGGCACAGGCAGGTAGAAGTGGAGTGGGGTGTGGGGGACTCCACATTTTTCTTGCCTGCTCAGGTAGCACAGGGGAGACTTGGAAGTCCACTGACAAAGAAGACACATAATCAAGGAACAAAGAGTCACTCTCTCTTTTCGCCCATTGCTTGGCTTTGGGGAGTGTTGTGGGCTAAAATTTGTCCCTCTGGAAAAAAAAAAAAGATATGTTGGAATCCTAATCATCAGCACTTCAGAATTTGTAAGATTGGGACTTTGCAAAGTAAATTAAAATGAAGTTTTTAGGGTTAGGTTGACCCTAATTCAATATGACTGATATCCTTGTAAAAAGGGGAAATTTGGACTTACAGACATACAAAAAGAAATGATGTAAAGAGACACAGGGAGAAGACAGCCATCTACAAATCAAGGAGAGAGATCTGAAATCAGTCCTTCTCTCAGAGTTTCCGGAAAGAACCAACCCTGCCACACCTTAAACCTGGACTGCCTGAACTGTGAGATGATGTATCTCTATTGTTAGGCCACTCAGTTTGTGGTGCTTTTGTTACAGCAGCCCTAACAGACTGGTACACAGAGGAAAGTGGTAGCTCATCTTCCCCACAAAGGAGAAGGGATGTTATAGTAGAGGTAGCCTTCCCAAGATCTGTCTGTTTCAGAGGTAGCTTTGCCTCCTGTCAGTCAGTCTCATTATAGTGTAGGGGTTGGCAGGGGTGAGCATGGGGTCCACAGTGTGGTAGTTGAGACTTAAGCCATTTCTCTGGGTAAGAAGTGACTAACCCCTAACCACGGGCAGTTCTTTCACTAAACTTAGAATTCAAACCATTAAATCTCAGCTTCTGGAAGAATAGGAAGACTCTTACAGTGCAGCTAAAACCATTTGTGTGTGTGTGTGTGTGTGTGTGTGTGTGTGTGTGTGTGTGTGAATGTACCAATGTAGTTTTTTTTCCTGAGCAAGGAAATCATTATGAGTAGTAGCAAGATCCCTTTCCCAACACTGTCGTTGGTCAAATATTGTAAGAACACTCTGGCCACATAAGGGAGAAACAGGTAATGCGAAGAGAGCTTAGATAACTTAGTCTGCATGGGAAGGATCCTTACTCCTTTCCCCATCTAGTCCCAAGGGGTGGGTGGAAATAACAGAAACCACAGATTAGTCTTGGATCCAGACAAAGTAGTCTGATGCCTCAGAGGGTCCAGAGAGACAGTAAGACAATGGTATTTCTGGCCCCTAGCAAGGGGCAAATAGAACTGAAGCATTCTTCTGATTTCCTATGGGCTTAGTGAGCACACAGGCTCCTGAGTGAACCTGGGAACCTCAGAGGGGCATCTGAGAAGAGCGGGGATGCAGTTTTTCCTGCAGCCTGATTAGACCCAGGAAGAGACAATGTTTAAATCTGAGGACAGGAAAAAATTATGTCCCAGGTCAAAGGCAGTCAGGCAGGAAGAATTCCTTCTTATTCAGGGAGGATCAGCCTTTTGTTCTATTCAGGCCTGCAACTGACTGGATGAGGCCTGCCCACATTAGGGAGAACAATCTGCTTTACTCAGTTTATATATTTAAATGTGAGACCAATCCAAAATTCACAGAAGCACCCAAAATAACATTTGACCAAATATCTGGACACCACATAGCCCAGTCAGGGTTTGACACATAAAATTAATCCTCACACTGTCATTTTCCTAAGTTGTATAAATCGTATTTGATGATTAAAACAAAAATTATAACTCATCTGATACTCAAGACAATGATATTTAAAAGTAGGGAAATGTAAGGGACCCAAATGTAAGTAAGATATCTATATTTCATTTGAAGTATTTAAATGGTAATGCCAAGAGATTGTGATAAGTATGTATATTGTAATATCTACAACAACTATTCTGAAAGCTTTACAAAGATGCACAATCAAAAAGAATATAAGTAAATCAAGATGGAGTACTACAAAAACTTTCAAGTAACTCCCAGAACAAGAAAAGATAAACATAGAAATGAGAACCAGAGGAAACAAATAATAAATGGGACACTGAATAACGTATTAACAATTACCTTACGTGTAAATGGTCCAAATATAATAAGCAAAAGACAGAGATTTTCAGAGAAGATTGAAAAAATTACCCAGTTATATGCTGCCAACAAGAAACTCACTGTATAATGATATAGGTAGGTGGAAAGTAAAAATATGGAAAAGAATATGTCATGCAAACAGTAATAAAAATTAAAAAGGTGTGAGTATCTATTAATTTATGGTAAGATAGACTTCAGAACAAGGAATGTTATTAGAGACAAAGAGAGACATTGCATTATGATAAAAGGTTCAGTCCACCAGGAAGACACGATGATTCTAAATGTTCATGTACCAGTTATGGCTGAAGACTACAGCAATTCTCTCTCTATAATAGAATTACTAGACCAAAAAATCATCAAGGATATAGAAAATCTGAACAATATCATAAGGCATCAGGATTTAACTAATTTATTTAGAACTCCACCCCTCAACAGTAGAACATGTATTTTTTTCAAGTGCCCATGGAACATTCACTGTGATACCATATTCTAGGCCATAAGACAAACCTTAACACATTTAAAGGAATTATAGTCATACACAGTATGATTATAATATGTCTCTGACCATAATGAAATTAAACTAGAAATTGATAATAGAAAACCAACAGGAAAATAGCATATCTCTTAATCCATGAATCAAAGACTAAAACTCAAAGGAAATAAAAAAATACATAGAGTAGATGAAAATGGAAAAATGACATATCAAATTATGTGGGAAGTAACTAAAACAGTGCTGAGAAGAAAATTTATACCATTAAATGCTTATATTTGAAATGAGAAAAGGTCTCCAATAAATAAGTCTCTGCATTAAGAAGCTAGAAGAGAAAAAGTAAACCTAAAACAAGCAGAAGGAAGAAAATAATAGTGCAGAGATATCTGAAGTTGAAAACAGAAAAACAATAGAGAAAAATCAATGAAACAAAAAGCTGTTTCTTTGGGGGAAAAAAAAATCAATGAAATTTATAAGCCCCTAGCAATACTGACAAAGATTAAAAAGAAAGAAGACACAAACAATATAGGTGGTATTACGATAGAACTTGCATCAATTAAAAAAGTAATAAGAAAATACTACAAACTACATTCAGAAATTTGGTAACTTAGAAGAATGCATTATAAAGCTCCCCCAAAAGAACTTTCTAGATCCACAGGATTTTACTAGAGAATTGTGCCATGCATTTAAAGAGCATCAATTTTGGGGCACCTGCATGGCTCAGTCGGTTAAGCCTGATTTTGGGTCAGGACATGATCTCATGGTTCATGAATTTGAGCCCCACATCAGGCACTGCTGACAGTGTGGAACCTGCTTGGAATTCTCTCTCCGCCCCCCCCCCCCTTTCTGCTCATGCTCTCTCTTTCAAAATAAATAAAACTACAAAAAAAAGGTTTAAAGAACACCAATTTTATCATTTCTTCCAGGAAATAGAAGAGGAGGAAAGACTCTCCAACTAACTTTATGAGGTTATTACCCTGATACCAAAATCAGACGAAGACAATATATTAAAAAAAAAAAAAAAAAAAGCTACAGACTAATCTCTCATGAACTTAGACTCAAATTCTCAATAAAATATAAACAAACCAAACCCAGTAATGTATAAAAAGAATTTTACACCGTGACCAAGTTAGATTTAGTCCAGATTTGTAAGACTGGTTCAACAATTTGAGAATCAGTAGTATAAAACATCATATCAACAGCTAAAGAAGAAAAATCATATGATCATATCAATTGACGAAGTAAAAGAATTTGAGAAAACTCAACAGTCATTTAAGATAAAAACTCTCAGCAAGTTAGGAATAGAGAGAAATTACCTCAGTTTAATAAAGAGCACTACAAAAAGCCAATAGCTAGCATCATACTTAATGGTGAAAGACTGAATGCTTTACCCTAACTAAGATCAAGAGCAAGATAAGGGTGAACAACCTAGAAGAACTGGATAAATCCCTAGAAACTTACAATCTTCCAAAATCAAATCCGGAAGAAATAAAATATTTGAACAGGCAAATTACTGGCAGTGAAATTGAATCAGTAATCAAAAAGCTCCCAACAAGCAAAGGTCCAGGACCAGCTGGCTTCACAGGTGAATTCTACCAAACATTTAAAGAACAGTTAATATTTAATCTTCTCAAACTATTACAAAACATTGAAGAGGAAGGAAAACTTTCAAATTCGTCCTATGAGACATGCATTATCCTGATACCAAAACCAGATAAACACACTACAAAAAAAAGAGAGCTACGGCCAATATCTCTGATGAACATAGATGCAAAAATCCTCAACAAAATGTTAGCAAAATGAATCCCACAATATATATTTAAAAAAATCATTCACCATGACCAAGTGGGATTTATTCCTGGGTTGCAAGACTGGTTCAATATTTGCAAATGTAATCAATATGATACATCACATCAAAAAGAGAAAATATTAAAAAATTATGATCATTTCAGTAAATGCAGAAAAAGTATTTGACAATGTACAACATCCATTCATAATAAAAACCTTCAATAAAATAGGGTTAGAGAGAACATACCTCAACACAATAAAGTCCATATATGAAAAACCCTCAGCTGATATCATACTCAATTGGGAAAAACAGAGCTTTCTTCCTAAGATCAGGAACAAGACAAGGATTTGCACTCTTACTACTTTTATTCAACATAGTACTGGAAATCTTAGCCACAGCAAACAAAAGAAAGGAATAAAAGGCATTCAAATAGGTAAGGAAGAAGTAAAATTTTCACTATTTGCACATAAGATGAGAAAACCCTAAAGACTTTACTCAGTTTATATATTTAAATGTATAAAAACTACTAGAGCTGATAAACTGGTAAATGAATTCAGGAAGGTCACAGAGTACAAAAATAAATGTACAGAAATCCCTTGTACTTCTATGCACTAATAATGAAACAACAGAAAGATTAAGAAACAATCCCATTTACTATTACACAAAAATAATAAAATACCTATAAATAAACTTAACCAAGAAGGTAAAAGGCTTATAGTCTGAAAACTGTATAATACTGATGAAAGAAATTCAAGATGACAGAAACAAATGGAAAGATATTCCATGCTCATGAATAGGAAGAACAAATGTTGAAATGTCCATATTGCCCAAAGCAATGTATATATTTAATGTAATCCCTATCAAAATACAAACAGCATTTTTCACACAACTAGAACAAATAATAGTAAAATCTGTATGGAACCACAAAAGACCCTGAATAACCAAAACAATTTTGAGGAAGAAAAACGAAACTGGAGGCATCACAATTCCAGATTTCAAATTACATTACAAAGCTGTAGTAATCAAAACAGCATGGTATTGGCACAAAAATAGACACATGGATCAATGGAACAAGATAGAAAGCTCAGAAACAAACCCATGATTATATGTTGAATTAGTCTCCAACAGAAGAAGCAAGGATATACAATGGGAAAAGAAAATAAGTATCTTTAACAAATGGTGTTGGGAAAATTGAACAACATGCAAAAGAATGAAACTGGACCACTTTCTTACATCACACACAAAAACTCAAAATCAATTAAAGATGTAAATGGGAGACCTGAAACCATAAAAATACTAGAAGAGATTACAGGCAGTAATGTCTCTGACATCATCCATAGCAACGTTTTTCTAGATATGTCTCCTAAGGCAAGGGAAATAAAAGCAAAAATAAACTATTGGGATTTCATCAAAATAAAAAGCTTCTGCACAGTGGAGAAAACGATCAACAAAACTGAAAGACAACCTACTGAATGGGAGAAGATATTTGCAAATGACATATCTGATAAAGGGTTAGAATCCAAAATATATAAAGAACTTACACAACTCAACACCCCAAAAAACAACCCAATTAAAAACTGGGCAGAAGACATGAACAGAAATTTCTCCAGAAAAAAACCTACAGATGGCCAACAGACACATGGAAAGATGCTCAACATCACTCATTATCATGGAAATGCAAATCAAAACTACAACGAGATATCACTACACACCTGTCAGGATGGCTAAAATAAAAAATACAAGAAACTACAAGTGTTGGCATGGATATGGAGAAAAAGGAACCCTTTTAACTATTGTGGGGAAGGCAAACTGATGCAGCCACTGTGGAAAACAGTATGGAGATTCTTCAAAAAGTTATAAGTATAACTACCCTATGATCCAGTAATCATTCTATTAGGTATTTACCCAAACAATACAAAAACACTAATTTGAAGGGATATATGCACCCCCATGTTTATTGCAACATTATTTACAATAGCCAAATTATGAAACAGCCCAAGTGTCCATTGATAGATGAATGACTAAAGAAGATGTGGTAACATAGAATATTATTCAGCCAAAAAAGAATGAAATCTTGCCATTTGTAATAGCATGGATGGAGTTAGAGAGTATAATGCTAAGTAAAATGAGTCAGAGAATTACAAGTACAATGATTTCACGCAAATGTGGAATTTAAGAAACAAAACGAAGAAAAGAAGAGACAAACCAAGAAACAAATGAACAAACTGATGGTTACAGAGGGGAGGTGGGTAAAGGGATAGGTGAAATAGGTGTTGGGGATTAAAGAGTACACTTACCATGATGAGCACTGAGCAATGTATAGAATTGTTGAATTAGTATATTTTACACCTGAAATTAATATAGCACTGTGTTAATTATACTGGAATTAAAATTTTGAAACTGACAAAATTAAAGAAGAGCAAGATAAGGGTGTCCATTCTCATCTCATTCAACACAGTACTGGAAATTCTAATCACCATAATAAGGCAAGCATAAATAAATAAAAGGTATACATATTGGAAAGGAAGACATAAGACTGTCTCACTTCAGATGACATTATGGTCTATATATATCAATCCTAAAGAGTCTATGAAAGAATTCCTAAAACTATTAAGTGAGTTTAGCAGGATTTCAGAATAGAGAATCAACATGCAAAAATCAATTTCATCTTTATATACTAAAAATAAACATATGGAAACTGAAATTTAAACACAATATCATAATCACATCTAGTAAAACAAAATACTTAGATTTGCAGTTTAAAGATATAAAGGATCTATATGCTGAAAATTATAAAATGTTGAGAAAAGATGTGAAGACCTAAGTAAATGGAGAAACATATCATATTCATGGATTGGAAAACTCAGCATAGTTAAGATATTAGCTCCCTAAATTAACCCATACATTTTATGCAATTCCTATCGAAACCCCCGGCAAGGTTTTTTGTAAACATAGACTACCTTATTCTAAAATTATATGGAAGAACTCAGGTTCTAGAATAGCTAAATCTTGACAAAGAATAATAGAGCAGGAAAAATCTATACCCAATATCAAGGCTTATTGTATGGCTAAAGTAATCAAGACAGTGTTATTTTAAAAGAGGTATAGGTATAGATCAACAGAAAGAGCAACAGAACCCAGAAATGGATCTATACACTTATGCTCAATTGATTTTTGACAGAGGTGCAAGAGCATTAGAATGGAGGAAAGATAGCTTTTTCAACAAATGTTGCTGGAGCAATTGGATATCCATAGATGAAAAAAAAAAAAAGAAATTTCACCTAAATTTATGCCATATACAAAAATTAAACCACAGTGTATCACAGATTTGCATATAAAACATAAAAATATAAAAATTCTAAAGGAAAAAATAGAAGAAAATATCTGGGACCTAAGGCTAGGCAAAAAGTTATGGCTTAGCACCAAGAACATAATCCGTAAGAGAAATATGGATCAAATGGACTTCATACAAAATTAAAAACTTGTGCTTTGTTAACTACCATGTGAAGAGGATGAAAATATAAGCTACAGATGGTAAAGAATATTTGTAAGCCATATATTCAACATAGGACTAGTATCTAGAATATATAAAAAGTTCTCAAAATTCAACAGTAAAAAAAAATCAATTATGAAATAGGCAAAAGATCAGAACAGAAATTTCACTGAAGAGCATATACAGATGAAAAGATGTTCAACCTCATTAGTCATTGGGGAAATGCAATGTGATATCACAATAAGATTTTAATATGTATCTATGAGAATGGCTAAAGCAAGAAATAGTGACAACACCAATGTTGGCAAGGATGAGGAGAAAACGGATCACTATACATTGCTAATGGAAGTGTAAAATGATATCGCCACTCTAGAAAATAGTTGGGAAGTTTCTTATAAAACGAAACATATATTTACCATTCAACCCAGCAATTGTACTTTTGGGAATTTATTCCAGGGAACTGAAATATATTCCCACAACAACCTGTATATGAATGTTTAGAGTAGCATTATTTGTAATAGTCATAAACTATAAACAACTCTATTAGTTTCCTGAGGCTTCTGTAACAAATGACCACAAATTTGGCCTAAGACAATAGAATATATTATTTCAAATTTCTGGGGTCTAAAAGTCTGAATTTGGCAGTGCTGCATTAACCTTCAGGGGCACTACAGAGAATCAATTGCCTATATCCTCCACCCTCTAGTGACTGCCTGGGCAATCCTGGGCTTGAGGCTACACCGCTCCAATCTCTGCCTCTGTTTTCACATCATTTTCTCCTCTGTGTATCTGTGTCCTCTCCTCTTTGGTCTATTTACAATCTCCATCTACTTCTCTCTCATAAGGACACTTACAGTTGGATTTAGGAACCACTGAATAATTCAAGATTTTCTCATCTCAAAATCCTTAACTTACATCTGCAAAGCTCCTTTTTTTTCAGATAAGGTAATGTTCGCAGGTTTCCAGGATTGGTGTGGATATCTTTTGAGGGTGAAATGTTAAACTGTAGTACACCCATACTTGGAATACTACTGTATAATAAAAAGGAATGAACTACTGATGTACACAACAACTTGGAAGAAACTCTAGGGAATTATGGAGTGTGAAAAAAGTCAATCCCATAAGGTTACATACTGTATGATTCCATTGTGAAACATTTTTGAAATGACCAAGTTTTAGGAATGGAGAACATATTAGTGGGGTTAGGGATGGGGACAGATTTCAGGAGGTAAGTGGGTGTGATTATGAAAGAGGGATTATGAGGGATCCTGTGGTGGTGGTGATGTGAACCTACACAGGTGATAAACATACTCACAAAGGAATACAAGTAAAACTGGGGAAATCTGAGTAAGATTGGTAGATGGTATCCTTGTCAAGACTGTGATACTTTTCTGTAGGTTTACAAAATGTTACCATCGGAAGGTGGAATGAGTTCAAGGGAACCCCTTGTATTATTTCATACAACTGCATGTGAATCTTTAATCATCTCGATAAAATTTCAGTTAAAAACTCATAATAAAGGTGACTACTAAATTACCCAGTCTTCTAGTAGCATTATTAGAGATGATAATGAACACAAATGTCGGGGTTTTGCTTTTTAAATATTTTCAGGTTGTCCACAGAGATTAATAAAACACAATGTCTTTTTCATAAGTGCCCAGATAGGTATCTAAATAAATGAATGACAATATGATATGCTAAGAATGATTACAGATCTATTTAAGATGCGTTGGCACAAAGAAAGGAATGGTTAACTTTCCAGAGGTCAGGGACAGCTTCCCAGAAGAGGTGGTATTTGTGGTGAATATTCAAAGATGAGTTTCAGGTTATTCAAGGAAAAACAACATTCCAAATAGAAATGATGGCAATGTAAATGCACATAGGAACAAGCTAGAAATAGTTTATTATTGGAATGAAGTGTGATTAGATGAAAAGGAGGGAAGATTCCCTCAGGCAAAGTGGAAAGTAGGTAGAACAGTCGAGTCTTCTTTGTCCCATGGGAGCATAGGAAAAACACAGCTGCCCAAACTCATAAAAAATTCAGGGGCAACTGCTGGAATTCAGGGTTCTGCTTAGTTCTTCTATACCACTCTGGTTTACAACAACCAGGAGCCCCTCCCCACCCCCCCAATCTAGGCCAGTTACCTCAGCTTGGTGTTGTTTTGTTTCCCTAGGATACCACATGACTGTGCAGAGATTATTTTCCACAACCCATGAACAATTCCCTAAGTCCAGATAAAACTGACCACATTTCTTCTCTATGTAGATGGCTAGTGATGCTCACCTTGCCCTCTGCTGTCAAAGGCTGGGATCTATTCTTTATCATCAGTGCCTATAGCTGTGATATTTCCCCACCATTCCTATGCCATTTACCATTCTAATTCTCTGAGGGGGATTTGAACTTTAAAAATTGAAAGCAATTGATGTGTGAATAACTGATTATATAATTCAGTGGTTCTCAAATTTTAGCATGCATCAGAATCACCTGAAAGGTGTGTTAGAATGCAGATTGCTGGGCTCCATCCCTAAAGTCTCTGATTCAGTAGGCCTGAGTAGAACCTGAGAACTTGCATTTCTAACAAATTCACAGCAGAAGCTCCTGGTATGAAATCACACTTTGAGAATACCATCTAACCCATTGAGGAGGGTTTATACCCAGACAAGGAGCTTCTAAACTTAGATAAATCTATAATTGGAAATTAGGAAAGAGAAGGATGGCCTTATGTTCCTTGTCTTCTCCTGGGACACCCACTGACCCATGGAAATAGACAGTGTCTTAAAAATAGAGTGACTCGTCCCCCCAACCCTTTCAACCAAACCTTACCTCTAACTGGGAGCCTTATAAGCAACTCTGTACATTCTACAGTATCATAAACACAGTGAAGGTAGACCCAAAGGCTGTGGTTAAGTGGGTGAATGAGGCTTTACCTTGTGCCACATATTGTGCTAAGGAGATTACCTTATTTAAATTCTCACAACAGATTTGTGAGGAACATATTATTATTACATATAATGCAAATAAGGAAGGAAGAGGTTAGGTAGTAACCAGAAGAAGCAAGGCCGGGATTTGGAACAAGCTGGCCTAATTCTGTGGCCTGATTCCTTACCACGATGTTATTGCCTTCCATCTATGAATATAAGTTATGTTGGGCAGAACTTGCCTAGTTTGTGCTTATAGGTTACTGCTCAGACAGTGTACCTGATGTGAAGTTGAATCAGAAAAGAGAAGCCGTAAGTTCTCTCTCTGAATGTACCAGCATTGCTGCCCAGTAGCTTTCCCCACATATCAGTTAGGGATACATGATATTCTGATACCCACCCTATCCAATCAGATGTATGTAAATCACCAGACAGAGTAGTAAATGTTAACTTCACATTTTATTTTCCTTGTGTTTTCAAGGAACATTTATGCCTGTCATGGAGAATCAAATTGCTCCCAAGGATTATGGTGGGGAGAATTGATTGTATTCTGAGGTTTTTTGAACCCATATTTCCTCAGCATGGGAAGGGATTCTTTCTTAGGGTGTGACCTCTGATCCTGCAGTTGGCACTCATTTGGCACAAATAATATTTAAAACTATGAAAGGTCAGGCCCAGATTATGAAGGTTGTGCCAAACTATCTTAGGAGAGACACATTTATATGTGATTTGAGGTGCACTGGAGATAGGAATTATCATGGAAAGACTAAAATAATGTTAGTTTTCAGAACCCAACACGATAAGTATGACTCTCCTCATGTTATAGATAAGAAACTTAGAAAGATATGGAGGCCTTTCCAAAGGCCACACAAGGATTCAAAGTCTAAGATCTTTTTAGCACTCTGTATTACCTCTCATAACTTTTTGCAACAAATCCTTCACGAAGTAAAAATGAAAAGAATTCATGATTACTTTCTTGTTATCTAATGTTTGATTTTCTTGGTTGCTACTAACTGAACTGCCCACTTTCTTTCTCACCTTCAATTAATTCCAAACAAATTTCTTTTTTTTTTTATTTTTTTAATGTTTATTTATTTTTGAGACAGAGAGAGACAGAACATGAATGGGGGAGGGTCAGAGAGAGAGGGAGACACAGAATCTAAAACAGGCTCCAGGCTCTAAGCTGTCAGCACAGAGCCCAACGCGGGGCTCGAACTCACAGACCACAAGATCATGACCTGAGCCAAAGTCGGACGCCTAACCAACTGAGCCACCCAGGGCGCCCCCCAAACAAATTTCTAATCTCATTGAAGGTTAAGTTTTTAAGACTAAACAAGAGTTAGTCAAGCAAAGAGAGTAGAGAAACATTAATTCAAAGGCAGTAAAGGGAATGTTGAAAATCTTAAACCGAGAAACAGTTTGGCATATCCAAAAAGCTGAGATGTGGCTGAAACTGAGTGAGAAAATCAGAAGGAGACACAAGAGAATGTGGCATAATAGAAGTCTTTAGATATTTTTTTAAACAATGCTTTATTTTAATCATGATTCTCTGGGGTCAAAGATTAGAACTGGTGGTCCTTGCCCCGGACTCACCAAGAGGTCACTCATGCAGCTGCAGTCAACTGGGTTGGATGGTCTATGATCACCTCACACACACGTGTGGTGCTGGCTGTATACTAGAGCTTTCTTGCCAGGAGACTCTCCTTTTCCAGTTACTTAGACTAGGCTTTGTTACTCTGAGTCACAGAACAGTACTGCAAATACAGCAAGAGTAGAAGGTGCAACCACTGTGTTCTTTTGGTCAGAGCTAGTCACAAGACCAGTCCAGCCTCAAGTGGTGGAAAAATAGATTCTGCCTCTTAAAGTGAGAAGTGGCATCTTTGATTTGGCTTTAGAAATTCTGTACGAGTTTGAATAGATTTTTTAAAAACAGTTTTTAATGTTTATTTATTTTTGAGACAGGGAGAGGCAGAGCATGAGTAGGGGAGTGGCAGAGAGAGGGAGACACAGAATCTGAAGCAGGCTCCAGACTCTGAGCTGTCAGCACAGAGCCCAATGCGGGGCTCGAACCCACAAGCCGTGAGATCATGACCTGAGCAGAAGTTGGATGCCCAACCAACTGAGCCATCAAGGTGCCCCAAGTTTGAGTAGATTTTAACTTGAGGACACTTTGGGAGCAGGGAGAGGAAAAGTAAGAATGATATAACCAGGTGATTTTGCAGCAGGAAGTAGAAGTAATTATTTGGAGGTGGAAATGGAGAGCAAGATCAGAAAATGGGTTGTGGGTTGGAGTGTTGTATAATGTATCCTCTTCTTTGCTGCCATATTCTCTGCTTCTCTCTTTGGTGCCTCCAGGATCCTCGGTGATCCTCAGCTGTTTTTCCCCCTCCCTTCTAATCTCTTATTTGCATTCCTATTTTACATATAAGAATCAGCTTCTAAGGTCAAGACATTGTAGTAGGTATTATAACTATTAAAATATGTGGGTGGATTTTTAAATTCTAGGCCAAATTTCTTATGCTGCCTCTCCTATATATTTAAAATGAAAATTTATCCTCAAAAAGTGTTTTTCTCAGACAATTTTGAACTTTAGAAAGTAAACTTGAAATAGTAACACTGTAGAATCACCACAAGATGGTGCCACAAGTATATCAAAAGTAAGATATTTTCCTCATTCCTAACCCCACAATATTTTGCTGGAACTCATTAATGAATATGGAAAGCAAAGGAATACAAAGGGGTGAGCATTTATGCGAACATGCATGTGTGGGCAGGAGCATGCTCGTTTGACAGACTTTTTGAGCATCTTCTATGCATTAGGCAAAATCTGTAGGGGAGATATCTCAGGGGTCTGTGTGCCTGCACGTGTGTGCACATGCACTCTCCAGACACCTGACAGAGGGTGGGAGGGAGAGAGAAAAGGTCACGTTCAGAGGAGATTTTTCTTCACTTTTCAGTAATAAAAATTACTGCTTAAATATCATATATTGTTCCCTGTCTGGAAAAAAAAGTTGTAGTTCATTTTAAGAGATATTAGATATGAACATTAATGTTTGATAACGCAAACCTAGGTTTATGTGGTAGATGCAGAGATAGAGTTGGAATTCATCAATATGATAATGTCCTACTTTTGCAGTAGAAACATGGTTTAAGATGCTTACTTTTCATTTTTGATAAGTCAATTTGGCATTTATCATTTAACTGAGAAATCTTTTGCAAAATATAGGTACTATGATGAAAGTATAACATATCATTGAGGGAGTATCAGTGAGTTCCTGTGAGTAAGTGCACTAGGTAAGAAACGCATTTCACTAAGGAAGCAGATGGGTTAAATTATTTATAATGCACTTATTTTCCTAGACCTCTTAATTGTAAGTCCATAAAAATCTTTTCATGGAACAATTATTATACAACCCAGTCAGTAGATAGAGTCCATATGACTTCCTATAATTTTCCATAGGAAAACCAGACTTAGAAGGGAAAGGATCTTGGTTGATGTATACCAAATTGGATTCTTAAGAAGAGGACATTTGCTGTCTTTAGCATATATTCCTATTGATAGGGCCCAGGAATTTTCTCTTACTTAGAATAATTTAGACCCAGTGATGATACAGTAGAAGGAATATTAATATACTTTTTTGACTCTTTGTCTTGGCCGGAATTGATCATTATAAGTTTTCAAGTATTTTACAAAATCCTAGCTTAAGTCTATTCTTCAAAACAGGAATAGAGTTAGTACCACACATGGGTACTCTCCAGGTAAATTCAACTGAGATTTGGGCTTATTGAGGGTCCTTATAATGAGAGTAGAGCAATTCAGAAATAGGATGAAGTCTCAAGTTATAACTCCAGTCTCCCCAATACTTTGAGACAGAACCCCAGCCATTTTGGGTGGTGTCAGAATTCTAGAACATTTTAAGGTAGACCTCAAAAAGTCATTATAGAACAACTCTATATTCTGTGCACGTGGTTAAAAACTATAAACAAGGGGCCCATCATATAAATATAGAACTCTACGGAATTGACATATATAAGAGTTTGAAAGGAACTTTTTAAAATAAAGAATTAAAAGGAGTGACTGGCCCTTTTAGTGAGGACAGATGATCTTTTGCTTTAAGAATTCTTTGGACTATGAACTTTTAAGAGTTATTTTATATCAAGTCTTGGCATTTAGATTTTAAAAACCAAATACCAACACTTTTCAGTGTGGAATTGAATCTTAGACAATGATGGCAAGTGTTTGGGTGGCTGAGTGATGAGAATTATCAAAGGCCAACTTAAAATCTGTTACCTGGGTGTGTGTGTGTGTGTGTGTGTGTGTGTGTGTGTGTGTGTGTGTGTTACCTATTTTGAACTAATCTGTGGAGAAAGGCTTTTGATAGCTGGCTTAGCAGGAATTTAAATTTAGTAAGTTCAGTTTCACATGGTGAGTTGAATGTGTTGTCATCCTGACTGACCAGATTTCTTCACATGGATGTTCTGCTTTCAGGCCCTTGACAACATCATAGCCAAGGAGGCTCTTGGACATTGTTCCAAATTAGACATGCCTGTGGAATGTGATAACTGACCATGGGGTTGGTGTTCATCTTTGCACTTATGTTTTTTCTGGAGCTGGTTCTTCGGCCAACTGTGAACAAGTTTGCTCTTCTCCTATTTACCTGATGAGTTTGGAGGAGCTGGTGGGCTGGTTATTGTGGGGTTTTGTTTTGTTTTGTTTTGTTTTGTTTTGTTTTGTTTTGTTTATGGCCTGAGTGCAGTGGCATTCATATCATGCTGACCCACTTCATTTCAAGAGTTTGCCCTCTAGTGAGCCTGTCTTGCAATCCAGAGACTCTTGGCCTGTAGACACCAGATGTTTATTCTTATGTGGACATGATGTAAAAGGTGTAAGGAGATACTGATTTTGATCCTGGGGAGTTACCCACTCTGGATAGTTACTTACTTTTAGAAGCTGCAATAACTCCAGCAAACCCCCAGGGCACTATTTTGGTTACTAAAGAAAGAATTCACTAATTATGTTGTACTGTCAAAATGAATAAATGGTTTCCTTCTTCACATGGAAAATGACTTTGAATATGGTCATATTCTAGATACTAAGATTAGAGCCACACATTCTGTTGTACTTTGTACAGTAAATAGGAAGACCAGTGTTCTCATAAACACCTCTGTGACTTCTTTCCACTGCAAGTCTGGGCCCCAAAAGCCACCCAAGAAATGCTCTTCTTTTTAGGCGGTATATGTATAGTCTTTTTTGAAAATAAAAATTGTATATATTTAAGCTGTATCACATGATTTGATACACATCTACATAGTGAAATGATTGCTGTAGTCAAGCTGATTAATATATTCATCTCCAAATATAATCACTTTGTGTGTGTGTGTGTGTGTGTGTGTGTGTGTTGAGAACAACTGAAATCTACACTCTTAGCAAAATTCCAGTACTCAATATAGTATTGGTAATTCTAGTCAGCATACTATACCTCAGCTCTCTAGACTTATTCATCCTATATAAGTATAACTTGGTACTGTTTGACCACCATCTCTTAGAAGATGATGAATATTCTACAGGCCCAAAGTCTCAAGTCCAGGGTCAATGCTATCTTAAAGTTCTTTAATGTACATAATTTAAAAAATGATTTACTTGAGAAATATACTGATAGGACAACTCCAGGTAAATACAACATAATATTCATGTTTTGGGGGAGAGGAATATTCTTTTTAAAAATGGGTTTTAAAGTCAAACAGTTTGAATATTGAAAGTAAAGAATATTACTACATTTTTTTCTATAAGTGATTTTGAAGAACTCTTACACCAAATAGTATATAGCATATAACAATAAAATTAGGGACCTTTACTTCATGAAGTTTATTTTTTGTTTGTGACATTTTCATATGTGGTGTTGAACATTATGGGTGTTTTGTTTCAGGGTACACTGACAAGAGAGTGAGATGTTTCATGCCTCATTCTGAAAATATATTCTTCTTTTTAAATTTTTCTTTTGAAAATTATAAAGTACATTGCTAAAACAAATATTTTTGTCAAGTGCCTTTCAGATTACTGGGTATAAAGTAGCTAATCAATGAACATTTGATATAATTATTATTATGGTTTTTTTTTCTTGACGCAGTGGTTCTGAATGGCTGCTTCTTACTTTCTGCTCCCATGCCCTACTTTTGTCATCTTGCATTACGGCCCCATCTCTGCTCTACTTTGTGTCTCAGTCTTAATAGCACCTTCTCTTGTATTTTTTGCCTGTCCTGTTAAGGCAATGCTAATCACCAAATCTCTTGCTCAAGCAAGAGAACACTTGTTTAGGTACCATTTTCTGGTCCATAACCCTATAATAGTTTAGGTAAACATTTTACAGGTCCACAGTTTCTTAACCTGCAATTCTTGCAATCCAAGAAGCCCTGAAAATCAGAAGATTTTATAATTAATACTGATGGCAAAACCTGACCTGAACTGATATGAGGTTAATTATAGACTTTATTTATCCCATCTAGTATGAATATGCACATGTTTTGCTGCAGAAATGTTGTGTCTGACTATAGAGTGTCGCCCCAGACCCCACTGGAAGCATTATATAATTCATGCTCTACACAGAGTATTATCTTTCTAAAATCTGAAAGCACTTGAATTCTGAAATGCATCTGGCACTAGGGTTTTAGATTAGGGATTGAGGACTATAATCAAATATTATGGCTTCATTTTTTTATGAAAATTTACCTTATTACTAGGGAGCTGCATGCATGGTGATAATAAAAAGAATTTTAGGCACACAATCTCATGAACAATTTTCTAAGACTAGAAAAGTGCACGTGCCGCACACACACACACACACACACACACAGAAAACCCTGAGCAATTGATGAATCAGTGAATCATGAGGCACAAATGAATGGAATTCAGGAGTAACTGCAAAAGTAACTGCAAAAGGAGGAGTGCATTTTCCTGTGATGTAGGGGTGTGTGTAAACACGCACACACACAAACATGCTTGTATATATATGTATACATAAAAATGTGCTTGTATACATACACACACAAAAATGTACTTGTATATACACACAAACATACTCGTGTGTATGTCTACTCTGTGTATGTGTATAACTGTCTCCAAGGAAGGAGTTCTGACCAGTGGCCAGTAAACAGTAAAATATATATGTAGAAATATAAGGAGGACACCTATGGGGGTGCCATGTTTAAAGTTGCTCCAAAATGCTGTGATACGTAAATGTACATTAGGAATAGTGCTTATTTTTACACAGACATTTTGGGTCTAGTAGACAGTACTCAATGTGGTACCTAAGAGCTAGTAGTGTTTCTAGAATTGACCACAGTCCTTCACAGAAGGTCCTCAGGTCAGCATTGCCTTTATTGGACCCTGATTTGTTCTGTCATTAGAGTCTCAGTGAGAGCCTAAAACCCATCTTTAAAAATCCGAATAGAACCTTGAATGTGTTCTTTGTCAATTCTACTTACGAGGAATTTCTTCCAGTTATCATTGTAATTTTTGGTAAATGTTTTATGTCCTTTTTGCTTTGCACTTTGCACGTCTCAAAGCTCTATATTTTGTGATCTCAAATCACTATTGCTACTTTTTGGGGTGTTCTACCTTGTACCTTTTTAAGAGTATGTCAGCTGGCTCTTGCATCTTCTATTTTAGTATTGAAAGAGAAAAGATGGTAAAAGGTATAGGTGTAAATTTGGGGGTGGATGGGGTAGATTTTATTTATTTAAAGAAATTTTTTAAAAATGTTTATTCTTGAGAGACAGAGAGAGACAGAGCACGAGCAGGGGAGGGACAGAGAGGGAGGCACAGAATCTGAAGCAGGCTCCAGGCTCTGAGCTGTCAGCACAGAGCCCAGTGCGGGACTTGAACTCATGAATCAGGAGATCATGATCTGAGCTGAAGTCGGACGCTTAACTGACTGAGCCACCCAGGCATCCCTGGGGTGGGGATTTTAATGAGCTATAGAGTTTTTAAAAAGTAATAAGCAGACAAAAAATATGGGGTTAAAAATACTCTTTTACTTTATTTTCTTGTTACACAGAGTACATTGAAATCTTTATTGTTTAAGAATTTGTCTTACAGTAAATTGGATAGTATTTTGCCCTGGTGTTAGCATATTCCTGCCCACTTTTACTATCATTATTGTTTTAATTTAGAAACAAGCAGTTAGGGGTTGAAGTATATTTAACTTGCTCTTTAGTGGACATCTATATGAAATATATGGAAATATTTTTGTTATTGTTGTGATAGCCTCTACTGATTTTATTTGTCTCTAGAAAAGTCCCAGGAACCTACAGCTTTATTGATTTTTGCAGCTTTTACTATAAGTCCTTATAATATATACTACTGATTTCTTCTCTGCATCCTGCTCATTGTTGAAAAGCCAGAGCTATTTTTAACATTTATACAATTTCAGTAGATGATTCTTCATTCCACAAGGTTTGGTGCTAAATCTGTGGAGCCTTTCATAATCACATCCTTTTTGTGGTTTGCTTGAATTTGAGCACAGTGGCTGATTTCATGCATTGATAATGAAGGCTTAGGTTGCCTGTTTCTCGGCATAAATCTACCTCAGACTTGTAGGTTGACAGTGCTTCTGGTTGCAGCACGCGTGGAGATATAGAATTGAAATTGCTCTGCTTTCTTTACAAATGACTCAGAGTGTGCTTGTCCTTCCCTAAAATGTTGCCAGCGTGTAAAGGATTTTCAATGAGCAGTGCAATAAGCCAGCATCTGGGAAGGTTTGGAGCTGCGCTGATATAGCGTGGTACTGTCACACAGATAATCAGGGCTGGAGCCAAGTCTCGGTAGCATTGTGCATCACACTGGTCACATACTGGAAGTTTTGTTTATCCAACTTGGTTGCTCTCAAAGCTGGTGAAAGCCCAGCCAGGATGTGGAGTGGACTTCCTAGCAGAGGTGAGCATTTTTATTCTAAAAACTTGGATCTGGTATCTGGTGTGTCAGTAACAGATTCTTATGCTGTGTTGAATCCTGTGGAGTTATCAATTGTGTTTATCAGGTCGTGCTGACAGATTTGAAGGGCGACACTGAGGAGCAAAATATATGATTCTTTAATTTCATTGGGAAGTAACTCCTTAAATGCACGGTGTGATAGCATTCTTTTCTTTCTGTGCTAGCTGTTTGCCGAGGACATCTTAACAGTAGGTGACTTCCTTTGCATTTTAAACATTCAGAACAAGTCAGTGATATTATGCAATTTTGCTGTCATTACTGAAAGTAGGTAATTAGCAGTGCTATGATGTGTTTCATATATATATATATATATATATATATATATATATATATACACACACACACACACACACACACATACACACACACACACATATATGACTATGAACTAAATGTACTTTGTAGAATCTTTGATGTGAAAAATACATAGGAGGAAGCAAGTGATGTTTACAAGATAACTAAGAAAGTAAATGAAGTGGATTACATACTGGAGTTGATACCTTGTTAAGCTTGACATTAATAATTAAAAGTTATGACCTGTCACACACTGGACAACCTCCAGTAATTGATTTTTAGAGACAGTATACTGAATGAAAGAAGGAGAAAATTAGTAACATTTCTTCCTAAAGCATGTTTTAATTAGATGTGACATTTTAAATGTAGCAGATTTTATGACTTAAATGTAAATAAAGTGCTGACACTCAGCTGGAAAGTTAAATTACTAGATCACCTGCCCAGGAAGGTCAGTTGTGGCATTGGAAGTATAAAGTATTTGCAAGCCAACTAGATAGAGGCAAGCTCGAAGTTAGCCTCCGAGTATATGCAGTCCTATTGCTTAGGCTCTTCGAACTCCAATTCCTTCATGATGAGAAGCTGTTCTAAAGAAGAAAGGACTGAGAGTTATGATGTGTTCACAAAGCAGTATGCTTATTAAGTGTCTGTTTAGTGTGTTAAGTCTGCAGAGAAATCTATTTTTGTTTGATTGGAAGCTAACATGGCACATGAGGTATGTATTTATATATGTGTGTATGTGTTTTTCCTGCTAAATTTATTTGAGGCAGCTGTTCTATAGCTTTCAACTCTGAAGTTATAGATAAGGGTGTATTCGTTTGACAGAAGATTCGAGAACCCCGTTTACTGCCAGTACATGTAAAGCTTGGCTAAGCAGACGCATCAGGAGCAAACCATTTGTGTTCGCCAATCTGTCTCAGCAAGTCCCAGGGCCACTATCTTGCTAGAAGCCACTGTGTGCTTTTGAAAGCATGAAATTAGTTTTATACTGAGCACATGGTTTCTCATTTAGCAGCTCTTTTTATGGTAATGGTCAATTTATGGTTCACTGCCAGGATTTCGGTGTTCTGTCAAAGCTGATAGTTTCTGCTAAGGTGTCTCTATGAGATAAATTTTTAAAAAGCAGAGGGAGGGAGGCACCTAATTAGACCCTCAAGAAGAGACTCTTACCTTCAACCTAGTCTGTTTTCTGAATGCATTGTCATTTATCCAAAATTTTTTATGTTTTTAATCCAAAACCTACAGATTTGAAGTTATGAACATTTATCTCTTTGGACTTTACTTGGCGTGTGACATCAAAATAGCTATGTTCTCATATGTATAGTATTTATTCATCTTTTTGTAATACATTTGTAGAAAACCACTCTATCAGTACTGACCATTTTGTGCAGTTCATCATTAGACTTATTTGCTTGTTTGGTAATACATCCCAGAGCAATGCTGGAGAGAGGACAAGGCTTTTATATATTTTATAGTTGATATAAACTACCCATACATTACCTATACTTTATTATACATATGTGTGTTGTGAGAAGGGTTAGTTAAGGAATAAAGCTAAACAGCCCAAAGATGTATTAGCAATGCTGAAAATGTCTTGTTTCATATAACTGCCTCATCTTGAAAAGTAAAAGCTCTCAAATGCTAAAATTATATTAAAAATAGTTTTTATTTGTTTCCACAAAGTGATAATGGATGAAATGTACTTCAGATGTTGTAAGAATGATTTTCTTAGCCTTTTCTTTCTATCAGAAAATAACCCTTGTTGAAAGTTTTGCTAGTCATAGTGCATTTTGAAATAGAGGTGGTCAAAATTAACTACCAAGACATTTAATGAAGTATTTATTCTTGTGTTTTTTCTTTGTATAGTGGTAATAGATATATACAGGTGGATTACGGTACACATTGGAATGGTGCTATTATGCTTTTTTTTTTTTTCAAACAGCCTTGACAATGGAACTGAAAACACTTCTGAAATCTTGAATTTCATGATTTTTTTTCTTGTTAATCCTTGGATCTTTGCCTAGGTTATTAAGTGATTTCACATGATAAAGGATCCAAGCTAAAATCGTATTTATTGAAACGTATGCATATAATATGTGCCATTATAATTAGATTTTCTGATTTTCAGTGGAGCCTAATTTCAAACAACTTATTTTTCTTCTGTTCCTTTAGGAATGTCATGTCACAAGTCATCATCAGATTGTCAGGGTGGTTTTGTTTCAGGTTTTGACTACAAATAAATATCTCATATTTCTTGCTTCCCCAAAGCCCATGAGACAAATTGGGTTTTTGTGTTGAGAATTAGAAGATTAGAAGGGCATTGAGATTTTCTCTTTGAAATTTCTGATGATTTAACATGTTTAGTAAATAAAACCTTTAAAGAAGTTTTAGAATGTCAGAATTCTCCTAGAATAGTAAAACTTGTCATATTACATAGATCATAGAAATTCACTAGAAGTGAGGGATAATTTAGCATATTTGCCTAAAATCTTAGCATCAATTTCTCTTTCACGGGAGTAGGATTTAGAAAGTTATCATGAGGATGTGAGATTCTTGTGAATCTCTGTGAAATTTACCTGCGTCTTTTCACTTTTATGTCAAGAGCTAGCAATCCTGGGTTCCCTTTAGCATTTAAAAATGATTAGTTATGACACATAGCAAATACCAAAGTAGGTAGTAAACATACTTTAATTGAGAAACATGACAAAATCAAAGTACTCTCCAAGTTCAATGAGCTTTCCTATCGTACACAAGCAATTATTTGTTTGGACTATTTATATAGCTTGTATATAGTTTGTTTTGAGGTTTGTTGCTGTGGTGATAAATTCTTTTTTAGTATAAGTATGTCCCAGGCAATATTTGGGACATACTTATACTAAAAATTATTCATTGTTTAGCTGAAATTCACATTTGACTGGGTGTCCTATATTTAACGTGGGAACCCTACCTACTTTCTAAATAAGAAGGTGAATCTCTAATTATTACCAATAAAATTAGGTCTGCCAAAGCCAAAATGGCAGCTTCATATTCCTATAAAAGCAGTTTCTACCTCGGAGTTTATTCCTAGAATCTCCTATGAAAAGAAAGTTTTCATTTGAGAAACTTAAAATGGTATATATATATATATATATAAAAGGATTGGTAGAGCAGAAATCATGAGGAAGGATATGAAAGGCCTCCTATAGTTACAGAAATAAGACAATAAAGGCAGCATATTAAATAACAGTTGCCAGTAACATTTTAAATAAACAATTTCCAATTGTTATCCTTTATCAACTAGAACATTTTCAGGATTTTCCTCCTTTAACAAGTTTGAGATTCTTATAAATTAATTTTATTTTGTTGTAGTTAAGATGCATGATGAGGGGTCCCTCCTTCATGGTCTCCCTCTACTCCTCCGTCTGGACTTCACTCAAATGCTCATTGTCCTTTTGATTTTAGGACTCATGTTCTTGACTGCTACTTCCTAGGTTTCACAGAGACACAGAGGAACTTGCAAACTTGACTTAGAAGATCTATGGGATCCTTTAGTTATTAAGTGCACCATGGCTGAGTAAAAAAGAATAAAGATAATATTTATTGTGTACCCACTATGTGCCTCATACAATATTAAAATATTTATAGGCAGATTTTATTGAATGCTCATCACTTTTTAGTGTATTAATGTAATATTCATCGTACACATGTTAAGCCATGGCTGAGTAAAAAAGAATAGAGATAATATTTATTGTGTACCTACTATGTGCCTCATACAATATTAAAATATTTATAGGCAGATTTTACTGAATGCTAATCACTTTTTAGTGTATTAATGTAATATTCATTGTACACATGTTAAGCTATTTATCAAAAACCCTGTTCCTAGCCCAGAGTTACTCCATTTTTAACCTCACCAGAACAGAGCAAAACATTTCCATCCTGGCTCCAAATGTTACTTTTAAACATCTGGGCAACCTCCCCACAGGGAAATAAAGGAATAAAGGCTCATTTTTTTTTTTTATCTCACCTAAGGCTGTATTTTAAAATCCTCTTTGCTCAGACTTTGCTTTACCTTTCTTGTCTCTTTTCACTTCCTAATATGTCCCTGCCTCCACTATTTTTATAAGTATCCCCAATGAGTGTGACTAGATATCACCATATAATTTGATTCTCAAGATGAGAAAGAAATATATAGAAGTAAACTACATGTGCTATAACAGAATTTTGTCCTAGGCTACCTTGAAGTTGATTAGTAAATAATGTAGAGGAGATGTTTGGAATAATTTCATTAAGCTAACCTTTTTGTACCCAGTCTAAAATGCCACCTCAGTTCTCTCTGTCAGTCATGTGACATGTCAAACCAGGAAACCAGTTTTGAGCCCAAATTGATCAGTTGAATGTGAGAGCAATTAATTCAAGTTTTGGAAATAGCCCAATAGAGAAATGTTCAGTAAACCATATCTTCTCTTAGTTAAATGGTACCCCCTCCCACACACAATGATCTAGTTCATTTCTCAATGTCTTTTGCTCTATAGGACAAATTCCAACTTCCTTCCAATTTTTTTCATGTCTTTTTAACAATATATCACTATTTCAATCTGATTGTTTTGATCCCAAAAGATTTTTTTGCCTTCTCTCATCAATCTGTTTTCTGGTTTTGCCTAGTCATAAGTGTCACTGTGTTATGCATTACTTCTTCTAATTGTTCAAGATTGTATTGGCAGATTTTTCTGGAATTTAAACTATGATCTTTGGGAAAAGATTCTGATTCTTCTTTACCTTAAAGATCACTATTTTAGTCTCCATGTTAGCTCCAATGTCCCCCTGCTTATAGCAGTCCTATTTGGCTGTATGGTCTGTTTTTTATGGCAAAATACCAGTGTGAATCCATAATTTAAATTTTAGTACTAAGTATCATCGAAAAACTTTTTTTTAACTTGTCCTCAAATTCTTAGAAGAGGCACTGGTGAGTAAGTTAAAGTTGCTAGTAGTTTAAGGCATTCTGTTTCTTTTAATTTCCTATAAGATGAGATTGCTCAATAGCTATATTTTCTTGGCAAATGGCAATTGAATAATAACTAGGTGCCTCCCACAGGGAATGCCTGTTCTATCAGAGCAAGGAATCTTCTGTCTTCTGATTCCATCCAGGGAGTCTGCAACACCACCAGGCTATTTAGCCAAATATCTTTTTGTTGACATTTCAGATTGGTGTGTGAATTTCACTTGGATATCTATGGTAATTCTGCTTCTATTTTTTGGCACTCTAATTCACTCTTTGGTAGTGTTGGTTTTTTAGAAGATGATGGAAGTAATGAATTTACATCTAGAAACCCTCTGTTTCTTCCAGCAAGTTAAGGTGGTATTTCTTTACTTGAATTTTTTCTTGGCACACTGGAAAGGGGAGCTTGAAATTTGAAAATATTCAGGTGTAAGCAGATTCAGAAATTAATCTACAGGGACTTTTTTCTGGCATTTTCCTACATTTTATGTATTTTTATTGCACAATGGGTAATACAATACTCATGATAAGTTAGTTAACTCTTGATTAATTGAAGCTTTCAAATTTTGTATAATTTAAGTATACAACAACTTTTATGCAAATTGAGGGGAACAAGCAATGGATGTCAGTCTGTGTACAGAGTAGTTAGAAATTCTTTAATGGGTTGTGAATCATGCTTAATTGGGACAGGGAGAAAATAGGGATGGTTTAGAAATGATCTCTAACAAACTGAGGGTTGATGGGGGGTGGGAGGGTGGGGAGGGTGGGTGATGGGTACTGAGGAGGGCACCTTTTGGGATGAGCACTGGGTGTTGTATGGAAACCAATTTGACAATAAATTTCATATATTGAAAAAGAAAAGAAATGATCTCTAACACTTATTTCTTGCTTCAGCTGCAACTGATTTAACCAGTGTTGGATCTCTATCAGCACATTTTATCACTGTCCGTCTTTAATCAAGTGAATGCACTAAATAGTGCATTAAAGGGCTTCAGAATAACAGCAGTGATAACTAACACTTTCAAAGTAACTATATGCCAGACCCTTTACATACATAAACTCATTTAGTCTTTGTAACAGCCCTATCAGTAAGTACTGTTATACCTACTTTGCAAGTAGCAAAACTGAAATCCAGAGAGGCTAGTTAGGTTACGTGCCCAAAGTCATCCAGGTAACTCATCTGGGATTTGAATCCAGACAGGCTCCAGAATCCATGCTTTTAACCACTGTCCTAGACTAGCTTTCCTAGACTAGCTTTCTATAGGACATCTAACAAAATGTTTGTTGATATTATTTTGTGAATACAGTAGAAAGCTGTAGACTGAATGATAATGTAAGTTACTGGATTTGTAATTGGTTGAATGCCTACACCCACTTGCACCTCTTCAATATCAAGTTGAGGCTCTAGGACTCTGCAATGACTTGGTGGGAACACTGATGACTTGGCTATTAGATTTGTAGATGATATGAAGTGGAGATCATAAATACATAGGAAAATAAAATTAATATAAATCTCAATGCCTAGGCCACATCCCATACAAATAAATCAGAATCTCTAGGAGTGCTACACAGGAATAATATTTTTAAAATTCCCAAGGTGATTCCATGTGCAGCCCAAGTTTGAGCCACTGTTTTAGAAAGATGAACAAACTCCAACATGGCCAATTTCAACTACAATAAATGAAAGAGAGAGAGAGAGAAGTTGTAGGAGTATAGAACTATAAACTCTTATATGAGTCAAAAGCATGATATAATTGTCCCCTACAGTCTTGATATTATCTTAGGTGGGACTAGAAAAAATAGGATATCTGTAACAGTGAAGTTTCTTCAACTGGCCAGAGCATGCCTGGAGTTTGGGAGAGATGCAGAGAGCCGTAGGTGCTTTCATTTGGGAGTGACCACCATGGCCAAGGTACACTGAGTACTTTGTCAAGCAGAAGAGACCATCAGAGGGTTTGTTATAACATTTGAGTTATAGTGGGCTTTTTCCTGCTGTTTGTTTGTATTTTTTTTAATATTTATTTTTTGAAGTATAATTAACATACAGTGTTAGTTTCCGATGTACAATGTAATCATTCAATAATTCTAAACATGATTCAGTGTTCATCACCATAAGTACACTCTTTAATCCCCTTTATGTCACCCCCCCCCCCCACCAACCTCCCTTAAATTATAGTTTTTCAGTAAAGATTTCAGGTAAAATTAAGATCAGTGGATGGGCTAATCAATAGGAAAGATTTTCATGTGTTGTAAAGAACTTCCTAATAGGGCTGTCTGAATATGAGGAGACTCCTTTTTTGAACATAGTACATGTCCCTGATTGGTGATACTGAAGCAAAAGGCAGAATGTGACTTAGATGTGTGATAGAGGAGAATAAGGATTGCATGGATGGTTAACGTAGATGATCTTCCAACTTCAGACTCTATAATTATAGGAGCATGTTAAATTAATAAGGTAATATATCAGTGAGGATTCATTCATTACATTAGTTCTGTGTCTAGGAGAAGCAGCAGAACAGTGTTATGGCGAGTTTCAAGAATTCAAAGTTTCAAAGCCCAGGTCCACCACAGCTTGGCTGTATGACCAGGCAACTTATTGCATTTTCCAAGTCTCGATTTCCTCAGCTGTAAAACAAGAATAATAATTGATTCCTCTGCATGGATTTGCTACAAAGATTAAGTGAGAATAATGTATATAAATTTCTTTGCATGGCAAACTGAGGGAAAATGGGAGGAATATGATATAATCAGAAGTTACAGTAAAAGCTGTAAAGTTGCCAATGATGATTTTATGGTTTGGCATGAGTTTAAGTACTCAGTAAATGTAGCCCATTTTTATTTACAAACTATCTTTCTTCTGTTATAGCTGCCTTCTGGTAAAAATTAGTGTCTGAGAGATAAAACTGAAAGCAGGTAAATTTGGTGGGGGATACAGCAGCATAGGGGACTCCAACAATGGGGCACAGGATGGGCAGCTTTGAGTAAGTGGAGGCCCCATAAAGAACTGGGCCTACGTAGGGATGGGAGATTTTGAAAGGGGATTGATAATTAGATCCCTAATCACTGATACTCATCACCTATTTCCATCCTTTATTTCATTTGATCCTTACCACAACGCTGGGAAGTAGATAAAGTAGTATTTGCTCATTATACTAATAATAAATCAGCACCTGGGCAGTGACTTGCTGAAGAGCAGACCTGGAAGTCAAACCCAGACCTCTTGAACCTCCACTCCACAGCTTCCACACATCACACCAGCTTCTTCTGCCTACTTCTGTGGGCAGCCCAGCTCAAACATTAAGTAAGGAGGACTTACCAGTTGAGCATAAACAATGCAATGAGGTTTGGAAATGAAGGAAAGATGTGTGAGGAAGGAAAGGGGAGTGTGATCAATGAATCAGATTTAGTTCAGGGATAAAATTTTAAAGCTTTCCTGTTGATTGGAAGACAGCTTATAAAGAAGGTTGGAATGATAATTAAAAGCTCAAGTAGTAACCTTACCAGTCAATGATGTTAACATTATTATCACATTTTATAGGATCTGAATACTTAAAGGGCTTTCTGTGTAATATAATTAACCATCCTTAACACATCTCATACTAAAGGGCAAGCTTCTTTAGTATGGTATAACAAATCCAACAGTTAATAAGAATCACCATATATTAAAAGTTTAATGGTTCACTGAGTTGGGGGAGGAGAAAGGGCAGAAGGCAAAAGTTTGTGCTTTAATTCTGTTAATCAAAAGAACTTCACGACATCTGCAAAACAATGGACAGGCTGTGATTTATTTTTTTAGACAAAGTTGCAAGTGCCAGGAATAAATACCAAATAAAGTAGTTTTATAAATGACTGCATACTCTTATTGCAGTAAATATAGAGTATAAATATAGATGAGTCACTTAAGATGATTTTTCATTGGACCAGAATCTTTAATTTTGCTGTTGTTGTCATCATGCTTTTCACTGACCAAGGTATTATATTTATTTTCCTTATCACATCTGAGTATGTTTATAAAATGTAAAAGTAAATTAGATTAGTAAGGTATATTTAAGGAACAAGCTCTTTACCCAAAGTTAACCGTTTTTATATCCAATACATATTCTATTATTGTACTTATCATGATATATATGAATTATTTTTTAAAATATCTTTCTCTTATCTTAGACTGCTTGAGAATAGGAACTGTGTCCTAATTCTTTTAAATATGTGAGTCTCAATACAACACTAGGCACATAGTAAATGATATACTTAAAACACTAACGGATAAGACTTGAATACAGGACCTGTGACTACTTGTGCAGAACTCAATAAATTATTTGATAGTGCTGCTCATAAAAATATTTATTATTTAATTAAAAATACAGTGAGGCCTGTTTCTTATCAGATGGGCAAGATCAAGTCTTATTTATAATACAGTGAGTTAACAAATGTATGGGCATGGGAGCACTCTAGTTCATAGTTGGACGGAGTGTATTTGCCATGAAATACATGAAATTCATTCATGTATTTGCCAAGGCAAGGTGACAATAACTCTCAAAACTTAGAATATGCATAGCTTTTGACCCAGCAACTCCAGTATCCCAGATTTAGTCAGCATATATACTTGCATATATATACAAAGGTACATAAGGCAATAAATTTTCTTGCATGTGTCTATAAAAAATATAGGATTTTATTGTAACATTATTTTTAGTAGAAAAATATAGAAAAAATATACCCAGCATAGGTGATGGTAATAATCATGGTTCATCCATGCAGTGTGATACTTTCTTAGCCTGTTTGGGCTGCTATGACAAAATACTACAGACTGGGTAGCTTATAAACAACAGAAATTTCTTTCTCATAGCTTTGGAAGCTGGAAGTCAAAGACCAGGGTTCCAGCATGGCCAGATAAGAGCCCTCTTCCAGGTTGCAGACTTTTTGTTGTATCTTCACATGGCAGGAGGGGCATGGGATCTCTGTAAGGTCTCTTTGATAAGAACATAAATCGCATTCATGGAGAATCGACCCTCATGACCTAAGCAACTCCCAAAGGCCCCACCTTCTAATGCCATCACATTGGCCATTAGGATTTCAACATATTGGGGCGCCTGGGTGGCTCAGTCAGTTAAGCGTCCGACTTCGGCTCAGGTCATGATCTCGCGGTCCGTGAGTTCGAGCCCTGCGTCACGCTCTGTGCTGACAGCTCAGAGCTTGGAGCCTGCTTCAGATTCTGTGTCTCCCTCTCTCTCTGACCCTCCCCTGTTCATGCTCTCTCTCTGTCTCAAAAATAAATAAACATTAAAAAAAGTTTTTTTTTTTAAAAGGATTTCAACATATGAATTTCAACATTTGTAACAACTGATATGGGATAATGTACAAGATATAAGTAAAACAAGAAATATGCAGAAAAATATATATTTCCATAAAAGATATGTTTGTGTGTTTATATGTATATATACATATACATGTGGAGAGAGAGAAGGGATGGGGAAGGAGGAGAAAGAGAGAAAGAAGGGATGAATCATTTCACAGGGGGCCTGGGGACTGAGTTCAAGGTAGAATTGCTTTTGACTTGATTCCTTTTTGTATTGTTTGAAGTAGACTTTTATTTAACTATTATACCCTTTTGTATTTTTGAATTTTTAACATAATTTTGAGTTTACTTTTGAGGATAACAGATATTTTCATATAAACAAATGAAAGACGAAAGAGGCAGAGGGAAAATGGCAGGAATGTGATGTGATTAAAAGTTATCACAGTAAAAGCTTGTAGGGTTGCCAGGTGATGACTTCATGCCTCTAAGCCACAGTTAATGGATGAGAAAAGCAGAAGCCATTTACCAGGTAATTGGATGATGATCCAGTTTATTGCCTTTTGTCCTCCCAAGTGTCTGCTCCCTAGAAGTTCAAGGTGAAAAGCTGATGTTTGGTCAACTCCTGAGCAGGTGTTGTATTGACCCTTTATGACCATGCCTGGTGTCCAGCCTTGGCCCACCTGATAGTGTGTGTTTTTCCTTCCAGAACTTGCTAGAAATACACCCCTCAAGTATTCATGATTGAATGCAATCACTTGAGTGTCTCTTGTATAAAATATTTTCACATGTCTTTGTCTTCAGTGTCCATGTAAAACACCAGGGCCTTAGGGGACTTCAGCTTTATGAAATGAAAACTTCCAATGCAGGTCACACTACCATATTGAAAGGAAAGGAAGAAAGACCAAAATTATGTTAAAATAATAGTAAGGCTTGCCTTAAATCCACAAACATGACAGCATTCAATGCTGCCCTGAGCTCACCCTTTTGTGCAGAGGGTTTGTTTTTTAATCTCATACATTTAGTTCTCTGAGAAATACATAACACTGGGTGATCTTACCTCTGGGATTGTAATACAAAGTCACGATTTGACAATGGACGTCTTATCATGAATTCCTTTGCTCCTAGGGGTTTAATGCTGAGTTTGAATGTTAATTTAACTCATTCTTTTTGTTTAATAAGCTCAAAATCCCAGCTGAGCTGAAGTGGGAGTGATTTTATATTATATAAAATGTTAGCTTGCAGAAATGTGGTATGAAGGACTCGGTTAATATTATGATCAGCTAACTATTGATTAGACATTTTCCTTCTGTCTTCTAATTGGTCTAAATTGGCTGTACTGCTGCTTTTTAAAAATATGCTCTCGCTTACATTTTAAGATGATACTATTGGATTTTCACAGAGCTATATATATATACATCCTTCTCTGTTATGATCAGACGCATAATTGCTGACATTTATGCATTGTCTACCCCGGATTAAGGTAGTTTGTGTTTGTGAATCCATACAGAGCCAATTAGACACAAAAGCCACAATATTAGTCTCATTAGCACTGTGCTCTAATTGGCTAAGCTAACTAGATACAATCACTGTTGACCTAATGCTAATATTCTATGAATTTCTATCTTTCTCTGCCTCATAAAAATGGTAGCAGGAATAGATCAGGGAAAGATGTTTTACAAACTTTCCATGTTAGATCATTTTACTTTCAAAAAGTGTCCAAGAATCAGCACAGGTATTATAATACACAAACTACAAAGGCTGAACATTTGTGCAAAAAGGAGATCTTAATCTGAATAAGTTTCTTTCCTTTGATAGGCATTATTTTTTTGTGTAAAGATGAGTGCAAAATGATGGTCTATTTGTGGTATGTCTGGAGGGTAGGTGTCTATGAAGAACTCTCACGAAACGGTGTTTTGGCAAAGCAGATAAGCCAGTTGCAGAGGGCACCTGTATGCAAGTCTCTGGGAGCCTTCCCAGTCCCGGCTGCGCCTCAGAATCAGTTGGGGAACTTTTAAATAGTACTGATGCCCACGCTCCACCCTGATCAATTAAATCCGAATTGCTGGCTTGTGTGTTTTTAAAAGCTCTTCAGTTCTAAAACCACCTTTGAGAATCTCTGGTTAAAGGGATTTGTGCTCTACTGTGCAGGTAATGGACAGTCTTTGAATGAAGCACCACAATGAGTTGATTGTGAAAGAGCTGTCCGAGTGAGATTATAGAGCACAGTGGCAAAGAGTTTGAGATTTGGCCACGACTTCAAATCCTGACCCTGACTTTTTACTATGAAGGAAAGTTCTCTAATCTCTCTAAACTCAGTTTTGCATCTGTGAAATGTACCTCATTGGGTAGGAGTGATGATCAAAGTTACACATGCTACAGAACGTAGCACAGTACTTAGAAACATAATAATTGTGAACAATTAAAGAAGTACATGTTTCTACACATGCAGTCTTGTTTACCTCTTTTGTGCAAAATGGGAATAGTATTAGCCAGATCTGAACATTACAGGGTGAAAGCCAATGTACACATATTTCACTTGACAAAATAAAACACATTTCAGTCTGCTCAGTGTTTATTTCTAAAAACTTAATCCATTTTAACAAGTGATTTCCATGATAAAGTCCGCTTTACATTTTGCAGTAAAAAGAAAAAGTCCCAGTAGACCAAGTTTATAACCTTTGGTGCCTTAGGACATGCTAGTCATTGTGAAAAACCAGTGGGTGGCAGAAATTCTTTCAAACTTAATTATACTTTTGATTTTATGCTTCTTCTCCTTTATCTTGTGACCATCCTGTCTCTTTCTCTTTGTGGCATAAGAATTTTTCTGTTACTTCGCATTAAACCTCCCGTCTGTAAAGTCCATTCCTAATCATTCATTCATTCATTCATTCATTCATTCATTCTGGTGTTTATTCAATACTAATTATTAAGCATAAATTTCATCCTAAACACTTCTTTTATCAGTACAAAAGCTGTACCCAATTTACAAATGAACTGTGTTGTGGTAATTGTTTTGTAAATTAATCTATGGTTTTGAAACATTTTATTATAGATTCAATATTTTAAATTAGGTCAATGCTTCCAAGCCAACTAAGCATAGTTGGGGGAAGAGGGGTGGAAATGTCAGAACAGTAATGCACAATTTCCATAGGAAGAAGCAAAATTCATACTAGTAATAGAAAGTAGTAAAGAAAAAGGAAAGGAAGTAGAATCTGAAAAGTCAAGATTATATATTGAAATGTTTCCATTACGGTGAAGTCAGCATTAACTTCTTTTCTAGCATTAAGTTTCATGGAAGAAAGTCTTCTTAGGGACTAGGAGAGTAAGGGAAGAGGCCATTTAAAATTCTTTATAGCTGATGGTTGTATAATTTATCATCAAAATGGGACCCTTTTAAGAGTTATTCATGATTGGGGCGCCTGGGTGGCGCAGTCGGTTAAGCGTCCGACTTCAGCCAGGTCACGATCTCGCGGTCCGTGAGTTCGAGCCCCGCGTCGGGCTCTGGGCTGATGGCTCAGAGCCTGGAGCCTGTTTCTGATTCTGTGTCTCCCTCTCTCTCTGCCCCTCCCCCGTTCATGCTCTATCTCTCTCTGTCCCAAAAATAAATAAACATTGAAAAAAAAAAAAGAGTTATTCATGATTAAGCCAGGAAGGCTTAAACTTGGGTTGCTTCATACTGGGATGCGTGGTCACTCTAATTAGGGGTATGGACAATGTTAGATTTTTCCCAATGCAGGTGTTAAATAGATCAAACAAGAATCCAGATATAGTTAGATTTAATGATTTAGAATTAACAATTAAAGCAATTCCAGCCTTGAAACACCACGGTATTCAATCTTTCACCTTCCTGATTGCTAATAGTTCCATGACCCTTGGAATATTTAGGAAATTGGAGAAGGCAAGCATTTCATGTAAACATGATGCAACATGAAAAATAATGGAATTGAGTACAAAGCTGTACTACTTAATTAGACCTCTCCAACTTGAAAATGCAAGGCTTACCCTCTTGATTTTTACTCAGTTTTACCTTTGTATTCTTGAAAATGCTGGGAGGTTTACAATGGTTTACAAATTCTGTTCTCTAAGACCATTTTGTACCTTTTAGATTCTGTTCTCATGGAATCTCGGACAAGATTGGGTCCACCTCCAGCTGTCTCAAATTGAGTTTAATCACCAGGAAAGTTCTGTTGATTCTCAGTGATGTTTACTTGATTAATTCAGCTCTAGCCATGGTGCCTTCTTACCTATGTCTCTCAATGTGTCCTAGAAAATTAAATGTTTCCTTTTGGGATTTTCAGGAAACTTGAACTAAAAGGAAATTTGGTTTTCTCTTTTTTATTTGAATATAAAAGAATATTTTAATTAGCTTTCTTTAATCTAGTTTTTACTCTAGTGTAAATATTTTATATGAACTACATTTTCTTAAAGTCATGTTTTAACTCCACTATGTTATTAGAATTTAACCTTTTCTCTTCCCAATACTCTAAAGTATAAACCACTTGATTCTTTTTAGAAGACAATACTTTGGGGGTTAGACTTAAGAGAAAGTTAGAAACTATTTGTGCTACCCTTGTTTAATTTTGAATAGTTCCCTGATTTAATCTTTTATCAAGAATTCATCTCTAAATAAATAAACAAACTAAAAATAGGGGGAGTGTCTGGATGGCTCAATTGGTTAATATCCGATTCTTGGTTTCAGCTCAGGTCATGATCTCACTGTTCGTGAGTTTGAGCCCCATGTTTGGCTCTGTGCTGACAGAGCAGAGCCTGCTTGGGATTCTCTCTCTGTCCCTCTCTCTCTGCCCCTCCCCTGCTCTTGCTCTCTCTCTCTCTCTCAAAATAAATAAATAAACTAAAACAAGAAAGAATTCATAAATGGGTTTTAAAAGTATAAATACATAAAATAACAATGACAATTTTTGAAGAGCATTTTCACGCTGATTTCTATCACTCATGCATTAAACTAGTATTTTTTTTCTATCCCAGAGTCCTCCCAACTGAGAGTTTACAGATGTTGACGTTAGCAATTAAAGACTATAGTTAGCTAACCAACATTAAGAATTTCTGATGACATCAGTCCTTTGGAAAGAAAGTGCAACATATTGAGACCAGATAATAGTAGACTTAAAACTAGGGTTATTTTTAACTCTAGTTATACATACAATAATGCTGCTTTGTTTTGGGCCAATTTGTCTTAACTATGAGAAAGAAAAATTTCAAGACCCAAACTTCACAAATGTGGATCTTTCACCCTGATTGCTCTTTCCATATAAAAGAGGTCATGGTGTGGTGGAAAGAACACCAGATAATTTGGCTTTTCTGAATTCACATCTTGAGGCTGCTCTCCCTGACTTTGAGACCTAGAGTAAGTCATATTAAGCCTCCGGGCTTCAAATTCCTTATCCCCCAAATGAGAGATTTGGACTACATTTTTAGTACTCTTTATGAACCGCTTAAGCTGAAAAATTCTAGGGATATTTTTCATATGACTTCATTACATACCAGCTCTTTTAGCATTTGCATAGATTTTGAAGATGGACTGCATTTGTACTTTGAAAAAGGAGAAGAAAATTCACAATGTGTTTTGAGCTTCTCCAGAATTAGCTGCTCTAAGAACATGAAGAATTAAATGAGAGATTATTATTGAGATAAGTATGCTGCAGGAGTATAGTTGTATGCATTTTATTCAGGCAAATTTCTCATTTCTGAGTCAAACCTGACAAAAGGGTAGTTGCTCTCTGAAATTGGGGATGAACTGCTTTTGTTTTAAGATTCAAGGCATTTATTGTGATTGTGATGCTCTTCAGAAATATCTTGAAGTGCCTATCTTGTTTGTTATCTTCAATATGCATGTATTTTACTACTAAATCCTTTTTATAGACTTTACAAAAATGCCCCAGTGATGTGATTAGTCACCCAATGAAAACCTACTGCCTCCAAGCTAGTCTAGGCATCTGCTCACAAGTAAGATTTCCTCAATGTTCAAAATAAATCTTTTCAGTCATTTTATGGTAGCTTTGATGTGCTCCATATGGCTTAAATATGTAGAATTTAGGTGTGACATGTTGTTTTTCCATGGTGGTTATTCAAAACAGTTTTTATTTGGACATGTTCATTCGTTACATTTTTAATCATTATAATTCCCAATTCATCCTTGTTTATATATAATTCTAAGTTTATAAAAATAAAAGCTTTAAGAAGAAAAATTATATTATAGTCTGCTTAAATGATTATAAATATTTTGGGGTGCTGAACATTATTGCTTTTTCTCATAATTAATCCTTAAAAGGACAGAAATAGTCATTTATTACTATAGCAATCATATACTTTTCAGATATAATTTTCCCAATTATATAAGACTTCTCCCAAGTGTTTCATTATAAGGTAATTCATGCTGTAGGATCCTCATATTGCTAAGCTAGCACAATTCCCTTTGAAAGTTCTGTGGACCAGAAAATAATTCAGTTGAATTTTACATTGTTTGTAGTGTTATTTTTTGGAAAAATAAAGCTGATGGATATTTTAAGTAGGATAATTTAAGTTAGAGGCCATTTTAATATATTTTGAATTTATAAAAATAATAAAATCATGGAAATTGAAGTGCTATCTGATAAATTATCTTTTTTTTTTTTTGCTTAAATAAAAGGCAGCTGTGATCTATTTTTAATGTTGAGTATTTGTTCGTTCATTTGAACTGATCACTTCAGTCCAGGTGTTTCATGAAACACCCACATGAAACTCTATTTGCTCCAAAGGATTAATATTTAAGTATGGAATGCCATGCTGATTTAAATGATAGCAGAGTACTTGGGTTGAAGTGATGTGGCTTCCGGTCTCTATTTTGCATTAAATGCCCCCATGTGCAGTCAGTATCCAATTGGGCTACTTATTCAACCTCTCTGTGGTTTAATTTCCTCATCCTTACAATAAGGAAAATTGTATCTGCTCTACAGAACTTACAACAATACTATGCCTATTGCATGACATGACATCTATGAAAGTTGTTTATAAAGCACAAGGGCAGTATCATTACTAATATTATTTCCTCTTCCCCCTCCTCATCATTACAAATCACTTATTACGGAAACAGAAGTACCCCATATTTTTCTGTCTCCTTTGTTGCTAATATTGGACTTCAGCCTCATGAAGTAATGTAGAAAGTCTAGAATAGGAGCAGTAAAGAGTGACATAATAAGAATGCTTGTACCACCACCACCACCACAGTTTATTGAGGTGCCAACCACTGTGCTAAGTCCTTTATATATAAAATCACTTCCAACGTTTAAGACTCGCTGGGACCCCAAATAATGGTAACTAATTTATTAGGGCAATGAGTAGACAGATTTTAATGATGGGAAATACCCAGAATACCAAAGGTGACCTTCCACACTTTTCCTTTTTTAAGTTGCTATTTCATGTTTGTTGTAAGAAAATTTTAAAAAGCTGCTATGGAGGGAAGGTTTGAAATGATCATTATCCACAAAAGTGCAAAAGTAGGAACTACAGTATAACTCTAGGGAAATAAGCAAATGCTATGGCTATAAGATTTCCTTCTATACATCTCTTCCTGTAAGGTTGTTAGGTAGTGTGCTATTTGTTTAGATTATCCTACTTTCATTTTGTAAACATTTGTACATATATAAGGATTCTTACATTTGGAAGAATCTGGGATTCTTTGTCTGAAATATCTCATCAAATTGGAGCATAGTAATTGCTATCAAATATTTATTTTCCTAACCTTTCTCAAACAATGTGCATAATAATTTCCTGTTAAAGTTCTGTGCTTCCAGTTGTTGGTTTTGCACCATTTCTTGTCAATTTCATACCCTATAGTAGTGTAAAACTGACAGAGCTAGAGAAATAGAGAACATTTTAACTACATACCAAAAATACATTGTATAAAAACCCAATGCCTTAATTTATTATATCCAGAGAACATGTCTAAAATAACCTAATATACTTATAGCTCAAAAGAGAAAATATATATGCATATTTCATATATATATTTCATATATATTTCATATATATTTCACATATATTTCACATATATTTCATATATATTTCATATATATTTAATATATATACACATACATACATACATACACACACATTTACACACATGCAGACATTCATCCATAAGGTGGGTAATTTTAAGGTAATTGAAACTTGTTATTGACTATACAAGGTATGTCAAAAAAAGCAGTATGTCATTTATGACTAACCTTTTCACTGAAAATTGACAACTCTCCTAGGCTAATTTCACTTGACATTTCTAAATCCTTAGGTGTTTAGAAATTAGATTATTTGATTGAACAGTGTACACCAAACCTTTAATCACAGAAGCCTTTTCATCTACTGAAGTTTTAAAAAATATGTCTGTGTAGTTCTTGATCTAATGGGTGAAATTAAATATTCGTTCTATGAATTTAATTAATGTTGCATAGTTTCCCACAGTACTGATATTAATTCATTGTAATGCTCATTTGTTTACATGTATTATGAAAATTCCCCCAAATCTTATGTCTATATCCTTACCAATAGTGGTGTAGATTTAGAATTCATTTTCAAAACACCTAGAAGTAATTCTTCTCTACAACTGTGTGTTAATTATTCTTTTGCTTTTCTTTATAGTTTACCACTAAATATGAATGTCTTTAAAATATTTAGTTTTTACCTATTGTTACATAATCTTCACTAACATAATATCTGAGATTCCTATTTTTTATACATAGCTGTAGTTTATTCAATGTTGCTTTATATTCTTTTATATCTCCAATTTATTTATACATTAAACTGATGATACACAGTTTGATTATCACCTTTCTTTCTTAATTTGATTTAGAAGTAGTATTGTTTTGAACATTCACATATGTACAGTTTTCTCTAGGTTATATACTTACCTTCTGTAGGGTCATATCCTTTCCAGAAAGTGGAATTTAGGTCATAAGATATATATATTTCAACTTGAAGTGGTAATTTTATGTTTTGCTCATACTGTAATCCCAGAGTAGTACCAAATGCATTGTAAATAGTCCATTAATATATACTGAATGAATGAACAAATGCCAAACCATTTTCCCAAGGTGAGGTGTCACTTCATACTCTGACCAATAGCAGATGAGCATTCCATTGTGTTACCTCCTTGGCAATGCTTGAGACTGTGTGACTTTTTAAAAATTTTGACAGTCTAGTGGTTGTGAATGCTATCTCACTGGGTATTTAATTTGCAATTCCTGATAACTAATGAGGTGGAGCATCTTTTCATGTTTATTGGCCATTTGTGTTTCCTCTTCTGTGAAATTCCTATTCATATTCAATTACCACTTTTGAGTCATTAGTTTTTTAAAAAAATTATTTATAGACATTTATATAGTATAAGTACTATACTAATCCTTTTCAGTTTCCTAGGTTGCAGGTATATTCTGAGTTTACAGCTTCAGTTTTCACTGGTTTTAGTGTCTCTTATTAAAGTTAATCCTTAACTTTAATATGATCAGTGTTTCTATGCTTTCATGCTTTCTGCTTTTTGTATTCTGTTTAAGACGTTTTTCCTTACTCCAAGGTCATACAGATCCTAAAGATATTAATCTTCTACAAGAACAATAGTTTAGCTTTAAATCTTACATCTACCTGGAATTGTTTTTACACATTGAATTTTATTCCGTTTTCTTTCTTCCATATAAATAGCCAAATAACTAACTCTTGTTCCAGAGTCATGTAGTGACGTATTTTCTTCTCCCCACTGTTTTTCAGTACCCACTGTGTTAAAACTGAAGTGTCTGTGTCTATCCAAATTTGTTTCTGGATTATCTATTTTGTTCCATTGGCTAATTTTTCTGTCATTATACCAAACCTGTTTTGCCCTAACACTACAGACTTGCAAAACTCTTTATAATTGGTTCTGCTAAACACTCCTTTTTTTTCCCCCCAGGAATTATATCTATCTCAGCCATTTGCTCTTCTGTACAAATGTTGAGTCTTATCCAACGGCATGGTCTACCATGTTTAATTTATCTCTTACTTGTAAGTCTTTATATAAAGTTTTAGGGGTGCCTGGTGGCTCAGTCAGTTAAGCATCTGACTCTTAGTTTCAGCTCAGGTCATGATCTCATGGTTCATGAGTTTAAGCCCCATGTGAGGCCCAGTGCTGACAGTGCAAACCCTGCTTGGGATTCTCTCTTATCTTCTGTCTTTGCCCTTCTCATCCTCAGGCTCTCTCTGTCAAAATAAATAAATAAACTTAAAAAAAAGTCTCTCTATATAAAGTTTTTTACTTTTATTTAAAAATGGCTGGGGGTGCCTGGGTGGCTCAGTGAATTGAGAGTCCGACTTCGACTCAGGTTGTGCTCTCGTGGTTCATGAGTTCAAGCCCCACATCCGGCATGCTGCTATCAATGTAGAGCCCTCTTCAGATCCTCTGTTCCTCTTGCTCTGTCCCTCCCCCACTTGTGCTCTCTCAAAAATAAATAAAACATTTTAAAAAAGGACTATATTAAAAATGGCTAAAACATTTGTTAGACACTTTTTATATAATATCATCTTACAAATAGTATCTGTTTGTTTTATCTCGTCTATTCTTTATATCTTGTACTTTTCTTTTTGTCTTATGCTGAGCAGAACTGGTAATTGAAACAAAGTGGTAATTTAAATAGGAATGGTCAAAGTGTACATTCTTGTTTTTATTCCCTTTTAGTATAAATTTTAATAGTTTTTTTAAAGTTTTATTGAGGTAAAATCGACAGATAAAATTGCAATATATTTAAAGTACACAGTGTGATGACTTGATATACATATACATTGCGAAAGGATTTACATGGTTAAGTTAATTGACACATCAATCACCTCATGTTTATCTTTTTTTTGGGGGGGTGAGAACACTTAAGTTCTACTCTCTTAGAAAAATTCAGTTACACAATATAGTATTACCAACTATAGTCACCCTGTTGACATTAAATTGTTACTCATGGCTGAACGTTTGTATCCTTTTAGCAATCTGTCCTTATTTCCTCCTACATCAGCCCCTGCCAATCACCATTCTACTCTTGGTTTCTATGAGTTTGTCTTTTTTTTATTTATTTATTTATTTATTTATTTATTTATTTATTTATTTATTTATTTTTAGATTCCACATATAAGTGATACCATGCAGTATTTATCTTTCTCTGTCCAGCTTTTTTTCCTTAGCATAATTCCCTAATGCCCATTAGGTTCATAGTGTTGTTACATATAGCAGGATTTCCTTCATTTATAAGGCTGGATAATATTCCACACACCTATATCTATATCTACCTCTAGATCTGCCTCTAATTTCTGGAGAAATTAGAGAAATGAGAGGCAGATCTAGAGGTAGATATAGGTGTCTCAAACCTTTGTGATGTCCAAGCCACTGTCTTTTTTCTTAGTATCTCCCAGTGGTTGAGGGCATGCCAAAACTTGTCGGTGCTTCAGAGGAGAACTGCAGTCAGCACAGAGATGCAGGCCTGTTCATTGTGGGTGTTTTCTCATTTGCCCTGTGTGTAGGAGTCACTCAGCTAGTTTCTGGATTTCCGTCAGAGGATATTGCTCCCTGTATAGCTGTACAGTCAGTGCATCCATGGAAGGGGGGAAATTCAGGAGCCTCGCAGGTCACCATTTTGGTCCAGACACCCCATTTTCTGGTAGACATAAAGGGGCAGAAGAAAGCAAATGATGTAGAAGTGTTTTTGCCTTTATTCCTGATCACACAGGGAATACTTTTAAATTTCATCAAGAAATATGAGATTTTTTTATATAGATCCTAAAAGTTATTATGAAATTTCCCTTTTATTGCTAGTATGCTAACATACTTTATTATAAATGATATTGTATCCTATTGAATGCTTTTTCTGTGTTTATTAAAATGATCATGACTTTTATTATATATGTGTATATATATATAATTAATTAATTTTCTAATTAAATGAACTGTGACTTCTATGCAAATGTGCCTAGCTCATAATATTTAACTTTTAATCCACTGCTGAATTCAATAAGCTAATACAGTTAATTTTTTTAATGTTTTTATTTCTTTTTGAGAGAGAGAGAGAGAGCACGTGAGCGGAGCAGTGGGGCAGAGAGGGAGAGGGACAGAGCTTCTAAGGTGAGCTCTGTGCTCACAGCAGAGAGCCCATTGTGGGACTCAAACTCACAACCTGTGATATCATGACCTGAGCCAAGGTCGGACACTTAACCGACTGAGCCCTCCAGGCGCCCCTAGTAAGCTAATACTTTTATGATTGTTTAACCTGTCTTTGTGAGTGAGACTAGATTGCATTTTTTCTTGTGTTATCCTCATATGCTTTTGCTTTAGGATATGCTAGTGTCGTGAGTTGAGGAATGTACACATCTTCCTCAACTTACAATGGGGTTACATCCTGATAAACCATGGTAAGTTGAAAATATCATGTCAAAAATGCATTTAATGTGCCTAAGCTGTTGAACATCACAGTTTAGCCTAGCCTGCCTTAAATGGATGAAGAAGACTTAAATTAGCCTACAGTTAGGCAAAATCCTCTAACACAAACCCTGTTTTAGTGTTGACTATCTCATGTAATTGATTGCATACTAAACTGGAAGTGGAAATTGGAGTGGTTGGATGGGTACAGAATGGTTGTAAGTGTATCCGTTGTTTACCCTCACGATCACATGGCTGACTGGGAGCTGTGGCTCTCTGCCTGTGCCCAGCATCACAAGAGAGTATCATGCTACATATCATTAGCCCAGGAAGATATCAAAATTTGAACCCCAGTTCTACTGAATTCATACTGCTTTCATACCATCTTAAAGTTGAAAAGTTGTAAGTCGAACAATTGTCAAGGACAAACTGTATCTTCCTTCTTCTCTCTTTAGAAGAGTTTGTGTGATCGAAGTTATCTGTTTTTAAATGATTGGCAGCACCATTCAATAGCTCAACTGGTAGAGCAGAGGACTTTAAATGACTGGCAAAACTTACTTTTAAAACAAGTCTTAAAGAAACCATTCAAGCTTTCTATTTCTTCTTTAGTCAATTTGGCTAAGGTATATTTTTCTAGGAATGTTCCGGTTTCATTTATGTTCCCCAAATTGTGGTATAAATTTATAATTATAGCCCTTAATAAGCAGTTTAAATCTTTGACACATCTCTAATTATGCTGTCCTTTTTTAGTACTATCATTAACATTTTGGTATTCCTTCATAATGTATTGAAACTTTTTTCATCACATACATTTTCATCTCTAGTAATTCTTTTTTGCCTCAAAGTCTATTTTTTTCTGATAATAATATAATTACTAGAGGAGTTTTTTTAGTATTTTCATCTGTCTCCTTTAAGAACCACATCGCTGAAATCCATGTTTTTATGTTTTATCTTTAATCTTTATTTTGAAGTGATCAGGACAGTTTAGTCCATTTATGTTTTTAGCAATACCTGGTATGCTTGGACTTCCCTTCTACCATCTTATAACGTGCTCTCTATTCCTTTTTGTCTTCTCTCAATTTTTTTTAATGCTTTTAGATGGCATGAGCTTTGCCTTCAGTTTTTTACATGTTTTATATTCTCACTTGCTCTTTAAGTGATTACTCCAGATATTTTTAATATGGTAAAGTCTAAAATTACTATCTTTACCATTATTCTGAAATATATAGTCGCTCTGAAATTTGTATCATATTTTTAACCAGTATTTTCATTTCAGGTTGTTTTCTTCACACAAATTAGGTATTACTATTATTGTTTTAAATTGTCAGTGTGTTTTTAGAATAACCCTTTGGAGGAGTTATCAAGTCTAAACCTGTCTTGCATGTGATGATGACCTTGGATTTACCCTCTGCCAACATTGTTTCCTTGGAAACATACTTAGTTAAGATAAATGTGGAATGTCAGCTATGTTCAATACTATTTATTATGGAGAACACTCCTTATTGGGATTAAGAAGATTGTTAGTTGACATATAAATCCAAGGGCCCATGTGATCACAAGCATATGAAAAATCTGTCAGAGAAAACATAGCCTCAGCTTGCCTGGGTGGTTACCCCATAACTAAATGTATATCTTGTAGAGACTTGGAAAATATACTCACAGACAATTACAAGATGTGATTTCCTTCATGGCTGCTTTGTGTCTGAGTAGCCTGCATTCACTTGTGGGATCTCATTTCTTACAACTGAACTGAGCATAATATGCTCAGGAAGCAGTGCCTGGACCACCATAAGAGCTTCTGCTGAAGATGTATTTGATGCTATCATGCAGACGTGTTGTTTCTCCTATTGTATCTTTCTAAGTAAACCTGGTGGCAGTTAAAAACCTTTTGTACGAAAGTCAGTCTGAACCCAAACCACTGCTGGTCACACAAAGTGAGCATTGCAGCCCGCAGTTTACCAATAGCTTAGTTCATCCTTCTTCTGGAAGCTTAGATGTCAGTAAGCTCATATTTCATACTGTATTTCATCTGCCATCATGGCCTCTAGGGAAAATACAATACAACATGCCACCTCAAAGAAAGGGTGTGAAGTATTTATAATGGATGTATAATGAAAAGGGAGGTGGAAAGGCTGCCCTTTTCATTTGAGTACAGTGAGGCCTGGAAGAGACAGAAAAAGTTGAGGACTTGAGAGGTCCATGAACATAATTATTGCCCCTTCTCCATTTTAGCTGACTCATGGAATGGTAGTGGTAGTATTCAACGTGTAAATGGGAAAGCCAAAACAGGAGGCATTTTTCCTTGATCTTCTTTGAAACTTGGGATCAGATTATATGTAGGGAGAGGCAGGGAGAGGAATCCACTAGAGTAAGTTGTCCATAGGCAGCATGTAGAAGCCCAAGTAAGTGGAAGTGGTGGCATGATGTGGTTAAAAGCAAGAGATAAGCAGGAGTTCCTGGAAGCTCTTGGTAAGCTTGTTAGCGAGGAAGATCAGATCAGTTAAAAAAAGAAAAACAAGGTCCTTTTTTTTTTTTTAAACACATGGAGTTGCAAAGTTTGAGTAAATCTGTAACCTTTTCACATCATTTCCCAGTTCTGTTACAGTGTATGATTGATTACCTTTAAAATGAAAACAGAGATTTGTAAAGAAACAATATACAGAAGCATTCATTTAAAAGCCAGGCATTCATGATCCTCAGTGTTTATTTTGATGATTTAGTGTGTAATGAAATGTAAAAGTACCTTTAAGTATAACTCAAAGTACAGATGTTAGAATCATTCTATAATGGAAGAAATATACATTTATCTTTTGATTGTAAATTGAGGAAAACACTTTTAAGACCTGTTCAAAACAACGAAAGTTAAAAGGCTCATTATTTTAGAGTTAACATCCTGTGGATAAATAAAATTTGATGATAGATAAATGCATTCTATGTTAAATAACAATACCCTTTGTGTTAGTAAAGGCTGCTCTTTAGATATGCTTACATTTCATAATATATTCTATTTAAAATATTGCTAGAATAATGAAGTCTCATTAATTCAGCCTTTACTAATTAAGACATTATGAATGTCACTGGTTCAGCATAGCATAAACATTAGGTTACCTATCAAGAAACCTATTTGCCAAGTAATTTAAAAATTTTTTTTTTCAACGTTTATTTATTTTTGGGACAGAGAGAGACAGAGCATGAACAGGGGAGGGGCAGAGAGAGAGGGAGACACAGAATCGGAAAGAGGCTCCAGGATCTGAGCCATCAGCCCAGAGCCCGACGCGGGGCTTGAACTCACGGACCGCGAGATCGTGACCTGGCTGAAGTCGGACGCTCAACCGACTGCGCCACCCAGGCGCCCCCTATTTGCCAAGTAATTTAATAACAAAAATAAGTCTGCAGATGACAATATTAACCTGTGCAATGAAAAGGTGCTCTCAAGGATTTTGATACATTTATGCAAATAACAACAAGTGATGAATTAGACATTAAAAAAAACCAGTAAACCTCTTTTTGGAAGCAGTATTTTAACCAGAAGTTCTGCATATTTGTGAAAGTTATGTGTATTATTTAATATAAACAAAGATTTGGTTGTGCTTGTTTCACTTGGACATTGCCTTAATCTGAATTCATCTTTACCATGGTTTTATATTGAGTACCTGGGGAAAATTTTAATTTTTTGTGTGAGTTTTTTTCCCATAAACATCATATGTTTTTACACATTAAATAACTCCAATCTCACAGTTAGCTTATTTCTTTTTTGGGTATGTGAACCATTTGAAAATTAATGGAAAATGTAGGTGACTTGAAGTAAATTGGTAAATGAGGTTTCATGAAAATACTTGCCCATATAAAAGACAACATAGTAACTGTGTTTTACTATGTTCTTCTGGGTCAGGTTTCATAATCATAGAGGCCTAGTTCAGTTCATTTGGACAATAGCTATTGAACACCCATGATCTGGTACTGAGATCAGTACTGGGCCTACAGAGATGGCACAGGCACCCTTGAGTCACTGACTATGGGGATGGGGGTGGGAGACACATATAGCTAGTGTCCACCTAATATAGGGAGCTAAGAGAAAAATCTATACCAGAGTCCATGACGACACAGATAAAGGACTTAGATGCATTTGATTTAATAAAATACTTAGATCGTAAGTATTTCCATGTTTGATTAGATTAGTTTCTAAAACATAATGTGAGACAAGTGACTAATGCCTAAGGTTTCTTGGAAAGTAACAGTGTGGTTAGAATTGGTTCTCACTGTCTAGTATAAATTTTCCTTAGATTATTTTCCTTTAAGGTTTATCATAAGGTTTTAGGCTACATGAGCATTATTTGCTTTTTATAATTACAAAAAGAACACAAACTTAATCTTAAAAAATGAAGAACACAACATAGTAAACAAAAATCACCTGTAGTCCTGCTATCCTGATATAGCCATTGTCAACATCTTGAAGCATATCATATACTTTTTCTGGTATTGGAGGGGTGGGGAACTCATCCCCTTTATCCACATTTCTACTAGAGGACTTACTTTTTTTTTCCTTATTGATTTACAAGAGTTCTTTATTCTATTAGACATATTTGAAATGTAATTTTCTAGCTTGTCATTTGTATTCTAATTTTATTTTTTTAATTTGTATTTTGATATGTTAAATTTCTTAAGAACATATAAATCTTTTTTGACATATTGAATTCTATTTCTGGCATTATATTTTACCACTGCATGGCCACATGAATATTTACCCCTATATTGTTCTAGTCTTATTACTTTTTTACATTTGAGCTTTAAGTCTTACGGAACTTAATTTCACTTTGGGTATGAGTTTGATTTCTCTTTTTGTCCTTAAGCACCATTGTTTAAGTAATCTTTAGTTTTCTCATTGATCTTAAATGTCACCCTTATCATATAATTTTATAGGATTGATTATATTTGGGAGCTTCCAATTTTTCTTTGGTCTTCTGTCTGCTAGCACACATTTTCTTTTTTTTTCTTTTTTCTTTTTTTTTTTTTTTTGCCAGGAAGTGATTTTATTTATTTATTTATTTATTTATTTATTTATTTATTTTAATATATGAAATTTATTGTCAAATTGGTTTCCATACAACACCCAGTGCTCATCCCAAAAGGTGCCCTCCTCAATACCCATCGCCCACCCTCCCCTCCCTCCCACCCCCCATCAACCCTCAGTTTGTTCTCAGTTTTTAACAGTCTCTTATGCTTTGGCTCTCTCCCACTCTAACCTCTTTTTTTTTTTTTTCTTCCCCTCCCCCATGGGTTTCTGTTAAGTTTCTCAGGATCCACATAAGAGTGAAACCATATGGTATCTGTCTTTTTCTGTATGGCTTATTTCACTTAGCATCACACTCTCCAGTTCCATCCACGTTGCTACAAAAGGCCATATTTCATTTTTTCTCATTGCCACGTAATATTCCATTGTGTATATAAACCACAATTTCTTTATCCATTCATCAGTTGATGGACATTTAGGCTCTTTCCATAATTTGGCTATTGTTGAGAGTGCTGCTATAAACATTGGGGTATTGGGGCGCCTGGGTGGTGCAGTCGGTTAAGCGTCCGACTTCAGCCAGGTCACGATCTCGCGGTCTGTGGGTTTGAGCCCCGCATCAGGCTCTGGGCTGATGGCTCAGAGCCTGGAGCCTGTTTCCGATTCTGTGTCTCCCTCTCTCTCTGCCCCTCCCCCCGTTCATGCTCTGTCTCTCTCTGTCCCAAAAATAAATAAACGTTGAAGAAAAAAAAAAAAAAAAGAAAGTTATAAACATTGGGGTACAAGTGCCCCTATGCATCAGTACTCCTGTATCCCTTGGATAAATTCCTAGCAGTGCTATTGCTGGGTCATAGGGTAGGTCTATTTTTAATTTTCTGAGGAACCTCCACACTGCTTTCCAGAGCGGTTGCACCAATTTGCATTCCCACCAGCAGTGCAAGAGGGTTCCCGTTTCTCCACATCCTCTCCAGCATCTATAGTCTCCTGATTTGTTCATTTTGGCCACTCTGACTGGCGTGAGGTGATATCTGAGTGTGGTTTTGATTTGTATTTCCCTGATAAGGAGCAACGTTGAGCATCTTTTCATGTGCCTGTTGGCCATTCGGATGTCTTCTTTAGAGAAGTGTCTATTCATGTTTTCTGCCCATTTCTTCACTGGGTTATTTGTTTTTCGGGTGTGGAGTTTGGTGAGCTCTTTATAGATTTTGGATACTAGCCCTTTGTCCGATATGTCATTTGCGAATATCTTTTCCCATTCCGTTGGTTGCCTTTTAGTTTTGTTGGTTGTTTCCTTTGCTGTAGCACACATTTTCCAATTATTATATTTAGTTTCACTTTTTTGGATTAGTTAATACAAATACCATATAAAATACCTTGGAGTTGAAAAGATTTGGATTTTAAGTCTACCAGATCTATTTTAGTCTACATTATCCTTTGTTTTGTCTTAAAAATTATTAACACATAGTTTAATACAATTATTGGTTTTTGTTTGTATGTTTAACTTTTCTCCCTCTCCTGTGTGCATGATATTTCATGTTGGTTGTGTTGCCAGATCTGAGAAATTCTCAAAATAGTGGAGATGTTTATTTATTTATTTATTATTAAAATTTACATTTTCTGTAATCACTACATAATGATTGAAGCAAAACACTCTAACGTAGCAAAGGAAAGACTATTACTCAAATCTGTTTGGGTTGTACCTTCTAGAAATTCATCTCATGTAGTTGAAGAACGAAGGGAAATTACTGTCTGTAACAACAGAAGGAGTTAGAATGCACAGCTGGCTCTAGAGGTTCAAATATTAGCTCCCATGTCACAGTAATGCTTTTAAATGCTGGCTTTATTCTCAAACAAGGTCTTTCCATAAGGAAAAAGTCAGTCATTAGCAGACCCAGACTCTTTTTTTGTTTAACGTCCCCAGTAAAAAAGATGATTTCCCTCCCTAAACAGCCATATATCAATCCTAAGAAATTCTCATTAGACTTTCTTGGTTACATGACCTAACTGATAAGGACTGGGAATAGGCTAATCTGAGTAGCCAATCTTGATAAGATTGCCCTCTCTGTGGTAATAGACAGGTATAAATGACATATACAAAGATTTGACATGGAATGGAGAACTCCCCTAAGTGACCTGAAAACTCTCCAACAGAGATGGCAACATATGTAGTCATAAGTAAGGTAGATTTACTATGAGTCCAGTGAAACCTTTGCTTTGAGACTTTATGTGCATGGGCCCCTTCCAGAACTCTAGGGGAAGCCTTTCAATGTATTCACAAGATCATACATTTTGTGGATATTTTAATCATGTTCAGTAGAGATCAGAGTCTTGTTCAGCTCCAACCTCCCCTCCACCACAATGTCCTGTATGACATGTGGCATTGGAGTGGCCATGGCATGTTTGAAAAGCAGGCAAGGAGAAGTTGAGTTGGGAATTCATTTGTTTCAGTTTAGGGAAATTTCTTTATGTGGTTTTTAGTCACTTCCTTGCATAACTAAATTGTTATTAGCTATCCTGGTAAAGCAGTGACTTCAAGAAATATATTGTCCACTGGGCCAAATCACTCTGTTGAACAATATTGCTTGATGATATCTTTTAGCAAGAAACTGTATGTAAAATGGAAGGGAAAGAAAGTTTTTAATATACAAAGCCAGAAGCTAGTTGGTAGAAAAGTCTTTTGAAGTGCAAAATTTTAAGTGGAGGATTTGGTTCTCTATATGTGTGTATAAACATATACACACATGTATACACATTATTGAGTAATGCAGCATATGTGACTTTAAACATAAACAACTTTTGTAAGCTATTAATGGTAAAAAAAAAACTAGTTTCAATCAATCATGCTAGACAAGGCATCTTTTTTTATCTATAAAAAATATTTCATAATTGTTGCCGCATGAAAAAGTAATCAATCTATAAATACAGCCAAAAAATGTAGTTTAAAAAGTATGAAAATGTGTGTCAGGCATTTAATTAGCACAAATGTATTTTTCCTGGATATTGTAGTACTGATAGTATTTGTCAGCTTCTTAAATTGTTTTTTTATTGTTGCTATTGTTTCTTTTCCCAATCTAAATAAACATTTACTTTCATAGTTAATTTTGTATTTGTAATTTTAGATTCCTTTTCTTAAAGAGAATCTCCAACTTTCCATAAGCTTCTGTAGCCACAAAAGTTGGATCTGCTCCCAATCGTAGCTACAACACTCCACCATAGTGGGTGTGATTTGAAATGATAAGGACTTAAAATACACTATAGATATACAATGTCCCATGCTCTCCCCTTTACTCACCCTCATGATTATTTTTGTGAGCATAATGAGAGGTAGGAAATTATTTGGCAAAAGTTGAAGCAGACTTTTTCATATCACAGTAGACACAATTCCTTTCTTTTTTTTTCAATATATGAAATTTATTGTCAAATTGGTTTCCATACAACACCCAGTGCTCATCCCAAAAGGTGCCCTCCTCAATACCCATCACCCACTCTCCCCTCCCTCATACCCCCCATCAACCCTCAGTTTGTTCTCAGTTTTTAAGAGTCTCTTATGCTTTGGCTCTCTCCCACTCTAACCTCTTTCTTTTTTTTTTTTTCCTTCCCCTCCCCCATGGGTTTCTGTTAAGTTTCTCAGGATCCACATAAGAGTGAAAACATATGGTATCTGTCTTTCTCTGTATGGCTTATTTCACTTAGCATAATACTCTCCTGTTCCCTATGACCCAGCAATAGCACTGCTAGGAATTTACCGAAGGGATACAGGGGTGCTGATGCATAGGGGCACTTGTACCCCAATGTTTATAGCAGCACTCTCAACAATAGCCAAATTATGGAAAGAGCCTAAATGTCCATCAACTGATGAATGGATAAAGAAATTGTGGTTTATATACACAATGGAGTACTACGTGGCAATGAGAAAGAATGAAATATGGCCCTTTGTAACAACGTGGATGGAACAGACACAATTCCTTTCAAATCTATGTCAGTTACGCCATTTCCCTATCCATTCTCTCTCTCTGTCTCACTCTCTTCACCACCCCCCCCCCAATATATCTATTTACCTATGGTAGTAGAACTAGATAGAAACGATGAACTTAGGCAGAGGATAATATTTAAATAAAAATCTAAAGAAAATTGGTGGTTATTTCATCTGAAGTTTAAGCTTCAAACTTTGAAAAAATTCCTTTAACTCCATTCACTTCATGGAAGCTGAAAATGAAAACTTTCTTGCTTTGAGGAAATAGGTAAAAGGGCACCTGGAAATAATATGAACATTTCTACTTTTAGTCTATTTTCAATATTAATTTTGAGATCCTAAAACTAACAAATCTCCCCAAAACTTGGTAGCTTAATGTGCAGCAGTCATTTAATTATATTTCAGAGTTTCTATGTGTCCGTAATTCAGGAAAAGCTTAGTCAGGCAGTTTGGACTCATGGGCTCGCATGTGGTTGCAGTTAGGCGGTAGATGGAGAGCTAGAACAACTGGAGACTGGCTGGGCATCTCTCTGTCCATCAGTGTAGTCTCAGGGGTTTCCTATGTGGTCTCTCCATGAGAGCTAATTTGGGCTTCCTGACTGTATGGTGGCCTTAGGGGAATCTCACTATTTACATGGTAGCTCAGGGGGTCAACTGTTATTATTTCAGCTTCTATCTCCCCTGCCTCACCTTTTATGACCTAACCTTGGAAAGATATTCACTGTCACTTCCACCACATTTGGCTGGTTAAAAGCAAGTCACAAACTCACCCAGAATCAAAAGGTAGGAAATAGGCTCTACCTTTTGATGAAGAAATATGAAGCTTCTAGAAAAACATGTGGAAAAGGAGGTAAGAGACATCTTTGGAATATACAACTTGCTACACAATTTTTGAGTAAATTAGTAAATAGTCAATATTTTGATGTAGTGAACATAATCTAACTCAAGAATTTTTGTAATACTCTTGAAGTATTTTCTCAAGGAAATATGGAGACTACCTAGAGTACCTGGTAATAGAACTTTGACATAAAATGGAAGAGGATCAGGAATACACATAGATTTACAAGCATATGTGATTTATTGAAGACAGATTTTTTTCATAACTGAGATTTCAAGAATGGAAAAGTATGATCTGCTCAATTGTTAAAAGCATCATCCAAGCCAAAATTATGGTTTCAGAATGCCTATATTCACGCCTCCAACTTCTTTCTTGGTGTGTTAGCAAAAATAATGACTGAGGTCTTCAAATGTAACCCCTAAAAAACAAGAAGATAAACATATTCACAAACACAACTCACTGAATGTAACAAAATCATGTGTCTGTTAGGGTTGATACGGTCTTAGGCAAAAATTTCACGGTGGTTTTTGTCATGCCTTGCATTGTGCTCTATAGCTATTATGAGCCATGGAGTTCAGTAATTGTGAAGAGCAAACAAAATACTGGCATGAATTATTTGAATGTACATACTACTGCAACTTTTTTAATTCTTTTTTTATATTAAATATAATTTATTGTCAAATTGGTTTCCATACAACACCCAGTGCTCATCCCAACAGGTGCCCTCCTCAGTGCTCATCACCCACTTTTCCCTCTCCCCTACCCCCCATCAGCCCTCAGTTTGTTCTCAGTATTTAAGAGTCTCTTATGGTTTGCCTCCCTCCCTCTCTGTAACTCCCCCCCCCCCGCTCCCCCCCCCCCCCGCTTCACCTTCTGCCTAGTCTTCTGTTAAGTTTCTCAGGATCCACATATGAGTGAAAACATATGGTATCTGTCTTTCTCTGCCTGACTTATTCCACTTAGCATAATACCCTCCAGTTCCATCCACATTGCTTCAAATGGCCAGGTTTTATTCCTTCTCATTGCCAAGTAGTATTCCATTGTATATATAAACCACATCTTCTTTATCCATTCCTCAGTTGATGGACATTTAGGCTCTTTCCATTATTTGGTGATTGTTGAAAGTGCTGCTATAAACATTGGGGTACAAGTGCCCCTATGCATCAGCACTCCTGTATCCCTTCGGTAAATTCCTAGCAGTGCTATTGCTGGGTCATAGGGTAGATCTATTTTTAATTTTTTGAGGAACCTCCACACTGTTTTCCAGAGCAGCTGCACCAGTTTGCATTCCCACCAACAGTGCAAGAGGGTTCCCGTTTCTCCACATCCTCTCCAGCATCTATAGTCTCCTGATTTGTTCATTTTAGCCACTCTGACTGGCATGAGGTGATATCTCAGTGTGGTTTTGATTTGTATTTCCCTGATGAGGTATGACGTTGAGCATCTTTTCATGTGTCTATTGGCCATCTGGATGTCTTCTTTAGAAAAGTGTCTATTCATGTCTTCTGCCCATTTCTTCACTGGATTATTTGTTTTTTGGGTGTGGAGTTTGGTGAGTTCTTTTGGATACTAGTCCTTTATCCAATATGTCATTTGCAAATATCTTTTCCCATTCCGTCGGTTGCCTTTTAGTTTTGTTGATTGTTTCCTTTGCAGTGCAGAAGCTTTTTATCTTGATGAAGTCCCAATATTTCATTTTTGCTTTTAATTCCCTTACCTTTGGAGATGTGTCGATTAAGAAATTGCTGTGGCTGAGGTCAAAGAGGTTTTTTCCTGCTTTCTCCTCTAGGGTTTTGATGGTTTCCTGTCTCACATTCAGGTCCTTCATCCATTTTGAGGTTATTTTTGTGAATGGTGTAAGAAAGTGGTCTAGTTTAATTCTTCTGCATGTTGTTGTCCAGTTCTCCCAGCACCATTTGTTAAAGTGACTGTCTTTCTTCCATTGGATGTTCTTTCCTACTTTGTCAAAGATTAGTTGGCCGTACATTTGTGGGTCCAATTCTGGAGTCTCTGTTCTCTTCCTATGTGAAGAGGAATATGTGTCTGTTTTTGTGCCAATGCCGTACTGTTTTGATGATTACAGCTTTGTAGTAGAGGCTAAAGTCTGGGATTGTGATACCTCCTGCTTTAGTTTTCTTCTTCAATATTACTTTGGCTACTTGGGGCTTTTTGTGGTTCCATACAAATTGTAGGATTGCTTGTTCTAGCTTCGAGAAGAATGCTGGTGCAATTTGGATTGGGATTGCATTGAATGTGTAGATTGCTTTGGGTAATATTGACATTTTAACAATATTTATTCTTCCAATCCATGAGCATGGAATGTTTTTCCATTTCTTTGTATCTTCTTCAATTTCCTTCATAAGCTTTCTATAGTTTTCAGCATAGAGATCTTTTACATCTTTGGTTAGGTTTCTTCCTAGGTATTTTATGATTCTTGGTTCAATTGTTAATGGGATCAGTTTCTAAAATTCTTTTTTTTAACTTATTTATTTGTTTTTGTATTTTATTTATTTTTTTGAGAGACAGCACCAACAGGGGAGAGGCAGAGAGACAGGGGGACAGAGGATCCAAAAAGGGCTCTGTGCTGAAAGGCTGACAACAGTGAGCCCAATGAGAAGCTCCAACTCACAAGCCATGAGATCATGACCTGAGCCAAAGTCAGATGCTCAACAGACTGAGCCACTCAGGTGCCCCTTAATTCATTCATTCATTCATTCATTCATTCATTCATTCATTCATCTATTTACTTATTTACTCACTTACTCATTTATTTTAGTAACATCTGCACCCAACGTGGGGCTCAAATTCATGACCCTGAGATCAAGAGTTGCATGTTGTTCTGATTGAGCCAGCCAGGCACCCCACCACTCCATTTTTAGTGAAAGCAAGAATAAAAGCAAAACTTAATAGCGATTAACTCATTATTTACCCATCATAAACCAAAAGAGGATTTTGTATATATCAACCTCACTTTAGTACTTTAGCTCACAGGAGGAAAATATTTCGTTCACGTGTTCTAGCTTTTATGATATGTAACTGTAATAAACTCTGAACTAAATCATGTTAGAAAGTTTTAGGCCCTGGGAATACCTTAGTGTATATTCTTAACTCAAGGATCCAGCTATAAATGTAATTTTGATGTCAGTGCTTTCTCAGTAAATCCCTCTGTCTAGAGCTACCTGCACTCTTCATGTAAACACTCTTCTAAATCTTATGATTGTGAAGAACTCTGTGTTTGTGGTTGCTTACTCTGTATATGACATTTTAGATTTAGATAACTAAAGAAGAAGTTGGGTAGAAATCAGAGGTGGGGTAGGGATTCCAGGATTATCAGTGGTTAGAAATGAGACATCAATTTGGAAGTTACCAACTACAATGTGGTATATGGCCAGTCTGGTAGAGGGAATCAATTGGTATACAAGAAGTGTGGGGATTTGGTGTAAGGTTATTTGTCTTAATGGTTTGAATGTGTGTACATGTTAATTACGTCAGCAGTGACAACTGAGGATTTGGTTGTGCTTGGTTTGGGGCAGTGGGTATAAGTAGGAAAGTTGTAACAGATGTCGGATATGAAGAAAACTATCAGCATTAAACCATTTCTACATTCACAGAGCTCTCTTTTCTAAGAACAAGAAGCTTTAACATTTGCGGGGACCACAGGTGTTCTACAGTTTAGTTTTTGTAGGGGTGATACTCCTGACTGTTACCTTATCCCTTTAGCAGCAAAGATTTTGACCCCAACAGCCTTTCCTTGTGTACCACAATACTTACTCTAAATCTCTACCTAACCTACCTCATTTGTTAAAAAGATATCTTTGCATGACTTAAAATAAAGCAGGCTTCTAGGTTCAAATCTCAGATCTACCATTTACTTACTGGATATCCTTCAGTAAGTCATATAAAAGCTCTTTGCCTCAGTTTCCTTAGATGTAAAATGGGAATAACAATAATCCTTACTTTATGAGGTTGTCATGGAATTACCTGAGATAATGTTACTGATGTAACACAAGTAGACACATATGCTCAATGAATACTTTTTAAATTATTTTTTATGTTTATTTTCGAGAGAGCGAGAGCAGGAGAGGGGCAGAGAGAGAGAAGGAGACACAGAATCCAAAGCGGGCTCCAGGCTCTGAGCTGTCAGCACACAGCCTGATGCGGGGCTCAAACCCACCAACTGCGAGATCATAACCTGAGCTGAAGTTGGATGCTCAACCAACTGAGCCACCCAGGCACCCCACTCAATGAATATTAATTGCAGTCATTATTGTTGTTATTTTTATTTGAGCCCCTCAACTTCTCCCTGTGCTCTTTGACCCCTTCTCCTTTGCTTCGGATTTTCTAAATTCAGTCCTCTACAGGCTTGTTCGATTAGCCATGGCTCCCTGCAGGGCAGAGTAAACTAACTTGTCATTTTGCTTGACTTTCCATATTTAATGTGTTCATCACTCTGTAGAAATATGAATGATAAATTCTGACTTCATTTTCTGATGAAGTCTCGTATGGAAATGTGGAATGTATTATTGGACACTGGAGAAAATGTGATACTTGTTACAAAGTGGCAAAGAGCTTGCCTGGATCATGTTAGCGTTCTAATGTGTTGTGGAAGAGAACTTGTCAGTGATGAAATTGGATATTTAGCTTAGGAATTTCTAAGAAAGGTGTTGAGGAGTAACTTGATTACTACTGACTGCTTAAATTAAAATACAAGAAGAGATAAATAAACTGAAGATGGAACTGTTCAGCAAAAAGGAACCAGAACTTAAAGATTTGGGAAATCCTCAGCCTGTCCATAATGCAAAGAATGAGAAAATGTGTTTGGGAGAAGACACTAAGGGTGTGGCTCACTGATCATTTAATAAAGAGATTAGTGTGGATTTGAAAAATGGATATAATCAGTCATTTCAACAGACCCCAGGAATGAGATGTGATTATACTGGTAAAGACACTGCCAATTTGAACTAAAGGGGGCAGACAAAGCAGGATGAAAAGAAGGAAGGCTGTTTAACTTCTTAGATCCTGCAGAACCAGACCTTAGAGCTGTTTGGCTATGAATGTGCACTATTCTTCAAGAAAATGACCCCAAAGTCAATTCAGAGATCATCAGGGCTCCCTCCTCAGTTTAAAAGGGGAAGCATCACCTCAGTTAAAACAGGCCACACAGGGGCCACCTGGCAGAGCCTCCAAGGACAAACAGTTCCTACCCACCAGAGCTATAGGGAGCCAGGAGTGGAGGAGTCCATTTCCCACCCCAGTGGGTCCTGAAAGTGAGACTGCTGCCCCAGTAAATCTTCAAGGAGGAGCATCAAGCCAAAGAGAATTATTCTCAAGCCTTAAGATCTAAGGTTATTTACCTTGTTAGGTTTGGGATTTACCTGGGACCCATTACCCTTTCTTTCTTTTCCATTACTCCCTTTAGAATGGGAGCGTCTATTCATGCCTATCCCATCATTATATTTTGGAAGCCTATAATTTGTCTGGTTTCACAGGTTTTTAGCTGGAAAGAAACTTTGTCATGGAGTGAATCATACTTCTAATCATACACATACCTGATTTAGATATTTAAGTGAGACTTTGGACTTTAGACTTTGGAGTTGGTGCTGGAATTAGTTTTTTAAATTTTTTTTTAAATTTTTTTTTCAATGTTTTTTAAATTTATTTTTGGGACAGAGAGAGACAGAGCATGAACGGGGGAGGGGCAGAGAGAGAGGGAGACACACAGAATCGGAAACAGGCTCCAGGCTCTGAGCCATCAGCCCAGAGCCTGACGCGGGGCTCGAACTCATGGACCGCGAGATCGTGACCTGGCTGAAGTCGGACGCTTAACCGACTGCGCCACCCAGGCGCCCCTGGTGCTGGAATTAGTAAAGTCTTTTAGGGCTGTTGGGATGGAATGAATATGTTTTGCATGCAAGGACATGAGTTTGGGGAGGTCAGGGCAGAATGTTATGGACTAATTGTTTTCTTCCAAAATTCATATGTTGAAGCCCTAACCTCAGATGTGATAGAATTTGGAGGTGGGGCCTTTGGGAAGTATTAAGTGTATTAGAGCATTGTTTTATTTCTGCAAACTGATCTTATCAGTATTTTATCTTTGAAGTGTATTCACACTTGATACATGTAACTGCAGTCACTATATTTTGTGCAGTATTCCACATGAGCATACAACAATTTACATATGTATTCTTTTGTTGATGAACATTTAGGTTATTCCCATTTTCCGTTTGTTCACAATTATAAGAAATGTGGCAATGTGAATTCTTATACATGTCTTCTTTTGCACATAATCAAGTTTTTCTCAGTCAGGACCATTATTGGGCATAAAATCAATTAAATAGGTCTTAGCCAGCATATGGAGTAAATGAAGTATTATAGAATAGATAATATTAGAATATATCACATATAATACTATTTCATGAATCTTTCATTAAATTATATCCCTAATATATCAATGCATCCACATATCAAGATCTTCTTTTTTTCCCCCTGAGAAATCTGAGCACATTAAAATGCTGGTGGAGATGAGCCATTAAAGATAAAAAAACAAACAGATGCATGGGGTTGGGGGTGGGGAGAAGGAAGCAAACCTCTTCTAGTAAGATAGGTGAAAAGGAAATAAAGGTTTAGATGATGGTACATTTGTAGGTAGGGGAGCAGAATGTTTAGGGAGTTTCCTTTTGAGATATTCTGTTTTCTCTATGAAGTAAAGTAAGTGATAATATGCTAGGGACTAAGGTGCTAATAGAGTAGATTTCTTGAGGAAAATGGAAAAGTTTTGAAGTTGCTACTGGAAAGAATAGAAGAGAAACTGATTAAGGGAATGTAAAAGTTTACTACAAAGTGTTGAAGGTTAATGATTGAGGAGTAGGAACTATGATACTATCAGTGGGAAAAAGAATGATTTTCTCCATCAGCATTTAGCAACCGAAGAGTCAAGAATGTAGTTAGTTGGATCAACCTAAGATTTTAGTTTTTCTGGGCAAGATGACCAAAGATAGTGTACCAATGGAGATGTTAATGTCAATGAAGGAATGGTGGAATTGGGCACTAAAGGAGGATTAAGAACCAATCAATAGATAGGGAGAAAACGGAAAGAGAAAAGGAAGAGAATGAAGGTCTGTGTCAGAGGCCAGCAACCTACGACCTGAGGGCCAGGTCCCACTGCTTGCTTTTGTATATAAACCTTCACTGGAACACAGACTCACCCATTTACTCACTATTCATTACTATTTGTCTTCTGTTGCTGCTTTTGTGCTGCAATGGCAGAGTTGAATAATCGTGAGAGTAGATCTGCAAAACTTAAAATATCTGCTATCTGGTCCTTTATACACAAACTTTGCTAAACCCTAGTCTATTCCACTTTCTTCATTTTTCTCACTGAAGTTGAAGAACAGATATAATGTCAAATGGAAGGGAGGATGGAAAGATGAGGTAAAAGAGGGGAGAGTGACACAGTTTCCAGGGGTTACCAAGCCCAGGGCAATATTGGGGGCGTGGATTAGGTGAGGTGAAGTTGGGTCTCTGACATTTGTCTCAAATAAAGGACTTGAGGCTATAAAATGGGTTGCCCATATGGATGTTGAAATCACATAGGATGATGACAGGTTTGGAGGTGAGCAGAAAGATGGTGTGCCAACACCAAAGTCCTGGAAAACAAACAAGCAAATGTTTGGTAAAGCTTTAGGTGTCAGAAACAAGGAAGGATAAAAGTAAGTATGGCCAGTTCATATGAACTTTCAAGAAAGAGTGGGAGGCCATGGTCTGAAGTTGGAATTGAGGAGCAAGGATGGCAACCCACTCCTAACCCCAAGAGAGTGAGCAGTGATCATTGAGAGTGTTCCCAGAGAGTGATGTCTTGAAGGGAGGAATTTGGGGGCAAGAGGTGGAGGAAGCTTTTAGGACAGTAATTGAGAATAGTAGGAGTTGCTTTCTTCTTCTTTTTTTTTCTTTACTCCTTTTTCCCCCCACTAGGGAATGGGAATTCTGGAATGAAAATAGAACAGTAGAATGATTTTAGAGTGAGGTAAACTCTGCGGATTTAGGTCAGAGAAAGGGAACAGAGTAGTACAGGCATGGGAGTAAAAGGAGGAATAGCTGACAGGAGGCTCTCACCTTTGGAAGATGGGCAAGGCCTTAGTGGATACGAAATTTCCGGCTTCCTCAGAGTGCCTGTGGGCCCTGGCATCTACTCACTCTGTAGTCATTGACTCTACCACATGGCTGTTTAAGTCAGAAACCCCAGTCATTTCCATTTTTACCTTCTGCATTTCTCTCCATTCCTCCTTTATATTCCTCCTGGATTTGCTGCTGTCCAGTCTAGTAGGTTCTCTCCTCCAGTCTAGTCCTACAGACTTGTTTCCCCCTCCAAAATGGGCAAAAAAACCTAGTTTTTTCTTATTATACAAGCCATATATGCTAGCTGTAATGTTAATTCAGATGATACAAAAGGCATAATAAAGAATGTAAAGTTATCTCAAATCCAACAGCCTAGGCATTTCTTCTGTTAACATTTTGCTATATGTCTTCATAGACTTCCTTTTCACAGAGATGCATTTTTTTCTTCATATTTTTATTTAAATTCTAGTTAACATTTAGTGCAGTATTGTTTTCAGGAGTAGAACTTAGTGATCCATCACTTTCATATAACACCCAGTGCTCATCCCAAGTGCCCTCCATAATGCCCATCACCCACTTAGCCTATTCCCCACCCACCTCCCTCCACCAGCCCTCAATTTGCTCACTATCATAAAAAGTGTCTGTTTCCCTCTCTTTATTTCCACCCCCCTTCCCCTATGTTCATCTGTTTTGTTTCTTGAAGTCCACATATGGGTGAAGTCATATGGTATTTGTCTTTTTCTGACTGACTCATTTAGCTCAGCATAATACACTCTAGTTCCATTCATGTTGTCAATAGCAAGATTTCATTCCTTTTGATGGCTGAGTGATATTCTATTGTATATATATACCACATCTTTATCCATTCACAGAGATACATTTTCTTAAAATTTAGTGGGACCATATTTCATATGCTCTCTTAAAAAATATTATTTTCTAATAAAGTATCATGGAAATTTTTTTAAGTTTATTTTGAGAGAGAGATAGAGCATAACTGAGGGAGAGGTAGAGAGAGAGAGAAAGAGAAAGAGAATCCCAAGATTCACTGACAGTGTGAAGCCTGACTCGGGGCTCGATCTCACCAACCTTGAGATCACAACCTGAGCCGGAATCAAGAGTCAGAAGCTGACTGAGCCACCCGGGCACCCACGTGGAAATTTTTCTATCAATAAATTCTTATCTAAATCATTTTTTAATCCTTAGCATTCTTTTATATGTATATACTGTGATTTTTTATCCAATTCCCATATTGTTGGATAGGGTTTATATTTATTTGTTACTACATCAGTATAATGAACATCCTTGTCGAATGACACTCATAGAACAAAAATCTGATCATTTCCTAATTTCACACTTGAAATTCTTCAGTGGCTCTCTAGTTGATGACCTTCAGGAGTAAATCTATTTGCTTAGCTTGACAAAAGAGGTCATTTGCAATCTGGTTTAGGCCTGTTTCCTCTCCATTCTGATTTCACAGTCAGCTGTGCCCTTGTCACTCTGGTCAGGGGCCCTACCTGGATACCCTCCAAATGCCTCCATCACAGTGTGTTAGCAATGTGTGTTGACCTGTTGATCTTCCTGGCTGTACTGTACACTCCTTGAAGGACGGTACTTGATCTTCTGGGAAGAGTTACATGTAGATACTTAGCACTTGTTTGCATGGAAGACTGAATGATTGCACACATTCTTGTGTATTTGCTCCCTTAGTTCTCTGTTCCCCTTCACTATAGATGTTTTAATGGTTATTCTCTTTTCTTTGTCACTGCTTATGTTTTCTGTTGACCTCGAATTCATTCATTCATCTATTCATTTCAGTTCACAAAAGCTAAGTGAATACTATGTGCCAGTTACTGTTATAGGTGCTGAGAAGTACCTATTCAGTTATTGTGAATGAGACCTCCTAGACCTTATATTCTAGTGAGGAGACAGATGATAAATAAGGTAAAGAAGTGACATGTATCCTCTATTAGAGAGTGATAAGTGCTAAGAAGACAAAATATGAAGTGGGGAAGGGGGTTTTGAAGGGCCTGTGTGTTGTCAGGGCTGGGGGTGTTGATATTTTAATCAGGATGGGAGGGAGAGCCTGTCTCTTTAAGAAAGGAGGGAGCTAGTCACACAGCATCTGGGGAAGAGCATTCTAGGCTGAGGAAGGAGCCTTTGCAAAGGCCCCAGGCTGGAACCTGCTGAACGTGTTTGAGGAAGAGCAGGGAGGCCAGTGTTCCAGTTTCAGGAAGCACTAGAGGGAGACTAGGTGAGGTGAGAGTGGGGATAGCAAACCAGATGGCTGTGGCATGGTCAGAATTTTGGTCCTTGCCCTGACTGAAAAGGGAAGCTACTGGAGGAAATGATGGTATACTATGACTTGTTTTAACAGGATCTTCCTGGCTACTCTGTTGAAAAGAAGCTCAAGGTGAACCGATAGGTGGCTACTGTAATAATTCAGACAGAAATTATGATCCGTGCTGAGATGGTGGCAGTGGGAGAAGTAGTACATGACTGAATTGTGGATTTCTTCAGAAGGTGCTGTGCTCATGGACTAGATATGGGACATGAGAGAAAGAGCAGAATCACAGATAACACCAACACACTAAATCTCTCAAAACATAGAAAAAATAAAAATTCTATTCTGTTTACCTAACAGTTGCTTAGTTTTGCCCTGTTGGCTTTATTTCAGGCTCACACTTAACCCATCCTAGCTACATTTAATTAGAATCATCCCAGAGAGAATTCTCTATATTTGAACATTTTTGTGTTTGTTTACACAGTGTTACTATAAATTATGAAGATTCATTTGTGTATGTGTATGTGTGTGTGTAAAGGAGACAGGAATCAGTCTCTTTTAATATGCACATCACGTACAATACCCAAACTCAGTTTTAATATCTGTCATAAAATTTCTTGGACCATAGTGCTCTAGTAATAAAATTTCCCTGTGTTTTGCAAGTGCATTTGCTTAACACCTGGATCACTCTTCAGTAAATAAGTCCAGATGACTCTAAATGGATTAATAAATAAAGCAAGCCTGCCTTTTACTCACAAGTTTTCTAGCGAATACATTAATAGCTATAAATGAATAATAAAGTACTTCGGATAATCTAATTGTTTTCTATTTTGATTAAATTATTCAAAACAGTCATGTAGAGTTACAAATCTCAAAATATAGAACAATATTAATAGAGTTACACTAGCATGAATTTTAAAATAATTTGAGTATGATATATTTTAAAATTAATAAGAATGATTTTTATATGGGAAATGTCATTCTTTTTTAATGAAAATGTAAAAACTCTCTTGAAGCCACAGATTGGCCTCTTTGAGCATTGTTAGATACTGGAATTTTCTCCCTTTTGCTTACATTTATGAATCAAAAATTCATCCCTGGAAGGCTGACACTGAAAGTCAGTTTTTATTTCCATGGGATACTGTAATAATAATACATGGAAGAGCAAAAGACAACCATTTTCTAGGTGCGATGAAATGCTTACCTCGTTTTTTCCAGGGGATTCTCCAATTTTGGCTTTAACGTTAAAAAGTCATTCAGGCAGGACTCAGACTCCCAACTGTGTAAATTAAGTGACTTTTTGAAGTTCAGCAGTGAATTGCTTATAAAAATGTATGCAAAAAAAAAATTGTGGAGATACCAGTTACTGAATTGAAATTCCAAGGTGCCCAGCAAAGGCCATCCTGACATGGCAGCAATCTCAGGCATGACTAGCAAATGCCAAGGCTTTTGGCCAATCTGTACTGCTATTTAGCTTCTTAAAGTCTGTTTATGAACAGGTAAAACTGGAAAGTGAAAAGGAGTTACGTGTGGACAAACAATATTGACATTTAAAACTAGTGATTAAGAGTGCAATCTGACTGTTTGTAGTGAACCTGGGTAAAGGCTAGGTGACCTTGACTAAGTTTCTTAATCTCTCTTTCACTTTCTCTGCACAGTGTATTAAATAGGGATAATGATTGTTACTACCTGATAGGATTGCTGTGAGATTTAAATGAACAATTTAGTCTAAAACTCTTAGGACAGTTCCTAGCATTGTGTACACTCTCAATAATTGTTAGCTGTTATTATTGTCTCAGTATATAATAGAACTCTTGAGTTTACATATAAATTACATTTTAAAAAGATGTGCCTGAGTGGCTCAGTTGATTGAGCATCTGACTTCAGCTCAGTTAATGATCTCCTGGTTTGAGTTTGAGCCCTGCCTCAAGCTCTGTGCTGACAGCTCAGAGCCTGGAGCCTGCTTCAGATTCTGTGTCTCCCTCTCTCTCTGCCCCTCCCCTGCTCACACTCGGTCTCTCTTTCAAAAATAAATGAACATTAAATCTTTAAAAAGAGAGAAAGAGAATGAGACTGCGTTAAGGTGAATAAAGAAAATAATTCTAGGGGAATCCTTACTCTGGCTATTCTTGGTGTACTGTTCTATTTTCATCAATGGATAATATTCCTGCCAGAAGCCGGGTGGGGAGGATTTCTGAACTGCATGTAAGATTTTCAGAGTGTATGAACCATAAGATAGGTCAATATTAATAACTATATTTGAAAGTTAAGGAGGTGCCCAGAATTACCAGCATTTTTAGTTGTGGTTTCTGCTTGCCCAGTCCCACATTCTTCAAATAGAATCCATTCAACATCCCACAAAAACATGAAAATTGATGGTCTTCCTTTGCTATCGTACTCTACTAACATCATCGCTGAGGGATTCTAGGTTTTGAAAGCACAGATACGTCATCTGGAGCTCACATTGGAAAAGAGCAAAATTTGCACAGGGCAGGGAGTCCAAGGCACATGGCATATTGATGTGGTGGTTTGAATTTGAGAGTGAGGATGAAAAGGCTAGGGTGAGTGAATATGGTACACTCAGGCATTGGAAAGTTTGGGTGGGAAGTGTTCCCTAGCCTGCCACCAACAGAATGTGGATTGGGTGGAACAAGTGTGGTCTGTAAGAATGTAGTCAGCGAAGACTGGTTTATCCCACAAGGCTTAATTTTAAAGTCATGAGCTCCAGAACTTGAAGAGTGTATGCAGAGAAGAGTCATTTATGACAGACTTACATATGCTTCCTTCCAGCCAGGTCAGGTCATTTGAATCAGGTGCTTTTTGCAAGTTTCTTTGCTTATGATGGTAACTCTGTTTTGCAAGATCTGGTTTATTTTCTTACTGACATGTAAAAGGCATTCTTTCTCCTCATTTATTTTTTAAATTCATTTCAATGCTAATCATAGATTTTTCCTGTTTATATGCCATATTATATATTCATCTTCTCACAAATATGTGCCATATTGTACCCACAAAGGATATGGTATATCAAAGCATAGATGAATCCTTATAAATCCACAGTCATCCTTAAGGAAATTACACAAAACACTTTTCTGTTTGAGTAAATCAGGGTCATTATGTGGCTATCCAAACACAACAACATACTGTTTGATATCCATATCCTCTATATGTATTCTGAGTCTTTTGTTAAAAGCAGAAATTATTAAATCCTGTTTCAACTTATTATTCTATAATATTTGCAGTATTCTGTTGATATCTTAATTACATAGCCCAAATCCAAAATATATGACCATTCTATAATATCAATAAATATGCCTCCAATAGAATGTGTCACTAATGCACAGTCATCGTTTCTAAAGTGCAAAACAGTACATAGAGCCCCTTAACTGAAGGTTTCTTCTTAAGACTATAATTCCAACTTACAAATGTATGTTTTTGAAAAGCGTATTATTATTATTATTTTTTTTTCAACGTTTATTTATTTTTGGGACAGAGAGAGACAGAGCATGAACGGGGGAGGGGCAGAGAGAGAGGGAGACACAGAATCGGAAACAGGCTCCAGGCTCTGAGCCATCAGCCCAGAGCCTGAAGTGGGGCTCGAACTCATGGACCGCGAGATTGTGACCTGGCTGAAGTCGGACGCTTAACCGACTGCGCCACCCAGGCGCCCCGAAAAGCATATTATTTAAAACCGTGTCCTCCATTGAGACAGAAGAGAGAGTTTAAGTGCTGAGTTTCAGTTTGGGAAGATGAAAAAGTTCTGGAGATGAATGGTAGTGATGGTTGTACAATAGTATGAATGTACTTAATGCTGCTGAACTGTACGGTTTTAAACAGTTAAAATGGTACATTTATGTATATCTTATCACAATAAAATTCTGTTTTAAATTGCCTTTCTCTAAACCTAAAGAGCTTTCTAGCATAATTATGGCATTACTTGGTAATTTTAGTTTCCTTGAAATAATTAGATTTTTTTTCAATTTTTCAAAAAAATTTTAATGTTTTTATTTATTTTTGTGAGAGAGAGGGAGAGACAGAGCACGAGTCGGGGAGAGGCAGAGAGGGAGGCACAGAATCCGAAGAAGGCTCCAGGCTCTGAGCTGTCAGCACAGTGCCCGACACGGGCCTAGAATCCACGAACTGTGAGATCGTGACCTGAGCCGAAGTTGAATGCTTAAGCAACTGAGCCACGCAGGTGTCCCAAAATAACTCTAAGTCAAATATGAATATGTAAGTAAGGAGCTCAATAACAAAAAATGTTGGTGAAACTCCAATTCACTAAAATATTTAAGTAAACTAGAAGAAAAGCACTAAAGCATCAGCTAGCAGGGATCAGAAGGATGATCTCTTGATTTTATTCCTATCTTGATGACCTTGTAGTTTAATATAATGGTTTTTAGCTTCGCTGAAAAGTTTAGAGATGACTTTTTATTGACTTTAGTCAAAGAAAGAGAAGATTATTCAATAAAGACCATAAACATTAAACTTCTGGTATTTGGAAGTTGTATTAGATTGAATTTCAGGTATTATGTGCAGAATAAAGTGCTTTTATTATGATCACTCCTCTTTCAACTCTATATATTTCCAGCTTAATGGCATAATAATAGTATGACTGGGATTTACCAGCCACAGTTATAAATATGTAACATTCATTTCTAGGTAATATATTACACTGTTCTTTTATGAAGAAGTAGTTGCCCTTGATGTAAAAATGGATATTTGATTTGAATAAATGATTCTGGAATTTATGTGATACTCCCAAGTTATTCTGTCCTCTCATATACTGAAATGCTTTTGTGGGATGTCAGAGTTGGGTAAATAATAATTGCCTTCCAGAATCTTCAGTATATATGATGGTTATTTTTAGAACCCAGCTAAAAACCTTTGTGACATAAACTCTTTAATTTTTTCCATACCTATTGCCCTAGCCACGATTTATTGAAAGCTGTGTATCCTAATAGCAAACTGGGCTTCCTTCTTAAAATACTAACCGAAAACTCTCTTCATGTATATAAATGGTGATCCAGTTAGCAAGTTCTTCTTAATGAAATCTGAATGATTTCATTTCTTACAGAGTTCAGCCATACAATTCAAAATTTACAAATATTGTTTCAATTTGCTGAAAAAGGAAAAGAGCACATAAGTTCTTGTGATTAGAATCATCTTAAAACCATAGCACTGGTAGGGATTTTACATTCTAATTTCCAACTGGACTGTAAAGAAGCCAAAAGTCTTCACTCACAGTCCTGGCTAAATGGACACAGGTAGTGAGGTGAGTATGAATTTTGCCCCCAGAAAATCAGTTGTGCAAAATAATGAAATAAAATAAAATAAAATAAAATAAAATAGCATATATAGTTTATTTTCATAAACAAAATTAAATCTTACTTCAAGGTGGGGGAACATTTCATCTCAATTAATCGGGAATTCCCCCACCCTGAGAGCCATTTGAAAGTACTCAGTTCTTACACCAACTGGAACAGTAGGGGATGGGAATGCTGCTTTGGTCTGGTTCTCACAGGTCCTCGCTGTGACCCTCGTGTCTGTGCTTATGCTAAGCTTCAACATTGCCCTTTGAATATTTCTGTCCACATTTTCTTCTTCACAGGGCTAGGATTAGGACCTCTAGATGGTCCCAACACTGAGAATATTACAATTCAAAATGAAATTTATGATATTGAGTTCCATTGGATTTCAGGTATTACATGCACAAGATGTATACTAAGATAAAAACAACTTCTTCCTATGGTTTTTTAAATGCAACCTTCTTGAAAAGTTCATCACAGCCAAACTTATTTGGAAGGAGGGCCCTGATATAGTGAGTGCCCAAAGCACATGCTTCATCTACCTAGTAGATGGTCCACTGCTGCTGATTCAAGCTTATTGAAAAGTAGTCTAGAGGCCCCTGTATATGAGAATACTTCTAAATGAGTCAGCATTTTTTTCATCCAGCCTGAAAATTCTTTCCTAGCCACTTCATCAGGACATATTTTTTGACTTGTGTTTTCAAACAGTGTCAGTATAAGTGTAGAATTGATCAAACTTTCTCAACAGTCCTTCTCTGGAAAGTGAGTTGGTCAGACACCCAGATGAAATGAGAGGTGACAATGCATCAAAATTTTCTCAGGATAGTCCCAGTTTGTATGTATTGTCCCAACATATTTTTTTTTTCTCTTTTAATAGATTTAGTAATATATAATTTGTATACCATCATAATTCACCCATGTAAAGTGTTCAATACCATGGTTTTTAGTATATTCACAGGTTTATGCAACCATTACCACAATCAATCTTAGGAAATTTTTATAACCTCAAAAAAAACCCCACCCTACACCCTTTAGCTACCACCTCTGTTCCCCATATGTCTGTCCTCCCCATACCACCTCCAGCCTTAGGGAAACACTAATCTATTTACTGCTTCTACATACTTCCCTACTCTGAACTTTAATATAAATGGAATCATACAGTAGTCTTTTGTGTTTGGCTTCTTTCACTTATCATGTTTTCCCGGTTCATGCATGTTGTACCCTGTATGAGCACTTCATTCCTTTTTATGACCAAATATTATTCCATTGTATAGATCTATCACTTTTGTTTATCCATCCATATATTAACTGACATTTGAGTGCTTCATTCTACTGGTTATTATGAATAATGCTGCTGTAAACATTCATGTACATGTTTCTGTGTAGATCTATGTTTTCACTTCTCTCGGGTATATACCTAAGAGTGGAATTGCTGGGCCATATGGTAACTCTATATTTAATCACTGGAGGAACTGCCAGACTCCTGTCCAAAGTAGCTGCCCCACTTTACAAGTATACCAGCAATATGTGAGTGTTCCAATTCTCCACATCCTTGCCAACACTTAATGTTATTTGGCTTTTTCATTCTGGCCCTACTAGTGGGTGTGAAGATGTATCACTTGGTGGTTTGGATTTGCATTTCTCTGATGAGTAATGATGTCAACATTTTTTTCATGTGCTTGGTAACTATTTATATATTTTCCTTGGAGAAATGTCTATTCACATCTTTTGCCCATTTTTAAATTGAGATTTTTGTCTTCTTTATTATTGAGTTGTAAGCGTTCTTTATATGTTCTAGATACAGGTTCCTTACCAGATACATGATTTGTAAATATTTTCTCTCATTCTGTGGATTATTCTTTCATGTTAATGGTATCTTTTGAAGCACAACTAAAATTTTTTTGATGAAGTCCAGTTTATCAATTTTTTTTCTTTTGTTGTTCATGCTTTTGGTCTCATAACTAAGAATCCTTCACCAAATCCGAGATCATGAGGATTTATCCCTATGTTTTCTTTTAGTAGTTTTTTGGTGTTAACTCTTACATTTAGGTCTTTGGTCCATTTTGTGTTAATTTTTACATGTGATGTAAGCTGGCATTATTAATCTTGCCTCCTTTCACTCTCAAAATGCTGGATGATAAATGATATGGTCACTCTAATTAGAGATTAAATAAATGAAATAGATTAAAGCTCCCTGACCTATGATAATTAACGACGTATAAAAGCAAGAATCATATGGCCTTAAGGAAATATAGAGAAGACAATTTCAAAAAAAAAAAAAAAAGATAGAATGAGTCAAAGGCTAAGAAGATTGAGCAAAGCTCACAGATGTCTCCTTTCAAAAGTCTACAACTGCTGGTCTTTAAAACCCTGAAGTCCAATTCCTTTCCGATTCCTAGAAATTTTATTCGATTCCTCCTTTTTAAAACAGTGTGGCTCTATGCCATCATGGTCAGTAGTGTGCCTATTAACTTTAAAATATCAACTCATGGGCAATTTTGTATTTTCTCTTAAAAATGTAAATACATATTTTACAAGTAAATTTCAAAACTTGCTGAAATTAGTAACTAATATTTGCACAGCTACTTTGGTGATGTAAATCTAGGGTTTAAAATAAAAAGTAATGCAGCTAAGTTGAGGGCTATTCCAAATTCTCCGTAGTCTGACAACAGACTTGTCATCTCTTTACCTGTCCTAAGGATACCAATTTAATTATCCTAATTGTTTAAATCCTTTTAAGTAAAGTACAGTAGTGAACGTTAGAATTGATAAAAGATCTATGAGTCAGTTATCAGCTCAACTTAAGTTATGAGTTGACAACACACAGAGTAAACTACTATGTAGAATTTAATAATAATAATGAATTTGGATCTTCAAGAAATATTTTCTCATTTATCTCTCTTAACAACAATTGGATATTTCTTAATCTGTGAATATAGTACTAAAATAGATAAACTTCTGGGACACCTGGGTGGCTTAGTCAGTTGAGTGTCCAGCTCTTGATTTTGGCTCAGGTCCTGATCTTGTCATTGGTGGGATTAAGCCCCAAGTCAGGCTCTGTGCTGGCAGCAGGGAACCTGATTGGGATTCTCTCTCTCTCTCTCTCTGCCCCTCCACTGCTCATGCACACACACTCTCTCTTTCTCTCAAAAGATAGGCATGTAAAAACATAAATAATATAAATAAATAAATCATCAGTCATCAGCAACTCAGTCAGTTAGGTGACTTCAGTTCTGGTCATTGTCTCATGGTTCATGAGTTCAAGCCCTCCATCAGGCTTCATGCTGTCACCACATCCTCTGTCTCCCTCCCCAGCCTGTGCTCTCTTTCTCTCAAAAATTAAACAAACATTAAAAAATTTTTAAAACATAAATAAAATAAAATAGGTAAACTATATTTGAGTGTAAATGAGTCCACTAATCATTGTGTTGATATTTTTAGCCTTCATATATATTTGGACCACTGGATGCTTTGTTTGACTTTGCTCTTATAAGAAAAAAGACCATATTTTTGCCTCCACAAACTTGGGTTATTTGAGGATTCAGTATATAGAATTCTTTTCCTGCCTTTTGGTATCTTATTATCCAAAGATTAATATTCCAGTCAGACAAAAACTGGTTTCTTCATATTTGTTTGGTGTTGTCCCTTGGGGCTGAAAGAGATGTAACAACCAAATATCTATTTACCAAGACAGGCAGTTATTGTTTTGTTGGTTCTGTCAATCTTTTTGTACCTGTGATTATTTCATAAAAAGTATTTTGAATGATGTTACATGCCTATCAATTTCAGAAACAGCTCTGTGGAGCAGAACACAAATGGAAAAAACTTAGCCAGTGGAACTCTGGATTGTTTTTGTTAGTTAACAAGCTCTGAGAACTTTGAAATTGTAAAGTGCTTTTAAATTAGTCGTGAATCATCTCTGTATCAGAAGTTATTCATTATTGTATTATTCTATCCATTTTCAAAATGAGTCCATTCATTTGGTCATATCAGACAACCAGTAGGGATAGAAAATCATAGTTCACATTTCCCTATTGCTCATATACTTAGGGGACAGTGTTACAGATATCAGGACATGGCGGGGATATTCTTTCTCTTCCTCATGCAGTCATTCACTGTCCAAGCTAATGCAAATGAGTGACCTGTAAAAGGAGTATGCAGGGTAGGTGGGATGAGAGTCACTACAGAGGTGAGCCTGCCTTCCCTATGGCAGTTTGTGTCATCCTGTGGGGGTTCCTTGGCAGAAACAAGGTTAGAAACTATTGCTCTTGGGATAGTCCAATAAATATAGACCACGTAGTACAGATCTCCTGAAAAATATGGAAAACTTGTGCCTGACTAGAGGTGTTCCAAGTCAATGCTTCTCAAACTTAAAAAGGCAAGTTCTGGGTCAGGACTCTCGGGCAGAGTCCAGTACTGCAGAACACTGTGTTTTCTGACAAGCTCACAGAGAATGGGATGCTTCTGGTGCAGGAACCACACTGAGTAACCAGGGCTGTGTGGTTCAGGCTTGCCGTGGGCCCCTCAGGGTACAGGAGTCAGAAGGTGAAAGAACATGGGTGAAGGCAGGTACTTACTCCTGTGAACAGAAGGGGCAAGGAGGAAACTCCAGTGTGCACAGAGGGAGAGGCACTAAAGATGGAAGACTGATAAACACTGAATCCCTGGAAAATCTTCAAAGATGAGAGCAGACTTGTTTTAATTGAGAGAAGATCTCTTAGAAGGTTTCCAGTGCTCACAGAGGTAGATGAGAAAGATGATTTATGCAGCGGCATGAAAGACAAGTTCAGCAAAACTTTTTGAATGACATGTAGGAAAGAATTTAATGTATCAAATTGCAGTAATGTCATGTATGGAAAAGCACTTTGTGAAACAAAGCTCTACTCAAATATAGGACACTGGCATTAATACTAATAGCCTTAGTCAAGCCAGTAGGCATGGCACTGGGGGTCAGATCAAGGTTATCACCAAGGGTACTGAGGAAAGGAGACTGGAGAAGTGGGGCCAGAGAATGGACCACTGGCTTTAAGGTCATGAATGGAGGAGAGGGAATGGATGAATGTGATGACATGATCTCTTGCTTAGGGAAGAACTGAAACCAGGGAGTTTAAGGAACCTTAAATTTCCCTTGGACCTGATCCTTCATTTTATGGATGAACAAACTGAGGTCCAGAAAAACTAAATTATGTGCACAAAGTCACTCAGCAAGTAGGGTACAGAGTAGTGTCTTCCTTTAGGACTGCCAGATTTAGCCTATAAGGAGACAGGATGCCCAGTTAAATTTGAATTTCAGTTTAAAAATAATTTTTAGTATAAAAATGTCCAATGAATACCTCTAGTCAAGCAAAATATTTGTGACATACTAAAAAACTTATTTATTGTTGATCTGAAATTCACATCTACTGGACATCATATATTGTTTCTGGAAACACTAGATTCATTGGCAATCCAGTACTTTTTGGTAAATAGAGATATATGAAAGATGAAGAAGATACATTGACCTTGTATTTAGAATATAAGATCCATTAGGGCATACATTTCTATGTGTTTATTATCTGGAGATTCTCCAGAATCTAGGTCTGTGACTAGCACTCAGTAAATATTTATTGTACGTGTGAATGAAGGCATGGTAATGCTAAAAATATTGTGCCAAGTAGGATGCCTAACATACAAAAGAACAGAACTAAGATTTAGTATTTGTTCATAAACATATTCTATGTGTCTGATATTTTTTCAGCAGAACATTCTTGAGCAAACTTCTCAAGAATGTTCACTATGGAAAATAAAGTACAAAGAAAAGATAAGACTTTGAAAATGAATTTTTGAGTCATATTAGAGCTTGAAAATTCTGTATTGCTAGTTTACTTGAATTTTCAAGAGTAATTCTGAGGATTTTAACTGATTAATAATTCAGGATTGAAGTATGGCATGTAGCACAAATTGATGTGGTTTGGAATATATTTCTGAAAAAATAAACACTCCAGAGCTCATTTTTCATCAAAGTGAAATAGGACAGAGGAGCTGATTGCTGGAACCTGGCCACAGCTTCCCTGCAAGCAGGGTGGGTGCAGGTGGAGTTTATCAGTCCTCTTCATCTAGATCTAAATCAGTGCTGAGGGAACTGATTGCGTTCATCCCTATTTAAGCACCTTTGATATGGCCACAATCTTGTTGGATTTCTTAAACTGACACTTGGGGTAGAAAAGGATTTGATGAAGCACAAGAATAACTGTCACTTGTTAAGGATTTACTGTGAGCAAGCATGCATCCAGCAGGAACCCATTTAACCTTGTAAGGAAGGTATTATGATCCCCATTTTTCAGATGAGAAAATTGAGGCATACAAAGATGAAGTAACTTAACACAATAAGTGGTAAAAATGGTTAAAAAAAACAAAAACCCTTTCCATTGAGCAACAATGCAAATCAGCTTATTCTAAGAATACCAGAATCCTGCAAAATATATTGCCTTATTTTACCAAAATAATCATCATGGAAAATAATTACAAGTAGATCATATTACCATGAATCAAGCTTTGGCTTTGCATGAAGTTAATAAACATCCTCTAACCAAAGTAAGTCATCAGTCCAGTGATTTAGTTCTAGTCTCATATTTTCTCTCACCCTCTGCCTTCATCAGGAGGGCGATGCACCGCGTCTGCATTTTCTCATTGTGCAGTTATCATCGTGCTGGGGTCTATCTGTTGGTGTCTGGGCAGGCAGCAGATGGTACATTCAAGCAGGTAATTGAGGAGAGCTTAATGAAGGCGATATTTTCAAAAGTGTGGACAGGGTTAAGAGAACAAATGGGAGAGAGAGAAGGGCCAGGAACTAGCAACAGCTGGAATCAATTACTGTCCCTTGACCCTAAAACAATGAGAGAAGAGAGCCATTGCCAGAAGCCAGAGACAGGTGCAGCACAGCAGAGGGACAACCAGCAGGCAAGGAGCTGCTGTCTTCTAGGAAGGGTGCAGCCAGTTTGTTGCCACCAGAAAGAAGTAAATCCAAACAAAGTCTAGGGTGAAAATGACGTACACAAACGCCTGCCTTCCCTCTCTTCTTGTAGTCTAGTCTCTTACTGGTAGCCAACATGAACTAACTGAACTCAAATGGAAGCCAGAGGACAAGGGAACCACTGATCTAGTCCACAAAGGTCAGTCTCCCCAGGGCACAGAACAGGGTGGAGAATGGGACCTATATGGCTCTGGAAGGGCAGATGGAAAATATCCATTGCATAGTGCTTTACTGCCATGGTTGCATAGCCTAATAAGCCTACTTTCTCTTCTCTTGCATTCTTCTTTTCCACATTCCTTTTGTCTTCCAAGTTCTCTCTCTGGCAGATGTCTCTTTGCTCTGCATGGAGGGCTGCTAGTCTACTTCTTGAATTTAAGTGATGTTACCCTGGTGCTGGGCCCCATTTTTATGGGGCTCCTAGTGCTTCCCAACTCCATCTCCAGGTCCACTGAGGAACACATACTCTGGGGCAGATCTCCCTGGTCATCTGATTCCTTGGTTCTCTGATTTGACTAGGGAAGCCTCTCTTCCTTGTTACGCCCTTGGCAATCTGTTTCCAGATACTCCAGAGCGTTGAGTTCTAAAGGCATTTCCTTCAAATGGCTACCTTCCTAGGAAATTAAGTAGCCTCTGTCTTTACACAGTGCCTGATTTCCTATGGCATTTCTGCCTCCTGGAGCAGCCAAGTCCCTAGTATTTATTACCCAGTAGAAACCACAACTCACGTGGCACAGCCTGGAAGCACTGCAACTGAAAGAACATAGTCTAACAACAGGAGAGGGTTTTTTTCTTCTTCCTCTTCTTTTTTGTTTGTTTTTACTTATGTTCCTAGAATATTAAGAAAAGGATACATGAAACAGTATTCAGGAAATTCCCTTTCCCTTCCCTTCATCAGTTTTCTCACTCTCAGTTCCTTCAGCATCTTTTCTCTGGAGTCTCCCCGGCACCTCCCCCACCTCTAACCCACCTGTCTCCCTTCTTCCTCCTCTTTCCCCTTTCTTTCATTTCTAGACCACGGAAGTCCCAGAGAACTTGCCTGGCAACAGAACCTGACTCTGAGGTAGAGAAGGGAAAGAAACTGAGCTGGTAGAGGTGAGACCCATCTCAGTAGATAGAAGATGAGAAAGGCTGGGTGCATTTCTGCCTGAATAATGTACCCTTGCCAGTGTGAGGATCATGATGGAGTGAGAACAGCAGCACTGAAAGGTATCAAAAGACTTGTAAACTTTAAACAACTTGATAGTTATGGCATATGAATTACAGACTCATAACCAAAGTCATTTTCCATCTGTAATTATTACAGTGGCTGCCATTCATTGAGTGCTTGCCCCGTGCCAGGCGTTTTACCAAGGATTTTAATATATTTATCTCTAAAGTTTGAACCAAATATATAACATATTGGTGCCAGCCTCCCTTTGCAAATGAAGAAATTGAAATGCAGAGCCATGATTTGAACAAATTGTGACTCTAAAGCACATCCCTTTGCATTAACAATAGCACTAGTACAGTAGCTCTCAACAGATGAACAAATACTGTCACCAGTCCTTGTGCTATCATGCATGCAACATTTTTAATCTTCACATCAACCCAGTGAGGTAGTAGGGTTGTTAGCACCACTCTATGGATGAGAGTCAGAGACATGAAGGCACCCTGTTGGCCACACAGCTAGTACTCTTGAGAGTCACACGTGAACCCAGGTCTGTTGGACTCCAGATGCATTCTCTTAATGACTGACCTGTACTCCAAAGATGCCTGCTTTATAATATTATATACAAGGGACAGAGTGGTGTTATTAATATAGTAGCTTGTTAGTTATTAATTTCTAGGATAACTCTGTGTGGGTGGAGGCAGGTATTTCTAAGAGTTGAGAACCAACGTGATAGGACCTGCTGTGATATGGCTTGCAGCAGGTGCAGGTCAGCTGGTGAATGCTAGGGTGGGGCAACATACTCCATGCCAGCATTTTGAAATAGAGAAATTTGGGGTTCATGAGATGAGTCAAGACAATGACAAACAGCAACTGACCCTGTGAAACAGAAACCAAAGAATAGATCACAATACACAGGTCCCTCCACTTGATGTTTACTAGTTAGCCCATTTCTTGAACAGCAATCCAATAATAATCATCATGTCTCAGGGGAGTCTCCCCTATAGTTCAGGTCATTTCCTTCATGACTGGCTGTATGACTGTGATAGTTTTTTTTTAAATATTATTTATTTATTTTCATCTAAATGTTTTTAAAGTCTAGTATAGTTAACATACAGTTTTATATTAGTTTCAGGTGTACAATATAGTGATTCCACAATTCTATATATTCTGTGCTCAAGATAAGTGGACTCTTTATTTTGTGTGTACATATATTTGTGTATATGTGTGTGTGTGTGTGTGTGTGTGTGTGTACACACACTTCATCTTCTTTATTCATTTATTTCTTCATGGACACTTGGGATGCTTCCATAATTTGGCTATTGTAAATAATGCTGCAATAAATACAGCGGTGCAAATACCTTTTTGAATCAGTGTTTTCATATTATTTGGGTAAACACCCAGTAGTTGACTGTGATAGTTGTATGGAAGACGAGTCCTGATACTGAAATTAGTCTATAAATTCTGAAATGAATAAAATATGGAGATGTATTGATAAAACAATACAAGTGTTGGCTTAACTAGTCAGCTGCCTCATGAGAGAATTAGAAAAAACAAAAAGTAGTTCTCAGAAGCCCACTCATGAACTGTTACATAGACTTCAGGTAATTTTCTAAGGTGTATATTTTTAAATAAAATTTTAGTTGTGTTAGATGAAAACCATCAACTTTTAGCAGATTAAGATAATTTTTAATGTTTAAATATAGTATTTGTTGGGTGATTTCTACGATGATTTCATGGAGTGTTTTAGGGGAAGGCAAGTTGAGGGGTCTGTGGTTTTGGGATCAAGGAAAGTTGTCATAAATCATACAGTTAAAACATTGATCTCTCTCCCAGCCTATCATTCACCTTCCTTACCTTCTGTTTCTCCTACTGTCAAATTTTACCCTGAAGAAGTTAAGACTCAGAGACACAAGTGTATAAAAGAGCACTTAATAAGACCCAAATCCTGAGGCCAATTTCTTCCCCCAGGCCAATTTCTAATGTAAATCCTTCCTTTTCCAGGTTTTGGTGTCTTTTTTTTTTTTTTTTTTAATTTCTATCTCATCTGAGGCATTGTGCCAAGCACTCAGAGTATACAGACCATGAAGTACTCCAGAAGCTCACAGGCAATTTTCTCTTGAAAAGTGGCTCCCAATGCAAACTGGTGCAGCTGCTGTGAACAGTATGGAGGTTCCCCAAAACGTTAAAAACAGAACTACCCTACAATCCAGCAATCACACTACTAGGCATTTACCCAGAGAATGCAGAAACACTAATTCAAAGGATTACATGCACCAGAGTGTTTACAGCAGCATTATCTACAATAGCCAAATTGTGGAAAGAGCCAAAGCGTCTATCAACTGATGGACAGATAAAGAAGATATGGGAGATAGATAGACATAGATATAGATATAGATATAGATATAGATATAGATATAGATATAGATTAGATATATAGATATATGATGGAATATTTTTCAGCCATAAAAAGAATGAAATATTGCCATTTGTGATGACATTGGTGGAGCTAGAGAGTATTATGCTAAGCAAAATAAGTCAAAGACAAATATATGATTTCATTCATATGTGGAATTTAAGAAACAAAACAAATGAGCAAAGGGAAAAAAAAGAGAGCTGCAATCCAAAAAACAGACTTTTAACTATAGAGAACAAACTGAGGGTTGCTGGAAGGGAGGTGGGCAGAGGGATGGGTGAAATAGGTGATGGGAATTGAGGAGTGAACTTGTCGTGATGAACACCAGGTGTTGTATGGAAGTGTTGAATCACTACGTCGTATACCTGAAACTAATACTACACTGTATGTCAACTGGAATTTAAATAAAAACTTAAAAGTGGTTCCAACACCATACCTCACTGACACTGTGGCTGCTGGTGAAAAATTCAGATCCTCCTCCTGGAGGAGGCTAGTGGAAACCAGGAGGAGATCCTCCTCCGGGAGGAGGCCTGTGGAAACCAAACCTCAGTACCTGGGCAGGTACAGGGAGGCCTGTCTTCCTAGAGCCATTGAGGGGAACCCCAACATGAACAGAACTGATGGTAACATGATGAGATGATAGGAGCAGTGGTGTAGAAAGGGAAGGGAATGTGAAGAAGGGTTGGCCTCGACTCCTTTCTGATTATTAGAAGGCTGCAAGGCACAGCCTCCTGCTGGCCTTTGATGCCAACTAAAGTAGAACATTATACATGCTGATGCTGTGTGTGGTTCATCCTAGTTATCTACTTTTGGTTTGGAATCTACTAACGGCTTCTGGGCTGGCTAAGTTGGTAGAGCATCTGACTCTTGATCCCATGGTTTGGAATCTACTAGACCTATTTCTTGCTAAATATAGTTTGCTATTGAAAAACATGTAATGTTTAGCATCAGAGGATGAAATTAAGTGTTAGCTCTATATAGGCTAAGCCTAGCACTTTAAATTGACTCATTTGTAGGTAGTATAAAATGGTGCTGTCCATACAGTCAAGATGATTGCAGTTACTACGCTCGCATTATATAGTCCATGAATGCGTACTGACTTCCATTTCTCCTTTTGCAAGATTATATAACTATTGCACTTTTAATTAGGAGGGTGATGATGCTGATACCAAGGAATTCAATGCAATGAACTTTTTATTATTAGAGATAAAAATTAATCCTCAATTCCTTTGGCCTTTTAATTGTTTAACTGTGGAATCAGTCAAATGTGGAGGCTGAAGAAGCACCGAGGGATAATGTAATTGCAACTCTTCAAACAATTGTATCTGTCTGGAGAATGAAGATTGATGATCTGGAAAATAGATCTCATTGTTTCAGTAGTAGAATTATGGGTTTTGCCAGTGGCTATTAAGAGAGATTCTCTGGGAAACTTTTTACCAAAAGAAAAAAAAAATGATACTTGTGAGATGAAGGAAATTTAATTCAGACACTTTTCATTAAGAAAGGCCAGAAACTCCAATTCCCAAGTTCATAGTTGATGAGAGGCCCCAGAGCAGTAATTATCCATTTTTCAAGTTTCCTGATAGAAAGCTCTTCAATTAGATATAGACAAGGGAAAAATTATGGTAAAAGGAAGGGTAGTTTGTCCTTTCTAAAGAGCACTAGGAAAATAGAGACTATATAACAATGTTAAGAGATAATTATATTAAATGAGTTAAGCACTTTGAATTATCTTAAAAGATGTTAAATTACTTTCGGTATTGCTATTTCACTTAAAGTGCGTAAAATTTTAACTCTGAAAATAAACTTGCATTCAGTATTCATTTATGTTCCCTAAATTCTCAGAAAGGATGGGTTGCCTTGGGCATCCTTGGATATCCCTTGGGGAAATAGGTTATTCTGTGGATGAACTAGGTAGTGTTTTTTGTTCAAAGTGCCAGTGAATATTTGAAATGTTGATTCAGTATATTTGTCATGCTGTTAGAAAGATTGATTAGTTGTCTCACTTGTTGATTCTAATGTTACTTGACAAGCATCATTTGCATGGCCATTTGTGTTTTCTACCTTCCTTATTCATATATGAGGCAGAAATGGGTGTAAATGATTGACTTGATAGGAGGCTATGGGCTATCATGGATTAATATAAGTCAGAGGAAATGCCTCCCTCTTTGTTCAACCACATAATGGTAGTTCATGAATATTTTATTTTACCATTTTAAAGTGGAGGAAGCTTAGAAGGTGAGTTGAAGTGACCTCAGTCCCTTTCATTTTATTTATAATGTAGTGTTTCTTGTTACTTGCTGCTAAGCAGAGAGTGAAGATGTAACTGTTTACCTCAACAGGGTAAATGGAAGCAGCTCTACAGCCATGGTCCACCACCAAGCTGAACTCTGAGTATGTATCTGTCCAGGAATTACTTCTAATCTGAGCACAGAGATGATACAGAACATATATTTAGAATGAAATAGTCCCTGGCCTTTTGCATGATTTTATTTTATTAATGGAGACTTCTACTAGCAGGCAGTGAATGTAGAAGGGAGGTTTTAGAAACCGAGAACTTGAGAAACACATTATATGTGCTTATTATTATTATTAGGTTGGAAGGGCTGTGTTTTAGAAATGTGAAAAAGTTCTTCTTTCTTATATCTATAACATTTTTTTAAAGAAATACTACTTTATTTAAAATTTTTTTTATTCGCAAACATTTCATTTATATCCCTAAAAGATAAGGGATTTTTAAAATACATAAACACAATACCATGATGTCTGAAAAAGTGAAGAATCCCCTTAATATGTTCCAATATGCAGTCAGTATTCAAATCTCCCATAAGCAAACTTGTACATTTTTTTTTTCAAATCAGGATCCCGTCTATAACATTTCTTATTTTAAAGCTAAAAATAAGGGGCGCCTGGGTGGCGCAGTCGGTTAAGCGTCCGACTTCAGCCAGGTCACGATCTCGCGGTCCGTGAGTTCGAGCCCCGCATCAGGCTCTGGGCTGATGGCTCAGAGCCTGGAGCCTGTTTCCGATTCTGTGTCTCCCTCTCTCTCTCTGCCCCTCCCCCGTTCATGCTCTGTCTCTCTCTGTCCCAAAAATAAATAAACGTTGAAAAAAAAAATTAAAAAAAAAAAGCTAAAAATAAGACAGTGTTGTATGAGAATAGCACTAAAGGATGATGAAGTTGGGGAAACAAGAGGATTGAAAACAGATAAAAACAAACAAACAAAACTTAGGCCTTGACACGGTTTGTTCAGGATGTTCAAGATAAAGTAGCCACATTTTAAAAAGAGATGAACATTAATGTTCTCTAATGGTAAAGTAATAAATGCGGTTTCTTTGTAAACCATTTCACAATTAAAGACATGAAAAGACAAGGAGAAATTAACCCCAACAGCTGCTGCCACCATGCTTCTCTACCAGTCACAGGTAGCCCAACTGGTGCCTCCCATCTTAATTCTGTGTGTGGCTGTGGAGGACATTCTTGTAAAGCAAAAATGTGATGCTTTTATACCTACCATCCGGAAGGTACTTTTTGTCCCGCTTAATTATTTGTCATTATTTGTTTGCACTGTAAGTCATTAAAAGACATTCAAGGGGTGTGGGTGGCTCAGTTAGTTGAGCGGTTGAGCGTCCGACTTCAGCTCAGGTCATGATCTCCCAGTTCGTGGGTTTGAACGCCACGTTAGGCTCTGTGGTGACACCTCAGAGCCTGGATCCTGCTTCAGATTCTGTGTCTCCCTCTCTCTGTCTCTCTCTCTGCCCCTCCCCTGCTTGCACTCTGTCTTTCTGTCTCTCAAAAATAAATTAATGCTAAAAAAAATTTTTTTAAAGGCATTCAAAAAGAAAGAATGAGAGAGAAGGAAGCTGAGATTCTGTATACAGTCTGCTTTTCCACCAACAAGATGCTCCCCACTGCAGTGGGGATGACTGTCCTTCCTGATTAGGATCTTTTAGCCTACAGTATAAGAATATGAATTGTTTTAGCCTACAGTATAGAAATATGATCTCAGCTATGAACTTCCGGGATCCAATATATTGATTCTATCTCATTGGGCAGTGGAGTTAATTACAGTAATGATACAAAAAAATAAGTAATAGGATTGGGGACCTCTACCAAATTGGGGGAAGGGTAGTGTTTGCTTCTCGCGTTGAGGAGGAATAAAAATTCAGTGAAATTATCACAAACCCGAGGGTTAAGAAGGTTATATACTTGTGCCATATATCAGTCTAAAGTCTAGTGAATAGATCTGTTCAGAGTTAAACCACAGTGAGAAGGCACAAAGCCTTCAGGCTTTTAGGAAACTATTCTGAGATTTGGAATCAGAACATAAGGCATCAGAAGTAAGATATCAAAGAGCTCACTTTTTAAAATAAAAGGGGGTTACTTTGTAGTTACAACAAGAACAGTAGGAAATAGAAAGAAACCCAGAGAAGGACACATAGATCCAGCAAATCATGTCAGTTCTGCACATGGAGATGGGAGCCAGGGGGTATCATCAAGTAAAATGGGCAGGAATTCAAAAATTGTGTTCTGAACTTGCTTAAAGGGAGTAGGGTCACAAAAGGGGGAAGAGGGTGGGGAAATGGATACTGTAATAAGTAGAGTCAGGTCCTGCTGATGCAGGAAAAATGTGTCAGAAAGAACTGTTCTGCTGTCATTTAAGTATTAAAAGTCACAGGAGCCTTGGCATAATGTCTTCCTTCGTTTGACTCTGTCACATGCATATGTATCCTTTCATAGCATCACAGGTGAAAGGTGACTAGTTGAGGACAGCATTTGAATATTACTGCTTTGTCTGGCCAGATACTGTCTTATAACAATTCATGTACAGTCCTATTTTAATGGCTCCAAAGTGAATATGAATATGCCATGGGTATTTAATAATTTTTTATTATTTGACATTTATACTATAGTAAGGTTTTTGCTAATATAAATTATGCTACATCAAATAACCTCGTAGGCAAGTCTTTGTGTGTCATTAGTTGTTTCCTTTGAGTAATTGCTGTAACTTGGGTACAGAGGCTTAGAAATTGCCCATTTCAGACTGTCGCTACTGCTCGCCGAACTTCCTTCCATAGAGTTTGTACCAGTGCACACAACCATCAACCGTGAAACATCAACCATTTCCCACATTCAAGGATGAGACTCCTAGCACATCATCATTTTATAAACCTCTGAATTGTGTTTTTCTAATAGTGCAGATGACGTCAATTAAGTCATAGGAACTCTTCTTCCTGGTACTCATTGCAATCAAAGGTGTGCAATTTTAAAATACCCTGGTGGAAGTTAGAGCAAAACACAGAATATAGTGATCCGGAGTGCCTGGGTGGCTCAGTTGGTTGAGCATCTGACTTCAGCTCAGGTCATGATCTCATGGTTCATGAATACGAGCCCCATGTCTGGCTCTGTGCTGACAGCTCAGAGCCTGGAGCCTCCTTCAGATTCTGTGTCTCCCTCTCTCTCTCTGCCCCTCCCTGACTCACGCTCTGTCTCTTTCTTTCGCTCTCTAAAAAATAAACATTAAATTAAAAAAAAAAGAATATAGTGATCAAAGAATATTTAAGCTATACAGAGTGATCATACTAATTATTTTATTAACCAGGTGTTCTAATCTATTTCTCTAACCACAGTCTAACATATTTCTATCTTTAATCCTTCTAATTGTATAATCTCTCAAAAGGAAACTAATAATTCTTCCTTTCTCAAAAACTAGAAAAGTCAAGTAAAGAACGTAAGAATATAAGGTCCCTGAACAACTCAGTAATATTACTATAGTTTTAAAAGAGAATCCAGGGGTGTCTGTGTGGCTCAGTCGGTTAGGCGTCCGACTTCGGCTCAGGTCATGATTTCACAGCTCGTGAGTTCGAGCCCCGTGTCGGGTTCTGTGCTGACAGCTCAGAGCCTGAAGCCTGCTTCTCATTATGTGTCTCCCTCTCTCTCTGCTCCTCCCCTGCTTGTGCTCTTTCTCTGTCTCTCAAAAATGAATAAATGTAAAAAAAAATTTTTTTTAAAGAGAATCCGAAACAGAATCCACATTTGAAATTTATTGCTATATTTAAGAAGGTATGACACACTGTTTGCACATATTACTTGATATGGAAAAAATATATTAAAAAGTAGAAAATGCTGTCCTCTGTTATTGACCTAAATAAATGCATTATTTTTTTAAGTTTATTTATTTATTGTAAGACAGAGAGACAGAATCTGAAACAGGCTCCCAGCTCTGAGCTGTTAGCACAGAGCCCAATGCGGGGTTCAAACCCACAAACTGAAATCATGACCTGAGCCAAAGTTGGATGCTTAACCAATGAGACACTGAGATGCCCTATAAGTTTTTTAAAATTTCATTTTCTACCTGTTTTATAGACATTGAATTGATATTATTGATTGACTTTTTATTTAGCATTCTTGTTAAATTGACTTTATATGTTTAATTATTTATCTGAAATCCTTGAGATTTTTATACACACACAAATCTCATCATCAGCTAATAATTACACAGCTTCATTTCTTTCTTCCCATTCTTAAAATGTTTTTTCTTTTCCTTATCGCATTAGCTAGAAACTTCAAAATGGTATCAATTAAAAGTATAAAGTACATTTTTGTCTCACTGTCAATCTCAGAGAGAATTTTTTCAATATTTAATCCTTATGATATCTGCTTTAGGAATTTTGTAGATAACCTTTTTTCCCCACCTTTTTTGAGGTATAGAGGTATTTGGCAAATAAAAATTATGTATATTTAAGGTATACAATCTAATGGTTTGATATACATACACATTGTGAAGTGAATGACCACAATCAATTTATTAACACATCCATCACTTCACATAGTTACCTTTTTTGTTGTGGTGGTGGTGGTGAGAACACAACAAATTTCAAGGATATAATGCACTATTATTAACTAGACTCACCATGTTGTATATTAGATTCCCAGAACATATTCATCTTGTAACTAAAAGTTTGTAGCCTTTGACCAATACCTTCCTATTTTCCCTATGCCAAACCCTCTCAATCATCACTCTATCCTCTGCTTCTATGTGTTCACCCTTTTTAGATACATATAAATTAGGTCGTACTGTATTTGTCTTTCTCTACCATATTTCACTAGCGTTAATGTTCTCCAGGTGCAACCATGTTGTCCCAGATGGTGGGATTTCCTTCTTTATATAGATGAATAATACCCATTACATATATATATATATATATATATATATATACATATATATATGTGTGTGTGTGTATGTATATGTATATATACATATATGTATATATGTATATATCATATATATTAATATATAATACACTCCATTATATATATAAGATATATGTATGAGATATAGATATATGGATATACATGAATAAAGAAAATGTGGTGTATATATATATGTATACACACACACACACACAAATACATACATACATACATTGGCAGACACTTAAGGTTGTTTTGATAGCTTGGCTATTGTGAATAATGTGGCCATGCACATGAGAGTGCAAATGTCTCTTTGAGATACTGATTTCATTTCCTTTGGATATATCCCCAGCAGTGGATATATGCTGAATCATATGGTAAGTTTTATTTTTAATATTTTGAGACCCCTCCATATTGTTTTCCATAATCGTTGTAACAATTTACATCTCCACCAACAGTGGTAAGAAAGTGTTCCCTTTTCTCACACCCTTGCCAACACTTTCATCTATTGTCTTTTAACGTTTATTTATTTTGGGGACAGAGAGAGACAGAGCATGAACGGGGGAGGGGCAGAGAGAGAGGGAGACACAGAATCGGAAACAGGCTCCAGGCTCTGAGCCATCAGCCCAGAGCCCGACGCGGGGCTCGAACTCCTGGACCGCGAGATCGTGACTGGCTGAAGTCGGACGCTTAACCGACTGCGCCACCCAGGCGCCCCTCATCTATTGTCTTTTAATAATAGCCATCCTAACAGGTGTGAGGGGATATTTCATTGTGGTTTTGATATGCATTTCCCTAATAATTAGTGATGAGGAGTTCCATTTCATCTACCTGTTGACTATTTGTTTGCTTTGGAAAAATGTCTTCAGCTTCTTTCATTTTTAAATCAGGTGGTTTCTTTGAGTGAATTCTATGAATTCCTTATATATTTTGGAGAGTAACCGCTTATCAGATATGTCATTGGCAAATATTTTCTCCCATTCTATAGGTTGCCTTTTCACTGTGTTGGTCATTTCCTTTGCTATGTAGGAGTTTTTTGTTTGATATGGTAACACTTGTTCACTTTTGCTTTGGATGTCTCCAACCAAGACCAATATCAAGGATCTCTTTCCCTATGTTTTCTTCTAGGAGTTTTACAGTTTCAAATCTTACATTTAAGTCTTTAATCCCTTTTGACTTGATTTTTGTATATGGTGTAAGAAAGATAAAGGATCCTATTTCATTCTTTTGCATGTGAGTTTCCGGTTTTCCCAATACCATTTATTGAAGAGATTACCCTTTTCCGGTTATGTAGTCTTGGCACTTTTGACATAGATTACTTGACTGTATATGTGTGGGTTTATTTCTCAGCTCTCTGTTCTGTTCCATTGGTCTATGTGTCTGTTTGTTTTTACAGGTACTATACTAGTTTGATTAAAGACAACGTTTTTCAAATTTAGGAAGTTTCATCTTATTAGTACTTTACTAAGATGTTTTTGTCAATAATGGATGTTTTATTTTTTTTAAGTATTTTTTCCACACTTATTGAGATGGCTGCATGCTTTTTCTCCTTCTGTTATAGTGGTAAAAATTAGATTGATTTTAGAATCCTTAACCAACTTTGCATTCCTAGAATAAGCACCACTTCATTATCAAAAGTAAATGGAATAGAGACGTCTGGGTGGCTCAGTCAGTTGAGCATCCGACTTCGGCTCAGGTTATGATCTCGCTGTCTGTGAGTTCAAGCCCCACGTCGAGCTCTGTGCTGACAGCTCAGAGCCTGGAGATGGCTTTGGATTCTGTGTCTCTCTCTCTGTTCCTCCCCTACTCATGCTCTGTCTCTCTCTCTCTGTCTCTCTGTCTCTCTCTCTGTCAAAAATAAATAAACATTAAAAATTTTTTTAATTAAAAAAAATGGAATAAATCTAAAATTGTTCCAAAGTGAAAAGCTTATTTTTAGAAAGGAGTGGAAATGAAAATGAAAGTGGAGCCATTTCTTATCAGCCAGGATTAATTGTAGTCAAAATTTGCCTTAAACAAAATTAAGGCAAAATGGAGAAAAATCCGGAATCAGGGTTAGACTTACAAGGTATCCAAAAGCATGAAAAAGAAACATACACAGTCAAAACTGTCAAGACTTAGAAGTTCAAAACCATTTGGTAAGCCATGATTGAGAAAGCCAGATACATAAGGGAATGTAGGAACAAGAAGATACTTCTAATCTGGCAAACTCCATGAGAAGACTTGAGTTCTTTATTCTCTGTCAGTAACAGTGAGAAACTGTGTCCTGACTGGCCCTGGCTCATAGATATACCCTTGGATTGGTTTCTTGCTTTTCTTCAGACTCAAGAGACAGTGTCAGATAATCATTCTGAGCTTCTAGCAAAATTTTAAGCCTTATTCAATTTCATTTCTTATTAGCAGTTGTTGCTGTTGTTAACAATGATTTTAACAAAGAAGAACAACAGAATGGTTTAAGGAGATTATTTTTTTTTAAGTTTTATTTATTTACTTTGAGAGAGAGCACGAGTAGGGGAGGGACAGAGAGAGAGGGAATCCCAAGTAGGCTCTACACATTTTTTGTGGAGCTAGATGCTGGGCACGAACTCATGAACTGTGAGATCGTGACCTGAGCCGAAATCAAGAGTTGGATGCTTAAAAAACTGAGCCACCCAGGTGCGCCATGGAGATTCTATCCTCTACACTCCTGAGGAGTTATTGTGTCAGCTTGAGACATCTCCTATCCCCAAAGATTTTCACTCAATAATGCATTCAAAAGTGCTATTCAGGAATGTTTAATCAATAGGTGTTTAAAGTGATCCTATAACATTCCAATAATGCCCACGTGTATAAAAGTGTAAAAGTTTTTATTAAATATATCTGGATGCAAAAGATGTTGCATGTGGCTTTTAAATTTATTGGACTGTCCTTTTTTGTCTTTGTCTCTCTCTTCCCTTCTCATTTTCTGTCTCTCCCTTCTTTACTCTTTCCCTCATTTCTTTCCTTTACTTCCCTTTATGCAGGTATATGAACATCTATAAACTCTAGTAAAGTATTAGGAATACAAGGAAGTAGAAAGAACATTTCCCAAACTTAAGGAATTCATCAGCTAGTTGTGTGGGCCTAGAGTAAATTCAAATTAATATATATTGATACACAATATTGTGAAAACTTAAAATTAGGTGGAAATGTATAGATCACAAGTCCTAGTTAAATGTAAAGAAAATTTTCTGTGGAAATTGGCAGCTGGAAGAGTTCCTGAAAAAACATGTAACTTGAAGTCTGTATGTAAATGAGAATCCCAGAGTAAGACAGAGGACACAGCTGATCAGAAATGTACAATGCAAAGACATTGTATTCATTGGGATTAAAGCCATCTATAGTGACAGAAGAAAACTAAATAGTGGTGACTTAAGAATTTATTTTAAATTCTTGTATTTCTTGTTCACTTAAACATATTTTGTTGACCCTCCATGTTTGGTGTGACATTCTAGTGTCAGGGAACCAAGCTTCTCTCTTTGGCTCTGATATCCACGGGCAGCTTGCCCTCCATGTCCTGTGCTGATGCTTGGGTTTGTCATTATGTTTAAATTCCTGCCAACAGGAAGAAAGAAGCAAAGTGGCTTCCTCTCCCTTTAAGAAAATATCCAGAAGCTTCACTTGGACTGAATTTTGTCACCTGGCCAGGCCTAGCTGCAAAGGAAACTGGGAGATGTAGTCTTTGTTCTAGGTAGCTATGTACGTAGCTGAAGTTCTATTTATAGTCATAGGCACAGGAGCATAGGCATGAAGAGGGCAGTACACGTGTGAGGGGACAAAGTGACTGAAGCAGATACTTTCTGTATCTCATGTATCTAACACTGGACAAGAACCTGCCCATGAGTGTAGGAGAGTACAGTATATATATTCCTGTAAAAGAAAACACTAACATGAGTTAATTTGACTTTATGAAGCTGCCGATTTTTCTTTCCTTTTTTGTTCATGGCTTCTTGATAGGAAAAAAAAAAACTATCCTTGCTCTAGGACGTTAATTCTGAACTTTTTATAAGTTCGTCCTCCTGGGTTGTATCTGCTTAGATGATTGCAGAATGCAACAGTTGAGAGTACTTTCCTGGAAGGAATACATCTTGAACTGAAATTTCAGAAAATAAAGCAATTTTTTTTTTAAACTCAAACTGCATTTTAGGAGGTCCTATGAACGGAAGTGAAAACATGAATTTCATTGGGTTAGTCCATCTGGGTTTTGTTTGTTTGAATAGAAGAGAGGTTTAACAGATAAATTAAGGTACCAAGCACAGTCTTAATCTTTCCTCATTTTCAGTAATAGGCTCAGACCTTCCCCAGTTCAGCTTTTATCCAAGTCACATGTAGGCAATTAGTAGATTTTCTGTTCAAATAAAAATGTTTATTTGCTTTTCTAATTTACCATTGTGACACTGGAACTCTGATTGAAAGCATTTTAACTTTTATGGTAAACAGTAAAAAAAGCCTCATAAAGCTCTCACAAAACTTCAGGAGTTAAGATATATTCCTTATGAATGCCTACATTGTGATATTTGTGTTGCCAATTATTTTATCTGGAATCATTCACTTAACTACATTTCCTGGTGTTTTTTTTGTTGGGTTTTTTTTTTGTTGTTGTTTTTTTTTTTAGAGCACTTCGCGGAGGACATGTTTTTAATAGGCTATAATCATCACATGGGCAACAGGGATCTTGGCAAGTAGCTATTAACAGTATAGACAGAAACTTGGAGTGTGATAGTTTTAGACTTCCTGAGCTTCTTGATGCTATTTTAATGCACTAAGCGTATAAACTAAATTTAGATCCTGCTGACTGTTACCAGAGTGAAGTGCGTGCCTCTTTTGCAGACAATGCTAGATTTAGTCACCATGTATTTCTGTCAAGCTGGGAATGCAGTTTACAGCTCTCATCCCGTGTAAGCATATAGTAACTATACATATGTATTTAATAATTGCTCTGAATTGCACCTGTTTATTTCAATTTTGTTGTCCCTAAAGCAGTTACTGACCCTGTGTTTTTTTTTTTATGGTCATTGTATTTTATTTTGATAAATCTGGCATTATACTTACAGTTAATTTCTAACAGGAAGTCTGTGTTACTCCCTAAGTATCTCTCTAGCCCACTATTTGTCAGCCTGGGTACTGTAGCATTTTGGGTCATACATTTCTTTATTATGCGGGACTATTGTACACATTGCAGGATGTTTGGCAGCATCCCTGGCCTCTATGCATTATTTGCCAAGAGCACATCCCTCTAGACCAGTTGTAACTACCAAAAATGTCTTCAGATATTCAAATGACTTCAGTGAAGCAAAATCACAACTACTTCAGTCTGTCCACTGTTCACCGTCTCCTTCACTCCTGCCCCAGTCCACACTACTGTCATCTCTCAGCAAACCATTGTTAAGAATTTTCTGCTGGATCTTCTTGCATATGCCCCAGCTGCTCTCCAGTTCATTCTCCACATTGTGGCCAGAGTGCTTTCCAAAACCCAAATCTCATCATGTTACCCCTTTTAAAACACCATCACTGCTTTCCAGTGACAGATAGAACTCTTAAAAATAGCCTCCAACATTCATCCTAGTTGGACCTGGAGTACTCCTTGGCTTCATCTCAACCCAATTTCTCTTGCCAGTTCAGGCTTTTTTATGTGTCCTTCCTCCCCCGGTTCTTGCCTTGCTCTTCTCCTCTCTGCCCTTCTGGCCAACTTGCACTCACTCTTCAGTTCTGTCTCCATTCTAGCCTCAGGCTGCCAGGATATTCTTATCTGATGACTAAGGACCAAGTCAGATTGACGTGCTATAGTTAATTCTAGGCCAAATGGACTAAAGTCAATCATCTAAAAGCCAGTTTACCAAAGGGCCAAATTATTAAACAGTCACCAAAATACAGATTTAACAAACCCTTGTTTTTCTTTTCATATTCATAGTTTCCTACTATTAGTTTTGCATGAGTTGGGTTTAGATTGCTTGAGGGCTGTAAAGAATCAGTATTTGCAGATTTTGGGGTCAGCAGGCTCTCTCCCCATCCCTGTGAGCCCTGTCCTCCAGTTCAGGTTTCCCTGTCTGGGACTAACAGCTTAGCCCACCTGATGTGCTGGCCTGTGTATCCATCTTTCCTCTAGTAGGCAGGTGTAGTGAGAATCAAATGAAACTTCCTAAAATGCAGTTATGATATCACATTGAAAGTAAAAATATTAAAAATCTATGAAAGTATCCCATACAATCTACATTGCCTCAAAGTTTTCAAGTAAAGAAACAAAATTTGGTAAAATGTTAAAATTAATAAATTCAGTTATTTGTCATCGGGGATTTAAAAAAATTTTTTTTTACATTTATTTATTTTTGAGAGACAGAGACAGAGCACAAGTGGGGGAGGGGCAGAGAGAGAGGGAGACACAGAATCCGAAGCAGGCTCCAGGCTCTGAGCTGTCAACACAGAGCCCAACGCAGGGCTTGAACTCATGAACTTCGAGATCATGACCTGAGCCGAAGTCAGCCGCTTAACCAACTGAGCCACCCAGGTGCCCTGTCATTGGGGATTTTAATGAATAGTTCCTAAAATTTCTAAAAATTGGCAAAATTGTTAATAAATTCAAAAAGATTAAATAGGTATAGTATCAATTGAAGATTTCCCATAGGAGATTTGAGTTATATTTATAAGAATGTACCCACAATAAGACCAAAGTAGCTCATTGCCCCTTAACTTTTGACAAGTTAAATATTCTTTAAAAGTGTTTTAAGATCAATGTATTTGTTGACTATAGTCAAAAAGAATAATGTTATAGTTGCCCACTTGTAATTCTACATTTATTTGATGACCACTGCAATAATTATCTGTGCTCGTCTCTTAATCGTAGACTCCATGAGAGCAGGAACTGTGACTATTTTTGCTCATTAATTATTTACAGAGCATATCATAGTATCAGGCACAAAGCAAATGTCCATTTAAATGTTGTTGAATCAATAAATTACTTTAAAAATACATTATTAGCCTCCTAATATGTAATAATGACATTGCCAGTAGTTCTTAGCCTTGAGAAAGCTGTTGATAGTTTTGGACCTAATTCTATAAAAACATTAAAAATATATAACAGACTTTGATAAAGCATTTATTGAAACACTGTGCTTTTTCTAAGACTGAGATATTTTGGATAGTCTTTTGGTAGTTACACTAAACAAAATTTCATTTTTCAGATAGAAGTCTGTGTGGTTTTAAGTTGTATAAAAAGTTTGTGAATTTTCTTTACTATCATATTCAAATGAAATAGCATGGTTCTTTATCACATTTAAGTCATATGCCATAATGAGAGTGTTTTAAAATTGATATTATAAAATAATATCTTCAAATAAAAATAGAACATGAGTATTATCTCTGGATTATCATAGTTGGTTAAGTGTCCAACTCTTGATTTCAGCTCAGGTCACCATCTTACGGTTGTAAGATTGATCCCCATGTCAGGCTCCATGCTGAGTGTGGAGCCAGCTTGAGATTTTGTCTCTCCCTCTCTCTCTGCCCCTCCCCTGCTGGTGCTCTCTCCTTAAAAACAATTGAAAAAAAAAAAAAAAAAAGATTTCCAGTTGACTGTTGGCAGTGATGCTTATATGGTTAGGGTTGACCTTAATCTAAGGTTAGTCAGAGTGAACATTCCAGACTTTCCAAAGGGGATGGAGAAGAGAAGGCAAGAGAAAGATGTAGAAAGGATGAAGGCAGGAGTTGGGCTTGAGGGAAAATTGCCTTTTCAATTCTCTTCAGGATTTAGTCTGAAAATTTCCATTATTCCAAACACATCTTCCCAAATTCTCTCTATATTTGACCTCCATATAGAGCACAAATACCACTATTTGAATCATTTAATGACCATTATGTGATCCACAATCCACAATTTTTCAAATATTTCAGATACATTTTATATTTATAATTCTAAGAAATCTGTGAAGAGGTTTATACTGTTTTTTTCTTTCTCTTGTTCAAGGTGGCTTATTTCTTTTTTTTAAATTTTTTTGTTGTTGTTGTTTATTAATGTTTGAAAGACAGACAGAGTCAGAGCACAAGCAGGGGTGGCGTGGAAAGAGAGAGGGGGACACAGAATCTGAAGCATGCTCCAGGCTCTGAGCTGTCATCACAGAGCCTGACACGGGGCTCAAACTCATGAACCGTGAGATCATGACCTGAGCCGTGGCAGGATGCTCAACCAACTGAGCCACCCAGGTGCCCCACGGTGGCTTATTTCTTTGTGTATTTTATAATTTCTGATTGTTAGCTCATGTTTCACTAGCCTTTCTCTGAAAGAATTCTGCAAGACTTGTGTTGAGGAAGCACACTTCTAGAAAAAAGTATTTTAGGTTCTTCTTGGTGCTGAAGGAGGTAACCAGCCCTGGAACCATATCTGTTATTTTTCTTGTTTTGGGGGTTTTCTGGACCAAACATGTAGAGAATATCTAAATCCTGAGCCATGTAAGGATAGGACTATGGTTATAAATTCTAAGAAAACCATCCTGTCTCCCTAATTTATGGCCCAAACAGACATTTTTCCTTGCTGTCACCTTTGCTGGCGAGCAGGCTTTCTGAAGGTTTGCTCTTCAAAGGACTTGGCTTTGAGTTTCGTTTTTTTTGTGTGTTTTTGTTTTGTTTTGTTTTGGTTTTTTTTGAGTTTCGTTTTTGACTCTCCACCTTGCAGAGGAGCAGAGCCTTGATTTCTGGTCCCATTCAGTAGTTAGAACCCAAAACGCCAGGATACCCATGCTGGCAAATGCCTTCAGGGCAACGATGGGAACAGTACCATCTTACAAAGTAGCTTTCCATTTTTGGCCTTTGAAAATTTTCCTTGGTGTTTTTCTAAATCTCTTATGCATCTAAAAGGATTCTTAAAATAATCTTATCCATTTTGCAAGGGGAGAGTTTATTTTAGAATATATGATCAATTCATTATACTGCTGGAAATAGAATGCAACAATGATTTTATATTTAAAGAGATATTTCTTTTAAGGAAAAGAAACCATTTGCCTTCCCTCCCTCCCTCCTTTCTTTTCTTCCTTCCCCCTTCCCTTACACCTATCTATATGAGATAATTGATCATTTAGATAAAATTGCAGAGCCACTCTTGGAAGGAAAAGGAAATTTATAGTTATATAGCTTCCTTTATTATATAAACAATACAAGCTAATTGACAGGAAACACCAAAGCTATTTTTTCCTAAACTTCACATTTTTTAAATGATTTAAGAACTAATTAAATGAAATTAAATACAACCAACATTTTTTGATCACCTAGCACATACCTGAAACTGCTCTGTAGATACAAATAGGTTGAAATACAGTGACTTTAAGACTACCAGAAGCATAATAGAGGGAAGGAATAGATATCATAGAGACATGGGTGGCCCTTAAATTTAATAATTTTCACTTTAATACAAACTTGACTTGTACAATGCTTAGTACCTACCAGACTTTTCATGCAATGAGCAGGTTTTTTATAACAGTAGTCAAGGAAGATTTGAGCAATCACCTGAGGAAGCTGCTCATGTATATGCAAGTTTTGGTAAAGAGTGTTTAGTTCTTGGGCTGCCAGGGTGGCTCAGTTAGTTAAGCTTCCAACTTCAGCTCAGGTCATGATCTTGCAGTTCATGAGTTCAAGCCCCGTGTTGGGCTCTGTGCTGACAGCTTGGAGCCTGGAGCCTCCTTCAGATTTTGTGTCTCCCCCTCTCTCTCTGCCCCTCCCCCACTCATACTCTGTCTTTCTCTCTCTCTCTTTCTCTCTCTCTCTCAAAAATAAACATTAAAAAAAGAAAGAGTGGTTAGTCCTTGAGGAATGAAGATGCCAGGAAACAGATACTATCACACTCCCTCAGGATGTACTTGCCTTTATTCGTCCTTCAAATGTTTGGCCTTTGAGAATGTTTTCAGGAACTTATTAACTACATATTTTTTAAGTTATTTTTTAACGTTTATTTTTATTTTTGAGACAGAGAGAGACAGAGCATGAACAGGGGAGGGTCAGAGAGAGAGGGAGACACAGAATCGGAAACAGGCTCCAGGCTCTGAGCGGTCAGCACAGAGCCCGACTTGGGGCTCAAACTCATGGACTGCGAGATCATGACCTGAGCCGAAGTCGGACGCTCAACTGACTGAGCCACCCAGGCGCCCCTAAATTATTTTTTTAAAATGTTTTTTTAATGTTTATTTATTTTTGAGAGACAGAGAGAGACCGAGCATGAGCGGGGAGGAGTAGAGAAAGAGAGAGACACAAAATCCGAAGCAGGCTCCAGGGTCTGAGCTGTCAGCACAGAGTCGAACATGGGGCTCGAACCCACGAGCCATAAGATCATGATCTGAGCTGAAGTCAGACGCTTAACTGACTGAGCCACCCGGTCACCCCACATATTAACTACATATTAAGAATAAATTAAATATGTTCTTATAAAAAGCTTTTGAATTACCCAGGATACAAGCCAATCAGAGAAAGTTAAGAGAAATTATATTTTCTAGTGGAACTTAAAAAGACATGGTGAAAGTTTGTCTTATCAGGTGGACGGGAGATCATGAGCAAAGTCAAAGATATGTTAAATCTCTTGGTGTGTTCAGAGAACTTGAAATAACTAGCTTTAAGTAGCTATCTCAAATATACACAGTTTACATATTTTTTAAATATTTATTTTGAGAGAGAGTGGGTGAGGGGTAGAGAGAGAAGGAGAGAGAAGATTCCAAGCAGGCTCCATACTCAATGCAGAGCCAAGGTGGGGCTTGATCCCACGACCACAAGATCATGACCTGAGCCACTGTCAAGAGTCAGACAGATGATGGGGCGCCTGGGTGGCGCAGTCGGTTAAGCGTCCAACTTCAGCCGGGTCACGATCTCGCAGTCTGTGAGTTCGAGCCCCGCGTCAGGCTCTGGGCTTATTGCTCGGAGCCTGGAGCCTGTTTCCGATTCTGTGTCTCCCTCTCTCTCTGCCCCTCCCCCGTTCATGCTCTGTCTCTCTCTGTCCCAAAAATAAATAAACGTTGAAAAAAAAAATTTAAGAGTCAGACAGATGCTTAACCAATTGAGCCACTTAAGTGCCCCCAGTTTACATATTTGAAGTCACTTTCATATGATGGAGGTAGTTAGCATTCACTGAACTTTTGCAGTGTGTTGGATACTTTGTATATGCTTTACATATAATAACATTTAATTCTGTCAATAGTTCTTTGATGTGGGTACTATTATCATCCCATTTATAGATGGTCAAAAATTTAAGTAACTTTCTTAAAGTTATAGGGTTACAGGGGGACAAGGCAGGACTCAAATCCAGGTGTTCTGGCCTTAGAACCCACGCTCTTAACCTTTATGTTCTTTTGCTCACAGTGAAGGCTGATTTATCCTTTTTTTTCTTCCAAGTTTTTATTTAAATTCTAGTTAACATATAGTGTCAAATTGGTTTCAGGAGTAGAATTTAGTGATTCATCACGTACATATAACACCCAGTGCTCATCGTAACAAGTGCCCTCTTTAATTCCCATCACCCATTTAGCCCATCCATTCTCCCTCCCTCCATCAACCCTCAGTTTATTCTTTATCGTTAAGAGTCTCTTATGGTTTGCTTCCCTCTTTTTTCCCCCTTCCCTTATGTTCATCTGTTTTGTTTCCTAAATTCCACATATGTGTGAAATCATATGGTATTTGTCTTTCTCTGACTGACTTATGTTGCTCAGCATAATACACTCTACCTCCAACCACGTCATTGCAAATGGCAATTTTTTTCTTTTTGATGGCTGAGTAATATTCCACTATATATTTACACCTCATCTTCTTTCTCCATTCATCAGTTGATGGTTTTTTGGGCTCTTTCCATAGTTTGGCTGTTGTTGGTAGTGCTGCTATAAACATCAGGGTGCATGTGCCCTGAAAGCTGATTTATCTTGAAGGACTGGATCAAAAGTTCTCATTCTTGAGATAGCTCAATGAATGAAAAAAGTTTGTTTTCTCCCCTCTAGATCCTATGTGCCATAAAAATTGGCTTGTTCTGGGGCGCCTGGGTGGCGCAGTCGGTTAAGCGTCCGACTTCAGCCAGGTCACGATCTCGCAGTCTGTGAGTTTGAGCCCCGCGTCGGGCTCTGGGCTGATGGCTCGGAGCCTGGAGCCTGTTTCCGATTCTGTGTCTCCCTCTCTCTCTGCCCCTCCCCCGTTCATGCTCTGTCTCTCTCTGTCCCAAAAATAAATAAACATTGAAAAAAAAATTTTTTTAAATTGGCTTGTTCTTATTCAATTGATTTGAATAAATATTCTTTTCTAAGAAAAATACATGACTGAATGGATGCCTTTTCGGTGGTGTATTGGACAGGTTTATAAGAGCTGATTACTAAATTTTCAGGAATTGTGTGAGCCAGTTATTAAATATAGTGTTAAAAATTACATAAATGTAAATTAAATGAATTATATTTAAAACAAAGGTATTAAATATTCAAAACCCATTACTTCCTAATTACTTAACCACATTTTACTATTATCTATGCTCTTGAGGTTTTTTCTCGATTGTATATATATGTGGAAATATAATGGTATGCTGCTGAGTTCTACATTCAGTAATGCTCATCACTTTGGTACCTTGAAATTAGAATCATATTTATACTATGATTTGGTAAACACGACATATTAGGGTTTTATCCCCAAGGAGCTGACTGTTCAACAGTTATCACAGCACCCCCTTCATTCCTTCTTTAAAACATTTTGCCTTGCTCTTTTCTGGCTGGAACCATGGAGGGTGCAGACGAGAAGGAAAAGAAGGTACTTCCTGTGCCAGAAACCCTTAAGAAAAAGTGAAAGAATTTCTCAGAGTTGAAGATCAAGCGTCTGAGAAAGAAGTTTGCCCAAAAGATGCTTTGAGGGGCAAGGAGCTAAACATTACCACAAGGAATACAGACAGGTGTTCAGAACTGAGATTTGAATGGCTAGGATGGCAAGAAAAGCTGGCAACTTCTTCAGACCTGCAGAACCCAAATTGGCATTTGTCATCAGGATCAGAGATATCAATGGTGTGAGCCCAAAGGTTCGAAAGGTGCTGCTGCTTTTTCGCCTTTCTAGATCTTCAGTCACACCTTTGTTAAGCTCAACAAGGCTTCAGTTAATATGTTATGGATTATGGAACCATATGGAGCATGGCGTTACCCAAACCTGGAGTCAGTGAATGAACTGATCTATGAAGCTCACCTCGTTGAGCTTAACAAAGGTGCCACTGAAGATCCGGCAAAGACAAAGCAGCAGCAGCAGCACCTTTCGAACCTTTGGGCTCACACCATTGATATCTCTCTGATCCTGATGACAAATGCCAATTTGGGTTCTGCAGGTCTGCAGAAGTTGCCAGCTTTTCTTGCCATCCTAGCCATTCGAATCTCAGTTTTGTGCATCTGAGTAGTTACTACTACTAAGGTCACTTTCTTGGTAGTTCTACCTGTCATCTCCATGCTTGGTAACATAGAGCCATTTATGTACTTGAAGGCCAGATCTTCGTATTCTTTTTATTATACTTTTTGTCTTTCCTACTCTTTTCTAGCTTTAATCATATCAGTATTTCTATTTTTTTTTTAATTTTTTTTCAACGTTTATTTATTTTTTGGGACAGAGAGAGACAGAGCATGAACGGGGGAGGGGCAGAGAGAGAGGGAGACACAGAATCAGAAACAGGCTCCAGGCTCTGAGCCATCAGCCCAGAGCCTGACGCGGGGCTCGAACTCACGGACCGCGAGATGGTGACCTGGCTGAAGTCGGACGCTTAACCGACTGCGCCACCCAGGCGCCCCTCAATATTTCTATTTTTAACTGTTTCCCAATTTTTTATTTTCCCTGAAGTTGGAAAACCCCAGAGTAAAGTGCTTCAGATGGCTCATTACTGTAGCTGAATGATATCTGAATTGTCATTTTAATATATCTTTTGAGTAAAAGTATTTATATTGACTGAGACTGACATTTTCTTTACCTTATAAAGAATAAAGTTTTTTTCTGGTATATGAGGAGGCAACAATAATTTTTGTAGGCTCTGTTCCTGGCAGTAGCAAAACAAATACAGAAGAAGGAGAAAAATCTGTGTTTGCTACAGAAACAGTATGCTAAACAAGTAGCAAAAAATATTTGGATCAAATATTTAAAAGCAAAACAAAGGAGAAAATGTTTTCTCACCCATTCAGTTTGAGGAGGATCAATGACTAATTAAATGAAGAATAAAGGAGAAAGCCTTCAGGAACTTTAGGAACAAAATTTATTGGGGAAAAAATAGCCAGAAAGCACTTATAGAGGAGAATATCAGAGCTCTGGTAAGCCAGAAGACTGCTACTTGTTTTAATTTCTCTGAGTGCCTGTTTTCCAACACCTTCGATAGAGAACAGGAAAGAGATGAAGGAAGCAGGTAGTATGAGCATCACCAAAAACTATTTGAAAGTTGAAAGTTGGAAAAGATTAATACAGTAACCATTTAGTAACCATCCTATAATTTTATATTTATAAGGTTGTAAAAATTAACTTATTAAATGCCACTGTGTCATTAAATATTAATGATATAGTATAATAACCAGTGACCAAAATTGACTTATGGGTAGAGTGGTCCTTCAGAGAAGTAAGAGGAATTGCGTACCATCATGTGTGACTGACTTTTGCTCAAACGAGGTATGGGTGCAAGAAAAGCCATTTCTCTTGGCCAGGATTCATATGGTTGCAAGTAAGACTCAGTATAACTTAAGAAAGAGGAAATTTGTTATGAGGATTCAACAGTGAATCTCAGGAAATCCAAAGCCAATAATCGAAGTTGGCCGGGGCTTGTGGAAATAGATGTCAGTGACCTGGAAAGCCACCGGGAACTGTTTTTGTTTTTTTTTTTTTTTTTTCTCTCAGAAGCGATCTCTACCTCTCACAGTCTCTTGCCTTCTCAGCACTTTATGATGTGTTCTTTCTAGTGACTTGTCCCTCTTCCCCATAAAGTATGGCTTGAACATGAGACCCTGTGAACCTGATCAGAATTTCACAGTCTCTAGTGTTTATGTTCCCAGTTTCTCATCTTCCCTATCCCTAAAGGATTAATTGGCATGTTGTTTTGAACCAGGCCACTAGTCACATCTCTGATGATTAGCTGCCCTTAAATCAGTTATCTACACTTGGTCCTGGTCCCATCTGCTGTGGCTGGAATGAGATAGAGTCATACGGTACAGAGAGGGGTCACATTAGGCAAAAGAGGCTGGGGGCTGGCAAGCCCTGGAAACATACTGCGTATTCTGCCTTAATTACAAAATCCAGTTGCCTAAGGCTAAAAGTTGTAGTACATGTGCAGCACATTATTACTAAAGAATATTAGTGAATGTTAAAACCACACGTTAGAATTCTTCCTGATTTACTGCTGCAGTTGTAGACTGTTACAACATCACTTGATATTATATAGATCCTTCTCTAAATCATTCACTCAAATCATAATATGATGACTGCTGGATGTTAGTAGAGATACCTAAGATTAAATTGGGAAAGAAATAGCAAATCATTATCTCTGAATCTCAGACTTTTTCCCCCTTCTGTGGGGCATAGAGATAAAAAAAAAATGAGATCTTTCCAATTGTACTATGCCATTATATCCCAAATATGTTACACTGAGATAACAAAAACAATACAGATCTTACTCAAGTTTCTCATTCAAGTACATGTAACATATAGATCTGGGGATTTTCTCTTCAATATGGACAAATGTGATCATTTTCAAGGAAATCATTATAGATGAATCTAGGCAGAAAAACACAACAACAAAAAAACACAGGCATTTTTATCAGATTTGGAGTGTCCTTATAAGTTGTATAGTTTAGCTCTTTTGGTGAGAGGAGTATGTGAGCAAAGAGCCTTATGATAGGAAACATTAGTCTAATGTAAGTTCCATGAGAACAGGGATTCCAGTTGTTTCAGCACTCAGAACAGTGCCTGGCATAGAATGGGACTTAACAAAAATTTAGAGAGTGAATACTGTTCCTATGATATTTCCCTCCAACTGGATGACAATAAGCAAGATAATTTGTCCCTCTGGATCTCAGTTTATTTGTTAATAAAATGAGATAATTTGGGAGTCATTTTTAAGTATTCAGATTCAATAATTATATGACATGTATTCAAAGTTTAAAAACACTTATTTGTTGAGGCACCTGGGTGGTTCAGCCAGTTGAAACTGCAACTCTTGATTTTGGCTCAGGTCATGATCCCAGGGTTGTGGGATCTGCCACTGAGCATGGAGCCTACTTAAGATTCCCCCTTATCCTCTCACCCCTGCTTTCAACTCTCTCTCAAAAACAAAACTAAACAAAACCCCACAATATACCTATTAGTTAAATGTTTTCTTAAAACTGCATTTTAAACAAGTAAACTCATTTCCTGAGACAAAGACAATATCTTTTATCTTTCTTTTCCTTTCTAATATGATTTAGAGTTTACATATGTGAGTTATTTCAGAAAAGTATATTACTGATAAAAATATTTTTATAGTTAATTTAACCATACAGTTCAGATGCAGGGAAATTGTACCCATATGCTTCTAAAAACTATATTTCAGGGGCGCCTGGGTGGCGCAGTCGGTTAAGCGTCCGACTTCAGCCAGGTCACGATCTCGTGGTCCGTGAGTTCGAGCCCCGCGTCAGGCTCTGGGCTGATGGCTCAGAGCCTGGAGCCTGTTTCCGATTCTGTGTCTCCCTCTCTCTCTGCCCCTCCCCCATTCATGCTCTGTCTCTCTCTGTCTCAAAAATAAATAAACGTTAAAAAAAAAATAAAAAAATAAAAAAACTGTATTTCAACAGTTTTGACTCTAGTGAATTTACCTTTTATATTTTTATTTTAAATGAGTTTTTAATGATTTTCAGTGTTGTTTTTAATGCCCACTGTGTGTAACAAGCTCTTGAATGAAAATGAAGCCTGTTGGTGATTTTTTGAATGGTTCTTTTTTTTTCTTTTTTTTTCTTTTTAAGATTTTTATGCCAATGGAGAGCAAATCTTAAAATCCCTTTGGATTTCATCTCCCAGAGTTAGATACACCTAAACATTTTTGTTTGCAGAATATCATTGCACTTCAAAATTGTCTAACTTGTCCTGAGTTTTATAGTCTCGTCCATCTCCTTCCAAATATATGCCATAGGCAAACTAGATACAGCACATTTCTCCCAGCTGGCAATCACTCTCATGACATAAACAGTTGCAGAGCATTGTGCTGCCCTAAGCAAACTCTGCCTCAGAAGACAAACTGGATTTCCATTAAAATAAGCAAAGTAGAGTGGGTGTCATTTAGGTAGGTAGAGATTTTTTTTTTTTAATGAATAGAACAAAAATGATAACATTTCCAATTTAACCCTATTGAAAATCTTGACACATCTGAACATCTATCTTAAGAAAACCTCTGTGGCATTATTGGAACATCTGCTCTCCAGTGTAGGAGGGAACCAGGTGCTCTCTCTGGTGGCATCATTGATGACATAACAATTCTTTTGATGTGTCCAGTTGTGCAGGGATCTGATGTGTCTGAACCATGTTAGTTATATGTCATGATGTTGTAACAGAAATATTCTGATGACATGGGAATAGTTTTATCTGGGCCATGTTATAACACGTTTCTGGGAGCCATATCTATCCAGGCTACAAGCTGTTTCCTTTATGTAAGTTAAATACTTGGGTAAAAATGACAGTGCTACAATAATGGTTAAAAGGATTTAATGCCTTGAAGGAAATCATGCAGATAAGCCTATCTGTGGGCTAGATTCCTGCCCTCCCCTTCCTGCCAGTTCTCCAGGCTCATCTATGTGGACGCAGATACTACAGGTGAAGAGATTGACTCACTGAGGAATTGTGGGAATTGATGGCTGAAGTTCCATATAAATAGTGTATTACCATTTTCCTCATTCTCTTTTACCTTGTTTATTTCACACCACTTCCTCTACATTTGCCCTGTGACAGGGATCAATGAGAGAGCCTCCTGCGTGTGTTTAGTCTGCATGCTTGCCCAGGTCTGTAACCTTACAGGTTGCATCAGAGGATCATTAGGGCCCAAAGGAAACTGGAGAATTTAGCTTGTTCTCAAAATATACCTACTATAAGATTTTTAAGTGAGATTACCTAAATTAGCTAGTTCTGCCTCCAGATTTTTATAAATTACATGAATTTTCTTTTAAAGAGCCAAATCTCTCCCACTGCAGTTTTTAAGATGGATTCTCTTTTCGGTTTAGTACCAAAAATAATGTAACAATACAGAAAAAAGAATAAACTAAAATTTTCTATAAACCTGCAGTGCTAACATATTTTGGAGGATTTTTTTTCTAAACATGTTTCTGTAGATGTGTACATATACAAATATTCATATAGATATAGAAATGCTTTTCTTACATATATGAGCTTTATTGTATAACCAGCTCTATATAGTTCTCCCCAGTTGTTAGTGAACATTTTCCTATGTCACTAACTATATTTTATAATATTGACATACCCATTCCTCTGCTATTGAGCATTTAGGATGTTTCTATATGTTTGCATTTAAACATAATGAGCATCTTCACTAATACAATTTTAATTCTTATTATCTCTCTTTTCTGGGTGCATTCTGGATTCTTAAACTCAGAATTCATATAATTCGTTAAATGTTTACTTTATTCAAATAAGTGGCAGCCTAGTTAAGAATAATGATCTCCCATCTACAGAGAGCTGTGTACATGTAGATAATTTGAAAAGCTGATTAGGCTACAATTTTTTCCTCAGCATAATCTCACCAGAAATAATAGTAATTAATGCCTTCAGGTGGTCTTAAGTAAAAACTCAGCACTAGGTATTAAAAATGAATGTTGCTAAAAATTTGTACATATATTTTAGACACTATGAGAACTCTTGAATTAATACATAAGATGTGTTGGAACCTCATATTTAGCATGATAGGAAAATAATAGTATAATTCAAAGCAAAATGATTCCTCACAGACATTTTCATTTTCCCCTAAAGGAAAAAAAAAATAAAAAACTAAAAGTTTCCTCTGAAGAAAAAAAAACAAAAAAAAACAAGGATAAACAAAAGGGCCATTTGTTTTTTTTTTTTAAATACGTGTGATTTATATTTTCAATTTCCCTTAAAATATGAAATATTTTGCGTTCTCTGGAAATCATTAGGAAAAAACTTGAATTCAACCTGCTGTCTCAATTCACTGGTTTCTCTAAGGAGGGAGATTGAAAGGAGAACTGGATTGGAAGATTTGCGACCTTGGGCAGTACAGTAACTTTTATGAGAATTTAATGTAAATTACCTAAAAGAGTGCCTGACATATAACCTGCTTTCAATAAATGCTAGCTCCTTTTGCTCATGGTTGGGTTTTTTGTTTGTTTGTTTTGTTTTTTGCTCCTATTTTTAAATGATAATGCAGATTATTTCGAGAGAAAGATTTTTTTAAATAATTTCTTTCCTTGAATGAAAGTGATCAACTAAAACTATGCTGGTAGGTGAATTATTGCCATTTTGCTATAAAGTTATAAACATATAGACAATTTGAGAGACAATAATATATCAAACAGAAATAAAAATTTAAAACCCCAAAGTTAAGCAATTCTCATGTCCCCAGGCGTGCCCTATTTCTTTATGTAGAGTTAATTAGTCAAAAATAATTAAAGCAATAACTTAAATTTGTATAACAATCCATGGTTTCAAATACTGTCATATTTAGTTGGTTTGATCCTCACACAGGCAACCTCACAGAAGTTCATGGAAGGTGAGTGATTGGCCCAAGACCAAACTAAATTAATACTAAAGACAAAAATAGATACATTATTTCTGCTGTCAGTTCTATTAACCATTAAGTAAGGAGAGAAAAGGAAAATCAACTAAAATGATAGATTATCTGTAAGCTAATGGAAGGAAAAAGTTAGCAAAACTGTGTTCTTAAATGGTTTTTAGTGTTAAAAAACAAAAATTGAAAATAAATGAGCCATGTGTGTATCTTAGAAACTAGAAAAAGTGTATCAAAATTAATCAAAGGAAGTTAGGAAGTAGACATTAATAAATATAAAAGCAAGTAGGGGAAAAATCAACAGCTAGTGTTTTTGAGGGGGAAATCTACTAGAAAAGACAGATGCATGACCAACCTGATTAAGGAAAAATTAACAGAAATGCAAATATAAAAATCTGAGTTTAACTAACTTTCCCAAAATAGCTGCTCCTACTGCTTTTCAGACTTCTTAGAAGAACAGAGAATGGTGATCCACTCTCCAATCTTTTTATAAAGTTAGCATGTACTTAATAATATCACACACCTGGTAAAGACACTGTATTCTTTTGCCAAGGCTGTTGTAACACAAACTGAGGTACTTTGAGAAACCTCACAATACTGAGGTATTGTCTCACAGTTTTGGAAGTTAGAATTCTGAATTCGAGGTGTTGGCAGGTGGGTTCCTTCTGAGGGCTGTGAGGGAAGGATCTGTTCCTGGCCTGTCTTTGGTGTGTAGATGTCTGTCTTCTCCCTGTGTCCCTCCACATCATTTCTCTGTATCTATCTGTATCCAGATTTCTCATTCTTATAAAGACACCAGTCAGTCATATGGGATTAGGGTCCATTCTGATGACCTCATTGTAACTCGTTTACCTCTGTAAAGACCCTACCTCCAAATGAGGTCATATTCTGAAATACTGGGGATTCATATCCTCAACATAAGAAGTTGTGGGGGGACATAATTAAAACCACCACAGATGTTCTTTGTCTTTGATTAGTTTGTCATTTGCTTTCATGAGGTTTTCTTAATAAAACTTTGAAGGAGGCCATACCCTTTTATGAAAGTTTTTAAACAAATTACATAACTTTAGAGCTGAAATGGACTGTAGACATATACTGTAACAATACCTTTATTATATTACAGAGTTAACAGGCTCAGCAATATTAGGTGACTTTCCAGTCAGTTACATCTTGGCTTTCTGGTATTACCTCTTGCAAATTCTTTATACCACTAGAGGGCTACATGGAGACTCCAGTCAGTACTGGCCCAGTGTTGGAGTCTGACTTGGGGATGTGGTGCTCCTCTATGTACTTGTTCTTCCTAGTATCGTGCCTTCCTATCAAGCACTACTTGCTTTAGGCTTGGTCAGATGAGCATCTGCCATTGCCTCTGGCTTTTTCTCCTCTGCCTTTACCCAGGTCCATTGGAATATTTATGCAGTTTGGTGTTTGGGTTTGTAAAACTACCCATGGAGAGTTTTGTTCTTACATAGTTTTAATCACCTACGCAATGCCGAAGGTTTATTGTAATTGATTTGGAATCAGAGACTTTTTTTTCAGAAATATATTATTACCACTCACATTTAGGAGTCCTCCAGTGGTGCCATTTTTATTAAATTGCTGTGTACTTGAAGGTGAGATGGTTAGTCATCCGCCAACTAAAAATATTGATACAATAGATCTCTGGTAGTCCCAGATACCTACATTTTTAGCAGAGAATCCTGGTGATTTTTTTTAGGTAATTTTCACACCACACTTTGAACAATAAAAGAAAAAACCTGCTCGAAATCAACACATTGGTCATTCATTTTTAAATAGCTACTACTAGGAATGATTGTTTTATTTTCCAATAATAACATTTTAACAAATCTAAGGATTTTTTTATGTAAGTCACATCATTACTTTATGTATCACTAAGAAAGAAAAAAGTATCAATAAACTATAACACAGAGCCTTAAAGAGAGCTGCTCTGGACTTGTGAATTATTCACACCAGCAACTTGTCACTTTGAAATTTCTGTTCAGAGGCATCTGGCAATTTCTTTTACCTTCAGTTGCATTACTAAGCCTGTGATAAGCAAAACTTTTACACGTACCACAACTTCTTCCCCTTGAGGTTACCTTTCTTACATCCTCTAATGCAGTAGAATGATACTTTCCAAGAAAGTCTGAAATTGCTATCATTCCTCCAATAATAAACATCTGCTTCACTAATAACAAATACAAATGTCACACCTGTTTATATGCCATTTTGTATGCAATCACTTGTATGTTTAAAGACAAATAAAACTGTGGCTCTCAAAGTGTAGGTTTAAAAAATAATTTTTAAATGATAGTTAAATTCAACACATGATAGCACTGAAAAATTCTATCGCTCAACTGAAGAGACCTTATTAACAGCTCTGAACAAGCCATGCACACTCTGAATTGACCATTACAGTTATAGGTGCTGCCTTGTGTATATTTATCATAAGATGTGATTAATTAGAGACACATCCTGACTCAGAGCTGTGAAAATGTGGTAGGCTGTGGGGGAGATCTCAGAATCCATGTAATATGGTAACACAACAATTTACAGTGGGAACTATCCTCATGTTAGATGCTAGGGTAACATAATGAGCTAGAGCGGGGATTCTCCAAGTGTAGTCCTGGGACTAGCAGCATCAGCATCACCTGGGAATTTGTTGTAATTTCTCAGGTTCCACCCTAGAGATACTGAATCAGAAACTCTGGGAATTGGGCTCAGGCGTCTGTTCTAACAAGCCCTCCAGGGAACATGCTCAAGTGTGAGAACCACTAGGTTAGAATAAATGGGAAGTCAAAGGCAGTCAGGAAGGTCTTCTTCCACATTTATAAAGAAATATTTATTAATATAAACACACACACACAGACACACACACACAGACACACAGACACACACACACACACACACACACACACACCTACCTCTTATTGAAAGTTAGTTTACCCAATGTAAGAATTTATATGTGCAATCCTTTAGATGACTACATTCAAATTTGGTATACATTTGGTATACCAAAGGCCTACATTTTAAAATGGCCAATAAAAGGGGAAAAAAGGAAAAAAACAATCATTGGTATGTTTTATTAATTATTATCCTTATCCATCTCTCTCCCTTTGTTCTCTTTGCTCCAAACTCTCCTGTCTTCATGGTCCTTCCCCACTTTCCCTGTATCACCTAGATTCAGAAAAATCTGAAATACCAGTATAGTTCAAAATTTTCTTTTTTACACTATTCTCAGTGTTCTCTCTTCCTCTCCTTTTCCTGTTTGTATCTTTTTACATTAAAAATAATAGTAGCTAGGGCTATAGAAGTTGAATCCCCAAATTAAGGAATAGGGAAATATTGAAACATGAACAAAAACCCATAAAATTTCACTGTCCAAGTATTTAGATTTGAGGAAGGTATAGTTTAATTGCTGTTGTCTGTCATTACAATGTGTAAATGAAATATGTATTATAGGAACACATGGCTAGAATATGTAACACTGGGATGTGTCATTTAATTTTCTATTCTATTTTTATTTATTTTTTAATGTCAGGAATAGAATTTAGTGATTCATCACTTACATATAACACCCAGTGCTCATCCGAACAAGTGTCCTGCTTAATGCCCCTCACCTCTTTAGCCCTTCCCCACACCCAACACCCAGCCAGCAACCCTCAGTTTGTTTTCTGTATTTAAGGGTATCTTATGGTTTGTCTCCCTCTCTGTTTTTATATTATGTTTGCTCTTCTTCCCTTATGTTCATCTGTTTTGTATCTTAAATTCCATATATGAGTGAAATCATATGATATTTGTTTTTCTCTGACTTATTTCACAAAGAATAATACACTCTAGTTCCATCCACATTATTGCAAATGGCAAGATTTCATTCTTTTTAGCTGCCCAGTAATATTCCATTGTAGATATAGATATAGACATAGATATAGATATAGATATAGATATATAGATATAGATATAGATACCATATCTTCTTTATCCATTCATCAGTCAATGGACATTTGGGCTCTTTCCATAGTTTTGCTATTGTTGACAGTGCTGCTATAAACATTGGGGTGCATGTGCCCGTTCAAATCAGCACTCCTGTATCATTTGGATAAATACCTAGTAGTGCAATTGTTGGGTCATAGGGTAGTTCTATTTGTAATTTTTTGAAGAACCTCCATACTGTTCCAGAGTGGCTACACAAATTTGCATTCCCACCAACAGTGCAAAAGTGTTCCTCTTTCTCCACATCTTCACCAGCATCTATTGTAGCCTGAGTTGTTAATTGTATCCATTCTGACAGTTGTGAGGTTTTATCTCATTGTGGTTTTGATTTGTGTTTCCTTGATGATGAGTGATGTTGAGCATCTTTTCATGTGTCTATTAGCCATCTGATATCTTCTTTGGAAAAGTGTCTATTCATGTCCTTTGTCCATTTTTTCACTGGATTATTTGTTTTTTGGATATTGAGTTTGGTAAGTTTCTTTATAGATTTTAGATACTAACCCTTTATCTGATATGTTATTTGCAAATACCCATCCCATTCCACCAGTTGCCTTTTAGTTTTGCTGATTGTTTCCTTCACTGTGCAGAAACATTTTATCTTGATGAGGTCCTAGTAGTTCATGTTTGCTTTTGTTTCCCTTGCCTCTGGAGACATGTCAAGTGAGAAGCTGCTGCAGCCAAGATCAAAGAGGTTGTTGCCTGTTTTCTCCTCTAGGATTTTGATGACTTCCTATCTTGCATTTAGTCTTTCATCCATTTTGATTTGTGTGTGTGTGTGTGTGTGTGTGTGTGTGTGTGTGTGTAGTATAAGAAAGTCGTCCGGGTTTATTTTTCTGCATGTCACTGTACAGTTTTCTGAACACCATTTGCTGAAGAGACTCTTTTCCAATGGATATTCATTCCTGCTTTGTCAAAGATTAGTTGGCCATACATTTATGGGTCTATTTCTGGGTTCTCTATTCTGTTCCACTGACCTATGTGTTTGTTTTATGCCAGTACCATACTGTATTGATGATTACAGCTTTGTAATACAGCTTGAAGTCTGGAATTGTTTTGCCTCAAGCTTTGGCTTCCTTTTTCAGGATTGCCTTGGCTATTCGGGGTCCTTTCTAGTTCCATATATATTACAGGACAGTTTGTTCTAGCTCTGTGAAGAATGTAGGTGTTATTTTGATAGGGATTGCATTGAATATGTAGATTGCTTTGAGTAGTATCAACATTTTAACAATATGGTTTCTTTCAATCCATGAGCATGGAATGTTTTTCCATTTGTGTGTGTGTGTGTGTGTGTGTGTGTCTTCTTCAATTTCTTTCATAAGGTTTCTATAGTTTTCAGTGTATAGACTTTCCACCTCTTTGGTTAGGTTTATTCCCAGGTATTTTATGGTTTTTGGTGCAGTTGTAAATGGGATTGACTCCTTGATTTCTCTTTATGCTGCTTCATTATTGGTGTATAGAAAAGCAACCGATTTTTGTACATTGATTTATGTCCTGTGACTTTACTGAATTCATGGATTGGTTCTAGCAATTTTTTAGTAGGGTATTTTAGGTTTTCCACATAGAGTATCATGTTGTCTACAATGAGTGAAAGTTTGACTTCATCCTTGCCAATTTGGTGCCTTTTCTTTTTTTGCATTGCCTGATTGGTGAGGCTAGGACTTCCAACACTATGTTGAATAACAGTGGTGAGAGTGGACATCCTTGTCTTGTTCCTAACCTTAGGAGGAAAGCTCTCAATTTTTCCTCATTGAGGATGATACTTAGTGGTGGGTCTTTCATATATGGCCTTTCTGATTTTGAGGTATTTTCTTACTTTCCTACTTTCTTGAGGATTTTTATCAAGAAATGATGCTGTATTTTGTCAAATGCTTTTTCTGCATCTATTGAGAGTATCATGTGGTTCTTATCCTTTCTTTTTTCAATGTGATGTCTCACATTGATTTGTGGATACTGAACCAGCCCTGCATCCCAGGAATAAATCCCACTTGATTGTGGTGAATAATTCTTTTGATGCATTGTTGGATCCAGTTTGCTAGTATCTTGTTGAGAATTTTTGCATCCATGTTCATTAGGGAAATCGGTCTGTAGTTTTCCTTTTTAGTGGGGTCCTTGTTTAGTTTTGGAATCAAGGTAATCCTGGCTGTGTAGAATGAGTTTGGAACTTTTCCTTCTATTTCTATTTTTTGGAACAGCTTCAAAATTTTTTAATGTTTTTATTTATTTTTGAGACAGGGAGAGACAGAGCATGATCAGGGGAGGGACAGATAGAGGGAGACACAGAATCTGAAGCAGGCTCCAGGCTCTGAGCTGTCAGCACAGAGCCTGACGCGGGGCTCGAACTCACAGACTGTGAGATCATGACCTGAGCTGAAGTCAGACGCTTAACCGACTAAGCCACCCAGGCACCCCAATTTTTTGGAACAGCTTCAAAAGAATAGGTATTAACTCTTCTTTAAATGTTTGGTTGAATATCCCTGGAAAACCATCCATCCCTGGGCTCTTGATTGTTGGGAGATTTTTGATTAGTGACTCAATTTCTTTACTGGTTATGGATCTGTTCAAATTTTCCCTTTTGCCCTGTTTCAGTTTTGGTAGTTCATATGTTTCTAGGAGTTTGTCCATTCCTTCTAGATTGCCCAATTTTTTGGCATATAATTGCTCATTTTATTCTTTTATTATTATTTGTATTCTTTTTTTAATTCTACTTTTTAATTTCCTCTTTAATTTCTTGGTTAACCCATTCATTCTTTAGTAGGATGTTCTTTAATATTCAAGCATTCATGGTCTTTCCAATTTTTTTTTCTTGTGGTTGATTTCAAGTTTCATAGTGTTGTGATCTGAAAATATACAAGGTATGATCTTGATCTTTTTGTACCTGTTGAGGGCTGATTTGTGACTTAGTATGTGATCTCTTCAGGAGACTGTTCCATGTGCACTCAAGAAGAATGTGTATTCTGCTGCTTTTGGATGAAATGTTCTGGACATATCTGTTAAGTCCATCTAGTCCAGTATGTCATTCAAAGCCATTGTTTCCTTGTTGATTTTCTGCTTAGATGATTTGTCCATTGCTGTAAATAGGGTGTTGAAGTCCCCTACTATAATGGTATTAATATCAATGAGTTTCTTTATGTTTGTGATTAATTGATTTATATATTTGGTGTTCCACCTTAGGGGCATAAATATTTATAATTATTAGGTCTTCTTGGTGGATAGACTACTTAAATATGATATAATGCCCTTCTTCATCTCTTGTTACACTTTATTTTGAAATCTCATTTGTCTGATATAAGTATGACTACTTCAGCTTTCTTCTGATGACCATTAGCATGAGAAATGGTTCTTCTTCCCCTTACTTTCAATCTACAAGTGTCTTTAAGTCTAAAATGAGTCTCTTGCAAGCAGCATATAGATGGGTCTTATTTTCTTATCCATTCTGATACCCTATGTCTTTTGATTGGAGCATTTAGTCTCTTGACATTTAAGTGAGTACTGAAAGATATTAACTTAATGCCATTGTATTGCCTGTTATATTGGTGTTTCTGGTGATATTCTCTGGTCCTTTCTAGTTTTTGTTGCTTTTCATCTTTTTTGTTTCATTTTGTCTTTTCTCCACTCAAATGATCCCCCTTAAAATTTCTTGCAGGGCAGGGCTGGTTTGTGGTCACAAACTCCTTTAGTTTTTGTTTGCCTGGGAAACTCTTTATCTCTATTTTGAATGACAGCCTTGCTGAATAAGGAATTCTTGGCTGCATATTTTTTTTTGATTTAGCATATTGAATATATCTTGCCACTCCTTTCTGGCCTGCTAAGTTTCTATGGATAGGTCTGCTGTGAACCTGATCTGTCTTCCCTTATATGTTAAGGACTTTTTCCCTTGCTGCTTTCATAATTCTTTCCCTGTCTGTGTATTTTGTGAATTTGACTATGATATGCCTTGGTGGTGGTTGGTTTTTGTTGAATCCAATGGGAGTTCTCTGTGCTTCTTCAATTTTGATGTCTGTGTCCTTGCCCAGATTAGGAAATTTTTCTGGTATAATTTGCTCACATAAACCTTCTGCCACTTTTTCTCTTTCTTCATCTTCTGGAACTCCTATGATTCGGATGTTATTCCTTTTTAATAAGTCACTGAGTTCTCTAAGTCTTGAATCATGATCTTTTGTCTTTGTTTCCCTCTTTTTCTTCATTACTCTCCATAATTTTATCTTCTCAGTCTTTGATTTGTTGCTCCTCATTGTCCATCCTTGCCATCGTGGTATTCATTTAAGATTTCATCTTGCTTATAGCATTTTTAATTTCATCCTGACTAGATTTTATTTCTTTTCTCTCTTCATTAAGGAATTCTATGCTGTTTTCAACCCCAGCTAGTATTCTTATTATTGTGGTTCTAAATTCTAGTTCAGACATTTTGCTTATGTCTGTATTGATTAAGTCCCTGGCTGTCATTTCTCTCTGTTCTTTCTTTTGGGATGAATTCCTTCATTTTGTCATTTTGGGGGAAGAAAAAAATAATAAAAATTAAAATTAAAAAAATAAAAACAAAACAAAATATCAAAAGAAGCTAGATCCTAGGTGTGTTTTTGTCTGCTTGTTGAAAGAAGCCTGATAGAAGAGAAAAAATGAGGGGGTGGGAGAAAAAATAATAATAAGATAAAATAAATAAAATTTTCTGTATCTCAGAATGAGGAAGGAAATAAAAGAAAAAAGGGAATAGGAAAAAAGGAAAAAATTAAACAAAAGCAGAAGCAAATAAAATGAACAAATAAATGAACTTGTAAACAGAATGAAACCCAAATGAAGTTATACGCAGTTTCCCCTAGAACTGAAACTGTGGAGCCCTCTAAAGTCCATACACTAAGCAGGTGGAGTAACTTGTGCTGGTCTTCTAGGGGATGCTAGGGGATATGCTTGGAGAGTGCAGTTGGGCGGGGCTTGGTGTAATGGCTGTGTTCTCCACTAGGTGGCGCTGCTTAGCTTACTAGGGTGGATCAGTATGGTGTGCATGTACTTGCACAGGACAGGTGCAAGTGGCTTCACTCAGTTCCCTAGTCTCTGGCACAGGAGTTTCATGCTCTGACAGACCTGCGGTCAAACACCCCTACTTTGTCTCAGGATTCCATCCACTCCTTGTCTCTACCCTGTCCATGTCCAAGCTGTCCACCTGCCAGGCAGCACCTCCCTCCAGAGTTTTACCTCGAGTGCGATTGTTTTTAAAGCCCCATGTGTCAGAGACCCCTGCAGCTTGGACCCACACCAACTCTCTGGGGGAGGGTCTCACTGAGCAATGGCCAGGTGCTGGCTTGCCCTAGAAAGCATTCATGTGATTGCACAGTGGCAGAGGTTCAGAGAATACGGTAAACCACAACAGACAGACAGCACCAGGGTTTGCTGCACGCTGGCATCTTTGTCCCAATACCAGCAAACATGGCTGCTCTTCAGGGGTCCTCTGGGACCTTTTGCACTCCAATAAGGGGAACCACCAGGGACCCCTCAAACCCTGCTGCCTCCTCCTGAGAATTTGCCCTACTTCCTCACCAGAGTACCACCAGGCACTGAGCTCCAAAACTTCACACTCTACGTTCCACTGTTTATAGAATCCTGGTGGATTGAAACCCTCCCCTTTCTCCCTGTCAATGATGTTGGGGAACAGATTTCTTGTTCAGTCTACCCTGAAACTGTTTTCACTCTTTCTGTCTCTTTCTCTCCCACTACATTCAGGGAGAGTGCTTCTCTTGCATGATCCCAAGGTGTCACGCTCCTCCCCTTTCCCTTTCTCTGTTCTCTTTCCACAAAAACAACTCCCTACCCTCTGCAGCTTTTCTCTCCTTGAGTTCACCTCTCTGCATTGCGTACCTGCTGTGTGGTTCAAGTTATGCAGATTGTTGTGTTAATCCTCAGCTCAATTTCCTAGGTGTTCAAAATGGCTTGATGCTGATCTAGCTGCATTTCAGGGACAAGACAAGCTCAGGGCTTCCATGTTCCTCCACCATCTTAACCACCTTTCACCAATACACACAGTTTTTATCTCATTTCTATTTTAGAAAACATAGTCTTAAAAATCACATTCAACTTATTGGCTTTAGTGTTATCTGACATGCTGTGTATTCTTCTGTTGGGCTCAGATATAGATTTTTCTCTTTAAATTGTTAATACACATCTAGTAGAAGAAGAAAAAGAAACAAGATATTCCTTTGTTAAATGTTCATTGCAATATTCTTATTGCTTTAAAACTGTAAGGTTTATTCTCTCAGGAGAAACTGATTTCAGAAATAATTATCTTTGTATTGGAATCAAACAAATAATCCATTGTGGAACTGAAATCACATTGGAGGCCCAAGCTCATAACACCAAGTAATAAGTATATTTGCATTCTATGATCCTTGATTAGTGATATAATTTTAATATTCAGTGCTTCTAAAAACATGCATATTATACAGAGGTTATTTTGTAACACAATTTCTTTTTAGTTTGTAGTGAAATGTATTTTAAATTCTTAGAGAAAAAAAAGAAGGGGAGAAAGAGGACAGTTACATTTTTTAAATATGATCTTATAAGCTTATTTGCATAAGTTTAAATTTTGTTTCTTTGTGAATTCAGTAGAAAATATTACTGGAATTTTAAAGAAACAGCATAATCAATTCAGAATTTACATCTCCAACCCCAGTGAAGTAACCTACTTTTCCATAATTTTTTTTGGCTCTGTATGCTGAGGAGGCAACATCTACTGACAGTGACTGTATTGTTTGTTAGTTTCCACCGAGGTGCACAGTGAGTGAGTGGAGTCTGTCCAGTACTCCAGCAGGCATAGGATACAAGGAAGAGTTTGTGAAGGCTCACACTATCTGTAACAAAACGTGTGGCAGGTTAACGTACTTCTCATCTCTTTATACCTTTGTTACACATAAATTACAGACAGACCGAATTGACTTCTGCTAAGAAACATGCTTCTCGGTAAGTAACATACCTTCCGAATGGTAGATTTGTTCTGAAGTGATAGAAAATATATATAGGGAGGTATACTTGGCTTTGGATGTAATTTTCCAGATTTGTACAGATTTCATATAGTGCTGGGCAATGCCATGATTGGTATTATTTGTCCTACTAGGATTTTAGTTGATGAGGTATGGCACCTTAGAATGATCTTGGACATGTATGTATAAATTAAAGAGGGAGCATGACTAGCATAACTATACTTTTTTCCCTTCCATTAAGATGAGCACAACATTTGGGGGTTTAATTAGTAGTTGTTACAGACAACAGAGTCCATGTGATCTAAGTGTTAACATGACTTCTGGTTTAAAAATATGTTGCACTTCCATATGTTGTTAAAATGCTCTGATATGTCCTCTAGAAAGAGCTGGTTCTACATGATCATTTTATTGATATTTAACATATATGGGAATGCCTAGATTGTCAGTTTTAACATTAGTTTCAAGTAGGAGAACATTGAAAAAGTGAAGTGTTAAGCATATTTTTAGTAGTATTCACAATTATATCTTAAGTGTTATAAAATATTTTTAAATACAGCATTTGCATGCATTAGTCTTAATAGAAATCTGGCAAAACCTTTAATAGAGAATCTGACATAGGGAATCTTTCTCACTTTATAGAATATAATTAAATTAGAATTTCGTTGGAAGCTACATAAACATTTTTAAAATGTTTCATACATTAAAAATGCTTCATTTATTGTCAAGTTAATATTGTGAAACACTGGTTGAATTTTATGCCATGGATTATTTATTTTAAAAACATTTTCTTACTAGAATGTGTCAGTAAGTGTACAATGCATTATGGAATTTTCCAGTTAATAAGGGCTAAACAAACATTTGAAATTTCTAGGAAATTAAGTGAAAACATCTTTTATTGCGATGGTTATACTTTGACCAGTTGTACACATTACTTCACATGTGAGAACAATTTTAGCCTTTACTGGAGTTATTCATTATGTCACTATTTAGGGATGTTTGATACCCATTTGGAACATAGTAAATATAACTAGGTTGGTAGTTTAAAAGATAAATTATATTTGTACTTCATTGTCAGGATGTTTGAATAATTTAAATATTAGTTAAGTCTCCACAGATTAAGCCTAAAATTGATGATGTATTTTAGACGTCAGTTTTTGCTATAATTTCAAGCCTATTTATTATTCTACTTAGTAACAGTATACTGTTATGAAGAAAATACTGGACTAGGAATGAGGTGACACATTTGGTTCCTGGCTCCTCAACACTGCTCCTAACCTCCTCTATAAATCTATAAAATTATTTCGTAGAGTTTTACTTTATTTTTGCTATTCCACTTCTGCCCTCTTAGTTTTTATTATCCTTTCATGTTGGTGGAACTGTATACATGTATAAAATGAATTGGATGTTTTAAAAAGAGCCTTAATTTAATTTAATTTAATTTTAATTCCAGTATAGTAACATACAGTGTTATATTAGTTTCATGTGTACAACATAGCTATTCAGCATTTCCATACATCACTCATCGCTCATCACAAGTACACTCCTTAATCTCCATCACCTATTTCACCCAACCCCCACCCACCTCCCCTCTGGTAACCATCAGTTTGTTTTCCATATTTAAGAATCTGTTTTTTGGTTTGTCGCTCTCTCTCTTTTTCCTTTGCTTATTTGTTTTGTTTCTTAAATTCCACAGATGAGTGAAATCATATGGTATTTGTCTTTCTCTGACTGACTTATTTTGCTTAGCATTATACTCTCTAGCTCCATCCATGTCACTGCACATGGCCAGATTTCATTCTTTTCTATGACTGAACAATATTCCATTGTAAATATATACCATACGTTCTTTATCCATTCGTCTATCGATGGGCACTTGGGCTGCTTCCATAATTTAGTTACTGTAAATAATGCGACATAAGGGTGCATGTATCCCTTTGAATTAGTGTTTTTGTATTTTTTGGATAAATACCCAGTCGTGCAATTACTAAATCATGGGGTAGTTCTATTTTTAACTTTTTGAGGAAACTTCACACTGTTTTCCACAGTGGCTGCACCAGTTTGCATTACCACCAACAGTACAAGAGAGTTCCTTTTTCTCTGCATTTCTCACCAACATGTGTTATTCTTGTATTTTTTATTTTAGAAGGGCCATTCTTTTATATGGGGGCTCCCTTCATATTATAAGGTTCAATGCTATTGATGGGGAATGAGTGATGGAAATAATTTACTATAGTTGACCTGGCTTCTGGAAAGTGCACCTAGGCTTGTGTGAGTAGCCACCATTTTATTTAACATTTACCAATGTTAAATTGGTAAATTTAACCAATGTTACCAATGTTAACATTTACCAATGCATATGTCCTGATACATATGCATATTTTTCATAAGCTTCAAAGTCAGAAAATCCTTACCAATACACATCTTGAAGGTATTTTTTTTAATCCTTCAATTTAAATTATCTAAACAGTAGCTTCTTATATGTAAAATCTCAAAAGATGTTACACACCGTATCCATTACTTCTCCATTTACCCAAGATTTCTCCATCTGACTGGAAAGTAAAAGTTTACAGACTTGAGCCTTTTCTGTCATTTCACTGAGATAATTTCACTATGGCTAAGGTTGCAAAGCATGAGCTTCAGATGACAGGAGTTTGAATTCCTCTACTCTGCCTCTACTTCTGAAAGGTTTCAGGAAAATTGCCCATCCTTTCTAAACTCATTTCCTCTATACAAGTGGATACAACTGTTCATCTCATAGGATTGCTATAAGGATTGAGTAGGTGATATTTATAAATGTAAACTGTGGTACTTGAGCCTTTAAATTGGTGACCAGTAAATGGTAGACAATTACTGTTGTTTTATGAAATTATCAACTCTTGATTTCTATTAGAATTTACCCTTCTCTCTAGGATTGCTGCAACTATATGGGTTTTATGAAGTTATTCACTCCAGTGTTCCAATAAGATGACTGAATTATTTTCCTGTGTGAATTTTGAGTCAACTAGAGCTAACTCTAAATTATAGTCATGAGCTATAATTACTTCAATGGTTAAGACCATTTTGGCCTCTGGGAGTGAAAAGTTGTATTTTATAGTGCATGTGAAAGAAGTATTTGTGAATTCAACTCTGTCTTCTATTCATACCTGGGTTAAAATGAGCCACGGTGTCGAGCTGTTTCTTTGGAACATTACATAAACTTACTTGTTCTTGGCCACATAGCAATTGGGAATATACAAACAGACCTGAAAGGAACCAAACAGCAAATCTTCACAGGCAGGAAACCCAGTATTTACACATTAATCAATAGGGTGATGGTCACTAAGGTGGCTTATGACTAAGATTTCTTGTTCATCATGAATGGGAGCTGGCATTTTCAAGTACTTACTTCATGTTAATGTGTTCAACGGGACTAGACTGAAGCACAATTGTGCCACAGGCATTCCGACCCAGAGCCTCTCTGTTCTCCTTCCTCTGCTCCAGTAGGGAGTGCTTTCACATTCTTCTCATTTTCCCCCATCAAACTGGTTTTTCCATCTTCTATTCACACTAAAATGTACATGGGTTTTGGTGCTTCACCAATATTTTCTATGTATTCATATTTTAACATACAGAAAAACTTTAAGCTAAAAGTCTAAGATCCTAACTCCGTGCAATTTGAAGTAATAGCCAGTGGGTTGGAAGGTTTTGGAGCAACAAAGAAAAACAGATACATCTTTCAGATTATACATCCTCATTACCCTCCAAGGGGCAAAAATGCATTCTAGGGGAAAAAAAATCTTAACTCTTCTTATGTATAAAGCACAGATCTACATATAGTCTGTATGCACAGATATACATATAGTATGTGGTATATCTGTGGTATTAAATTTTTGTGGGTAGGGTGATTAAGAAAAAGTGTCAAGAAGACCCCTTGGGGGTGGGGGAAGATGATGAAAAAAGTTGAGAAATGCTGCTGTAGATGAGAATTTTAAAGGACTCTTAAGCCTGTTGAGTAAGAATTCTACTGAATTTGTGCTAAATATTTTCAGTATGAAGTAACATACTTCCAACTTAATACTTACATTGAAAAACAGTATTTATGTTCTAATAAGTCAAATATGCTCACTTGTTGTACCTTTTACTCTTTAATTATAAGAGTAAATAAAGGAGAAAGACTTAAGAACGAGAGGTACTTAAATTTGAATTCCACCTCCTCTCTTATTTGTTTTGTGACCCTTGGCAGATCACTTACCCTCTTTAGGCATCATTCTTTTTGTCTTTAGTTTACCTGGGGATCATTGTGTCCACATTTCTATAACGTCAACATTGTGTATCATAAGTATTAATCAAAATAATGTACATAAAACCTTCTACACCTTGCCTAGTACATTATAAGTGGATGCCAATTACTAGCTATAATTCTTTGTGTTGTACCTTTCTGTCAGTTACTTTCTTAAAATTATCATAGAAAAAAAAGATTTAAATTTGGGAGATAAAAGTATTGTTACCCATAAAATACAGAAGTTTCTCTAGGAAATATGTTAATATTGTCCATAAAGAGAAAGATAAATTTCAGGTTTCCTTTAAGCCAGTAACCATACTTATTGACATAAATCAAAACCAGATGAAATCTACAGGGCATCTGGCTGGCTCAGTCAGAAGAGCATGCAACTTTTGATCTCTGGGTGAGCCCCACATTGGGTGTAGAGATTACCAAAAATGAATAAACTTAAGTTAAAAAGACAGATAAAATCTAAATTAAACTCTTTTTGGTCAGAGGCAGTCCTCTGCTAAATTAAACTTTTAACATATCTAGTTGCTAATGTAGCCTGTTAATGTAGAATGATTCATTTTTCTGGCAGTTTTGTTGAAATATGTTTTATTTAAATTCTATTCAGCTGTGAAGTCATTATTTTATTTCCCCTAGTACCATGAGAACTCAGTATCCTTTGGAATTGATGTCTGTTTATGACATCACTTTTGCCAGTAATGTCATCATTTCCTGTCTCTGTATAGATAATATTTGCTTTTAGGTATTCACCAACATGTATTGATTTGTAGGCTAGAAAAGTTAATTGAAAGGAAGTAGTGCGAATCAGCTGGTATTTCAAGTTTGAAAATTCAAGTGAAGTGGAGTGAAATTCGGTATTGATACAACTCTTGAGGATTCATGTGAAATTGGGTGAATTTTAGTACCGATACAACTTTGGGGAAGATTATATTTGTTGTTTTTTTTTTAAAGAAGTGCCCTTAATTCTGTCTCTCCCCACTCCTTCACAAGTGATTGCTCTGCTTTTGTGATAAATATTAAAACTCTAAACTACTGAATATTCCCTGGTTATTGATTTTTTTTAATTTTGTAAGATTAAATACTCTACAGATGAAAATCCAATGGAGAAGGAAGAGTGCTTTCATTGTAAGGATTGTGATGTGGCAAAACAGAATAAATGAGCAACTCTGAAATGCATGACATCCCTCCTTGCCTTTTCAGCTTATCTTCTTTTTAGGTACTTTATCTTATCAACATTGCTTCCCTTTTTCTGATAGAAGTCCTTTAATAACAAATAACCATGGAGTAGTGTTCTCCATCCCAGAGTTTGGCTTTGAGAGCAGAAAATAGGAGCTTGAGGAGCAGAATTAAGAGAATGCTATGGATAAACAACATGCTTATCCAGCAGAAATGGCCCACAAATAGTGGAATTCAGAAAGCAACAAGGATCCAATTATTTAATACTCTTCCAAGCTCTCCAGGGAGCTGAGAGAGCAGAATTTCACAAGGTAGACAGATGTCACATTTCAAAAGCATATTAGAAATCAAAGAACCTTATTTGAAATAAAATATATTGGCTCAGATTCTGTCTCTATATGCTTCAAAAATCATACTCCAAAAGGATTTGGGGGAGAATTTTTGACTTCATAAAGTCATTGGGCTGCAAAGTTGGATTAAGAATAAGAATACATATCTCTACTAAATGACACCCTGGAAGTTCTGGTGTATACTAGATATTCTCTCACCCATACAGAATCATCTCATGTCTACTTGCTGCCATTTCACTGGAAGAATCTGAAAGTTTTCAAGATATTAGGAGACAAATGTTTCAGCAGAAATGGTGAGATTTGTAAGATAGCCCCTTTCAGGACTAACCAGTGAAAGCTTTTCCCCAAATCTGGAAATCTAAAAGTGTCACCCCCTAGAGGTTAGAGTAACCTTCACAGACTTGGAACTACAGCATGATGAGAAATTAATATGGTACTTTTCATCATCCCTATTTCACTTAAGACGGACAAAGTGACCTAACCAAAACACATCATCTAGGAAAATTGGAATTAGAACCCAATTCACTACTTCTTTCTATTCATTCACTGTGCTTCTTTCTCTTTCAGGTAGGTAGACAAGAGACCTGGCCCAGGTGACAGGCCACTATATATGTGGCACACTTGTATATATGTGTGCTGGAAGGTCATGCAACGCCCCCTACTCCATCCCTTAATTCTGTATGCATCTCTCAGTCACCAAATACAAGGTCTTCCTCTGTAGTATACTTGAAAATTTGTGGAGCCAGACCAATGACTTTTTTCTGTTAAAATTGTTTTTGCCTCCTCTCACCCATGTGCATTTCTCTGTTTCTTTCTACAGAAATATTTCAAAATAATTCAGAGAAGCATCGCCAATTATTTTTCATCCCTTTAGAAAGATTAAAGTGTCCTTGACTGATGTGGGCCAGTCACTAGCCAGTCTGTACTTGCTCACCAGCCTGGGTATTACTGAAACAAGAGCATGTTGCCGCTGCTGGCCACATATTATCCTTGGCTTTTCCTTCTTTACCACTTTCTTGAGGCTTGTAGGTCACTTTCCTGTGGATGGAAGAAATAGAGATGGATTGGTTTGATAAATGACCTGTGCCTGATATATTGGTTTTAAGTCTCATACAAAGTGAGAAGGACCTGACTATTCTAGGTGGGTCAAACAGTTTGATTGAAAGCATAATCAGCTGGGTTTTTCAAAGAGAGTATAATGAGGGATGTTTGCGGTGGTATGGTAAGTTTGAAGGGAGTCACCGATAGATGTCATCGTTCCTACTGACCCACCACAAACTCTTTCATTCCTGAAGAAGAAAGGAGAGGGAGTTAATGGAGGTGTCTAAATTTGGTGAGAGCTGAAATTGGAGGCTGTAAAGGATAGTACTCAACAAAAGCTGTTTTCATAGGCAAGATGTCACTGCCAAATGCAGACAAGGAAGAAGACTGAAAGGAATATTCCAGCTTCTCCCTTCTTCCCATACAGAATGGGCAAAGAATCTGGGATGAGCAAGGATCTGGGAGCAAACAGAGAACAACCAGCACGCATGGTCTCCTGAACTTATTTCAAAACACCTTTCCCATCCAGGATTTAATTTGAACAATAACTAATGGAAGTGTTCCTTTAATGCATCATATTCCTCTGTGTTTTTTTTTAATGTTCTAGACATTTTAAAATTTTAACTCAGAATTCTTAATGCAAATGTTAATTGTTGAACTATGTAGTGGTAATCCACAGAGTCTAGTGAGGGGTTGGGATCTGTTTGCTTCTAAAAGAAATGGTTCCATCGCTTCTCGGCCTTTTGGCTAAGATCAAGTGTAAAAGAAATGGTTCCAACTTGGGGTGCCTGGGTGTCTCAGTCAGTTAAGTGTCTGCCTCTTGATTTCAGCTCAGGTTCATGACATGATCTCACTGTTCACGAGTTTGAGCCCTGTGTTGGGCTCTACATTGATAACACGGAGCCTGCTTGGGATTCTCTGCCTCTCTCTCTCTCTCTTTCTCTCAAAAATTAGTAAATAAAAATTTACTTAAAAAAAAAAGAATGGTTCCGACTTGCCATACTTCTTCATTTTTGACCATGCGTTTTTATGGTCTGCTGGTATTCTGTGACATTGACTGGCAGGTGTCGCAGCTGTACATGTCTATAGCAACTCTAGCACCGAGTTCTGAATTCAACTATTTTCATTTCTCTGTTCATTTAGAAAAGGCATAACCATCACTGTAGTCATTTGCCCAACACATTTTTATTGATCATCTATTCTGCGCAGTAAAGGCCCTGAGAAAATTGAGGTAAGCAAAGAGAAAATCCTCCTGCCCTTAAGGAGTTTATGTCTTAAGTTTTTTCTAAGCTAGACTTTGAGACCTCAAGGACTCTCTTAAGGATCTTTAATCTTCTGATGCTTTTCTGAGAGGTGGGAGTGGGGGTGGGCAGAGGCACATTTTCTGGACCTTAGCTGAATTCTGAACTGTCAAGATTACTAAATAAATATATGAGGTATTCATGTTACTCTATTTAGTATCATTGTTGTCAGTCACTCAAAAAATTGTTTCTGAGTATTTATTATATGCTTGTATGTGTAGCGATTGAGAAATTAATAAAATATGTTAGTGTTTGGGGTACTGTTCATCTAGTTGGGAAGCAGATATGCAAATTACAAAGGCTGAGTGTCAAGGTCTATGGGTCCAGCAAATGATTCCATTGTTAGGATGAGAGTGACTATGAGAGTTACAGTAATAACCATAGCGCCCAATTTCCTGGCTGCTCAGGCAAGCAGTTTAAAGCCTCGCTGTTAGTAATGTGTTGCTTTTATTTAATAGAAGTTCCATAAGTACTTACTTGTAAAAGTAGTGTTTCCCAGAATCCTACTGGCAGACTGTTCAACTCTCTGAAACACACATGAAACAGTTCCAAGCTCAATGTTAATACTAGGGATAAACCACATGATTCTCAATTAGGGGATTCAGTAGAATTATGGTTTTAAAGATCATTGAACATGTACCTTATACTAGTAGTATAGACCTGGACTCTGGAAAAATGCTCACTGAAACTATGAAAACTGAAACCACACAATCATGAAAAAGTTGTCCTAATAGTGGTAGGCATTATTTATGTATCTGAGCAGTTGCAACTATGGACTCTACTACTACCTATAAAGTCATAGCCGTTGTTATATATCCAAAGCTATGAGAAATGCTTGGTCTAAGCCAGAGTTGGGTAATCACATGATATGCTGAAAGGAAGCTCAATAATCCTAGTTTTTGTCGAACTAAGACTAAAACTTTTCTCTGATAGTACATTTTTGGCATGCTCAATGAAGCTCTGTCTTTCTAAACAATAGGAAGAAACACTCCTATGGAATGTATTTTTTATTTCTTCCTGACTCTTTTTTTCCTTATTTTTTTCTTTTTTTAAGTTTCATTAATTTATTTTATGAGAGAGAGAGAAAAAAAAAAAGCATGAGTTGGGAAGAGGCAGAGAGAGAGAGAGAGAGAGAAAGAGAGAAAGAGAATCCCAAGCAGACTCCACACTGTCAGTGCAGAGCCTGATGTGGGGCTTGAACCCACGAACCATGAGATCATGACCTGAGCTGAAGTTGGACACTTAACTGACTGAGCCACCCAGGTGCTCCTCCCTTATTTTTTTTCTACAAAGAGGTGTCCCTGATAAAGAAAAGAGAAACTAATATTAGCCACTTTCCCTGAGGACAATAATCTTCTTTAAGTTTTCCACAATATCCACAGTGATTGGGTTCACACCTTAGCTGCTACTTTAACACCAATCCATACACGCGTTGTGATGCTATAGGTTTACCACCAAGGACCTAGGAAGCCTTTACAGAGCAACATTGACATCCTTTACCAAGTTATACATCATATTTGGAGTTCTCACAAAAAAACTTAGTCTCAGAGACTGTCTTATTGGAATTTTGCTCATTCATTCATTATAGTAAAAGAGATTGAGTGGCTTATGTACTGTATAATATAGTATGTCCATGAGGCTGGAAAAAATATAAACTTATTTTTATACTGTGTGTTAGCTATATTTTATAATATTTTGTTTGGTGTACTTTTCTTCAGCCTCCAGACACATTTTAGGTGAAGTACTTCTAAATGCAAAGCAATATGTCCAATTATTAATCTAAAAAAGTACAACACATATCTTATTTTACCCATGTTTCTAGACTTTTTGGACACTGTTAGTATATATGTTTAGTAACTGCATTTTTTCCAGATTAACCACTAGATACATTGCTTTACATTTAGAAATTTTTTTATCTGAAAATACATTCTGGAACATACTGTTTCAAAATATAATTTACATATTGTTTAAAAATAAGTTTATCCCTAGAAATGCCAAATAATCATATTGTACACCTGAAACTAATATAATGTTACGTGTCAATTATATCTCAAAAAAAATAGCTTACTCTATGTTAGTTACCTAACTTTACAGACAACGTGTTTAATTTGACCCTTTTTTAAAAAGTCACTTTAAAAAAAAAGTTTATTTATTTTCTGAGAGAGAGAGGGAAAGAGAGAATGAGAGAGAGAGAAAGAGAGAGAGAGAGAGAGAGAGAGAGAGAGAGAGAGAATCCCAAGCAGGTTCCACACTGTCAGCCCAGAGCCTGACATGGGGCTTGAACTCATAAACCCTGAGATCATGACCTGAGCCAAAATTGAGTCAGACGCTTAACCAACTAAGCCCCCCAGGCGCCCCTTAATTTGACCTTTTTGTCAGATTTTCTTCAAATGGTAAAAAAAAATCTTGGGAGAAAACATGCATCCTGAAGATATTAAAGTGAGAATTACTTAAGCAAGTCAATGTGTTTTTCCTATATATGCAGTTAAATTAATGTATGTCTTTGTGTTTTCATCCTTGAGTAATGTCAGTGACAAAGGGGAATCAACAATTGGCATTATTTCCAAATGTTTGCCATTTTGATACTGATAACTATTATGCTGATTTTTGCCTTAATCAATTTTTCCCTTGTTCAGGGTATGACTGTATCAATTGTCTAGTAGATTTAATGCCGCTTAGCTGTCTAATAAGACAGGGAAATGTTTAGCTATCAGTCAGCCAGGTCTTATGCTGTGACACATGGATTCAAAGAAAATTCATAATGTTAGGTAGATAACCACAAAAGACTTTTGTGTCTTGGTTTCTCACCTCCCTACCTTATTGATTTGCTTTTTTCTACTTCTGATAAAGACAGTGAATTATCCATTGTGTATGGAATAAATGTGAGTTACTGATATAGCCAAATGACTGAAAAAGGCAAAGTGCTGCTTTCAAAATGACAGTTCGTTATAGGATTCCTTTTTCAACAATAATCCCACAGCCTGTGCACCAAGCCCAAGCATGAAGGATATCATGTTACCCTTTCAGCACTTACCAATATATTTATTACTTGGGCTTTTATTTATCTTCAAGCATCCCTTATCTTGAATAACGCATGGCACCTTCTCTCACCAATGCTCATTTTTTGTGTTCATCCCTGAATATAGAAACCCTATTTATCAAGCAAAAGTTTTCCATAGACCAATGTTCTAAACATGGATATCACATGGGAATCACAATTTATTTCTCTCTTTCATACTTTAAACATCCTCCCTTCTTCAAAAACATATTACTTAACATGCAATCTTTCCAAGTGAAATCTCTCACTCTGCTTTTGTGGTCTTCTAGAATCTTCAGAGAAGAACTTTGTTACATTGAGTATAGACAACATATTACAGACATGACAAGACTCACAGGTCTTCTATGCCTCAAAAAGAAAACAATGATGAAATCATATAGCTGTGAAATGGTTATGTATATGAATTAGTGGCTCATGCATTTATTCAATAATATGTAATTATTGCCTCCTTCGTACCAGGCTCTGTGCTAAGCACTGGGTCTCCAGGGATGATGTTTCTTTTCTCCCAGCCCGGAAAAGTGGAGAGGAAGGATACTTGTATTGGGAGATGCAAATAGATATCATGATTGGAATTATGTTTTAAAATTTTACTTTGTACTGATTTTATTTTATTAAGCTTAACTTAAAAATGTTTAAACTAAAATATAACATGGGAAAACTTAAGAATATAGAAAGATATGTAATTAAAAGTAAAATTTTTCTTTCCTCTCCCCCAAGTCCTTAATCCTCTTTCCTCCAAACAAACTTTGCTAACAGATTTTATGTTTTGTTGCAGAGTAAAACAAAACAAAAAACTAAAACAAAACATACATAGACACACAAACACATGTACATATATATGTTTGCAGGCACACAAATAGTAGCATATGGTATATTCTGTACTTTCATATTTTCACTTAGTATTTTATCTGGTGTATATCTTGTTTATCTGGTATACCTTTCCATAGAAGGACTAAAATTTTTGATAAAATCAAATGTTAGGAAAGATGTAATATTATATCAAGAACATTTATTTTTCTGAGTGAGTTTCCTATTACCTAAGAATATCTTAGTATTTACTTTTTATAAACAAGTCAGTAAACTAGAATAAAATCAATATAGTTGGGCAGTTAACATAGATGAATTCCTACCTCTTCTCTTTGGACATCATTCAGGTTTTAACAGTTGTCTTAATAGTTAAGAGATCTATTTATAGTAAAGCAATCTGTTTCAAAATCTCTCATTTCATTTAGTTACTATGTCTGGTTAGTTTCCTGTAGTTGGAATAGTTTGCCAGTGGTTTCTCTCTCTGTGTTTTTTTTTTTTTAATTTTCATGATCTTGACTCTTGAAAATTAGTAGGCCAATTTGGATTTATTTCATGTTTCCTCCTGATTAACCTTAGGTTATAAATTGTGGACAGGAATGATATGAAATCGATGCTACATTCCTCTGATTGAATCCTGCAAGGTCTCAGGTGATTTTAATTTCTCTTATTGGTGATGATGTTCACTTTGATTACTTTATAAAGTTGGTGTTTTCCCAGCTTTTCAACCATAGAGTTACTCTTTTATTTCCCCTTACAAGTAGTAAGCATTTTGTAGGGAGTTACTTTGAAACCATAAAAATATCCTATTCCTCATTAGTTTCTCCACTAGTTTATTTCTATCTGCATAGATCATAGTTTTCCATTTTATACATTTTTTTTTCAATTTTTAAAAAAGTTTTATTTATTTATTTTAAGAGAGAGAGAGAGAGAGCAAGAGCAGGGGAGGGGCAGAGAGAGGGAGAGAGAATCCCAAGCAGGTTCCATGCTGTCAGTACAGACCCTGATGCAGGGCTCAAACCCACAAACCGTGAGATCATGACCTGATCTGAACTTAAGAGTCAGACACTTAACAGACTGAGCTACATGTGCTCCTCCTATTTTGTTTATTGAGTTATAATGCTGTTAGCACTTTTTTGGCTTTTTTATGTAGGCAGTCCTTAACTTATGAGATTTATGTACATACTCTGTAGACATAAATATCCTGTTCTGTTTTCCCCCATCCCTGGGATCTTCTCAGCCACATACCTACTCTTTTTTGTCTTTGGTATAGCTGCTATTGAAGGAAACCTTACTTCAGTACCACAGCCATAAAGCAGGAGATTATGGCTTTCTGATCACCTCTTGATGATTTGGAGCTTAGTGATCTGTAAGTCTTAAGACTTAGCTGTATGGTATGCAGGTCAGGAGCCAGGGGGCTCTAGACAGGTCTGAGCAGCTCCAGGCTAGAAGCTTCAGGTTGGACATGGCTTGGCTTGGCTTTAAGATTAAAGGGGCTTTAGGGACCTGTATAGAAATTTCTACAAAGAAGATATACAAAAGGACAACAGGTACATGAAAAGATGCTCAACATCACTAGTCATTAGGGAAATATAAGTTAAAACCATAATGATATGTCACTTCAAACTTTTTTAATTGCCATCATCAAAAAGACAAGAGGCTGGGGCGCCTGGGTGGCGCAGTCGGTTAAGCGTCCGACTTCAGCCAGGTCACGATCTCGCGGTCCGTGAGTTCGAGCCCCGCGTCGGGCTCTGGGCTGATGGCTCAGAGCCTGGAGCCTGTTTCCGATTCTGTGTCTCCCTCTCTCTCTGCCCCTCCCCCGTTCATGCTCTGTCTCTCTCTGTCCCAAAAATAAATAAACGTTGAAAAAAAAAATTAAAAAAAAAAAAAAGACAAGAGGCAAATGCTAGCATGGATGAGAAGAAAAGTGACCCCTTATGCACTGTTGGTGGGACTGTAACTTGATACAACCACTATGGAAAATAGTATGGAGGATCTTCAAAAGACTAAAAAGAATTACCATGTCATCCGAGAATTTCACTTTTGGGAATATATCCAAAGGAAACAAAACATACTCAAAGAGATATCTGCACCCCATCCTCATGTTTATAGAACATCATTTACAAAGAGCCAAGACATAAAACAACTGAAGAGGTCAAAAGTACAAACTTCCACTTATAAGATATATAAAAACTAGGGATATAATGTACATCATGACTACTAGAGCTAACACTGCTGTGTGATATAAGGGAAAGCTGTTAAGAGAGTATCCTATGAGTTCTCATCATAAGAAGAAAATTTTTTTTTCCTTTTTTCTTTTTATTGTATCTCTATAAGAAGATAGATGTTAGCTGAACCTACTGTGGTAATCATTTCACAATATATGTAAATCAAACCGTCTTGCTGTATGCCTTAAATTTATACAGTGATGTATGTCAACTATTTTTCCATGAAACTGGGGAAAAATAATGTAACAGCATCCACATATGGAAATCTACTTGACAATTCTTTAAAATAAATGCATTTTATTGAGAAAAATATATATATAAAGTCATCTGGGAAGAAACCAATAAATATAGATTCTAAGAATTGAGGAAACAAAGATGTCTTCACACATGTAGACGGAAAAAAAAGAAAGGAAAAGAAAAAAGGAAAGAAAGAAAGGCATCTTGGGGTTCAGGGAACTTAAGCATTCTAGACTATTTATAGGGACTTCAGCCACATTACGGTTTCCTAGGCTCTTTTGTGCTAACTAGGAAACCTGATCAGTTTTCTCTGGGGAATATTCCAGACTATAGCAGAAACTCACAGTTGTTAGCATTCTATTCACATATAGATAAAATGTAATATGGGAAATTTGAATTTCTGGAAGCTAGGACAAGTTTATATCAGCCTTACCTGGAGGGCAAGCAGTCTTCTCCTGTCTAAAAGTCAAAGCCATTGGGGCAGCTGGGTGGCTCAGTCAGTTAAGTGTCCAACTTCAGCTCAGGTCATGATCTCACGGCTAATGGGTTCAAGCCCTGCATCAGGCTCTGTGCTGACAGCTCAGAGCCTGGAACCTGCTTTGGATTCTGTGTCTCCCTCTCTCTGCCCCTCCCTCACTCATGGTCTGTTTCTCTCTGTCTCTCTGTCTCTCTCTCAGAAATGAATAAACATTAAAAAAAAGTCAAAGCTGTGACATCTGACACTAACAACTAAAAAAAAATGTATGAAATTTTAATTGCTAAAGGTTTTCTGCTTCTAGGTTACAGCTTTGCTTTTATCTATAATTATATTAAAATGGTATATTCATTGAAATCTTCTTCTCAAAGGAAGATATTCCTGGCCATTCTAAAAAAAATTCAATAAAAAATATTTTAAAACCATAATAATAATGAACTCAATGACACTCACCTACTAACCTTATGGTAATCTGTTTATCTGTGACATTTAAACTAGGAATATATTTTGTTAATGTATTTCCTTCACAAATTGGAGATTGTGATGTTGTCTTGGCACAGTAGCCTGTATTTCATTACACTTTTACTACAGTGCCAAGGCCAAAGGTCTTCGGTGTCACAGGGAGCAAGTCAGGTTTATATTGGGGTCCTCAGCTGAAGACTCAGACTGTAAGCAGGAGTTCATTTAGCCATCCATTTCTTCAGTGGATATTTATTGAGCACTACTTGTGCCCAACACACTGTTAAGTGTGTAACGAGACACAGAGTCGAATACAACATCAGATTTGCATGTTTAAAGGATCCCTGTAGCAGCATTGTGCAGGATGGAATATAGGAGCGAGGCAGAGACAGGAAAGCAGGCTAGAAAACATTGCAGTGTTTTCGCTATCAGGGGCAAGATGCCGATATGTGGTGAAGGCAGTGGAACAGACCAGATGGAACAGATTAGACCTAATGTGGTTCTTAAATAAACCCCAAGGGTTATGATTCCCTTTAATAATCAAATGAAAACCTTTGGTCTCCTCTACAGAGAGAAGATGTACATGGATGTGTATACAAGTACAGTTTCATAAGGCCTACCCTTCTGAGTCCCCTTCCTAAAGGGGCACAGGTCTGGCCCTGCAGGTCTCCAGAGACACCTGTCTGTAGTCCCTGCTCTACTATACTCCAAGAAGGGGAAGTACACGTCCAGCTGGGCTGATGAGAAGGCTCTGTAGAAGAGGTGGAACCTGAACTAGGGCTTATAGGAAGAGGGGGCTTCAACAGGTCAGGATGGAGAAGCCACTTCAGAGGGCATCAGCAGTCTCTAGGCTTTTGGCACTTTGTGGATCCTCATGAACTGTTTGGGGAACCACAAAGCTTGAGTCTCAAGAGTAACTGCTACTCAAGGGCAGGGGAGTGGGTGGCACCTGGGTGGCTCAGTCAGTTGAGCTTCTGACTTTAGCTCAGGTCATGATCTCCCAGGTCACTGGGTTCTGTCTTGACAACTCAGAGCCTGAAGCCTCCTTTGGAGTCTGAGTCACCCTCTCTCTCTGCCCCTCCCCCACTTGTGCTCTCTCTCTCTCAAAAATAAATAAACAAAAAAAATTTTTTTTAAAGAGTAACTGTAGGGACGCCTGGGTGGCTCAGTCATTTAGGCATCCAACTTCAGCTCAGGTCATGATTTCATGGTTCATGGGTTCGAGCCCTGCGTCGCCCTCTATGCTGACAACTCAGAGCCTGGAGCCTGCTTCGGATTCTGTGTCTCCCTCTCTCTTGCCCCTCCCCAGATTGCTCGCTCTCTCTCTCTCTCTCTCTCTCTCTCTCTCACACACACACACACACACACACACACATAAATAAACATTTAAAAAGGCGGGGGGCGGGGCGGGTAACTGCTTCTCAGGGACTCTCTCAAAACTCTCCCTGTTATGTGATGGTGCATATGAAACCCTTAGCAGTTTGTCTGACACATAGACCTCAGTCAGTATTAGTTCTTATTATTACTAAGTACATCAAATACATAAAAGATAGTGAGATGTGCTGATGTTTTCCCAGATTGATAGAAGGTTATTTGACAGTGATGGCTTTCTTGTATCAGCAGTCCAAGAATTAGGAATAAAGACCAGATGAGAATAAGCCCTGAGAAGGTCAGCGTTCCTCAACCATTCTGTCAGAGTTTCTCCTTCTTAAGCTTGCGTGCACACTGCACGCCTCCTAGAAGTTACAGAAGTTGTCCGGATGCTCTGCTGAGCCAGAGTGAAGTCATACGGTTCTCCCATTTGCTTTGTAAGTCTAATAAGGTGGTGATATGGTGTGCGACCATAGTATTTTAATATTTTCCACCAAACTCCTACCATTAAAAATTCTGATGTCTCATTCTCTGACGAATTGCACACAAGACTGACACTGCCTCAAATGAAAGCATCCGCTTGCCAATAAATAATAATGAGAAATTAAGTGCAGTTTTTTACACTTTTTTAAAAATTTTACAACAAACTTTTAAAAAAATCACGTGGTCTTTGTAAGATGTAACAGAATTTAAGTCTGTTATATCCTATGTTAAGGTTTCAAACACACTATGATAGGAAAGATGCCAAAAAGGATGATTTGGGGGAAAATAGGAGATCTAGAGTATGATGGAGTCCATGAATCATGAGCAGGTTTGTTTGATTAGATGATGGTCTTAGACTTCATGTTTTATTTTAGTCTAATGTTCCAGTCCTGTTACCCATAATCCAAGAAATGATAGGAATACATAGTTGCCAAAATTACCTTTGAAGAATTTGACATCTTGATTTGAATTTCCACAGTGAGAGTAAATCTTTGATCACAAATTGTTTAAAATAGAAAATTCTTCAAAAGTGAGTTTCAAAAGATTTGTGACTTACAGGATATAGGATAAAAGGAAGTTTTCCTGTTACATCTATTTTTAGTAAATACTGGGCCTTGATAACTTACACGCAGAGCTTGCTTCACACAGTGGCTGCACGCATTCCTTTTGTGGTCTGACTATGAGCTATGTGATCTCAAAATGATATGACCTCACTGGTAGGGTTTTTCTGAGATTCAAATGAGAGAACTGAGTACAGATAGATCTTGGCACAAGGCATGGATATAGCAATCACAAGTTAACGGCTATCAGTACCTTCATCAAACTCTGGCAGTACTGACAAATAGAACTTCACGGTATCGTGGACAGTGATGATTGAATGGATTATATTTGCTTTCCTATGGTTAGAAGCAGGACTGGAAGCAAACTTCAGGATTTGAGCTTCCCCTTTATCTTCACAAGACTAGCAGTTCCCAAATGTGACTGAACTTCAGTATCATCAGGGGAAATATTTGGGGGTTTGTTTATCTACAAATGTAGAATCTAATCAAAGAATCAAATTAAGGGGCTTGAAAATGGCACTCAGGATTTTGAATTTCCTACATGTATATAGCTAACATTTATTGTGTATCTTCTGTGAGCTAACATTGTGCTGTATGATTTTTTTCTTTTAACACAGTAAAATGGGCTGTTTTTATTGTTCTAGGAATTTTCATATATATGTAGATTTATATAAGTACAATCACAATTCAGTTTTGTAACCCTAAAAATTTCCTTTGTGCTGTGCCGTTCAATTCATAGCTCAATCACACAGAGCCTTTTTTTTTTTGAGACAACCATGATACTACTGTGGACAGAAAATGTGCTTTTTTATGTGTACTTTCCATTTTGTCACATAGAATATTCAGCAGATGTTTATTGAAGGGTTGACTTAATGAAATTAAACATTTTTATTGCATTTTAAAAGCCATTCTTAAGATTAAAAATAAAATTTTTAACTGAGTATTAGTGGTAAAGGCAAGTACTGATGCTATAGCTTGGTGCCACCGCCTTTGCTCCTCTAAGGCATCAGCAAATGTATACACTATTGTTTTTGTACCATCAGTCCAAATGTCAACAAAGTGAAAAAGCCTCACACAAAAAAGTTTTAGGATTATGAAAATAGTTTTGAACTCACAGACCCCCTGAGGTATCTCTCCAGACCTGTAGGGGTCTACAGATCACTCTTGGAGAACTGGCAGATAGATTATGCTGCATATTGATTCAAAGAAGAATAAGATCATTGTGGAACACAGGCCCTATGAGAAGGGGAAAAAAAATGAGGATAGGGCTGTTAAGGCGTGAGAATACATGGGTGAAGGGGAAGAACATTATTGACCATTAGAAGGGATGAAGATGTGCCTTATACCCTAGAGATCTCCAAAAACAGAATCCTATTTACTCTCTCAAAACATTTACTGTTACAAGTGGCTCAAGGTAGAAAACCAGATCAAACAATTTCTCAACATTCCTCTAAGTTCTACTATTATGATTTTGTGGTCCCAAAGGATGTGTGGCTTATAATATCTCTAAGTATAGTTGTCTTGTTTCAAATGTTTTTTTCAGACTAGTTTTCAATATCTCTGAAAATGCAATTTCATTCTAAAGCAGTCTTCAGTTTTAATATGGTTTCTTACAGCCTTGCAAGATGCTGTTCTCAATAACTTGCAGGCTAGAATTGAATCAAATTCTTTGAGGCTGTGCTGCTAAGAGAGCTACATGTTGCTCACACTCGTGCCAAGGATGAATGGGGGCAGATAACCATTGACAGTTAGGTCTTCTTCCCACCTACACCGAAAGCATCTCAGGCCATGAGACCCTCTGATCACTGTGGCTTCTGAGATGGAAGGGCTTGATCTTCATTTGGCTCACCAACTATGAGGGTTGGAAAAGCTTTGCTGTGTTTGGCGAGACTTCTCTATAAGGACAAGCAGGCTATAAAATGATTTTTTGCCTCTCAAAATTTGCATATGAGGATTATATTATAAGATTAAAAGTATCAGAAATAGGGGCACCTGGGTGGCTCGGTTGGTTGATCGTCCAACTTCCACTCCGGGCATGATCTCGTGGTTCGTGGGTTCGAGCCCTGTGTCAGGCTCTGTGCTGACAGCTTGGAGCCTGAAGCCTGCTTCAGATTCTGTGTCACCCTCTCTCTGCCATTCCCCCACTCTATCTCTGTCTCTCTGTCTCTCTCTCTCTCTCTCTCAAAAAATAAACATTAAAAAAGCTTTAAGTATCAGAAATAGATCCTGAATGTTTAGAGACCATAGAAGTTCAATTTTGCTGTGTGCATGTGTAACATAACACTTTTGAGGGATAAAATTTGACTTCTATTTTATATTTATACAGTGGTAATTTCCAAGAGTCCATTTCTACTACAAGAAAAGCCAATTTGACCCTTGTAGCTTAAACTAAGTTACAGTTAAAAACAAAGGCTATCTTTCATTAAAAAAATAAATAACTGCTGGAAATCAAGGTCTCAGAAATGAAACTGTAAATATTTAGAGAATTATGTTCTCTTCTAGTTGTTTTGCCTCTAGAAAATATAACTAACTCATGGGGAAGATTGAGGAAGGGCAATTAAAAGTGAGTGAGGTGACATTGAAATGGCAATAGTGAAGGCCATTAAAAAGATTAGGGTGCCATTTCTTCAAGCTGGAAACACAAAGGAATATGATTGAAAACTATAAAATGTTATAGCATATGGATAGGACTGAACATACTTGTTCATCAAATCCCTGAAAAGTACCACAAAGGGAAATCTTTGGAGGTCTAAAGAGGCAAATAAAATATAATAAATAAAAAGAATTACTTTCCCATGCAGTAGTCACACTATGGAAATCATTGCCATGGTAGGTAGTACAGACCTCTAACAAAAAAATTTTTAAAAAGATTCAAAGAGGATTTAGGAAATACCATGTGTTTTTTTTTTTCTTTACAAGATTTTATTTAAATTCAAGTTAGTTAACATTAGTGTAGTATTGGTTTCAGGAGTAGAATTTAGTGACTCATCACTTACATAAAACACCCAGGGCTCATCACAATAAGTGCCCTCCTTAATACCCATTAACCATCCAGTCCACCTCCCACCCACCTCCCTCCATCAACCCTCAGTTTGTTCTCCTCAGTTAAGAGTCTCTTATGGTTTGCCTCCCCCTCTGTTTTTTTTTTCCTTCCCTTCCTCTATGTTCATCTGTTTTATTTCTTAAATTCCACATATGTGTGAAATCATATGGTGTTTGTCTTTCTCTGGGTGACTTACTTCACTTAGCATACATAATACACTCTAGCTCCATCCACGTCATTACAAATGGTAAGATTTCATTCTGTTTTATGGCTGAGTAATATTCTATTGTGTATATACCACATCTTCTTTATCCTTTCATCAGTAGATGGACATTTGGGCTCTTTCCATAATTTGGCTATCGTTGATGGTATTGCTAAAAACATTGGGGATGCATGTGCCCCTTGGAATCAGTATGGAAAATTCACCTTTAATAGACCTATAATAAAAGTTAAGGGAAAATATATCTTTTGATGGATAAAATGCATTGATAACTTTTGAACTAGAAATTAGATAATTCAGACTAAATAATCCATGAGTTTGACCTCAGGTAGTAGCTGTCATACCATTGTATTCAAAAAGAAAAAAAAAACTAAAAATTTAAATTCAAGTCAAGCTAACATCCATTATTTTTTTTCCTGTTTCTATTTTTTCTTAGTTTACAAATTATAACACTAAGTAGAACCTCATGAATTCACTTGTTCAGTTCCACTGCTCAGCTGAAGCTGTTTCAGGTAGTTGTCTACTCTTCCATCATCTCCCTAACAATATATTCTCCCACTTGGCAATTTGCTGAGATCTTTATTTTCAAAGGGAGCCTAAATATTACAGTTTCATTGTAATACCCCCCAACTTTTATTCTGATCAATCTCAAACCATATCAAATTGCAAAAATAGTACAAGAGAACACCTACATCCTACCCCCTCACCTAAATATTTACTTACTAATAACTTTTCCACACAAGTATTGGCTCTCCTACTCTGTAAAGTATATAGAATATGGATTTTTGCTTCACTTATTTATGTTCATACATTTATATCACTAATATGCATATATACGTATATATATTCTCATGCCAAACCATTTGAGAATTATTATGGACATCTAGACTCTTCATCCCTAAATGTTTCAGTTATGGATATTCTAAGAACAGCACATTCTCTGCAAAATACCTGGGAGTACTGATAGAGCAATACTGACAGTACTGTTATATAATAGTCTACTCATATTTCCCCAGTTGTCCCAATAATATTGTTATAAACAATATTATTTCCTTTCCTTCCTTCTTTTTCACTAAAGGATCCAGTCTGGATTATATACTGTGTTATTTGTCATATTTTTTTAGTCTCCTTTAAATCAAACAGGTCTCCAACTTTTTTATTTTTTCAGGTATCGCTGTTCTACATAATGTTGACATTACTGAAAAGATCGGTTTAATTTTGCAGAATGTCCTTCATTTTAGATTTTTTTAAATTGTTTCTTCATGATTAGATTTATATTAGGTATTTTGACAGGATATGTATATAAGTAATCTTGTGTCCTTCTCAGGAGACATAGGATATCAGTGTGCTCATTACTGGTGATGTTAAGGTAAAAGTAGTATCTGCATGATTTTTCCATTGTAAAGCAACTTTTTCCCTTTTGTAACACAAATATAATCTTCATAGTGATACTTTGAGACTGTGCGAATATCCAGTTCCCCACTTTTTTTACCCAGTGGTTTTAGTATCCATTGATGACTGTTACCTGATTTGGTTATTGTTATGTGCTTATCAAATTCTGGTTTTCTACTTCTATCATTCCTTTTACATTTATTAGTTGATTTGCTTTGCTTTTTTCTCCTTCTTCCTCTCCCATTAAGAAAAGATATTTTTAGTATCACTATGTACTTATGAATATGCTTTTCAATTCAATATTATTATAATCTATTCTTCTCATTATCCATTTACTGCTCAAATTGTACCAAATTTGACCAGTGGGGGTCCTTCAGAGTTGGCTTCTGTTCCTCTTTGATGTGTCCTCATCAGTTTGAGCACATTCTCTGTGGCATACCCAGATAATTTCCTTTTAGAATTCGGCCTGGTTCTAAAACTTAGATCTGGACGCAAGGTTTGCTCATTACTACTGGAGCGTCATTGCTTCTAGGCCCTTTCAAAGGATACTAGAACATACATACACACACACGCACATGTGCACACATACATACACCAATATGTATATAGTACTGTTATAGCTCTATATAGTATAGTACTGCTATGCTACTACCATCAATTTTATTCTAGCATTGTAGGGTCCTTCCTCCCCTTACCCCATTCTGTACTTCTATTCCCTTTCTCCCAATCCTTGTACCCCCAGTAGCAATATATTTATCTATTTCCTCAGTCCTGCAGTGCACACAAAACAGTTCCATACATGCTACACCAATACTGTGACTACCAACAAACTTACTGGGTCAAGCTCAAGATTTCCTACTTTTTTTTTCTTTTTTTTTTTTTTTTAGTGTCATTGACACACGATGCTACATTAGTTTCTGCCACCATTCTTTTTGTCCACAGAATATATGTCCCTCTAGATATAGTTAGTTAGTTAGTCAAAGTATTTTTAGAAACAGCTTATATATGGATTAATTCTCTTTTTTTCTTATCAACTTAATATGGGTTTACATTTACTTGCTTGAAATATAATTGATCTAAGAATTTATTTTCCAGTAGTGTTGATTTAATCTACTTTTGAATATGCAAAAAGTGCTGTTTTTAAATGCTAAGAAACCTAAACATTAACCAACTGTATGCAAACTTTGGTGCTGTGGTCATCATCATATTCAAGATCTGTTTAGAAACTAACAGAGGGAAAGCATACATATTTTGCTTTCTTGTACTAATAACTTATATTTTTATTACCGTTCCAAATTCAGGATCAAGAGTTTTTTCAAGCATACCAATGCTGTAAAGCGGTACAGAGCAGAAGTTAACAAATTGTTTCTGCAATTAGGTTGCCTGAGAGTAAACCCTGGTCCCTACCCTGACCCACCCCACACTTACAGATTACAACCAGGTCAGGTTTATTATACTTTGACTGTCTTGTCCTCCTCACGTGTAAAATCAGGATACTGCAAAGTTTAATATAAAGCATTTTCCTCAGTGCCTAATGAGTAGTAAGTGCAAAATAAATATTACCTGTGATTTTTGGTGGTGCTGCTGGTGATGCTGGTCTTAAATGGGAAACAGTGTGTTCCAGATATCCAGCGTTCCTAACACTATATTTAAAGGCTTATTTTCTTGGCAACTGGATTTGTTTTTTGCGGGGTTTGTTGGTTTTGTTTTTGTATTTTTTCTTTCAGTACTTTCCCTTTGATACACAAGGGAAAGTTATGGCTTCGGTAAAAGTTCTGGCATTGAGAGTGACCTTGTCCTTGTTTTGAAGCATCTAAAAAATAAAAATAAAAATTCCTCCTGCAAAACACCAGTCAGTCGCTGCTGCTGGTCCTGGGGCAGGCTGTCTGTCGAGATGCCGAGCATTACAGCCGCTGTAATCACCAAGGCATCTGCCAGAGATCTCAGGGCTACAAACTAGATAGGAAAGTCTGTATTACATCTAATAATAGCTTTGGAAATTTTCCTGAAATGCTTGCTGGCAACTCCAGGCTTGACAGGCACAGCATACTGTAACTAAAGCAAGTATGTCATTGCTACTCTTGCTGGTGAGTGTGCTATGGCACTAACCAAAATAATAGCTAGAAATCATTTGCTACCTCTTCTTTCTTTTTACTTGTAGTACTCTTGGGTTACTGTCACGAGTAGCTAGATATATTTATATAGATGTCCCGTATTTTTAATCCACAAACAGCTTCTTATGACCTATACGTTCATATAAACTTTGATCCCACCAGTGAAGAGTTCAGATAAGAGCAACATTATATCTGACACTATCAGTCTTTTGTCACACATGGGGATTGTTTTCAAGATGCAAGATTATGATACGTTTGCATTCACGTGGAGGATTTGTGAAGAGTATGTGTTGAACGTGGAAAGCACAGACTTCTCTTTGTGTGCACTAAGGTCACCTGAGGATGGGGCCAAAGAGTCAGAGGATGCTCCATAAATGTTCAAGGAAGTGTGAAAAGGTTCTAGACAGAAAGATTCTGTTTTGATTAACCATTGGGAAAGAAAAGACTAAGGAGTGAGGTGATGATTCTCTTAAGACAGAGAATTACTGTGAAGCTTACAGTTCAGGGTCTGTCACTTGTGTGGGCCTCCCAGGACTCCAGGAGGGGCCTGAACTGCATGTTCAGGTGGCCGTATGCTTCTGTAATATTTGCTGAAATGTGGTATTTTAATCACAGCTGGTTAGAACCACTGTTTCCTTCCACTAAAACTTCCCGTCCATCTTAGTTTTCCTCATGTTGAGTGGAAGTAGAGGTAGCTGTGTGCATGGAACATGAAGGTTTGGAGATACATTTACTTTGAGTATCGTTGACTCTGTATAGGGTCTGCAGTTGCTTCTGTGTATAATTAAGTTATTGCCCACCATCCCAGCAAAGAAATGGCTTCTAGGTCCTGTCACATACTTGGCCAGTTCACCCAGCGGGGCCAGAGTCTATGTTGTGTTATTAAATGTGTTCTACAGTAAGCCATGGAAGTATATAGGCAGTAGAGGAGAAATAATGATTGAAATGTACACAACCAAAAGCTAACCTGTGTACAATTTACTTCAGTCACCAGGGATGTAAACTTGTAACTGGATGATTGAGGGTTGAGGTCTAATTGATCATTAGTTACAATGCAAGTTCTCTCCTGTCAGAACTCTACTAGATAATATAGTGGTGTGTACAATTATAAATGTTATGTATTTTTCCCTTTTTTGATGTGAATTGCTTCAGATAGGATTTATCAAAAATTCCTGAGTCAGGCACAAAGCATAGTAGTGCTACAGACATGAGAATATTTATTTGTTAAGTCACAAGCTTTTGTGCATTCCAACTATGAAGAATTAAAAGAAAATCTGGTCAACCATACTGAAGGAAAGACTGGATTCTCTTTCTGATCCATCTATAGAATGGTACACAAAATCATTATCATATGAAAAGGTGATAAAAAAAGAAAAGGTGATCAAAAGAGTACAAAACCAGAAGTGGGAATAATTTAATAAAATCATGTTATTTTTCATATTTTGTGATTTTTGTGATTTTTGTGATTTTTAGCCATTTTACACTTATAATTTGCATTGATTTTTTGTCAAGTAAATATTCACTTTCTTGTTTAATTTTATTTTTGAAATTTTACATTTATTTCTAAAAGAGAGTCCCCTTCCCAATTAGACTTCAGATCCCAGAAAACCTGGATCTGCCCCATTCTCTACTAATATATAAAATGTGTGTAGTCTGGTAGACAGTCACTCATTCATATGCTTGAGGCAATCAATAAAGAGTTAGGATATGGTAAAAATTGTATTGTACACATGTAACCCAACAGATCCTGTAATAAGATGGCAACTTTTGCTCTAAGAAATAGTTCAATACTGGCTGCTAGTACTTTGTACTTCATCTGTAGCCTATGAGTGCTCAGAGTGTTCTGGTTGAGAATCTCTCCTGAGTTGAGATAGAATTTGTTTAAATGGTGGGCAGAACAATTTCCCACCACAAGAAATCAGGCTCCTCAGAAAAAAAATGTCTACTTCTAAGACTGGGGCAGGAAATGTACAAGAGCTTGGAATGTGCAGAAAGCAAGGAAACTATCAAAAACTACTGGAGTCGTGTCAGAAGGACACAGGAACCAATTTGACAGAATAAAAAAAAATTGAAATGTATTGGAACACATCAATATACTAAAACCCATGAGTGCATAATGAATCAAAGAGTAAAAACCAAAAACTTCTTTGAGTCAAGGATATGAGGGCATAAAGTCATCCTAAAAAATGGTTGATAAAGGGAAGAAACAAATATTTATCTTGCCTTTTCTGACAAATTGTAATTCAGGTTAACCAAAGAGTTGGTAAGAAAAATGTCTACTTTGTAAAAGAATTCCAGCCAATATTTACAACACGCATGAAAAAAACTAAGCCACCATTATTTTGCAGCCCTTTTTGAAATAATCACCTTAGGAAATGATCATCAATGGATGTGCAAACCATTTGGGGGTGAAAGGTTGATGAGGAATCTTTACAAGAGAGAGCTTAGACTGGGAATACCAAAACCCATTAATTACAAAAAAAGAGACAACAAGTATTATACAAGTAGCAATTACACAATCCTATCCATGAAATATACTTGCTAAAAAGTAGAACATAGCCTCTAGGTCTAAGTGTCAATTTCCAAAAAATACAGAAGAAAGAGGGACATTTTATGTGATAACATGGAATCCAGTCAGCAAAATCCAAAAGTTAAGGCATTCTATAGGATAGATGATTCAATTTCTTCTACAAATAAATGATATGAGAAAAAGGAGGGTAAGACTATAAAAAAATAATAAGCTAATGAACAGATTAAGATAAATTAATATTGAAGAGACATTTTGTCCAAGTGTAATAGGTGGACTTTGGTTGATTTGAACAAAGTAACATCATAAAAGACAGCTTTGAGGAAATCAAGGAAAGTGGAATATAGGCAGGGTATTAAGATGTTAAGGAATTACTGATAATTTTAAAGTATGATAATGGTATTGTTATAACGTTTTAAAATGAGCTTATCTTTTAAGAATGCAAACCAATTACTTATAAATAAAGTAATACAATATCTGAGATTTGTTTAAAAGTTATCTGGCTTGGGGTGGGGGCCCTTGGGTGGCTCAGTCGGTTGAGCATCCGACTTTGGTTCAGATCATGATCTCACAGTTCATGGGTTCAAGCCCCTCATCGGGCTCTGTGCTGACAGCTCAGAGCCTGGAGCCTGCATCGGATTCTGTCTCTCCCTGTCTCTCTGGCCCTCCCCTGCTCATACTCTGTCTCTCTGTCTCTCAAAAATAAAAGTTAAATTTTTTTTTTAAAAAGTAATAATCCAGCTGGGGAGAAAAAAGTGTTTGGGGAGCATAAATGAAATAAAGTTGGCTCTATTTTGATAATTATTAAGTCTGGATCATGAAGATACGGAGATTTATTATATTGTTGTAACTACTTTTAGATGACTGAAGTTTTTCTTAATTGTAGGCAAAGGTACATGGAAAGTAAATGTGGAAAGCACATATAGAGAGATACCATACTTATATTCTCATTATTTGTTTTTGAAAATGAAAAAAAAAACTGACCAGTAGAAACATCCAATCATGGCATTTGTGAGATACTAAATATGAATGTTATAGGTAGTGGTGTGCTGGTAAATGACTATCTAAAGAAGAAAGCCCTGGGTTGTAGTGTTTGCCAGTTTGTATGGTCTAAATACTCCCACTATGGCTGATTTCAAGATACTGGTGTGACCTCACTGAATGTGGAGTTGGGAAGAGTCATGCACCACCAGCTCTTGTGAGTCTGTGCGGCCAGCTGCAGCCCCCTACTCGGAGAGCAGACAGACAAGCATTAGTTTCTGCAGATTCTCGGTCAGACCCCGACTCTAACATGCACCCTCTGTCCTTGATCACTTACTTTGTTTTTCTGAGCCTTACTTTCCCCTCTGTAAAATGGAGATAGTAATTCCTACTACATCAAGATATAGGGCTTAAATGAGATCACACATGTGATAGACCTAATATGGTTCCAGTCACATAGTGAGTGATCCTTCATGCTAATATCCTTTCTTCTCTCCAAGTTAAAATAGAAGAAAGAACTCTCACTTTGGTTGGGATGGTCTCAAAATTTCAAAAGAACAGAATGAAGCTGATCATCTTTTTAGAGGGCTTCCTGCCCAGAATTTCTATAATTACTTAAAATTGCAGGTTTTAGGGACTGTCATAAACCTGCCAGAAGCTCACCAAGCTCTAATTTGGTTGGATATTAATAGGTAGACTGGGAAGTTAATGTGATGTGATTGTGGCTAGAATAGAACCATCTGTTAAAAGTAGTGGTTTCTGTCCAATGTGATCTGGAACTGCAAATACACAGTAAGAATTAAGTTAGAATTATCTTAGAGTTGACATGGTGACAAAAAAAAACTATAACTTACTTATTTTCCCAGGGAATGTTAAGACCCAGCTAAGACGTTTCTGGCATGAATAAGTCTAAGGGTTATGTTGGCAAATTGGAAATATTTCCATTCACAATTTGATTGTTTGAGCAGTTATTAATAATAGTAGCAACGTACTTTCCAGATTCTTTATTTAACTTGGGTTATTAACTACAGTATCAGTTAATGAAAGAAGTTTTTTTTTTGCCTTTGTTTCCTGAACAATTTTTTTTCTATGTAGAAATCTAAGATTAAGGTCATCACTGATTAGTCAATAATGTTGCAGTTCTCAGAATTACTGAATTAAATGCATATATAAAAATATTCTTTAATTAAAAGCAAGGCTAGAGAGAGAGGGAATTATAAGTCAAGCCCACATTTAGAATCTGAAGACACTAATACTAAAGGCATTTGAAATGTGATTTGCATGTGTGGGTTGATGTGTTCCTACTGGGAATACAACTTGGGGATGTATTTTCTCCTCTCGGGAAGAGTTGCATGACTCAACTCTACATATTTTGGATTTCTGAGCAAATACTTAATGAGATAAGAAGCAGTATGCTATAGCATTCATCTGAAGTTGGCCTAATAGTCTTTGATCTTTAAAAGAATAGTTTTCCTTCAGAAAATTAAAACATTTGCCCCTTGGAAATTTGAACTTCCTATTTTCTTAAAACAGTGTTATTTATGCTAACCTTAATTCACTGGGTCATAATAAGGATGCTTTAGGAAATGAAATGGAACAAAATAAGTTAAAAATAGAGTATGTCACAAATAGAAAGGATCAATAGTGTTTTGTAAAACTCATGTTTTAGTTGTGAGTACATATATATTCAAAACTGAAGTAAAATGTATTTCGCATTGAGTCATGATTTTAAAAAATTGAAAATTTTGAAGTGTTTTAAAATATACAATCAAAAGTCCCTGAAAAATAAAATAACTCTCCCTTTGTGGTACATGTCAAAATGATATCTAGATTAACAACTCTTGAAATGTTGTTTTGGACAGAAGCATCCTGGATTTCGAGGGAGTCGTGAGTCTGCCTGGACTTCACTAGGGATGGCAGAGGGGGGACACAGTTGTGGAGATGGACCTTTTGTCTGTTTGATTTTCTTCCTTTCTGAAGTAGAACTTTCTGAAGTAGGACAGACAGTGCTACTTGGCGTGCCTACATATTCCCAAACATCTCAGTTAGATTTCAAGACTTGAGGTCAGAAGTTTTACCTTGTGCTTTCTTACCTTCTCACCCATGAAGTGTCTCTCACACACAATAGAATGTGCTTACCATTACAGTTGGTAGTAATCAGAGCTCAAGTTTTCCCCAACATACTATTTGGCCACATTTACTCATATGTTTATATACTTATTCATATACTCTTTCCCACAAAGGATTTAGTGCAGCTTCTGATGTGAATAAATAAGAAAATAATGGTTGAATTATAAATAAAAATTACTATAATATAAGTATACACATTTTAGGGATGCGTAGGTAGCTCAGTCGGTTGAGCATCTGACTCTTGATTTTGGCTCAGGTCATGATCCCTGGGCCGTGGGATCTCTTCTTGGGATTGTCTCTGTCCCTCTCCCTCTGCCTCTCCCCTCCTCAAAATAAATAAGTAAACTTTAAAAAAGTATATACACATTTTAAAAATAAACAAATACACACATTCAAGAATATTTTTATACACATATACACATACCCTTATATATCTTAAAGGTAAGTAAGGTCAGAGGAAAAAATGTAAATAGTCAAGCAATAAGTTCCTTCCTAGTTTTTCTCTGAGGCTCATTCTTGTATCTGAACTCCCCAGTAGGCAAAGTAAAATGGAATATATATCAGTTACCAGTTTACTGTTAAAGAAGAGAGACACCTGCAGGAAAAGCAGAGGTTTCCTTATATACACGAGAGACATGACTAAAAGGCATCTCTCACATAGAGTTTCATGTAGGAGACAATCAGTGTCTGAAACTCAAAAATGTCCATACCATCACTCCTGAAGAATTGTGGTAATGGATTTTATTTTTATTATTTGTTACTTCTCCTCCATGGAGAAGTAATTTCTTTAAAATTTTGTTAATGTTTATTTATTTTTGAGAGAGAGAGAGAGAGAGAGAGAGAGCGCATGGGGGGGGGAGGGGCAGAGAGAGGGCAGACACAGAATCTGAAGCAGGCTCCAGTCTCTGAGCTGTCAGCACAGAACCCAACATGGGGCTTGAACTCACAAACCATGAGATCATGACCTGAGCCGAAGTCGGACACTTAACCAACTGAGCACCCAGGCACCCTGAGGCTGAAGACTTTCTGACAAAACATAGCAAAATTAAATCTGTAAAAAAACAGAAAATTATGATCCAGTAAGGTAATCTTTTGCCTATTCTAAAATATCACTCAGAACATGTAGAAGAAATCATTTAAACAGTCATCCCCAAATATCACCTATCTCAACCAAATTTTTAACTAAACTGCTTGACAGGGGGTCTAAGATTACATACACCCTCTGGCTAGGGCCTAGATAGATAGGCATTCAGGATTGTTGGTTGCAAACAAATCCATCTGAAAAAGTTATGATTAGGAGATCAGGTCGATATTCTTTGGTGAAAATTGCCAACTTCACCAGGGTTCCTGCCTGATGAACCATTCCACCTCCACACCAAGATGGGTATTCTGTGACAAAATGTTTCCAAAGCTTGAATCCAGAGTATCATCCCACAGCAATTTCAAAATGTGTGGGAATAATTTTTGCTGTACTTTGCTTTGTTTGTTTTTTCCCCGTACCACTGCTAATCTCCAGCTTTCATTCACTCTAGGAGTCCCGCTCATATTCTGTTAGAGGGGTCACGGGGTCTTTACTAGTCTTCAAACAAAAATTGGCAAGTTATTTGGGAGTGAATTGGAAAGACAGAGCACCTAGTGTTTGGGGCACCAAACAATCATTAGAATGCTTGGGCATTAGGAGTTACCTACTTCATATAGCAGTGGAAGAATCACTTCCCCAATTTGAAACTTCGCAGTGAACATTATCTGAGGGAGAGATGGACCACAGAACTGAGGATATCTAGGGAGCCTCTGGATAGCTCCTGAGAGGAATCACTACAAGATGCCTGTGATTAAACACGGGCAATGGGATTGAGGGGTTGGATGCATGGGGGCCTCAGATTAGGTTGAGGCAGCAAAAGAATGCCAAATACCTAGAAGAGAGGAGTAAAGGAAGGTTTATAGTAATTATCAGATACATTTTACTCATTTACTCTGACAAATGAGAGGTGGGGAGGGCAAGGAAAAAGATGATGAAATAGAAGATTCTTGGGCTGGTTCTAGTAAACCTAAGGAGGTTTCATCTTCAGGAAAGCATAAAAATAACTGTCATTCAATTTAAAAAATATGGTTGCATATGAAAGCCCATTTAGAAGGGAACAAGTTGTCTAATTTGGGGGTGGTTAACAAGTGAGCGTTTTTGAGAAATAAACTTTCTGGCCGTAATTCATTTTGTAATAATCGGGGGGTTTTGGTTGCTAGCCACAAAACTAACTGGCTGTTTATAGCAGAAAAGAAATGTGTTGAAAAAGCATTGGGGAGGCCCAGAGAATCACAAGGAAGCCTGTAGAACCACGTTTAGGAAGAACCTAGACACAGAGCCTAGATTCATGCCATGGGATCCATCTAGTAAGAGAAGGGCTGCTGGTGCCAGTAAGCCCTGGGCACCACAGCTGCATCCTTCCAGGAGACATCTTGCTGGCCCCACCTGCTCCTGGAGATTGGTTGTAAAGTGCCGCTCCTGCTGCCCTCTCCAAAATGGCTTCTCCCCATTTCTGCTTCTTGACATCACCAGCTCAAGATTTGGGTGTGGAAGGCACAGGAAGGGGATGAGCTATTTCTAACTGGCTGAGCCTAAGTTATATGTTCTGGCTCAGTCCTTTGGGGCTGTATAACAGGAGTCCATAGACTGGGTAGCTTATAAACAACAGAAACTTCTTTCTCACACTTGTGGAGGGTGGAAGTCTGAGATCAAGGTGCCAGAGTGGTAAGGTTCTGGTGAGAACCCTCTCCTGGGTTGCAGACTGCTGTCTTCTCATGGTATCCTCAAGAGTGGTGAGAGGGGGGCGCCTGGGTGGCGCAGTCGGTTAAGCGTCCGACTTCAGCCAGGTCACGATCTCGCGGTCCGGGAGTTCGAGCCCCGCGTCGGGCTCTGGGCTGACGGCTCAGAGCCTGGAGCCTGTTTCCGATTCTGTGTCTCCCTCTCTCTCTGCCCCTCCCCTGTTCATGCTCTGTCTCTCTCTGTCCCAAAAATAAATAAACATTGAAAAAAAAATTAAAAAAAAAAAAAGAGTGGTGAGAGGAAGCAAGCCCTCCTGTGACCCTTAAAAGGGTTCTAATCCCGTTCATGAGAACTCTACTCTCATGACCTCATCTAACCCTGATTACTTCCCAAAGGCCTTACCTGCTAACACCATCACTTTGAAGGATAGGGTTTCACCATATGAATTTTGGAGGGACATAAACATTCAGTCCATAACAGGCTTTTTTAGTGACGTGTGGACTTTACCTCCCCCTGAGACTAGAAAGGTGCAAATTCCTCAGGGAGACCTAAGGCTCAGCTTCTGGGCACCTCTTTCCCACCCCACCCCCCCAAAACAGGCAACTGCCCACTAAACTTTTCTTTCAAGCCTTCATATATTCTTGAGTTCTTGGATTGGTTCTTTAAATTTTCAGGGCACTCTAGAAAAGGCTATCTAATGAGTCTTAATTTTCTGTTCCAGTTTCCATGCTGAAACTCAGAGCCATTGTATTTGGAGACCTAGTTAAGCCCTGTACATCACAACATTTTGCATGTTGAGTGTTAACATTTTAAGTATCAACATCAAATTTATTCTGTTGTTCGTGCTTATTAATTGAAAACAAATCTAAACTTTGAGGACTTTCCCATGTATATGCCCACTGCAGGCTCCCAGAGAAGCCCCGAAAATAATGATGATAGTGCAGAACTGGCCCTTGCAGGCCCCAGCTATGTAAGCACGTCCCTCTCTTCGCCAGGCACTGTGCTAATCTCTGAGTCCTTGCTACCGCTGCTGTTCTTCCAGAGTGCAGGCCAGTCTTCTTTCTGTCTCCTGTTAATTGACAATGCCAGTTATAGAAAATAGTGCCAGACCACACTCCAGTGTGTCAGTTGTACAAGTGGGAAAACAGAAAGATTACCCAGCTAGTTGTGATTTAAAATCCTTATTCCTATATATGTATCTTAAAATGATACAAGGCTCTGAAAACGCAGAACAAGAACATAAATAACTTCTGTAAGGTTCTAAAATGTAGAGTTGGAATCAAAATAACTTTTAGAACCATTCCTGGGAGGATGCTCTCCCAAGACATTCTTTCCCAAATTTAGAAAATCAGGTTTATTTTTAATTTTGGTCCGCTTTTCAGTTATTCCAGGAAGATTTTCTTAAGGATTCTCCAGTGTCATTAGAAGCCACAAAGTATCTGCTGCAAAAAGCTAGATTTCATCTGCCTATCTTCAAAGATAAATCCAGGAAACTCCATGAGCTTAGTGTTTACACCGGCCCAAGTGAGGCTAAAAGATGTAAGGGTGATGGTGCATCTGGTAGTGATGATGCTGAACAAGTTCTGGAGATGGGTTGTTGTGTTACATTTTTATTAATAGCTGCACACCTTGAGATCTGATTCATTCCTATCCATGGGTCTTTGAGACCTTACGAATTTGTCTAAATGCTCAGAACCATGCTAATATTTTTTCATTGTATCTCAGCATATTTTGTATTAAGAGAAAACAAGCACATAGATTTTTGACAAGCAAATACTGGCTCAACAATTATAACTTGTAGCTACAAAGTTACTGCTTAATATAACAGTGAAGAAGCTAAAAATACTAAGGCAGTGGTTTCAGTCTTTCTCATGTATAATTTTACAGTTTCTTTAAGATTCAGGGAAGCTAAACTCTCATCATTTTGTCAGATTGAGAGTAACATTTATCATGAATCAAATCTTCCTAACATTTTCATCAGTAGCCTAAAAGAAAATGGTAGGTTTCATTTTATTTCCAAAGTGATTCTTGGATTTTCAGGTTGCACTGAAAAGTGAGATGGAGAGGATGAATTGGAGGTGATCCATTATCACCAAAGCACAATCCAAAGGGGAAACTGAGAAGAAAAGCTCTATGTGAAGTTCTATTCCGTTGTTGCCCTTTCCCTAGACCTGTTACACTCCATTCCTCTTCCTTGGAAGGAAGTAAAGGAAGGAAGGTGAGGAGAAAGGGAAGTGGCCATAGTGTGATGGAACCAGCTTTGCTGACTTGAGTCAGCCAGTTTTGTGCATCTCTTCCCAAACTTACATTAAGTAATTTGTTGATACCTTAAAATCAGCCACGTTGGAAATATTTACACCATAGAAATTGATGGGGTATAAATGAGGGGCTCCCTTCCCCCATCCCCCTGTCAGAGTAGGTTGCTAAGATATATTAGCATTCCACTGATAACCTGCTGTTGAAAGGAACATTGTGTATCACAGCCTTACCATTATTATCACTTCCTGATTATGACCTGTCAGTATAGGTAAAATTTCTAAAGACCTTGACTATAGTCTGCCTTATCTCAACCTTTGTGTAGTAAAGATGAAGAGTTGGAATAATGTGCTCTCTATTTAAGTTACTCATGATGCATTTGTTTCTTGTGCAATTTTACCTTCTTAGACTTCTCAATGCATTGTTAGTTTTCTTTTCACGCTCCCCTTTCCTTTTTTTTTTTAACCCCTTCTCTATTATCCTTTCCTGATTACTTAGTCTTCTCAGTGTGACTCTGACATTTTATGAAGAAGTATTCGTATGCACACTGCCTGATTAGTATGATCCAGGCATCAAAAAGTATTATAGACTCAATTCAGCAAACACTAATTGAATATTTCCTCTGCCTAAGTCATTATGCCAGAGAAAATAAGACACAGTATGTAGTCCCAAGCAACATAAAATCTAGGGAGAAAACCAGACATGTACACAACTAAGACTAATGTAAAGCACAATGTGAAAGTTGTATTAGAAAAAGTAAGGAAGAGGGGCGCCTGGGTGGCGCAGTCGGTTAAGCGTCCGACTTCAGCCAGGTCACGATCTCGCGGTCCGTGAGTTCGAGCCCCGCGTCAGGCTCTGGGCTGATGGCTCAGAGCCTGGAGCCTGTTTCTGATTCTGTGTCTCCCTCTCTCTCTGCCCCTCCCCCGTTCATGCTCTGTCTCTCTCTGTCCCCCCCAAAAAATAAACAAAACGTTGAAAAAAAAAGAAAAAAAAAAGTAAGGAAGAATGCAAGCTGGACCACAGAGACCAGAGGGTTATTTCTGACTGTAGCAATTAGAAATTAGAGAAGACTTCATGAAAATGGAGCCATCTCAACTAAGTCTTACAGAACTGGTATGCATATGAAAGTTCAACTCTATTTATAGTTTTTATGACTAGATGACTGTAAAGTTCCCATTAAAGTAGTTTGAGCTAATTCATATTGTTTACTAATCTGCCAAAATTAGCTTATCATGATGGGAGTTAGGGTAACTTTGCAAAAATAAGATTTTAGCATCATAAATCTATAGAATTGTTACTAGATTCACAGATGCCAGTGCAGAAGTTGCATTCTGCTCATCTTTGTACAATTTATGGTTTATACTCAGGGCGCTATTTATAAAAGGTCCTTAATGAAAACTTCCAAATAATATGTCAGGCACTTTTGTGTATATGATATCGTCAAAGACAAAAACCAGAAAACAAGGAAATCAATTTTATTAAGGCTCTTGCCATAGGGAGAGCACCCCAGATCTGAAGACCAGAGTGTGTCTCTTGTCTTTTATAAGGACTAGACAGGTTACGGGTGGGCGGATTCACAGTTGGGATTTTGCAACCAGGGAAAATCTAACTTGGTTAGGTGAACAAGAAATGTTTATCTCTGTGTCTAGAGAATTTCAAAGGGAAAACAGTTCTTTTTTTAAATTTTTTTTTATTAATGTTTTATTTATTTTTGAGGGAGAGAGAGACAGACCGCCAGCAGGGGAGGGGAAGAAAGAGAGAGGGAGACACAGAATCTGAAGCAGATTCCAGGCTCTGAGCTGTCAGCACAGAGCCTAACACGGGGCTCAACCCACGAACTGTGAGATCATGGCCTGAGCCGAAGTCGGACCCTTAACTGACTGTACCACCCAGGTGCCCCCAAAGGGAAAAGCAGTTCTAATTTTTGCTAATCATTCATGAGACACAGAACAGGAAGTTGAGTAGTCAGTATCTAAACCTAAGTTACCCTGAAATATACTATTATTAGAATTTTTTAAATTTCTTTTTAAAAAATCAGAAACTGACAATCAGAGAAGTTGAGACACTTGCCAAGGCCACATAGCTAGTAAATAACAGAACTGGAATTTTATCCCATATCTTTCTGGCTCCAGTGTCTTTTTATTATGCCACAATATGTCACATCGTACTGACTGAATACTTAATAATAGTTTTTAAGGTTAATGGAACTTTGATTCATTTTTTATGTGTATATTTCATACACACTACTTAGTTTGGAGAGAATAACCTTCAAAGAACCAGGTCTAATATTTACAATTGGCAGAAATCTATTTACAGGCTGGTTTATAGAGAGAGTATACCTCCTTCCCTATAAATAAATCTATCTTTCAACTGAACGACTAGAAAAAAATTTAGAATTGAATCCTAGTGTCTTAATAGTAATTGTTCTTGCTACAAATCAATGTGGTATCGTCGTTGCTATTTCACCTGTATTCTGTGGGGCTGTAGAGGTTTGCAGGAGATGCTTCCAGATCCTCACAGGCGTTCTTAGCAGAGTCAGGAGGACAGGACAGAAATCAGGCAAAACTTGGTTACCCAACTTCTGCCAGAACTTTTGGGGATACATGTTGAACATCACAGTAGAAAAGGGGTCACTAAAGAAGGTAGTAAAAGAGTGAAAACCATTCACCTAATAGAAGAAATCATTTAGGTAAACCAAATGCTGAGTATGTTTTGCTCCTGGAAGTCTGTGAGTCCCTGAGTTTATTGGCTGTTGCTAGCTTTGTGGGGACCCTTGCTGTGCTTTTGATACTCACAGCAATGCAATGCTGAGATGCACCTGAAAAGTTCACCCACACAGCAGGGGGATCTAACCTGGTTGGCCTGAATCATTTGGCATCCCTTCCACACTCAAATTACTGTGGTAATTATAGGTATGAGGTGATAATTTGTGGTTCAGTTTTGTTCTGGGGCCCAGTCATCCAGTTCTTTTTTTTTTTTAATTATGTTTTACTTTTATAATATTGTGTTAGTAAACACCCCAGGCACTCTTTCACAGCAGTTGTGTGATACATTCTCTGAGCTTTGAAGCAAAAATTTAGTGTAAAACAAAACCCTCCACCCTTCTGGTTGGGCTACTTTCCTAAGCATGGTAACTGTGTCTACTCTAAGTGTAAGGGAAGAATGAGCAGGTTACAATTAGCATCTGGGGGCTGCTGAAGGCAAGGTATGTAAGGGTGCTTTGTCATTGCTGGCCCTGGGAGTGTAGACTTTTTATGGGCAAGAAAACCAAGTCCGGTGCTTTCCTGCTTCTCCTTGGTCTCTTATTCAGGAATAACCTGGCTGTGCCTGCCCCCACCCCACCCCACCCCCCTGCAATTCCCATGCCCAGAGAAGCTCAGGCAATGAAAGGAGATACTATCAGTTTTTATTCCCTGTATCTCCCGGTTTTAGGGGAAGAGTGCCATGGTCAGAAGAAGATAGCAAAATTAAAAGTAAGAAGACAAATCAGCCAGAAGATACTAGAAAATAATAGCAAATGAATTGAACTGGGGCACCTGGGTGGCTCAGTCAGTTGAGCATCCGACTTCAGCTCAGGTCATGATCTCATGGTTTGTGGGTTCGAGCCCTGCATTGGGCTCTATGCTGACAGCTCAGAGCCTGGAGCCTGCATTTGATTCCCTCTCTCTGTGCCCCTCCCCTGCTCATTCTCTCTCTCTCTCTCTCTCTCTCTCTCTCTCTCTCTCTCTTTCTTTCTCCCATCTGCCCCTCTCCCCCTCTCAAGAAAACAAAAACACAAAAACAAAAAAAAAAAATCTATCATCATCAGTAAACTGGTGATGAGTCTTTTAAGGCAAGAGTTAAACATTTCTTTGATTCTTCGTGATAAGTTTCTCTGAAATTTAGTAAGCATGAGAGTGGTCACTTCCTCAGGCTGGAATTGGCAAATCTGAGTACTATCTGAGTACTCAGTGTGTAGGAGGAAGAAAAGAGAGAGACAGAAAAGTGTGACTGGAGGGTTCCTAGCATAGCTAGTACTAACTCTCTTCCCCTTCAAGGGGGACTGAGTTCTCAAGATTCCTATGAAAAATTCTTTTAAAGAAGTTCTCAGAGTGAATTTTCTGAGCTAGCAGTCAGCATCACCTGGGAACCTGTGATGGGAACCTTAGAAATGGCAATTCTGAGGTCGCATGCTAGGCCTGCTAAACCAGAAACTGAGGTGGAACCAGCAAGCTGTGTTTGAATAAGCCCTTGTCTTACTCCATTTGGGCTGCTATAAAGGAAATACCACAAACCGGGTGGCTTATAAACAAAAGAAATTTATGTCTCCCAATTTTAGAGGTGGGGAGATTTGGTGTCTGGGGAGGACCCACTTCCTCACAGACTAGCCTCACAAGACAGAAGGGATGAGGGAGCTCTCCGGGGTCTTTTTATCAGGGCACTAATCCCGTTAGTGAGGGCTCCATCCTCATGACCTAATCCCCTCCCCAAAGCCCTACCTCCCAATACCATCACCGTAGGGGCTAGGATTTCAAAATATGGATTTGTTGGGGGGACACAACATTCAATCTATAGCAAACCCCCAGGTGATTCTTGTGCATGGTAAAATCTGAAAAACACTGCTTTAAAGTCTTTGTTTCCAATATAAAAGTGCTTCAGAAAGTACAAAGTTGACCAGTTTCTCACCTAAACTCCTACTGTCAATGTTTTACAATTGTCTGATTAAATCTAGGAGAAAAAAAATCCCAGTCAAGTGCTAAGCTTTTGACGCATATGAGTCTCTCTTTGAAAAAGAGCAGCATAGCTAGGCTCTGGACCTGACAAGCAGCAGCTACGGGCAAGTCCTCATCAGGCACAGAATCAGTCCCTGCCCTTGATGCACAAACCTGGAAATGATTTTTTTTTAATGTTTATTTATTTTTGAGACAGAGAGAGACAGAGCACAAGCAGGAGAGGGGCAGAGAGAGAAGGAGACACAGAATCCAAAGCAGCCTCCAGGCTCCAACTGACAGCACAGAGCCCGAGACGGGGCTTGAACTCAGGAACCGTGAGATCATGACCTGAGTCGAAGTCAGACGCTCAACTGACTGAGTCACCCAGGTGCCCCCGGAAATGATTTTTTTTTTTAATTGGTGCTTAATCTGAGGCTCAGAAGTGTTCTGTTTAACAGAGTTTCAGAAACCCAAATCACTAATTATGTCCAAGATGAAAAAAAAAAATAGCTGGTGATGTTGAACTTTAATTCTAAGATAATTTAGCAAATATTTGTTAAATGTAGTGATGATCGGCAATTGCCACCTTTTGGAGTCAAATAAATTTGGCAAAGGTAACAGACACCAAACTTAAAGGGGAAAAGTGGAAACATGAAGGCTTTGGTCACTGAACGGAAAAAAAATCTAAGATCTGGCTTTTTGTCAAGAGGAAGGAGAGTGAGAGTCATGGCAAGAGACCAGAGTCAGATGAGAAGGTGGAAGCCGGGGATGAGGCCGAAGAGTTATTATCCATGAAGTGGGACGTCTTCTACTTGGAGTCATAGCCATTTTTTTTATATGAGATTTATTGTCAAATTGGTTTCCATACAACACCCAGTGCTCATCCCAACAAGTGCCCTCCTCAATACCCATCACCCACTCTCCCCTCCCTCCCACCCCCCATCAACCCTCAGTTTGTTCTCAGTTTTTAAGAGTCTCTTATGGTTTGGCTCCCTCCCTCTCTAACCTCTTTTTTTTCTTTTCCTTCCCCTCCCCCATGGTCTTCTGTTAAGTTTCTCAGGATCCACATAAGAGTGAAAATATATGGTATCTGTCTTTCTCTGTATGACTTATTTCACTTAGCATAACACTCTCCAGTTCCATCCATGTTGCTACAAAAGGCCATATTTCATTCTTTCTCATTGTCACGTAGTATTCCATTGTGTATATAAACCACAATTTCTTTATCCGTTCATCAGTTGGTGGACATTTGGGCTATTTCCATAATTTGGCTATTGTTGGAAGTGCTGCTCATAGCCAGTTTTTTAAAGCATTACAAGATAAATGGATTGATTGATCAGTATGTGGCTCATAGATAGAAAACAGAGCTAAGAATAGCCATAAAACATAGTGCCAGAAATAACCGTAAAACATAGATGTCCTCAAGCTACTAATAGCTGACATTTTGAATTCTCATTATGTGCTACGCACTATACCAAGTACTCATATGATTCTCACAAAAACCCCTGTGAAATAGACTCTATTATTACTATCTCTGCTTATGAGATGGGGAAACTGAAGCTTTGGGGAGGAAAATTACATGGTTCATAAGAGCCTCTAGGATTTGAACCCAGGAGTCCTATGCAGGAATCTAAGCTTTTCACCATTCTGATATAAATAATGTAAAGAAAATATATCATTCCCTCAAGTTCTCTGGTCTCCAACGTGATTTTATGCTCTTCTGTCTGCTTTTATTCTTTTAAAATAATTGCCTTGTTATTTTCTGATTATAAAAGTAATGTATGACATCGCAACCAACTCAAAAAAATGCCTAAAGTGTATAGATTTTGAAGATCATTCTCAATCCCATCACCCAGAGATAACTGGTGTTAACATAAGCTATACTTTATTCTATGGTTGTCGTACTTGGTGCCTCAGAACTGTCTGGTGTGCCCTTAAAGAGGCAATTGGCCCTGAGTCAAACGCTGATTCACTAGTTTTGGGTGGGACCAAGGCTTATGTATTTTTAATAAGTACCTCTCCTGTGGTACTATATACAGTCCAAACTCAGTTCTAAAAACTGTTCTATACCTTAGATTTTCAAATACCCCTATGTAGAGCATCTTTTATTCAGGTTATCTCCAGGTTCTTGAGTACTTTAATATTCTCATCAATACTACCTTTTATAGACAGGAGGATGTCTAATAAAGATGTGGTTCTCACACTTTAGCATACCTTGTAATCACCTAGAGGACTTGTTAAAACACAGCCTACAGAGTTTCTGATTTAATGGGCCTGGGATGGGACCTCCAGAGAAGCAGAACCAATCGTGTATATAAAGAGAGAGAGACACGAGGAGTTTTATAATAGGAAGTATCTCACATGGTTATGGAGGCTGAGAAGTACCATGACCTGCTGTCTACAGCTGGAGAAGTAGGGAAGCCAATGATACAGTTCAGTCCAAATCCGGAGACCCGAGAACTAGAATTCCAATGTCCAAGGGCCAAAGATAGATGTCTCAGCTCAAGGAGAAAGAATTCACCTTTCTTCCATTTTTTCATCTATGTGGGTCCTCAACAGATTAGATTATACCCCCCACATTGGTGAGGGCAGATCTTCTTTACTCAGTCTACTGACTCAAATGCTAATCTCTTCCAGAAACACCCTCAACAGATATACCCAGAAATCACCTTTTGCCAGCTAACTGGCTGGTGAACCATCACAGGGCACAACAAGTTGCATTTATAATAAGTTGGTGAGTGATGCCAATGCAACTGGTAGAGGGACCATACTTTGAGAAGTACTGCAGTCATCCTCCAAATGAGACTTCCTGGTAGAAATGATTCTTGTTGTCCTTGAACATTCCTTCAAATCCAAGGGCAAGAGCCTGACCTTGATGTAATCATTTAGAAACAAATTCTGTAACAGATAGTAGCATGGTTCATATCCCCCCTCCTTCAGGAACTCCACATGTGAAAACTCTATTCAGCTGTTTCCATGTCTCTATGACAACAGTAAAAGCGTACCAAGAAAAGAATGGCTAGTGATGTTTTCAGCAAAAAAAAAATCTTTAATGTCCAAATGGCTGTTGGTAGCAATGGAAGGGACAGTGGGGCAAGGTCAGTTACATCCAATAATAGGCATAACACCTATCACAGAAGTCTAATGTGTGACATTTCTTAAGTAGGACAAATACCAAAAGAGGATGTTGATGCTACTGGCAGTTTTTATGAATTATACATGATATACTATTTTAAAATTCAGAGGAAAACTGCCATTTATCCTCCATAGTAAAAGGTATTCTATGAAAAGTGAAGTGCTGGGTGAGTAAACAGAAGATGCTACCAATATAATGGATCTTAAGCACACTTCTCGTTGTTCTGTAGTTCCTCACGGAAGACAATCAGGCTTTTAAAAGGAAGGTTGACCTCTGGAAATCTTCCTGAACTTGGTACCTCAGTACTGTCCATCTGTGCTTCCAAATCACAAATCAATTCTCACATTTAACTGGCTTTTGGCTTTACCCCTTGATGCTGGGGTAATATAAGTATATGGCTACATTTTGGTATTCAACATTGTCTTAGTCTCTTCATGCTGCTACAAGAGAATAGCATACACTGAGTGGCTTATAACAGAAATTTATTTCTCACAGTTCTAGAAGCTGGGAAATCCAAGACCAAGGCATCAAAATATTTGGTTTCTGGTGAGGGCCTTGCTTCCTAGATGGCTGTCTTTTTGTATGACCTCACACAGTGGAAGGAGCAAGGGATCTCTCTGGGGTCCTTTTATAAGGGAACTAATTCTATTCATGAGGGTTCCACCTCCATGACCTAATCAGGTCCCAAAGGCCCCACATCCTAATATCATTACTTTGAGGGTTAGAATATCAGCATATGCATTCTGGAGAAGGGAGACATAAACTTTCTGTCCATCACAAACATTTATTTGTCAGTCACCAGAAATGTAGAAATCCCACCGCCAGACAATGCAGTTCACACTAGAATTTTGGATGTTAAAATTAGACATTTTGGCCATGACTGAAGTCCTGTAGGGGGAATTTATTCATTTATTACTCAGTCAACAAATAGCTATTGTGTACTTTCCTACATTCCAGGCATTATTATAGAATCGGAGGAGAGAACAGTGAAAACTTTCTCTATAGAAAGACAAGTCTTGACCCTCAAGGAGCTTACACTGTCATGGTGATGAGTTTTGTCTTATTTTATATCTTCAGGAGCCTTGCTAGGTAAAGGATCAGCAGTATAGATATCACTTGGGAAGTTGTTAGAAATGCAGACTCTCAGGCTCCATCCCGGATCTCCTGACACAGAACGTGTATTTCATTTTACAAAATCCCTGAGTGATTTGTATCCACATTAAATTCTGAGAAGCACTGCTCTAAACAAGAACCAGAGCCTGAGGCAAAGATTACACTTCTGATTTTATTTGAGAGCGCAAGCCCCAGACAGTCCGAATAAAGGAAAAAGGGTTGGCAGGCAAGGGAAGCTGCAGAGGTGAGATCCTGTGCTGGCTCCTATGTCAAAGTGAATCTGGAAGGGGCACAACAGCTCAGCCAGCAAGTGGGTTTGCTGGGCACGTGGGACTACTTCTCCAGATAGCTTGTGGGGAAGGTTCACACCCGGGTCCCTCCTGACTCCTGCTTTCTGCTGACTGAGGTTCACACCAGTGGGAGGTACCACCCCTACACTTCTGAATTCCAGTATCCAAATCTGAAAGTGGAGGGGTGGGTGCAGACCAAGAGAGAGAAAAAGAAGGGAGAAGTTAAGGGTTTCTGAGAAGACACACAAAGTTGATTCTCGATGTACAGGGAAAATTCCATCCAGATAAGTTAGTAGAAGTGAGTAGAAATGGCGTATCTCTGTCAGTCACCAGAAGCACAATCCCCCTGCCCGACAAGGTAATTCACCCTAGAATTTCAAATGTTAAATTTTGAGGTCATAACGAGGAGTTAGTGAAGTCTTTTTTAACATTCACTTGTCACTTCATCACTCCCTGATTTATGACCTACTGTTCCTTTTACAGCACTCAGGGTTTCCACACCCCTATGATTCTATTAGCTCCTCCTATCTCTAGACTCCTACACTTTCTTATCCACATTTAATAATACCTGTGGTTCATTTCTCATTACTTTGTGAATCTCACATATCCAGACCCATCTCTCCTCACCCAGTATACTGGCACATACCAGGCACATGTCTGCTTTAATGTCCTATGCCCATACCCTCATCCTTGAACAAGCCAGAAACCAAGTTCGGATAGGACCAGACAATCTGGGTTACTAAATCTAGCTAAGCAAATCGTAAGAGGTAGAAACCACAGATCCCAGAGTGAGGCAGGGTCCAAGTGCCAGCAAATACTGTTGCACATTCTCTCCTAGAGTATTCCCTGTATGAGAAATTCTCATTCAGGTCATCCACATTTCACTGTCTGGAATCTATGGAAATTAAGAAAAGGCGACCAGCACCTAAAAATCACAAGTAGTTATCCCCAAGTGATGGAAATAGATTTTCATTTTCATTTTTATCATACCCTATGCTTTTCAAAATTTCTATGATGAAGCTATACTGCTTTTATAATGAGAGAGAAACTCAATTATTATTTTTAAAATGCTATGTTTTGTCAAGGAAACTCTGTTAAAAACAGAATGAAGAAAAACCAGAATGACATGGTAGTCATTAAATTTTAACTTATTTGCATATTTTGTAGACACTCAGTAAATCTTCCTTAACTCCAGTCTAGAATTTAGAAAACTCTAGATTTCTACAGCTCTCAAAACATAAAGGAGATCATCTTTTTTCAGAGCAAAAGAGAAGAAATATATGAAGAAGCAGAAAGAAGAAACCGTACTTTCTGAAGGCAACACCATACTGCCAAATGTCTAAGAAGGCATTTCGAGAATGTCTGTGATTCCCATGTGCTGGTGAAACACAGCCACTCTGCTTTCCAGCCCTAGTAATGAGAAGGGCCTCTAAAAGTGTCAATGCGTGATACTGGTCAGCCCTAAACTTTAGACACCTTTTAAGGAGGTGCTCAGTGTCACATACACTTACCTTTTTAATTTTTCGATGAATAAGGAGGGTCCTTTTCAAACTCTATTTCAAATTCTAATCTCAATCTATGTGCTCCACAGGTAGCAGAAACATGTTTCCCACTAGTAATCACTTCATCAACTCTGATCAACACGTCAGAGGTAATTGTGTATACATTTTAAAAGACATGGTTTGTTTATTCCTACAAATGTGTTGACTGCCAACTGCTACTTGTACTTCTTAAGCTATTACAAAAAAAAAAAAATCATCATAATCTCTACTCAGATTTACAAAATAACGGATTCTTGTTTTCCGAAGGTGGTTTGTAAATCAGTCCAGAATTCATCGGTACTGGGAAGCCCTCCTCACCTAGATATTATTGTTCTCTTCAGAATATTTCATAGATTTCAGGCCTGTGAAAACCCTCTAAAACCCCTGTGTTACAAGAAGGAAAGTTGACTTTCTTGTTGTTTGCTATCCTGATTTACTGGGACAGTGGAGGCCTCACGCCCCTAATAGCACTGATGTTTGCTAGGTAGAACCAGTTAATTCATTCAAGAACACTGTACTTAAGGACATGAAATAGTAACAACCATTTGGACTCCCTGTAATTATGAAGTTCATTTGAGAATGTGAAGATAAATGTATCTTAAGGAGTAAGGATCCTTGACCATTCACTCCTCACATTGAACCACATCACTCAGTAAGAATTCATATAGCTCCCACACACGTTTTATAAGTATTGGGATCTGTTGTCACCCTGTTTGTTCAATAATGGTGCATCATATGTACTTTGGTGATGCAGGATGAATGACTGCTTTTAGGTCCCACCTTTGTGACCCATAAATACACTTTAAATCCAAGACCATGTGTTGGTCTCTTTCATAACACAAACAAACAAAAACAAGCATACTGATTATTAACAATTGATTATTCCCATGAAATTTTCAGTTGTTTCATGTTTAGAAAATAACTCCTCAAGTGGTGGATAAGTTGGGTTGGTTTATAAGCCGGAGAATATGACATAGGTGAAATAGCACAGGAAGCCTTGTGCCTTGATGTCCTCTGTTTTAATCAGAAAATGTTTTTAGTCAGGCTAGAATGGTGAGTAGCATGTAGTAGAATTAAAAGATTTATATATTAAAAAAAACTATTACCTAACATTTTAACATGTCAAAATATATTGCCGTATGCATTTTGAAAAGCATACTGTATATTTAAAACATGCTTCTATTAGGTACTCAAAATCCTTGAAATGTGGAAAGGGCTTCTTATATTAAAGATATAAGATATACTGTTTCAACAGATATGGAGCCAGAAACAAAGTAACATTATATAAGTACTTCTTGAAATACGCAATGTGGAAAACGAATCACTTCACAATTATGTACCTTGTATAAAAAGAAAATACTATTCCTTTGTGCTACTGAATATAAAATGTTTTGGGATTCAGCTAAAAGGTGTGTGTAGGCACAGTGATGTGTTACAATTTTAAATGTTATAGTCTGGAAATATGATTTGAGAAGTTCCCTCCAGAAACCACTTTGACAAGGATAGTATTTATAAGCAGGCAAGAAAGTTTCCTCAAAAACAAATTTGATGTTTTCCTTTGCAACAAATTAAAATCTGTATAGAATAAGCCCTATAATATAGTTATGAATGTTTACAATATGCAAAAATATTTACTTTGGAAAAGCCTCGCCAAATATTAAGACCTACTGGTTATATTATTTGCATTTGAATTTGTATGATGAGCAGAATTCAATAAAGATTACCAATGTAAATATTTTTAAATATTACAAGGCTGATGGAAGTTCTAAGTTCCAACTACAGCCTCCTCTTGCAAGTTAACTCAGAAGTTCTAGATAATAAGACCATTTTTTTACTGGGATAGAATTATTTTTATTATTTCTTCTTACGTCCATCCCTTCTTGAGATCACTCCTTTTTTTCTAATTATCATTAGCTCTCTCTTAGGAATCCACTTTAAAAAAAATTTTTTTACATCATTTTTTATAGTCTGTCCTATACTTTTTGAGTTTGGGGCTTTTTTTTTTTTTAAACCTTTGACAGTTTTTCCAGTTGGCTTTTAAACATATTGAGGGCAGAGTCTCTATGAGCTCATTGTGATATCTCCCACAGTGCCAGTCCTTAAAGGCAGCTTTCGATGAACATGTTTTAAATGGGGGCACCTGGGTGGCTCAGTTGACTAAGTGTCTGGCTCTTGGTTTTGGCTCAGGTCATGATCTCACAAACAGTGGGTTCGAGCTCCACATTGGGCTCTGCACTGACAGTGCATAGCCTGCTTAGGATCCTCTCTCCCTCTCTCAGCTCCTCCCGCATGCACTCACGTGTTTCTCTCTCTCTCTCTCTCTCTCTCTCTCTCTCTCTCTCCCTGTTTCTTGCTTGCTGTCCAAATAAACTTTTTTTTTTAATGCTATAAATGGACTCAGCTTTAAAACTGATCACAAATTACCACAGAGGCAATTTCTGAAGGGAGACTTGCATTCAACTTCTGATAAATATTGGTGTCTACTGTAGCCTTTTTTTTTCTTTCCTGTAAAAAGAGAATTATTATATTTCATGTGGGAAGGGAACATGGAGGAAGTACCAGACTAAAGAACTAACTGAACTCTAGTTACAGCTTTATTGGTGACTAACCCTGTGAGCTTTTCTAACTAACCAAATGCTGTCCACCTGCCTTTATCAAGGTGCAATTGGAGGTACTATTTCCTTGGCCTGCTTCATAGACTTGCTGTTACAGTCACATGAAGTAATGTATGAGATAGCACTCTGAGTTCTATGAAGTACGATAAAAATGCACATATGATTGTGCTGTGCCTTTACCATGATACCTTGAATGTTATAAGAGAATACTCTTGTTCTAAGGTCCTTGGCCATTGCTTTGTTGTTGGGACTGAAAATAATTTCTTTTGAGAAACTGAGATCCTGGAAACCCTATTTTAAAAGATCCAAGCTTTAACAATGCTTATACTCTGAACTAGACCTCAGTATAACCAAACTATTGTTTGGGGCTGCCTTGGAAGACTGTACTAACATGAGCCAACATACATTGAGTGTGTGTACTTTGCTAAAAACTAGGAACATGTCTCATTTGATCCTCGATACCTTCCTATAAAAGGTAGGCAGTGTTACTATCCTCACTTTGTAGGTGAGAAAATTGTGGCTTAAATAGGCTCATGTGTCTAAGGCCCCACAAATCAAAAGGGGCAGAGCTCAACTTGAATCCACATTTCTCTTACTCCAGCACCAATGCCCATGTCTTCTGTTCTGCCCTGGCAATACTTATTAGCTAAAGCTGAATCATTTTTCTAGCAATCCAAATCCATGAGGAAGAAAATCAAATATAATAATCACATTGTTTAATCCCAAATTGGCTTGAAGATGCATATGGAATCACATTGATCTTTTGAGGTGGTCAAGAAAATTTTAGCATATTTGCACATGAAGAGTTTTTTTTAAATACTAAATCAATGAAAACCAAATGTCAGAATACATTTTAAATTTTTTTTAATTATATTTATTTTTTGAGACAGAGAGAAAGAGTGCAAGCAGGGGTGGGGCAGAGAGAGAGGGAGACACAGAATCTGAAGAAGGCTCCAGCCTCTGAGCTGTCAGCACAGAGCCTGATGCGGGGCTCGAACCCATGAATGGTGTGATCATGACCTGAGCTGAAGTCAGATGCCCCACTGACAGTCACCCAGGCGCCCTTCAGAATACATTTTTTAATGAGTTATTACTTAAGACATGTTTGTTGGCAATGCATGAATTTTCCAAATATGTAATTTATGTTAAAATGTCAGGATTTTGTCCTCTAATGTAATATGTGAATTATGATAACTTCCATTTAAAAAATAACAATCCTGTAGTTGCAAAATCATTCTGGTTTTTAAAACTCTCATTTGTTGGCAATTATAATTAGATAGGCTAGTAAAGAAACAAATTCTGACATAATATTCAAAAATGCAGTTCCAATTTGGCAGTCTCAGGTGATTTGCTGAGCAGAATGTTTATAATTATTTTAACAATTTTTTTTAAAAAAGAAAAGCTTGCATGTTATATTTTGGTTAATAAAACTCTGAACCTATAATTTCTCAGTAAAAATTACTGAAAAATTACACTAAAAATTACTGAAAAATTACACTTACTTAAAGGTAAGTGTACAAATATAGTCTGCTCCTAATTGCACAGTTTATTTGTGGGAAGTTTTAAGTATTACATAAATATCTTCTCAGGGTATTTTTCTAATTAAGTCTCAGGCAGTTTACAGAATAACTACTTCTAGAGTGAGTCTAAGCAATAAGCCAGTGGTCAAGTAATCCTGAAAATCCTGATACACCATACTTGTTATGCTATATTTCTTTTTTTTTTTTTGTAAAACCTACTATAGAGAGGCATTCAATTTCATTTGATGCTACATATTTTTTTATATATCTCCCATCCATGTGATGAGAATTGTAGGTTAGTCACTGAGTAGTAAAAGTGCAATCATTTTCATCCTGCCCATGAATCCTCTTTCTGGTTGACTCTTTGGATCTTGTCATAGTAAAAGGTACAGTAAATAATCATTTTAAATGGAGAAATAGATCATACATCATACAAAAGCAAATTGTCCTAATGACATGTTTGGGGGAAAAGTTGTTTAAAAATAGAAACATTTCCCTTTGATCATGTCATTTTAGTGTAACAATATCAGGTCTATTGAGTTTAAGGGACCTTGTAGCTATTGATACCAGGAATATTTGTAACAGGGGTATGATAATTAACACAGAAGTTCAAGTATCTCAGAACCGTGCATATCTGTCATAGCTGTGTCCTAATTTCAAGTGGTAAATGTGAGTTTGATAGTAAAAGATTCTCAAATCACTTGGGTACAAAGTAAAATTTGTTTTTTATATCAGGTTCTATTTTTTACATACCAGAGCTTTAAAAAAAATAGAATCAGCAACACAAAACTGCAAAATTGTTATCATACTTAGATTTAGAAACTTTATATACTAGTTACTATTATGTCAAAAGTCAGAAAAATTGTTTATTCCACACCTGTTATCTAGTTTCATAAAGCATAAAATTGATAATCCTAGATTGTAACTAAGAATTTTATACATGAAATGAATATTTTATTATTGCTTTGGGATATTTTCAGAATATGCTCAGTGAACTTCAAAATCTCTTGTCCTTGCTTCACCCAGCCCAAAACACTGACTCTTCCCTTAGCATAAAGCTATCAAATGAGCTGGCAGCATCCCCAAACCTAAATGTAGTTTCTGGATGTTGCTGAAGAACTACACCCAGAGTCTCTAATGCTTTCAAAGGATTGTAAGAATATGCAGTTTCGTCTCGTATATTCAAAGAAAATGGTGCTGCCTGGGATACCCAAATGGGTTATCTGCCTTCATTCATCCAAGAATGAAATGGCCTATGTGTTTATAATACCACTTTAATCTTGTCTTTTTTTTTCTTTCCACATACATTCACAAAACTTTTGAGAAACTCAGCTGAACTTCATTTCCTTCTCCAGTGGGAGTTTAATGTCGCTATTATATGGGAAAAGTGGGAGTTGGAAACATTTTTCCAAAATGGAATGGGTCTTTCTATGAGAGTAATATAATTCTGGGAACTTCTGTTAGGTACTCACCACGTGTTGGTTTCTGTGATGGAGGAAGAAAAATAAATAATACAGGATTGATTCTTGCCTGTAAGGATCTCACAGTTGAGTGGTCAAGACTGCTGTGTAAACAAGTGGCATTGTACAAAGTAAGAACTGCAAGACAGTTACTTTAATTTTGTTAAGCAATTTAAATGGTTATGCTCCTCTGTAGAACCAACATAAGGAATTAACGTTATTCTTTCAAATAAAGGAGTATATACCTCCTCAAACATTTGAGAGAGAAAATATTTGATCCAAAAAATACAGAAATGGATACATGATAACATCCCCAGACTTATATATTTAGACAAACGTTTTCTCATTTGAAGTAACCACCTTAGGAAATTATGCAGTACTCTTTTTTTTATTGTGTAATGTTTGTTTTGGGGTTTTAAAAAATAATATACATCCAAATTAGTTAGCATATAATGCAACGATTTCAGGAGTAGATTCCTTAGTGCCCCTTACCCATTTAGCCCATCCCCCCTCCCACAACCCATCCAGTAACCCTCAGTTTGTTCTCTGTATTTATGAGTCTCTTCTGTTTTGTCCCCCTCCCTGTTTTTATATTATTTTTGCTTCCCTTCCCTTATGTTCATCTGTTTTGTCTCTTAAAGTCCTCATATGAGTGAAGTCATAGGATGTTTGTCTTTCTCTGACTGACTAATTTCACTTAGCATAATACCCTCCAGTTCCATCCACATAGTTGCAAATGGCAAGCTTTCATTCTTTTCGATTGCAGAGTAATACTCCATTGTATAGATATGCATTCTTTATCCATTCATCCATCAATGGACATTTGGCCTCTTTCCATACTTTGGCTATTGTTGATAGTGCTGCTATAAACATGGGGGTGCATGTGTCTCTTCAAAACAGCACACCCTGTATCCCTTGGATAAATGCCTAGTAGTGCAATTGCTGGGGCATAGGGTAATTCTTTTTTCAGTTTTTTGAGGAACCTCCATAGTGTTTTCCAGAGTGGCTGCACCAGCTTGCATTCCCACCAACAATGCAAAACAGATCCTGTTTCTCCACATCCTCGCCAACATCTGTTGTTGCCTGAGTTGTTAATGTTAGCCATTCTGACAGGTGTAAGGTGGTACCTCATTGTGATTTTGATTTGTATTTCCCTGATGAAGAGTGATGTTGAGCATTTTTTCATGTGTCCGGTGGCCATCTGGATGTCTTCTTTGGAGAAGTGTCTATTCATGTCTTTTGCCCATGTCTTCATTGGATTATTTGTTTTTTGGGTGTTGAGTTTGATGAGTTCTTTATAGATTTTGGATACTAACCCTTTATCTGCTATGTCATTTGCAAATATCTTCTCCCATTCTGCCAGTTGCCTTTTAGTTTTGCTGCAATACTCTCTTTTGGTTAGAATATTATTAGATTTCCTGTGGTTGACTTCCTTGCAGAAGTAATTTAATATTGTCAAACTTGTCAGTGTCCAATTTACATTTACAGTTTTTCAGTCAAAATGCTACCTCCCCCCCTTTATTTAATTGCATATTAAAATATTTTAAAGAAATGCCATTTTGTTTTTGAGTGGTGTCTTTAGTTCCCAATACACTGGAGTTAGTTGCTTTTATTAGAATTCAGATTGGATTTGGGGCACCTGGGTAGCTCAGTCGGTTAAGTGTCTGACTCTTGATATCAACTCAGATCATGATCTCATGCTTGTAAGATCAAGCCCCATGTCGGGCTCTATGCTGAGTGTGGAGCCTGCTTCAGATTGTCTCTCTCCCTCCATCTTTACCCCTCCTCCACTGGCTCATGCTCTCTCTCCCTCCCTCTCTCAAAATAAATAACGATTTAAAAAAAATAATTCAGATTGGATTTGTTATCCTATAATTCCTATATTTGTAAACATTAGTGATGATGGTTGGGCCTTACAACAAGGCAGACCTCTAAATCTGGTCTGAGCTAAAAGACTGACACAAATGAAGGCTCACATTCCATTTAGGGTCATTTTCATTTAAGTTTACTAATGAGCTAACAAATAGTACAACAAATGTGAGATCAAGGAATAGGTTAGTGTTCACATTTCCTGACACCTTCCTTGTTCCTCAGGCATATTCAAAGTGATCAATGCCATCCATGCACCATGAACAATCCACCTGGAGAGAGCAGCCCAGAACCAGTGTCTTTGTCTCATAGCCCATTAGGCCAGGGGAAGGGTGTTTATCTGTCATGATGGAAATAATTTTGTCCTGAATCACCATTATATACTCTATTTTTATAATATCACCAAGCCTGGCTACCACTAGTCTTCTGAATGGTATTTGAACTTCCAAGAAACTGCTTTCTCTCCCATATCTATTCTACAGAATCCCTTGGCTGATCTAATCACTACTGGTATACTTGTAGTTTAAGAAACGCCTGTGAACTGGTGTTGTCATTTAAAGTATTTGATGGATATTCACTTTGGGAAAAACACTGTACTGACATGTAATGCCACAACATTTAAATAATTAGAATCTCCTTTAATAGAGACATTTTAACAGACATGAGGTTTGGGGAAAAGAGAGTTCCACATAAAACTGTAAAAAGTATTTTTTGTTTTTAAATTATTTGTTTTAAATTCTTTTATCTTATTAAAATAAGATAAAAATAGGGAGGTGAGCCATAAGAGACTCCTAACTATAGAGAACAAACTGAGTATTGCTGGCCAGGTGTTGGGTGGGGTGATGGGCATTAAGGAGGGCACTTGTCATGATGAGCGCTGGGTGTTGTATGTAAGTGACTAATCACTACATTCTACCCATGAAACCAGTACTACAATATATATTTCTAACTTGAATTTAATAAAATCTTAGAAGAAAAAAATAAATAAACAAACAAATAAATAAATAAATAAATAAATAAATAAATAAATAAACAAATAAATTGGGGAAAATATTAAGTGAGGAAATTTGAAGAGAATTTCTTTAAATTTTGCCAATTAATTTAGCTATGACAGAAATTTTGGCAGTTAGTTGAAATGAAACATTTGGCTGTTCTTTCTTTGATATGACAATATGCAATATAAGTTTATCAGATATTCTCACTTTGTGTCTGTTAATTTTCATGGTCATATACTCTCCATCTATATGAGTTTGGCACTAACTTGTTTAAAGGTGTGAGCACCTCGGGGTTTTGAATCAGAAAATCTGGGTGAATCTCAGCTTTGAAACTCAAGCAGCTTAGTTATTTGCAAGTCCCCTAGCCTTCTTGAAATTTCAGTTTCTAAATCCATACCGTGGGTATGTTTTGAACCACAAACAAGTGTACCAATAATTAGACCACTCAAGAGATTCTGTAGAAGATAGAAACATACAGCAAGGCAGTCTGTTGGAAAAGGGAAATACCATCTGTTACTCAAAAAAGTCTAAATACTTATTCATCCCTGCAGAGGTGTTCCGTTATCTGTTAACGCGCACACACGCACACACACACACAAAATGTTTACTCATACAATTATCATAATGTTCATTTACTCATTTATTTTTCCACCTTTCACCAAAGAGGACGGGTTCCCTATATATGGATTAAACCGTGATTCCTCACAGATTTTGGAATTCTTTACAGTAAGTGTCTTCAGTTAGGAATCATTTTCTTCTTTACAACATTTATATCTAAAGCATTTAATATAAAAATCCATTGCTTACAGCAAAGTGTCCCACTACTAATTAAAAAGAATGAGTACAGGGGCGCCTGGGTGGCTCAGTCGGTTAAGCATCTGACTTCGCCTCTGGTCATGATCTCATGGTTCTTGAGTTCAAGCCCCATGTCAGGCTCTGTGCTGACAGCTCAGAGCCTGGAGCCTGCTTTGGATTCCGTCTCCCTCTCAGCCCCTCCCCTGCTCGCACTCTGTCTGTCTCTCTCTCTCTCTCAAACATAAATACTTAAAAAATAATAATTAAAAATATGAAATAAATGAATAAAAAGAATGAGTACAAAATGCTTCAGGTTTCTGAACCATAAGAATTTAGTAAACTCTTCTTAGAAGGATAAGCAATATTTCTAAGTTTGACTTTTCAAAGTGCAAACAACTAGGTATTAGAAGATGTTAGAAATTGTTGTTATGCAGACAAAGTCTTGATTACAAAGAATTTATGAAGGTAGCTATTACAATTTTATGTTTTTTTCCAGAATCCAAACTTAAAACTGTAATAGTGTATATGATTCATGCTTTCGATACATCATGTGCACATTCCCACATACCCCCATACATTTATGTTTTGTTTTTTAATAAACACATACTAGAATATTGCAGATTATGTATCATGTAAATGGACTTCATTTTTAACAGCTGCAGATATATCAAATGATTTATATATCAAAGAAAGGTCTTAACATGTTTTGGACACGTAAAATACCGAAGTGCATTTGAACCACTCCATGATGGGAACCACAAGGAAAATTCTGTGGCAAGCTCTATAACATAAGAACAGTTAGCATCATTCCTGGGAAAGCCCAGTCCATGCCCCGCCTAAGGTGGTACCTCTCACTGCAGTAAAGCAGGGTACAGACTACATAGCACACAAGCTAAAGCTGCAGAAACAGCCATGGCAGGAGAAACAGTTGAGTGGCTTCAGGCATATCAAGAAAACAAGGTCATTTTCATGGATTTTAGGTTTGGCTATGTTTTTAAGATATCTTCCTAAAAGCATCTCAAGATGTACTGATATTGTTTTTGAGTTCACAAAACTTTGTATTTATACAATATCTTTCATTCTAAAGAACTTAGGGAATAACCACCTTACTAACTGCAAACTAGTTTGCAACAGGGTACACAGCAGTTACCATGGCAACTATGTTAAACATCTTTCTTTCACTAAGTTGGAATTTTTTCAAGATTCTTTCTTTGGACTGACATTTTCAATGCTTGAACTCTAGTGAAGATTATTTTTACTTCTTCATACTGTAAAAAGTTGAATTAATCTTTTCAAAGAGTTTTGTGTGTATTGAATTTTTTGTATCAGGACACTTCAACTTAGAAGTTGAAGTTCCCACCAAGAAAAAGGCCTATGAAGCAAAAAACAAAAAACAAAAAACAAAAACAAACAAACAAACAAACAAAACACAATTATCCACTTTTCCCCTCACTGTAAGACATGAACATCACATATACTTCATATCTATCTCATGAAATATTCCAATGTTCCCAAACTACATTAAAATGAAAAATAAAATGATATTAGGAAGTAACTTCTATCAATAGGACCCATGAATGATTGACACAAAGAAATCTGTGCATTAGCTGTGTGAGAAGCTCCGATGCAGTGACCAAAGGAAAGATGGATCGAAGGAACACAAAAGACTAATGGAAGCTTAATTTCAAGTGTGAATCTACTGACTTTTGGGAGATAACTGTGAAGGACACAGATCAACTTGGTATTTGCAGTCATTGACGTCATATTAAGCTATGTGCATATTCAAGCATAGGTGCTAAGGCAGGGTAAAATATAGTCAAAGCAATATATACATCTATATAGTAGATGTTGTCTACTCCTAAATTGTTGTAAAGTGTTGCTGTGCCTTTTAAGATGGTGCACTAAAGCCACTGTAAAAATATAAATACCAGACAAGTGGTTAAAAACATAAGAACTAAGGGGCACTTGGGTGGCTCAGTCAGTTGAGCCTCTGACTTTGGCTCAGATCATGATCTTGTGGTTTGTGAGTTCAAGCCCCACATCAGGCTCACTGCTATCAGCCTTTCAGTGCAGAACCTGCTTCAGATCCTCTGTTACTTTCTCTGTGCCCCTCCCCCAATAATGCTTTCCCAAAACTAAACAAATAGTTTTTACGAAATATAAGAACTAAGGAAGGAATAAGAGGGAAATATGGTCTTTTTAAAACGATAGAGCATCGTTTTAAATGCTCGTTTTAAATGGATGTGGGATGCTATCATAACAAATAAATAGGTAGGAATAGCTTTGGAGAAGGGAGTAGATAGAGGCTGGAAGACTACTGAGGAGTAGAATAGAAAAATTCTAGATTGCCTTGAATCAACTCTTAGTAGAAATATGGACTTTTAAAGATGCTGTTGGCGGGGGCCTGGTAGCGAGTGAGGAACATGTCACTGGGAAATAGAAGAATGGAGACCTTTGTTACATAGTGGCAAAGTTTACTGGAATCCTGTCTTTCAGTTATGAAAGATGAGTCGGGATATCTGGCTAAAGAGGTTTCCAAGTAAAGTGTTAAAGATGTGACCTGTTTCTTGCCACTTAGAGTAAAATGCAAAAGGAGACAAATAAATTGAGGGAAGAACTGCTAAACAAAAAGGAACCAAGGCATGATAATTTGGAAAATTCTAAGCCCATGCAGATGACAAAAGATGCTAAAACTAAGAGACCTCTGAAATAAAAGACCCCCCCCCCAAAAAAAAATCCAAGGTTGGCTATAAAACATTTTGCTAAAACCTTTGAAGGATCAAAACATCAGAGTGTTTGGGCATAAAAAATTTAAGATCATGCCTCATAGCTCTTCTCAATTAAATTAGAGGGCTTCCAGGAATTTGCATTGCCCTCACCCATCAGGAGCCAAAGATAGAGAAGGAATTTATCCCAAAAAGATTTGTGAATATAGCTTCTTTCTAATGGAGAGTATTGTTGTGCCATCCATAAGAGACTCAAAAAATTCTGAAGAAGGTTGTATCAACAGAAACACTACCGGCTTGGACTGAAAGAACAAAAAGAGTACAGAGTGAAAGGAGGCTGTTGGACTCCAAAATCCTATTTACAGGAAGTAGGCTAATAAAACTACTTGACTGCAAACATATGCTACTGTTTGTGAAAAAGGAAGGATGACTCAGGGGGTAGAACCAGGAGTCCAGAGGGCAGAACTGAGATCCTCCGGATAAGAGTCCACGCTGTTCAGCCTGTGAGATCCTGAGGCTTGTAAGATCCTGAGCAGAGATTAGGATCTGCTTAGGATTATGGCCAGTCAAGCCCACTCAGACTTCTAACCTACAGAACCATAAATATTAAATGGATGTCATTCTAAACCAATAAGTTCATTTGGTAATTTGTTATGCAGCAATAGAAATCTAATACAGATACTAATAACTGGAGCCACTAAAAGATCTTAGAGAATTTAGTTTCTACAATTTAAAAGAGAATAAAGTGGTTCCATGAGGTTTTTATGTGAATTCACTTATAAACTCTTTACAAATGTTGGGAATGCAAGCTGGTGCAGCCACTCTGGAAAACACTATGGAGGTTCCTCAAAAAACTGAAAAAAGAATTACCCTATGACCCAGCAATTGCACCACTAGGCATTTATCCAAGGGATAGAGGTGTGCTGTTTCGAAGGGACACATGCACCCCCATGTTTATAGCAGCACTATCAACAATAGCCAAAGTATGGAAAGAGGCCAAATGTCCATCGATGGATGAATGGATAAAGAATGTATATCTGATTTTCCGGCAAGATGGCGGCTTAGGAGGACGCTGGGCTCACCGCATGTCCTGCTGATCACTTAGATTCCATCTACACCTGCCTAAATAACCCAGAAAACCGCCAGAGGATTAGCAGAACGGAGTCGCCAGAGCCAAACGCAGACGAGAGGCCCACGGAAGAGGGTAGGAAGGGCGGCTAGGCGGTGCGCGCTCCATGGACTGGCGGGAGGGAGCCGGGGCGGAGGGGTGGCTCGCCGGCCAAGCAGAGCCCCCGAGTCTGGCTGGCAAAAGCGGAGGGGCCTGACGGACTGTGTTCCCACAACAAGCGCGACTTAGCTTCTGGGAGGTCATAAGTTAACAGCTCTGCTCAGAAAGTGGGAAGGCTGGAGGACAACCAGAGGGAGAGCTGCTGAGCCCCCTGACAACAGAGCTCAGTCTGGTGGGGAACAAAGGCGCTCGCCAGCGCCATCTCCTCCGCCCATCCCCCAGCCGAAATCCCAAAGGGAACTGGTTCCTGCCAGGGAACTTGCTCGCTCCGCGCAAACACCCAACTCTGCGCTTCTGTGGAGCCAAACCTCCGGCAGCGGATCTGACTCCCTCCCGCTGCCACAGGGCCCCTCCTGAAGTGGATCACCTAAGGAGAAGCGATCTAAGCCTGCCCCTCCTGCCCCCGTGCACCTTGCCTACCCACCCCAGCTAATACGCCAGATCCCCAGCATCACAAGCCTGGCAGGGTGCAAGTAGCCCAGACGAGCCACACCACCCCACAGTGAATCCCGCCCCTAGGAGAGGGGAAGAGAAGGCACACACCAGTCTGACTGTGGCCCCAGCGGTGGGCTGGGGGCAGACATCAGGTCTGACTGCGGCCCCGCCCACCAACTCCAGTTATACACCACAGCACAGGGGAAGTGCCCTGCAGGTCCTCACCACTCCAGGGACTATCCAAAATGACCAAGCGGAAGAATTCCCCTCAGAAGAATCTCCAGGAAATAACAACAGCTAATGAGCTGATCAAAAAGGACTTAAATAATATAACAGAAAGTGAATTTAGAATAATAGTCATAAAATTAATCGCTGGGCTTGAAAACAGTATACAGGACAGCAGAGAATCTCTTGCTACAGAGATCAAGGGACTAAGGAACAGTCACGAGGAGCTGAAAAACGCTTTAAACGAAATGCATAACAAAATGGAAACCACCACAGCTCGGCTTGAAGAGGCAGAGGAGAGAATAGGTGAACTAGAAGATAAAGTTATGGAAAAAGAGGAAGCTGAGAAAAAGAGAGATAAAAAAATCCAGGAGTATGAGGGGAAAATTAGAGAACTAAGTGATACAGTAAAAAGAAATAATATACGCATAATTGGTATCCCAGAGGAGGAAGAGAGAGGGAAAGGTGCTGAAGGGGTACTTGAAGAAATCATAGCTGAGAACTTCCCTGAACTGGGGAAGGAAAAAGGCATTGAAATCCAAGAGGCACAGAGAACTCCCTTCAGACGTAACTTGAATCGATCTTCTGCACGACATATCATAGTGAAACTGGCAAAATACAAGGATAAAGAGAAAATTCTGAAAGCAGCAAGGGGTAAACGTGCCCTCACATATAAAGGGAGACCGATAAGACTCGTGACTGATCTCTCTTTTGAAACTTGGCAGGCCAGAAAGAATTGGCACGAGATTTTCAGGGTGCTAGACAGAAAAAATATGCAGCCGAGAATCCTTTATCCAGCAAGTCTGTCATTTAGAATAGGAGGAGAGATAAAGGTCTTCCCAAACAAACAAAAACTGAAGGAATTTGTCACCACTAAACCAGCCCTACAAGAGGTCCTAAGGGTGACCCTGTGAGACAAAGTACCAGAGACATCACTACAAGCATAAAACATACAGACATCACAATGACTCTAAACCCATATCTTTCTATAATAACACTGAATGTAAATGGATTAAATGCGCCAACCAAAAGACATAGGGTATCAGAATGGATAAAAAAACAAGACCCATCTATTTGCTGTCTACAAGAGACTCATTTTAGACCTGAGGACACCTTTAGATTGAGAGTGAGGGGATGGAGAACTATTTATCATGCGACTGGAAGCCAAAAGAAAGCTGGAGTAGCCATACTTATATCAGACAAACTAGACTTTAAATTAAAGGCTGTAACAAGAGATGAAGAAGGGCATTATATAATAGTTACAGGGTCTATCCATCAGGAAGAGCTAACAATTATAAATGTCTATGCGCCGAATACCGGAGCCCCCAAATATATAAAACAATTACTCATAAACATAAGCAACCTTATTGATAAGAATGTGGTAATTGCAGGGGACTTTAACACCCCACTTACAGAAATGGATAGATCATCTAGACACACGGTCAATAAAGAAACAAGGGCCCTGAATGAGACATTGGATCAGATGGACTTGACAGATATATTTAGAACTCTGCATCCCAAAGCAACAGAATATACTTTCTTCTCGAGTGCACATGGAACATTCTCCAAGATAGATCATATACTCGGTCACAAAACAGCCCTTCATAAGTTTACAAGAATTGAAATTATACCATGCTTACTTTCAGACCACAATGCTATGAAGCTTGAAATCAACCACAGAAAAAAGTCTGGAAAACCTCCAAAAGCATGGAGGTTAAAGAACACCCTACTAACGAATGAGTGGGTCAACCAGGCAATTAGAGAAGAAATTAAAAAATATATGGAAACAAACGAAAATGAAAATATAACAATCCAAACGCTTTGGGACGCAGCAAAGGCAGTCCTGAGAGGAAAATACATTGCAATCCAGGCCTATCTCAAGAAACAAGAAAAATCCCAAATACAAAATCTAACAGCACACCTAAAGGAACTAGAAGCAGAACAGCAAAGGCAGCCTAAACCCAGCAGAAGAAGAGAAATAATAAAGATCAGAGCAGAAATAAACAATATAGAATCTAAAAAAACTGTAGAGCAGATCAAAGGAACCAAGAGTTGGTTTTTTGAAAAAATAAACAAAATTGACAAACCTCTAGCCAGGCTTCTCAAAAAGAAAAGGGAGATGACCCAAATAGATAAAATCATGAATGAAAATGGAATGATTACAACCAATCCCTCAGAGATACAAACAATTATCAGGGAATACTATGAAAACTTATATGCCAACAAATTGGACAACCTGGAAGAAATGGACAAATTCCTGAACACCCACACGCTTCCAAAACTCAATCAGGAGGAAATAGAAAGCTTGAACAGACCCATAACCAGCGAAGAAATTGAATCGGTTATCAAAAATCTCCCAATAAATAAGAGTCCAGGACCAGATGGCTTCCCAGGGGAGTTCTACCAGACGTTTAAAGCAGAGATAATACCTATCCTTCTCAAGCTATTCCAAGAAATAGAAAGGGAAGGAAAACTTCCAGACTCATTCTATGAAGCCAGTATTACTTTGATTCCTAAACCAGACAGAGACCCAGTAAAAAAAGAGAACTACAGGCCAATATCCCTGATGAATATGGATGCAAAAATTCTCAATAAGATACTAGCAAATCGAATTCAACGGCATATAAAAAGAATTATTCACCATGATCAAGTGGGATTCATTCCTGGGATGCAGGGCTGGTTCAACATTCGCAAATCAATCAACGTGATCCATCACATTAACAAAAAAAGAGAGAAGAACCATATGATCCTGTCAATCGATGCAGAAAAGGCCTTCGACAAAATCCAGCACCCTTTCTTAATAAAAACCCTTGAGAAAGTCGGGATAGAAGGAACATACTTAAAGATCATAAAAGCCATTTATGAAAAGCCCACAGCTAACATCATCCTCAACGGGGAAAAACTGAGAGCTTTTTCCCTGAGATCAGGAACACGACAGGGATGCCCACTCTCACCGCTGCTGTTTAACATAGTGCTGGAAGTTCTAGCATCAGCAATCAGACAACAAAAGGAAATCAAAGGCATCAAAATTGGCAAAGATGAAGTCAAGCTTTCGCTTTTTGCAGATGACATGATATTATACATGGAAAATCCGATAGACTCCACCAAAAGTCTGCTAGAACTGATACATGAATTCAGCAAAGTTGCAGGATACAAAATCAATGTACAGAAATCAGTTGCATTCTTATACACTAACAATGAAGCAACAGAAAGACAAATAAAGAAACTGATCCCATTCACAATTGCACCAAGAAGCATAAAATACCTAGGAATAAATCTAACCAAAGATGTAAAGGATCTGTATGCTGAAAACTATAGAAAGCTTCTGAAGGAAATTGAAGAAGATTTAAAGAAATGGAAAGACATTCCCTGCTCATGGATTGGAAAAATAAATATTGTCAAAATGTCAATACTACCCAAAGCTATCTACACATTCAATGCAATCCCAATCAAAATTGCACCAGCATTCTTCTCGAAACTAGAACAAGCAATCCTAAAATTCATATGGAACCACAAAAGGCCCCGAATAGCCAAAGGAATTTTGAAGAAGAAGACCAAAGCAGGAGGCATCACAATCCCAGACTTTAGCCTCTACTACAAAGCTGTCATCATCAAGACAGCATGGTATTGGCACAAAAACAGACACATAGACCAATGGAATAGAATAGAAACCCCAGAACTAGACCCACAAACGTATGGCCAACTCATCTTTGACAAAGCAGGAAAGAACATCCAATGGAAAAAAGACAGCCTCTTTAACAAATGGTGCTGGGAGAACTGGACAACAACATGCAGAAGAATTAAACTAGACCACTTTCTCATACCATTCACAAAAATAAACTCAAAATGGATAAAGGACCTGAATGTGAGACAGGAAACCATCAAAACCTTAGAGGAGAAAGCAGGAAAAGACCTCTCTGACCTCAGCCGTAGCAATCTCTTACTCGACACATCCCCAAAGGCAAGGGAATTAAAAGCAAAAGTGAATTACTGGGACCTTATGAAGATAAAAAGCTTCTGCACAGCAAAGGAAACAACCAACAAAACTAAAAGGCAACCAACGGAATGGGAAAAGATATTCGCAAATGACATATCGGACAAAGGGCTAGTATCCAAAATCTATAAAGAGCTCACCAAACTCCACACCCAAAAAACAAATAATCCAGTGAAGAAATGGGCAGAAAACATGAATAGACACTTCTCTAAAGAAGACATCCGGATGGCCAACAGGCACATGAAAAGATGTTCAGCGTCGCTCCTTATCAGGGAAATACAAATCAAAACCACACTCAGGTATCACCTCACGCCAGTCAGAGTGGCCAAAATGAACAAATCAGGAGACTATAGATGCTGGAGAGGATGTGGAGAAACGGGAACCCTCTTGCACTGTTGGTGGGAATGCAAATTGGTGCAGTCGCTCTGGAAAGCAGTGTGGAGGTTCCTCAGAAAATTAAAAATAGACCTACCCTATGACCCAGCAATAGCACTGCTAGGAATTTATCCAAGGGATACAGGAGTACTGATGCATAGGGCCACTTGTACCCCAATGTTCATAGCAGCACTCTCAACAATAGCCAAATTATGGAAAGAGCCTAAATGTCCATCAACTGATGAATGGATAAAGAAATTGTGGTTTATATACACAATGGAATATTACGTGGCAATGAGAAAAAATGAAATATGGCCTTTTGTAGCAACGTGGATGGAACTGGAGAGTGTGATGCTAAGTGAAATAAGCCATACAGAGAAAGACAGATACCATATGGTTTCACTCTTATGTGGATCCTGAGAAACTGAACAGGAACCCATGGGGGAGGGGAAGGAAAAAAAAAAAAGAGGTTAGAATGGGAGAGAGCCAAAGCATAAGAGACTGTTAAAAACTGAGAACAAACTGAGGGTTGATGGGGGGTGGGAGGGAGGGGAGGGTGGGTGATGGGTATTGAGGAGGGCACCTTTTGGGATGAGCACTGGGTGTTGTATGGAAACCAATTTTTCAATAAATTTCATAAAAAAAAAAAAGAATGTATATCTATACAATGGAGTATTACTTGGCAATCAAAAAGAATGAAATCCTGCCATTTGCAACTATGTGAATGAAACTGGAGGGTATTATGCTAAGTGAAATTAGTCAGAGAAAGACAAAAATCATATGACTTCACTCATATGAGGACTTTAAGAGACAAAACAGATGAACATAAGGGAAGGGAAACAAAAATAATATAAAAACAGGGAGGGAGACAAAACGGAAGAGAACATAAGGATGGAGAACAAACTGAGGGTTGCTGAAGGGGTTGTGGGGGGGATGGGCTAAATGGGTAAGGGACATTAAGGAATCTACTCCCGAAATCATTGCTTCACTATATGCTAATTAACTTGGATATAAGTATTAAAAAATAAAAAGTAAAGTTAAAAAAATTAAAAAAATTAAAGAAAAAAACCTCTTTACAAATGTTTATAAATGCTCTGAAAACAGTTTTCAAATGCTATACTTTCTATATGGTTTCTATTAAGTTACGAATCCATGTATTTCTGACTCCAGGAGCTCACTGCTTATTCCCCACTTTCACACTCATCAATGTGCACCTACAGAAGTAGATTTTAAGTCTCCCCTTCAGAGCCGTAGTTGTACACAGGTCATTATGGAATCTTCTATCCCTTACCTTTTCTGCATACCTGTTAATGTCATTCCTTGAATTGTTTACTCTGTGTAGAAACTTCATATATCAACCTGAACCTGAAATATCACTGCAAAGTAAAAGTCAAGTTGGGAAAATTTTGTTTTCTACTCCACTTTTCATCACACAAGAACATAACTAAGTTTCCAAATGAAGGTAAATGGTGTGGCCTATGTTGGAAGAATGGCCAAATCAGCATTCCAGAACATACCAACTTGAATCATTTTGTTTTCCTGAAGAGCAGTAATAGAAGGTATAGGGAGATAGGAGAGGAAGTTGTACGGCATGCTAAGAATTTGCTAAATTACTGAAGAAAAACAAAAAATAGGCCAAGGTAGGAAGACAAAAACTCTATTTCTTAGGAGAAATTTATGTTCCTGATTTTTTTTTTAATTTTGAGTAAGGAAATTAGTAATTTTATGTTCTCACTTTAAGGGATAATGCATTGGTCAGGGGTGAAGTGCAGAGAACAAATTCGTATTAGGTAATTCAATAAGAAAAGGGGTTTGTTAGAACATATTAAATGACTTCCAGAATATTTGAGATAGCTGAAAAACAAATAACCTTTAGCTTGACTTTCTGGATATGAGTCTAAGCCCTATCTCAGAACTTGGCTTTGACAAGGGGCTACTGTTGCAGCCACAACTAAGAAGCATCACCACCTTGTACCTCTGCTAAAACCCTTAGCATCACAACCAGATGCCTTAACCCAGAGTCTCTTTCCATGTGAACTAATTTAGCATTCATAATTGGTGAAACCGAAATCATATAGAGCCCTAACAATAAGAGCATACACAAAATGTAGTTTTTAAGCTTTTTTAAGAAGAAATAATAGAAGAAGGTTGGTATAGCTGTTGAACGACCACAGAATCCCCCTTGAGGGGCTAATATTTAAATTAAGAAGGCCTAGGATAGCCATTTCATATAGGAAGACAAATTCTCTGTTTTGGAGGTAGTAATAAAAGCGATCAGATACTTAAAGGATAATTTTCTTTTGAATCTTCCTAAGTTCAGGTGTTAGTAAGCATTTTAAGTCATAATTTTCATTTTTGTAGTGTAAGGTCTCAGTGATTAATATTAAATTAAATGAACATAAAAATCTGGTTATTATTTTTCACTGGCATTTATTTTAGGCTTATATGAAATATACGTTATCATGTTATCATAGATCTGCACAGTCTGCTAGTCCTTTCTAACTTATAACAAGGGTTTGCCTACATTACCCGAGACAGTGGCTTTGTTTCATGGTTTGTATAAGGTACTGTTGTCCTGAAATGAGAATCCTACTTAACAAGCTTTTCTTTTTTTTCTTGGCATTATGCCTCCTCTTTATCTGAACTAGCTTCAAAAACACTAGTGTCAAAAATAACATCAGCTTACAATGGGCTTACAGCAGTGATGGTGGTTTTAGTAACTGAGTCAACCCTAGGCCAAGTGCCATAGGCTGGCTCGAGTCATATGTTAGCATATTATTTTCTGTGACTTACGCTCCCAACATTGGGACTTAGATATAGGCAGACACAAAGAAGACTAGAAACCAGTAGTGGTGAATAATCTCTTCCCTGCTGTAACATACGCAAAAAGTAGGTATTATATAGCGTATATGGATGAGTTAACAATGACTAAATGAGCATAGCTGCCATTTAAAAGCACTGGACCCTTTACAGTGGCTTTGAGTACTGTTCACAAGTGAAACCTGATGGAATTAACCACTGCTTATTCTAATATTTATTTAGGTTTATTCGTATGACTGCCAAATTAAGTTGAAATTAGAGCCGCTTAATAACAATAACAAATTAATTTCAATGAACTACTAACCTATATTAGTAGGCTAAGGGCTCAAAGGAAAGCAAGAAGCAAGTAACTAGGACAGGGGGTTAAATGTTTTTAACTTATGCCCTCCTCTAGTAACTGATCTGGTTTCCTTTTGGTCTTTTCTTTCTTTTTGCCTGCTTTTCCTTTTCAAAGTTGGAAGAAATCTGCCTGGTTGTTTTACTCCCACCCCTCCCTTTGCCATCATTACTTATGGTCCTGGAAGTCGAAATTGTAATTTGGAGAAGGTAACTACTATACATGGGCATTTTTAACTTCATGGCAGCAGAAAGGTGATGAAGGAAGATAGCACTAATTAAGGTGGCTGTTTATCCCCGTTTGCTTGGGATGGTCCAAGTTTGTGCCTATTAATAGTATCTCCTTTCATTCTCAAAACTGTCCTGGTTTTTGGATAATAAGTTATGTGGTCACCCTAGTAACAACTGAGATGGGCTAAAGGATGGTATAGAAAAATGTAGAAACTTTAAAAAAAAATATCCATGGTAGTTGAAATTTGGGCAGAGCCAGTTTAACTTAATGTTGTGTTAAAAATAGCAAGGACAAAATTGCCTCTCTTGACACTGGGGTGTCTGTGTACTCTTCAGAGCTATGTTATCTGTTAGGAGTGTTTTCTAATATTTAAGTAATTGTTCTTATTTATATGCATGAACTAGCCAGCTTATAGAATTATAATAAGTGAGAGGGTATTTGCCATTCAATAATCTAAAAAATAGTCCTAATAAAAATTCTTAGGGAATTGTAGTTCAGAAATTTAAATGGAGGTTTAATAAAATGTATTCATGATGGATTTTTAAAAGAAATTTTTTTTCAAGGATACTATTGTTGCTGTTAACTTTGGGTAAAGAAAAACTATTGAAATGGAAAATATTTGAAATGTTCAGCAAACAATAAAATTAATAGAGTGGTGTCTTTTTCAGATAATTTAATATTCCTTTTCATATATAATTTCTGAAGGCGATTTTCTGTTATGTTTCAGTGTTTATTATAGTTTAAAGAAAATGTTTCTTACCCCAAACCAGGTTTTCATTCCCATTGATAGCAAGTAATTCATTTTTATTATAATTGAAAGCAATATTAATATTTTATAGAAATTTAATTGAATCCCAGACAAGTTATTTCCTTTGTCTTCTCTTCTAAGAATAACTTCTTATGGTGGGTTGAATAAATAAAGCTCACTACAAAGACCTAGGTTTTAGAATCCACAAGTGGATTGTAATAGACAGTTTTCCCATATGAAAATTTACAATGTTCACTTACTATACTTAATATAAGTTGTATGTATTTTTGAGAAGCCATTAGAACATGCTATCAATAAGGAAAAGACACCAAGGAGTAAAATATCGAATGATGAGTGTTGCCAGAAGCCTTCCAAGTACTTTAGACATACACCTTGCAATTAGAGGTAACACATTTTCAGTTTAATGCTTTGTTACCTTGTTAATAATTAACATAATGCAACAACTCCATCTGGACCATGAAATAATAGAATGTAATTCCAAAGGAGTTCTTATGGTACATTTTTTTTTCTGTAAAAAGCATCGTCCAAAAATCTTATGGTGTACTATTGTTCAGTATTCTTTCTCCCAATTACTAAATATTAGCACTTCTACGGGATAAATTTGCTGTGGGTTTCTGCTACTGTAAAGATAACACAGGGTTAATCCCAATGTCATGCCTTCATCTCCGTTTCTAACAAGGTGTACTTATTGCTGAAGGAAAACGTCCTATGAAAATGGTAGAGTCCATGTTATGATTGTTATGAGTGAATGGTGTGTTTTAACTGTCCAACTTACGGAGACTATTAAATTACAGTGGTCAGTGTTACACTTATGAGTTAATAAAAATGGCAGTTATTTTAAGGAAACAGGTTTTTTCCCCCCAAATAGACATTAGGTTTGCCTGTGTGAATAGAGGAAGAGGCTGCCTTGCTGCTGGGAGATCGATGTTTTCTAGGAGACAACAAAAAAGGGAGAAGAACAGGGAAAGAGATCTGGTAGTCTCAGATTTATCTCCTTTTTAAGGCAATTCATAATTTTATTCTTCATAAATGATGTATATAGAAGTTTCAGTGGTTTAATTTTGGGAAAGATGTTGTTCCTGCCCACCTTGTAATCACAAGACACCTGATCATACTGCTGCTAACACCACTACATTTTCTCATTATGGACTGTGGGGAAGCTTTGGGTCTTGTTTTCCACTAAGGAAAAGAAAATAAGCTGATACTTAGAGTCACTGGAGCAGAAGGAGCCGAAGGGTCCAAGTGACCTTATAGAATGGACCCAGCAGGGAGAACTGACATTCAGCCCATAGCTCTGACACTTGATAAATCACTGCAAGGCTCTGCCTGTGCCTCAGTTTACCTATTAATGAGGACAGTCCACATATTCCATTATAACCAATTTATGACAACAAGAGAGAGGTAATAGACAATATTTCTCTTGTGAACCCCCAAGGAGAACCTGTTCTTAGCGTTAAGTAGGCAGAGTGAAGTATAAGCCAAAGCAAGAAGAGAAGGGCCACTTCTTTAAAAAAAAAAAAAATTTTTTTTAACGTTTATTTATTTTTGGGACAGAGAGAGACAGAGCATGAACGGGGGAGGGGCAGAGAGAGAGGAAGACACAGAATCGGAAGCAGGCTCCAGGCTCTGAGCCATCAGCCCAGAGCCTGACGCGGGGCTCGAACTCACGGACTGCGAGATCGTGACCTGAGCCGAAGTCAGACACTTAACCGACTGAGCCACCCAGGTGCCCCAGAGAAGGGCCACTTCTTTTACTTTTTGCCCTAAAGCCCTACCAGGTGCTGAGACACCATCTGGGTAGAACAATCTTGAGATGCTTCTGCAATGAGCCCTTTGTAGGGATGATTATTATACAAAGTCTTTTAAGAAAGTACAGAGGCAAAGAAGTATTAGCCTGGCCAACGCCCTCCCTCCCAGTGGGTTCTGACTCTCTGCTTGGGAGACATATTCCCCAAAGCCCTTTAATATTTTAATAAACATGTAAAATTCTTAGAGGAGAGAGAGGAAGGGAATTTAAAAGGGAGAAATAAAGCTACTATTTATTACACACTACCACATTGTGGATGGCAAAATAATGATGATAAGAACAATAACAACTAACAAAGCAGTCACAGGTGAAATCTGCAAAACAGGTGCAGATTAAGTCTCAGATGCCAGGCTTTGGGCTTAAGCCCTATGCATACATTGTCTCATGTCTCATGTGATCCCGGGAAACAAATTGTAACATTAATCCCTATCTTACAGTGAAAAATAGGTTCGCTCACTTGCCCAAGGTCTACTGAGGTTGTGGAAAATGAATTCAAACCCCAGTAGGCTGTCTCCAGGATCTGCTTTCTCTCTCACTCAATTCTGACAACTCTGTCCGATGGGCACCATCTGCTAATGTAGACGGTAGGGTGAGCGTGAGGTTAGGCAACCGCTCTAGGGTTACACACAGTCTACACAACAGCAAAAATGTTAGTCCTGCCCCCTTTAAACACATACATTCTTCTATGCTATGCTAAATTTTTCTCCTTTATAATTTTTGTCCTGTGGTGACAGTTTAATGAATATTGATTAAATATCTAATTATAATTAGATCTACCTCACAAAAGGAAAATCAGCAGATCAACACTAGGTTTCACATTAACAATAAGTATTCACATCACAGTAACTTCCTTTTTTTTTTTTTTTTTTCAGATTGGCCCATTGCATAGTTTTCCATAAGAATCTGTTCCTATTACCTAAGTGGGCCAGTTTCACAATTTTAAATATGCTTGTATCATTGTAACTAATGATATCATCATAACATTCTTATTTTTTTATTCATGGAGCTAGTATGGTAAAGTAAAGCTTGGTTAATTATTTCCAAATTCTTGGACCCTCCAGTAAAACACTCTTCATATATCAGGTCCAGTGTCAATGGACATATACAAATAGGTAATAGACATATAATCTGGGCTTTGACTGGGGTGGAAGAGAACTGCCATTTCTCTCCCCTTCTCTGGGAGGCAGGAAATTGCTGTGGATTAAAGAAATGTCAATACAAGTTCCCAATTTTCCTACTTCAGAAATAAATGCGTGTTCTCCCTTTCCCCAACCTTCTTTTGTTCTCTGTTGTTCCCCTTTCCCTACTGAATGTGTGTGCCTGGGCAGCTCTACCTAGTTTGGATTTGATAGGAGAATGGACAGGAAGCTGGATCATTCAGAGTAGAAATCAAGCCAGTTAGTTAGATCAGAGTTAAGCCCCCTATTCATTTTATGTATGCCATTGAGCATCTAGAGGGTAATGGTGATTTTTATTCCCTCCTGGCATTAAGTCTGAGAGGCAAACTGACAAGTAAAAGGAAAATTCAAAATTAAAGTTGACACACCTTCCTTAATTCTTCCCAAGGTGCTTAAGTATGATTATTATTTAATGCCTCCTTTTCCCTGTAAATATATGGGGTACCAGTCACCATATGGAATTGTTCCAGAAAATAGAAATCTACCTGAAAACTAAGACCCAAATATGAAAAATACCAGAGACGCTGGAGATATTGGGTTGGATGAGAACAGGTTTCTGGAAGCCTAAGGTGCAGACTAATGCAGAGCTCTCTCTGCAGTGCAGGGTTTTTCAAGAGTTCCTATCATTTTGTGACATCTTCCTTCCATGTGTAACCTTCAAGCTCAGCCCTACTGCATCATCACATTTTGCTTTTCAGACTCACCACCATTGATGGTGGGTCAAGAATATCATCATGTACATAAAGGACAGTGGCTTATAACATTTTAAGACAGAAAAGAAAAAAGTCTTCAGTCACTAGGCAGGCTGACCTCAGGGCTGTCAAGCAAATTATGGCAGCCCAGGATGTCTGCTCAGAGAATCATTGTGGTGTGGGAGGTGATGAATGAGTGGTTTTGATAGCCTCGGGCTCCTTCCCGAGAGAGACAGACTAAGTTGGAAGATGATTTTAGCAACCATGGTAGGTAAGTCTGACAAAACTCAAATACCACCTCCTACCTCTCTGTTTGCATGAGGAATGATGGCAGAACTGGGTCTTGACTTGTGGGACGTTCAGTATAAAGATGAGAAAAATCATCTTCCTCATTCATTCCTCCTCTTTGAAATGAAAGTCTGCCCAAGCAGAAGAGGATTTCTATGTATCGGAAGTTTTGCTGATCCAGAGAAAAGAGCCTGCAAAATGCTCGCCTTTCCAATGGAGGTTAGAAACTGCCATTGACAAAATGGCACTCAGTTTTTCACCTCCACTCAGTATGTCAAGTCTTTTTATATTCAGGCACCATCAACTCCTAAAGGAATATGAAAGACTATCTTTTGAGAGAAACTAAACATAGGGCAAGTTTGTTTTACTTCACATATTTATAAATGGAATTTGTTATTAGAAGAAACTGAAAGTTGAATATTCATTAGCATCCTAGATCCTCTTTTGAGTAGGAGACTTGAAAGAAGCCTGGGTTTGGAGAGAATTTTTTTTTTTTTTTATCTTTTCTTCTTCTGTGCTTTTGAGGCTGATGTTAAGTTCTGCCATCTGTAGGACCTGTGCATTTTAAACTTCTTTTACTTATAAGCTTCAGCTCTTTTGGGAAATTGTTTTTGCTTATGTTATCTAAACGGCAGAAATCGGCTTCCATCTCACATAGTCTCTGCATTATTAAAATACAGCTTGTTGTGCAGAGTTTTAATGGACTCTTTAGAGCCTTTACATATTAATGTTATATACTAGGAACTATTAAAGCAGTCCAAATAAAACATATTCACCAGTTAAATGTTCTGTTTTATTTGTGAATGAATGAATGAAAAGGACAAGCTAGTTATCTAAATGGTCATTTATGAAAAAAAAATTATAACCTAATACAAACTTATTCACCTATCTGGCAACTCAATCACATCATTCCAAGGGAGACTAGAATTTGTTACTCTCTTCTCCTTATCTCTAAACAGAAAAACAAGTAAACAAAAACAATTTCAGCCTACTATTGATTATTTATGTATGAAATACATATGGTAAATTCTTAATCCAAGATGGTTATTTTCCTTTTGTCAACAAGAAGAATGTGGTATGTACTTATTGATTTTGAAATTTTTGAAAATACCTCACTAAAGGCTAATTGGTGAAATCAACCAGCTATAAGAGACAAACAGTAGGGAAAAAAGTGAGAATAAAATCAAATAATCCATCATTTTAAAATTAGCACACTTTTCCTTCTCTCTACCAGAAAACAAAACAAAACAAAACAAAATTTTCCCACCAAATACTCACTTAAATATTCAGTATTAAAACTTTGTTCAATCAAGTTAGCAAACTACAAGTTTGGGCCCTGGGCATTCCTTTTTCAAACAGATGAAGTAGCACCTGGGACAGTGCTAAGAGCCTAGTTTAAAAAATTTTTTTAATGTCTATTTATTTTTGAGAGAGAGAGAGACAGAGTGCAAATGGGGCAGGGGAAGAGAGAAAGGGAGACACAGAATCTGAAGCAGGCTCCAAGCTCTCAACTGTCACCACAGAGCCTCATATGGGGCCCAAACCCACCAACCAGGAAATCATGACCTGAGCCAAAGTCAGACGCTTAACCGACTGAGCCACCCAGGCACCCCTTAAGAGCCCTAGTTTAAAGTCGGGCCCCATTGACAGCTTCTATTCCCCACTCTGCCACTCATTAGATGAGTGACCTTGGGAAAGTCATTTAATTTCTCTGGGCCTTCTTCCCTCATTGGTAGTAATAGAGGCTTGGACTGGATTTGTTCAGTAGATAGATATTTACTGATCTCCTGATAAATACCATGTTTCAATACGACATAAAAATTTTTTAAAAAGCAGCCCCTGTCTTCAAGGAGCTGAGAGTTCAATGGGGGACACACCTGAAAAACTAATGCATGCAGTAAAGTAGTTTGATACTACTTTAAGGTATACAAATTTCTTTAAGGTATACAAATATACCTGACATATTGGGGGGCACCACAAGAGGAGTGGTCAGTCCTATGTAGGTTCAGGTGGGAGAAAGAAGACTGACAAGGACTTTAGAGAGAAGATGCTTGAACTGAGTTTGAATGTCATTCTGCAGATGAACAGGGCATAGAGGTGTAAGAACACAGGCCTGTGGGAGGAAGTCAGTATACAGCCTCAGGATCTAACAGATGTCCTGTCTGGCTGTAATGTAAGTATGAGATGAAATATGCAAAGGATGCCTGGAACAAATGGAAAAGGCTTTATATGACATAAGGATTCTGAATTTTGTAAGAAGCCATGCCACAAGTAGTTCTAAGTAGAACTTAAGAGCTGTTCTTATTTGTGTTCTAGAAAGATCACTTTAGCAAAGTATTGCAAAGGCTTGGAGGGGGCAAAGATTAGAGGCAAGGAAGCCAGTCAGGAAGCTATCTAGAAGCACACAACAGAGATGATAAAGGTGACAGCAGAAGCTGTCGAGTGGAAGGGAAAGAACGGTAGGACATGAGGAAAGTGATTCCTCTAAAATCACTGAATGGATGAGGGGTAAGGAAGGAGGTGGAGGGACTCTAAACTCCTTTTCAGCTTTTGTCTACCATGAGTCAATTATTCTGAGACAGCTGGATCAAAACCTTTCAATTAAAGGAAAGATTCTCATAAACACACCTAATGAAAAAATATTTTTAGACCTTTATAAAATGGCTTATTCTGAATTCTTGCTTTTAGCCTAGTGGAATATTGTGTTTTTAAACATAACTCTATATGGTTAGTACAGAGAGAGTCAAGTGGTTAAAGTTGATTCTTTGTTCAGAAGATACACCATAGGCAAGTAAATTGATACTGTAAAGTCACCCTGAATCGTGCGGTATGCTGTGAAGAGGCAAAAACAGTCCGGTTGTGCTTACATTCAGAAATTCTATGAGGTAGCTTAATATAAACACCCACGAGACTCTGAGAGCCAGAAATAAGAATAGAGCCTATAAGCAATATCCACAGCTAACCTGAAGTCAGAACTCATGCTTAAAACTCCTCTTACCCATCCCCACTCACCTTTTTGACTCGGGGTGTGTTTGTCACTTATTCTACCATAAGCACTGTCTTTACATCATTCTAATGCTTTCTACACTTTTCTTGAAAGTGTCTCTCCTTGATCCCATCCCATCCACTCCAGCCTCCTGTAAGTTGGCTACCACCTAGAACATACCAGTAAGATGGCTCTTGCAAAGACCACCATGTCTTCCGAATTGCCAGCTCCATTGGCCATGTCTCACTCCTCATCTGATCTGACCTTTATGCCGTGTTTATGAAACTCTCACTGTGACATCACAATCACTCTTGTTCTCCCTCACCTTTGTCCACGCTGCCACTATCAGGCCCATGGGTTCTTCCTTTCAGCTCCACACTCTCCCTGGGTCATTTCATGCACACATGCAGCTTCTTGATACAGATGGTGTTCATTCTCTGGCCGGAGTCGTGTCCCTGTGTTCCATAAATGAAAATTTAACTTTCTTTTCTTTTCTTTTTTATTTTTTTTTAATGTTTATTTATTTTTGAGACAGAGAAAGACAGAGCATGAATGGGGGAGGGTCAGAGAGAGAGGGAGACACAGAATCCAAAGCAGGCTCCAGGCTCTGAGCTGTCAGCACAGAGCCTGATGTGGGGCTCGAACCCACAGACCGCGAGATCATGACCTGAACCAAAGTCGGACGCCCAACCGACTGAGCCACCCAGGCGCCCCGAAAATTTAACTTTCTATTGGACACCTTCGCCTCCCTGTCCCTCAGGCAACTCAAATTCAACACATCCAACGCTGAATTCCTTCTTCCCCCAAATGTTTGCCTTTTCTGATTACAGTCTCATCTTGTGACAACTAGACCCCTGTATTCCTCTGTGGGCATGTACAACTTTTCATAACTCCCTCTACTGCACACCTCCCCATTCCAAACATGCTCAACTACCTTTATTCTGCCAGATGTCTTGTACTCATTATAAACTCTGAGTCTGTGCACATGCTTAGAAGGCCTTCTTGATACATATAAAAACACATACAGTCATTTACTTCATCTGGCTGCATTTTACTGAAATTTCAAGCCACTGTTAAGGATTTACTTTCTCCAGAAAACTTTTCTGGCCCAGACCTCTGTTGTAGGTGACCATATTTTGAAGTTTTATGGTGGCTTTTACTCTTTTGTAGTAGTTCTCAATAAGGTGTGGGGGAGGGGAAGACATAGGAGATAGAAAGGTGCTTTGCCCCGCAAAGGACATTTGACAAGTGACATGTGACATGTGAAAGTGTCTGGAGACACTTCTGGTTACAACAAAGGATTGGGGTGCTACCAATATGCAGTAAGTAGAGGCTAGGGATGGTGCTAACTATCCTCCAGTGCATAGATCTCCACAACAAAAAATCATCCCGTACAAAATGTCATTAGTGCTGAACTTGAAAAACTTTATTCTGTTCTAATTCCATATTTCTGTTTCCATTTCTCTCATTAAATTATAAGCTTTTGGAGAACATGGACTGTGTCTTATTCAACATTATATTTGTAGGAAGTAACAGGTTGTTCAGTATAGTAGATGCCCTGTATGAGTGCATAAATAGGTGAGTAGATGGATGGATGGTTTGAATGGTTTCCCATTCTAGCCCAGAAAAAAAATCTATAGTTATATGTAGGCTGAGTACAATAAGTTTGATGTGTCACTCCTGAAGTCACCCTGATGCCACTTCTACTCTTTGAGATGTTGATCATGGAGAGAAGTGGGAAGATTCAAACTATGGATGCGTGTTTCTGTTTTGTGGTGTATTTAAGTATATGTCACTTTATTTATTTAAATGTCTTATATTGGTGAGTGAATTAAAACAATATATGTGTTTATACCCATTGCTAGTAATCAACAAAGGTCTGGGAACATATGATAAACAAGACATTTTAGCATGCTGTGATGAGAAAACATGGTTTGATTTAAATTCTCGTTTCATTCTGGGGCACCTCGGTGCCTCAGTCAGTTAAGCATCCGACTTCAGCTCAGGTCATGATCTCACAGTTCGTGGGTTCAAGCCCCGCATCAGGCTCTGTTCTGACAGCTCAGACCTTGGGGCCTGCTGGGGATTCTGTGTCTCCCTCTCTCTCTTCCCCTCCCGCCCCCCTCTCTCAGAAAGAAGTAAACATTAAAAGAAAGTTAAATTCTGGTTTTGTTCTAATACTGAGCTTTGTAAACCTAAACATGAGTTTTATTGTCATTGATCTTTAATTTTTTCAACTTTGTTTTGTTTTGATAATGACATGAACTAAATCATATAAAGTACATGGTACATAGTGCTGTCAATAAATCTGACATCCCTCTGCCTCTTCTCCAAACTACCTCTATTAAGAATTGCATTCGACTCAGAAACAGAGCCCTGATAATCATTGCTTAAACAGATAGTTTATTTTTTCCCCCAGAAAATAAGTCTGGAGGTCTGCAATCCAGGGTTTGTATGATGTTTAAGGAATCCAGGCTCCTTTTAGCTCAATACTTACCAATGCTAAAGTATGGCCCTGATATTCAAAATGCATGCTAGAGCACCAGTCACCAATGCTGTGTGCCAAGCAGCAGATTAGAGGACAGAGTGAGGATGGTGATGATCTGTCTCTTTTAAAGAGAAAACAGAATACATTCTTTTATTTTAAGTTTATTTATTTTGAGAAAGAGAGAAAGTGTGAGTGGGGGAGGGGCATAGAGAGGGTGAGTCAGAATTCGAAGCAGGTTTTGCACTGTCAGCGCAGAGCCCAGTGTGGGGCTTGGACTCACAAACCATGAGATCATGACCTGAGCCAAAGTCAGACACTTAACCCACTGAGCCATGCAGGTACCCCCAAAATACATTCTGATACAGTAAGAGTGCTTATGTGTAAATTGTTTAACACCTAGTATCTTGAATATAAAGGACAGAGGGGCCCCTGGGTGGTTCAGTCAGTTAAGCATCCAACTTTGTCTCAGGTCATGATCTTGGGGTTTGTGACTTCAGTCCCCACATCGGGCTCTCTGCTGCCAGTGCAGAGCCCACTTTGGATCCTCTGTCCCCCCCCCCTCTCTCTCTGGCCCTCCCCCATGCTCTTCCTCTTTCAAAAATAAACATTAAATAAACAAACAAACAAATGACAGAAATGGAGCACTTAAGAATTCATTTTACCTTTCTATACCTAACGTTATTTTATTACCTCTAAGTCATGTGCATGTGTGTATGTTGTGTGTGTGTGTGTGTTCCCAAATAAATGTACTATATTCTAATACAGACTTACAGAAATGGAGCTCATCCTGGTAGCAAAAAGCACACCCAAAATTTTTCCATAAACAAAATCAGGAATCCTTAGATCAGGGTTAACATGACTAGTGATAAGTCATATTGCTATCATTTATCCAATTTATCATCTGTTTGAAGTGATGAAAAGGGCACTTTACCTTTGTGATATTCTTTAAAAAGAAAAAAAAACCCCAAACTCCAATTCAATTATGAAAAAAAATTAGACAACCCCAAATTGAGGGACATTCATAAAATACCTCCTCAAACTTGTCAAGGCCATGATAACAAAGGAACAACTGAGAAACTGTCACAGACTAGAGGAGACTAAGGAAGCTTGAGGCATAAATGTAATGTGGTAGTCTGAGATTGGACCCTGGACAGAGGAAGGACATTAGTTTAAACACACACACACATACACAACCAAGAAAAAACAAACAAACAAAAACTATAAGAGGCACATTAGAGGAAACTGGGTGAGGAGTATATGGGAACTCTCTGTATCATCTTTATAATTTTTCCATAAATTTTAAAAGTATTCCAAAACGTGGCACCTCGGTGGCTCAGTCGGTTAAGCGTCTGACTCTTGATTTTGGCTTAGGTCATCATCTTAAGGTTCATGGGATCAAGCCCTGTGTCAGGCTCAGCACTAACAATGCAGAGCCTGCTTGGAATTCTCTCTCCTTCTCTCTTGATCCCTGCCTAGCTCCCATGCACCCACACTCTGCTCTCCTTCTCTCTTGGTCCCTGCCTAGCTCGCATGCACACACACTCTGTCTCTCCCAAATAAACTTCAAAACAATAAAAAATTTAAAAAATAGGGGCGCCTGGGTGGCTCAGTCGGTTAAGTGTCCAACTTCATTCAGCTCAAGTCATGATCTCACAGTTGGTGAGTTCAAGCTCCAGGTCGGGCTCTGTGCTGACAGCTCAGAGCCTGGAGCCTGCTTCAGATTCTGTGTCTCCCTCTCTCTCTGCCCCTCCCCCAGCGGCACTAGGCACTCTGTGTGTGTGTGTGTGTGTGTGTGTGTGTGTGTGTGTCTCAAAAATAAATAAACATTAAATAAAATAAAGTAAAAAAATAAAACTACTCCAAAAATGTTTATTTTAAAAAATATGAATTACTGGCACACATCGAAAGCCTGTTATGTTCATTTGTGTAGGACATTACCCACAACTGATACATTTGAGAACAATCTCCACACATGCAGGGCTTTGTCTAGTTTGTTTCCTGCTGTTTCCCCAGTGTCTAAAGCAGTACCTGACATAGACTAGGCACTCAGTAAATGTTGTTAAAAGTTGTTAAAAGTTGAATGAATGCACATATGGTTCCTTCTGAGAATGAATTTATGTGTTAACATAAGGGTAACATCAGGAAAGAAAATGCATACCAGAAAAACCTCTGATCTGTTTCTGCGTTATTGTGATTTTTCAGTATATTATTTTGTAAATTATTAATGCATTCTTACTAGTCCTCTACCTCATAGTCCAGGAGAATCAGCATACTTTTTGTCTATAATTTTTCTAATGGAACATTTTTTGAGGGGTAGGTCCTGGAGGAGTTGGTAACTGTCAGACACTTTATTAGAAATAAAGGGGTTTGTAGCACTGATTCTAATTCAAGGAAACCGAAACCTTTTTATAATCCTATCAGATTAATAGATCAGGGATTCGAAAGCTGCACAACACTAATTTTCTATAAATTAGTAATTTTCTCTCTATTAGTATAAAAAAGAACTAATGGGAAAGGCACTTGATTAAAATCTCAGCCTTACCACTTACCACCTGTGTGATTATAAAAAAGTTCTTCAATCCCTCTAAACCTTAATTCCCTGTTAAAACTACGATAGTCGTACCTCACAAGATATATGCAGTCCTCTATTAATGAAAATACAGGATAGATTGCTGTAACAACAGCCCAAGGACACAGTGGTTTTCACAAGGCAGATGCTTGTTTCTGCCTCATCTAACAACCCAGAAATGGTATAAAGGCTTTTGGGGAAGCCTCCATCCTGTTGCTTAGCCGTCTCTGGTCTGCATTCCTTTTATTGCATGCTCAAGTCACCACCACTTCCACATTCCAGGCCACCAGAGGGAGGAAAGCTAGAGGAAACACACCTTTCTTTCTAAGGGAATGACCCGGAAGTTATCACTTCAACTCCTATCTCATTGGCCAGAACTTAGTCATGTGACCCAGCTAGCTGCAAGGGAACCTAGGAAGTGTTTTCTTTATCTGGGAAGCAGTTTGCTAAACTAATACTTCAGGTATCATGGAGAGTAGCAAGAAAACTAGCAGAGCCTTCCTTAAGCACCTGGAATAGTGCCTCACATGGAATGAATGCTCACCAAATGATATTTTCTTTAAATCATCTGGAAGGTGATTAGTGTGAAAGGAGAAGGTAAGTGGAAACATTTTCTCAACTATGCATTACTCAGATTTTAGGATAGATCCTCCTGGGAAGCTGTGTTTACATTTGAAAACTTGCCTATCTTCTTGTAAACTAAAACACAACTCCCAAGAAATGAGGTTTATATCATCCTAAGGAAAATAAGCTGCAGAAGTAATAATTCAATGTGTACTTGTTTTTATATTTAATGGCTTCAGCTCACTACCCTTCTAGCTGAGGAAACTGGTAGATTAATTTAGAAGTAGCTGTGCTCTGGTGAAAAGGGGAAGATGCAAAGTGAACTATGCTAGTTATTTTTAATGTAGAAATTCCTTTGTTTGCTCAGTTGTAATTTTGTTCATCAGAATTTTTCCACTGTTTACTCTTTTCATGGAGTCAGTTTCAAGCTTTTGGCAATAATTTATATTTACAGACATGGGACTGCATCTTTGGAAATTTTTTCATTTTTCTACTGGTTTGGTTTGATTGTTTTCCTGAGGATATTTAGTATAATCTGCTGAACTTGGACAGTTTTATTCTAGGCAAAGAAGTTTATACTGAGCCCCATTTATGCTAAGCCTGCCTAGGACATTTTTACATTCCATGGGTCCTAACTGTAGGTTTTCAGCCCCTCATGTGATCTAACAGGCCACACTGCCATCCAGCTGGCAGCTGGACAGGTCTCAGATGGCCCTGCTTTTTGGTGACATTGGTAACATGAGGGGTGAACATGATACTGGTTATACTGGTTAGCTTGGGCTGCCATAGCAAAATATCATAGACCAGGTCCCCTAAACAACAAATATTTATTTCTCTCAGTTCTGGAGACTGGGAAGTCCAATATAAAGGTTCTTGCCAATTCAGTTTCTGGTGAGAACTTTCTTCCTGGTTTGTAGGTAGTTGCCTCCTCTCTGTGTCCTCACATGGCAGAGAGAGAGAGTACTCTGGTATCTCTTCCCCTTCTTGTAAGGTTATCAGCCCTATTGGATTAGGGCCCCACCCTTATGACCTTATTTAACAATCACTGTAACTATCATGCCCTACCTCCAATCTATATTCACTTTGAAGGTTAGGTCTTCAACATATGAATTTTTGGAGAATAAAAACATTCAGCCCTCAGAACTGACCCCCCCCCTTTCATTTATCATGGTACCCACAAAGGGTGAATGTTTTTTCTGAATGCCCTGTGCCACCCTGGGCAACCTACTTAAAAGCTGCTACAGTAAAAAATTGCTCTGGTGGCTTCCTAAAGTCTCTTTCTCGAGTGAAATATTTGGTTTAATGTCATCGTTTGGCCCCACAAAATGCCTTGGGGATTGTAAAATGTTAAGATATTACAATGTAATAAAGTGTTATTTGTAGAGCACTCTACAGTTTTCTTGCCTACATTATCTCTTGAATCCTCATGGTAACTCTGGAGGGATGGTTGGGATATATTATTGGCTCTATTGTATATATTAGAAAATTGATTGCCACTGAGACTTCATTCCAGGCCTTCCAATTTCTAATCTATAGCAGACCATATATGAGCTGGAGTTTGGCTCTGGAGTCACTGAAGTTTGGTTTCAATCTAAGTTTTGTCGCTTATTAACAATAAGTGGGAAAATTACTTTACTCTCTAAAATTACTCAATCTTCTCTGTGACATGAAAATTAGAGTACACCTCACAGGTTTCTAATGAAAATTAAATTATGTAATGCATAGAAATTATTTAGCATAACACCCACTGCACAGAAAATTGTTCAAAATTGTTGGTTATTATTTTTTAAGCACATATCAAATCCTATTGCATTGAGCTTAACTGTCAAACCAAATTTATACATTTTTTGGACTTGAAGATAAAATATTATTCAAATTATGTAGTCTATTGTACACAAGCTTATAAGTGTTATAAAATTCATAATATGAGATATGAGCACCTTAACTGTCACCTGAATATCTATCTCTGTGTGTGTATATTCATACTTGCCTGGTCAAGCAACAGATTAACACAGTTAATAATTAGCAGATATTTTAAACTCTACCAGTTACACTTTAAGCAAGCCAATGGGATTTTTTATCTGACTTTGGTTTGAGGTCATTCCATGCTCACTAATAAAGTAAACTGAGTTTGGAATTCTTGTTTTTTCATTTCATACCAGTAAGCCAATAACAGTCAACATATGCTAATAATTGTGATTAAAAGAACATTAAAGAAGCAAAGCTTTAGCTGCTTGAAATTTGGTATACAGAAAAGTACAGTTATTTGCAGTTCTCCAAATTATCTAGGAAATAATTTCTACCAAAATACATATTTTCCTATGAGTCTGATTCTAAAAGTGTAACATAAGAGGTCGTTGTCACATAAGCTATGTCAACCATAACGACTGGGAAGTAGTCTCCCACTACTGTGCCCAGATTTGTCAGGTAATCTAATGTGTATGTGGGGATAAATTAATAATACATACCTTAATTTGTCTTGCACATTAATCCTGATTCTCAAATGGAATAGTTAATTACAGAATTTCATACATTTCTAGATTTAATATGTACATGTGATTGTGGATATACGAGTGAGTAAGGGAATGTTCTTATTCAGATCATTAGTTCTGGTTAAAGTTTCATGCGAGAAGTCAAATAAGCTTTTCTCAGGTAGGAGAAACTGTGCCAAACCTGGAGTTAACATACTTTGGAGCAAAGTGCATTAGCATTGTAAATGTCATTAACTCTGATTTGCTGAACAAACAATGAAAGGCCAATGTGACTTTCAGCCTTCAGGAACACGGTCTAGTGACTTTGAAAGGTAAAAGAACTACTTCCCACTAAGTACATGGGTTAGTAAATTCTGAACTGTCTTGATTGGAAATTAATAATACTAATGACTTGAGTTGACCCTAAATAGTTCTCAGCATCTGGGCAAAGCAACTCTGAATATATAGATGAGTAAGTTATCTGGTAGCATAAAATTATTTTCTTTTTATGCCTCATAATGGTCTCAGTGTGACTACTCATATGGACAGACACTGACACATACCCTCTGATGATTTTGATTTGAGAAGGCAAGATGACTATACTATGACAGTTTGCTTTGTGTATACCTGTTACAGTTTTAATATATGGTTTAAATTGTAGTATGTACTCAGAAAGGAGAGTTACACATTACCTTGTATAGAACTATTCACTACCTTTGTCCCATATGTTTCTTTTGTTTTCCCTAGTAGATTCTGGAGAACAAGGATCATGTCTCACTCAGGATAAACACAGGGCCTGGCTCATGATAGATGCATAAGAAATATTTGAATGAATGCATGAATGTATTTGAACTAATAAGTGAGTCTATGATACTTAAATGTACAACACATAAATATGAACATGTATGAAGAGTTTTATCCATGTACATATGGACGCATACACAGACACACACATGCACACACGCACACGCACACACACACATCCCATATTCAGAGTACTGTAACTAGTTAAAGAAAGTAATGTCTAAGGTATCTAGCCAACAACAATACCATATAAACATGTAATTAAATAATGAGTAATTGTCAAAACAGAAAAAAATTAATAATTTATTTTTTTAATGTTTTAATGTTTATTCATTTTTGAGAGGAAGAGAGAATGCACAAAGTGGAGCAGGAGCACAGAGAGAGGAAAACACAGAAACCAAAGCAGGCTCCAGGGTCTGAGCTGTCAGCACAGAGCTGGATGCGGGGCTCGAACTCACGAACCACGAGATCATGACCAGAGCCAAAGTTGGACACTTAACCAACTGAACCATCTAGTCGCCCCCCAAAAATTAATAATTTCTTAATAGACATATATCAGTTTAAAAACATTATCAGGGTTACAAAATCAGCCCAAGAAACTCACAGAAGCATACTAACATCCGTTCACGGCCACCAATTATTTGGTGTGTGTGTGTGTGTGTGTGTGTGTTGTGTGCACGTGCATGTGTGAGTGCGTGTGCATTTTGTTTGTTTCTTAAACAAAGACAGTCACTACAGCCCAAAAAGCAATTATTTTATTCATTGTTTTATCTTACTGTGGGCAGAATAGTATTCATCTCAGTAATTTACTAAAAACACTGAAACATAATGATCCAAACTTTTGTTAAAAAGCAATTATTGGAGAAGATGGCGGCTTAGGAGGACGCTGGGCTCACCGCACGTCCTGCTGATCACTTAGATTCCATCTACACCTGACTAAATAACCCAGAAAACCTCCAGAGGATTAGCAGAACAGAGTCGCCGGAGCCAAACGCAGACTAGAGGCCCACGGAAGAGGGTAGGAAGGGCGGCGAGGCGGTGCGCGCTCCACGGACTGGCGGGAAGGAGCCGGGGCGGAGGGGCGGCTCGCCGGCCAAGCAGAGCCCCCGAGTCGGGCTTGCAAAAGCGGAGGGGCCGGGCGGACTGTGTTCCGACAGCAAGCGCGACTTAGCGTCTGGGAGGTCATAAATTAACAGCTCTGCTCGGAAAGCGGGAAGGCTGGAGGACAAAGGGAGGGAGAGCTGCTGAGCCCCCTGACAACAGAGCTCAGTTTGGTGGGGAACAAAGGCGCTCGCCAGCGCCATTTCCCCTGCCCATCCCCCAGCCCAAATCCCAAAGGGAACCGGTTCCTGCCAGGGAACTTGCTCGCTCCGTGCAAACACCCAACTCTGCGCTTCGGCGGAGCCAAACCTCTGGCAGCGGATCTGACTCCCTCCCGCTGCCACAGGGCCCCTCCTGAAGTGGATCACCTAAGGAGAAGCGATCTAAGCCTGCCCCTCCTGCCCCCGAGCACCTTGCCTACCCACCCCAGCTAATACGCCAGATCCCCAGCATCACAAGCCTGGCAGGGTGCAAGTAGCCCAGACGAGCCACACCACCCCACAGTGAATCCCGCCCCTAGGAGAGGGGAAGAGAAGGCACACACCAGTCTGACTGTGGCCCCAGCGGTGGGCTGGGGGCAGACATCAGGTCTGACTGCGGCCCCGCCCACCAACTCCAGGTATACACCACAGCACAGGGGAAGTGCCCTGCAGGTCCTCACCACGCCAGGGACTATCCAAAATGACCAAGCGGAAGAACTCCCCTCAGAAGAATCTCCAGGAAATAACAACAGCTAATGAGCTGATCAAAAAGGATTTAAATAATATAACAGAAAGTGAATTTAGAATAATAGTCATAAAATTAATCGCTGGGCTTGAAAACAGTATACAGGACAGCAGAGAATCTCTTGCTACAGAGATCAAGGGACTAAGGAACAGTCACGAGGAGCTGAAAAACGCTTTAAACGAAATGCATAACAAAATGGAAACCACCACAGCTCGGCTTGAAGAGGCAGAGGAGAGAATAGGTGAACTAGAAGATAAAGTTATGGAAAAAGAGGAAGCTGAGAAAAAGAGAGATAAAAAAATCCAGGAGTATGAGGGGAAAATTAGAGAATTAAGTGATACACTAAAAAGAAATAATATACGCATAATTGGTATCCCAGAGGAGGAAGAGAGAGGGAAAGGTGCTGAAGGGGTACTTGAAGAAATCATAGCTGAGAACTTCCCTGAACTGGGGAAGGAAAAAGGCATTGAAATCCAAGAGGCACAGAGAACTCCCTTCAGACGTAACTTGAATCGATCTTCTGCACGACATATCATAGTGAAACTGGCAAAATACAAGGATAAAGAGAAAATTCTGAAAGCAGCAAGGGGTAAACGTGCCCTCACATATAAAGGGAGACCTATAAGACTCGTGACTGATCTCTCTTTTGAAACTTGGCAGGCCAGAAAGAATTGGCACGAGATTTTCAGGGTGCTAGACAGAAAAAATATGCAGCCAAGAATCCTTTATCCAGCAAGTCTGTCATTTAGAATAGAAGGAGAGATAAAGGTCTTCCCAAACAAACAAAAACTGAAGGAATTTGTCACCACTAAACCAGCCCTACAAGAGATCCTAAGGGGGACCCTGTGAGACAAAGTCCCAGAGACATCACTATAAGCATAAAACATACAGACATCACAATGACTCTAAACCCGTATCTTTCTATAATAACACTGAATGTAAATGGATTAAATGCGCCAACCAAAAGACATAGGGTATCAGAATGGATAAAAAAACAAGACCCATCTATTTGCTGTCTACAAGAGACTCATTTTAGACCTGAGGACACCTTTAGATTGAGAGTGAGGGGATGGAGAACTATTTATCATGCGACTGGAAGCCAAAAGAAAGCTGGAGTAGCCATACTTATATCAGACAAACTAGACTTTAAATTAAAGGCTGTAACAAGAGATGAAGAAGGACATTATATAATAGTTACAGGGTCTATCCATCAGGAAGAGCTAACAATTATAAATGTCTATGCACCGAATACCGGAGCCCCCAAATATATAAAACAATTACTCATAAACATAAGCAACCTTATTGATAAGAATGTGGTAATTGCAGGGGACTTTAATACACCACTTACAGAAATGGATAGATCATCTAGACACACGGTCAATAAAGAAACAAGGGCCCTGAATGAGACATTGGATCAGATGGACTTGACAGATATATTTAGAACTCTGCATCCCAAAGCAACAGAATATACTTTCTTCTCGAGTGCACATGGAACATTCTCCAAGATAGATCATATACTGGGTCACAAAACAGCCCTTCATAAGTTTACAAGAATTGAAATTATACCATGCTTACTTTCAGACCACAATGCTATGAAGCTTGAAATCAACCACAGAAAAAAGTCTGGAAAACCTCCAAAAGCATGGAGGTTAAAGAACACCCTACTAACGAATGAGTGGGTCAACCAGGCAATTAGAGAAGAAATTAAAAAATATATGGAAACAAACGAAAATGAAAATACAACAATCCAAACGCTTTGGGACGCAGCAAAGGCAGTCCTGAGAGGAAAATACATTGCAATCCAGGCCTATCTCAAGAAACAAGAAAAATCCCAAATACAAAATCTAACAGCACACCTAAAGGAACTAGAAGCAGAACAGCAAAGGCAGCCTAAGCCCAGCAGAAGAAGAGAAATAATAAAGATCAGAGCAGAAATAAACAATATAGAAACTAAAAAAACTGTAGAGCAGATCAACGAAACCAAGAGTTGGTTTTTTGAAAAAATAAACAAAATTGACAAACCTCTAGCCAGGCTTCTCAAAAAGAAAAGGGAGATGACCCAAATAGATAAAATCATGAATGAAAATGGAATGATTACAACCAATCCCTCAGAGATACAAACAATTATCAGGGAATACTATGAAAACTTATATGCCAACAAATTGGACAACCTGGAAGAAATGGACAAATTCCTGAACACCCACACTCTTCCAAAACTCAATCAGGAGGAAATAGAAAGCTTGAACAGACCCATAACCAGCGAAGAAATTGAATCGGTTATCAAAAATCTCCCAACAAATAAGAGTCCAGGACCAGATGGCTTCCCAGGGGAGTTCTACCAGACGTTTAAAGCAGAGATAATACCTATCCTTCTCAAGCTATTCCAAGAAATAGAAAGGGAAGGAAAACTTCCAGACTCATTCTATGAAGCCAGTATTATTTTGATTCCTAAACCAGACAGAGACCCAGTAAAAAAAGAGAACTACAGGCCAATATCCCTGATGAATATGGATGCAAAAATTCTCAATAAGATACTAGCAAATCGAATTCAACAGCATATAAAAAGAATTATTCACCATGATCAAGTGGGATTCATTCCTGGGATGCAGGGCTGGTTCAACATTCGCAAATCAATCAACGTGATACATCACATTAACAAAAAAAAGAGAAGAACCATATGATCCTGTCAATCGATGCAGAAAAGGCCTTCGACAAAATCCAGCACCCTTTCTTAATAAAAACCCTTGAGAAAGTCGGGATAGAAGGAACATACTTAAAGATCATAAAAGCCATTTATGAAAAGCCCACAGCTAACATCATCCTCAACGGGGAAAAACTGAAAGCTTTTTCCCTGAGATCAGGAACACGACAAGGATGCCCACTCTCACCGCTGCTGTTTAACATAGTGCTGGAAGTTCTAGCATCAGCAATCAGACAACAAAAGGAAATCAAAGGCATCAAAATTGGCAAAGATGAAGTCAAGCTTTCGCTTTTTGCAGATGACATGATATTATACATGGAAAATCCGATAGACTCCACCAAAAGTCTGCTAGAACTGATACAGGAATTCAGCAAAGTTGCAGGATACAAAATCAATGTACAGAAATCAGTTGCATTCTTATACACTAACAATGAAGCAACAGAAAGACAAATAAAGAAACTGATCCCATTCACAATTGCACCAAGAAGCATAAAATACCTAGGAATAAATCTAACCAAAGATGTAAAGGATCTGTATGCTGAAAACTATAGAAAGCTTCTGAAGGAAATTGAAGAAGATTTAAAGAAATGGAAAGACATTCCCTGCTCATGGATTGGAAAAATAAATATTGTCAAAATGTCAATACTACCCAAAGCTATCTACACATTCAATGCAATCCCAATCAAAATTGCACCAGCATTGTTCTCAAAACTAGAACAAGCAATCCTAAAATTCATATGGAACCACAAAAGGCCCCGAATAGCCAAAGGAATTTTGAAGAAGAAGACCAAAGCAGGAGGCATCACAATCCCAGACTTTAGCCTCTACTACAAAGCTGTCATCATCAAGACAGCATGGTATTGGCACCAAAACAGACACATAGACCAATGGAATAGAATAGAAACCCCAGAACTAGACCCACAAACGTATGGCCAACTCATCTTTGACAAAGCAGGAAAGAACATCCAATGGAAAAAAGACAGCCTCTTTAACAAATGGTGCTGGGAGAACTGGACAGCAACATGCAGAAGGTTGAAACTAGACCACTTTCTCACACCATTCACAAAAATAAACTCAAAATGGATAAAGGACCTAAATGTGAGACAGGAAACCATCAAAACCTTAGAGGAGAAAGCAGGAAAAGACCTCTCTGACCTCAGCCGTAGCAATCTCTTACTCGACACATCCCCAAAGGCAAGGGAATTAAAAGCAAAAGTGAATTACTGGGACCTTATGAAGATAAAAAGCTTCTGCACAGCAAAGGAAACAACCAACAAAACTAAAAGGCAACCAACGGAATGGGAAAAGATATTCGCAAATGACATATCGGACAAAGGGCTAGTATCCAAAATCTATAAAGAGCTCACCAAACTCCACACCCGAAAAACAAATAACCCAGTGAAGAAATGGGCAGAAAACATGAATAGACACTTCTCTAAAGAAGACATCCGGATGGCCAACAGGCACATGAAAAGATGTTCAGCGTCGCTCCTTATCAGGGAAATACAAATCAAAACCACACTCAGGTATCACCTCACGCCAGTCAGAGTGGCCAAAATGAACAAATCAGGAGACTATAGATGCTGGAGAGGATGTGGAGAAACGGGAACCCTCTTGCACTGTTGGTGGGAATGCAAATTGGTGCAGCCGCTCTGGAAAGCAGTGTGGAGGTTCCTCAGAAAATTAAAAATAGACCTACCCTATGACCCAGCAATAGCACTGCTAGGAATTTATCCAAGGGATACAGGAGCACTGATGCATAGGGCCACTTGTACCCCAATGTTCATAGCAGCACTCTCAACAATAGCCAAATTATGGAAAGAGCCTAAATGTCCATCAACTGATGAATGGATAAAGAAATTGTGGTTTATATACACAATGGAATATTACGTGGCAATGAGAAAAAATGAAATATGGCCTTTTGTAGCAACGTGGATGGAACTGGAGAGTGTGATGCTAAGTGAAATAAGCCATACAGAGAAAGACAGATACCATATGGTTTCACTCTTATGTGGATCCTGAGAAACTTAACAGGAACCCATGGGGGAGGGGAAGGAAAAAAAAAAAAAAGAGGTTAGAATGGGAGAGAGCCAAAGCATAAGAGACTGTTAAAAACTGAGAACAAACTGAGGGTTGATGGGGGGTGGGAGGGAGGAGAGGGTGGGTGATGGGTATTGAGGAGGGCACCTTTTGGGATGAGCACTGGGTGTTGTATGGAAACCAATTTGTCAATAAATTTCAGAAAAAAAAATAAAAAAAAAAAAAAAAAAAAAAAAAAAAAAGCAATTATTGTTTTTTTCTAGTAAGAAGTTATACAACTTACAAGGTTTTAATAAACCCTTAAATTAACCTGATTTTTTCCCTCAAGATCAGTAGTTATAAAAGAGCACAGGTCTAGTTGCCACATTTTCTACTAGAAATATACTGATATACACAGACAAAGTTTCTATTTAAAGAAGATACCAGCTCTGCATAATTAGAGAATTATAGTAAATTGTCTTACAGATGGAAAGGATGTACATGTATACTTTTGGCACTTGTTATTAGGGAAACTTTGTTTCAGTATGAGATTTTTTATATCTGATATATAATCAACTTTATATTACCTACTCTAATGAGAACCAGAAGTAGCTTAAAATGGAAAAAAGAAATTATTCCAAGATCTCATCTGAGAAGGCAGCTTTGGCTTACTTCCCCACTAATATTGACCTTAAAAAACAGGATCTCTTCAATCCAACTGGGCCTGCATAGTCTGCTTTTTGTCTCATGGAGTATTCTGAAGGCCTCAAAGAAAGTCTTAGGTTTTACGCTAGTAACCCAATGTTATAGGGCTTCTCCTCCATGTCATTTGTAGGTAATCGTTGTAGGTAATGATTACTCTTTACTGCCTCAGTGTATTTTTATATACAGTTTTCTCCTGGATTCTATATTCTCATATGAAGAATGCTTGAAGCCATCTGTTAAGAGCTTTTCCTCAAACCCTCTCCACTAGCAAAAGGACCAGGCTTTATCACAACACACTTAATTATTAATACCTCAATCAGGAAGGCAAACATACTAGTGAGCAGAGATTACTAGAACAAGACAATCAGTTGAACTTACTCTATATTTGTTGAACTGCCTGAATTTTTAAGCCCATCATGGATATGGAATTAGAACTGGGATCCAAACATCTCCTGCCTCCTGCCCTCTCCCCTGAATTATAACTCAGTGTAATCACAGCATCTCTTTGCCACCAATTTTCTCTAAAATTGTTATAGAATATTTGAGTCATTATGTTTGGTAGTTGTTAAATAAATATTTGCCTAGAACTAGACATACCTAAAATAAAGTGTGTATGTGTGTGTAACTAGACATACCTAAAATAAAGTGTGTGTGTATGTGTGTGTGTGTGTGTGTGTATAATATTTAGATATTTAGAATATTTAGAATAAAGTGTATTAGGTATGGTGATATGGAATGTAGATATGATGGGAACACAGTGGAGGAATACTTTACCCAGTCTGAGTTAGTCAAAGAGAGGCTTCCTCTCTTAAAAAAAAATGCATAGAAATAGGCAGATGAAGTGGGGGAGGAGAGAAAAGGGTCAGTAGGAGAAAAATCAGAGGTGAGAAATTGCATGACATATACAGGTAGCTATAAACAGATGTGTGTTGCTAATGCAGTGTTTGAAACAGGGATGGTGAGAAGAGAAACTCACATGGTAGTTAGGGGGTCTCATCTTGGAAGGCCATGTTAGCCACATTAGTGTAAGTTTGATGGTGAAGGCAAAGTTCCATGGGCATGGAGACCCTGCTGGTCTTGTTCATTCCATGTTCCCAACATTGTACATTTATCTGACACACAGGTCCTGCTCCTCAGCAGAGGTTTTTTGAGTAGATGAAATGAAATAGAACGAAAACAAAAAAAAGGATTTAAGTGGAAGATTTGTGTGGATCAGTTTAGATTTTTGGCAATTTGTTCTAGCAGCAGCCTTAGAGGTGGAGCCAAGGAGAATAAATGTGGAGTGAAGGAGACCAGTAATGATGGGAAAAGATGAGGATCTGAAGTAGGGCAGTGGTCAGTCACAGGGATGAATCTGAGACATATTGGAAGATTAAATATGTCGGACCTGGTGTTTGTGTGGCTGTGTGGCTGTGAGAAAAAAAGGAAAGGTAGGAGGCCTGTGTTATGGTAGTTGCCATCATTTAATTTAAAGAATACTGGAAGAGTTGTCTAAGGGAAGAATCAATTTCAACTTTTTCTGAAAACATGTTAGAATTTAAATTTCTTTCACTTTTGCTTTAAAAAATGAACCCATGGATAAATTCTAACAGGTTTTCAACTAAGATCTTCTAGAACTTTAAATTTTTCAAATATTTTGTGGGTATTGTATTAGCATTAGGTGAGAACATAATCTAAAAGCATGGGCACCTCTCCTTTAAAAGACTTTTCTGATAACACCAAAACATTTTGGCATAATTAGTTACCACTTTTTTTTTAATTTTTTTAACATTTATTCATTTTTGAAAGACAGAGCACAAGCTGGGGAGGGGCAGAGAGAGAGGGAGACACAGAATCTGAAGCAGGCTCCAGGCTCCGAGCTGTCAGCACAGAGCCCCATGCAGGGTTCGTGGGGCTTGAACTCACAAACTGTGAGATCATGCCCGGAGCTGAAGTGGGACGCTAGACCGACTGAGCCACCCAGGTGCCCCACCACTTCTTCTTTACATACAAATTTTAGTCGAGAGAGAAATATGTTAATTGTTTGTTCTTTCCTCCCTTTTGCTTTCCTTCCCCCACCCCCATATTCCTCCTCTGAGTTGAGCATTCTGCAGTGAACAGGGGGTGGAATCAGCCCCCACATGGAGCTTCACTCAGAGTGGCCTTTGAAAGCTTCTCCACTTTGCAAGGGAAAAGAGCAATGCTTAGAGGCCAAGGAGAATTCCAAATAAACAGCATTCCTACTTCTGTTTCTCGGTCTGGTTGTAACATTTGGTGAGGGGCGAAAACAAATCTAACAGAACAAAGGGCCACCCTTCATTTGAACCTAAAGTTCAAATAATGTTAAATTTAATTGTACTCAGATGGTTAAAAATATTGTTAAAATATGTAATTCTTGTACACTGAAGATTTATAAGAAGTATGGTTAATGTTCTTTCTTTCTCAGTCTTTGGCGCTGGCTCTCTTCCTCTTCTAAATATATCTTTTATTATCTCAGGATATTCCTTTAGGATGAGTAACTTCATTCTCTCACATTTCAGAGTAAAATCTTTCAGCCCAAATAAGTTTGGTTCTAGACATGGTTATGGGGCATCCAGCTGGCAACCAGGATATACAAAGCTGAAGCTTGGGGCAGAAGCCGGGCTCTGCGTAGCAGTCCTTTGCAGAGACAATGCCCTGAGAAGCAGGGGTCATCCAGGGAGAGCGTGTAGAGGACCACCGACAGAAAACCAGTGATGAAACCCAAACATCAACATACACAGAAGAGGAAGAGCAGGCCTTACAGACACAGAGCAACTTGGTCAGAGAGGGCAGAGGAGGACCTGGAGAGACATATCTCAGGAGGCAGGGCTAAAGAGAAGTTCAAGAAGGAAGGAGGCAGACAGCAAGAGAAGCAGCAAGCAAACCCACTTCTTTCTCATTAGCTTTGCCTCCTCAACCTGGCGTCTTCACAGTCCCTTTCACACGACTCTTCTGAACCACGAGGGAAGATGTTAGGTGGTCCACCATTGTTTCTGTACTTATGTTAATGATTTATGCCATGTGAAGAATACAATTTCCTCTGTGTGCAAGTGTGACATTGGATTAGGCTCTTTTAACGTCACTTCCATCTAGTTTGTTTATAGGCTTTGTGGCTCTTAATGGTCTTTTCCTGTAAGGAGCTACAATTAATTTGACTATAATGTGAGTGTTTCAACAGTCATTATTTTTGTGGTTACCCGGCAGATTTCACCATTGTTTACTCGGGGATATTTTTTAGTCCACTCTGCTCCTCGTTCAGGATGTAACAGATAAATACCTTGCTCAGAGCCAAACAGAAATAGTTTAGATTCCACTTCCATGGACTTTCTACTTTGTTGTTTGCATTAAGAGAACTCCTAACAATTTTGAGAAGGATAAACAGAAAAGTTTATTTTATTGTACAGTGTTCTGAGTAGGACAGTGCTGCCTGTCTGATTCATATCAGTTCTGGTCTGTATTTTATCCACAGAATCATGCAGTTCTGTTGTTCCCTGGATAGATGGTGGTTTAGATATGTTTCCCCCACTGCAAAATGCAGTTCACATGTAGGATTCAAACCCCTTAATCTAGGCATGAGTAGTATTTCTACTGAGGCATTCTCATTGTGTTAAGTTTTACTTGCCCATTCTTCCTAGGGAAAGATTTTGTTATCAGTCTTAAAGATCATCATAGTAAAGAAGTGATTTTAAAAAATCATTCCTTTTTGTTCACAGGTATACAGGTCTGTATAAAGATAAAGTAAGACGGATCTAATAATACTATACTTTTTATCAGGCAAATGTCAAAACTCGCTATAAGCCTATTTCCTATGGCATTTTGGTGAATTCTCTTTGATTCTGCTTCTTTTATTTATGAAAAAAACTAAGATATAAAGAAATAAAGAATTTTATCCAAAGCCGCACAGGCATTAGATATGAGTAACCTTGGTAATGCTGATGCAACAACTTGACTTTTTCCTCTAAGCTTGCTTAACATATTGATAGAGCCCTTGAAAGCTTTATCATCCACTTTTCTTTTTTTCCTCACATAGCATCGATTTCTATTTTTTTAACTTTAAAAATTCACATAGAACAATTGTTAAGAAGTTCAAAAGTAACTTTCTTAAATTTGGCTTTTCACCTAAATTTTATATTATTTTTTAAAGACCCAACTGTACTGCATATAATACAGCTAATAAATAATGCAGACAATGTTCATCAAAACTGAGAAAAATGACACATTTACTTTTGAAAAGTTTGTTTTCAAAAACTGAACCCATCCTTCAGCGTCTTTTTGTTTGTTTGTTTGCTTGTTTGTTTTGTTTTTACTTTTTCCTGGTTGCTGCTAATTCCATAAAGGATCGATAGCATATCAGTTGATGTACAGTATGGCAAAATAAAAAATAAAAATTACATGATTCCTTTTATCCAAAACTAAGTGCTATTACTTAAAATGTTCCTTCTGGTATTAATAGCCCATGTGAAATTCTTAGAGATTCAGAAGAGACTTTAACTCAGATATATGGATAAGGATTGATTTCTGTAATCGATGTACTATGAAATGCGTGTGTAAAGTCTGAGAAGATGGTAGGGAAGGATATGTACTAGCCATTCTCTACATAACTTTCTTCGTCTTTAAAGGATCAACATTTATTAGGTTGACATCAAATACCTGAAAGCAAATTTTGCCGTAATGACTAAATCTGAACTTTGCTGTAGTATTTGAGATACCCCAAAATCAAATATAACTGAAAATTCTGACCCATTGTCATTTATTGAATAGTCCTGGTAACTTTTATGATAGCAAAGTGTTTTAAACAAATGATGGTATTTTACAGATGAATGAAAAATGAGAGCCTCATCTAAGGATTCCCCTTTTCATGGCTATTGCTTATCCACCCTTCCTCCTGATGGTAGAAAACAAGCAGGGCACAGTGGGAAGAGGAGGCCCCCAAAGTCTAGCACTTAGGCCCTGGACTCTCAGTCCTAGTGTGTGGCGTAGAAAGATGAAAATCAAAAGCCATTGAGTTGGAGGGGCGCCTAGGTGGCTCAGTCGGTTAAGCGGCCGACTTCGGCTCAGGTCATGATCTCGCGGTCCGTGAGTTCGAGCCCCGCGTCGGGCTCAGTGCTGACAGCTCAGAGCCTGGAGCCTGTTTCAGATTCTGTGTCTCCCTCTCTCTGACCCTCCCCCGTTCATGCTCTGTCTCTCTCTGTCTCAAAAATAAATAAACGCTAAAAAAAAAATTAAAAAAAAAAAAGCCATTGAGTTGGAGTGGTGCTGAGGTCATCGCTCAGAAACCAAGTTTCCCTTCAAGCTTTCACCTCCATCTGCTTTCCTTCTCTGTGGCTGATCCCTCCATCTACCCAGGTTGGGAGCTTTGCTTTATTTAGTGCATTGGATGTTAGCCCCATGTCCAAACATTTATTGTGTCCTATTGATTCTACCCCTTTGGCCAATCTTCTCACTGCAGCCTAACCCTCAATTTATGCTAAGATCATCTCTCACCTGGGTTGCTATAATGCCTCCTACTTGGACTCAGCACCATCAGCCCTGGTCCTCCCTCCCACCCTTTCTCCACCACCTCCTCTTGCACATACATGTAACCCATGTTTCAACCACGGATGTTCCTAACAAAGAAGTCTCATCATGTCAGGCCCTTGTTTAAAATCTTCCCTTGACTCCCCTTCAACTTTAGGTCAAGTCTGAGCACATTAACATGACTTATAAGACCTGCATTGGTCTTGTTCAAGTTTACCTCTCCAGGAACATTTCTCACCCCAGAGACATACATTGGTCAAGACTGAAATTCTTTCAGTTCAGGGCACCATGCCTGCTCTAGCTGAAGGCCTGGCCTCATGTGTACTTCCCTCTACTTAAAACATACATGGAACCAGCTCCTCCTCTTCTACTTCATTCTTACCTTTTGCCTAGCTGAATCCTACTCCAGGTTTTCAGTTTAATCCCTTACTTTTTCAAAAAAAACCTAACTGGACACCCATGAAAGAGCTCCCTTAGTATAGCCAGTATTACTCCTATCATCACACTTGTCGTGCTCTCTTTTAAATGCCTCTATTTTCAAGTGGACCTGTCACAGGCAGTTAGCTCCACAATGGCAGGGACTAACTGAGGGTTTCTCGTCCATTGTTACATGCATAGCACCTAGTACAGTGTGTGGCTTATAATCAGCCATCATTAAATGTCAGATGATGTTTGGATAGATGGATTTCATACCAAGTCATCAGTAAAAGTAGAATGAGGAAAATAGGTACCAAAGCAGATATGGAGCCATATCAAAGGGATCCAAGGACCAGGAAGGCTGAGAAAGAACAGCACTGGCAAGTAGAAAAGCAGGCAGGCCTGCCCTGTCCTGTCCCATTGTATGCAAGGTCCGAGACAAGGATAAAAATTGATGCCCATGTTTACCTATTATAAACTATTATAAAGTTTAAAAATCAAGGCACTAAGCTTCTAAACAAAGTATATTTCATCCCTTTATCCTGACAAATATATATTCATAAAAACCTGAGAAGGCCAGGTTTTATTTTAGAATTCCCAGACATGTCAGAGTTCTGTGCCAGAACAGGGAAGCACAAAGTGGCTCATGTCCCACCCTCTTTCTTTTTTCATCCTGGCCCAGTCCTATACTGTAGGAGTATGGACCCCCAATCCCGGCTGCCAAGCTCTACCTATGGAAAACAGCCATTCTGGTCCCACATAGGTATTATCTGCCTCAAGGGAGAGAGGTCTAGAAGAAACCTATGTAGGTCCTAGAAGTAGTTCCAGGGCCATTTGAGGATGAACATATGGAATCCCAGATACCCAGAATGTGGCTTAGAAGTGGGGGGGGGGGGGGGGGAGAGGGTAGACACCATGTGGACCAATCCCCTTGGTCTACAGTCTGGGGAGAGGCCTGGTCAGAGAGGGTTGTGTCTAAGGATGATACTGCAAGCAGTTGACCTGGATTTATTCTGGAGCTTATACTCCTGGTGTATTCCAAGTGTGTATCTGTGAGGGTGTAGCATTATCAAGAACTGTCTAATAATGTATTTTTTAAAAACCCATTCAAATACATGAATATACCTTGAAGGTTGTAGATAACATCTTTCCTAACTAACCTCTTGTTTCTACTTCAAGACCAGTCTACTTCAAGACTCTCTGTTCTGTTCTATTCTGGGAAGCAGCTAAAAACACAGTCTTTCCAGCTAAAACAGATTCTGAGTTGTCAATTGGTTCGAGTTCTGAGTTGTCCATTTACTGGCTGTGGAGCCCTGGGCAGAGTTCTTCATCTGATGGGTGGAGGTAATAAAATCTTCCTCTAGGGTTATAGCTGAAGTACATGAGGTTAAAGTCTTTAAAAGGCTTAGCTCAAGTAAATGCTCAACAGATCATAGTGCTGTCATCATCATCATAATCACTGTCATTATTTTTACAGCTGTTATTCCTTATTGTCGGTAACTATTGCAATGACCTTGGGCAAGTCATGTAACCTCTGAGAACCTCAATTTCTTCATCCATAAAATGAGGTCTTTGGAGCAGAGGATAACTAAAATTCTGCCCAGTTAAGAGCAGGGACTTTTTGGAGTTCTTTCTTTTTCAGTTTACATTATACCTGAACTTGACCCCAGGCTACATTGTAAATTGTTAGTGGAAGTTCCTGCTATGCATATAATATCACTAGGAGTCCTATTTTAAGCAAACCTTATATTGAAAATCTAAATCTTTCTTAAAAACTGGAAAAGTTTGGATTAAATATGCAGTTTATGAGGCAAGTATTTGCTTTACAGAAAGATTCGTTGTAGAGTTCCTTTGCTCACTGGTTCTTCTAGTACATTAAAAATCAAATTTGATTTGCAAAAAGATATTCTTTGCCTGGAACTATTAAGAAACAACTATTAAGATTAAAAATCTCGGTGAATCATAGAATCCTTTGAAAATTGGTTACATCTGATTCCACTTTCCCCAAAAATGAGCATGGTTGCAAATATTTGCATAGAATTCTTGGAGAGGGGGAGTCCATGGATCCTAATTTAAGAACCCAAAACAAAAACATAAAGCAAAAACAAAGCCAACGAAAATGGAATGTGCCGAGGATATTGGAGTCATTTCTAAATGCAGACCTCCAAACACCTGGCCCTTTTCAGTTTTAGAGAAAGAGAGAATTAACATTTATTGAAGGCATAGTCTGTGCCAGACGCTGTGCTAAGCATTTTATATGTGTTATGATGTTCTTCTGCTTGCAAACCTAAAAAAGGTAGGTATTTCTGTTGAGAAAAATGAGGTTCAGATAGTAACTCGCTAAAGTGACATCTTTAGTTAATAAATAGTAGAAGCAAAATTTGAACTGGACTCTGACTACACACAAGCAACTACAACACAAGAAAAAGCCCTAAATTCCTTCACATCTCTTCTCAAGCTCCCAAATCTTTATAAAAGATAATCACAGAACTTCAGAGATTTCTCTTCCTTAGAGAACTTCTTACAGAGGAACGCCCTAAGCCAACTTCATGTTGACCATCACATGATCCCTTGCCCATGGTGTGTGCTGTTTCACTGGAGCTGGGCTGACTTACTTGTAGGGGTGCTAAGCTGCTGTTGGGATGGGATGTGGCAGGCAGAGAGCTGAGGGATGATGGATTCTGTTTGCTGGATGTGATTCAAAAGTTCTGATCCTCTACGTGCCCCAGTAAGGGTTTCAGCTGACATCTGTGTAAAATAGTTGTCAGCTGAGGAGCACAGAAGTGGCCTGTCAGACTCAGAATGTCCCATTTGCCAAGTCTCACATGAGAAAAGTGAAGACAGGTCTCACGGGGAAAAGAAGACCTGCTTTCCAAAAGATTTATTACATAAGGGTCATGTTGCATAACATGTGCTATGCCCAGTAGACACCACTCCTCCTTGATTCATTCATATTTTGCAAGGTAACTAATTAATCTCTTTAAAAAGGAGAGAATAGATGGAGGAGAACAAACAAAGGGCCTTATGTGAATGACAAAACAGGCTGAGTCTTCTTGGAATTCTGTCTTGGTTCTATAAGCTAATATTGAACTTTCTTTGTAAACAGCCTGACCAAATACTGTGCAGAAATCACTGAGGTTTGTACACTTTAAGACCTTATATATCAAGGTGAGGTCTGTATCCCCATGTTCTAACCTGTCAAAACAAGAACATTCTTGGTAAGTTGGAAATAACAATCACAAATCCATTTTTGGTTTCAAGTAATTTTAGGATATGCTATCTTATCACCTCAGACTTCACAGTGTGTCCTAGAAAAGCATGCTGTTTTCACAGTGATATTAAAGGCACAGTGAGATTTGGTATTTGATTTAGATTATCCTCATGATTTCCCACATGATATAGAACTGCTTCACGAAGTCACTTGCTGCTAAGCATTTCAGACCTTTATGTGGCAGTAATGAGAAAAACAACTGCTTGGAAATGTTTAGGAGTAAAACATGCATATTTAGAAGTAGCTGACATTTGATATGTAATTTCTCTTATATGCTATGTATGATGCAAGGCATTCTCTGCCTAGCGTGAAGACAGTGCCTTCTTTTTATATCAGCAAGGCAGCATAGCATAGTGGTCAAAGTAGGGACTCTCGGACCAGACAATACAGGTTTGAACGCCAACTCTGCCACTTACCTGCTTTGTGATCTTGAGCAAGGTACCTAGTCTTTGTGTGCCCTGTTTTCTCATCTACAAAATGTCAGTAATAGTAAGTTCCTCCCTTGCTGTGTTAATGTGAAGATCGGGTGAATTAATACGTGCATAATGTGCTTAGAAGAGTGTTGGCATATAATAAACGTTATGTTTTAGCCACTGTTACACAAATGTGTGAAGATGACTAATAAACCCTACAGTGGGTGTTAGAGGGTTCAAAAAAGAAGTTGGTTTGTCCTTCGTTCAGAATAAGGCTTTACCTGAGTTTCTTTGTATCTCTGTATTCAGAAAGTGCTAACTAGGATGGCTTCTGTTCTCTTGTTTTGTCTGCATATCAGTCAGTGATCCCATAACATCTGTAGGCAAAGGATCCTCATGTACCTACAAATGGAAATGTGCACCAAATACTTGGTAGATTGAATAAATACCATGTCTCATATATCATACTCTTGCCAAATGTATGTCAGCCCTGTGATAATGATATACCTTTATTTTAAATGTTCCTGACTTCATATCAGCACTGTATATAATCAGTGAATACTCAGGGGAAAGAAAAGAATAACAATATCTGGGGAGTCCTTCAAATCATTTGATGCATAAAAAGTATCTTCATACTTGTAAAGGCTGGGAAATTATAGTCATTCATTCATTCAAAATCTGTATTGAGTGCCTATCTGTGGCCTAGCACTGTTCCAGAGCCGGGAATAAAACACCTAGAATATAGCTGCTTCTGTCATGGAGATTATATTCTAGTAAGAGGAGACAATGAACAAGTAAACTAATAAAACAAAATAATTTTAGAAACAAATAAGTGGATGGCGTAAATAAAACAGAATCATGTAAAGAGGAAACACCTTGCTGAAGACCTCAGCTGAAACACAACTGAATTTGGGGATGAGAATTCCCAAAACAAGAAAGGGAACAAGAAAGGCAAAAGCCTTGAGATAAGAGTGAATTTGACATGTTCAAGAAAGAGAAAAGAAGCTTGGGTCTTGAAAGGGGGAAGGGTGGGCAAGTGGAGGTGATACAAGGTGGGGTTATGTAAGTAAGCAGAGGCTTAATCATGTGGCAAATGTAGGCCATGGTAAGGAAAGATTTTATGCAAAGTGTGGTGGGAAGCCATTATGCACTGGAATAACACAATAAGATTTGTATTTTTAAAGTAAGTATAAGGGAACATAAATGTTCCCAGAAAGATCCATTCAGAGCCATTAGCTGTGGTCCAGATAGATGCTGATGGCTTGGACTAGGAGGTGGCAGTGACATGGAGAGAACCAGAAAGATTTGTAATATGTGCTGGGAGTACAACCAGGACTTGGTAATAGTCCGGAAATAGGTGGTGAGCCAAAGGAGAAACCAAGGAATCATGTATTTTAAGGTCTTACTTAAGTCCTGCCCTCACAGTGAAACTTCTCCAGCCATTCTAACTCACTTCTCTCTCCTTTTGGTGGAGCAGTTGTTTTTTGAGCTCATAATATGTATAAGGCACAGTTCCTAGTGTTTAGGATACATTAGTGAACAAAAGACATATCCCTGCCCTTGTGAGGTTGTATTCTCTCCTGTACTACTTCTTTCCCTGGGCCTATGATTCACACTAAATTGTATGTGTCTTTGTATTATTCTCTAAGTGTTTCAGATATATTATTTTTGTTCTGCAATTAGTCACCTTCTCAAGGACCAAGGACCCCAGTTCTCAGTTTATCATGATGTCTAGCTCACTACTGGGTAGGGGGGAGGGGAGCAAAAGTAACAGTGAAAATATGTCTTCTTTGTTGATAATAATGTCTTGTTTATAGGCTTGCCTACTTTAAATAAATTTGTGAAAATCCAAAATTGCAATTCAGATAATTGGAAAGGCAATCATTTTTCCATTAAAAAGGGATTATTTACTCACTGAAGAGTTACTTTAAAATAACAGACTCCCCTAATGAATGTAATTAAAAGTTTGTTAACAGGCCATCATTTATTTGTCAGGGGATGTGGGCAAAGGAACTGAAGCTAGAGTATCAGGGGCCACAATCAATTTAGAATTAATCCAAAATGAAGACAAAGAAGCTGAAATTTAGAATTGTAATTAAAGAAGAAAATAATTTCTGATTTCTGAAAATTTAAACATATTGACTTTATAGGAGACTTTCATTTTCTAAATTTACCATTTATAATCGACAGTTATAAATTGATTCTTTAACCAGAGCACATTCATCCTGGCAATGAAAAGTAATCATCTGAATACACACAAAAAAATTGGCTTCTGGTTATAACTTTTGGAGTATGCCTTAAAATATGAAGAAGAAAACAAAATTCATGGTGTTATGTTTTATAAAGGAGTTTGAGCACTTCATAAGCACTCATAGAATATTGACTCCTTTTCCTGACCCCTTGTAGTAATGTTGGCATTGAGGTGCTCTTGCTAATGTAATGTTCTAGCTACTACACCTGTCTGGTGGGTTAATTAACTTTGGAGCACTATTCCAGGAATCCAGTGAACGTTTAGGACTTTATTTATGTGAAAAATGCTTCTAGGTTCTAGAATAACTTTAAACCCAAGGTTAAGAAAACACCCCATTATAAGGGGCCCTCTAAAACTTGTTTCTGTATATCTCACCATGTTTCCTCTTTGAAGACCATCACAATTACCAAGGGGAAAGAAAACCTTTAATCAGGTAGTATGCAGCAGCACAGTTCATGTAAGAGTGTACATGCCATTCCTCTTACCTCATTCATTCATTCGGTACATTTGTTGAGTTCTTTCTCTTGCCAAGTCCCTAGGCAAAAGCAGCACATCATGTTTGTCCCTAACCCGGAAGAGCTTATAGCTTCTTGGGGGAAAGGATACACAATAGAATGACTTACATACTGTAAAGGACATATTAGTGAAATGTATCACAGGTTCAAAGGAGAACGAGATACTTTATTCTGATGGAAGTAGAAATACTTCCTAGAAGAGATGGCATTTAAAATGCCACTTGAGGGGTGCCTGGGTTGTTCAGTTGATTAAGCCTGCGACTTAGGCCTACGTCATGATCTCATGGCTCCTGAGTTCGAGCCCCGGATCAGGCTGTGTGCTGACAGATCAGAGCCTGGAGCCTGCTTCAGATTCTGTGTCTCCCTCTCTCTCTGCCCCATCCCCACTTGCACTCTGTTCTCTCTGTCTCTCAAAATGAATAAACATTAAAATTTTTTTAATAACAAATAAAATAAAATAAAATAAAATAAAATGCTACTTGAGGGTAGAATGAGAAGGGACAGAAAGGCAAGGGCATCCTGGGAAGCCTAAGCAAAGTGATAGAACTAAGAAAGTATGTATATATAAGAGCCAGCCAGTGCTTCATGCAGTAGACATTTCTAGAGCAACTACTTACTAGGTGTAGGGCACCAAAAAGCCAGAGACAGAAAGAAAAACATTTTGTCCTTGCCCTTGAGAAATAGTTCAGTATAGCATATCTTAGAAAGTTTTCAGTTAAGAACAATGAGGGATGCTGAACTGAGATGTTGTAATTGTATACTCTGGTGATGGTTTTGGTGATGGTGATGGTAATGCCTATCATTTGCTAAATCCTTCAATGTGCTGTATGCGCTACTAAGAATTTACATGCACTAGTTCCTTCAGGTCTCCTCATGAGATATGATTGGTGTTTTTATTCCTACTTGTCAGCTGAGAAAACAGGCTTAACAAGTCAATTAATTCATTTAATGTTGCCCAGCTGGTAAGTAGCAGAGTAGAGATTTGAACAGGTGTACAGTATTGGATTTCAGAGCCTGTAACTCACTAAGGGGAACAATGGAAGACATTTGAATAGGCAAATGATTGATTTGAGATGCCCTTCCCAAGAATTCACTTAACCACAGGGGGAATACCGTGATTAAAGAATTCTAGTAGTAAGCAGCCAATGAGGATCTAAATGATGGTAATGGTAATAGGTATGGAAAGGGGAAGGAGGTGAAAGATATCCTAAAGATAACTAGCTTGATTTAGGGGCAAGGAAGAGGGAAAGTTAAATACCATTCTTCAAGTTTTAGAGTCTATATAACCAGAAAACTCATGGTCCAGGGCAGTGAAATAAAGACCACCAGAGGAAGAATGTCCCTTCTGGTGATGGAGGGGAGCTGGTGTGACTAGTTTAATTTTGTACAAGTTGAACTTGAGATGCCAAGGGGATAATACAGGTGCGAGGAGTCCAGCAGGTGTTCAGAAATACAAAAGTTGATCTTGGAAAAGAGGTGTTTAGATATAGGAGCATATTCTACCAATGGTACACAGAGGTCAAGGAGGACTGATAAAGGACTTCAAAACCATAGTTTTATTAAGATGGGGAAATCAGAAGCCAGATTTATGAAGTGAAAAGGATAGTAAAAAAAAAAGTGAAGAAGGAAGTAGGCTATGCTAAAAGGAACTGAAGTTAAGGGAAATGAGAGAATGGCTAGTAAAAGGCTAACAGAAATAAGGGAAGTTTTGTTTTCTTTAAGAATGAAATGACTTGACTGAAGAACGATGGTAACTTATGGAGTTAAATTTTGTAATTAGTGGGGCTGCACTAACTCAAGGGCATACGTGATGGGTTAGCCAGGTAAGAGATGCCTGGTGACTCCTTGAGAGTCATTCAGACTCTTGTCACCCCCTTTAGATCACCACTTAAATGCCACCTCTCTGCTAAGGCCTTTAGCTTTCCCATAGAAGCTTAAGTTCTCTATCACGTTCTCCTACTGCTTTTAGTACATATATGCATGCACCATGGACCAGTGGCTCACAATGATCAGTGTGTTTCACATCACCTGGAGGGCTGGTTAAAACACAGATTTCTGAGGGGCATCTGGGTGGCTCAGTCATTGAAGCATCTTACTCTTGATTTTGGCTCAGGTCATAATCTTGCGGTTCGTGAGATCAAGTCCTGCATTTGACTCCATGCTGTGAGCGAGGAGCCTGCTTGGGATTCTTTCTCTCCTTCTTTCTCTGTCCCCACCTTTTTCCCTTCTCTCAAAATAAATAAATAAGCTTAAAAACAACAACAACACAGAGTTCTGAGTCCCACTCTCAGAGTTTATAATTCTGGGATGGAGCCTGGAAATTTGCTTTGCTTTGCTTCTCAGGTGATGCTGACGCTTCTGGTTTGGGGACCGCACTTTGTATACTACTAAAGTAAACGAAGGACCTATGGGAGGTACACATAAAGGTTTGGGAGTTTGAGTATGGACTAGTATGTCAGACCTAGAAATGTTCTGGAAAATACTCCAGGAATCAGGCATGATTTAAGGGCAGGCAAAAAAGAATGGAATTATTTGCCTGGCTCCATGAAAGAAAAATACTTCTAAGGAAGTAACAACATAATCCCTACTGAACACAGTTTTCTTAGGAGGGGTCTAGATTTTTTGATTTAGGTGTAGATTTTTAAAAATAAAAAATTAAGGGTGCCTGGGTGGCTCAGTCGATTGAGCGTCCGACTTGGGCTCAGGTCATGACCTCGCAGTTCATGAGTTCGAGCCACGCATCGCCTCTGTACCGACAGCTCAGAGCCTGGAGCCTGCTTCCGATTCTGTGTCTCCCTCTCTCACTACCCCTCCCCCACTCTCTCACTCTCTTTCAAAAATAAATAAACATTAAAAAAATTTTTTTTAAATAAATTAAAATTAAAAATTAAAGTGAAAACCACAGCAGTGACTATAAGTTTATTTTAATCATGAACAACTAAATATTATGTGAGCAAGAAATGCACAATTGCTATTTGGGGAGAAATAAGTATAGAGCTGGCATACTATGTTCCATTTAGAATGCTATTTTGTTTTATCCATAACAACTGAGATCATGGGGCTTGGAGATATGCACTAATTCTAAGAGCTGGTTTTATAATTATCATTTTGATTGCTGCATCTAATTATTTCCTTAGGTTTACCTGTCCCTGATGGCTACCATGCAAATCTGACATAAGCAGATATATCAGATCTCTGGATTTGAATGGGTGCAGTTTGCTTTGTACGTCACTAAAGTGTTGGCTGTGGTTGGCAAATGTGCTAAGTTGCACAACCAAAGGTGCAAAATCCTTCCTGACATTTAAAAGATCAATCATTTCAAGTTTCTTTCATTCAGTCAAATGCCCACTAAGCGAACTCATCAATATCAATGACAATCAGCCTAGCATAAGCAAAATAACCAGTAAGTCATAGCCATACTGCATAATACGGACGTAACAGAAGCTTATTATGATCACATGGTCAGATGCCACTAGATGGAAGAGTGAAATTAGACATATGAGTACATAATGTATCCTTTTAGTTCCAAGCCTATACAACTGCTAATTTCACCATGAAAATTCTCCCACATGATTGAAATTAGGTTTTTGACATTGAAAAGCATAAACATCCCTATTAATGTTATCAACATCAAATTGTTACCTGCTTTAGTCTTTTTTAATTATATGCTGTGAATCTTTATTTAAAACCTAAAAATGTACAGGCAAGGAAAGAAATTATTGAGGCCTAATGGTATGCAGATAAATTATTCTGGACTAACAGAATAAAAATGAAGTTCATATTTTGAGAACGTATTCCTTTTTCAAATAAAAAGCAATTTTAAAAGAAAGATTTGGTTGCCCACCCAGAAAAGAAAAAACAACAACAACAATCCCTTTAAGTCTAAATGACACCATAAATTCCAAATTGGTATAATAAATAAATATTTTGAGAGTTACAGTGCTTTGTTGGGAAGGAGAGGTGAGTGTCAGATGATCTGATTTCATTTTTACTATGGCTGAGTGGTAGTTTCTGAGTAGCCGAGTACCTGGGAGCTACTCAGAAAAATTACATGAAAGAAAGTAATTGTCAGTCTTTTAGGATATATTTGGTTCAGTGTCGTCAGAAGGTAGTCTGCCCTCTCCCTGGAATCAAGTTGCAAACACTATCCTCAATAGTAATTAGAGCTAAGCGGCAATTACAGGACGTATGATTTGTTCAGACGCACTGCCTGTCGGCTGTTTCCTAGCACCACATTTCACAGAAGCACCAGGTTGAAATGATGGAATTATTTATCTCTCAATGTAATACTTCGTACAGTGCTTGAATGCAGGAGTGAACGTGGACTGTAATCTTAAAAACGAAGGTAAGCATTGCTGGCTGATCAGCATTTACACCTCAGGGAACTTTTTCATGAAGTATGTGACAAAAATGTAAAACAGCTAAAATCAATTTCAGAAAAAGAGAAAAGGATCAGAATTAGAGCAAATAGAATTTGCTAATTTTACAACTCCCCTGTTCAAGATCATCTTGGTTTTCCTGGTTTGTTTTTATTTAAATTGTAATATTGGTTCACTTTGCTATATATAATAAAGATGTGACTGATTTCCCACATCTCCTCTATCCTTTTTCTTTTGAAGTTTGTCTCAGACTAGCTGGTAGGTAAAAATGAAATTCATGTTTAATCCAAGTATTTAGAGCCCTCTCTCACTTTTTCCTTCAGGAAATCTGTTTAAGCTGATGATTGTCCCGATTCAAGAATGCACATTCAAACTGACAGAACAGTGGCTAGTAGCCTGTCACTAAATTAGGTGACGTGGGTAATTTGCACTCTTATCCCCATCTTTATGATAAGCGTGTTTCAAGCTTTTAATGTTTCATCTAGTTCAAATCAAAATTCAGTGACTTCAATGTTTACTTAGACCCTTGGGCATAGAAATCTCTCTGGAAACTAGGTAAGTTTAGCTCCTCAAGAGGGAGTATTGTCTGTTATGAGGATGAATGTGGTTTGTATGTCCATAGTAGATGCTTGTAAAATTCTCATTTCTGTTTTAATGTTATTGCTTTAGTGTCCCCCCCCCAAAATCCTTTTTTTTCAATTTTGCCATTTTTTTGAACATGAATAAATATTACTGTTAGTAAAGAGCTTATGAAGTCTTGGCAGCAGGTAGATAGATGTTTTATCTCGTAGTCCCCAGTAGGATTTCAGGTGGTTGGAAAATATTGAAAGAGCATCAACTTCTTTCATTCTGTCTCATTGGTGAATTAGAGGTGTAAACACTGAGGGTTCAGTAGACTCTTGAAAAAATGAGTAGATTGAATCCCATGAGCCTTCATTTTTCCAAGGTCCTAGAGACTCTGTGATGTTAGACTTCTTAGCAGACACTTGCTCAGTGGAGTGATCACAATTAGGCTAGTATCTGATTTTGGAAGAAAATTGTTTTTCTCTCCCTGGGTCCATGATTGGCTTCAGTCTGTATATTTGCTTTGTCATGGAATCATTTATCTTTAGCATCATTTTCTTCATCAGAAAAATGTGGGATGATCATAAGCCATGTAACAGATTAGATATCTACTTAGTATATTTTAAAGCACCTTGTGCTCTGTAATGAAAAGTTATAGTATTTGTATAACCCAGGACACTGATGACAAATTTCTATACAAATATACCACTAAAATCTAACTTAACTTGCTCTACGTTGTCATGGGTATGGCAGATATTATGTGAGTATATATGAAAACAATCCTCAGTTGTTGGAACTGACATGACTATTTGAGACATAACCGGAGATATGACCTTCATCTAATTGGTTTATCTTGTCACAGGGACAAACTTGTCCTGATACCAGTAAAATCTTGCTATTTGTCTTTTGATTTGTAGAAGCAAATATTGAAAACAAAATGAATGCTGCAAAAGAAGGCTAATGACAAAGTTTGAGTGCTTTCTGGTTCCCAGGCAGTATTATGGTGAAAGAGAGAGAGACAGAGACAAAGAGACAAGAGACAGACAGGTACATACACATGCAGAGATAGAAAGACATGGAAATAGAGAGATGAGAGGGATGAGAGATGAGAGAGGCAGAAAAGACAAACAGGTGAGAGGGAGGGAGACTAGAGAGACAGGGAAGGATAAGAAGGAGAGAGAAAGAGGGTGTTAGAGAAAAAAAAAAGACAGACACAAGTCAATCAAAGTTTGGAAATAGAAATTGTGCAATTTTGGAACTTTGGGTTGTTTTCTACATTTTCTTTAACTGGAAACATGCTTTGTCAAATTAAATACATTGAGCCCTAGGTCTATTACTTTTCCATTTGCGTCCTTTAAAGCAAAGGGTGCTTAAAAGGCTGTTTGAAGTTCAGAAGAGACCAAGAGTCAAAACAAATGTCCGTCTAAAAAAAACATTTCCATTCCTTTCTTGCTTTATAAAGCAAATCACTGACAAGGAAAATGATGAGTGCTATGATTAAATTCTCTACTTCCCATGTGGCACTTTATTAAAAAATCATTATGTCTTTGACTTTTGGTGTTCTTTGGGAAAGTGAGAATCATTTGAGAAGCCAAATAGAAATTCCATAGAAGAAAAACTGGCACAAAGTCAGTATAATGGCACAAGAATAAACATGATACACAGGGACAGGGGGCAATCATTTATGATGAATCACTTCCAATGCAGAAAATCCTTGGGCATTCATTGGAGGGCCTTATCTGATGCGGTTTTGCATATCACTACTGCCCCAGAAGCTGCCTGAATGACTGAAGCAAGTAGCATCAATTTCTAGGATGTCAGGACAATGGCAGAGTTCCAAGAAGCCATATCAGGGATTGGCCATTCTGTTCAATATCCACTAAAGACCCTTTGGAGTGCAAGCCTCCCCTTAGGTCACAGGATTCCATGTTTCTCAGGATAAGGGTGATACCACATTGCCTCCCAGCTGCCCAGCTCCTTTCTTGGAAGGGATTGGATGGCCTGCTTAACTAAGTTGTACCTCCTTATATAGTTTTTGCTCTGTTCTACTTCATTCTCTACAGATTTCTACAATACAGTCAAAGATAAAAGGGAGGAAAATCATTTTAGGAGTGAGATGTTAGGAAATTCCAAATAAGGAATTAGTGCTAATTCTAGTCTCTGTAACATTAAGCCAAACTTAACCACTCTTCCCTTCCTCCTCAAGTCCCCCTCATGTTTTTCCCTAAGTGAACCTCACTATCTCCCTATTACTTACAGTTTCTGCTTGCTCTATTCCTGGCGTGGCCAGATTAGTCACCCCATACCAGGTTTCCACAGGGATGAAATGGCAGCTTTCACAAGTCCTGGCAGCCACATGGGAGCCATGTCTATGGTTCCTGGATGAAAATGGCTTCTTGGCTGATGGGGGACCAAGAATGGCCTTATCTATGATGGTCACCATGATCATAATCCACTAGAATTTGTCCTGAATTCTCTACAGTGCATTATAATTATGGTGGCCATAGAATATGTATGCAGAAAGGAAAAAGGGTTATAGCACAGTTGTTACTATCCTGTTTATTCCCAAACTGTGCTTCCTAGGAGCCTATTACTTTTTTCTTTTTTCTTTTTTTTTTTTTTAACATAGGCAACAGCTTTTGAATAGCTTTGAAATGTTTAGTTAATATTTAAGCTAAGGAAACCTCTTTTCTCTACCAAAGTGGGAGTAGAGAGCACTGGCAGAGCAAATACTAACTCTGTTTCTTTAAATTGAGCAAGATTCTGGAGAAAAAGTGTCTTTTTAAAGGACCATTAAGTAAATCACTATTCCTTTTCACCCTGTTTGGTTCTTAAATGCAAATATCCAAGTCACTGAATGCAAAAAACTGAAATTTGCTGAAACTAGGGGGCAAAACATTTTGTATCCTGGAGCTAGAATGTATAGCAGCAGCTGGATGGATTGACCTCCTGAGTTGCTGTATGCAGTGCCTTCAGCCTGGCCCTTTAGTGAGCTGCAGAGGAGAGGCCCAGAGAGGCCTCAATGACCCTGCTGTTTTGATCTGCTCCGATGGAAGGTCAGTTGCCATTGCTTGGAAAAATGTGTCTTTTCAGATAGCATTTTTGTTGCAGTACTGATAGTCCTTCAGTATAAAAATCACCAAAAAATGCATGTGTGCCCCCTGGTATGAAGCTATTTGAATTAGTTATATTGATCCAAACAGTACAGCTGAAAGCATAGTTTTGATGGGGTTTGTTGTTCTCTTTTTTATATCGTTGGGAATATTTAAAAAATTGTTTAAAATGAGGTGTTGCAATCAATCTTCTGCTGTTCTTAAATGTTGCCTCATGGCCACACTGACTTTTTTCTTTGATTTAGTTTCTTTCATTATTCATATTAATAAAACATTAAAATTAAAATCTCATTGAAAAATGAATACTCCTAAATTTTAGTCAAAATGTAAAAAGAAAACAGACCATCTATTTAAATTTTTAAAGAAGATAAAGACTTCAACATATGATTCTTGTATGTCTTTGATTGTATTGACTTAAATATTCGAAACAATGTCTCTGGGCAATGGGAACTCTAAATGTGAGTCTACCGTCAGTCAGGTATCATGCTGTATTAAATTCTCTTAATCATTTATCTCATGTAAAATTAAGGGTAGATTCTTTTTTTTTTTAATGTTTATTTATTTTGTGAGAGCGTAAGCGGGTAAGGACGGGGAGAGAGAGAGAGAGAGAGAGAGAATCCCAAGCAGGCCCTGCACTGCCAGTGTAGAGCCCGACATGGGGCTCAAGCCCACAAACCGTAAGATCATGGTCTGAGCCGAAATCAAGAGTCGGACACTTAACCAACTGAACCACTCAGGTACCCCAAGGGTAGATTCTTATGTTATGTTTAGCTCTAAAATGTTATGAGATATAATTCCTCTAGAAGTATTCAACGGTTTGAGAAAAATGGTTATTGGGAATAAGAGAGTCTGTATTTTTTGAAGGTTTCTAAAATAAGTCATAGTTTAAAAAAATAAAAATAAAATAAAATAAAATAAAATAAAATAAAATAAAATAAAATAAAAAGTCTTAGTTCCATGAGGACATTAGGTCCTTCACATGCTGTAAAGAGAGAGCAAAAAGTTCCTCTGTAACAGAAAAAGGCTTCAGACTTCACGAAAGCATCTTAATGCCATAGACAGGAATCATTGGGCAAATGTAGCACAGGACCATCTCCCTGTCTCTTTTTGCCAGAAAGTTTCGTCAGGCTACAGTGACCTCCCAATCCATGCTCGACCTCAGACAATTTTAGTAAAGCCCTGTCTGGAGATAATTTTGGCTTCTCCAAAGACTTGGTAATTTAGGAACTAAGCTCATGACATTCCCTTTTGATAAGTCAGGTATATTAAAAACTATTTCAAAAAAATGATAAAGCACTTGTCAGAACCCTGTTTTCCTTTCTTTGAGTTTCCTTTCTTGTATAGTCATGCTTAATAATGTCAGGTTACAGGTGGAAAAACTATAACAAAGCAAAAATATTGTCCATTCAGCTTCAAAGAAGACAATTGATCCTCAAGACTTTTTCTGAAAACCAATTATCTTCTTTACTTAAATTCTGAAATTCTCAGATTTTTCAATTCTACCTCAAAAACGGATGACAGCTATTGAGGTATCCACATGTGTAATCATATGATATTTTGGTACTACAGAGTAAAAAAATCTGACCCTTTCTTTCAACATTTAAATATAAGAAAGTCAGTGCATGGGCAAAATATTCAGATATAAATGAATCCCGACGTGGCTGTAAGTACTCTATCGCCACACATTCAAAAGGCCATCCATTGCATCTTAGTAAAAGATTCATCGTTTTGTGTAAAACCTGGCATATTACTACTAAACCCAAAGGACATTGTGGCTTAAAATCCATCATGATGTGACTTCACTGCTGTTTTTTGAGGCAGCACTTCATTATTGCCCATAAACTTCAGTGTGATACTCAAAAGGATTTATTTTTAAATGCAACATTCTGCCAGGATGCCGCTGTTGGACTCTCTGGAGGGAACCCTGATGTGCCCCAAGGGAGATCCAGGAGCAGAACTGCCAATTGTTAAGATTTTATGGACTCAGAGTTCTAGATACACATTTTTCTCTTTGGCATCAGTAGATTCTGTGTCAGTCTCTTCCATCCACTTAAGAAATTCAGCAAGGAAGCATCAGCATTAAAGGGAAATTTTATTTTCTCACAAATCATTTTGAGCAAAATCAACCTGGCAGGGGGAAAAAAAACATCATATTCATCCTAAAAGTATACAAACCTGACAGTGTTTGAAGATGTTCTTATTGGAGAATTTTGCCTGTATTTGCCAAAATAGTTTACTAAAATTATTATCATTGGACACATTACTTCTAAAAAGTTTCTGGTGAAGTATAACATACAGAAATGTGCACATAAGTGTACGGTTGAATGAATGTACATAAACATAACATACCTGTGTAACTGGCACCAAGACCAGGTAGAAGACATTTCCAGCACCTTAGAAGCCCGTCTCATGCTCCACCCACCCTTCCTACAAGGATAGCCCTATCCTAACAGTATAGATTAGTTTTGTCTGATTTTGTACTCTGTGTAAATTGGTATTATACAGTATATTGATATGCTTCCTGATTTTAGGGGTTTTTTTTTAACATTATGTTTGCGAGGTCTGTTTGTTGTTGCGTGTAATTATAAGTCATTTGTCTTCATTGCTATGTTCCATTATGTGAATGTTTTATTGCATGAAGAACCAAAATTACTTATTTCTACTGTTGATGGGTTAATTAGCTAATTTCCAGTTTGGGGCATTGTAAATAGTATTGCTATGAGCATTCTAGTGCATATTATTTCTGTTAGGTAAATACCTAAGGCTGGACTTGCTGAGTCATAGGGTATGTATATATTCAGTTTTAGTAGATATTGCTGGTTATCCAAAGTGGTCGTAACCATTGACACCAGAGGGGAGGAGGTTGGGGGGGATGAGCTAAATAGGTGATAGGGAATAAGAAGGGCACTTGTTGTGATGAGCACTGGGTAATGTGTGGAAGTGGTGAATCACTATATGGTACACCTGAAACTATTACTCTGTATGCTAACTGGAATTTAAATGAAAACTGAAAAAAAAAAGTTCTAGTTGCTCCATATCCTTGTCAGCACTTGATAATCTCAATATTTCTTCATTGTAGCCATTCTTGTGGGTATGTAGTGATATCTTATTGAAGTTTTAATTTGCATATCCCTAATGACTAATGAAGTTAAGCACTTTTTCATATTTACTGGCCATTTTAGTATATATTTTTGTGAAGTGTCTATTCTTCTACCCATGTTTTCTGTCATGTTTTCATTTTCTTATTGATCTATAGGAGTTCTTTATTCTAGATTAAAGTCCTTTGTCAAAATCTCTATTTTATTATTACTCCCACTCTGTGGATTACCTTTTCATTTCCTTGATATGTCATATTCCCACAGATTTATTCTTCATAGAGTATATTGTCAATTTTTTTATGATTAACACCTTTTGTTTCCTATTTAAGAAATCTTTGCTTACTCCAAGGTCATAAAGATGTTCTGCTTTTCTCTTTCCTGTTTCATCTTTTAAGCCAGAAATGCTAAGAATATCTTGAATGCTTAAGAAAGTTTTGAATTGTAATACACTTGGTTTTCTCCATGTTTTTTGCTTATGCAGTTCACCCTACCATTCTACCATATTCACCTCTCAAAATACGCATCATTCCTCGAGACTTAAGAGATAGCTCATCTATGAAAACGTTTATGAACCCAACTCCTAAACAGATGTAATTTCTTTCTTTCTTGAACCCCTTTAGCATTTTGTTGATAATTTGTGATCCCTGACATATCCTGCCTTTTATAACTATTGAACTTAAGTATTTATTCTCCCGGGATATGGTATAACGTGAGACGAGTAGGAATAGTTCATAACTCCAGTAACCAAAGCTTGGTATGTGTCAGGCACAGGATTAAGCATTTTTCTTAGAAAAGTACTACCAGTCTTATGCCGTAGGTATTCTTATTTTCCCCAATTTATACAAAAGAAAATAGAGGTTGTCCACATTTGCACAAGAAAGTAGTAGACCTGAACTCCTGAACTGGTACATTTCACTTGCGTAGAACAGCATTGCCTGAAGGATATGCCAAGCATTAATGGTTCCAGAATCTCTGTGGGGGTGGGGGTGGGGGGGAAGAATTGGTTCATGCTTAAGAAATTGAGAGTAGAAATTATATCTGCCTTGACATTCACAGTGCCTGTTACTATATTGTAAGCTGCAAGATGTCTTGCAAAAAAGAATCACTTTAAACTTTGTTGAAGCCAGCATTTTTTAAATGTATTTGAGGACAGAATCTTTTTCACTTAACAACTTTACATATAACCCACTTTATGGAATGATGACATGGGCTTTAGAGTCAGTCAAACAAGAACTGAAACTGAGGCCTTACTACCTACCGCATACTAGGTGATCTCAGTCTCTTTAAGCCTCACCCTTCTCATCTGTAAAACGGGATAATAATACAAGCCTCATAGAATTGTATTATAATTTAATAAAATAAGGAACACAAATCACTTAGCCATATATAAAGTAAAATCTCATCAAATGGTAGTAGTGGTTTATCTTCTCCAAAAAGTAAAATAAATTCTGTCTGATTCAGTTTATATAGTCCCTGCAGCTGTTAGCACTATGGCTTTACAGTTGTTCATCCATAGTATTTATGAAATTAAATAATACTATTACTTAGGGAAGGTTATTTTTAGATAAATATATTGTAGAAGCATTTCCTATAGAGTATAAAAGAAATCTTATATATTTTAGTTACCAGTATCAATCACTACATTAGGATCAAATAAAAGTTTCAACTAACTCCCAGCTTCAAAGAAGATTGAACATTTTAAATATCTTAATTCAATGGTAAAATGCTGTCTGCAGCTGGAGCATGTGCCGATATAACTGAAGTGTTTTCAAGTGTGTAATTTGGTGACCATAGCGCAGTAGTAAAGAACAAAATTCAGTAGTCAAATTTCCTGGATTTTCATATTACCTTCTCCATGTACAAAATACTTGTGGTTGAGCTTCTCTTCTTTGTGACTCAGTTTCTCATCTGTAAAATGGGGCTAGTAATAATACCTTGTTTATTAGGTTATTGTGAACACATATGTATAATTTACACATATACTCTTTTTTTTTAAGTCATTTATTTCGAGAGAGCACACCCGTGCAAGAGCATGGGAGGAGCAGAGAGAGAGAGGGCAAGAGAGATTCCCAAACAGACTCTGCAATGTCAGGTCAGAGCCCAACGCAGGGCTCGATCCCATGAACCGTGAGATCAACACATACTCTTAATATATACAGAAATCAGTATATAATATATAATAATGTATAAAGATGTAAATGATATAAACATATAATTTAATATACCTAAATGAGTATATATGGATATACACATACAGATGTGTATATATATTCTTATGTGTGTCTACGTATGTACATACATATGTAATGTGCTTAGAATGGTGCCTGGCACACAGTATGCACTATAAAAATGTTATCTCTCAGTTTTTATGTGGCCTTTTCAGAAACAAACCCTTTTCGGTCACATAGCCTATTCACATAGCCACCTCCTTATGACTACAGTAGATCTCCTGATACCTTAGTTTTCCTCACATGACAGACTGATGAAAGAAAGGAAATGGTGAGAGAGAGACCACAGGAGATGCTGGTTGGTGATTGTTCTGGTAAGAGGGAAGGTTACTCACTGAAGCTGAGAAAGCAATAAAAAGAGAAAACTGAGTTTGGTAGAACTTGAAACGCCACTCATTTTAATTTCTTTAAAGACGTCTTTGGGGGGAAAAAAGATATCTTTGGGAGTTCTATAATTGGCATTGCCTCTACCTAATAGACTTTTATAATATGCTAAGCTTTTTATTTTAGTACTCAATAAAGCAGACATACATAATAATGGCATAAGAAGAAACTACTTCTGCAGGATATAGAATATAGATTTGATCTCATTCTGTAAATGCTTCTTCACACAGTTGTTCTGTGACTTTGGAGTTTTCTCCTAACGCTGAGGTGTTTCGTTTGCTCGTGTTATGGTACATAGGGTACTAGAAAGCCTCACAGCTATCACCTAAACCTTCAAGGTAATATTTCTAAACGTGAAAGATCACAGCAATAATGTCAAGTGTTGCCTAACTCTCAAATGAGGTGTTATTGTGATGAATTACGATATAATCCGTTGACATAATAAAGCACCTATTATGTTACAGAGGCAGTTGGCTGTAATAATAGTTTTATGATCATAGTGGTGTGTTGTCTTTCTCATATTATTGGTTTCATAGTTATAGATGAAAACAACTTGGAATTTACAGTGAAAATGAAATTGGGGGGAGAGGCTTAATTGCATTCATAGGTGGAGTATATGAACATGTGGAATTTCCATGGTGAGAGTGGTGACTGTTACATCTTTGGGGTATACATGCTGGTGTGTGTGTGTGTATTTCATTTTAGGTCAGGGAGTCTGATCAATATATATACAGCAAGTGATATAAAATCTTTATTGTCAAACAAGGTAGAGCCCTATTATGACTTAATTCATTATTATATATACCAGATTATATCCTAGGCTTTGAAATAAAGCTACATATAGGAGGTATCTTACATAATATTGCCAAATCATACAAAAGACAAAGGTTGGTCCTGTCCCCTGGGCAGAGCAATGTGAAGGATTTCTATGCTGAAATCCATGCTCATCCATTGTATTTCCAACCCTCTTTTTTTTTTTTCTCTCAGCAAATTGAAGAAAAATTAAGCATTTTCTTGCAGGATGCAATGTATTTTGGCCATATTTCTGCTTGTATCTGCCACTAACTTTTGGGCATCCTAGGGTGAGGAGAAATGCTTCCCAGCCTCAGAACAGTAGTAAAATCGGGAATAAGGTGACAGAGGGATTAAAACCTAACCCAGCCTGTGCAAAAAAGTGCACTTTATCCCCATTCATCTCCCACTTGCAAAAACTTCCTCTGAAGCCGTGGGTCTTGGTGAAGCAATCTGAAAAAGCAGGTCTTAAAAGTGAAAACAGCAAGGTTGAGGTGAAGGGAATTGATGAAAGCAGTTTGTATTTATTCAGGAGATCTACCAGTGCTTTAAAACAATCTGTGTTTAACATGGCAAATTGTCTGTCATTAAAATGCTAATGAATGGTAAACAGCTGCTAAGTTTTTATGCTAATGAATGGTGGCTGCGAAGTAGTTCTCAAGCCTTGTCTTTATTAGCATAGATATTTGATTGGGTAAAGGGGGATCATTGCGCATTCTGACCTTTGTTGATGGAGCAATCTGTTTGTCAGGTTCTGTGTTGCGTTACATTTGAGTTGAGTTTGTTAGCACAAAATGACTTTTGCCAGGCCCTCTGATACCGTGTGCTGCTGGTGTTATCAGAGTGTTACCATTATGGGCTTAAGGAAAAAACTTTGCTTTTTGGTGAGTGGGGGAGACCCATGATGGCAAAATAATTCATCCGTTCATCAGGCAGCTTGAAGTAGAATAGTTCTGCATACTTTCTAGACTTTAGGCTTTTGACAATTATAACAATTGTGAGTTGTATATTGTTCTAAAATAAGAAATATCTTTTTTTCAATTTAGCTACAGCTTTAAAGCAAAGCTTTTAAAATAAATATTTTAATAAGTGCTTCTGCAGCATTTGAAATACTGACATAATATATCATCTTGGATCTATAAGCTCTGAAGTTAGCAGTGACTGTAACGTCACCTAATTAGAAGAAAAAGTGTAATTAAATACAGGGTGGTCATGTGAATGCCAGGCTGAGATCAGAGTATTTACTTTGGCATCTGAAAAACAACATTACTGTTTGATCTATACTTTTGGTTGATTCTATTTTTGCTGAGTCCTACTCTACATTCCCTAATGGATGAGGCTGACCTGAAGACTTGCCATTACAGATAAATGCTTCAGATGCCTTTTTCTTTTTTTCTGCTTTTAGGATCAATGTAAATGAGGCATGATAGTCCATTAAACACTATTACTAATAATATTCTGGAATGATTTGAAATATAATGCAGAGTTTATTAAGAAAATCCATTATCCAAAAATATATCATTGAAATAGAAATTTTAATTATTCTGGAACACTGTGTGAGGACGTTGGTAGAAGTTTTAATAGTTGGAGCATTTCCCCATACTGTTTATTTCTCCTTCAAGTCAGTAGGAGATTTTTGGCATATGATTATTTGTGGTCCTATATAGACATGCTGGGAGAAATTGGAACCCTCATACACTGCTTGTGGTACTATAAAATGGCTCAGGCATTTTGGAAAACAGTCTGAACGTTCTCAAAACATTAAACCATATGATTACCATATGACCCAATAATCCCCAATTCTACTCTTGCGTATATAGCAAAGAGAACTAAAAATGCATCTCCACACAAAAACTTACAGACAAATGTTCATAGCAGCATTACTCAGAATATCCAAAAAGTGGAAACAACCCAAATGCCCATCAACTGATGAATGAATAAGGAAAAAGTGAGTCTGTTTTAATGGAATATTTCACAGCCTTAAAAAGGAATGAAATCTCATACATGCTACAACATGGATGTGCCTTGAAAACATTATGCCAAGTGAAAGAAGCTTGTCACAAAGGAACTCATATTGTATGACTTCATTTAAATGAAATGTCCATAATAGACAAACCTAAAAACAGAATGGAGTAGTGGTTGCCAGGAGCTGGCGTGTTGAGAGGAAGTGTGGAATGACTGCTAATGGGTATGGAGTTTCTTCTAGGGATTGTGAAAATGTTCTAAAATTGATTGTGGTGATGTGCACCGCTCTGCAGAAATGCTAAAAACCATTGAATTGTATACGTTAAGTGGGAGAATTGTCCAGTATGTGAATTACATCTCAATAAAGTTATATTTAAAAAAAAAAAAAAAGGCACACCTGAGCCTGTGTCTCAGAGAGCCACCTGCATCAGCAGCTACTCACCTACAGTATGTGGAGGCTTCAGAAGAATGCTTGTTACTTGGAGAGGAGTGCTTTAAATTTCCCACACATGGTTTAGCCCAGATTCCTAAAGAGATGACAGCTAATTTAATTGTTTAAAAAAAGGGGGGGAGGGGTTAGTGGCTACAATAACACAAAGCTCGTTAGAAATAGAAGTTGGAGACAAATACTTGAGTTCCTGTCCCAACTTCTCCCCGTCCCCCAATACCATGCCCCACCCAGGCAGTAATCACTCCTTTTGGGTTCCCTAACTATCCAATGTCTAGACTACTTATTGCCCTCACAGCAAGGGCAAGCTTCACTTTGGTTTTTTTAGAGATAAAATTGTTTGAGTCATAATTTTCTTGGGAGCAGTCACTATGAGTCCGAGGTTTTTTGTTCCCCTTGTAAAAACCCTATAATTATCTTTGATGTGCATAAAGCATGCCTACTAGCTGTTCAATAACTGACTAGTAAAGAGCATCTGCTGCAAGAACCTCATCCCCTCCTCTCTCCTACATTTTTGACTACTCAGCGACAATGGTTGAACCCACAGGATGATCTCATTCTGCCCCACCTGCCAGCAGAATCTGTGTAGTTTGTATCTCTGAGCAGACCTTGGCCCCTGCCGTAGGGAAGTATTCTGCATCACTGTCTCACATAATGAACAAGAAGACCCCTTTTAACTGTATTCTCTCCTCCTGTGCCATTTGCTTACTTTCAGCATAACTCTCTTGCTCTGGGGTTGCAGCTCAGCAGTCCTCTTTTTGCATGGTTGGTTGGGGGTAGATGGATAGGAGGAAGATTGAATTCATTTTTGTTTTGTTCTTGGCAGGCAGTACATGCCACACTGCTACACTTCCTGCTCTTGTGCGCACACCTACCCTGATGATGCAGCCTTCACTGGATATCAAACCATTTCCACTGTCTTTTCCAGTGGACAGTAGTTCTGCTGTGGGGCTCTTTCCAAATTTTAACACAGTGAGTAAATGCATTTTTATTTTATTTGTGTCCTCCTCAATCTCTTTCATTCCAGTTGTGAATAGGCAATAGATATAGCCTGTTTCCAAAGTGTGTAATTTTAGACCATATATTGGTTACACTGACCAGCTATGTTGTGCAAGATACTCCTTCTCCCGTAGGGGTTAGTCCAAACAATAGCCAGCATATTTCTTTTACAAATATTCCCACAAGTGACTTTTCACCTGTGGCTTTGAGCAGTTTTGACAGACTTCGGTGGCTTGAGAACCTTATTATTTCTGGGATACTATTCACATGCTCAAGAACACAATTTAGAGATACCAAGCCACATTGATTTTTCCCTACTACTAGAAAGAAAGGAAATGCTTTAACTACCTAGATACATTTTTATTTGGGACATATTTTAGATCTTAACAAACAGAATTTTTATTGGAAAACTACCGTGGATTATGTGAATGTGACTCTATTTTTTAAAAAGTACTTTAAAGCTACATATTAATTGTCTGCATGATACTTTGACATTCCCTTTAAAACATACAGTAAAGATTAGTGAATTACCTACAATTACTAATGTTCTTCATTCAGGTCAGCTGACTGTTTATCTGAATGAAAGACATTTTGTAGGCACGCCAAGTGGAACATGACACCTTTCAACAATAGAATTTAGCATAAAATCAGTCCACAGCCAAATGCTAAACTTGTAGGAAGAGAAAAGGTTAAACAGTTCAGGTGATTGTATGAATTGTTTGTTTAGTCAATAAATGCAGTCATTTGGGACCTGATGGTCTACATGAATTATACAGCATTATAGAAGCTGCCATAATCAAGAAAAAGAATTGCATTATCAACACCACCAGACAGTGAGCATTTGAAGTATTGCCAAGTGTTTCCTTTTGCAAACTTATCTTCTGTATGAAGTGAGACAGAAAGAGGATTTTTCCTCAAGGCTTGTAAATAAATCTGCTGATGGGCCTTCTGTCATGGCTTAGTGTCGTAAGGTAATTGGAGGGTAGGGGATCAGCCTTCTTTTTAAGGAGCACTGGCTGTGACTTAGCGAATAAACAGTTAAAGTGAATGTTCACGTCTGTTTGGGTTTTTCAAAGACAAGTCAAACAGTTTTAAAAAAAAAAAAGAAGAAGAAGAAGAAGAAGGCATAAACAGGTGAGCATCATTTCTAGCGCAGTGGAGCAGTTCAGTGAGAGAAATCAGGCCTGCCCTGACCACTTTAATCCATCAGGAGTAACCACCCAAAACACCACATCGTGCCATTTCAAACAACTTGAACTCAAGCATGCCTGTTGTATTCTCTACTGAAACATGGGTGATACATTCCAAACATAACTGAATTAAACTATACTTCTTAAAACACTTACTAGGTGTTTTTATTTTGATTAATGTGCATTTAGAAGACAGCATTTGTAGCCACTGCAGAAGTCCAGCCACTGTCAGGCAGGCACTGATCATGTGGGTAGGGTAGGCCTGAATGGTTCCTACTGCAGCTCATTTTTTTTAACACAAATAATACATGGATACTTATTTCAAAGATTCAAATAAAACAGTAACATTCAAAGCAAAATGTGTAAGTCAGCATTCTCTGCCCTGTGTATATGTTTACTCCCTTTGCTAGAGGCAAGCACCCTCATAGGCATCCTTGTCTTCCCCTTCTAGAAGTGTGTTATGTACATACTTAATAGGAACCCAATCACAGTTGTCTTTCTACAACTGTGATGGAATGATCGGCACTATTCTCTAAGTTACTTTTTTCAACTATCAAAATGTCTTACGTATACTTCTGCATTCTTAAGGGCTATAAAAAATGGAAAGAATGTCTTCATAATTTTAAGGTAAAAATACGGTTTCATAATGGTTTACTAATGTTGTGTAGGGCTGATAGACATACTAACTTGCCTTTTTGTTTGTTCCATATAGCAATTAACATTACGAAATCTTTGAGAAAACCCAAAGCATAATTCTTTTTTTATAAAATTTTTTAATGTTTATTTATTTTTGAGAGAGAGAGACAGAGTGTGAGTGCGGAGGGGCAGAGAGAGAGGAAGACACAGAATTCAAAGCAGGCTCCAGACTCCGAGCTGTCAGCACAGAGCCTGATGCGGGGCCCGAACCCACAAGCCTTGAGATCATGACTTGAACTGAAGTCAGCCGCTTAACTGACAGAGCCACCCAGGCACCCCAAGCATAATTCTAATAGGAGCTCACTTTTTTTTTCTTGAAAGAAAATAAACTAGTAATTTTCAAATGGAAATATTTTTGGTTATGATGAAGAATATAGCAAAGAACTACATGAAATGATCATTTTACTCTCTGTATTATATTACATCCAATGCATTTGGTGGGCAGAGAGTACTTCTGGTAGGATATTAAAAATTAAGTCACTGCAAGTGAGACCCTCTATCATCTGGTAAATAAATTAATTTATAGGATCATTGGACTACCTATGATTTTTCATTGAGTTACAGCTTCAATTACTCTACTCTTTTCCCTATAGACTATTCCATCCCAGTGTCTAACTCATAAATTTCCTAGGACAGTTTCATAAAAGTCATTGTCCACATTTTCCTAGGAAACATTTTTGTATCACTAATAGTAATGATACTAGATCATTGTATATTTGTGAGGTTTTCTATCCTTCAAAGAACTCAGACCTTAGAACATTTTAGTAGACCATGATTATGATTCAGTTCCTATTGTCTCGGGGAGAGAGAGTTAGTAATGGAAGAACTGAGACTTGAATTAGAATCTCCTAACTTCAAAACTCATATTCCAGCTTGTCCGTGTCTTTGGATCTTTCGGTCCATGTTACCTCCCACATCATTCAGTGTGAACAAAGCTCAATCAGAAATCTTTTGTGCTCTTTTCTGGAAGCATGGTAGCCAATTTTCAGCAGAATCATTACATATAAAGAGGAAAGAATTTTTTGAATGTGTAAAAAACAGAATATATTTTAAAAAGTTGTAATTTCTTGTTAGCAAATTTTAAAAACCTATTCCATTCAGTAGTCCACTTGTTCTTTGAAAGGCAAGGTGAATGCTATTATAATCACTTTCTTTTTAACCAAAGATAGTATTAGTAACTATAAGAAATATATTTTAACTCGTAATTATTATCAGAAGAATATAAACACTGTACTCTCATACCATAGCTCAAAGTTTTAGAATTTTGAAGTTCTGCTGTCTTCTTTAAGCAGATTTTTAAAAATGCATATAAAGTAATGGTTTCCTCCTGTTTTTGTAGGGGAGTATGATAATGTTACATGAGAATTATAGCAAGAATGAAATGGGATTCTGTCATATTCCAAAATGGGATACTCGCCTGTTGTATATTAAATGGTACACAATGAAGAGACATGCTTCACAGCATTCATTTAGTGGCTGTCTTACCATCTACCCCACGACTGACAAAATCTCTCTCAGTGTTTACATGTGAAGAATAAGCAAATAATTCAAGACACTGTCCAAGTGGAGCTATGAAGAGACATGCTAGGAAAGGCAGTGTAGATCACTGATAACTTTCTGATGGGCTGCATGTCAAGGATGCATGTCTGGAGAACAATGATGTTAACTCTGCACTTCAGCAGTTTTACTTTCCAGGGGGGCTGTTTTGAGTCACTTACAGGTAAAAGGCTCTGCAAACCACAACAGCAATGTTTAAAGATCTCAACCTTTATATCTAAAGCCTAATGGGCTTCTTTGCCTAGCTACCTATTAATGCTCACTTCCACCACTGCCCCACCTTCAACCACCTGTCGTTCAGGGCCGACTTAGATATCACCTCCCTCATAGGAAGTTTTCTGTGATCTGCGAGTCTGCATTAAGTGCTATCCTCTGTATTTCCAGGGTACCCCCGGATTACCTCCATTATAGCAGTTGTCACACTATAGTCTAATTACCCAATTATCTATATTCACTAGAATGTCAGATCCTTGAGGACAGGGCCTATGGTATGTTCATCGCTGGATGCCTGGTATCTGGCTCGAGAGCTCAGTAAAACTTTTCTGAAGGGAAGGAAAAAAGGAGGGAGGAAAGGGGCCCAGTTTTTTGCTTCTCAATGCACATGCTTCCCTACCCAGCAAAGGAAACACCAACATTTCTGAGCTGTATCTACGCATGAGGTATTAAGCCTAAGTGTTTACTTTCATTTGCATTTCTCTGGGAACTGTCATCCTTTTTTTAACTTGAGGACAATAATTAGTTACAAATTTTTCTGCAGCTCTAGTTCTGGCTTCCTCTGTGTGGATGGTATGGAAGCTTTGCAAGTATCTACTACATTTCTTGTCCTGGGTCCTACTCTTAAGAGCAGTTAGTTTAAAAAGAAAATTATTCATTACTGGGTTTTATTGAAAACATAATATATGCACTAACGAGTACTGGATTTGATGAAGAGGATAAACAAAATAAGTAAAACAAAAATTCCCTAGTGTGCAAGAAACTTCTAAGAAATAGAATAAAAAAGACTAGAAAAGGAAAGATAACAAAAACCAAGAAATATAGGCAAAGTAAAAATAGTTACTGAACTTTACAGTATTATAGAAGAGCCAGAAAGAATGATTTTTTTTGTATCCCAGTAGAGCTATTTTCATTATTTTGTTTTTCACTTTGATTAAATTTGTCAAATGCCTCATGGTCGTCCTTTAGTTACTGTACATAATGTTTTGGTAGCTACCAAAATATATTCAATTATTTCTATTAGAATTGGAATTTCTCATTTCCTTTACTGTGGATCCAATTGTTATCTTCATTCAATCCTGATAATACCTGGTATTTAATATCTGGTGTTTAACAAGCAGGTAATACATGATGTTTAATTCTCCATAAGAAGAGGCTGCCTCAGAATTGAAATAAATTGCATATTTAACGGGATGGATAGTATCAACTTATTATGATAAAGTAAGTCCATTAAGAAGCCAGGTCCACACACATACTGCCATGGACTGAGTGTTTGTGTCCTCCTCCCCAAATACATATTTTGAAGCCCTAACACCTGCAGATGGTATTTAGAGATGGGGTTTTTGAGAGGTGTTTAGGGTTAGATGATCATGAGGGTGAGGCCCTCATAACGGGATTAGTGCACTTATAAGAAGAGACCACAGAGAGCTTTCCCTCTCTCTACCATGTGAAGACATAGTGAGATAGCAGCCGTCTGCAGCCAGGAAGAAAGCTCTCACCAGGACCTGAAGATGCTGGTGCCCTGATCTCAGACTTCCAGTCTCCACAATTGTGATAAAATATATTTCTGTTGTTTAAGCCACTGACTCTATGGTATTTTGTTATGGTAGCACAAGCAGTCTATGACATATATGCAACTTATATATTGTATGTGATGATAATAGGTCAAGTTCCTTTTTAACAGCCACATACTGGATACCTACACAGATGTATTTGTGTGACTCTCCATAGCTATAGATATAATTACAAGCCACCTCAAGACCACAGTCACCTATCAATTTCTCTGCTGATTGGCAGGTATTTTCCATGTCTACTATTTCAGATGTCTTTTTGAGTCCTGCCTTGTTTTTGCAACTGCTCGAGGAAAGCATGAGCACAATAGCATCACAGATGCTTTATTGCAAGAGGCTCAACAATCTTATTTTTGTGAAAAATAATCTGATTTTTCCTACATACCTTGAAATTATTTTTTCCTGACACATTAACAAGTTTGTGGAACAGAATAAAGATGATTTCTAAGCATACAGTCCCAAATCACTGTATGCCTCTGAATCACCCATGCCAATCTGTGAAATGATCTATATATCTACTGTTTGTCATTCTAAACCCTTGAGTTTCTAGGCCATCCACAGTTTGGTAATCTCAATGAATATTTGAATTTTTTTTTTCTTGGGACGCGTGGGTGGCTTAGTTGGTTAAGCATCAGACTTTGGCTCAGGTCATGATCTTACAGCTCGTGAGTTAGAGACCCATGTTTGTATCCGCATGGACAGCTCAGAGCCTGGAACCTGATTCAAATTCTATGTCTCCCTCTTTCTCTTCCCCTTCCCTACTTGTGTTTTCTTTCTTTCAAAAATAAGTGAACTTTAAAATTTAAAGAAAAGCTCTAAAATTTTTCTTTCTTGTACCAGACATAATAATATATTTATCAAGGAGGTACAAAATAAAGAAATTGGGAATCAAAATCACATTTATTTTGCTATTAATTCATGCCATGTTTCTCATGATGTTTTACTGTAAGGAAACCTGAAGTAAGCCAAAACATTTAATTTTTAAATCTATCTTTAATACTTTTACTATCTAATGAAGTCTTGATTTAGACATTTGGATACATACTTTTTTATCTGATTTTTTTTCATTTAATTTAAACAAAATATTTTATCTCTGCTAATGTAACCAACTGTGAGGTTTTGGTTTTTTTTGTTTTTTTGTTTTTTTTTTTCTTGGCCATTTAAGCCTTTTTTTTTTACTCTAGTAATGCTTTGCTCTCATTAAAAAGTTATATATTCCCTATTTCCTAGGATGTTAGTATGTCCAGCTACTCGAAATGATACATTTGTCCAAATAAAAAAATAGAATGAAATAGAGATAAAATAAATAAAATAAAATGGATAAGAAAATAAATAAAATAAAAAAGAGAATATGGTTGAATTTTTATTTTCATGATATGCTTAAAATATATTGAAGGATCCTATTCTTCTATATGTTCTAATGAAATGTATATTAGAATATGCCAAGTTGAAATTTTCCATGGTTACTGAAATTTACTTAAAGAGGGGGAGGGTGAAGGCCTGTTGCTGGACTTAGAAAAGTGAATAGCAACACCCTAGATCATTTGAAAAAAAATGTTTATAGGAAATCTTTGAAATGTCGTATAAAACTAACAAAGATTTTGTACAAATATTTAAGCATAAATTCCTGTCTGGAAATTTTTACAACTCTATTCAGTATGACAGAGAAAAATTATGTAAACATGACCTGGGAGGAAAAAAACTACATCGTGACCATCTATCTATACTATTGTCTCCCTCTTCAAACTACAAACATATCTTTTAAAAATTTAAGTCATGTCCTTTGCCCTATTCAAAAGTGTCAAGATTTACCTGTTAAAGACTTTGTGTTCAAAGCTCCCTTTCCTCACTGTTGAAACCTCTTTAGAATATGTAGATATTATTTATATGGTATGTATACATGTATGTTTATATAATGTATGGTCATATGTCTTCTCTCTCCCTAAATAAATTATTTGTCTGTGGCATCTAGGAAAAGGCATTCATTCACAACCACTCACTAAATGTCTATGCATGCCAGTCATTGTGCTAAGAGTTACAGTGAATAAGACAGAAGCTGCTCACTGTCTGATAGACATTACTTCCTCCTCTTGTAAAATTCACCATAACATAATAGAGGATATTGTTGATAATCAAGAGTCAATTCAGTTGATTAAGCTGCCAAGAAATATTAGATTAAGACCTTGATGGGCTCTTATGCAGTAAGGGAACACAAGGTTTCAGAAGCCTGTGAAAAGAGGCATCTATAGTCCCACCACGCTATGTCCTCTCACATGTCCCTTTCATTATCCCAGTCTCAACCTCACATGGCTCTGGGACCTCATCTTCAGTGCTAGGGTTTCAAGGATTATGTGTACTTGGAGGGCACATCAGATTTTCTGGCAAGACAGGTCTTCAGTTTTGGCGCTGTCCCAGCACAGCATTTTTCAAGAGTAGAGTCAACTTGGAAAAAGTGTCTATGTCAGGCCATCTTCTTAAAATAATTTATCTTATTCTTAACAAATCTCCAGTTAATTAAAAGGAGAAGAAACCAACAACAACCTTTTTCTTAGCTTCTCTCAGTGACCAAGTCTTTAAGTGCCAATGATAAAGTAGGGGAGCTTAATAAATATAAAAAAGTAGCAAAATATTATTGTACCAAACATTCCCTTCAGCCCAAAATGTTATTTCCAAATTGGTTGCTCTATAAACATTAATTGATGGTGGTGTTTTCTGGAAAACTTTTATCAAAAATTTGGGAATCCATCCAATAGCCAACAGACTGGGCTTTTGCTTTTTCTTTTTCTTTTCCTTTTTCCTGCCCCCCCCCCCCCCGCCTTCCATCTAGATTCTTGTATTCAGAATTAGGTCTTAAAACTCTTTGGGGGAAGGAAAAACATGTTTTGGAATATTCCAATCCCTTTACTTTTAGAACTGTCATTGAGGGTGCTAAAGATGAATTGGAGTGCTATTTAGCAATCTGTGAAGTTTCAACATCTTTGCAGAACCAAGTAGGAATCTTGGAAAAATATATTTTTCACAGATTTAGCTGTCAGTTTAGATGTTCTTACCTTCCTTTTTATGTTCTGATGCTTGAAAAAAGATTGGGAAAAACTTAAATTATATGAACAACACTTTATTTTCATGGAATTCTAGTATCAGAGGGCTTTAACATATTTTCAAGACATTCTAGATTAATTCTTCTAACATGCTCACATATAAAATAGGCTATATGTGTCATTGTTGCCCCCTTTTTGCAAAATGGAAGATTGAAGAATATAATCCAGGCTTCATATTTCTTCCAGTAGATAGCTCTGCCACTGAAAAGGGAAAAAAAGCTAAATATTAGACAAGCAAGAGCTGGTCTCCACCCTGACATATTTTTAATTTAAATGTGTATCTTTCTAACAAGTTATTCATGTGGGACATATTTAAGTACCCAAAAAATCCTTGTGGCTCCTAAAGTCAGATTTAAAAAACTCTCATTTGATGTGTATTCTATTTATTTTATTTTTTAAGATTTTATTTTTAATCTCTACACTCAACATGGGGCTCGAATCCACAACCCCAAGATCAAGAGTCACATGCTCCACCAACTGAGCCAGCCAGGCACCCCGGCAAGTGTATTCTACTTAGAAGATAGACTTGTCTTGTCAGTCTCATACTTTTTTCTTACTGTGAATAGTTTCTACAGCCAAGTAATGATGTGAGTGTTGTAGTAGGACACATATCTGATCTCTTTCACAGGTTTATGGTTTACAATAATTAGAGGTGTACATTAAGTCTCCATTAATTATAAATATGTGTCTGGGTCTAATTTATCTTTTTTTTATGTAGACATCAAACATTCATAGTATGTAAATTGATTCATTTTCATAATAATATAATCAAACCCCAAAAAACCTTCGTTTCCCAAAAATGAGCTGAAGCTATTAGAGGCTAAAATGATTAGTAACACCACTATTACATAGTGTATACTTAATTGTCAATTTTGAAGTACTTACCTTCTAAAGAGGTGTTGGCATTCATTTAGTCAGTCACTCATTCATGCATTGTATCTCACCTCCTCCCCAAAGCCACCTGGAATGTTCTCTCTGATCTCAAAGAAGTAATTCTGTTTGCCTTGTTCCAAAGTAAATCTGTAGCTATTCTACCTGGTCTTGATGCTGCTTCATGCCACGTGGGGAAGCAGGAGGCAGAGTGAAGGACAGTGAGCTACTTCTTTGCACAGGGAAAGAGCATTGGACTGGGAGCCAGAACACTCATTCATATCTGGACTCATTCTCTTTGATCTGGAGAAAGTCACTTAGCTCCACTTTTCCTCATTTTAAAACCAGAGGTGATAATACCTTCCTAATCTATATCATATCATGAAAATTTAAGTTTAGTATGTTTATGGAGAGTTGAGGATATGACTGAATATTTAGAAATTTCTGAAATTTAGTGTGACTCTGTGAAAAAATCATAACTATACAACCTATCACCATATTATTTTTTAAGATTTTATTTTAAAGTAATCTCTACACCCAATGTGGGGCTCAAACTCACAACCCTGAGATCAAGAGTCACGTGCTATAGGGACTAAGCCAGGCGGGCACCCCATTGTATCATCATATTATTTTTAACAATCTAAAATTCCATGAATATCAAATGAGATCATGTTTATGAAAGGACTCTTAAAATGGCAAAGCTCTATTCTTATAAATAATATTAATATTAATATTTCTATCCCTTTGATCTCATCTTCCTAGCCAATTACCTTAAACAAACCAAGCTATATTCATCACTGGGGCTGGCTTTGTGCATTAGAGCAATCCTAATTAAGGTAGATGCTAAAGATATATACATGGCTAAGACCTGGTTCTTGAGTTTAAAACATTTACACTCAGTTTAAAAGAGTTGTGCTTGGTACTAAGCAAGTACTCAATTTACATTAGCTGAATGAGATAGTACTAGGACATACTTAAAGATCAGAATCACCTGACTGCCTAAAAGCAATGAAGAGAGGCTATAGCCGAATTTGGAGGAGGGCTAGGGAGAAGGTATAGAGTGGAGGTGGGGAATAACCATACTGGTTTGGTTGCATTCCAGTTTGCCTGTTTACTTTCAATGATATTTAGACTTTAAAGGCTATGGATAAAGGTATTTTGAACCTGAGAGCTGTGCACTTAGGACACATTGTCATTGACTCCTAAGATGTAACAATGTTTTCTATTACATTTTTAAAATACGCTTGACTTCCAAACATAGAACCTTTATTCTCACATTATTCATTAAACGACTAGTAGTTAATGTAACAGTTTAAAAAAGATTTTAAACCCAGTCATAGAAGCCAACATATTAAATTATCCTTCATCTATTGATAATGGAAATTTATTCTAAAAATTATTTGGACTTCTGACAATTAGAGATCTCCATTGACTCTGTGTCCCCCCTTTTTCCTGAATTTCAATTGCCAATCTATGAGAAGAACCCATTTAACCTGTGTTCTGAGCAGTGGCATCTAACTGTAAGTTTGATGCTTATTCAGAAAAGATTTTGTATTCTATCCCAAAATATTATATAGACATTAAGAGTATGCACATATGTATGAAAAACATTTTTTTCTCAGAATACAACTATCAGCCCAAATAAAAAGTTAAAAATTTTATAAGCCAAGATAACCATAGATAATAGCTAATAGGAACAGCAGAGAAATAAATCAATCTTCACACTTGTATGAGGAGAAAAAAGGCTCGAAACAGATATATTTTCAATCCATTCCTTCATAAAATAACGTTCGAGAAAAACAGCCTATAGCCCATAGCTCATCCCTCCTTGTGCAATCAGACACTCCATTGTCTTCAGAGGGAGACCTGCTGCCTCACAGGCCTGGCCCCTCTTATGGGTGAATAGCTTCTGAAGAAGCATTGTGACATCTGGATGTGGAGTTCTTTGAGGCTGCAGTTCTGGGGAGAACCATCATTTTGTTACAGAGCAAGAGTTCTATCTGAATTTCCTGGGAATCGGTCATCACAGGAAATTATCAGCAATTCATGGACTTTCCTTTTTGCGTTTGCTTCGGCCTCGAGGGTAATCACAAAAGATTATAGTCTCCATTTCAGCTTTCATATCACTGAAATATTCTTCTCTGCCGAGAGCATGATTGATTTCCAGAGGCCAGCTTTTAACCCCGAGCTTCAGGAGGCCGGTTGCACTGCAGTGGTTTGATAACTGCCAACAATTGTTCTTGTGATCCTGTTCTGTTGTGAAGCAGAAATTTGGTGATTCCTGGATAATTACACAAACCCTTTTAAATCATGTGATATATCCACTGCTTGGGTTGTTAGGTATAGGTATTTGTTCCGTTTGAGTAAAGATGTTAAAGGCTGGTGGAGACAAAAGGGTGAATAAAAATTTCAGGCGAGTGTTATGAAGGCTTTGATGTGCCAAGCATCCTGATTGGCTGATTTTCAGAATGGAAAACAAAATAATTTAAAAATAGTTCTGAGAATCTTCATAAGGAGTAGATAGATTATAAACACAAATGGTTTTGGCTCCATAATGTGAAAACTTTTCATGAATGTTACTGAGGGATTCTGTATTTCACGACAACTTGTTATGTGGTGCATGTAGGTTTTTATCCATGGCTTGACTAGGAAATGTTGATGCAATATCCACGGCCAAAATATAAGCAAACTAGACACATTTTTACATGGTGATTTCATTTTCTGTATTCATTTTTCTCTTATATATGTTGCTTTATTCAGAATATATAGAGGCAGAAGAGGCTTTGTGTATATTTGAAACAAATCTAGTGGATAAGATAGCTTTCCCTAGAAGTGACTACATTTCCTTCCAAATTCAGAAGAAAAGGAAGACAGTTCAGTTCAGACTACTTTTAGTTTGAACTGTAGCTTCCTTGCAATACCTAAAAATGATTATAAATCAAATGGATAAATGTCAAATGTCAAGCTGTACCATTAACAGAGCATTATTCAATGAAGCAATTATCATCGCAGAGAACAGAGTAGGGCACAATATGGAAGCTCTTTATTTTACTTTACAAGTGTGGTATATTTTGCATAGTATAAATGCAGGGTTGGACCCCAAACCTTTTTTTGCTGAGAAGAGTTAATATGTATACACATCCATACAAAAAGGCAATAGCAAGATGAATATATGACGTAAAATATTTTTGATGTCACCTGTCCAGAAAACCACTCCGGGACCACTTTCCTAATAAAAGCCCTAAAATGTTAAGTGTTATAAGATAAGCTTGCAAGGAAGAGGACCAGTAGAATCCACCTTGATGTAATCATGGAAATCTTGGATGGGAATCAGGAAACAAGAACAGATAAAATATAGGATGCTCAGTTGAAGTAAAATTTCAGCTAAACAACAAATTATTTTTAGTATAAGAATATCCTATGCAATGTTTGGCAATACATATATTCTTAAAAAAATTATTTTTTGGGTTTTTTTAACGTTTTATTTACCTTTGAAAGGCAGGGAAGGGCAGGCAGAGAGCTGGACAGAGGATCTGACCCAGGCTCTGTGCTGATAGCAGTGAGCTTGATGTGGGACTTGATCTCACAAATCGTGAGATGATGAGCTGAGCCAATGTTGGACTCAACAGACTGAGCCACCCAGGCACCCCCAAAAAACGATTTGTTGTTTATCTGAAACTCAACTTTGAGCACCTTATAATTTTATTTGCAAATCTGGCAATTGTAGCAAGAGATCTGGGTTCTGGTCTTGGCTGAAGAGGTTCAAGCAACTCACTAAAATTCTCCAAATCTTTTCTTATTTTCACGTGAGAAAGCTGGACTAAAGTCAGGCTGGTGGGTGTGGGGCCTGGCCTACCGGTTTTACCCAGCACAGTTTTCAGTGTTTATTGTATTGAATTTCCAGTTAGGATTCTACTTTGGGAGGGCGGGTGTTCTGGGGCTCAAACTAAAACAAATTAAAAAACAATTTGAAAATGTAGATGATCTCTGACATTTTACCACTGAGTAAGGAGAGTATGGCAGGGAGAGTAAGAGCCCGAGATGCCCAGGATTGGAGCACTGCAGCTTGTTACCTTGCATGGAGCCTTGTCAGTCTTCAACTGTCAGGTTTCTTCCTGGCGCAAGGGTTAGAAACGTGTTGTCCTGCATTTGGGGAAAAAACATTCCATTTCCACTTTGCTTTGCAGAATGAAGAATACATCCCAACACGCCTGGGTTTCTGATTTTGCACTTCTTCCTGCCAAGTGGGGTTTTCTTTTCATCTTCTACCTTTTTAATTTGTGTCACGGACCTGTTTTGCCTCAGCATTGGGATATATCTGATTAGTTACTTAACAGCTTTTCAAAGTTAGCTTTGACAGAATGGTTTTGAGAGGATGTCAGTTAATGTATTTGGCTGCTTGGGAAGCGTATTGATTTTTAAATCAAAAAAGTTCATCACTTCCCTAGTCTCTTAGAAAGCCTTTGTAACATTTTTTTAGCCTGTTTACCAGAACACGGGCAAACATATTCTTACTTACTTATACATGGAGACTTACACTGCTAACTTTTAAAGCTACATTTGTAAGTATCAGCAAGTAGTCTTTGGTTACTTGTATGGCATTTTTTTTTCTGCTAAGGTATGAAGAATTTTATTTTTTGAAAAGATATTTCTCAGATTTACTTTTGGCACTCAATTTTATGTTATAGCAGTTTAATCTGGAAGACAAAGTTTTGGAGGATATTTTCAAGTCACTATTTTAAAAACAAATGGAAAGGTCAAAAACAAAGTGCTATCTTCTATCTCAGACATATTAGCCTATCCTTCCAAACTTCAGGATGGGATGTCTTTTTTCCAATGTACTGTAGAATAATCGCTTCTCATGATCTGTCTTCAAATGAATCTCCATCTTTTTGAGTATTTTGCACATCTATTGAAAAGCTATTCTTGGGGCACCTGGGTGGCGCAGTCGGTTAAGCGTCCGACTTCAGCCAGGTCACGATCTCGGGGTCCGTGAGTTCGAGCCCCGCGTCAGGCTCTGGGCTGATGGCTCGGAGCCTGGATCCTGTTTCCGATTCTGTGTCTCCCTCTCTCTCTGCCCCTCCCCCGTTCATGCTCTGTCTCTCTCTGTCCCAAAAATAAATAAAAAACATTGAAAAAAAATTTAAAAAAAAAAAAGAAAAGCTATTCTTCAGTCCATAATCCCAAAATATTCTATTTCTTTTTTTTTTAAATGTTTTAATTTATTTTTGACGGAGAGAGAAAGAGACAGACAGAGCATGAGTGGGGGAGGGGCAGAGAGAGACACAGAATCTGAAGCAGGCTCCGAGCTGTCAGCACAGAGCCCAAAGCGGGGCTCGAACTCACAAACCACAAGATCATGACCTAAGCTGAAGTCAAAAGCTTAACTGACTGAGCCACCCAGGTGCCCCTCTATTTCCTTTTTTATTTTGCCGTGAGAAGAGACAACACTAAATGACACAGGAAACAACTGATTGATTTAGTTTAGATTCTCTTGGTGAATCCAGTTCCTGTTCCCATCACTCTGAATCATGTACTGTAACTTTGTTAGTGTTGGGGGGGAGGGGGTGCAGGCAGGTAACATAGTTTATTATCAACTTTGCATATCTTAGGCTTTTTTTTTTAAATTAATTTGTTTTGAGAGAGAGAGAGGAGGTTAGGGAGGGGCAGAGTGAGAGGAAGAGAGAGAACCCCAAGCAGGCTCAACACTCTCAGTGCAGAACCCAGTGTGGGGCTTGAACCCACAAAACGTGAGATCATGACCTGAGCCAAAATCAAGAGTTAGATGCTTGGGCGCCTGGGAGGCTCAGTTGGTTGAGCATCCGACTGCAGCTTGGGTCTTGATTTCACAGTTCATGAGTTTGAGCCCCGCCCTCATTGCACTCACTGCTGTCAGCAAAGGAACCCACTTTAGATCCTCTGTTCCCCTCTCTCACTGCCCCTCCCCAACTTAAGCTCACTGTCTCTCAAAAATAAATAAACTTAAAAAAAAAAGAGTTCAATGCTTTACCGAATGAGCCACCCAAGTGCCCCAAGCTGTTTTTGAAATTTGAATATTTATTGAGTTGCTATTGAGAAATAGAGATACTTTGAAGGTAGTAACTTTTTCACAGAAAAAAATATTAATAGCATTTATCATTTTCTTCTTTGCTATTAAAATTCATAGTAGAGCTAAATTCTTATTAATTTCCTAAAAGATTCCAGGTAGTTTTCGTTTTTCTTAAAAATTTTCTAAATTTTCTTACATTCTGTCATAAGGGCTTCTAACAATTTCGTAAGAATTTTTTTGTTATTTTATCTTTGACAGGCATTACAGATCTTTCATATCTGTATGCACCTACTGGCCAAAAAATATTTTAGTTACAGGAACATCAACTCTTAAAGATAATACAAAAAACTTTCAAGAACTTTCTTCACATCCTGATGGAAAAACACCTCTGCTAATAGTTTCCAGTCACATCGAAACATTTGCTTATTTAAGAATGGAAACAAACAAAGAAAAGCGCTGGGTTTTCTTAGGAGATGTAATTCAGCTCATTACCTTAATGCTTTTTCCCTGCATTGAAAAGGAGCAGTTACTATTGGAGTTGAGGGTGGTCTGGGCATTCCATTAACCAATTAGACATTTCCAAATGCATTGTTTAACCTGAATATGGGTAATGTGCAATAGAATGTTTTAGTTTACTTATCTATTGTTTGAATAGGAGCATCAACACCCAAAACGTTGCATATGTGTGTCCATGCAATGAGGTCTGAGAGAACCTTCAGTTAAGTCTCATACCCATTGCAGACATAAATTGAAAGTCTTATTTGTTAAACTGAACTTTTTGAAATGCTCTTTGATGTGGCTTCTTAAATTACTCAGTGGCATAACTACAGCTTTGCTGCATCACCCTTAATCCCTGGCAGCATGGAAAATCACCAGGCATGTGGAGCCGCCAGGAAAATGGAACATTTTACATTTGTACTGACCACATTGGTTTCATACAAGGATGTACTGTCAAAATTAGACGTGCGGCTTCCGTAGGGCACCCAGGTCTAAGCTTGCAGCATCTCCCACTAACAAAATAACTACTGTCTAAAAAAGAACTTAAAATGTATTCCTTCTACTCAGAATAATTTTAAAATTATCTGTCAAAGGTATTAAACTGGTTTTCCACTAAAGAGAGGGAAGTGGTGAAATCACCCATTCATTTGCTTTTAGTTTTTGCTTTTACCATTTAGTAACTCCTTAAAGTTCTAAGAGTGTTAAAATGAAAAATATTTTTTATTATTTTAGAAAGGGAGCACATGTGCACAAATGGGGGAAAGAGGCAGAGGGAGAGAGAGAGAGAGAGAGGGAGAGGGAAGGAGGGAGAGGGAGAGAGAGAGAGAGAGAGAGAGAAAATGAATCTTAAGCAGGCTTCACTCTCAGCATGGAGCTGAACTCAGGGCTCAACCCCATGACCCTGGTATCATGACCTGAACCGAAATCAAGAGTTAGTTGCACAACCGACCGAGCCACCTGGGCTCCTCAAAAAAACATTTTCTTGTAATATCTTCATAACTGTTAGATCGTGGACCAAATATGTACTTACCTAAAAAACACAAGAAGTAACATACTCATTTTGCTATTCGCTAAGTACCAGGCCAACTGCACTGCACAGAAACCCACTAGGAAGGTTTCCAGGTGAGAGGCCTCTAGCACTTAGCCCTCATCTTTAGAGAGCTTCCAAAATGCAGATCACTGTAGTTTCCCTTTCCCTTGGGAAATGATGATGAGCGTAGTGGCTCTGACAACCAGCTGTTATCTTGGTACTTGGTAGTTAAATGACATCCTCTGCAGAAATCTTACAGACCACTTTGAAAGCTGAAGAACATGCCCCTTACTTTTACCAGGTGTATGATTCTGAATTCTGTATCAACTTCCCTAAATCATGGAGTAATGTCATTATTTTTACATATTTGGTATGGATTTATAGGTAAAAGTATCAATCATAGTTGTATCAAGACAACCAAAATGTTTTTAGGAATTATCTGTGGTATAATATTGTGGGGTTTTTTTTCCCATTCCCCTATCTGATTTTTTTAAGGTACTTGAAACACTCTGATAATACCTTACTTATCACTTTAGATATATGGGTCTGTTCACCTACAACATTGTATTTTTGAAGCCTTGCCTTCATTGTTTGTCCAATTCCTAAAACAGTGCATGATAGCCAAGTAATCAACCTTTGTTAAATCAATGAATTTTCAAGAAAAGATAGTGTTTGTGCAAATTGCAAACCATGCATTTATAAAAGTATGAAAAGTATGTTAGAAAAGGAGCAAAAAGTCCCAAGGACTGTCTAGGTTGATATGAAACACTTAACCTCTAAAAATGTTACCCCTTTTACTATCAGAGTGATCTTGAATTTTATTTAGGAAGAAATCTTGAAATTTATTAAGGCAGAAACACAAATCTCTTAGCATTCTACATTTGTTTTTATTCATCCAAAAATAAAACTAAGTTGGAATTTCTCCAAAACGCTCCTGGAAAATGCAGTTTAATTTTTCTTTCCAAATAGATCTTCAAAATAGATCACAGAGTACTTTTGCTTACTCAGTCATCCTTACTGTCACTGAAATATACAATCTTGCTTGATGAATCCCAGAGCTTTTCAAAGAGGGTCTGACAATATGGAATTTCAATGAAAGATGTCAAGCTTTCTAAATTAATTTAAACAAAAAAGGGGAGGTGGATGAAATTCTAATCTGTGCTCTACTCTGATTGGTTGCTTCAAATCTCTGGGCTGACTCCACTCATATTTTCTATACAGAATAATACTGGCCACCATTAGGGAGACCGTAGAAAGGGATCCTGGGATTCCATCTCATTTCTGCACAGTCACGTACCTCAAAATACTTAGCAGTCTACAATATTTGATAAAGAAGTAGTAATAGCCATAGTAGGAATAGCTTTATTGAGACTAAGACTAAGATATAATGTGGCCCATAATTTTCTTAGGTGTGTGTTGTGTTACTTTAGACTTTATACCAGTTCTGAATGACTGCTTAACTTTCCAGTAGAGCAATGGTATCCCATTGTAGTGGGGACACAATGGATTTGGTTTGCAAGGCACAGCCAATGTGTGGTTTCAGCAAAAAGCTGGGGATATGTGGGGGAAGCACCTTTCCAGACATACCACTCCTGGTTGAATCAACAGTCTGTGGAGAGAGTGGCACGCCATTTGTCTTCCTTTCAGTGACAATGACAGCATCCACGTGGACCCCTCTCAGGGTGCTCTGGGTAGGAGAAGCAGTGTCAGCATGGCAAGTCTCTGCACTTACAAGTTCCAGATGCAAAAATGCAGGTCTCATGGTAGCGTGCAATTCCAGTGCGATGTTCCATGCGGTTTACTTTTATTGAGCTTTCTGATTTGAAATCCCAAACAGTACAAAGCTGCGGTGGTTGTGCGAATGTTGCCAATGATATGCACTTGTTTCTATTTCTTGATCTTTGAAAGAAGAAATGTGTCTTTGTGATTGTTGTGTCTGTTTTGTTTCTATTTAAGTTTTCAAGGATTTTAAAAAAGTAAAACAATAATAGTAAGGCATGTGGTCAGAGTATCCAAATATAAAAGGCAAAACCTTTTTTGAAGGAACTGCAGAGGAGTATTACTCTTCAGTGATGTAGCCATCACTTTTAAATGTGTCACTTCATTATATTTGACATTTTAATGAGCCCCTATTGTCACATTCTTTTCCATAAATCTGAATTTTAAAAAGGAAGGGATGAAAAACTGTCATTCTTTCTGTACTATTGTAATTTGATAATATTGCCCTTAAAAAAATGATGCTTTGCCAACCTTCCAGAAAGTCCTACATCACAGGGTTTAGTAGTTGAGGTCCTCTGGGCAGTAAATCAAGGGCAGGTATAAATGATGACCATCCCCTGCTGTGTATAATCTCTGAGTGTTCCCTCTAAGTATTTTTTTCTGGGTGCAAGTCCAATGGTTACAATGGGGAAGGAGGACAGGACACCCCCAATTTTTACATATGGCTCTCCTGAAGTTACAGAAGAAGAAATGGGCTTATTCTAAGAGTGACAAAAATGGATCAGAAACAGGAAAACCCAGACTTCCCTCTTCAGGAAACTTACTTAAGCATCAAGAAGGCCTTCTGTGTAGCTGGAGTAGACAACCGCCTTCCAGGCTGCAGAAGAAACACTCACCCTTCCTTCAAATCTCACACCCATCAGCAGCACCACCCACGCTGCCTGTCATCCCTGCTCCGTGTTCCATTAGCGGGGAGCAGCGTGGGAGAGACTCCTGCCTGAGTTTGAATCCTGGCTTCAGACCTTTGGACTCAGGGGTGACAAGCTATTAAATCTCTCAAAGCCTCAGATTCCTCATTTGTAAAGGAGAATGATAATCGTATCTGCCTTGTGCGATGGTGGAGACTGCACAAAATAATCCCTTTGGGTAATTCCTGGTGCGTGGTAAGAGCTCTATAAATCTAAGCTGCTCTTATTATGATGTTTATTGTTGTTATTCCACAGCTAAAAAAGGAAATGAAAGGAAAACACCCCTAGGAGGGTAACGCATTGACATCACTGTTAAAGGGAGGATCCTGGATGCTTAAAATGTGAGAAAATCAGAAAAGGGAGAAAAGAAACCCAAAGTAGGGGTGGAGCAAAGAAAATAGACTTTTATGTACCTTCTCATGCCTCACTATTTTGCTTAACAGTCACTTCTTTTTCCGGTCCCAGTTTATACTGTTGGGTTTTTGTTTTTGTTTTTTTCATGTTTTAATTTTTATGATTATAAATATGTCCTTATGTTGGACTCATCCTACCCTATCTAGTCTGGAACAATATCTGACGTATTAGGCCTGCAGAAATGTTTGTTGGATGACTGATTTTTATTTTTGTTTATTTTTTTATGTTTATTTTTATCTATTTCGAGAGAGAGATAAAGAACAATCAGGGGAGGGGCAGCGAGAGAGGGAGACAGAACCCCAAGCAGGCTCTGTGCTGTTAACATAGAACCCAGTGCTGGGCTCAAACTCACAAGCCATGAGATCATGACCTGAGCCAAAACCAAGAGTCGGTTGCTTAAGTGACAGAGCCACCCAGGTGCCCCTGGATGACTGATTTTTTTTATTTTAAAAGTCAGGGATGCCTGACTGACTCAGTCAGTGGAGCATCTGACTCTTGATCTCAGGGTCATCAGGTTGAGCCCCACGTTGGGTAGTTGGGTGTGGAGATTACTTTAAAAAATAAAATCTTTAAAATAAATAAAATAAATACATTTTAAAAGTAAAAAAAAACAGTTTATACTTCCATTTAATAGAAAAACTAGTATTGCCTGTTCTATTGTACAAAAAGTGCTTACCAAATGCCTTTCAGAACATTGGTTAAAATAGATGGCTAAGTTTCAGATGAAATTTTTCCATCTTTGAGAATAGTACAGATACCGGGCCACTTAATCACACTGAAGAAAACCTTGTAAAAAAAATAAATAAAAAGAAAAAAAAGAAAACCTTGTACAATCCTTGAGCAGTCTGTTTTGCTTTTTAATTGGGTGGTGCTCAGTTTATTCTAACACCCAGACCCACTTGATGGCTAGTGCAATCATTTTAAGACTCTTCCAAGAATATAAATCAAATTTCAGGCCTTGTGAAAATTGTTGAGATGGTAGGGAAGTTTGTATTTCTCTGTTCTTTGCCAAAAGTTCCCGCTAGCAAAATTACCTACAATCTAAATATCATTGAGAACGAAGCCATTTGATGATGTAGCCCCTCCATTCAATTCTCTCTCCACCCATAGTGTTCCTCCTGCCTTTAGTGAGATGCTGCTGTGTTTCTTTTCCCTGAGGCTAAGTTTTATTTGCAGCTGCATATTTTTATGTCATAGCCTACACTGTGAAGACGTGTATTACTTTGTGCTATGCTCAATGAAAATAGTACTTTTTAAAAATTAATAGAGATTTATGGTTCCATAATCCTGGTAAATACATCAAAGATACCTGTTTGCTCTTATTCTGATATTGAAAATATAAAAGATGGTGTGATAAGGCCAGCTTCATTAATTCATTTATAAGTACTGTAATATAATAGTTCATTTGTCCACACATAGCCTCCAATTATCTCCTCAATTCCTGGTAATAGCCACAACCCCATCTTTCATTTTTATTACCTACCAGTTAATTGCACTAATAGGTTTAGCTTTTCGTTTCTACATGATTTTCATTAGGAAAAGTGGCAAGTGTTAACTCTTGCTGCTTTTTAGTTAGTAAGCATTTCAGGCTTTTTAATCAGAGATGAGCAAAGAAAATAAATTTTTAGAATTTCATGAAAATGTGCTTGCTAGCCTCAAAATTCCAGATGACTACTTCTAACTTTTACTTTTTTAGAAAAGAAGAGGCTTATTTGGGACCAATAAATTCTGCCAGGTAAGGAATATTGGAAGCTAGAGCTATGTGGAATTTTTTTCCTTAAAAAAAAAAAAAAAAAAACCTTCTTTAGCATAGTGTACAAAGAATCACAATTTTCTCAATCCATATACAGCTTTCTTGTGCAATATAAATGAACATGAGCTAACTTAATATGACTATTTAACAAACTATTTGTTCATTTTAAAGTAATATAAATATTTTAATAGAGATGTTTGAAAACACTTGTTTATTTTGAATAATCAAATGTCTATGAGAAAGCCAATTGATGTTTGAAAGAAAATTCATACTCTCATTTAATTGTAATATCTCCAATAATTTTCCTGAGTATTTTACATATGAGATCATTATGATACATATATATATATACTTTTGACTATACTAAACTGACCGCTTGCATCTATCACATTTTAGGATTTATGAGAATGTTTTATTCACCCTGATGTTTTATTCACCCTGAAAACTGGGAATTGAATAAAAGAAATACCACTAATTTAGTTATCCATATCTCATTGTAATTACAGAGAACTGACATGCATTCGTGGAAGAAAAAAAATATGTTAGTATAAATTAACATCATAGTTATTATTTTCATCTAACTTGTAGAGTGTTACAGAAATGCTAAGAAAAGAATTCAGGATTTTATCACTTAATACTTTTAAGAATAGAGGGAAAGATCGGAAAACCTTCTCTCTGTTATTCCATGTCTGAATCCCACTGAAATGACTCTGGTACTTGTAGCTCTTGTGTCTGGTGGCAGATACTCAAAATCAGCAAGATAGTATCTGTTTCAAGGTATCAGCTGAGTTGGCAAGTGAACAATCTTTTTTAGACAATTTAAAGTTTTTTTTCAACTGAATTGTGTTCCCCAAAATGACATTTGAATACGAAATATAGAGGGGTGCCTGGGTGGCTCAGTCAGTGAAGTGGTCAACCCTTGATTTCGGTTCAGGTCATGATCTCACAGTTCGAGAGATGGAGCCCCACGTTGAGCTCAGCACGGGACCTGCTTGGGATTCTCTCTCCCTCTCTCCCTGCCCCTCCCCTGCTCACACACTCTCTCTCATAATGAATAAAAATTTAAAAAACAAACAAACAAACATAGAATTCTGTGATAAACAGCAGAGGAAGACAAAAGAGATTTAGACGGGGGAGGAGGGAAGGGGAGAAAGAGGGAGGAAGGAGAAAAAGGGGACAAGGGGAGAAGGGGGGAGGGGGAAAAGGGAGTGAAGGGAAGGGGGGAAAGGGTGGGGAGTGAATCTTTTCCCAAAATCTGTGTAAAAAAATATAGAGAATCAAATGGAAAATAGAGAAAATCTGTTCCAAGTGAGAAACATAGGGGATAAAATTTTTACAGGATTAGTGGTAAGTTGTGCAAAGGATAAAAGGCAGCAAGAGTTAAGGACAGGTGGCAAGTAATGGGGTAAAAGGGCTGTGTGTTCATTTAGTTGATTTTATGAAGATGAGTAGGATTATGTGTATAAAGTAGAGAAGTCAATTCTGGTAAGCATTTCTTGAAGGAACCTCCTTAGTTTATTCTTCAGAGAACAGATGGCTGGGAACCTGCCTGCCTTTGTATCTGGGGTGCTCATCCACAATTCACCTTTTAGGATAGATTGCTTCCAGCCTTGGGAACACTAGGGGATATTTTCAGGCTGATGTGTTGCCGATGTGAGATTTAAGTAGAATAAAGTTGTACTAGGAGCTATTTGAAAAGTTATATTGGCAGCTAACAATTTCAAAATTTTAAAAGGAATGTTTATATTCAAGGGTCATGTTGGAGCTATCAGCAGGTAGCTTGGTTTACTAAAAACTTGGGACTAGGTTATTTTAGATGTGTCTTTTGTCTTTGTTTCTATATGGTGGTATGGGAGCCACAGGAATATATGCATTTATTTTAGATAATGAAAGTTTTCATTTTTAATGTTAATTTTCTTTTTTTAATGTAAGAAAGAATACATTAAAGCTATGATTTCATGAATATTATGGCTATGTTGTCAAAAAGTCAATTTTATTTTGATTTAAAGAAAAAATAAGTAAATAATAATAGCATAATATATGAATGTGGCAAGAATAATGAAAGCAGCATACAGAAAACTGGTGTTTGGGAAAAATTCATATAGTTTTATCCCATGTAGTTCACACAGAGCCAGTATTTTTCAGACTCTAAGAAGAGATAACATCAATAAATTGCTCTTATTTTTAAACTTTGCAAAACAATGTACTATTTTTCATCCTGCCATTATAGTTAGGCTATTTTATTTTTAAGCCTGTTCAAACTGATTTGCCATCTCTAGTAACAATCAGAAAATATAGTTTCAGGGCACCTGGGGGGCTCAGTCGGTTGAGCATCTGACTTCAGCTCAGGTCATGATCTCATGGTTCATGAGTTCGAGCCCTGCGTTGGGCTCTGTGCTGTCAGTGCAGAACCCACTTTGGATTCTCTGCCCCCCCTCTGCCCCTCCCCCACTCATGCTCTCTCTCTTTCTCAAAAATGAATAAACATTTATTTTTTTAAAAGTATAGTTTCATGTTTTACAAGGGGATGAATGAGGCTTAAGTGTATGCATTTGTGAATAACCTAAAAAATGAACTACAGTTCTATTTTCTGAACTTTTGAGATTTTCTTTACCTGTGGAAGGTTTTTTTTTCTCATTAAGTACACTTAATACTATCAGTTATGACCTTGAATGAAAGAAATCTCCAGATTTTCCAGTAATGATATTTTACATTTAGTAGTTAATTGTAATACTCTTAACAATTTTTCTTTTTTATGTTTTAAATTATCACACATAAAATTGACTTTTTAGGGGTGCATGTAGTTCTATAAATTTTAACACATGTAAACTCGTGTAACCACGACTACAGTCAGGATATAGAATAGTTCTGTCACTCCAGAACATTCCCCTCTTCAAATTTTTGTTCTGTATAGTGGGAATACATTGTCCTGTCATGCCCCTAAAACTCTTAGCAAAAATAGGCTACTTTACTATTCAGTAATTCTGTAATCCACCCTCTTTTCTAATGTACTTAAGTTCTTCTAATTGCTAATTTTGTACTTTGTTGATTTATATTCCTGATCAGGGATGGTATTCATTTCTCCTCTCTACCAAATATCATCAACTAATCCAATCCTAAACTCAAACCTCAGGAGATTTCCTACCTGATGGTGTCAGTGGATCTGTCCTTATTCGCATTACATCGGTTTATAAGTAATGCTTTGTTCATCATCCGCATTGTTTTTTGAACTGCCAGTTGTCTGATGTTAATGCTGGAGATTATCTGGAGTACACAAGAGAATCACCACTCTGTCTCTCTTTTTATAGGCTCTACAAATAGTGTTCTTACCTTTTCCCGGTATTTTCATGGCTTTATGCCATACTTTGTCTATTGTTGAGTACTTTCATGACCATGAGTTTCTTTGAATATGTATGGAACATGCAAACCAAAGGAAGGAAAGTCACAGGTTATAAGTCAAAACTTAACTTGATCAGTAATTAAACAAAGGTTGCATGTTAACCAATCTGCTTTGGGTATTTGAGTGTACAATTGTGACATGCATTTCAAGTAGGATGATGTCAATCTATAGCACATAAAACATATTATTTTAACATAAAGATCCGAATTTTCTATGTTGTAATATGAGCCTGTCATTTACAAAATTTTGCCATAAATCAAAAATTTAGAAATTTAAATATATGCATAGTAATCATCATTGAGGTAATTTCAGACCATCTTATGTATCATCACCTCATATAGGGAAAACATTAACAAGTAAATTTGGACCCTGACCTTTTGATCTTAAATTTTCTTATTTTATGATTCTTTTAAGATTTTTCAAGGTTCCTTATATAGGTATAAGATTTCTTGAGATGTTATAATTCTCCTGTGACTTGGTTGGGGGCGGGGGAGAGAGGGTTATTATTTCAAACCAGTTTTTGTTCTTGTTTTTAATTACTGGAAACAGGTACATTACTATTGAGTGAGATTCTTTGTTATCCCTGTTTGGGAACTACAAGTTAAAACCCTAAGAAATAATATAAATACTTCTACTTGCTCACACTATTGTCTGTCCTTTGAAGTTGTAAATTGACTATTCTATCATTTGCTCTTCAGATGGATCCTGTGCAAAAAGCAGTCATTAACCATACTTTTGGAGTGTCCATTCCCCCAAAGAAGAAACAAGTTATTTCTTGTAATGTCTGTCAGCTTCGCTTTAACTCAGATGTGAGTATCACCTTTTCATTGCTCTCTGTAGTCTGCCAAGCTGAAAGTCTGATTGTTCTGGATATGTATATCTCTTCATATTTACATGCCCTCCAGCAGCCACTCCCACTGGTGGCCCACTTTCTTTAGTGTGCCACATTTTCTGATTCAGATTCAACATAGAAACCTGAGCAACAGAGTGGTTAATATCAAAAATCGAGAATTTCTCTAATCTCACTCAAATTATGTTTACTTTGCAAAAATACTTAAATAGCAGAAAATATTTTTTAAGGTTTAAAATACAATGAATGCTGAAGAAAACCATTGTTATTTCTCTTTATAACAAGTGTCACATTTTATGTGTATGCCAAATCATATTAAATACCTGAGAGAAGAATTTATTATACAATTTATATTTTCCCACAACATGGAAGTGTAGGGAAATCTTTGTAAATTATTTTATCTGGCCAGCATAACCATCCTGCTAAAAAAAGACAAAGAAAAAAAAAAAGAAAAAGAAAAGGATATAAATCATTTATTAAAATAGATTTTAAAATGTAAAAATAAAATAACATGAAATTAAAATAAATAATATTAGAATGTCTATAATACCCAATTACCAGTAAAGCCAATGACCAAGACAAATCTGAATCTACAGCTGTATATTACATGTGTTATTTCCTGAGTTACTCCATCCCAGAAGCCATTTTTCAAAGAACATGTTACAGGATTCATGTTTCTCGCAAATACTAAAATAATAAATACTCTTATTTACATATACCATTAAATGATATTTTGATAATTCTATATAGGAAACATAATAAAACTTATAGTCATTGGAAAAGAGTGCTTTTGTCATGCTTAATATGATTTGTAAAGGTATATTTAATGTGATTTCCATTAAAGGTCAAATAAATTTTTATGGCACTTGATAAAATCCTCCTCAACTGCCTATTCAAGAATTAAAGTGTTCCTTAAAAATTGAGAATTATATAGTATCAATTCCTTTGAAGTCTTAATATTATCATCTGTCCCCAGATTCATCTATAGACCCTGCACAATCCCAATTAAAATCCCAGAAAGCATTTTTTGTAGAAAATGCCAAGCTATTTCTTAATTTACATAGAAAAGAAAAGCCCTATAAGAGCTAAAGCTTAAAAAAAAAAAAGAACAACAAATTTTGAGGACTTCCACTTCTTGATTTCAATAGCCACCTTAAAACCTACAGTAATCAAGACTGTAATATTGAGAAAGAATAGTAGACACATTGATCAATGGAACAAAACAGAGTCCAGAAATAGACCCATGGCTATATGATCAGTTGATATTCAACAAAGTTGCAGTGACAATTCAATGGAGAAAGTCTAATCTTTGCAATAGATAGTGCAATTGGATATCCACATGTAAATTGTAAAAAAGAACCTTGACAGCTGTCTCATACAAAATTCAAAAATTAACTCAAATGGATAAGTATAAACTTAAAAGTATAAAACTTCTAGAAGAAAGCACAGGAGAAAATCTATGTGACCTTGAATTAGGCAAAGATTTCTTAGGAAACAAAAAGTATGAACTATAAAAATATTGGTATATTAGGCATCATCAAAATTAAAAACTCCTACTCTTCAATGGCACTCTTTTACTTTAAGAAAATGAAAAGAAGAGCTACAGACTGGAAGACAGTAATTTAAAACATGTCTTGTATACAAAATATTTAAATAACTTACAACTCAATTAATAATAAATGGCCAAAAGATTGAAACAAGCACTTTACCAAAGAAGAAAAAGGAATGACAAATAAATATGCAAAACAGTGCTCAACACGATTGGCCATTAAAGAAGTACAAACCACAATCAGATACCACTCCACCTATTAAAATAACGAAAATTAAACAAATTGATAATACCAAGTGGCAAGGATGAGGAGCAACTGGAACTCTCATTCATTGTTGATAGAAATACAAAATGGTGCAGGGACTTTGGGAAATAATTTAATAGTTATTTATAAGAAATTTTTATGAAGTTATAGATACATTTTCCATACAACCCAGCAATCTGACTTTTAGATATTTATCCAAGAGAAATGAAAACTTATGTTCATACATATGTGTCACCTAGTAGCTTTATGCATAATTGCCCCAAACTGGAATTGACCCAAATGTCTATCAAGTGATCACTGGGTAAATAAACAAAATTATAGCCATACCATGGAATACTGCTTAGTGATAAAAAGAATGATGTACTGATAACATCCTACAGCATGGGAGAATCTCAAAGGCAGTATGTTAATGAAAGAAATTGGACTCAAAGACTGTATGCTATATGATTGCACTTATGTAACTTTCTGCCAAATACAAAACTATGGGGACAGAGATCAGTAATCAACAGGGACTGAGGATGAGGTTAGGGAATTGACTACAAAGGGTACGAGGGATATGAGGGAGGTTTTTCAAGTGTGAAAATATTCTATATCTTCATTACTGTGGTGGTTACACAACAAGTTGTTTTTCAAAACTCATAAAACTAAATACCTGAAAAGGAATGTTATTTCATAGAAAGTTTACCTTAGTAAACCTGGCTAGAAAAAAAAAATCAAAGTGATAGGAATCATGAAATATTTTGTAAATAGAAGACTAATTCATGATAGAGATATAACTATGAAATATATTGAACTACAATATTACTACTAGATTTAAAGTATAATAGTTAAACGACTTTTGCAAGAAAAGACAGAATAACAAATGTTAAAATAGATCCAAGTATATATCACAGTTTTGCATAGTTATTATCTACATTTCTGTGGTCACCTAGGGAAATGAAAGTCTCTGTAACTTTATGAATATAAAATGGCAGTGTTGGGGTGCCTGGGTGACTGAGTCAGTTGAGTGTCCAACTCTTGATTTTGGCTCAGGTCATGATCTCACGGTCGTGGGATCAAGTCCTGTGTCAGGCTCTGCATTGACAGCACCCAGCCTGCTCGTGATTATCTCTCTCTCTGTCCCTCTGCCGCTCTCCCACTTGCTCTCTCCCTCAAAAATAATAAATAGACATTTAAAATGGAAGTGTTTACTACTTAACTGACCACTTACAAAATGTTATGTCCATCTGAAGACATGATCCATACTTACATCTAGCATTCCCACTGCAACAAGGCTGGATGTCAAAAACGTCTCATAATACAAACAGGTTGCAAAGTGAAATTGCAAAAATTTTGCAAAAAAGGCAGACTTCCATGAAATCTATGAATGCCATGTTAGAGAATTGTTTGATGCAAAGCCACTGACAATGGAGGATCTGCCTGTTAGAAGAGTTAACTTAAGAAGAGAAAAGTAACAAGGTTGATGATAGATCGGCTCTTCAAAAAAAAAAAAATGTTTTGGGACACCTGGGTGGCTCAGTCAGTTGAGCGTCTGACTTCAGCTCAGGTCATAGTGTCACAGCTTGTGGGTTCTAGCCCCGTGTGGGCTCTGCACTGACAGCTCAGAGCCTAGAGCCTGCTTCGGATTCTGTGTCTCCCTCTCTCTCTCTCTGCCCCTCCCATGCTCACTCTGTCTCTCTCTTTCTCTCTCAAAAATAAATAAAAACATTAAAATTTCTATTAAAAAAAAGGTTTTGACTATCAAGTGGATAATAGGGACTTTGGGGCAATTATGAATCCCTTGAATTAAAAAAATAACATATTTCCATGGTTCAAAAAGCAAATTAATTTCAAAACATACATTGAAAAATCTTGTTCCATCTCATTCCCCATCCTCCCACCCTCCAGGCCATTCCCTGTCTATCTGTAACCGCTTGAATATTTCTTACATATCTTTCCCGAGTTTGTTTATACAAATATAACCAGGTATAAATATTCTTATTTTCTCCCTTTTCTACATAAAAGTTAGTGTACTATTTATACTTTTCTTTGCCTTGAATTTTATACATAACAATATATCCTAGAGTGTTGTCCTTATCAGAACATAGAGAGGCTCCCTGTTTTTTTTTTTTTTTTACAGATGTGGTAGGCAAATGTGTCCACATCCTAATCTCTGAAACCTTTTACTATGTTACCTTGTATGGCAAAGGGGAATTAAGGTAGTAAATGGAATTAAGGCTGCTAATCAGCTGACCTTAAAATAGATTATTCCGGATTATTTTATGGCCAAAGATCCTTATAAAGTAGAAGTGGGAGACAAAAGAGAAAGTTAGAATGATGTGATGTGAGATCAACTTGACTGGCCATTGTTGGCTATGAAGGTGAGAGAAGGGGCCACAAGCCAAGGAATGTGGGAAGCCTCTAGAAGTTGTAAAATTAATAAGAAAATTTATTTTACCCCAGAGCCTCCAAAAAAAGAACAGTCTTGCCAACATCTTAGTTTTAGCCCAATGATACCCAAACTTCTGACCTCCAGAACTGTAAGATAATAAATGTGTTGTTTTAAACCACTAAGTTTGTGGTAATTTGCTGTAATAGCAAGAAAAAACTAAGAGTAGTCTACGTGTGGATGTTCCGTAGTTTATTTAAATAGTCCCTTATGGCTGAACCCAGGTTGTTTCTGATCTTTTGGAATCATGTAGATTTTCATAGTCAATAAATGATAGCTAGGACGTAAATTCAGGTCTCTTGCCTTGAAAGCCATAGGTCTTCCTAGTATATTATGTTGCCTCACATAACAATCTTACTCATTTACTTAGCATGTATTGGGCTCCTATTTTATGCCTACCATCATACTCGTCTCTAGAGACCAGTAACAACTTTTACTAGCAAACAATATGAATGAAAGCATCTAAAGATGAACTTTCTTAGATCCTCTTAGAACATGTTGCAGGTCTTCTGCTGTATGTTTTTATGAGTCCATACTCAGAGAGGCCATGCAGTATAGAACTCTGGATTAAGTTTTTGAATGTGATTTAAATCCTAATTCTGAACTTGATAATTTGAATGTGATTTAAATCCTAATTCTGAACTTGATAAATCACTTCACCACTATGGGTCTCAGTTTCCTCTTGTTATATAACCTAAAATAGACTACATGATCTTTTGAGAGGACCATTCCAGCTCTATGATTAAAAATCACTTCCATGGCATTTCTGTTGGAAGGACAGGGTATAAACACCTCCACCTTACAGGTGGAACAGCTAAGACCCCAAAGGAATGACTACAAGTTTTATTTTTCATTTGTGTCATGGGTTGGGTCACAAGGAGGAATGCCAATCTCCTTTCCGTGCCCCAGGATTACTCTGGGAGTAGGTTCAAGTTTGACTTGAGTTTCCTTTGATGTCAGTAATTTTCTTGATACTTACTAATAGAGACATGGACAAATGTATACAGGTGAGCATGTGACCACCAGCTTCCCTGTCGCCACCCAAAAGTTCTGCTGACAGTGGGGAAAGAAATTAATTTGTGAGTCATGCTAGACTCTGGGCAGTAAAGTCACAAAGTCTAGATGGCAAATTCACAAGTGTGACATATACATGTTCTCCGTGTTTAGTAATGGTGCTATAATCTGCATAACTGAGCTCTGAAACTGAGCATTTTTTATTTGGGGGAGAGTTTATTATTTTATAATTACCCTATTTACATTTTAATGTAAGAATTAAGGAGATGCTCATCCTTATTTTCTTTAATAACATTTCTAAATCAGCCTGAGACTGAATTGGCTTCACTCTTCAGTGTAGAAAATATGTTTATTGAAAAATCTGGAAGGCAGATTTGCACAGTAAACAGACTGCATTCCGCAGTTCTCCATTACCCATGTAAAATGTACCACGGCAGGCTTCATGCATTAAAATTCAATGTGACCTAGTTTAAGTGTCCCGTAGCCCCCTTTGTCCGGCTTTTATCCTCTCAGTAGAACTCCACTGTTGGAAAGCAAAAGGCTACAGCTTTATTTACACGATATACTGTTATGCAAATGAGCAAGCATTAATCACAAACATTTCCCAAATGAACCTTTACAAATTAACAGCATTAACTTTGCCAGGGGCAGGCACTGCAGTCCAGGAATAATATGTCTTTCCCAACTGAGTCCCAGACATTTGCACAGATTTGTGCAGCACCCAAATCCTTAGTTTCTTCTTGGCCACCTTTTTTTTCTAACATGGTTGAAGCTGAGCACTGAGTGAGTTGTCCTAAGCCTGAATGCCCCTTTCTTCTCCAAAGAATGAGTGTACTGCAACTACAGTGTGGTCATAAACTGATAAGCCTAAATCTGAATCTTTACCCTTTAGCTGGGAAATATATTACTAGAGCTAACCCTTGCCAGGGAAATAGGTTTATACCATCCTGTAGTTGGTTAAAAAAAAAAAACAAAAACTCTCAAAATTATTGGGCATTTGGTTTTCACATGAAAAGATCAGAAACTAGAGCGAACATAGACTTTTAAAATAATTTTGAGGCTAAATGTTTTCTCATTTTTGGTTAGGTTGACAGCTGGCAGATCCCGAAGATTTTCTGATTTACATATTAATTTCATTTCTTTGGATAATAGTAGCAGAAGGATAAAGGAAACTGATCCTCAAACAGATCTGACACAAAATCAGGGCAACTTGATTTAAAAATAGAGATGATCTCCTTTTATTATTATTATCATCTCAGAACACGGTTAATCATAAACACCCTTAATATACTAGTAGGTCCTTTATGCTTCATAGGCAAATTGAAAGGAGAGCATAATGATCTTTTTAATCAAGTTTTATATACTCTAATTTAGGAATTGACCCTGAAATTTTGATACTCAGCATTAATACTACAATTGATTAAGCATGAGATGTAGTGTCCCTAACTGCTGACCCCACAGGCTTTCATTACTCATTTGGTGCTACCCCGTTTGATGTTTCAGATTTACAGTATTACCTTTGAATAGCACAATAACTTTCGAATCACTTATTGTTCTCATTTTCTTTATTTTGCCTTAACTATTTTGTAGTTTCTCTAGATTTTTAATTCTGTTGTGTCGTTCTTTGTTTGGTTTTTGCACTTTGGTTATCCAGTAGCTCGCTCTCTCATTTTAGTTCTTTTTGCTGTGTTCTATTTCCTCATGTCTCGAGGCCTAAACAGATGACCTCATGCCATTTCATTGATTTACGTTGGACTAAGTACAAATGGACGGGAAATGAAGGGTTCGCTTAGAAGTTAAAATGTCAGGTTGACCAACCTTTGTGTGAGCATTTGTGTGGGTGACCTGACTCTCCTATTCTTTACTATAAACCTCTCTGAAATTTCAGAAAGTGCAGTGCTTCCACAATCCCCGTCAGTTCCTGTCTGAGCGCAATTGGCGTGTAATCCATATGTCCTCAGGGCCTTCCCTCAGCATTTTGCATCCTTGCCTTCCTAGCAGTTTTCTTTTGGATCAGGTTAAGTATGCCCTCCTGGCTCTTGCCACCTCTCTCTCTCTTTTTTATTTTGATCTTATGCCCACTTCCTGATTTCTTTAGCAGTTCACAAAATACAATACAAATTATCCGTCTTGCATAAACAAACTGCCCCCATCCACCATCTGCCATTGAAGAGGCTTTAGTGCCATTTCTGCCAGAGGACCTGGCATCCTCTGTCATCCGGCAGAGATTTTAGCAGTCATGAGATTAGGGAGAAAGCCACAGCTCTTGGGCCCACGTAAGCGCCCTCTCCATGTGCTCTTGGCTGACCTTCCATCCCCTTTGGCCACTGGGCCCGACTCCACCTCTCCACCAGCTGCCATGGGGCAGCAGGTCCCTGCAGCAGCTGCCGGCCCTTCCCTAGGAAGGGCCGAGTGGCCGACAGGAACCCATTAGACTCTGTGTTCGAAGATGTCCCTCACAGCCAAAGCTGAAGAGGCACTCAGCTACAAGGGCAGCTACTTTCTTTTTCCGAAGGGTCAAGCTTTTTATTAGTCACCATATGACAGTCCTCCAGGAGATTCCACATTTTGCTATTGGCTGCCTAGTGCTTGCTTTTACCTCCAGAAATTCTAACCATGAGTTATCAGTGTTTCTCTTTCCCTGTCAAAACACGTTCTTTTCTACTGAATGACTACGTTCCTCCTTCCTTTGTTCTCTATCTTCCTTCTCCCCCCACTCCTCACCCTTTTCTCTTTTCCCCCTCTTCCTCTTTCTCTGACACAAAAGTACAACAAATATACTAGTTTCTCTGTCCTTCTTGGACATCTGTAGTGTCGTCATGAAGATTTTTTGAGGTTTATAACTGGATTTATTGCTTTAAATTCAGAGGTACTTTACTTGGAAAATTCCCTAGAAGGCAAAAAACAAACACTTTGAGTTTATTATTTGAAACTCTAACCAGCATATTATGTAAAAAAAAAAAAAAAAAAAGTTTATCCTGTATTTCCTGAATTCTTAGACATTGCATTTGATAGTGTGTTACCCTAACCGATATGTTAAGGAAAGAAAGCTTCGAACATTCTTTTTTTTTTTTTCAATATTTGACCCTCCCTACATCTCCATGGTCACATACATCCAAAAAATATCTACCTGTGTTGATTCTGCAGATCAACTGCTAAGCGTTCCCTCCTCTCCAAAGTACATGTACAACCATTGCCTGCCACCCATACACATCTGCTCTATTTCTCTTAAAGCCTTCTAGCAGCTTCCTTAGTCTATCCATTTATACTATGTTTATATTCATATAATTGTAAAGAAATTGTCTAATCTCAATTATGTATAATGAGATATATATAATTTGTTATGTATAATGAGATATATGTATATAATTTGTTATGTGTGTATATATATGTATATCTGTGTGTGTGTGTGTGTGTGTATACATAATTTGTTAGGGTTTTGTTTTAAAGAATTGATGCTGATAAAATATGAGGGTTAGAGTTTTAAAAGTACTGGTGCCTACGTGGCTGGGTTTCACCTGTATTAATAGTGGTCTCCCATTCAGCGATGAAATAAGCCATGGAAGTTGGTCCTCACTGAGAAGGGAGTTTATGATGAGGAGGTTTGGAGAAAGCCACACTTAAGCTGAATTCTGCCGCTGGTGATTAAATAAAGAGATACCAATGTAATAATAACCTCATTGCTGGGTTGGGAACCGAAAAGCTTGTTGTAAAGTTTACAACTATCAACAGTTAAGCAGTACAAATTATTAGATAAATGACAAATTTTGTAAGTTTGAAAAACCAACTGATTCTGTCAAGAAAAAGCCACTGAAGATAGAAGGAATCAATAGCATCAAATGGAAATCTAGAAAATGATAGCCTGCTTTTGTCAAACATTTTACATTTTTCCCATAAATAAGACTATTTATATTGATTCTTAGGTGTGGAGGGTAGCGAAGCAGATAGGAGGTAATTAAAAGCATAAATCTCAGGAGCTCAGGAAGGTAATTCTGTGCTTTGCAGACAGAGCTGACAAAATGATGAACATTTTTTGCTTCAACTTGACAGAAATATAGCAATGGTTATAGGGAAAAGGAACATGCCGAGCTCAAAGTTTTCTTCAATAACTCTGTTTAACAAAGCTCTTAACAGTGTAGTCAGCTTTTTTGAAGCATATAGTAGTTACTTATTAAATTAAAAAAAAAAAAACCTTGCCTCCAAAGTAGGCAAGTAATATTACAAAATGCCACAGTCTTTCTCAGCACTACCTTATTTTATTTTACTTTATTTTTTTATTTAATTTTCTTTAACATTTAATTTTTGAGAGACAGAGAGAGACAGAGTGTGAGTGGGGGGAGGGAGCAGAGAAAGAGGGAAACACAGAATCCAAAGCAGGCTCCAGGCTCTGAGCTGTCAGCACGGAGCCAGAAGTGGTGCTCGAACCCACAGACTGTATGATCATGACCTGAGCTGAACTGAGACACTTAACCGACTGAGCCACCCAGGCGCCCCAGCATTACCTTATTTTAAATGTGTATTTGGATAATTTAGAACAGGTCCTAAATTCATCACAAGGAAAGACTAGGATAAAGTGAAATTTTTGAAAAATGGTGAGCATTATGACTTATAAAAACTCGTCAGGTCCTATACTTGACTAATGAGGAAATCATGCAACACAAATAATTCAATATTTTTCTGGCTTTTCTCAAGACACATAGATGCCTCACATGACATGCTACTTTAGGTATTTATATGTGTTCAATAATATTCAAAGTTACAATAATTAGCCAATATGATGCTGTGAAGAATAGCAAATATGAATGTTACAAGGAAAGTACCAAAAACCACCCCCATATATCAGAATATATTCTCAACAGAAACTGTTTAGTACTACAATTCACTATCAATACTACAAGCTTTGGTACATTTCCACTAAATACAGGTTTGCTGGGAAAATATGAATGACACCTTTAAAAATTACTATGGGACTTCTTTTTTTTTTTTTTTTTTTTTCCTGAGTAAAATCCCTGTGTTAGCAGCTCTTGTAGGTAAAACCAAAAGGATCCTGAAAGGATTTTCAGGTTTTGTTGGTGATTTTGGCCATCTAAAATTTGTCTTGCCACTTGGGGTTTGAGGAAGATTATTGAAAGCTTGTGTATTTTCCTTCTTTGGGTGGTATGGATTTCCTTAGTTCAGATTGGTTGTGGAATCCTTAACAAGCAGATTCATGTTTTACTCAATTTTAGTGGTTTGAGATTCTTCAGCTAAAAATTTATTTAATGTATAATTAGAAATCAGGTAGAATTTCGAGGCTGAACACCTGTAGTTTTTCTCAATAATTAGCTACTGCTTTAAAGTTATATTCATGTTTTATTTTTAGGACATGTTTGTTTCCCATAGTTTGTTTTATATTCTGCATGCCTCCATGGGCAATTGGCTATAATTTTCACAACCTTCACAACCCGAAAAAAAGTAATACTTATGTAAGACAAAAACAAAACAAAAAAAAGCCTGGATGCAACAAAAACTAATTTTGTCCACTCTGTTGCTTTCAAACAAGTGGCTGATTCAATATAGTTCAGAACCTCCTGCAAAAGAGGTAACTTTTAGCTACTTTCATCTCTCAGCATCAGTTTGAGTAAAATGTGACATCATTTGCTCTAGAGACCAGAGAACTTTAGATATGGCGGGTCAGCATAAAGGTCAGTTTTGAGGGAGAAAACCTGACTGACCATAAGAAATTTTATGATACATAGCTCAGGTTGGAGACAGGGGATAATAGCACATGAGGAGGTCTTGCTTTAGCCAATTACTAAAAAATTCAAGCTAGGAATCTTCATTGGAAAATAGTGTTGCTAGTTAATATGACTTCTTCAAGAAGAGTAAAGAAGCAGCCAACTTAGCCAGGGACAGAAGAGTCTCAAAATAGTTCTTTCCTAGAAAGGAGGATTCGAGAAATAGAAGACAGTTTCCCCATCCTCACAGACCTAATTATTTTGCTAGGGAAACAAAGCTAATACACTTAGAAACACTGATTAACTGTATATTGTAAACTGTAAAGTAATATTAATTTAGAAAAGGAGTCAGCACAGAGGCTGGAATACCCACAAACCGAAAGCTAGCATTTGATGGATGCCTGTTCTACCAGGCTCTATAGTAGATACTCTCCACATATATTATCTCTGTATTTGCACAGAGGTTCATGGACGAGGTGAAACTATGAAAGACTTGAGAGATGGTCAGGATGAGGGAGAGAGAATTGAAGGATTATAAATACTAGAGCTAAAACAGAGGGGGCTTCTTAAGGGTGTGTTATATTTATAGGCTGCAGAGAATCCATGAGCCTTCTAAAATTATGAAAAATTTTGCCTACCTGCATACCTGAAACCACGATCGCTTAAGATAATGATTAAAGTGATTGAATCTTTCATTCTAGCAGAGTGAATGTCCCCAGCTTCCTTTGACAATATGTTCCAGGATTTAATCATTTTTAGTGGCTAGCATTTCATCTTCCCTAATCTTGAAAGAAGGAAAAGGAAGTAGGGAAGTAGGGAGTTAAGGAAGGATGAAAAGGAAGGAAAGAAGGAAGGAAGGAAGGAAGGAAGGAAGGAAGGAAGGAAGGAAGAGAGGGAGTGAGGGAGGGAGGAAGGAAAGAAAAATGAAATGAAATGAGATGAAATGAAATGAAATAAAACCTTGGTCTTTTTTTCTTCAATTCCATCTGCTAAGGCACATGAAGAGCAAATATTGTATTCAGTACTCAGAAAACAGTTCTGATGCACAAGAACTCCCAAGAATATGTCACTCTTGTTAAGGTTATGACTTTTGGGAGCTGAGAAAATGATTTGACTCTTAATTTGTGTTACCTTCAGTTAGAAGTGTATTTTAACTCTTATAAATAAAACTGTATTACTTTATCAGTGGTATACCTGACACATTTGATACCAGAAACAGATAATTTTAATATCCCCTCTATAGAACAGTCACTTTCAGGAAAAAAAAAATATGAATTTATATGAATAATAATGAAGTCCAGAATAAAACTCAGAAACATTTTTAAAGTTTTAATATATTACTAGACCACTTCATATTACAGTACAAAAAAGGAAAAAAGTAAAGGATTGATTCTTTTTATTTATATGAATGTATTTTAAATTAGAAAAAACTTAAACCTACATATTATTCTTCACAGTAGTGAGTAATATTATAATAACAAATAAGTGAATTATAATAAAATCAAAATTACAAAAAAGATACAACCTACATATGTACTAAATTATACCAGTGATAGTTTATTTTGTTCTTCATTGCTTAGTTTTAAAGCACATTAATTTAAAAGAATTTTAAAGATTAGCCAATAAAATCAGTAAAATCTGTCACATATAAGCTAAAATTCATATTTCCCAAACAAGAATAATGCACCTCACAGTTGATACTGTCTCACTCCTAAATTTTAAACACAAATAAAAATTCTAAGCAGTCATGTAAAATGAGAGAATGTTTATTTGTTTGTCTTTGCAATCACTGTACTAGCATTGTTTATTTGAGATCAACTATTGAAATGCTAGGATTTGAGCTGCACAGGATTCACAGACTTGAACTACATCTGAAATGAACTTAAATGATTTTTAACCATTAGGAACTTACTTTCAAAATAATAGGTAAGCAGAGTCATTGTCCATTGGAAGTTCAATTATATAATTGCAAGTTCTCTGCATTAACTTCTGTGTAGTTAATTAAAAGAGAAGTAACAAAACTTTGCTGATTTAAGCTTGCATATATATTATTGAAATTCAACTGTAACCACAGCATTTGTTTAGAATGTGGAATGAACAAATTTTATTTTCAGGAAGATTATTTTATAACTATGTTTAGAATTGCCAGCATGTTTTGATAGTCAGAAATAGGAGGTCTTCATGTGATTGTGGCCACTCTTGATACCTAAATGTTCACTGTATTAGTCATTTAGTTTGATAGCTTTATTATTACTTCTAAATTATTTATAGACAGGACAACCCCTTGTTTCCTGGACCTGAGGTAGACAGCCTCATTTTCAGTATACCACTGACATTTGTTATTCAGTTTATAGGAATTCTGGTTCTGCTTTAAATGCACGTTACATTTAGCATGCAAAATTATGTAGTGCTAACTTATAATCAGCAAATAGTTTTCTTTTTATCTTTGATGATGCCCACTGAGTGTTCTCTGAAATGTAGCTTTCATTCTCTCTGACCTGTGTGAGCTTGAGGTGATTACCTGGTTTTTGCTCTGGAAAAAAATACCGTTCTATGTTATTTGAGAGATACCTATGGAATCCTTTTATGCAAAGATTTATTTGTGTATGTCATGAATCTTTATTGGCTTGTCTTACATCATTCAAGAGGGATGGAAAAGGATAGATTCACTAAGGCAGTAGTTGTTAAAGTTTTGTAATTTAAATTGCTTAAGGCAACAAAATGCCCTATATGCACTTTTAAACTAAAAATACCAACAACCTCTTTTTATGATTTAATTTATACATTTACACAGATGGTCATAGAAGGGGGTATTCATCAACATCTGTAAAGGTTGAGAAAATGATGAATATTTGTAAAATGCCAGAATAGAATTACTGAGTTTGCAGATACAGATAAAAAATACAAAATTTGAATATCTAAAAGATATTCTCTTCAAGCTAGTTTTCTAAAGATCTAAACATCGAGTAATTGTCTTTTGCATAAATTTCCCTTTTTATAGATGCAGTAAATTCTTACTAATTTGGACAACATTAATTAGGAATTTGTGATAATTCAGGTATAGGGTGAATTATACTTTTGTTTGGTCCAAATCCTTTCTTCAAAGGTAATGCAAATAAATGTTGCAAAGGAGATTGAAGCATGGAGATTTAAAATACCAATGGAAACAATTTTTTAAGCTTACTTAAGCACTTTAAGGATGCTCATTAATATATATGCAATGATATAATTTAAAATAATTCTTACATATTTTAATGAATCACCTAAAAATCTCTGGTAGCTAACAGCATTTCCTCAAAAATGTTCTACTTTTTCAACCTTTTTTTTTTTTACCATTCCATAATACGCCTCCTCCAAATTAGTTTACGTTAATGAGGTTTTTCTGAAATTATAACCATTTCTTAATATCTAGTACTATTCTCTTTTTTTTAAAGCAAATGAATACATTTGTGACTTGGTTAACATTTCTCTGAAAGTCTTTTGAGTCAAGTGTTTGAACTTAAGTAATATCTAGATTTTATATTTCAGGTGAAAGAGACATTGTTCTGAGGGATGACTTATCTATTTTAGTTATCTGCACTGATCAAATTAACTGAATGATCAATAAATCACTGATTCTGTGTTCTGACCTGGGGCTATCTTGATAGACAAGTGAGGGAACCACTGTATTTAAGAATTATTTTACCAGTAACTGAGTGACTGGTCTGTTCCGAATTTGTTCATTGCACATTGAGACTGATCAAGTAGCCAGACCCCCAAGATCATACCAGCTGTGACCCTTTTTTCAACCCACTGCTTTGAATCACAGGCAGAATTCAGTCAGCAATCTGGAAGAAGGAGGGACTCATTTGATTATGGCCACTCCTTACACCAAAATCTTCACTCTGTTAGTTACCTAGAACTCTGAAAATTCAGGGTTCTAACCAGTTATGCACATTTCTGATCTAGTTCTTGCCACTTGTCCCTTTGCTTACCACGCTGCAGCCACCATGGCTTCTTTTGATTTCCGAAAATCTCCCAAGCTGCTTCTGTCCCTCCCACACTTTTGGTCTGGTCCAGAGTCCTCTTTCAGGTGTCACCTCGGAGAAGCTTTTCTAGACTCCCTGGTCTAAACTAGCCCACTCCCAGTAGTAATTTTATAACACCCAGCAATTTTCCTTCATGGAATGAATCACGGTTGGTAAAGATATCTTTATTTACATAACGTTCGTTTAGTATCTGTTTTCAGTGCATGTGCATGCATGCACACACACAAACAATTGTTGGCTCCATAAGTGCAGGGAGTGAGTATGTTTTGTGTATTGCTGTCTCCCTGGTGCCTAGCATAGTGCACACATATTTCTTGAATTAATAAGTGGTCCTAAAGGGAGATTTTTTTTAAAGAGTAAGAGTTGGGGAGGGGAAGATAGGGAGAGAGAGAGAGAAAGAAAGGGAGAAAGAGAGAGAGACAATCCCAAACAGGCTCTGCACTGTCAGCATGGAGCTTGAGGAGGGACTCCATCTCAGAACTGTGAGATCATGACCTGAACTGAAATGAAGAGCTGGATGCTTAACCCACTGAACCACCCAGGCACCCCCTAAAGGGGATTTTTAAATTTATGACACCCAAGGATTGGTTGAGAATTACTGAATCCATTCTCTACAATGAAAACTATATCTCACATGATCTTAAAGGTCCCATCCCCAGACCTTTTTTGCCTCTAGATTATCCTAAGGAAATGAAGGTCATCTTTTATCAGAGTAACTAAGGGAGAGAGTCTATTCTGTTTTAGATCCTCTCCTCTGAAGTCCGTTTGGGCCTAGTGGTCTTATCTTTTAATCCTGGGTTTAAATCCAGGGTCTGTTTTCTGGTGGTATAATGTTGGATAATTACTTAACTTTTCAGTCTCTTGGGCTAATAACAGTTGCCTTACATAGTTTCATGAGGATTAAATGAGATGGTGTCAGTAAAGTCTTAGCACAGTGTCTGGTACGCAGAAAACAATAAATAGTAGCTATCTGTCACTGTTTTTATTATTGAACTCAGAGTAATTTTTGTGACTTGTCATTGTGTTTGCAGTCTTCTGGCTGCTATGTTCACTCTATGGCTCCCATTCTTCAGTTCTTTGAAGTGATGAGTGAGGCACTATGATTTTCCTCAGGACAGTAGCTATAAATAGGTTCTTTATTTCACACAAACATGGCTACCGCTCCACTTTCTATGCAACATTATCAAATATTCTTCCAGGACACAAAGACCTCATATTATATTATTTTCCAGTTATTTTATGATGTTGTTTTGAAATTATAGAAAAATATTTTAACATTTAAGATGTTATTGTCCTTCAGTAAGACTATAGTTTGTCTTTTATAGTTGTGTGTATGTATTTTTAATTATTTTTCCTTTGTTCCTTTAGTTATCTTTCCTTCTTATTTCCCTTGATTTCTGTGTTTTATTACTTCCTTGTATATCCAGCTTTTCTGGTGTCTTTTCTATATCCTGTGCCAACTTTTCTTCCTCATCTTATCTATTAAATAGAGCTGTTTCTCAAAATTCTTTCCTCAGATAGGTTTTTCTCCCCCTTTCTACTTAATTTCTCAGGAATCTCATCCATCCCCAGAGTTTCATCTATCATCTTACCATGTGACTCCCAAATGGGTGTCTCTAGTCCCAGCCACTTTGTTCAACTACCATTTGCATTTCCAGTTTTTTGTTGAACCTCTGCACTGTGCCCATTAGCAGCCTAACTAGAAGATGCCCAAACTGAGTTTTCATCTTTCTCTGCAAATTTCTCATCCCACCATAACTGCATTTTTTGTTAATCATTTCATTATTTTCCCAGTCAATTGGGCCTGAAACTTTTAGAGAACTCTAATTACTTTCCTTCTTCTACCCTTACTTTAATTCTGTTGGCAAGTAATTGAGATTCTCCATTCATTCATTCATTCATTCATTGATCCATGTAATCAGTATCTATGAAATAAATGCCTAGAATGTCTCAGGCAGTGTGCTAAGTATAAGAGATACAATGAAGAGGAAAAATCTTATAAGGGCAAGTCTAATGAAGGTTATTGTCTAGTGAGGGAATACAGGCATTAATCAAATTATTATAAAAGTTAATAATTAACTTTTAGTTGTGAGATGTGCTGTGAAGAAAGGAATTCAAAGAGTTAGGATGTGGCCTAGTCTGGGGGATCATGGAAGGCTTCCTAAGGAAGATGTTTGGGCTAGGTTCTGAAGGATGAATAGGAATTAATTAGGAAAAGAGAAAAGGAATAGTATTTTAGGCATGTGCAAAAGGATGGTATACTATCATTATATTCAAGCCACACTCTATTTCAGTCCCTCAGAGAGTGACAGAGAGCTGCTACCAAATGAAATTAGAGGTAGATAAGAAGTAGACCATACAGATCTTAAATAGGGCTATTTTAGATTTTTAACCACAAATAGTGAAAAGGTGCTGAGGATGTTGAGCAGAGGAATGACATGATCAGATTTGTATTTTGAAAATATCACTCTGGCTGCCATGTGGAGATTGCAAGAGAGCAAGAGGGGCCTTTGAGTGATCACTAAAGAGGCTGGTGGAGTAAGATGAGGGCATTTTGGACTAAAGTGGTTGTGACAGGGACATAAATTATTAGCTGGATTAGAGAAATATCTAGAAGCTAAAATCTAGAGAACTTAGTAATTGATTGAATGTGGGTGTGGAGGTAGAATGTGACAGTGAGGACGATCCCTGGATTTGGCTCTTACAACAGATGTAGAGGGTTGACTATTGACAGACAGCAAATGCTGGAAGAGCACTAGGTGGTTTGGGCAACAAAGTATAGACAAGTGATACCACTTGTTTGGTATCACAGGAGTTGGGTTTTGAACTTATATTGAAGTGCTTTGAGGGGCACCTGTGTGGCTCAGTCGGTTAAAGTCCAACTTCACTTCAGGTCATGACTCACAGCTCGTGAGTTCAAGCCCCGCGTCGGGTTCTGTGCTGACAGCTCAGAGCCTGGAGACTGCTTCGGATTCTGTGTCTCCCTCTCTCTCTGCCCCTCCCCTGATCATGCTCTGTCTCTCTCTCTCTCTCTCTCTCTCTCTCTCTCTCTCTCTCTCTCTCAAAAATAAATAAACATTAAAAAAATTTTAAAAAAAGATAAAGTGCTTGAGTTATCCAAGTGGATATTCTAGGTCTGGAGCTCAAAAGAAAGACGTAGACTGGAGAGGTGGAAACCAGAAAATTATTGGTGTAGAGGTGGTTAGGGAAGTTGTAGTGTGGGTAAGACTCATCTCTTGATTGGAAGGTTTTGTCTGAGAAGACAAGAAGGCCTAAAACTGAACTTTGGAATATATCAACATTCAATGATTGGGCAGGGGAGGGTGAGCCTGCGCATGGTTCTGAAAGGAAGGTGGGGGGGATGCCAACCTAGGAAAGAGCTGAGAAAGAATGCCTTCCAAAGAGGAGGCGAGAGGTCAGCAGGGTCAGGTGCACCGTATTGCTCAAGCAAGATGAGGAATGCAAAACGTTCTTGGCTTTAGCATGTAGGGCATCAGTGTGTTGGTGATATCTGTTTCAGAGGATTAATATCGACCAGAATCAAGCAGAGGAAATGAAGATATGCATACAATTTAACAAATGAATCTGTGAAAAGGAGCAAAGTGACTGGATACAAAGCTAGGGGTGAAAGTGGATTGAAAGATGGTTCATTTTGAGTTGGGGAGATTAGAACTTGTTTAGACCCTGAGCATAAGGATTTGTTTGGGAGAGGAGGATTGAATATAAATGTAGCAAAGAAAAGGGATAATAGACTCAGGAAAGGCAAAAGAGAACAGCATCTCTGGGTTGAGAGGCTTGCCTTAATTGGAGGAATAGCTCCTTTTCTATAAAAAGTTCTGGCTTTTGGTTTATAATGCCCCTGAAATTTGAAATCTGTGTATTTAGGAAGACCATTACTTCCTGTCTTGCTATGGTAAGATCTTTCTAATTCTTACTGTCCTGCCTTTTCTTACCTTCTAGTAGGTCTTTGCTGCTATCAGACTGTGCTGAACATAAGCCCTCAGTGGCTTCTCATTATCTACCTTATTAAGTATGCTGTTTGTAAACTACCTTCCCATTGCTTACTACTTAAGGCCTAAATAATGTGGCACTTGCCTTTCTAACCTTCTCTTCCACTTCTACTCTACCCATGCCCACATTTCACTCAAAGTGATTATTCACATTTCCCTAAACATAAATTCATTTTTCCAGACATATTTTTCTTATCATAGTCTTCTCTTTATTGGGAGCATGATCTATTGCTTTCAAAATCCTTTCCATTATTGAAGGCCCATCTGAAGGCCCTTACTTTTCTATAATTTTCATACCATTTTTTAAATCTTGGAGCAGGGGTGTTAATTTTGTTACCTGATTACCACAAATATACTTAGGAAAACATATAGCTAGAATATATCCATAATCACAAATTAGGGTATGGAAACTAGGAAAATCTTAAATTTATCCTTCAATTCAATTTAATACTTAAAAAAAACAAAATCATGTCTAATTGTGAAAGAAGAAAAATAATTATTTGAAGCATCTAATGCCTATTTCAGCATCATGGGCAATAGCACAACTTTGGAAACAACCTAAATATCCATCAAATAAGATGCTGTTGGAATAAATTATGGTTCATCCAAAAAATGGAATAAACATATCCAACCACTTAAAAAGTTAGAAAAATTTTTAATTACTCATTTAAAGAATCTGTAAAATCTATTGCTAAGAAGAACAGGCAAATGCAAAACAGCATATGTGCTATGTAGTCATTTGTCTAAAAAGGGAAGAATGGAAAATGCACACATATGTGTATGTTTGCTTGATAGGCATGCAAATTATCTCTGGCAGGACACACACAAAGTGACAACTAGTTGCTGAGAGGTAGACTTTTCACTCTGTATACTTCTTTTATATACTTTTCAGGTGCATGGTTGTATTACCTAGACAAAAAATAAGCACAAGTTTTAAAGTAACAAAAGTAATGGTTATTGGACACAAAATTCTATAGAAATCTTGGTTGGTTCAAGTTCAAAGATTATAAATCTGCCCAATATTATAACTGTTAATTAAAAAAATCATTCTTTTGAAATATTTCAGATCCTTCAGTGGAATTTGACTTTGAATCCTTTTTATCTCATGCCTGAATGATTGTAACAGCCTCCTTTTCTACTTTGCCCACCCCCAGCCTCCTCACCATACACACATAGCTTGTACTCCACACAATAACCAGAGTGATTATTTTATAAACAGAACTTAAACAAGGTTACTTGTCTATTCAAAACCCTGCAGGGATTTCCCATCTCCTCAGATTAGTTAAAGTCAAGATCCTTGCAATGGCCATTTGCTGTTCCCTGGATCTAAAATGCTTTTCTCCCATCTACCTGGTTAGCTCCCTCACTTCATTTAGGTCTCTCTGCAAATGCCCCCTCAATAGAAAGACTTATCTTGATACCTAAAATGGCACCCCATCCCATTATAGTCTACCGTACTTACCATTCCTGATTGTTTTTATAGCACCGCTTAACTGCTCATAAATGTATCACTTATCACTTAACACTACCCTTAAATATATATAAATTTATATTTTATTATCTATCTCCCATGCTAGAATATAAGTTTTACTAGACCTGCATCCCACAACACTCAGAATGATGCCTAAAACATAACAGGTATTCAATATGCATTTGTTGAATTAAAGGATGAATGGACTGTCGGCATTAAATTCCTGCTTTTAGAAGATTTTTCCTACTCTGTCCCATATATGTATTATATTCAATTCAAAAACATTTTATTGAGTCTGTACCATACAATAAGTACTTCAGAAGACTCAAAGATGAGTAAGACACAGTTCACATTAATTATTATCATACATTATATGAACAACCTTTGTTGTGACTATTATTGGTGAATAGAATTTTTAAATGTTTATTTATTTATTTTGAGAGCACACACACATGCGTGCACACATGACTGGAGGAGGGGCAGAGAGAGAAGGAGAGATGAAGTCTAAAGCAGGCTCCCTGTTGTCAGCACAGAGCCCAACATGGGGCCCCATCCCACCAACCACGAGATGATGACCTGAGCTGAAATCAAGAGTCCGGCATTCAACTTACTGAACCACCCAGGCACCCCAGTGATAGAACTTTTAGACAATATCACACAGATTCAGAAACTAGAAGTCCACCTTGCTGATTATATTGGGTAAATTTATATTTTTTATATTTATGGGTATTTTATATATTTTTTTAATTTTTTATGGGTAAATTGAAGTTATAGCCATTTTTATTTTAGTTTTGCCTCCAGTAGACCAATATCTTACATATGAGAACATTGACAAGATTAATCTGGAATGAAAATTTCTAGTTTAATCTTGTACTTTAGTGTAGAGACCACCTTAATATGACTCAGGTTAGCTAAGTGACTACTAAATATGTACAATTGCATCATTTTTACTTAGTTTTATCTGTATGTTTTGAAAGGGTGTGGTATTAGTCTTTACATTTACATATTCACTTAATTTTGAATTATAAAATGTATGCTAGGTTTTAAAAATTGGTTTAGGGCTTGGAGGTATGAGTTTTACTAAAAACTACTTTGTAAAAGAGATTTTAAAATGAGTAATGATACATAAATAATATATTAAACATATATGACATATTACTAACGCCATTCTTCAACCAGTTTTCTGATCACTGCACTTTCAAAGTTACTTTGCCACTTTTGTCTACTTTACAGATATTATATATCAAATATAAGGAGACACAATGCAAATTCTAATTTTAGATTTATTTTGTATCATTTATGTAAATTTCCTTAATATGGGAATGGAAGTAAATGTAATACCTTCTAGACTGATTAAAAATTAATGTGTGGAAGCCTGGGAGCCTAATTTAAAAGACCATCAGAAGACTTGAATTAGTTAGCTATATACTCACAGCTTTAATGTGTAGACCTGAATTATACTGCATTACTTATCATTGAGTACCAAAAATCACTCTTATAAAGCACATAATGGCAATCCGTTTCCCCACTGAAAGATAGCAGCACTTTCAAACATATTAGATACTTAGAATGTAACTGTGAAATCACTGTAAATTCTGAATTGCCCTTCTTTATATTTCAAGGTAGCTGAGAATGAGCAACTAAAATTTCCCAGTTTAATATAAGATGTGAAGATAATTTGGGAGAGGTAGATAGTTTCCACTTTTGGGAAAATCATAAAATAAGTGACTCAAGAATATTAAGTAATTATTACCAAATCCTTAATGTTTTGTAGCATACTATAAAAATAAAAGACGGTATCCATGTGTTGCATAAAAACTCTAAGATTTAAAAGTTCTAACACATTAGGCCCCATATGCATAATTCTTAGAGAAAATTAGATATTTTTATAATTTATAAATGTTCTCATTATTTCATAGTCAAGATTATGTTGGTGTACAGAACACTAATTTTCCCATTTGGGGCATAATAACTTAGAGAATCTGGTTTATAAATGCATTCTATGTGGAGTTCATGACTAGCTCCCTTATGATTTGGGGGATAAATTAAGGGCATATTTTCCTGGGTTTTATTTACTTCATCTTGCCTCGATTGAACTGTAGAGCAAATACTAGGAGCTTACACATACATTTATTATTAAATTGACTCAAATATTGACCCCCAAGCCCAGACAACAAGATAAATATATCTTTCAAAATTGTAATGTAATATGAAATGGAGAGTAAGCAATCTTATTTTCTTAGGGTAAGCATTTCAGATACTTTTTGCTTAATTCTTAACTAAATTCTCATGATGTTAAAGAAATTGTGACATTAAATAAATCTCATTTTCTTATCCATTATTTATGTTGAAAAAAAATCTCATAAACCTTAGGTTGGTGGGGGAAAATATTTTCAAAATACAATCTCTGTAATTTGTGATATTCATGAATAGAATTTGGAAATTAATATTCTGGAACAAACTTCATCTTGACACATATGTATGATTGAGTTGTTTTTGAACTGTGGCCTAATTTGAAAAAAAAAAAGGAAAGAATAAGGAGGAAAGAGCAGAATTCAATGAAATGAAATGATTTGGTTTCATCTTAAAGCATCTGGGGCTCAGATCACAGTTGACATGGTCAAGTTCATATAACTAACTGTCTCTTTAATGCCCTGCTTTACTCAACCCTAACTGGAAACGTATGGTATAGGTGAATATTCAGGAGAAGAATCTTAGATTGCTGGAAATCATCTAAAATTAATAATCCACCTATTGGGTGCCTAGGTGGTTCAGTCAATTAAGTGTCTGTCTCTTGATTTTGGCTCAGGTCATGATCTCACAGTCATGAGAAAGAGGCTTGCGTTGGGCTCCACACTTGGCTGGGCATGGAGCCTGCTTGGAATTCTCTCTCTCCCTCTCCCTCTGCCCCTCCCCTGCTTGTGTATGCTCTCTCTAAATTAATTAATTAATTAAATTAATAATTCACCTTCACATAATTGAAATATAAAACTCACTGGAAAAATGATGCAAAATTTTCTTCACTTGGAACTCTGCAAAAAACAATTTTATTTTTTTAAAGCACTTAAAAAAAAGACTTTTTGCTGTATTCTCAATGATTTTAAACTCAAACTTCAGTGTTTTTCTACTTCATTATGTAAATTCTGTCATAGTTGTTAGGTCCATTTATAGCTTCTCCATGTTTCAATATGTAAAGTAATTCCACCAGTGAATCATGTTCCAGAAACACGAGCTTTGAGACTTTTAGCTGACTAATAGGCTACGTTTGAAAAATTAACTTGATAACTTAAAGCCCACTAAAGAAAGAAATGAGCTAATTTGCCTACATGGGAATGTTTTGATAACGTGAACAAATATATGTGTAAAGCTCATGTTTTCAAATATTGGCATTTTAAAACAGCAGCAACCCAAGAACTCCACTTTTGTCTAATGGTATTTGATAGAATCTAAATTGAGCCCAAAGAGAATTAGCAGTCCAGAATGCACATCATTTCTTCCTAGAGAACCATGTCTTTTCTCTTTAGCAATATAGAAATATTTGGAGTTGATTTTTTTTTTTTTTACATATGTACTCTAAAGCCATTGAATATGAAACACTATGGCCGGAACTCTGGCCATGCAGGAATCCAGAGCGCACCGTTCACTCATTCCTGGAGTTGCACAGCGTGGCGACTATGCACAGATTGTAGCAACCTGGAGTGTTTCACTTAGCTATAAATTAGAAATTGGCAAGGACATTATGTCTTTGTAAGCTAAAAAGCTCATATTGGTTATAATTTTGTCTGGACTTTGTTTTCAATAGATCCCAATAGATTGAGGATTGAATGAAGTAAATATCAAAGTCAGTAGTATGTCATTACTGATAGTGTAAGCCTTACAATTGCAAATACCAGCAGAAAGATTTACTAGCAATCTTTGGATTAAGTAAGCCTTGCTCTTGGGTGCATTTTATGTTTCATATGCTGTAGCTTTGTCTCTGAAAGTGTGTGATTTTGTCAATGCAACAATATGCAAAAAGCCTTTTAATAGTTAAAAATAGTCTGTGTTAAAGTAAAGATTTAAATAATGATTTAGCTATTTATTAGTCTTTAGTTTGTTTCTTAATATGTTTAGCTGTAGTATTTTAAGTGCCATGCTTTTATCTCAAACAATTATTAAAGCTTCGATATAAATAATTTAGTTGTTGTTTTAATATAGGATTATAGTTTGGAGCAGAGGATAAAATCTGTGATGCAAAAGCATCATCTTACTTTATAACCATTTTCTCTACAAGATGCCTATGAAAAGAACATTTGTTGTTTTAATTGTAGAACACTATTATACATTTCTGCTTTACAGGGGATAATAATTTTCAGAGTAGCACCCTGTGACCCTCCTTCCCTGTTGTGCCCCTCCACATCGCCACTTCAGAACCCCACCCCCAGAGCAGGCCCCAGCTGGAATGTCCCTTTGTCATGAAGCTTCCGTGATCGCCTCCAAACCAAAGAGATTTGCCCCTTCTCTAACTCCTATTCCTGTTTGTTGCTCTTTACACCCCACTTTACAATTCCACTCTCTGCTTTGAGTTGCAGTTATTTGCAAGCCTTTCTTTTCCTTCCAACCAGTCTTGTGAGTAGGGGTCTTTATTTTTAATCTTTCTCAATGTCTAGCACGTGGCAGGTACTAAATAGTTTTTTGTGCAACAATAATAATGTTTTCCCATTTTAATGTAGCCCATTTTTATGGTAGTTCATCTGACCTCTTTCTTATTTGGCCTTTTAGTGTATAGAGTTTTTCTGAAAAGTAACTGACCTCTTCTATTTCCCATGTAGCACTGCTTAACACACTGAAATCTAAGGTCTCAGAAAAATAGGCACCGATAGTTTTACTGATGCAATTTATTTAATGAAGGAAAGAGTTCTCATTAGTTTTCAAAAAGCAACCGGATGGGACTTATTGGTAAATAAATAGTTGAGGACTTTGTTCTTCCCCACTTTGTAAGTTTGTCTTTGGACTGTCCTTTCTATACAAAATGAGCACAGTTTAATGTCATGTTTCAAGATCCAAGGCACCTCTCTGAAGTCCAAATTAGGAATAAGGTAAAAACCAGAAATGGGAGTGTAGTGCATTTTAGAAATTTTTAGTGTTATGTTTTTATTTTTGAAGCAATGCATTATCTCTGTCTTTAACTTTTTTGTTTGGACCAGTGGGGTCCACTGGGGAGGAGAGATGTAGAGATTTTGGGAAAGCAAAAGGCTTTAGTAACAAAAATGGAGATAAACAGAAGAGAAAATTCCAGGATGTCATTTCCTGTCGAAGCTATTCCTCTGCCAGTAGATGGTCAGGTTGCTACTGGGGTGACCTGTGAGAGAAAGACCTAGATACTAATGAATTCTTATGTGGAGTCAGTATGGTGGTTTAGGCGACTTTTGAATTCTGACAATTGTTGGCAAGAGTTTCTTTGATCATTGCCAGTTAGGGGCATGGTAGCACTTTTGGCGGGGAAGCAGAAAGCAAGCCATTAGAGCTAGACAAATACATGTCTGCTGTTTAGTCACTGAGGTGTAAAGTAAGTCAGTTTGGTCAACCAGGTCTCTTAGAAGTGATACAAGAACCATTGTTGATTGGGCTTGATTGTGTTGCCTAGTTCATGGGTTTTCTGGCTCTTGTCCTTTTTTCTTTCGTTCCTCAACTAAGGAGAGTCCTAGATAATGAAGTCAGGTTAATCGTGTTACTATTTAACAGTGTCTCAGTTTCACTTGAAGATTTGCCCAGGATTTAGAAGCTGTTGACACTGCCCCAGACACAGTACAGAGGATAGCAAAGTGCTAGTACCAAGAATACCACACGGGAGTTGGAAAGATGCAAATGTGAGGGAGTGGTGCCTGCCACTATCTTTATTCCACAGTCCTTCCCAAATAACATTCAGTAGAAGCTAAGTTCCCTTGGTGCACTTCTCTCCATGCCCCAAAACTCAAAAGGGAAGTGGATCATGGCTATGGAGAGTTCTTTCCATCTTGGCATCCAGTGAGGCATCACTTAGCTGGATCTTTATCTCAAGTGCTAATTGATGCTGTTAACTTTCTGCAGTGATGCCAGGAAATTGTAATTGAGGAAATGACACTCTGCTTATCTTGTGCTAGGAGGTTTTATTTAGAGAACCGTACGTTTCGTTTCATTAGCCGAAGGGCACTAAAGTAACATCACGCTATTTAGTATACTGGAAAGATGAGTTATTAGGTCTCCTGATACCATGTAGAAATTGTTATATACCTAAAAAGTAAGACTTTCTGAGCTCTTCAGCAGAAGGATCAGGCCTAAGATACTATACTAGTATATTTTCCATGAATTAAGTAGTTTTTTCCTACTCATAGAAGCTTCTATTAAGACATACTCTTTCACTGAGTCATTAAAAACAGCATGCTTTTTTTGTAACTTTTCCCTTTTAATAAAATTATAATGTTAACTTATTGTGAGTATGTGTACATAAATGTGTGGGCAAATCATTAAATAGGGGTATCCAATGTAAGCATTCCAGATGTACAGAATGGCTTCTACACCTACCTGTGTGACTTTTGACATGTTATTTAACTTCTCTGTGCCTAGTTTTCTGTTTGTAAAATGCTAATTGATAATGGTACCTACCTCACAGAGTATTATGAGGATTAAATGAGCCAATACACATAATACATTTAGAACTATGCTTGGCAGTGGGTCAGTAATATTAGTCATTATTATTATTACTTCATGTCATCAATTTTTAAATTTTTATTTGTATATTTTCTTAATTTATATCCAACCATCTATATCAACTAGACTTAACCGTTCTTAGTTCATAATACATAAAGAACTTATGTTGTACTTTTCTCCTTCCTTGGTATCGTTATTTTTTTTCCAGCTTGACAGAGATCAACATGAGAAGTCCTTAAGCAAACCAACTATAGCAAACCAAGTCCTTAAGCAAACCAACATAAGTCAATACAAGGCTATTGACCTTGGGTGATCAGGGTTCAATGCTAAGAAAATCACTTACATATCTTTAGTTGAAATACAGAATTAAAACCTGGCTTCTTCTGTCCATTTTTACTCCCATCTCCCTACTTACACATGTGTGCACATTCACACATACGCACTCCATCTGTATTCAGCTTGCTGAGGAAAATGAGTGAAAACACTAGTGCAACCATCTTCAAACACATACATGTATAAGGAAAACTGACATTTTATAAAGTTTTTATTGTAGAAATTCTCTAATGAAAAGTCATTTTATGATAAGTTTATCATCTATTTCTCCTTTATAACTAAGCTAATATACCAGATAATATATGTTTTAATTTGGTTTTTTTTTTGTTTGCTTCTGTCAAATGCATGTTTGTATTTTCAGGTTCTATTCAAAATGAAATTGAAGCAAATATACTTAGATTCTTTTGTTAATATGTTTATTAGTGCTAGATGGCCAAAATATAAAATCTGTGTTCTTTAGGCAGAGAGAGATTTTTCAAATGTCAACAAATTGACCAAATGTTTTCTTGTTTTACTGTAATCTGGTTTTTGATTTTTAAAGATTTTTAGTAGTCACTTGTCTTGCTTTCTTTTCTTCCTTTCGATCTAGTATTGAAGTCACAGTTCCACCTATACTTTGTGTATAAGTGAGTGAAACCCTAACTGCTTTGACTTCAGAATCTCATCTGAGATGAGAAACAAGGATTGTCCCTACCTCCTTTGTGGCTTAAATTATCTGTTCTTGAGGGGCGCCTGGGTGGCTCAGTCAGTTAAGTGACCAGCTTTGCCTCAGGTCATGATCTCATGGTTTGTGGGTTTAAGCCCTACATCGGGCTCTGCGCTGACAGCTTGGAGCCTGGAGCCTGCTTCAGATTCTGTGTCTCCCTCTCTCTCTGCCCCTCCCCCACTAGTGCTTTGTATCTCTCTCTCTCTCTCTCTCAAAAATAAACATTAAAAATTAAAATAAATAAATAATAAATAAATAAAAATAAATTATCTGTTCTTGGAACTGGAATCATCAAAATGATGCATGAAGCACATGTAGATGACTCTAAAATGTAGCACCATTTCCACCCACCAGCAAGTTGCTCTGTCACGTCAGTTGCTCTCAGAGCAGAGCCCAGAAGAAAGTAGATACAGGGCAAACAGGCTTTTAGCTGAAGGGAAACAAAGTGGGATGTTTGTGGAAGGACATGCCCAAAGCAGCTTGATGCCAGCTAAATGTTTGAAAAGTAACCCCACAGGGAGTGTTGGGAGGGAGCTGATGACAAAGCTCACCTTCATCACAATTGTGGCCTGGTGCTGTTGTCCACTCACGTAATGTCTGATTTTAAAAGACACAGGTCCTCTGTGCTATAGAGAAGGTTTCAATGTACAAAAACCCCTTAGATACTGGTTGGCCACTTCATGAAATGCCAAAACCGTAGTTGAGTGCTGAGTTGTAAATGTCCGTGGTGCCTATGAATGAATGTATATTTTCCTGCATGATCATCCATTGTGGCGTTTGTAAGTAGCAAAAAAAATGAGCCTGATTTGTTCTCCTTTGTAGAGCCAGGCCGAGGCCCACTACAAAGGAAGTAAACATGCCAAGAAGGTCAAAGCACTAGAGGCAACGAAAAATAAACCCAAAATGGTTTCTTCCAAGGACAGCGCAAAGGCTAATCCCAGCTGCTCCATCACTCCAATCACAGGCAACAGCTCTGACAAATCAGGTCAATGACACTTTTTGTTCTTTACATTCTTTGTGTTTCTCCTGGTCCCCTGCCCCAACCCTACACTCCTCCCCTCGGCAGTTGCATGTTACTCTCCATGATTTGTTTTTATGATATTAATATGTTTCCTTCACAGGAAGGGTTATGTGTTTGCACGGAATCTAGGCATTTGATATGTTACCATTCCATGTTGTTAAATATATACATTTAAGTATATATATGTGTGTGTGTAAATATATATATATATGTATATGTATATATGCATGAAAATAAGCAGAGGCTACTTCGTCACAATGTGTTTAGACAAAAATCAAGAAATGGATCTAATCTAAAATACTGAGTTTGTTACCTTTTTATTCACTTTATGTTTGGTTTTTGCTATAGCTATTTTCAGTGAAGGAATTCTTAAAGTTGTTTATTAATAGACATTTTTATATTCTTTTACCGCAGTAAAGGGGAGTGGAGGGGCAAAAAGGTGAAGTTTTCTGAGAGTGGCATTATTGAATGAATCTGGAAATGTGTTCAGTAATAAGAGATTTTGATTTTTGAAGATCTATGTAGAGTTCCCCTCACAGTTACATGAACTTGAGGATTTTAAGGGAGCTATTTAAAAGTTATGAATTGACTAACAGAACCTTACATAATTGGAAATGGGCTACTAGGAAATGCCTCCTAAGAAGAGTCTGCATTTCGGGGTGCCTGGGTGGCTCAATCAGTTAAGCGTCTGACTTCGGCTCAGGTCATGATTTTGTGGTTCCTGAGTTTGATCCCCACATCGGGCTCTGTGTTGACAGCTCAGAGCCTGGAGCCTGCTTTGGATTCTGTGTCTCCCTCTCTCTGTGCCCCTACCCCGCTTGTGCTCTGTCTCTCTCTCTTTCTCTCAAAAGTAAATAAACATTAAAAAAAGTAAAAAGAAAAAAAGTTAAAAAAAATAAGAGTCTGCATTTCATAGTCCAATGAATCAGCAGTTTTTCTGAGTAGATTCAAACTGAATGACTCAGAAAGAAGAGAAAAAAATCACTCTTCTAGCATGTATATCATGAAATTGGATGTTTAAAAGACTTTCACACACAACTGCCCTTCAGGGAGCAAGATGGATAAGTAATCTCATTTCACTAACTGAGGAACAGTGTCTATGAAAGGAGACTAACAGATTATATCCCTTTCCCTTATGTTTGACTCTGTCTTCAGGGACCTCTCTGTTGTTGGAAGCGCACGTGCACGTGCATGCACATACACAAACACATACACAAACACACTTCTCTTCTGAATCTCTTCTGCTCTTCAAATCCTTGTAAAATTTGAGGGGAAGACTTAACAATGCTTTCCTGTGGCTGCTCAGGGCCTTTGGAGAAGAGCAAATCCACTACTATAAGAGGAACTTTCAGATAGCCTGGTCAGGCAAAAAGACTATTTAGGAAGGGACAATTATTGATCAGGTCCCAGGAATGCTGCTTCTAAGAGCTCTACAGCCTAGGGTTGAGTTAACCCAAATTTGATAAGAAAACCTTTTTGTTCTTTGTGTGATGGAATCACTAAATCATGTTATCTGATGAACAGATAATACTAGATTATTACATCACACCTCTTCCCTTCTAAAGAATAAAGTCTTTTTATGTATGTTATGTAATTAATCTTTCACCCAGGTCTATCAGATACTAGGATAAAGCATTATCCACAGTTTACGAAATAGCAAACTAAGGCAAAGTCCATATTGCAGCAGTTATTACTGGAGGTTACCCAGTGTTTGGAAGAATAGGATCCATCATCTCCTGACTTCCTGCCTCGTTTCATTTTCTACAAGATATTGTTGCCTCTATGAAACATACCCTGCCAAAGGTTTTATTACCTGAATTATGCTCTTGAAGCAAAGCAGAACTTATACACAAAATGATAAAACAATGTGAGCCCATTCTTTCAGTTTATTTTGTGTTGCAAGCTAATAGCACAGTTGGTAGGTGTTGTGAATGTTCCAGTATTGCTGTTGTGTATGCTCAGTGCTCCCCTTAGTTATATTATTACTTGGGAATTGGGTTTGTCTAGGGATAGTAGCAAAAGTATTGAGTGGAAAGAAAATGTTAAAAATAGAGAAGTATCAACAAAAGTAGAGAAGACAATTAAAAAGAGAAGGAAAGACGTGGAAGAAGAGGAAAGGAAGCACAAAAAGAAAAAGTCAAAGACTAAGATACACAGCCAAGGAAAAAGCAATGTGGAAATAGAAAATCCAAATACAGGGGCCTGAGTCACAATACCTACTCAGGGGCCTGAGTACCTTATACCTACAAGGTACCCAAGGAACACATGTGAAAATTTAAACAATTCAAGGGACTTATTCCTACTGTCGAATACTAGTGACAGCTTAGTGAAAGAGACTTTCTAAGCACTTGTGTTTCCCTAGTGAGCATTAAGTACACACTAGGATCAAGTAGGAAAGAGAACTGAGGTCTAGAAGAACCGTAGGGGGTGAGAGTAGGGAGAGAGCCACAGAATCTCTTCCTCAGTAGCTATGTGGTGGTCTCTGACCCTGCATCCTCTGCTTCCTCCACCACTTCTCTATCCACTGCAAAGTACTTGTGGTCTAACAGCATTGGCCTCACTCACTGTGTCATTGTCCAGACTTGGACTAGAAGTAATGGTAACCAGTGACATTTTGGAGTTACCTCATTTTCCATGTTTCCATACTCAAAATATGTGTAAATTATTTGGTAATTCATTGGTCAGCTTATTCAGATTACTTCTTCCTTTCCCTATGTTTTCTATAAACATTAACACTAATGAACTTATTTTATTTGTTCTGTCATATCCACAAAAGCAATACCAAAGTTGTTGAAAGGTGGCACTACTTAAAAATAAAGTGGGTTGTGGGGCCTGGGTGGCTCAGTCGGTTAAGTGGCTGACTTCGGCTCAGGTCATGATCTCGCGGTCCGTGAGTTCGAGCCCCGCGTCAGGCTCTGTGCTGACAGCTCAGAGCCTGGAGCCTGTTTCAGATTCTGTGTCTCCCTCTCTCTGACCCTCCCCCGTTCATGCTCTGTCTCTCTCTGTCTCAAAAATAAATAAACGTTAAAAAAAAATTTTTTTTAATAAAAATAAAAAATAAAGTGGGTTGTATTTGCTGAATAGATATATGTTCTTCTGTCACCTTCAACTGAATATCAGTGTCTAAGCAAGAATTCCCACATGCATTTAGTAGAACTTTCAAGTTAGAAAATTAGAAACTTTGCCTAGCTGAGAAATCTGGTCTAAACAATGTAATGTGTAATCTATTGCTAACTACCTATTTCTGAATCCTTAAAAAGCTCCCACAGCTTTGTCAGAGTCCTAGATTTTTCAGAAACTGGTTTTGATTCCATTTAAAACTCTGTTTTAGAAGAACAGAAGACTTGAAATCCAGTCCTTCATAAATGGTCTACGTGGAATGTAGAGAGGAAGAGGAAGGGAAAGGGCAGAGGAATAGCGACTATGACACTTAACTGACCAAAATGTTTTATTTGAGACAATGTTTTATTTGAGACAAATGTTTTATTTGTCTCTAAGAAATCAACCAAAACTTAGAGTAACAGTCACAGTGCAAAGTCATGGTTGACTGCCAATTCTTATGAGACCGAAGTTCCCTAGCATTGGTCTTTCATTTCTGAATGAGGAGTTCCTATCAAGCAGACATGTGCAGTAGCTACAGAGAAAGTTCTTAGATATTTAAATCAAAAGTGAACGTGTTGGTTACTTGATGTCTCAGCCACCAGATTTCAAATATCCAGATGTTCACAGCATCCACGTGACCAGCTAATTCCATTTCCATTCTCATATTTTAGCATCAGTTACTTAGCAATAGAGGACAAATCATGTTTAATTGGCACAAATCTTGAGGGAGAGGATATAGATATCAAGGAAAGGAACTCCTGGGAGTGGAGCATCCTGGGATTCACCAAACATCAGTCAAGGAAAAGTATTATTTCAGAGTACCTAACAGGGAGCATTGGACCAACAGATAACCTCTGTTTGTTCCTTAAAAGCACAGATTATTTATTCTAAGAAGCAGCCTAACGATATTCCAAGAGTTAGAAAAGCTTTATTACTTGCTATTTTGGCACTTGGGACAACCTTTTTTTTTTGTTTATTTTATGATACATTTGGAGATATAATGTGGCTCATATTGTAGCTGGGTCTGTGCAATACAAGTAGATTTACTTTGATGGAGCTATCAGATATAAAAATTTCAGGGTATCATGGCAAGCTTTCTTTTTTTTCTCTCAGGTCAGTATACAAAATGAGCTTAAGTTATAAGAGTGTGTATTTCACTTACTGTAAGAAGCTCTGACCACATGATTGAAAAAATTAAATATGTTTCATTAAAGGCAGTTAAAAATAGTTGTCCCATTCACATGTTAGAAGTTGAGGTAGAGTTAAATGTAAAATCCAAAGAAATGGCTTCCTGGTCTCCCAGGATCTATCCCAACTTTTAACGATGCATCAATGGGAGTTCAAAACATGGTAGGAGGGAGGAGAAATGTGCTTTAGGAGAATTAGGGTCAAAACACAGCAAGCATTAAGCAGCTTCAGGAAGATGACTGGGACGTATTAGCCAGACACTCGACCCAAATATCTCCCTGGAGTTCAAGTGTCATAATGCCATATGACAGTACACTTCCCTGTGCTAATATGCCCTATACATCAAACTGAATGCTCTTTGTGACAGCATTTAACCCCTCATAACAGGTTCAAAGAAAACCAGAGCCTTCAAAAAACCCTATTTCTTGAAAATAATAAAATATTTTTATAATCAACCTAATGATAAAATATTGTGATAGTCAACCCTAATGGTCCATATGTCGAGTCTTTAGCACTAGATTTTTTTAATTAATTAGATATCAGGTGGAGAAAATCCGTTTCTAGTTCAAAGTATATAAAGCTATTTAGAGCTAAACAGCCTTTAATCAGTTGCTGTCTGAACAGATGAAAGCAGATGGAATGATTCAAAATGCTATAGATATATTTATAAATGCAATTAAGAGCAAAGATAATGAAACCAGCATGTTCTGGTTGAAATATAACAATAGGAACACCTTAAATTCATTCGGTTTACAAAATCCAGTAACATACATTTTTGTATGACCCTCTCAGTAGCCCTGTGACTGTTAGGGCAGAAATTGGTATCCATCTTTTATTCATTCATGCAACAAACTTCATGTCCATTTATTTATTCAAGAAATATTTACTATCTATACTAAATAATATTGCATATATGTATATCTGGCCAGATACTAGGGTGCAACAATGAACAGAAAGATATTTTCTTGCCCTCAAAGAGCTTCCAACTTACTGTGTTTTTTTCAATGTGTTAGATATTAGGGCTACAAAGGAAAATAATACATAGTTACCACCTTCAAGCTGCTCTCCAAAATATAGTAATGATGAGGACCATGGATCTAGGAAACATGAAATAGTTTGTGTGAGGTTGCACCACTCATATCCCAATAGAGTCAGAACAGGAAGTCAGGGCTTCCTGTTCAATGCATATGCCATTATTCCCATTACTTCTAAACTTCTCTTACTTAGGAATAAATACAAGTATCCCAATGGGCCAAGTCAGAAACCACTAAACCACTTTTTTAAGAAATAGTGAGTAGGACCATACTTTAATTTTTTTCCCGTTTTATTTAAATTCCAACTACTTAACATGCAGCGCAGTATTAGTTTCAGGTGTAGAATCTAGTGATTCATCACCCACACACAATGCCCAGGTCTCATCAAAAGTGCCCTCCTTAGGGCTGATGGGGGGTGGGAGGGAGGGGAAGGTGGGTGATGGGTATTGAGGAGGTCATCTTTTGGGATGAGCACTGGATGTTGTATGGAAACCAATTTGACAATTTCATATTTTAAAAAATGCCCTCCTTAGTACCCAACACCTGTTTAACTCATCCCCCTGACTACCTTTATATATTATTTTTAAATTACTTGCTGACTATTGATATTTTTCAGTAAAATATACGGCATTGAAAGAGTCATTAAGGCTTTGTTTTCTTAATAATCCTTAGTTCCTCTGCAGTATGTTGTCTGTAGCATTTAACTGTAATAGAACAAAGCTTTAGAGGCTACAGATCTTTTCCAGGGAAAGTTTGAATGAAAACACTCATTTCGGGTAACTGCCAAATGTTCTCAAAGCTCCAGTTTCACAATTATAGATTTTATGTGTCTAGAGCCAAATATACTCACTGAAATAGAGCTGGACACTGGGTAAGGCATCTCCAATATGGCAGAAACCTTGAACTGCACCCCAAAGGGTCCAGCTGGGTTGTCCTGAACACCATCCACATTTTCAGTGGCATTCTGAATCATTCCATCTAAAATATTCCCACTAGGAATAGGGAGATGGTTTTTTTTATCCTATACCCATGACCCTACCATGGGAACTGTGAGATGACAGTGTCAGAAAAGACAAAAGAAGGAAGGAAAGAGGACAGAATACCTCAGAACAGCTCATTTTAGTCTTCAGCATATTGTGCTTTTGCATTGGGGCAATTCCTCAAGTATGAACCCAAAGTAGTTATCAACTTACCTGCAAAGTCTGTAGTTTAGCTTTTTATGGTTACCCTATTGCTTTACAAAAGTGTATTTTCAGTTTCGTCAAAGAGTCTTTCTGCCGAGGATACAAACGGAGAGACCCTCGCCTCGTCATTTTTATGGGTTCCCCTGTGTGTTTCATAGTTTTTATGTGTTGTTACAAATGGGGCCAAGTTTTCCAAATGACAACTTCTCATTTCCTCTGACGGTCACAGGACTCCATCGATTAGCCAGCAAGGTCTTTGTAACTGCCTCCTCCCCCCTTTCTGTCTCTAGCAACAGGACCTTGTGCTGTTTAGTAGAAGAAAATGATAGTTTTCAGCTTTGACAGCATCTGTCATTTATAGACAAGTGCCATCATAAATTTGGCATACATCTATCTGAATCCAGGAGGCCGAGATTTAGTATCCCTCATAAAATAATAGATTAACTATATTTATGACAAACATCTTAAGTCTGAAATTCTGGGGTACAATCATGTAGAACATAAATTGAGTCCCATCTGTCTAAAGAGAACAGACCATTATACTAAGGCTCATATTTTCATGAAATGTACATATATCATTAAGACTTTCAAAGTCAATTTAAAAAATGAAACTGCCTCCATCTTTGCCCATGCACCTTGAATTTGACAACAGCATCCTGCCAGGCAAGGCTGCAGATTCTTAGAGAGTTAAGTGTTGTCATACTCTAGAAACTAACTTCTGAAACTTTTGAGCATTTTATATTGCTTCCAAATCATACTGAGCATTTATTGTTAGTTTCTCGACTTCTGAAAACTATTTCCTAACATTGCTCTAAGAAAGTGAAGCAAAAGTTGAGACTCACTTATGATTTACTGAAACTCTATTAACCTATAATTTACTTGGGACATGTTATAAACAATTCCAAGAAGCAAAACCTCAGATATCTCCTTGTTAAGGCTTATATCACTATCAAAAACTTTTCTCATCTTTAGACATATTTATTTTAACCGGTATTCATCTCTTTTGATTAAACTTATTTACAACCCTTCTGCATTGACAAGATACTGGAACATAAGAGGATTTTGTGTGTACATTGAATAATTTTATAAATGCACCACCATAAATGCCCCTAAGATTTTAATGAAGGTTATTGCATACATTTTATTACATTCCACTTATTTACTTCAGGAAAAATTCTCTTATAGTGAAATATTTTTTTGAGATTGGATGGATGACCAAATAGAATCACCCAATAAATATTTATAGATTCTTTGTTCAGGTCACTGGTACTAGGCGCTTTGGGGGATTCTAGGCCCAGTTCTGATGGTGCCACACTAATTTAGCTTTATAGAATAAAGCTTAAAGTGTTTTGCATAGAAACATTTATAAAGTATTTTCCACTTCCCTGACTTCTTTCTGCAAGAATCAGGTTTACTGTTGTGGAAACTGGCATGGCATCACACATTAATAGCTTGGTGTTCTCATTTTTATAGGCCAGCTCTATCAGAATAAAATATGCTGTGGTGGTAAAAATGGTCTGTAATCTGTGTTGTCCAATATGAGTGCCATGAGCCACATATAGCTATTCAGGACTTGAAATGTGGCTTGTGCTACTGAGAAGCTGAGTATTTAATTTTATTTAATTTTAAGTACTACACATGACTACTGAATTGGACAGCACATCTGTGGACCGTGGTACTCTCTGCTGTTTTAACTAGCCATGACTCCAGAAAAGGCATTCAATTCTCCGAGCCTGTTTTCTCATCTGTAAACTAGAAATAGTGCGCTCCCTGCATCACAGTGGTGTTTTGTGGATCAAATAAAGTGACTTTGAAAGAGCATTGCAAAATGTAAAGCATAATAAAAATGCCCATTGTTGATATTCTTAGTTTTGAGTTGTTTTTTTAACCTCTTGTGGAGTGGCCCCTTCCTGCTGCCATCAGTGAGAGGTGACAGGTGGCCCTTGTAGTGGTCAGCTATCATCATCTGCCATTATGCTGTACCTAATATAGTTGATTCTAGAGAGCCAGATCCAATCTTATTAGACTTACCTGCAAACATAATTTTAACAGCAGCACTACTAATAATTAATGTGTAACTGAATGATTATTGTGTATCTGATACTTACATGCTAAATGTTTTGTGTATACTATCTTATTTAATGATACGGTCCTCTGATGGATACTAGAAAGTGAGACATAGCAAGGGGAAATGATGGCTCAGAGTCATCCAGAGAGGAAATAGCTTCAAGCCCAGATTCCCACCCAGGCAGCCTCTCAAATTCACTACCATGATATGCCACCTTTGAATAAAGGTCCATGAACGATAACTGCATGTGCTTTCTGAAGGCTATTTGAGATTTTTTTCCACTAAGTGATACTTCTAGAAGTCTGACACTTCAGAAAGGGGTGTTATTTCTATCCCCACCCTGTTTTACAGCTGGTTTTATTTTTGAAAAATCAAGTTTTGAGTGGCTTTGAATAAGGACATATTAACCACAGTATGATTTTTGCGTGCCAGTTACATACCTTGCATGTGAGCTTGAACTCACACAGATTAGCTCCACTTCTCACTGACCAGCTAACCTTAACCAAATCATGTTCTCTGACCTGTTTCCCCACCTATAAGATGGGAGGGCTCATACCTACCTCCCAGAGTTTTGGGGATTAATGAACTAATAATGCCTGCTTCAGTGCCTATCATGTAACAGACACTCAATAAATGCTAGCCATAAAAAGCAACCATTGTTCAAAGAACTTTCCCAGCCCTGTCCTTTTGATTCTATGATCATTTCATGCCGTGCTGCCATGCAACAGTGACCTGAACTTACATTTCTCTTTATGTGCTTATTTTATTATCTCATGGCAATTATTAACACTTGTGTTTTCCTTCCAGATATCAAGGCTTGATGAGCCTGACTCTCCCAGTGGGATATGTAAATATATAGGGAAGGTCCTTCTTGGTCTTCCTCACATTTTTATAAGTGGAGGAAATGTCTTTCTACTCCTTCCCCACAGGTTAACGTAGCTCATCCATCATGGCCACTGTGGCTCCGGGTACTTTGTCCTGCACATGGCAGTCACAGAGTTAGCATATATTAAATTAATACCATTAAAAAAAATTTAATGGGGAAGCTGTAACACCTTCCCTAGACTCTGGACAGGGCAAGAAGACCCTGGTTAGCTTTTTTTTCTTCATCTTCAATAAGATGCATGCCCCACCTCCTAGGTCAACAAACTGCTCTATGCACAGCTACAGTGCTACAAGAAAGGACAACCCAACATACCTCCATTTGTTGAGAGAGAAACCTGGGTGCTCCTTGTGGAGAAGCAGCCCTGTCTGGAGACAGGATTGGCTGCTGAGGAGGAGAGGGGTGGTGTAATCAGAATAAGAAACACGCTCCTGCCTAACAAGTCCCTTCTGGCATTTATGTCAGTAAATGAGAAACTTGTCAGCTCATACATTTTGTTTCTGGCTTCTTGCAAAACATTTTCTTAGTGTGCAATTTTTTAATAATTTCTGTATGCTATCAACTAGTTAGCCTCTACAAAATATGTGCTTTGTTTTCTTTCAAATATGAAATGACATAAATACTGGAATTTCTTGTCATAATAGAGATTATTTTATTCTTTGCTTTCAAATATTTAAACTTCTGTCAGAATTTTATGATAATTTTTACTCATTTGATTAGCAAAATGGTCATATTTAAGTTAAAACAATTTGCCTTTCCTAGGACAATATCTTTGTTCTTACTTCTCCATTAATAAATAAAATATTTTTACTTAATGGGAAATTAGGGTGCCACATTTTGAGTTAAGGAAAAGTTATTTATTTTATTCTTTTCAACAAAAATTTTATCCAGTCTTTTGATTAATCCATAAGAATAATAATTAATAACTAGTAAAGTTTTTTAAGTATTTTGAAAATTCATTAGTAGATGTTCTGTTTATGTTACTTATGGCATTTTAAATTGAGAAAACTCTTTTTAATTTTTTTAACTGTATTTATTTTGAGAGAGACAGAAATAGTGCTAGCAGGTAAGGGACAGAGGGAGAGGGAGAGAAATCTGAGGCAGGCTCTATGTTGTCAGCTGCAGAGCCCAATCTCAGGGCTCAAACCCACGAACCTTGAGATCATGACCTGAGCCATAACCAAGAGTCGGATGTTCAACCAAGTCACCCAGCACCCCAAATTGAGAAAACTCTTTTGGAAAGCAGCATCATAGAATAAGTCAAAAAACCATGAAAACATTTATTCCATTCATTTTACCGTTAATTTCTCTTCCTACAATTTATGCCAAGGAAATAATTCTAAATACAAAGCAAGAAAAATAAAATGTTACATATGAAAATGCCTCCTGTAGCATTATTTGTATTAATGACAGGTGGAAGCAAAATGATCAGTAGAGGGAAGTTATTTCAGTAAAGTCCTTATACCCGATAAAATATGCAGCTTTACAGTAAGTAAAAGCAACATAAAAATGCATATAATACACTAACTCAAAAAGTTAAAAAATATATTAAATCAAAAGTTACAAAATGGCCTATCTATGTATGTGTTATTAAGCCCCCACTGCATGCTCTGTGTCGTACTAGGCACTGGGTATATGATGGTGGATTAGGCAGACTTGGGCCTTGCCATCATGACAGCATACTGTCTGGAAAGGTGAATACTGAACAAGTGATGACAAGCTTAATGAAAAGAGAGAGATGTTGATTTTGTCTGGGAAGGAAAAGAGCACCTCGGCAGGGGATTTAAGCTCTCTCTGCCTGGTGAGAAAGATGTCGGCCCTGCAAACAGGGGCCCAGATCTGGGGATGGAAGAGAAGAGGATTCTCATCAGAGGGACCGGTTCTCCATAGGACTTTGGCTGTGAAAGCCTATCTGGTTTAAATAATTGAACCAATGAAAGGACACTTGGGGACAGAGAAGGGAATTTAGGATGTTGGTTTAAAAAAAAAAAGTGATTGAAACGATAGCTAGAAACAGAAAGAAGGCAGAATGAAGTAATGGGCATAAACACAAAAGTTCTTAATCTCTTTTGGTACCATGGATACCTGTGGCTGACTAGTAGCCTAGTCTCAGAATGATGTTCATATTTGTTTTCGTTTTTTTTTTTTAAGTAATCTCTACGACCAACGTGGGGTTCGAACTTGTGACCCTGAGATCAGAGTCTCTTGCTCCACCCAACTGAGCCAGCCAGGTGCCCTTCAGAATAATGTTTTTAAGTCCATAAAATTAACTTGTACTTTTACAAAGGAAACCAACTACAATAAATACAGTTGTCAAATGTTTGTTATGATATAGTAACATAGCAATAATGTGTTAAATAAGATCTAGCAACAGGTGTAATATCTACCATAATTTTGAAGTAATGATGAGGCACAGTGTTTCAAGCTTTTTATGACAACTGTAATATCTGATGACAAGATCTTATTCCTATTGGTGGACATAGTCACAGGTACTGCTAAGACTGCTATAGTTTTTTGCCTTCATTTATAATTGAAGAAAACGCTAAATTTTTATCAGAGATAAATGAAAATAAAGGTACATTTTCTTGCCACTCAAGTTCATGGATTCTGTGAATTCATGGGCCCCTTGGATGTCTGTAGACTCCCTAGGTTAAAAACTCCTATTTAGGGGAGTCTGAGTGGCTTAGTTGGTTAGGTGTCCAACTTCGGCTCAGGTCATGATCTCATGGTTCATGGATTTGAGCCCCGTGTCGGGCTCTGTGCTGACAGCTCAGAGTCTGGAGCCTGCTTCAGGTTCTGTGTCTCCCTCTCTCTCTCTCTGCCCCTCCCCTCTTCACATTCTGTGTCCCTCTCTCTCTCAAAAATGAATACACATTTAAAAAATTATTTTAGGGGCGCCTGGGTGGCGCAGTCGGTTAAGCGTCCGACTTCAGCCAGGTCACGATCTCGCGGTCCGTGAGTTCGAGCCCCGCGTCAGGCTCTGGGCTGGCGGCTCAGAGCCTGGAGCCTGTTTCCGATTCTGTGTCTCCCTCTCTCTCTGCCCCTCCCCCATTCATGCTCTGTCTCTCTCTGTCCCAAAAATAAAATAAACGTTGAAAAAAAATTTAAAAAAAAAAATTATTTTAAAAAATCCTCCTATTTAGTGTGAGAGGCTTATGGTTTTTTTTCCCTCTATTTCTACATACTGTGTTATTTGCACAATAACTTCCAATGATTTGATGAGTTTATATATCTCAGGGCACAGGTCAGATGGGAAAGAAACTTTTAGCCATAAGTCCCCATGTCACAGTATTCCCAAGGGATCTAGATGATGAGAAACTCTAGACAAGCCCCTTTGGGCACTCAGGCCTCTGGAATTAACATCACTTTTTAGAGGAGACTTTCTGTGGTCAACAGACTTTCTCCTGCGACCCATAGACCTTAAATATAAAGCTACCTTTGACAATTTCATAATAAAGCAGATTGAATTTAGGCACAAATGCTAGACTCAAAATGTGAAAGTATGATTGGCTTTTAGCACTATATTTTTTAAGAGGATTGGTAGCTTTTTTACACCTGAGAAGTTCAGCTCCTGAATGTCTGCAGTCTCCTTAGGACAGGCAGTACCCAGGTAGGTCCGTGAACAGTGACAGCCCGTACCTATCTCCATGGAGCAGCCTAAGGCAATGAGCTTGTTTGAAGAAAGTAATTTTTTTTTTTGTATTTTCCCTATTAAATAAAGATACAATTTTTTAGATGAAGAAAGACTCAGTTTCCTCAGTCCCTCTCAAGCTGACCTTTCCATTGTCAGTGTGCACACCACTCTACCTAGAGTTTCAAAGCTAACACCTAATCTCTGCATCTAGAAGGAAAGACGTGGGAGGAGCAGAATTCAAATGTTTTTCCTTATACCTTGTGAATCGATGTTTCCTCTGTAAAGGGCCATTCATTTAGAAGAAAAAGAACCTGCTCCTCATTCCACCTAGAAAATTAGTTTTTAATCTTATTCCTGGCTTTTGAATCATTATTGGACCTACTCCCTGGGGACTTGATTTGAGTGACAGGAGTTACTTATTCTGTTTTCCATAATAAAGCTGCCTCAGAAATAACTGTTTCACATCTCTCAGTGACAAATCGGAAAAGGGGCAATTTTTCAACGTGGAAAATTTGAAATATGATTTCTCTATTGTACAAGTCAAATGCCTAGAAAACTACACAAAATAGGAGAAAGCTGTTCATTAGATTCAAACTCCAGCAAACCAGCCCTCTTTTGTGCTCCCTTAGGAGAGTGACATGTTCACTAATATCAGTGCCAGCTCATTGATACAGAGTGTATGTAGGCTGCCAGCTTTTAACAAGGAGATATTTGGAGGGGCCACTGTTTTATCTGAATGTTAGACTGGTAGCTTCTGCTCCCCAGCCAAGTGGCATGAAGGACAACAGGGCAATTGTCGTGCAGAGCTGGGCAATGACTATCATTTCACTGGGCCACAGACTCACTGAGTGGTATAGCCCAATGACCAGAATCAAACTGACATGGGCTTTCAAATGGGAAGACCAGGATATCCTAACTCAGGATTGTAGTCTGGCAGAAAATTACAGCACAGGACCTATTTTAGACTTACAAAATTGGCCACCTAACTTTCATGGATCCTAAGTTACTTAAAATAAATAAGCTTTTTGTTGTTGTTGTTGTTTTTAATGTAAGGACATACAGATAATGATTCTGTGAAGAGTCACTTTAATTCATAGACAATTTTCCCTGCTTCCAGGATTAGTCTAAAGGCCAAGATTTGAAAATCACATGTAAACATAATTAGGAATTAGCAAGCTTCACAGTGATCAACTGTGCTTGAAGAGGCAGTGTTTCAGGGATTTAGCTGGAGGCATGGTAATGTAGCATTAGATGTAAAGGGCTCCATCAGGATCAGCTTGACCCAATGTATAATATTTGAGTGCCCTGAGAATTTTAAAAACTAGCTTTAACTTCCATGTCTATTCTTGGTTTTTTGTGTCTCTGAGCTTGTCATATAAGTACTCTATTTTGTTTTCCACATCTGCAAAATGGCATAAGCCATATAAAGAACTCTTTCTGTTTCCAAAGGTGGTTAAGCAGCTCACCCTCAAGTGAGGGATTGAGATCAGACATTTTCCAACAAGAAGTCCTGTGACTAATAAAGCAAGTCAGCTAGCCTAGTAGGTGTTGTGACATAAACCAGCCTATACTGTTCTATGGTGGGCGATGCTTGGGGACACCTGGAATCAGATCAAATCTAAATGAGCAGTCTAGTTGGAAGGAGCTAAATAGGTGACTAGAGGACTCCAAAAGTACTGGGTCAATCTCCGGCCACCTGTCATAAACGTTATGTGCCTTGGGGATCTGGGTTGGCCATGAATGGTATCTTCAGTAAGACACAAAGTCTGCAAAATGACACCTTCAGTAATGGATATCTATTATCTAAAAGGGTGGGGAAAATTAGATAATGGCATAAGTCATAGTACTTGAAATTTCTGAACAAATATTATTGCATAAATATATCAATCATGTAATTGTTGATAACTCAAATGAATATACTGTGATGTTATTGGTTAATGACTGCTTACCACATTGCCAAAGTGGGTTGTTGAGCTACAACCATCTCATGAGTCTCCCAACATAAGAACCATAGTGTTGCTATGACTGAAACCTTGCCATGGTGACAGGGTATCAGTTTAGTTGCAAAGAGGATGGGCTATACTTTGATGATAATTTGTTTTCACATGTGCTTCATGCTTATTATTTATATGCAGGTTTATGGAGGATTCCTAATAAAGGAGATAATAAAATCTATAGATTTGTTCATTTTATCAAATCAAAAAATTTGACCTGGCACATGTACTTGTTGTTATGACTCTGTCCTAGTACATCTCAAGGATGTATTCTTAAGAGAATTGTTTCAACCTCAAATGACATTAAATATTGATTGCATATATATGTCTTCAGCAACAATGATACAAGTATTTTATATACTCAGTAGTGGAAATATCTGTTCTATGTTTATTTCACTGGTTATGATTTGGCCATTAACAGTGAATTTCTACTGTTTTTATTTGTGAAGCTAAAAGGCACTGCATGAATTTAACATTCCTTATTTCATCATATTATTGCCCACCAATGGCTTTCTGTACACTGGGTACACAGATGAATTAGGGCATTGTTGTAGGACTCAAGAATCTCTCTATCCTGGTAATAATTTTAATTGTGAAGAAATGACAGTTAATTCAAGGTCAACATATAATTATATGAAGAGGATTATGAGAACATACGGAAGGGGAAAAGAGAGGAGATGGGCTTGGGGACTAGAGGTAGTATGATCTAGAAAGAAATTTTATAGTAATCCACAGTGAATATTGAGGGCCTAAAATGAAACAGTGGCACACAGTAGATGCTGAGTCAATGTCTGCTGGATAAGGCTGATAGAAGAAATATTTAGAAGATAATATCAATAAACTTAGGCCATTTATTACACATAGAAGCTAAGAGAAGGAAGAATTCAAGAGTTATTGATGACAGGCCTGACATACAACTAGTAAGGTCATTGATTAAAATGGGGACTGCTTGGAAGGGCCCTTATGTGGAACATATCATTCATTCAGTACCAGGCATGTTGAATTTGAAATATGCAGGAAACATCTAAAAACAGATGTCCCACAGACTATTAGGGGCAAAACATCTTAAACCTGCGAGGAATGTAGAGATTTCACCTATGGATTTAGGAATCTATGTCAATGTGCTAGAAGAGGTTATTGGAATGAATTAGATCATATAACACCCAAAAGAGGACATGAGTGCAGTCTTGAGGCATGCCAACACTTAGGGGCAGGCAAAAGAACAGGAGCTGGTGAAGGGGACCTAGAGTAAGCTTAGAGAACCAGGCAAGGCCAGTGTTTGTGGGCATCAAGAGGGAAAAACATTTCAGGAAGGGACTTGTACCCAATACACGGGAAGACTGGAGAGACACCATGGGTTTTGCAAGAAGGTAAGGATAAACAGGAAGAAAGGAAGTGGAAGAACCACATCCCATGACCACTTAAGTCCTGCACCAGAGGGAAGATAGTGGAACACTCCAGCAATGAACCAAGTCAGGGAATGACTGTTGGAACATGGAGTTTTCAGCATTTTGTAAACAGAAAGAAAGAACCCAGTACAAAGAAAGTAGCCAAAACTATAGGAAAGAGAGAAGAAATGTAAAAGATAGAGAGACAGATAGAAGTATATACCTCTTCCTCAGAGATGTAAAGAAAATAGGTGCAGACAGAAGAAAATGTAACATCAGGGACAAACTCATTCAGCTTCCTCATTTCTCTACAAAATGGGAGACCAGACATTTGCTAATAAGAGGTTGGTGATATCAGTAGGGAACTTAAGAAGGATACATTTTCCATGGGGAAGCTGACTGACTGTGTTTCTTCCCTTTAATAGAATCACTTTTTTCCCATTTGTCTGATTTATTGACCTGTTCTTCAGGTACATAACTTTTCACTATAGATGTTTCTAATTTAAGCAAATCTAATCCGTAAGATCATAGAATTTTAAAATAAGGGTATGGGATTATTGCATTGCCAAAAGAACTCTGTTTCAAAAAAAAAATCTTTTAAATAGTGCATTCAAATAGTTCAAGGTCTTTTTGCACATACATTCCAGGAAAACATCTAATAAAACAAAAGGAGGTAGAGTGACTGCTGTATCTGATTGTTATCTGCAGGGTTGGTCTTTCCTTTGTGCTCTTTTAGTGCAGTCCTGCTATACTACAAATGAATATCCCTTTCTTTGTGCATCCACCAATAGAGTGATGTGCTAGCATCTGTCCATCTTTTATTACATTCTGTTTAGCAAAGAACTCCAAGGTACCAAACTGGCTTGTTCATCTTGTAGTTTGTGTGCTGCTGCCTTTTCTACCCCCTCTCCTCCAGAATCCATTAACTATCTTCATGCACTCCACTTTGAGCTTTAAAATATCTGTCATCAATTGGTGGCTTCTGTCACTTTTACTGTGTCAAACGTGTAGATAAGGAGAGGACAAATGAAGCAAGGAGTTAGGAAGAATTCTACAGTTACACCAATCAACAAACGTACAGATTTGCAATATTATTTGATTTGGGGTTTTGGGGTTTTTTTGGTCTGATACAGAGCCCTGTTGGCTTTTTAGCCTCATCTCTCTCAAGACTGCATAGTAGTAAGAAAGTACGTACTGTGGCTGACAACCATCAATTTCTCATTATTCAGAAAATGGGAAGATAAAACAAAGGAGAACGATTTCAGAATTCCTTATCAAAGTGAGCTAACTTGGTTTAATGAGTGTTAAGCAGTAATGTGGGCATTGCTTTGTTTTTTGCAATAATAATGAGATGCTGGACAAAGTGCTTGTGAATATAGGAAAGCATATGATCCACAGTCCTTTCACTGCATGCCTCTGTTGCTAGTTCCTCCTAGTGAAATATTAAGTATAAAAAGGAAAATGTAATTGTACAAAGAAGTGACAAGCAGTATACTTTGGTGACCTCAGAAAGTACAAAGAATAATTCTCTTAAAGTTGTGTCCTTGGTTTCCTGAGCACTTTTCTCAAGTTAGGGGGGGAAAAATGAGCACAAGATTTGACCAAGCACTTCACCAAAGAAGGTATGTAATCAACCAATAAAAATAGGCAAAGGTGTTCAATTCCATTAGTCAGTAGGGAAATATGAATGAAAACCTATTCAATAAGACACCACTACACCTCCACCTGAATGGCTACAACCAAAAGGACTAATAATACACAATACTGATACCATGTGTTAGGGATGATGCAGAACAACTGGAATTCTCATGCATTGCTGGTAGGAATATAAATCAGTACAACCATTTGGGAAAACCATTTCAGAATCTATGAAAGCTAGATATATATTGATAGAGATAGGTACCTGATAGATGATAGATAGATAGATAGATAGATAGGCAGATAAATTAGATCTATCCATCTAATGGCCCAGCAATTCTATTCCCATATATATATATATATATATATATGACATAAATGAGTATTTATGTCTACCAAAAACATATATAAGAATAACCAAAAACTAAAAATATTCCAAATGTTTATCAATACTAAAATAAATAAATGGTGGCACAGTCATACAATGGAATACTCTCCAGCAATAACAATTCGAAAAAAACAAACTTCTATGTACAACATGGATGAATCTGATACACATAATGTTGAGTGAAAGAAGCCAAACACAAAAGAATACATATTGTGTGATTACACTCTTACGAAGTTCAAAAATAGGCAAAACTGATCTAAGTCGATAGAAATGAGAATGGTGGTTACCTTTGGAGGGAGTGCAAACACCAACTGATTGGGAGTTCAAGGGAGATTTCTAGGATGGTGGAAATATCTGTATATCTTAGATATCAGTATCTTGTATCTTATATTTCCCATACATCTTCTGTTTCAACAAATGTATACATATGAAGAAATTCATTAAATTTTATGTACCTTATAGTATATAAGTTACATAAGTATATAAGCAAAAAAGGAAATTAAATGGTACAGATAGGAACATTATCTACCATGTTAGTATATGTGAAAAATAAATGAGATAATGAATATAAGTTCTTAACACAGTGCTTGGGCTACAGTGAGTATTGAAATAGTGTCAGCTATTGATTTGGGATTACTATTGTTACCACTACTCTCACTGTCAGATATAACTGCCCGGAGCAATCATTAGGCTAATTTTTTGCTTTACATAAAAGTAAACTTCCCTAAATAGTATTGAGCCTCTGAATTCAGCTTCTAAGAACCATGCTCCAAACAACATTACTAGTAGTGTGTAAGAGAAAGCTTGTTATTATGGTAAAGTTTACTTCTTACTAAGGGTATGGTAAAGTTTACTTTTTACTAAGGGTAAAATTTTTTAACTCTCAAAAATGTATTTAGTTCAAGAGTTTGTTCCCTTTCAGAATTAAGAATTTTTTTAAATTACTTTGAAACACAAATCATTATTAATCTAATGAAAAGATATCCAACCCCCTTATATAAAAAAAAAAATGAAAATCAAGTTAACAATGAGGTACTGTATTTTATCTGTCAGATTGGCAAAGGCAGTGGATAATTAGGCTGGTTAAAGGTACAGGGAAGCTGGCACCCTCTTACAGACAGAGAGCTCTAAGAGCATTAGTTTGTGCAACCATTCTGGGGTGCAGTTTGGCAACGTGCATTACAAGTTAAAACATGCTCTTTGTGCCAGTAAGTCCTCTTCAGGGTTTAGGTCCTAAGGAAATTATTGGGCAAGTGTGCAAAGATGTCTATACGCAGTACTATTTATAAAACTGATTTACTGAATATATGAATTCAGTGGAGTGCAAATATGATTGCCAGTATACTCTATTGAATATCCCTTTCTCATTCCTCAGAAATATTATCAGATATCAGAAAGTCTCGTCTTATTGAAACTTTAGGCTTTTTATCCAGCTGAACACTTCCTTCTTCCTGGCTCAGGTTGGACCATGGGAAAGGCCATAGCGTGTTCTTCTCTTCTTCCCCAACCTACAATTTCTAGTTCTTGCCCGTTCCAATTGTTAGGGATAGGAGAAGGCATTAGAGAAGATAAATGAAGATAAAAGAAGGGCCAATGTTTTTGTGCTTAACAACAATCATTGATGCCCTCTGCATGGCAGGTGTCCAGATGCCCTGTCTCTCTCTCTCGAGGACCATGTGTAAGGTCTTCGTGTGGGTCTTTCAGTCCTTCCTCAGCTCCTAACACCAGAGCTCCACTCCTCAGCCTCTTACTGCCAGCATCCTAGTGATCAGCTTTCTTGTGTCAGGTACCAATAACAGAGCTCGAGCCTGACCACCTTTCAAGATGCCCTATCGACCCTAAGAAAACTCATCCAACCTTGACATGCCAAAGTGAGATTACAGGTCCTTCAGCTCCAGCTCGTCTGCCCCAACCTTCCTATCCCCTACTTCACCTGGGATGAGGGGTGGATCACTAAGGTCAGAAGTTGCCAGACTAGAAAATGAGATGCCAGTGTCTCTTCTTACATGCACTTCTGGCTTTACCACTTTGACTAGATTCAGAAACATCTAACCAGGACAGAAGCTCATGATGCCAGTGAGTCCTCCAATACTTATATAGTCTAGGGAAGTGCATGATAGGATGTTGGTAGCAGGATAAGTCTTACTGCTTCTTATAAATGCTACAAGTATGTGTCTGGGGGTCTCTTGGGGACTTTCTCTAAGATGCTGAGATATTTGATGCGAACTGCTTTCAGTTAGGGTCATGTCCTTCATTCTGAGGCAACCAAACTCCCATTCAGTATCTTTTTAACATTGTAAGAGTGCAAACCAGAAGTAACCCAAATAAAAAAAGATTATTTAGATAAATTATAGTACATCCATATAGGTAAATATCATTTGTTATAAATCATGATCCAATTCTACATTTACTGACATGGAAAGATATTCTTGATTTATTGCCATTTGAAAAATGTGAGTTACAGCATGTTTCCATCTATTCACATGTAGTATTGTGTAAATTGTGAAGTAACAGGTATCATTTTAATAATCTAGGTCAAGTGTTGGCAGACTACTACCTGAGAGCTAAATCTAGTGTGCTTGCCTACTTTCGTAAATAAAGTTTTGTTAGATCACAGCCATACTGGTGGCTGCTTTCCTGCTATCGTAGCAAAGCTTAGTAGCTGCAATAATATGGCCCACGAAGCTTAATATGTTTACAGAAAACTTTGCTGACTTATTATAGGTGATGGAATCATGGGTGATTTTTTTTCTTTTTTTTTTTGTCTGACTTTATTTTCTACATTGAGCATACATTTATTGTGTAAATCATGTATCTATTATTAAACCATTGAAACCTGGTTAGAAAAAACTTATATTAATAATATTAAGCTGAAGATTAAACCTTGTAAGCAGACTCCTAAAAATTGGATTATAGCTTCCAAAGTTACACTGCAAAATATATATATATTGATCTATAATGTAGTTAGAATACTATTTTGATTGTTTTTAAATTAAGACCTATATATGGACATGAGTCTTCTTGTTACCAACAGGATTAGTTTCTGAAAACTGCTTTTAGACGTTCACACGTACTGAGGCACCTGAGTGACTCAGTCAGTTAAGCATCCAACTCTTGATTTAGGCTTAGGTCATGATATTGCAATTGGTAAGTTACAGCCCCGCAGCAGGCTCTGTGCTGTTAGCTCTGTGCTGTTAGCTCAGGATTCTGTCTCCCTCTCTCTCTGTCCCTCCCCTGCTTGCTCTCTCTCTCTCTCTCCAAATAAATAAAAATAAACTTAAAAATAAAGAATTCCCATGTTCTTTTCATCATCTGTGTTGGCTTATTAGTCCCCTGAGCCTGTGTTTCAGGAATATAGTGCTAAGTTTGAGGAATAGGTGGGTTAACCTGAGTAAAGTTTTGTTGTAAAAAATAACTATGATAAATAAATAGTGAAGACTGATTTCCTTCACATGGTTTATCAAGTAGATATGAAAACAGTTCCAAAACGAGAGGTTTTCAAAATGCTTAGAACTTTGGAAAATAAGGGAATCAATGTGGATCGCCACTTTGAAGAATTAAATTCACTTGGATGCATAAATTACAGACATTTGTTACAAAGGGTAATTCTGATGTAGCTAAGCAAATTTTGCTTCCCAGTCCTGTAGGATGAAACCTTAAAAAGGTGTTTAAGTAATCAGAAAATAATGAAGACAGTCAGAAGAACCTGCTAATTAACATTAGGTGAGGGAATACTTGAAAATAGAATTCATATTAACCAGAAGTTCCAGATGACATGCATCTTTATTAAAAGAAACAGAAGTAAACAATACATTAATTAAACTTCCAAATACACAAAATAAGGAGGCTTTAAAAATGCCAATAAGGAAAGAATAATATATAGAATAAATAAAGAATTAATAATATAATGGATTTTGATAAAAATATAAAACAAAATGAGAAATAATAAAATTAGGCTTCAAAGCTTATAAATTTACACATCCAGAAAGAATGCCAAAATTTAAATCTATATTGCTTAGTGGTTTTAGGATCTATTTCATTAACTAGCTAGTCTCAATCCAATGGCAGAATTTCCTCAATATGATGGAACCATTTACACATTGTCAAAGCAAAATTGATACCTACTATTCACAAAGATTAAGACTCTGGCCTACCTAGAGGATAAAAACTAAAACATAATTTATGTAAATGTTAAATATACCATATGTCTTAATATTTTTAAAGGAAAATGGCCTCCCTTGGCATCCATTTTACTAGTTTTAAGATATTCTCTACCTTCTGATTCAATTCACCTTTATAATATCTCTCATTACACCTGTTGCCATCATCTATGCTGAACTAGTAGGTATTCAAGCAAACCCCAAGTTTTCCAACACCTAAGCATTTCCTTATGTTTCCACCTGTAAGCATTCACTTCCTACTCTTTCTCACCTTATTCTATTCTTATCTAAATCTCACCTGCAAAATCTGGCCGAAATATCACTTCCTTTATGAAGAATGTCTCTTTCTTCCTAACCAGAAGAAATCACTTCCTGCTCCAAGCTCTCATAAATTAGAGATCTCTGAATGACTATCTCATTTCCCCTGCTAACCTTTAATTTTCTTAAAGTCTATACCTACTTTATTTACTATTCTCTTCAGTGTCTAGCACATTGTCAGTAATTAGCATTTTGCTAATATTCATTTGTTAATGAATAAATGACCTCTTCTGAAAAGGAGATACAGAAAGGAAATCTGTTTAATTTTTCTTAAAGAAATAGGAATAAAGAGGAAAAAAATAATTTTGTCCATATTCTCAATGTAACCTGAATAATTTGTTGAAGAGGATAGATATTTTCATTTAAGGCAAATATGCCTTAAAACTAAACAAAGCAAGACTTTATCACATCTCCAGTGACCATTATATGCCTTTTATAATGTTAATGCCATATGAAGTCCACCCTCTGTGAAGGAAGATTAATACACTACCCAGTGAATAGTTAGAGAAAACATCATGCTCATTTATGCCACCTACCAATCTGTGGGACATTATTCAATTTTGATGAGCCTTAGTTTTCTCGTCTTTAAGATAGGAATGACTGGGATGCCTGGGTGACTCACTTGGTTAAGTGTCCGTGTCTTGTTTTAGGCTCAGGTTATGATCTCACAGTTTGTGGGATCAAGCTCCTGCTTGAGATTTCTCTCTCTTCCTCTCTCTCTCTCAAAATAAATAAATAAACTTTAAAAAATAAAAAAAAACAAGATAGGACTAATTATTTTCAGCCCTACCTATTTCACAAGTTTGTTATGAGAGATAATAAGATAATGTAAGTGATAGCACTTTGTAAGTTGTACCGTTCTATAAAACTGTTAGAACATATGAGGGAGACCAATATAAGGGACAATAAAATAAATATGAATAAGAGAGAGAATGAGTAAATGACTAAAACAGGTCAGATTCCTTAGGTCAAATTTATATGAAAAGATTTTACCATGCAATAATTTAAGTTTCCATCACAAGAAACAGAGTAATTCCATAGGAGCAAATGTTAAGATTACTGAATTATTTCACTGCTTTGTGAATTCTATAAAATTGGAAAATCAATCTAAGGGATCCTTATAGGTGAGGGAATTCTAAGCCAGAAATAATCTTCAATCTAATTAACTTAGTATTACCATTTAGGAAGATTGATTTTAGTCCCTTCTCTCATACTGTGGAGGTCTGTTTAGTAAAAGTCTAATATCTTTTCCATCATACTTTATGGCATCCTGAAGTCTTAATAAACTTGCTGGAAAGGAATATATAGATTGTGAAACCCAAGGATAAAAAGAGATCTGAGCATTCACTTATTCCAAACACCATCCAGATCTGGAATTCAGCTATAGAATCTGCTAGTCTTGACCCAGATGGATCCAATGCAGGAAAAGGATGGGAATGAACTGTTGATACCTAAATCAAACACATAGAAATATGATCTGCTGGTATTTTTGGTGTATATGTAAGTGCTGGCTTTGCCCCATGTGCAGAACAGACACACACTATCAGGTTGCTGTTCCCCTACTCACTCCTTCCCTCTTGGTGATCCAGGCCCATGGTACACAGTTCCAAGTTAGCTAAGGCAATTAACAAATAAGTGTTAGTTTTCATTTCCTTCTTCTCTTAATACGAGTTTATCAGCGTATCTATAAACATTTTCTAAAAGCACCGGCTCTACTCAGCTTACATGTGTGATGGATTGGGCTGTTGCCTATGAAGTTCCAGTTTCTTTCCCAAAGGGGCCACTGAATAGAACCTGTGTTGAATAGCAAATGAACCCCGACGAGTTAGATTCTGTTAAAGTCACTCTGATCCTTCTTATAGCTTGCACCATGGGCCTTGAGAATTGTAAGCATTTAGTAGCTACATGATCAAAATGTCAAGATGTCTGTAAATGATTTGGCTAATCCTCATTATTGTGCTTCTGGTTAATCTCATTCCTTAGAATTTATGACTTAGGGATGGCTGGCTGACTCAGGAGCATGCAACTCTTGATCTCAGGGTCATGAGTTTGAGCCTCACGTTGGGGGTAGAATTTACTGAAAAGAAAAATCTTATAATTTAGACTGGCAGTATTAAGTACAATGAATGAAATCTTTGCATCTTGTATTTTAGATAAATCACTTTGCCATTCGAAGAGCAGCAAAAACTTAACTAATCATAACCAAAATTAACCATATGTCTTCCCTCACCTATACCCCAACACCCCAATGTTAAAATTTTAACTTGGTATAAAAATTGAGTTTTAGCTTTATATTTATGTCCTAATTAAAGCATGAATAGTCAAATGAAACTACCATTGACTAATGACTTATTTCATGTTACCATCATATCATGTAACCGTATTGGAAGGTAGTTGGTTTTCCTATATATTAAAGACCTCTCTGGAGCATAATTTACAACCGAAGGCTATCAGAAAGTTACCTGCTGCCAGTGGGAGAAAAAAGTCATGTTTCATAAGTCATCATATTCTTGGGGTGAGCTTATATTGGAAATTGATGGCATGGAGCTATTTTTCAATCTGGAGATTAAAACTACACCTAACAATCAAATTTCTAGTTTTAATTCCTTTTACATTAATTTGTCTGTGTTTATACCATGTACAAAGCTTTAATACGATCTTTCTGTGTCTCTCTTAGAAGATAAAGGGAAGTTAAAAGTCAACAGTTCCAGTCAGCCATCAAGCTCTGAAGGTGGCTCATTTCTCCTCAAATCAGGCACAACACCCCTGCCACCTGGAGCAGCCACTTCTCCCTCAAAGAGCACGAATGGAGCTCCCGGTACCTGTACCGTTCCTGAATCAGAAGAAGAAAAAGCCAAAAAATTACTGTATTGTTCACTATGCAAAGTGGCTGTGAACTCCCTGTCACAGCTAGAGGCACACAACACAGGTTAGCAGCTATCGTTTGAATTTAAATAATGTTTGTAACAAAACCAACCTTTCCCTTCAGAATACCGTATCTTTTGTTGTTCAAACGTTGGGTTTGTTCAACGTCTTCTCCGCTTTTTTGATTCAAAAGACTGATTTTAAGAAAAGTATGATATGATAACTTTGGAAACAGCAGGCAAAAGCTTAAAGCAAGTTGAAGATAAAACTTATTCTGTTCTTTATTTTCTCAAAAGCATCTAATATTTCCCAAAACTCATTATGATGAAGTGACAGAGATGAAGATAAATATCTATGCACAATGTTCACTGCAACACACTTAGGAAAAAAAGGGGGAAACAATTTAAAAGTCCCTCAGTAGGGAAATGTCGAATAAACTATAGGAACCCAATATGAGAGTATATATTACTCAGTCATTAAAATGTAATTACTTTATGGGGCACCTGGATGGCTCAGTCAGTTGAGCGTCCGACTTCGGCTCACGTCATGATCTTGTGGCTTGTAAGTTTGAGCCCTGTGTCGGGCTCTATCTTGGAGCCTGGAGCCTGCTTCAGATTCTGTGTCTCCCTCTCTCTTTGACCCTCCCATGCTCACGCTCTGTCTCTCTCTGTCTCTCAATAATAAATAAACGTTAAAAAAATTTTTTTTAATGTAATTATTTTAAAAAGTATATGATTTGCTATGTGAAATTTTCAGGATATTTAACTAGTATGATCCCAATTTTGAAAAAAATATATACCTTTAATATACAAGCAAAACAAAACCTGAAGAAAAAACTAAACTGAAGGGCACCTGGGTGGCTCAGTCGGTTAAGTGTCCGACTTCAGCTCAGGTCATGATCTCACGGTTAGTGGGTTCAAGACCCGCGTCAGGCTCTGTGCTGACAGCTCAGAGCCTGGAGCCTGCTCAGATTCTGTCTCCCTCTCTCTGTCCCTCCCTCCTGCTTGCGCTCTGTCTCTCAAAAATAAGTAAGATGTTAAAAAAAATTTTTTTTAACTAAAATGATAACAGTGGTAATCTCTGAGTGGTGAAAACATAGAATCCTTATTTTCTTTATGCTTCTGTATATTTTCCATATTTTCCTTCTAATGGACTCATGTTTTCCCATTTTTTACAACGAAAACGTGTCCAATAAGCAGCATTATTGTTTATAATAAATAAAAAGTATTTGTAATCAGCATTAAAATGATTATTTTTTTTAAAAAAGCAATGAGAAATTCATCCTGAAGATAAACTTCTCAAGGGTAAGAAAACAAAGAGCTGTTCATAGATGTATTCTGTTCTTCAATAGCTATTTACCATATGTCTCTTTCTGTTTTAGGATCTAAACACAAGACCATGGTGGAAGCTCGTAATGGGGCTGGTCCAATTAAGTCCTATCCTAGACCTGGATCAAGATTAAAGATGCAGAATGGCAGTAAGGGGTCAGGACTACAAAATAAGACATTTCATTGTGAAATCTGTGATGTTCATGTTAATTCAGAAATTCAACTCAAACAGGTAATGTATCCTGAATTAATTAGTATCCGCTGTTGTTTGGGTCACCACTTGATTTTGTATCTAATCTATGTAATGGTTCTCACTATGCTCACAGATAAATTTACTAACCTTTATATGAGGCACACAAGATACAACATGCAGATGCTAACGAAAGAAAAAGCACCAAATACTTACGTACCCACAAAAGTGGGTACTTTTACTGTAAGTCAGATCCAGGATAGGTGTTAGGGACAGATAAGCACAGCAGTCATCTGGAGCTTGTAGTCAAGCAGGAACTTCTGGAAGGCAAGATGTTCAGCCTGTCTTTCAAAGACCCAAAATCTGTTTATGGAGACAGATTCATTAGTCATGGCAGTAACAACAGGCAAAGCAGGGTAAGTACTACAGAGAAAGGAAAGGAATAGAGGCATTACAATTGGGGGGGGGGGGGGGTGCAGGGAGGGCACCTGGGTGGCTCAGTTGGTTAAAAGTCCAACTTTGGCTCAGGTCATGATCTCATGATTCTTGAATTTGAGCCCCACATCGGACTGTCTACTGCCAGCACAGAGCCCACAGATCCTGTGTCTCCCTCTCTCTTTGAAACTCCCCTGCTTGTGCTCTCAATCTCTCTCTATCAAAAATAAACATTAAAAAAAAATTGAGTGGGGAGCAAGTCTTAATTTCAAGAGCACAGTGATCTTATTCAAACCACCTTGGAACTGTGGACTTAGAACCGGGAATGGAGTGACCAGCTATCTCTATCTAGGAGTTATATTTTACGTGGAATAAAGCTCACATTTAGATTCAGCTAATTCATCAAACTTTTTTCAGCACATTTCTAGCCGAAGGCATAAGGATCGAGTTGCAGGGAAGCCACTGAAGCCGAAATACAGCCCTTACAACAAACTCCAGCGGAGCCCGAGCATTTTAGCAGTAAGTTCACCTCACCTGCTCACCTGTTTTGTGGGTTTGCCTTGCTGGCTTGGGCAGGGACTGTGGTTTAGGAGGGTCTAGCGACTAATTGGTCCTGAAAGGTTTTGAATTTAAATAGCCCTCACAGACAGAAGTTTTAGGGTGAACTGCTTAGTCCCTGCTGTAGGGCACCTTGAAGGAAGCTTCTTTACAGAAGAGAAACTGAACCTCTTTAGAAGCTAATCCCTTACTCATTACCAGGAACCTTTTCCAAAAGGCTGCCTTCTTTAGCTTATAAAGAAAAATAAAGGCTCAGGAACAAAAACAAGTAATGCCTGAGGAATCCTGGAATGTGCTGTACCTGGGAAGAGGGCTTGCTTTCCTAAAACAAAACTCCATTTAATGCCTTCTCCCTTTCTAGAGGGCTCTCCCTCTTCTCCCTCCTCCATCCCCCCTCTCCACCCCCACGTGCCCCTGCCTCCAGAAATTAAAGTGAGTGTTTATATTACTCTCTTTCCTTGTCTAGCAGGCATGCTGGTATTCAGCCTGTCCTACCTGCTCTCAATATGTGTTGTTTTCACTTTCTTTGCAAAAATACCCAGGGGCGCCAGCAATAGATGTCATATAAATACCCAGATGGATGGATTTCATAATCTCCCTGGGACTTAGCCCAGTGTGGCATTCCATTTGAGGTTGAAACCGGATTGGCCAGCTGGAGGCGATGCTCCCAGCTTCTGCAAAGTCTCCATCTGATGCTGCAAGCAGGTGTTACCTGCATTAAACAAATCCAGTGTGCAAAAGAGAGAAATTAAGGATTTCTCCTGATTGCAAAAGAGAGAAATTAAGGATTGATTTCTGACTTTATAGGAAAGTTCCACCTTGGGGTTCCTTTAAATAGAGAAAGTTTCTGGTGCACTTACAATCATTTCCAACGACAGAAATTTGAGTGGGTTGCAGTTTTTCAGAGATCACCCTTTAAGTGGCCAGAGAGAGGGGTGTAAACTGACTGTTTTCATGACTTTTAACGAGTCCCTCATGTCTTGAACCCCAGTTAGCGCACCCTGTGCGGCTCTTCAAAGAGAAGTGAAAGGTCACGCATATTCTCAAAAACAAAACAAAACAACCCTCTCAAGGCTGCACTGTGGTTTAGGACAAGTCAGAATTTTAAACTGAGCTCCATTATTTAAGCAGGAAACCTTCTGGGTATGTTTGCTTGTTCTTTGTGAGAAGCAGCATAAAATAGCTTTAGTATCTACTCAGAGAGGCCCTCCGGTGTCCTCCGTGTCCTCGGGACCCAGGGGCAAAGGCCCCCCAAAAAAGAGCTGAAATGGAAACAGATCAAAGTAAAGGTACGCCCAGAGCCTTTGCAACCAGCTTTGTGAACCTAATTTCTTGACTTCCGAGAGTAAAGATTTTTATAATGTGACTTCTCAACGTCCGTGTCGCTCACCCAACACACTATCCCCACCCCGTCCCTGGTTTTCTCCTTCCGCTAGGCAAAACTTGCATTCCAGAAAGACATGATGAAGCCTTTGGCCCCGGCCTTCCTGTCGTCGCCCCTGGCGGCAGCGGCGGCGGTGTCGTCGGCGCTGTCGCTGCCGCCCCGGCCGTCGGCGTCGCTGTTCCAGGCGCCGGCCATACCTCCCGCCCTGCTGCGGCCGGGCCACGGGCCCATCCGCGCCACGCCCGCCTCCATCCTGTTCGCGCCCTACTGACCGCCGCCCGCCCGCCCCGCGGCGCGCCACCCCGGCCCCGACTCCAAAGACTAAGAAATCACTAGGCTCCAGAGTGCTTTTAGGGACCGCTCCCGAAATTAGGGATCTGAGCAGCACAGGCTTTGTCCCCCCGTTCTCCACCCACCCCCCCACCCCTTGCCGACCTCGATTTGTGTATCTGAGATATTTGGTTTCTTGCAAATGTATTGGTCAGAAAAAAAAAATATATCTATATCTATATACCATCCTCTGACTATTTTCCCATGGGTGTGATCTGGCTTAGAAACGATAAGGAATCTTTTCCTGACAGACTTGAAAACTAGGGTCTTCTCCCACGTCTGTAAATAACTCTGGAATCCAACTGAGCACATTCTAGTGTGGAACAAAAATAGATGAACACAAGTGCTTGCTTGTGGATCCCATCTTACCAACGGATCACAACGTTTTCCTTCATGGTGTACTATTGTTGACAGGGATTGTGTACTGTTTTAGACCCAAGTACTGTTGTATCCTGTGTAGTACTAGATCTGTATCTCTTGTCTGAATTCAACATTTTTTTAGTCGCTGTGTAAATGTTAGGAAGCAAAGTAGCTTGAATTCTCTCTAAGAGAACAAAAGATAATGTATTTTCTTTATTTCACGTTTCATTTGGTGATATTGAAAAGAACTAGAAAGCCATATAACATAGCTATAATTACTGTTTGCTATTTTTGTTTAACTTATTTTGTAGCTTCCTCACGAGTTTGAGTTGCTAAGCAAATGTATACAACCAGAAAAAGAGCTTCCTCAATTGCACATTCTTGCACCTCTTGTGCATTCTGCAAGGAGACAATGAATCCATGTATTTCTATGTAATTATCTTCTTCATTTTTAACCTGTTTTCATTTGTTAACGATGCTACATAATTTTGTGGCTCCCTAATGCAATAATGTACAGAAGATTAAAAAAAATTTATAATTGAACAATTTGTCTTTCTGTTCACTGAATATGTTGCAGGTCTCGCTCCCATGCCCCCCCTTTCTAAACTGATATCAACAAGACTGGAATGTTTGTGGTATCAGGGGCAAGAGGCATCATAAAACAACAAAATAGAGTGAACTCTTTTAGAGCATCTATATCTGCAATCTGTAAATGGTAAAATGTCTGTGTATTTTTTTAAATGTACCTTTTCAATAAAAGTACAAAAAATAAAAATCTGTGTTTTCAAAGTTCGTTTCTCCTGAGACACCTCCAATTTGAAATCATCTGATGAACGATTTTCAGTAGGTGCAAAGATTGCTCCTTACGTATTTAGCATTTTCAGCTCTTATTCGAAGCATTTTTATTTGTCATGTTTATTCATTACTGTTCACAGCATCTGCACGATGCAAGACTTTACTGCTCTTTTCCCTCTGAATCCCTAAGAAGTCGGGCCAATCATAGTAGTAGCCTGATAAAAATTTGTGACTCTGATTTTTTTTAACCTGCTGTAAAGTCTTCTAAATCCCTAACCCATCTTTCATTTGTGTCCGAGGCATTTGTGATCTCCTTCCGTTCCACTCCAACCCCTTTTCCCATCAGCCCTTTTTTTTTCTTCCACCTCATTCTAAGTGTAAAGATCAATATGTCACTATTTGTCCTGGTTATCTATCTATTGCTTAATGAACTACTCCAAAACTTAGTGGCTTAAAATAACAACCATCTTATTATATCGTGATTTCAGGGGTCAAGAACTCCAGCCAGGCTTGGCTGGGCTGTTCTTCTATTCCTGGAGGCATCAATATGAAGTCTGTTGGTAATACTCAGTGGGTGGGGGAGGCTGGTCTGGAGGCCCAAGATGGCTTCACTCACATGTGTGCCTTGATGGAGATGGCTAAAAGTATGAACTCTATTGGAACAGTTACCAGAAGACCTGCACATGGCCTCTCCAGCTATGTGGTCTCAAGCAATTACATAGTAACTCAGGGCTCCTAGACAGAGAGTACTTCAAGAGGCCTGGGTGAAAGTCAAAAAGCTTCTTATAAAATTGTCTCAGGACACCTGGGTGGCTCAGTTGGTTAAGCGGCTGACTTTGGCTCAGGTCGTGATCTCTTGGTTCACAAGTTCGAGTCCCATGTCAGGCTCTATGCTGACAGTTCAGAGCCTGGAGCCTGCTTTGGATTCTGTGTCTCCCTCTCTCTCTGCCCCTCCCCTGCTCATGCTCTGTCTCTCCCTCTCTCAAAAATAAACATTAAAAAAAATTTTTTTTTAAGTACAAAATTGTCTCAATACTCCCAGCATGTCACTTATGCTGCATTCTACTGATCGAGCAAGTCACGGAGGCCAATCCAGATTCAAGGAGAAGGAAAGTATTCACTTTTCAATGTGAAAAAGAGCAAAGACTGGCCATTTTTAATCTACCACTCTGTCACAGAATTTTGGGGGGAGTGGTAACAAAGCTATGACAGAGCCCCTTTCCCCCCCCCCCCACCTTAAGTCTAAACCATACCATTCTTTAAAATGAGAAGAATTGGGGTGGAGCGGGACCTCAATTCTCATTTCTAAGAAGTTAAAGCCAGTGGATGACAGTACAGCTGTGATATATGGCGATAGGCTTCCTTAATCAAAGAGTTTATCCAATTGTTTAAAGATTGTTGGCCTTAATATTCTAGGCTTATAATTAAGTTAGTGTTAGAGTCTATTAGAATTCCAGTTTGACATTCAGAACTTGAGTTTCTTTTTTTTCTTTTTTTTTTTTAATATGACTCATTTGAACTCTATACTAGTTACACTAAACCATGGTTGGACCTTCAAACATAGCTTAGAAACATCATGCTCTGAAGAAAATGTGTTTCAGTTTAACACTTAGGAGAATTTTTTTATGGACTCCAACAGCAATTATATTTCATTTTCCTCTATCTCATTAATGTTTACTGCCATCCTCAAAAAATTTTAAATGTCAATATTTAAATAGACCCAGGAATTTGCTGATTATAGTTAAAGATTTTGAAAAATCACCTCAGGGAGGAAGTACAAAAGAAGAGCGATTAATTAAAATGCCTGCCTCCCAAAGAAGCCAGGAGTAGCTTCAAGTAATGATGTATAAAGCACTATCAAACAGATATATCGTATCCACCCTGATTCTGAGGTGGCAGAGTGGGTCAGTCCTGAGGGATGTGCACATTTGAACTCATAGCCCTTCCTACGCCATTTTTAGTGGGGAAAGACTACCACTCTACCCCTCCACTAATTGGGAAACTTAAAAAATGTGCTGCTTACTCTGACCTAGCCCAGTTCTGGTCTCTGTAGAGTATGAAAATTGATCTCAGATAGAATTTCCAGATAAAATACAAGACACCTAGTTAAATTTGAATTTCAGGTCAATGAGGAATCATTTTTAATAGAATATTTTAGTCATTTTAGTAAGGTATTGCACATAGTATAAGTGTGTCTCAGAAATAAAGGATGCAGTATTGGGGATGTACTTATAATAAAGAAAATCTCTGTTGTTTATCTGAAATTCAAATTTAAGCCTGTAGTTTTATTTGCTAAATCTGGCAACCCTGGTCTCAAGAGTACTCCTCTTCATCTCAAGCACCATGATTCTTCAGGAAAGAAGTCACCTCTTGGGTATTCACAACTAAATAACAAGCTTTTAAAGGCCCATTGTGAGGTGTACTCACAAATAGGCAGAGGAAGGAACCTGCAGTAAATAAAAGAAAATGATATATGGACACTGGATAGGACCCAGACACGGGAAAAGGTAGCCACAGATGCCCCTTTCCGAAAGCCACACCGACCCCTGCTTAGCAGCCCTAAATTATCATAAAAGCAAAAAACAAAGTGTTCATTTGTATTATGCACCAAACACACCACCCCTTGCTTGCTCCTTCTCTGCCCTAAGAGAATTCTTATATTCCGAAGCAGAAATGGTTATGAATTTTTCTCTCAGAAAGTGCTTTAAGGAGAACTACCCCACAGTTGATATAGCTGGGAAAGGGAACCGTGGGAATTCCCGGTGGGAAAAAAAACAAAGGAGAAAGAGCTGATAGATGATCAGGTGGAAATCCTGTTGTGCTAACATTCCCTTCAGGAATCTGAAGCAACTCACTGAGGAGGTTGAGTTTGGGGGATGTTTTGAGAAACGGGTACCCACTTCCTGGGGTGTCATCAGAGAGAAGGATATGGCAGGAAGGCAGAGATGACCAGGAACTCTTTGACAAAGATTAAGTCAGCATTGAGACGTACATCCTTGATAAGCACAAGCATCCTCGGGTAACAGGCAGGATTACGTTTCTCCTCTGTAGTCTGCTATGTGGAATCTGGCATCTTTTCAGAGCGTTCCTTCCACCAGAACCTGATTTTGTTAATATGATGCCCCTCAATTAATGTCAGAGATGATATGGCCTCTTTGGGAAAAGCTCAGTTTAGATACTTTGGTCGATTGAGGTGGGGCTGTGTAGTGCAAGAGCAAATTCCATGGGGGATGCTCATCTTTGCCTCCTTCCTCTCTCCAAGTAATTAGCTCCGGGGAATTCATCAGCGATGTGGTGTAGGCTCTCAGCAGCTATGCAGTGTGGCACATAAGCAGACATAACGGTACCTGAATCACAATGGTTTCTTTGGCTAAAATTTCCAAAACCAGAATTACTATACAATGTATTCTTCTACTAACTACTCATACTGCATCACACCTTTGGTTGTCAGATCCCTTCTGTAGATACGGTGACCATATCTTCATGTCATATGTACTTATCTATAGAGGATCACTCAAGCTAGACATTCAGCACCTCCTTTTCATATTTATTATAGTGAAAAATTAAAATTAGGATGGAGGAGAATTAAACAAGAACAATACACAATTTGCATTCAAAAGACCTGAATTCAAATCCTGTCAGGTCATCTATTTCTTAGTTCTGTGATTTTATGTCATAAAATGATTTTATGGGGCACCTGGGTGGCTCAGTCGGTCGAGTGTCCAATTTTGGCTCAGGTCATGATCTCGCGGTTCATGAGTTCGAGCCCCGCGTGGGGCTCTATGCTGTCAGCTCAGAGCCTGGAGCCTGCTTCAGATTCTGTGTCTCCCTCTTTCTCTGCCCCTCCCCTGCTTGTGCTCTGTCTCTCTCTCTCAAAAATAAACATTAAAAAAAATTTTTAAGAAAGAAAAGAAAATGATATTGTGTTATTTCCCCAGAGCCTCAGTTTTTCACATATAAGAAGATACAATGGTACCCAAATCACAAGGTGGTTCTGAGACACAAGTCAAACTAAACATGTAAAATGTCACTGCAAATCATAACTTGCTCTATTGATTTTCATATATGGATAAATGAGATCATTTTTTCACATTTTTAATTTTTAAATTTTAAGTAACATTCTCTCAAATTAGTTAATTTTGAGTCTTTAGCATTAATCTAGACTCAGAGAAAAATACATCTGTAATGGAGGAGAAATAGTAAATTCATTAGTTTTATGTTCCTGTTCACAAGGGTATAAAGTAATACTGAGATAACAGAACCAAAGTAAATGCAAAGTATTTACATAATGTTTGAACTTTCTAAGTCTTATATTCTATATAATAAAAATAGAGTTTCAAGTTATAAAAAAATTACAACTACCATTATAAAAAATTTTTAAAAACTTCTTTCTGATGCAAAAAACTAAAAAAAAACACTATAAAGGGAATTAAACATAAAAGAAAAACTAAGAAAAATATTTACAATCCATATGAAATATATAGTTTCATATCCTCATCATACAGAGAACTCACAAAATGGGATGGGGGAATGCTTCCAGAAAAGAAAGACAATCTAATAGAAAAACAGGCAAAAAGGCAACTCAGAAAAAAAAAAAGCAAAATATGTACAAATTCTTAATAAACATGAAAAGGCATTTGTTATCACCTAATACAAATGAAATCAACGTATTTTTGATCTAGCATATTGACAAAAAATATATAAATTTTTTAAACCTTGTATCTGTGAGATTAGGGAAATGGGCACATTCATGCACTGCTAGTAGTAATGAAAATTGCTTCAGCTTTTCCAGAAGGATGGTTGGTCATGTGTATCATCATCAATTACCCATGACATCTGACCCAGGAATCCTATGTTCAAGACTTTATCATAAGATACTAACCTGTACATTTAAAAAGATTTATGCACAAGTATGTTTCAAAATAGTGAAAAAAAATTCATCCATAGAGAATGAGTAAATACATCACGGAACCCATATGCAGTTGGAAACAGCACAACCATTTTAAATGATGACATAATTCTGTAATTACTGACATGAAAAGATGTCCGTGATATGTGTCCAAGAGGGAGAAATAAAAGGTTACAAAACAACATGTTGCGTATGATCACATTCGTATTAAATTTTAAAACTACACGTGTATGTTGGTATACATACATGGAGACATATCTGATAAGAGTGATTATCCAGACCGAGAGAAGAAGTTACTGCTGAGTTGTAGATTTTCATATGGCTCTACATTTTATTTTTAACTTCTGGTATAGTTTGAATTTATGTAATAAACACATGTCGCTGTTTCAGAATCATGTAAATACAATCATAAACAAAACAACTGATCTCCACTACACTATGACACAGAGACAATTTGCGAAGACTACAAGAAATTATAACTGGAAAATAAATGGGCAATAAATATCAAATAAGAATAGTTAATTGAACAACAAAAAGCAAGAAAAGAGCTTTAGTTTATTTCATAATTTTTTTCCTGCCTTGAGAAAAACTATTTTCCTGATGTGTTGAAAACTGCAGTTAGGTCTTTGAAAAAGGAAACACCCAACTGCTTAAATAATGTAAATATAATCTTAAGGCTTATGATTCGCAGGGGGCCTTGGTGACTCAGTCAGTTAAGTGTCCACCTCTCGATTTCGGCTCAGGTCATGATCTCATGGTTCCTGAGTTCGAGCCCCGTGTGTGCCTCTGTGCTGACAGCACAGAGCCTGCTTGAGGTTCTTTGTTTCCCTCTCTCTCTGCCCCTCCCTTACTTGCTCAGCCTCTCATAAATAAACAAACACTAAAAAAAATAGTAAGTTGGGGCGCCTGGGTGGCTCAGTTGGTTAAGCATCCAACTCTTGGTTTCAGCTCAGATCATGATCTCACAGTTCACAATTGGGCTCCATGCTGACCATGCAGAGTCTGCTTGAGATTCTCTCTCTCTCTCTCTCTCTCTCACACACACACACACACACACACACAAATAAATAAACATTTAAAAAAAGGTTTATGATTCTCAATGCCTCTCACAAGGATTCTTCTCCTCCGTCTCCCATGTTCTGGGCTCTTCTGTTACTCAACTAATTCTGTGCCTTTTATTTTTTTATTTTATTTTTTTTTAATTTATTCTGTACAACATTATCTCCTTCATCTTTTGCTTTTTAAATTTTTTTTAACGTTTATTTATTTTTGAGACAGAGAGAGACAGAGCATGAACTGGGGAGGGTCAGAGAAAGAGGGAGACACAGAATGGGAAACAAGCTCCAGGCTCTGAGCTGTCAGCACAGAGCCCAACGCGGGGCTCGAACTCACGGACCGCGAGATCATGACCTGAGCCGAAGTCAGACCCCCAACCGAGTGAGCCACCCAGGCACCCCTCTGTGCCTTTTATTACTAAGCACCAATTCTTTGGGAGTTATTTATTACTAAGCACCAATTCTTTGACTGTGAAAGACTGTTCCTGTTTATTCAAGGAATGACATTATTATAAGATCAAAATGCATCTGTGTCTCACTGCTGACTGGAATTGCATTTTCGCTATAGTATAGAGTTTGGTGGATAGGCCACCAACTGAAAGAAGAGGTACCGTTTTCCCCTCTCTCAGAGGACCGCCGTCCCCGGTATATTTATCTGATGTTTTCTTCTCTGCAGTGTAGGCAGTGGGGAAGAATTGCACATGAAAAAGCACAGATTATATAAGTACTTTGGAAAATTTCCTTGAAGAGCCCCTGACAGCAGTTAACCTATACAAGGCCCCAAAGATTCAAATGATAAAAGGACAGTGCAAAACATAGGCTCCCTTTCCTGACAAGGAGTCAGAATACTATCCAGACCCTGTCCCTAAGAGAATTCATTATTTGAATGCCAATAACTGTTTCACTTTCCAGTAAATATAAACAGGTGGCATGTGAGACTATGTTCATGTTGAAGCTTGCAGGAGAAATAGGAAAACCCTCTAGTGATGGATCACTCTGCACTTTGATTTCTGGCTCTCAAAGATAAAGATCAGTAGGCTCCTCCTTGTAGCTCCTGGTAACAGGAGGCTCTCCTGAGATGCGGTATCACTACAGATAGCCGGAAGTTCACATCTTTTTTAAAACAAAAGCCTAGCTCTAACTCCCACACGTACACTTTGCAACGTGGCTGAGACCATTTTAAAATCAATATACTGAACAGTTAAGCACCGAAATTACTTTGGAAGCAGGACACCAAGCGAGAGTGGAAAAGTGCCACTGGTCTCAAACCAGAAAGCAAAGCTTCTTACTACAGGGGTTACTTGGCTTTGTCTACAGGCAAAGAAACTTGAACTAACTGCTGAGCCTTCACCGAGGTACAAAGTACAACCTGGACTACAGATTCTGAAAGGGCAGTGTGTGGGAGAGTCACCTGCAGAGTTTGTTAAAACGTATATTACTACGGGGCCCTTGGTGGCTCAGTCCGTTGTGCATTGAGCATCTGACACTTGATTTCGACTCAGGTCATGATCCCAGGGTCATGGTATCAAGCCCTACGTGGGACTCCGTGGTGGATGTAGAGCCTGCTTAGGATTCTCAGTCTCTCTCTCTCTGTCTCTCTCTCTGCCGCTCCCCTGTTCATGCGTCCATGTGTGTGTGCTCTCTCTCTAAAAAAAAAAAAAAAAAAAAAAAAAAGTGTATTACTGGGCCCATCACCTAAGACTATTTTGCAAGGGGGCAGGAGTGATGCCCAGAAATCTGCATCCTAACAGGCTCGCCTCTCCCCCCGTATTCCCCTCCCAGTGTAACACGGAGAAGACAGACAGCAGTCTGGCTCATAAAATCGAAGAAAGCTTTATTGGCCTCAGGATGCTAATGGACTCCTGGGTTTAGGTAGTGCTGTGTATCAAGTCCACATTAAAGCAATAAGCAGTTCCAAAGACTATATTGAGTGGAGCAACTTCAGGCTAAAACTCCAAGGAACTCCATCTCCAAACAACCCAATACTTTTAGGCAAATAATAAAGATTTTCAAATGCCTTAGAAATGAATCCGCATATTTTCCCTCCTTGTAAACAAAATCTTACATATAAGCCTTACTTAAAAACAAAACAAACAAAAGCAAAACCAAATAAAAATAGTTTGTAGCATGTGATTCTAATGATTCAAGACAAATAGAGGAATCGGATGACCTCTAATCGAAGAAGAGAAATAAGAGAAAATAGGTTCTGGTTGTTTTTGAAAGACTTAGGCTACTTCTTCAGAAGCAATTCTAGAAAAAGTAAGGTTACTGAGGAGGCTCTCAGAGGGAGATCTCTAAAATGTATCCATTATTATTATGGACTAGGCGAGCATGACTGTATACAAACATAGGAGAATACACCAGAATACTTTTCAAGGAATCTATCTCATGATTCTTTCCAATAAGCCCACTATGATACTAAAATTTGGCTACTATAATACTTGATTTATAAATCAGCATATCAGGTGTCAACATAAGTTTATTTTTCACATACATGAATCATAGTCCCTTTAGAACCAAATGTCTGAATAACTTCTAGAAGTTATTACCAATTGTCCTGCCTTCTTAAGCATGATATACTGGCTATAATCTTTTCTTGATGATTCAAATTCATCACTAAACCCATCATTTGTGACACATATGTAGAAGATGCCATATAGTTATGGAAAGAGCAACAGACCAAGAATCAGAATTCCTAAATACCAGTCTCCAGAGCCTACTCTTACTGGGCATGTTTCTTTAACCAAGTTTGAGACACAGTATCCTCATCTCTAAAATAGGAGCGATACTACTTGTCGGGCATATACCAAAATTTACCGTGAGGATCAAGTAAAAAGAATGATAGTAAATGCTCAAAACATTTTTAGCCATCATATGATTGGCATGACAGACACTGCACGTACCTGAGAAACAGATGAGGAACCGAGACCCACAGAGATCAAGTAACAAACGTATCCCAGACAGACTCCTGCCAACTTCCCCGTTCCACTGTCAGTGCCACAGATTTCATGCCCAAACCCTGCAAACCATTTGTAGAAACACAGAGCTTGTGAGCCACTTATAGAGATTCCTGCTGAGACATGACATCTGAGGAGCTTTCAGTTTAGTCCCGTTTAACAGCAACTTATTGTTGATGTCAGACTCTGAAAAGACAGTAAGTGGATAAGAATGGTCTCTGCCTTCCGGCTAAGAAGTAGGGGGAGGGGGTCAGTGGAGACAACACATATGAACAGTATTTCAAAACATAATACAAGCAAAGGAAAGACAACTAGCCCAAGTGGTGGGGGTTGCCCATGAGCAGAGGGAGGAGAGGCTGGGGAAAACTTCTGGAGGACAGGAGAGCTGAAATGGCAAGAAGAAGAAACATTCCTAAAAGAAGGAATGGCATGAGGAAAAGCACAGAAGTATGAAATACGGTGTCTGGAGGGAACCGTGAGCGGTTCATTGGGCTAAAAATGAGAGATGGGAGGGGTAAACATTGGCTGGGAGGAAGATGTGGATCAGTCATGAAGAACCTCCAGTAGATGTCTAGACGAAATCCCGTGGCTTGTGGGAAGGGTCATTTGAGGATTTTAATTGGGAGTAACAGGACCAGATTTGCATTTAGGGAGATCTTTTTGGTGGAAATAAAAGGGACAGACGGGAGAAGGTTGTGTGGAGCAGAGACTGTTATGAGGCCCCAAAAATGACCTGAACTAGAGTCTCGGTAATTTAAAACCATGAAATGGTTTAGGCAGCAAAAACCACCACACAGAAGCTCCACAGCAGCAGCACAATGCCAGGGCACTCTCAGCAGCTCAAGGACAGGAACCGCAGGATCCCAAGCCCAGGCAGAGGCTCAGTCAGTACTCACTGAGAGAGCCCGCCTCTGTGATCTCCCAGCACCACATGCGGTAACACGGACTAGTGAAGACTGACGTGAATGAATGATGGGCACAAAGCCAGAGCTGCTGGGCACGTAGAACTCTTTGCCCTCATCCTACATATCCCAGGTGATAATATACTCTGAGTTCCACTGTTTACTTTTTTGATGTGTCATTTTCCTTAGTGTCAAATTGCAAAGCCATCATCTCTCACCCTCTAAGTCTCTGTGAATGGAGAACCAGAGACGCAAGAGTGTTAGAAATCTGTGTAAAATAGGAACAGAGCTCCCAGAGCAGCCCGAGAGATGCTCCCAGGAATAAAATATGCTAGACCCATTCTTAGGCTTCTTGACATCTGTTTTAGCTGCTCAGCGGCGGCATTCTTACACCTTTCTTTCAGGTGTTCCGTACTGTTTTTAAGTTGAGAATGTCATAGAAATGGCTTCTGAACATGTAGTCTCAATCATTATTGAACCATACAAATAAATAATCATATTTTTAAGTTTATTTATTCATTTTGAGAAAGAGAGCAAGTGAGCAGGGGAGGGACAGAGAGAGAAAGAGAAAAAGAATCCCAAGCAGGCTCCGTGCTATCAGCACAGAGCCCTATGCAGGGCTCAATCTCACAAACGGTGAGATTGATGACCTGAGTGGAAATCAAGAGTCAGACGCTTGACCAACTGAGCCACCCAGGCGTCCCAATAATCATCTTCTTCATTTATTCTACAGACCATGATGTACCAGACACTGCGTTGAAAATACTAGAACAAATGAGATGCCCATTTGGCCCTGAAAGATATTATTAAGACCTTTAAAGAGAGCAAAGTCTCAGGTACTAGTTAATTTTTACGTGCGTCTGACAGTTTGTTTTAACTGGAATTGATTTACTTATTTTATTTCTGATAATACTGAGGTGAGCTCACTCCAGAGGACTTCATCCTGACCAAGGATCACCTGAAGATGTTCCAAAAACTATCAGAGCCATGGTCTCAGCACCACATCAACTGAATCAGGATCTCAGGTGGTGAGTCCCGGGCATTGACAGGAAAACAAATAAACTATCCAGGTGATCTTAATGAGAGCCAGGCTTCAAATCCACTGATCATTCAGAGCGGGAGAGGGGCCACAAACATGAAGGCAAGAGGAGTTGGGTGCCACTGATCACTATTATTTGAGAGCAAAAAGACATCTTCCAAGCCCAAGGAACAAGACAAACAAACCAGCTTCTGAGGTATATGAGTGGTGGGGGAGGGGAGGGTATCTTAGTTAAATGATATCCTGTTTTTCCTCAGACCGCCATCTAATCCACCAACGTGTGGAACTATAAACCACTGGAACAGTCAGCTGGCACTATGTTCATGGACACCTGAGGAGAAAACGTTATCAATTTATTACTAAACTTCTGATTGAAAAGTATAAACTCTGGAAGTAAATATCCTAAAATTACTTATCTAAATAAGAAATCCCTGAAGCGGCACAGAGTAATGATTAGACCATTGATTCTAGAGCAAAAAAATTTTAATTATACAAATGCCCACAATCTACACAAATAACCGTGTGGTTGACCCAAAAATCACCATAGGAAATTGTCATGTATTAAATACAGGTCAAGATGGTTTTCAGATCAAAAAACCATATTTGGGTGCCTTGGGTGATGATGAGGGTGGGTGAAAATGAACATACTTGCTTAATAAATAATAACAAATGATGGCTAGCAATACTAATTTTAAGAAGTCATGGATGTTTCTGAACCATGACATATATTGAACACTCTCAAGCAGGTTATAAATGATCTTTAACTGCACAGAGTGTGAATTTTGCCAGGCTCCATGTGATAATGTTATGTGATTTCTGCTCTGAGACCTCACGGCATTATAATCAGATCCTACAAAGTGAGCCACGGGAGGATCCTCACACAGAGCCACACACACTTGCTTGCTCTGGAGACGACAGCAGGGTGGCTGGCAAGTTTTATACAACAGAGAGAGATCGTAATTTATGAGACAGAGAAGGAGGGGGTGCTTGCCCTACTTTTTCTTTGCTTCCTTTGAATTTGGCCCCATTTTGTTTGCCACATACAAATCCTTCGGCAAAGGGCCTTCTCATTTAGGGGTGCCACTGATGACTAATTACCTCGTCCTCCAACCACAAATATCTCAGAGAAAAGTAGGGTGACTCCCTTTTCTGCATCTGCTACAACACTCACTAAAGCAAAACTGAAAAGCATGCATTGTAGGCAGGAAAACAATCAATGTCACCAAGGGCTCCAAGTCTTAGGTCTCCCTTTACAGAGCTCTGCCCAAATTAGCCACTGAAGACAGAACAACAGGTAATGGAAGGCCTCCTGCACGTGTTTGCATTCAGCTGAAAGCTAAGACCCTCCGTGTCGAGGGCAGACGGAGCTGCAGCTGTGGAGCTTTGTGGGGACTGAGCTCTGCAATCACCTGCAGGCCTTTCCACCCTGTGTCTCATTCCCATGGCCTCGCGCCCACTCTCAGTCTAGAAAAGTAGGTGAAACAGTGCTGGTTACAAGCAAATACAGGTAGTGGAGCTAAGCTCTCAGGCAATGCTGGAACTCGACAGTTTATTTTTTTAGAATGAGTCAGAATTCTTAGGGGCAGGAGGAATCTGGCATTTGGGAAGATCAGAAGTCATTGTGGACAAGTGGGGACACTGCTTTAGTTTAGGTAAATGGGATGGTCTGGAGAAACAGCAAGTGTCCTTGGCTGTACTCACAAGAGCTGCGGGAGCCTCCATCCAACACCTGTTGAATGCCTTGCTTTTCATTTCCTTCTCAGGGGAGCAGATGAGAACCATTACAATAGTCGCCCAAGGAAGAAGACAGCCTGTGGTCTTACTGCCCCCACAAGCAGGTGGGGAGCAGTTTCCTGTGGTCCCCAAAGATACTTTGAAGGAAATGGGATGTTCTAGGAAAAGACATACAGGCCATTTGTTAATTAGGTGAACCACATTGGAGGAAAAAAAAATAGGAAAAGGATGGAATTAAGTATGAATCGATGTAAAATAAAGAAGTATTGCAGCTCCTATGGAGATAATGCCTCCTCCTAAATTTCCTACTGTCCCCTCACCCCCTCTCACCACCTCCCTATTATGGGTGCCCCCCCTCACCCCCCCACCAGTCGAGGACCATTCCCTTGCTTTACCAGTGACCACAATTCCATTGGATTGCTTTCAGAGGGCCCATGGTAGGTGTACCTCTGAATCCTGGGAACTCTAAATCTCATTAGTATTCTTTGAACTGTGCCTTACACAGTGGTTTCCACAATTTAGTAAATTCCTCCTGACTTGATTGCGGGGATCATGAAGATGAAATGTTACCAATTTATTTGGTTATTTTACCTGTTCTTAGGCGATGCAGATAGGCAGTAAAATTAATTAAATCAACACTCTCCATTACCACTCCTATTTCCCCAGAATAAGTTGTCACTCTAAGAAAGGATTTTTTCTCCCAAGGCTGTTTTAAAATGGTAACACAACCTCTGCTACAAATGCTGAAGGACTGGCAATAAAATGTGCAAACTTACCTTTTCTAAATTTAATTAAACTCATGTAACAAGGATGTCTTTTGGAGCCACAGTCTTCTACTGGGTTCAGGCATATTTGAGTATATCTGGAGCTGGGGTGAGGAGGGTGGTAAGAAATGCCTATTTGCAAACAGCCTTCTCTCCCTGCCCCAAGTTGGGGAGAGGGGGAGAAGGGTTGCTAAAGAGCCCCTGGTGGGGGAAGAACAGAGCTATGGGGTGACGAGCTTAGCCTGACAATAACCCCTCGGTGGAGGCAGGGCAGTGCAGAGACACTTCGTGGACCCCTTTGAGGGTCTGCTGAAAGTATTGGACCCTCCCCATGGAAAAGTTTACATATGCACCTACAACACTCAATTTCTTATACAATCCCAAGGGCATTCTCAGACTCCTAAAAAGCCTATGTATCACCGCCTATGGCTCCATGGACTCAGGGAGGCACCGTCTTTTAGAGTTTCTACTTCTTAGAGTTGAGTGAGAACAGCATGACAACCCCTACCCAGTGCCCTGGATATAGGCCTGGTCCTGGCAGAGAGGAGGCGACCATAGTCCTGTAACTCACTGGACACCAAATGGCAATACTTTGGCATCCTGTATCTGGATTTCATTCTGAGTAAAAGGTAGTCTCACCCCCTCCACCCCAGCCACTTGAAAGACAGCCACCAGCACTGGATGCCTGTGCCCAGCAGAGCACAGATGTCACAGAAGTGCCACATGTGTGGAACTCACAGGAGACCCACTAAGGCCTTGGGAGCTAGGGAATTGACTGAGCAAGAGCACCAGCTCCACGTCAGTAAAATATGGACGTAAATACTTCAGGTGACCTCATTTCTTCCCACAGGCTGGAGAGACCCAGGGACATTCAAGGTATACCTACTCCTTACATCCTTTAAATCATTATTTGGGATTTGGTACTGGAGTTAATCTAAAATATGGAGGTATTTCTGGGGTAAAGAAGGGAGGCTTTCAAAACATCAGTTTATTGAACTAATTTTTTAAACATCTCTCCATTTAACATTATCATGATGGCTAAAATAAATACTGAAGGCAGTGTTGGAAGTAGACCTCTCCAAACACAACTCTTAGAAAGGAGGTGAGCGAGGTGGGTGTGGGAGGCAGTCTCTCAGTGTGTCGGTGTTCATCCAAGCCCAGTGTCAGGGAGCTACACAGACTAGGTGATCTTAGGACTAAATCTACTCCAAGAAGCAGGCTCAGTAATGGAGAGATTGTTATTTTTTTTTCTCCTGTTTATTTATCTTACGCCTTTCTCTTTTTACCACCATTTTTCTTTCAATGCACTGAACAATTTTATGAGGGCACTGGCAAGAAACAGAATCACAACACAACTGTGACTAGAATGTGTGCTCTCAATATAGTGGGGATACACTGGTGCAGGGATGCCTAAAACACAGCAAATGAGCTCACCTGTGACCTTCAGCAGGTCACAGTTAACCAGGCCTGTTCCCTTAGATGCAAGATGAAGAGTTCTGATAGATTATCCCTAATGTACCTTCTGGTCATAATCATGACCATTATACCTTGATTTTTGTATGGATCTTTGATATTCACAAAGCACTTTCTCTCCTTAATCTAGTTACTGGTTAAGAGCATAGGCTCTGGAATCAGACTTCCAGGATGGGTTCAACTTCTGGCTCTACCTCTTGGTAACTGCGTGACATGGGGCAAAGCATTAATCTCTCTGTGCCTCAGTTTCCTCATCTTCTTCATGTGGTTGTTATGAGAATTTAATAAGTTGTCACATGTAATGAGCTTAGAACCATATTTTGTATAGCATTGACTACTCAGTAATATAAGTATTGTATTTATTTTTTAATTTAATCCATATCTGAGTCAGAACCTTCTTTTAATTTTTCATTTGACTTTTCTCCCTTGCGATTTTCCTATACATTTTTTTGGTTCTATTTTATCTCTTATGGAACCATTTAATATGGTTAATAAGTTTGAGTTTGTGATGGCCAATTTAAATGCATCCTTTAGCTATGAGCTGAGAAATATTGTTTGAAGTTGATACTCTTTCAGTGTCATTTGTAAGTGTTCTTTTGTCCCATCTGTACCAATCAAATGTCCATAATTTCTTAACTAGTTTATTTCGTTGCTAATAGAATCCAGGCAATAGGTCCACATGTACATGGAACAGAGCCAGTCCTCCATAATGGCGAAATATGAGCACCTATAACATATCATCTAAGGAGGGCCAAGAGCACACCCTCTGCTGTAAATAGTTCCCTCTGACCCCCTCACCCTTCCGCTAGTGTCAGAATGTCCTTCTTCTATGTGGTCTGAAATATCCCTGTGACTGTTCTGGTGACCATGGTATAAGGTACTGTTTTGGAGCCAGAGAGAAGGAACTGCTTCTAGAAAGTATAGATGTCACACACGCATTATAAGTTTACTTTTCGAGGCATTTTAAAATAATGTTCTCGTGTGTACCTACCAATACACCTGAAAAATCAGGTAATGTTATCACAATTTTATAGATGAGGAAACAGAGAAGTCAAAGGAGTTAGCCAAAGTTATAAACACATTCATCAGTTTGCTGAATAACCAATAAGTGCCCAGCCTAAAATAGAAGACCTAAATTTAAGAGTTAACCATTTAGCTTTGCTTCCTTTGTTCCTATGGAAGTTAGGAATTATGTTTAGAATTTCTAGGGTTTTTTGGATTAATCACCTTGATAAGTAGAGAGAACCAACCACAGAGGATAGGAAACCAAAATCTGGCGAGTTTCAGAGGGAAGGTCAAATGGAGGAGAGTGATTCAAACAACTGAGATCATCCACAGTAAAAGTCATTAATAACCTAGAGCTACAGCAAATGACTAGCAGAGGGAAGATTGACACTGACTGCAGGGTCAGGTCCCCAACAAGAAAAGTAAAGTTAACAGCAGAGTTAGTCCTGGGAGCAGACCTCACGTAGCCCATGAGGTTATAAAGGCAAGGCTCTGGGGTGCCAGGGTGACAGAGTCATTGAGCATCGTACTCTTGCTTTTTGGCTCAGGTCATGATCTCTCAGTCCGTGAGTTCGAGCCCCAGGTTGGGCTCTGCACTGATAGCATGGAGCCTGCTTGGGATTCTCTCTCCCTCTCTCTCTGCCCTTCATCACCCCCTCTCTCAAAAATAAATAAATAAGCTTTTAAGTAAATAACAAACAAACAAATAAATAAGTAAATAAATAAATGCCTGGCTCTAAGTGCTAATTTACACAAAGAAACTGGAACTTTTGCCCCATTCCGACTAGATGATCAGATCAGGGCTTAGTGATCATCAGGAAAGCTTCCCCTTGATATTGTCTGAGTGTAGTGGTTAATTTTATGTGTCAACTTGGCTGAGTCATGGTACCCAAATATTTAGTCAAACATTATTCTGGATGTTTCCATGAATGTGTTTTTTATAGGAGACCAATATTTATATCAGTAGATATTTTGTAAAGCAAATTACTCTTCATAATGTAGGTGGGCCCCACCCAATCAGTTGAAGACCTTACTAGAACAAAGACTAACTTCCCTTAAGTAAGAAGAAATTCTGCCAAAAGACTGCCTTTGGACTCAGACTGAAACTCTCCCCTGGGTCTCCAGCCTGCCCACCTACCCTGAAGTTTTGGACTTACCAAAGACTGAAAGCCTCCACAATCATGTAAGCCAATTCATTAAAATCAATCACTCTCTCTCTCTCTCTATTTATGTATTTATGTATTTATATTTGTGTTCACACATCCTATTGGTTCTGTTTCTCTGGAGAACTCTGATTAATTCACTGATACACAGCTTAGTTTATGTCAGAGCAAAATGATTACTTTCTCTAGAACCACTAAGCTTCAATATATTTAAAGATACAAGACCTTCCATTATGTGGAGAGGCAATGAGTAAAAACATGGGCTCTGCCTAGTTTGAATCCTGGCTCCAATACTTACTGTAAATTAACAGCAAGTAACTTAACTTCTCTGGTCTTCAGTTGTTCCATCTAATAATGATAGTTTCTACCTCATAGAATTCTTAAAGGTATAAATGAGCTAATACATAATAAGCTTTTAGTACAGCTATTATGTTCCTTGCTCACCATATCTAGTAAATTCATATTAAGTCAGGAACGAACAGGCTGAATGCTCAGAATCTAAAAAATTCTCTCTTAAGCTACTGCACCAACATATTGTGTGATTTCCGTGGTACCTCCATGTCTCTGCTATAAAATGGAGCAAAACAGATGGGTTGTGAGTTAATGAGCATATAAAGCACTGTGAAATCCTTAGATAAAATTGCCCCTGAGCATTGTTATCATATGACAAGCAATTGAGTGTTATTATAGGGCAGGTTTTATATTTTTAATATATTCTAAATGTTTTTTTGGTCAACATGTGAGTGAAGTAAACAAAATGGTATTAGAACAGAAACTCATAAACAGTGGTATAATTACCTCTTGGCTTGCCCTGCCTTATTATATTCAACTCACTGAACAAAGAGTTTGAAAGATAAAAATCCTAATTTGTCTGGGGTTTACATTTTCTGGAATCTAATTCTGATAAACAAGGTCATGCCAAGTCTACTCCTGTGATTTGGGCAAGCTCAAGCATTTATAAGTAAATCATAGAACACCCAGCTATTCATTTTTTAATAAGCATCAAACCAGAACCAGCATCCTTTCTCAACTGGGTTGTTTTTAGAGTATTTCAAAATTCCATAATACTTCCAAGGATTCCAAAGTAATCTAAACTATGAATTGCAAAGATGATCTCTTTTTAGTCATTAAAAAGAGTATAATAAAAATAACCATAATTATGCCCAATGTGTAATAGATATTTCCAGAGGTAGCATGGTTTAGAATTGAACATGGATTTTAGTTCTGTTTCTGGCATTAGTTAGTTATGTGACCTTAACAAATTTCTAACCTTTATTTTTTTTAATAAGAGAAAGTAATATATAACTTATAAGCCAATATGTGAAACGTATCTAACCTAATGCCTAGCACATAATAAATATTTCCTCTCCTCGGGCCCTGTAATAAAAGATTCTATAACTTTGGTGTGATCCTCAGTTTTTCAGGTCATTCTCTTGACAGTTAAACTGAGGTCACAGGATATAAGGGAGTTATGTGATTTTTGCTACTACTCCTCAGGCCTCCCAGCAAAATTAACAGAAACCCCTGAAACAAATTCTACCCAGTCATGCGAACCAATGGAACTGTAAATAGAACCCAGGTAACCTGCTATTCTTAAACCTGCCAGCGCCTGAGGCAAGGAAACCCATAGGCTTCTTGCACTCTCTGGAGGCTACCCACACTATACTTCTTCATACAGGGGACTCCAGTCGTGATAGGGCCAGAAAATGGAAATTGGGAGCCTCTCTCTTACATTTACTAAAATATATATACATATGTATTTTTTTAACTTGAGATATATATATTTCAAGTTTTCACCATCAGACACCAACATCCATTTTGATTTTCTACTATAGATGGATTATCCTTCTTCCTAGGCTCATTAACTTTCTATGTCTTGAGATATCTGATTCCTTTAGAAGAGGTAATAACAAACATTGAAAAGAAGATCATAAAAACCAACATGCCAGGGAAATGCAAATCAAAACCACGATGAGATACCACTTCATATTCTTAAGATTATTAAGAGATTCTACTCTCAAAATAACAAATGTTAGTAAGGATGTGGTAAAATTGGAATTGCATTACTGGTAGGAATGTAAAATGGTGACACCACTATGGAAAATAGTTTGGCTGTTCTTCCAAAAATTAAAAGTAGAACTACCATATGATCCAGGAATTACACTTCTGGGTATGTACCCAAAGAATTGAAAGCAAGGACTTCAACAGATATTTGTACACCAGTGTTCATAGCAGCATTATTCACAACACCCAAAGGTGTAAACAACTCAAGTGTCCATCAATAAATGAATGAATAAGCAAAATATGGTATATACACACAATGAAATATTATTGAGCCTTAAAAATGAAGGAAGTTCTAACACATGCTATAACTGAAAGACATGATGCTAAGCCAATCACAAAAGGACAAATACTGCATGATTCCATTTGTGTGAGGTACTTAGAGTAGTCAAATTCATAGAGACAGAAAGTAGAATGGTGCTCTAGAGGGGCTGGGTAGAGGGCACATGGGGAATTTTTGTAGAATGGGTACATTCTACACATGGGTAGGCAATTTTGGTCCTATATTGGTACACAATTTTGCAAGATGAAAAAGTTCTGGAGATGGAATATGTTGATAGTTGCACAATAATGTGAATGTACTTAATGCCACTGAACTGTAAACTTAAAAACGATGACAACGGTAAATTTTGTTATATATTTTACCATAATTTCTAAAAATTAGTTTACAATAATGTTTTAAAAAGCCCAACATACCAAGAACTACTGTAGGTTCTTATGGAAAAAGTATACAGGGTACTCTTTAACAAAATAACAAACTTTAAACTCTAAGGGAAGTGAATATTCTGTCCTTTGTTGGGCAAATGTGTGGGCACATATGAAGTATAACAATATACACTATCTTTCTATCTATTTTTCTCTTTCTTTTTTTTAATTTTTTAATGTTTATTTCTTTTTGAGAGAGAGAGAGAGACAAAGTGTGAGTGGGGAGGGACAGAGAGAGAGAGAGAGAGAGAGAGAGACAGAATCTGAAGCAGGCTCCAGGCTCCAAGCTGTCAACACAGAGCCCAACATGGGGCTTGAACCCACAAACTGTGAGACCATGACCTGAATGGAAGTAGGATGCTCAACCAACTGAACCACCCAGGCACCTCTACTTTTCTTTCATTTTAAAAAAGACAACCAGGGCCAATCCCTTAGCTAAACTGTAGTTAGCAAATGACCATCTTTAGCAGCTCCTTTCACAGCCTTAGATTTCCTCTGCCTCTTTTTTCCACTTAAACAAGCTCCCTGGAAAGATATAAAGCCCATCCACACTCCAGTGAAATAACTCATCACAGCTTAAAGAGATACTGTTCCCCTGGAAATGGAGAGATATATTTTGGCTAGCCTCAAAGCCCTTAGCTAAAGGAATAGCATACTTACATTGCAATTTGAGACTCCAGCCAGATGATGAGAAAGAATGCTAGAGGTTTTATTTCAGAAGGCACTTGAAATCACACCATGTCACCATTCAGTTATGGGTGCCAGAATGTTGAGTCATGGAAAATCTATTTTAATGCTGTATCAATTATATACCTTTAGTAAATTGAGATTAGGAACAATGTGGTTGACATACTTTTCTAAAATAGACCACATTAAGTTCATTCACCAATCACATGCCAACTATATACCCAAAATCATACTAGGCCATGGACATTCAAAAATGATGAGACGTAGTCACTTGTCCAAAAGAAACAGGAGAGTTAATCAAATACAAAATTATGAAAAACTAACTCTGTGTGACTGATCCCTTTTTCCTCCCCCAGAGCTGGCTTGGGTGACCCTCATAGCATTGTTGTGTATGCTTTTATTATCATGTTTATTGAATTATATTTAACTTATACGTGTTCATGTCTGTCTTTTCCACTATACCATGGGTGTGAGATGCATCAAAGACAATATATTAGATTTGCGTGTTAGAAAGATCCTTTATGTTTTCTGGCAAGTAGCCATTATCTGTTGTGAAACAAATCACCTTAAAATGCAATGGCTTCCAACAACAATTTGTTATTTCTCATTATCTTATGAGTCAAGAATTCAGCATGGCTCAGCTTGTTCATTCTGTTTCACATGATGTCAGTTAGGGTTACTAATGTACCTTCATTTAGCTGGGAGCTGGGCTGGGGTTGGTATGTCCAAAGATGCCCTCTTATCCCTCAGAGCTTCTCTCCCTGTGGGCACTAAGCATTAATTAGTCTAGCCTATGTTTCCTTACAGCATAGTGCCTGGGCTACAAGGGAAAGAAATTGTCAGAACTCTTAAGATGTTGGCTCAGAAGTCCCAGAATGTTATTCCCACCACATCCTATTGGTAAAACTCAGAAAAAGGGAAAACGGGCACCTGGGTGACTGAGTCAGTCTTGCATTTGACTCTTGATTTCAGCTTAGGTCATAATCTCACGGCTCATGAGACCGAACCCCGCATCGGGCCCTGCACTGACAACGAGGAGCCTGCTTGGGATTTTCTCTATCTCCCTCTCTGTCTGCCCCTCCCCCACTTGCACATTCTCACTCTCAAAATAAATCAATAAACTTAAAAAAAAAAAGGAGGGAAAACAGATTCAACTTAGTAATGGAAGGAGCAGTGTAATCATGTAAGAATGGGAGAAATTGTTGACTGCTATATTTGGAGGTTATGTACCATAATAACCTTTTCTAAACCTTACTAATTACCATAAACACCAAGAAATACAGAGTAAGACATAATAAATATTTATTAAAAAAATTTTTTTTCGGGGCGCCTGGGTGGCGCAGTCGGTTAAGCGTCCGACTTCAGCCAGGTCACGATCTCGCGGTCTGTGAGTTCGAGCCCCGCGTCAGACTCTGGGCTGATGGCTCGGGGCCTGGAGCCTGTTTCCTATTCTGTGTCTCCCTCTCTCTCTGCCCCTCCCCCGTTCATGCTCTGTCTCTCTCTGTCCCAAAAATAAAATAAAAACGTTGAAAAAAAAATTTTTTTTTCGTAACGTTTATTATTGAGAGACAGGGAGAGACAAAGCATGAGCATGGGAGAGGCAGAGAGAGGAGGAGACACAGAATCCGAAGCAGGCTCCAGGCTCTAGGATGTCAGCACAGAGCCAGATGGAGGGCTCAAACCCACAAACCGCGAGGTCATGACCTGCGCCAAAGTCGGACGCTCAACCGACTGAGCCACCCAGGCGCCCCAATAAGTATTTATTTAAATAAAAATCTCTACGTTCAACAAAATATTAAAAAGCCCAGAGGCTGAAAATGAAGAAGGAATTGAAAACTAGTGTAATGATTACACCATAGGGAACAGGGAATAATAAGTCCCAGCAACATGGAACTTGGATCTAATGACAACATGGACATAGCAGAGGATGTTCCATCAAGGTAGGGAGCTGCAAGTGAGATCTCACATACAGTCATGATTCTTGAAGGACTTCAACCTCAGAGGCATAGACCAGAAAACACCAATCCAGGAAGATGCAAAGCAGGTTTACTGTCTCTTCCTAGGCTCGGCGAGGAATAAAATCTCTCCCAAGAATTTGTAGCTTTAGGGTAGCCCCAATGTGAGTGTGGAGTCAAATACATACTGTCTGTAATGTCCAGAGACCCCAGATCAGGGAACCAAAGCAGAAAAAAAAAAGTCCCTTTCAGTGATATCCTGGGGAATCTAGCATAAAAATCATAAAACTCTTATGAAAGCAGAAATAAATAAACCAAGCTATAGAGAATTCCCACAGTTAAGGTTTTGCTGATGCTGAGATCAAGATCCACATTTATAAACAGGAAAACAATGGACTCTGACTGAGATTCAGCAGACAAAACAAATGTAAGGATAAGTAGAAACTTAAAAATAAATACACATTCATAGCAGCACTCTCAACAATAGCCAAATTATGGAAAGAGCCTAAATGTCCATCAACTGATGAATGGATAAAGAAATTGTGGTTTATATACACAATGGAATATTACATGGCAATGAGAAAAAATGAAATATGGCCTTTTGTAGCAACGTGGATGGAACTGGAGAGTGTGATGCTAAGTGAAATAAGCCATACAGAGAAAGACAGATACCATATGGTCTCACTCTTATGTGGATCCTGAGAAACTTAACAGGAACCCATGGGGGAGGGGAAGGAAAAAAAAAAAAAAAAGAGGTTAGAATGGGAGAGAGCCAAAGCATAAGAGACTGTTAAAAACTGAGAACAAACTGAGGGTTGATGGGGGGTGGGAGGGAGGAGAGGGTGGGTGATGGGTATTGAGGAGGGCACCTTATGGGATGAGCACTGGGTGTTGTATGGAAACCAATTTGTCAATAAATTTCAGAAAAAAAAAAAAAAAAAACATTGAAAAAAAAAATTAAAAAAACAAAAAAAAAAAAAAATACACATTAAAAAGGGAAATTTTAAAATAGAAAAGGTCAGAGGAAAAGGAGCCAAAACAAGAGAAAGCTCAATAGATGTGTTAAATAAGAACTTAGACACTGTAGAATTTAAAAAAATTCTAGGTGCAGGGCACCTGGGTGGTTCAGTGGGTTAAGCTCCCGACTCTCAATTTTGGCTCAGGTCATGATCTCATGGTTGGTGAGACTGAGCCCCTCGTGGGGTCCTGCACTGGGCATGGAGCCTGCTTGAGATTCTCTCTCTCTCCCTCTCCCTCTCTTCCCCTCCCCTCTCTCAAAAAAAAAAATTAGTAAACTGGAAGACAGGTCTTGGAAAATTTCCTGGAATGCAATATAGAGATATAAGAAGTTGGAAAATGTGAAAAAACATTTATACATGTGGAATAGAATGAAAACTTTTAATATACATCTAGTTGGAGTTCCAAAGGAAAGCTTTGAAAAATGGGAAAGAAGCACTAGTTCAAGAGCTAATGATAGAATATGCAGAATTGATGAAGAGCTTGTTTTCAGATTGAAAAAGTACAGCAAATTCTAGATAGAATAAAATAAATATAAAACCCCACTTAAAACTCCCAGAATGGTTCAATTTTTTTTAAAAAATTGATAATATCAAATGCTGTCAAGGATGTAGAGCAACTCAGTCTCACACATTGATAGAATGTAAAATGGTATGACATTTTGGAAAAAAGTCTGGAAATATCATTAGAAATTAAACATGTCTATTCTATGACCCAGCAATCCCACAATCCCACTCCAGGGTACTTAATGAAGAGAAATAGAAGCACATACCCACAGAAATATCTTCACAGGAATGTTTATAGAAATTTTATTTATTAGAATCAGAAACGGTAAAAGCTCAGGTTCATCAATAGGACAATAAACAAATTATGGCATATCCATACAATAGGGCTGCATTCAGAAAGAGAGAGAATCCCAAGCAGGCTCCATGCTCAGCACAGATCTTGATACAGGACTTGATCCCATGACCCTGGGATCATGACGTGAGCCAAAATCAAGAGTTGGACGCTCAACCAACTGGGCCACCCTGGTGCCCCAATATGATCCTATTTTTATGAAGTTCCAGAATCAGTGAAACTAATCTATGCTGATAAAAATGTCAGGGCAGTGATTGTCTTTGCAAGTTAGTGTCAGAATTGATTGGGAAGGGACACAACAGAACGTTCTGGGGTGATGGTAATGTTTTACATTTTGATAAAGATTTGGGTTACAAGATTTACACATCTGTCAAAACTCAGAGGTGATTTTTTTTTCATTTCACTGTGTATAACTTGTACCTGAAAAATAAAAACAAATATCAAACTCTAGTTAATGATATACACACTGAAGTACAGACAATCATGGTCACTAGGGCTGTTCCCAACTCTCCTGATTTACTTCTCCATTCATTTCAGATTTGTTATGGCTAGGTGACTGCTTCAACCAATAAGTTATGAGAAAAAGTTATAGATGTCATTTCCAGGTAGAATTTTAGGAACCTGTGTTCAACTCTTACCACCATAATAGTGGCAGAGGATGTTGAGATGGAGCCTTTGTCTCTGAATGACTAAAATGAGCAGAGCTCCCCTCCAACTTCTGTTGAATATGATGTGATCAAGAAAGGAAGCTTTAGGGGACACCTGGGTGGCTCAGTTGGTTAAGCATTCGATTCTTGGTTTCAGTTCAGCTCATGGTCTCATGGTTTATGAGATAAAGCCCTGCATCAGGCCCTTCCTCAACAAGGTGGAGCCTGCTTGGGACTCTCTCTCTCCCTCTCTCTCCACTCCTCCCTTGCTCATGCTCTCTCTCTCAAAATAAATAAATAAACTTAAAAAAAATCTTTGTTAAAGTCTATACGGGAATTACTTCACCATAACCTTGCCTAATCCAACTGATCCATGAGCCTTCACTGGTGTACTTCAGGAAAAAACACAAAGAATCCAAAAGAAAAGAATAAGATACAAAAAGGAGTAGTTTCTTTTTTGGAGGAGTGGAGGTTAGATTAGCCAAAGGAATTCTATAGAATATTGAATTATAAGGGACACCTAAATCTAAATCTCTCCCCACACTCTCCAAAAATCAACAAGAAAAGCAAAGAAAACCACCCATAAACCATGCCTACAGCATAATTATGAATAAGAATATCACAAGCATTAATACATATGTAATTAGGAACTAAACATCCAAACCTACCAAAGCCAGCTGCAGAGCCCAGATCATGACAGAGAACCAGACAAAGACTGCAGAGGAAAGAAACATGGAGGAGGCAGAACACAAATAATATTTTCACCAGAAAGACTCTGACACTTCATGGGGAAATAGAGCCCCATGTGCCATCCAGGTGGCCCAGAACTGGATATTTTGAATTTGAGGTACCAATGAAATATTCCAATGGAGAGTCATGTGGGTGGGTGGAATTGTGGTTTGAAGTTCAAAGGAAAGGTCCCTGTGCTAGAGATGCAGAATTAGAAGTCATCATAAAAGTCATAGTTGAGGGGAGCCTGGGTGGCTCAGTCAGTTGGGCATCTAACTTCGGTTCAGGCCATGATCTCGCAGTTTATGGAGTTTGAGCCCCACGTCAGGCCATCTGCTGAAAGCTCGGAGCCTGGAGCCTGCTTTGGATTCTGTGTCTCCCTCTCTCTCTGCCCCTCCCCTGCTCATGCTCTGTCTCTCTCTGTCTCAAAAACAAATAAACTTTAATGGGGCGCCTGGGTGGCGCAGTCGGTTAAGCGTCCGACTTCAGCCAGGTCACGATCTCGCGGTCCGTGAGTTCAAGCCCCGCGTCAGGCTCTGGGCTGATGGCTCAGAGCCTGGAGCCTGTTTCAGATTCTGTGTCTCCTTCTCTCTCTGCCCCTCCCCCGTTCATGCTCTGTCTCTCTCTGTCCCAAAAATAAATAAACGTTGAAAAAAAAATTTATAAAAAAAAAAGTCATAGTTGAGGCCATGGAAGTTTCAGACCTTTGGTAAGGCTTGTATGACATACAAAAAGGAGTAGTTTCTTTTTTGGAGGAGTGGGGGTTAGATCAGCCAAAGGAATTCTATAGAATATTGATTGGAAAGTGATTTGGTTGTTCCTGTACAGTTGTAGGTCATGCTTCTCTTCACAACTGAGACAAACTTGAGACTGTTTCTGTGCAGCCTGATTAATGAGTCTATTCAACCCAGACAAGAGTTTTAAAGATGACCAGTAAAGAGTTGTGATGAAATTTATGGTCCCACGTAACACTCTGCTCCTGATCAGAACTGACCCTCTCACATGTGGCCCCAGATCAAGTGGAGAGGAATACCAGCCTTACTTGAACTCCAGGATGGCACTGTTGCTGGGATCCCAATTCAACTTTTCAGCGCTAGCATTTAGGAACTTGAGAACTCCAAGCATCACACTATTGCCCCCTGGTGGATGACACAATGTAACAGCTTTATTATGCTCAACACCTAGGTAGAGTATTTCTCCAAGCTTGGTTATTAATATATGAATATATTGAATCCTAGTAACTGACCACTCTAACATGCCTTTTCTAGAGCAGTTAAGCATTTTGCCATAGACTGGGAAGTTTAGATTTTCATTTAGTTGACAGTATTTTTCAATCATCATCATTTTCCACCACTATTTTGTTTATTGACATTTCTATTGTCCACTGAAAGTTCATTTCTCTAGTTCCTGGCATGTAGTTTCTTGCAAAGAAATTCTGGGTAGCAATTATTCAGCCACAAAACACCTAGGAGATGTAGTCTCTAGCAGGGGAGCAGACCAGAAACTTCAAAGTATAAGAGCAGTTCAGTCACTGACCTCCTTTGCCTTCCCTGGAATGACACCTATTTCTAAGAACTGAGTGAGGTGTTTGGGTTAAAAAAAAAAAAGAAAGAAAAAAAAAAGGAATGTTCAGGCATTTTGGCCAAAATCTTCCCCTATAACACCCCCTTCCCCTGGCTACAATTCAACCAGATACTACAAAATTCCTGTAAAAAAAAATTGTACATCCTTATCTGATAAAGGGTATCTAGCAAAAACTATTGCAGTATTATTTTTAGTGGAGAAATTTTAGAAATTTTTCACTTAGAAATAACTATTGAAGGGAGACTGGGTGGCTGAGTCAGTTAAGCATGTGACTATTTCAGCTCAGGTCATGATTTCATGGTTCATGAGTTCAAGCCCCACATCAGGCTCTGCTGGCAGTGCAGAGCCTGCTTGGGATTCTCCCTCTCCTTCTCTCTTCTTTGTGCCTCTCCTACTTGTGTTCTCTCTCTCTCTCTCTGTAAAAATAAATAATAAACTTAAAAACATAAGTATTGAAAAAAGTACTATAACCACTTATATTCAACATGGTACTTCTGTTCTTGCCTATTGGGACACCCCATTCTAACCCACCTATATTTTCCTGTCCTAGTCAGCACATTAAGGGAACAAAATAAATTTTCAAAGATGTAAGGATTAGGGGTGCCTGGGTGGCTCAGTTGGCTGAGCATCTGATTCTTGATTTCAGCACAGGTAAAGATCCCAGGGTCATGGAATCAAGTGCCATGTCAGCCTCTGCTCTGAGCATGAATCCTGCCTAAGATTCTCTCTCTCTCTGCCCCTCTCCCCTGCTTGAGCTCTATCCCCCTCTCTCTAAAACAAAAATTTTTTAAAAAGATACTAGGACTGGAAAGGAGGATACCAAATTCTATTTATTCTTAGATATTAAGATACCAAGATTTTTTAAATCATTCAAATTAATAAGAGAATATAGCAAAGTGACTAGATATAAAGTCAATATTCGAAATTCAATTGTAATTCTGTATAGCAGCAAAAAACAAAAAGCTAGAAAGCATAATTTTTAAGAAGAGTCCAATTTCCGTAGCAACAAAACATTAAGTACCTGGGAATTAAGCTAATAAAATATGTTTAAAACTTTTATGGAGAAAATTGTAAAACTTTATGGCAAGCCATTAAAGAACATCTAAATAAATAAAAAGGATACCTTAGTAGATAGGAAAACTCAAATCTTAAAAGTCCCAACTCTTTCTAAATTAGTGTGTAGACTGTCTGCATTTACACTCAAATTTCCCTAAAGGTTTTTCTAGAAATTATACAAATGTTAAAATTCCTATGGAAAGATTAAAGCCAAAGATTGCTAAGATGTTCCAAGGGAGGGGGGACGAGGAGAGAGAGAGAAAGTAGAAGACTTGTTCTATAAAGATTTATTACGCAGCCAAAGGATGATTGGCAAATTGGCAATGGAACAGAAAAGAGAGCTCAGAAACAGACCTATAACATATTTGAAAATGATGTATTGGCTTAGTATTGCAGGCAGTTGGTAAAAGAATAAACCACTCAGTAAGTGGTGCTGGAATGATGGGATATTCATTTTCAAATAAAAGAAATTTTCTCTCTACTTCACAGTACACACCAAAATGCATTAAAATGAATTAAAGGCTTGTATGTGAAAGGTAATTAAATTAGACATGGTGAAATATTATTCTTGGTTTGGGACTAGATGATGACTTTAATCCAAAGGACAACTCTAGGTCCAAAATCTCAGATGAGAACTTTTAAACTGTAGTACAAATAAATCAAGAAGCCCAATGAAAAGCAGCCATATTACAATGTCTCATTCAAATAACTAGTCAGCAAATAAATAGTAATTAAATATAGTAAATCTTCATTAAGTCTGAAAAATTATTCCAAAGTGGAGAGGTAGTCTTATAAGGCATCTTATAACTTCTTAGCATCATTCTTCTGTCGTTAAAGAATAACCCTCATTAGTAGAGCTTACACATTCTCACCACACACACACAAATGGTAACGATGTGAGGTGATAGTGTTAATCGGGTCGCGGGCTCTGAGCCTTCAACCCAGCCTGTCCAAATGATGTCACCGGAGGCTTTTGGTCTCACCAAAAGAAGGATTTAAGGACAGACACAACACAGTCGATGAGTTTTTTAAAGCGAAAGTGAAATATGAGAGCATGCGAACTCAGGGGAGAGCTGGGCCCACTGGGATTTGGGTGGTCTATCTTTTAATTGACAGTTGTTAACAAAGGAGTGGAATATTCATTTCTTGAGGTGGGGATGTCTTGGAAGCAAGTGATCTCTTCTAGGAATGTGGGTGACGTGCTTTTCTTCTTTATTTGGTCAGGGGTTTCCTGTCACCACACCCTCAGGACGGAGATTTTACTATGTTATTGTAGTATAAGGAAGGAGTAACGTGAACCTCAGCCTACTCTGTCAGCCATCTTGGGCCTGTCTGGTTTGATCCGGTTTCTTGTGGTTTCCTTTTGGAGTGCTGCCAAGGCGGTCCTATGACTTCCTTGTAACTGGCGTGACTTCCTTGTTGCTGGACTTCTTGAATCTTGTTACAGCCTAACCAACTGCTGACTCTAACAATAAATGAGTTAATTAATTTGATTCTGGTGATCATTTCACAATGCATACATATATTAAATATCACAGTGTACACCTTAAAGAAAATTACATTGTGCAACCGTGTCAATTAAGTAAATACATAAATAAAATTGTTTTTCAGGGAGCCTGGGTGACTCAGTTGGTTAAGCCTCAGACTTCAGCTCAGGTCATGATCTCACGGAGAGTGAGTTTGCACCCTGCATTGATGGGCTCTGTGCTGACAGCTCAGAGCCTAGAGAGCCTGCTTTGGATTCTGTGTCTCCCCCTCTCTCTGTCCTTTCCCCACTCGTGCTCTGTCTCTCTCTCTCTCTCTTTTTCTCAAAAAATAAACATTAAAAAAAAGAATAAATAGAATTGTTTTTTGAAAACTGAATAACCCTGTTTGTCCTAGCAAAGCCATTTGTCTTAAAATCTACTTAGTGTGATATCAACATTTCTACTGTCTTGTCATTGAAATTTGATATAGCTTTTCTGTTTACTTTCAACTTCAGTGTTTTACTTTATAAGAGCACATAGCTAAAATTTTAAACTAAGTAAGGAGCTCTAATTGTTAAAGGTATGTTCTACATTTGTTGCTTTAACAGATGCACTTAAACTTATTTCTGTCATCTTATTTTTTTCTGTCAATCACATGTTTTCTTTGCATCTTTTTACTGAACTGATGGAGTTTTATTTCTATTTTTTACTTTACTGGCTTGGAAGGAACACATTTTATATCTATGCTTTTCATTTTTGTTTTGTTTTTTTGTTTTGTTTTGTTGACTAACAAGTTCAAAGTTAATCAAAACCTGTCTTTCTTCCAGCCAATAAAAAGACCTTGGACACTGTCACACTGACACCTTCTCCTCTATTTTCTTGCTGTCTAGTATTTTAATCCAAATTATTCATTTTTATTATTTATTTTTAGTTGAAGATCCACTTACCACTGTAATTGCTAAATACTGCTCCTTTATTTCGTTGCTTCCTTTTGGGTTTAATTTCTTTCTTCCTGGAACATATTTTCTAAGCATTTATTTATCTTCATTGATAGTTTAGCTGAGTATACAGTTCTAGGCTGACTGAAAATTTTCCTAAAAACTTTGAAAATATCGTTCCATCTTCTCTGGCATCTTTTGATGAGAAGACTTCTGCCTGTCAAGTTTTTTCCCTTTATATATAATCTTTGTTTTCTCTCAAGTTAATTTTCTCTTTGTAGTCTATAGTTTCACCATGTGTCTGCATCACAACTTGGGTTTCTTCAACTGTGAATTCATGTTTTTTTATCACTTCAGGAAAATTTTTGCTATTCAATGTGTTGTACTTTTTAAATTCTATTCTCCATTTTTCTTTCCATTTAACATTTTTCTTCCATTGCACTACATTTGAATGATTTCCTTGTTTTTCATCTCCATCTTTTCACTTGTGTCTAATCTTTATCTTGAATTTTTCATTTGTGTGAATATATTTTTAATCTCTAGGTGTCCTTCATTCTTTTAAAAAAAATCAATCTTCTCTTTTTTATGGTATCTGTTTTCATAATAATTCCAATTCCTTTTTAAAAAAATATCTTTTCAAACAATTTGAATAATCCTAATTTTTTGATTGCTTTACTATCTTCAATTCTCAGGATAATAATTATTTTGTTTATTGCATTTGTTCATGTTCACTCAACTAATTTTGTTTTGTGTGTGTGTGATGGATGTGTCTTTTTTATTGCAAGCTCGTAATAGAGTATATTATTATTATTATTATTATTATTATCATTGAGTTTCTTTTGTCATGAAAGTGTCTCAGCTTGTGAATTCCTGAACCATGTAGTATACAAATCTATATCCCATATCTGGATGCAAGTTTAGAATTATAATTCCTAATGTATGCCTTTTCTTTTCAATACAAGGCACAGGACAAATAAAAACATTTTCACTATTTCGCCTCAGTCAATGGGCAGGATTAACAAAAGGGGCAGTTCATCCAAGGTCCAGCCTTTATCCAGTGATTTCAGTTCCATTTTCTATATCTTCTTAGGACTTAGGCCACTTTCCCTATTCTAGTGGAGCCTTAGATCTCAGCTGACAGCTCAGTTTGACTTTAGCCTTTGCTCATTGCTTTAGCTTTGATTTTTCTCTTCATGTCTGGCACCTGAAGATTTCTCTTTCTTTATTTTGAGCTTGATGACATATTCACATTTTTTTTGAGAGAGAGAATGTGTTTACACATACACACACACACACACACACACACACACAAGTGAGCGGAGGAAGGGCAAGGGAGGGAAGGAGAGATGATCTTAAGCAGGCTCCATGTGGCTGGACTGTGGGGCTCAATCTCATGACTGTGAGATCATGCCTGAGGCAAAATCAAAACTCAGATGCTTAATGGACTGAGCCACCCAGGCACCCCTATATTCACAATTTCTTAAGTGGACTTTATACCTAATGTTTTTATGAGTTATAATATGGAGTCTATGTAGACTTAGTCCACAATGTTGGTAGAAGTTTCACCAGTAATTTTTTTATGTTTATTTTTAAGAGAGGGAGGGAGCAGGCATGAACACATGTGTGCATGCACGTGAGTGGGGGAGGGGCAGACAGAAGGGGACAGAGTATCCTAAGGAGGCTCTGTCCTGAGAGCAGAGAGCCTGATGTAGGACCAGAACTCATGAACTGTGAGATCATGACCTGAGTTAAAGTTGGATGCTTAACTGACTGAGTCACCCAGACACCACTCATCAATAAATTCTTATTATTTTTTTTGCATTTTAATTATCATTCAGTCTAATGGGTACTGCAATTTTTTATAATTAATGCATAAAGGAACGAAGACTAATTCAGCAAACACAAATATATGCACTACTCATCTTAAGAAACAAGAACTTAGCAACCACCTCAGGCAAGGACAAAAAAAGCTAAAATAAACAAATTAGACTACATCAAACTGGGAAGTTTTTGCACAGTGAAGGAAACCATCAACAAAATAAAACAGCATCTTACTAACTGGGAAAAGATATTTTCAAATCACACATCCAAATATCAAATCAAAAAATACATCCAAATATAATAACAGAAAAACAAATAACTGGATTCAAAAATGGGCTGAGGACTTGTATTTTTCCAAACAAGATATACAGCTGACCAAGAGGCACATGAAAAGATGCTCGATATCGCTAATCATCAGGGAAGTGCAAATCAAAACCACAATAAGGTATCACCTCACGCTCATCAAATTGACTGTTATCAAAAAGACAAAAAAAAAAATAACAAGGGTTGTTGAGGATATGGAGAAAAAGGAACCCTCATACGCTGTTGTTGGGAATGTAAATTGTTGCAGCCACTATGGGGAACAGTATGGAGCGTCCTCAAAAGTTCCATACAATCCAACAAGTTAATTAGGTATTTATCTGAAGAAAGTGAAATACCAATCCGAAGAGATATATTCACCCCTGTGTTCACTGCAGGATTATTGACAATAGCAAAAATATGGAAACAACCTAAGTGTCCATCAACAAATGAATGGTTAAAGAATATGTGGTATATATAAAACAAAATATTACTCAGCCATAGAAGAGAATGAAATCTTGCCATTTGCAATAACATGGATGGACCTAGAGGGTATTATGCTAAGTAAAATAAGTCAGACAGAGAAAGATAAATACCATATCATTTCAATTATATGTGGAATCTAGAAAGCAAAACAAGTGAACAAACAAAACAGGAACAGACTCATAGGTACAGGGCAAAAACTGATGGTTACCAGAAAAGAAGGACTGGAGGAGGGGATCACAAAATAGGTAAAGGGAATTTCAAGGTACAAACTTCCAGTTATAAAATAAAAAAGTCATGGGTTTGTAATGTATAACATAGGGAATATAATCAATAATATTGTAATAACTTTGCATAGTGGCAGTAACTAGATTTATCATAGGGATCACTTATAATATATAAAAATACCAAATCACTATGATATATACCTGAAACCAATAACATATTGTGTGTCATTTACACTTCAAGAAAGAATAGTAAGGTATATACACTATGTGTGTAAAGATATGTGTATTTCACTGGGGGAAAGGTCTTTGATGTCCATCAGATTCTCAAAGAAGTCCATGGCCCTATCATAATGTATAATCAACATGTTACTTATGGAATGAGTTTGAGGTATATATGATTGAGGTCAGACCCACTGGAACCTGATGAGTAGAAAGGGCATGTGTCCCTCACTGCAGACAGCTTTTTTGCATGGTCTGGCTCTTCCGGAAAACAACTATAGACTAGATTACAATTGAATTCTCTTTCTGGTCTATAATTTTTAAATGTAAATTATAAATCAGTAACCTTCTATGCCTCTGTAAGTCTCCAAGTTAAAACCACAGATACATAAACATCTAATGGACACTTCTGTATATTTGTACCAGTCAACCGAGATGACAGTAGAGGGTGAAATATTAACTGTTTTAAATATAATATGCTAGAGATTCTTAAAAATTTATTTAATATATATATTTATGGAACTTCAAAAAATTTGTTGTTCATTATTATAAAAAATAATAAAGAATATTTTTTCTTCAGCTGATTGTTAGGGATATGCCCTTCTTAATTTACCACAGAGAATGCATTTATGAAGGTCAAGCTAATATATTCATGGAATATGAGGCATGTAGTTACCCAAATTCACGGCTAAATCTCTCAATTGGTAGAATAAATTGCTGACAACAGAAACGTTTGTATTGGCCAAGCACTGTGGTTTGATTAAGTTTGCTCATTTATTTTATAAATCTGTTGTAAAGCCATTAGAAGAGTTTTATTACTCAAATTACAAGGCTGAGTTAGAGTGGCCTTTTAAATCTATAAATTAATCAAAACTCTATTTCCAGAGCACTGAAAATATTCACCCCTTTCTTTCGATGAATATATTTTCCCTCTCTATTACAAATAAATTGCGATTTAGTTCACAATTTCCGCAGTTGGCCATTATTCATAGGCATGCTTCTTGGATAGATCAGTAAATGTATAAATTTCCTTCAATATCCATTTCTGGGTAGATGAGAGAAGCATCTCATAGAAGAAATTAACCTCAATCAAAACACTGTCTACATTCAATATATGATCTAAACACATGTCCAAGAAAGGATGGCCAATCTTTATTACACAAAATTCATTTTGCTTTCTTTACAACTTCAACAAAGGAGTTGCCTTAGCTCAGCATTTCTGCTTTCCTTTATTTATTTATTTATTTATTTATTTATTTTGCCATTACTTTGTTGATTCTACTACTTTATCATTACTTTCTTGATATCCTTTGTAAAAGGCCATTTACTGGTTTTCCTTGAGTTTTTTCCATATCTAATCCTCTTATGCCAGATTTGACTTGTACTTTTTTGTAACTCCATTCAAAATCCTATGTGACTTTGTCCCCATGGTTAGGGAAAGGCTGACTCCACCACCACCCCTCATCTGGGTCACAGCATTTGGTTCAGAGATAGGTGTAAGATCCACGCTGAGTCAACCTGGAAAGAGTTCTCTTTCTCTCAGGGCTTTCTAGGCTGCTAGGATTTAAGATTAGAGCTGATAGAATTTTAACACTACACAGGAAGAAATTGCCTGAGGACTATGCAGCCACAGAGGAGAACAGGGCAAAGAGAGTGAGAGAGACAGATTCTAAAGAAATTTTTTTAAATACCTAGGTCCAGTCATGCCTGATTAATCTCTTAACTTTTTATTCTATGAAAGTAATTATTTGCTTAGACCAGTTTGAGAAATGTTTGTTTTGTATAAAAATAAAAGTTTCAATGCCTTATTTTGTTTTAAAATATTTTATTTCCATTTAGAAAAAGGCAAGCTATTACTACCAAAATCCTACATACACCCAATAGAATTACAATGCATTTGTTGGGACACATTTGATTATAAAGAATAGATACCAATTTCAATCTTGTCTAAGTTAGAGGAGACTTTCTTATTATGTTCATCTCTGTAAAGTTTCAAAGGTGAGGCAAACTTAGGCATGACTGGATCTCAGAATGCAAATATTATTTTTACCATTCTCATTCTCCATTAATCCCTTGTTTCAGTTTGACACCATTTCCTCTTGCCTCAGACAGTTTTTCTACATGTGGAGATAATGTTACCACTGTAAGTTCCAGAACTTCATCCAGATCAAGTTTCTGTAATCTTTAGAAGAAAGGCTGTTTTTCTTCCAGCTCCAAGTCATCTGATTATCCCTTCCTGTGTCATTTACTTTTTAATGTTTATTTATTTATCTTTGAGAGAGAGAGCAAGAGAACAGAGGAGGGGCAGAGAAAAAGGGAGAGAGAGAATCCCAAGCAGGCTCTGCACTGAGTGCACACTGATGTGGGGCTCAAACTCATGAACCGTGAGATCATGACCTGAGCTGAAATCAAGAGTTGGATGCTTAACACACTGAGCCACCCACGCACCCCTCCTGTGTAATTTCTATGCCTGAAAAAAAAAATCACACAGCGAATGTTTAAAATCAGAAACTCACCACTCCCAAGTTACCTGCTCACCTCTATGATCAGAAGGAAGCTTTTTAGGATTGGTAATCCCAATAAAACCACCTAAAATTAGGGCAGATGGAAAGAGTGCAGAAGCAAATTTCCAAGTGGAAAACAAGAGGTGTAAAATTTCATTTAAAGACACAGGGTTTACCACCCATGTTTATCTCTTCTGTCTACCAAGACCTCATTAAGATGAGAAAATAAACCAATCAAAGTCATAAGAATGAGAGAAGTGATATTAGTGGATGACGGAGCTCAATACAATTTTGAAAGGCAAAAACAAATGAATAAATGAACACCGATGATCTAGTTGGGAAAAGTCACAGTCTAAATAGTGGACAGGAAGTAATAATATCTGGAAGGATTTGAGATCAGCTGACATGAATGAGGGTAGAGATAAGGTGAGGAATTATAAACGAAGATATGGGTTGAAGTCAATACATGCAGTGGTCAACACCCCCTCACTGCTCACAGGCAGAATTCCAGAACTCTTTCATCTTCATACAGCCACTCCTAACAAGACTCAGTCTGGAGCCTAGAGGTTCCTTCTCTACAGAATTTGGATGAGAGACACTTAGGTCTGGCAGATACCAGGAATGGCAGAATCAGGGATGAGATATCAAGTTCATAACAGGGAATTAATTGGCAGGCTGTATATGGATTTTCCAACTCCCCTTCCCATTACATCTTGGTACAGAACACTGATAATTTAAACACCTGGTCCCAAGAAGGAGATGGAAAATTTCTATGAGAGACCATATACATGGACCCAGAGAACTGGCACTTTGAGGTCCCCCAGTAAGAGGGCTGGATCCTTATTCAAGCCCACATTTTTAGAATGTTTTAATCAGGTTTTGTAATGTCTCACTCTTAAATATAAATGGACACTAAGATATCACCAGTTAAGACATCTCCAAAATTTAAAATATATATATTTAAAAGTAAACATTTTAAAAAGTGTATAAGGAAAACAGAGTGTGCAGGGAATGAAAGTGAACTTTTAAAAAGAAAACAAACCTGTTATTAGAATCCTCAAAAAGATAAGAAAATAATAGATGCATAAATAAGAAAAAATTATATAAAAAAGAAAGCCAAAGAATATTGGAAATTAAAAATATTAAAATTCAAATATCAAAATTCAAAGCAGAGGAAGACAGTGTTAAAACTCTTAGAGAGCTAGACAAAGAAATAAAAAGGTAGAGGGGCACCTGGCTGGCTCAGCTGGTGGAGCATGTGACTCTTGATCTTGGGGTTGTGAGTTCGAGTCCCATGTTGGGTGTAGAGATCACTTAAAAATAAAAAATCTTATTAAAAAAAAAAAAGAAAATGGTAGAAAACATAAGAAAAAACATAAGCCATAGAGGTTCAAGGAAGGAAGCCCTACATCAAACAAAGATGAATTCCAGAGAGATCAGAGGAAATTGTGGAAGAGAAATAGTCAAAGAAATAATATGAGAGTATTTCCTACAATGAAAGGGTATGAGTCTCTAGCTTGAAAGAGGCACCAAATGCACAGCACGTTCAATGTAAAAAGACCCACAACAATGCATCAGGAATAGAGAAAATACTAAAAATTTCCAACGTAAAAACTTTAGGTCACATAAGAAAGATTAAGGCTGAGAATGGCACTGACTTCTCAAGAAATAACATTGGAAGTCCAAAGACAGTGGAGCAACGCCTTCAAACTGATGAAGTAAAATAATTTTCAATCTGAAGTCATCATTCAAAGACAAGCACAGAATAATGACATAGTCTGATTCACAGAGAACAACATATATTACCTCCCATGAAGTCTTTCAAAAGGAGCCTCTGAAGAGCAGGCTCAAGCAAAATCAGGGAGTAAAATGAAAAAGAAGAAAATATAAAATGTAAGGGAAAATGGAATCAACCCGAGAAAGAGGCAAGGAGGACTCCCAACAATAGGGCCATGCAGCTCGTGTTGGAGTGAGAGAACAGACAGACCTCAATCATGTTCTCTGGAGAAACTATTCAGTAGTTCTGTTTATATTTATGGAGCATTTCGGCTGCAGGCGGCGTGGGGGGTGGGGCGGGGTGCATGGACAGCAAGTGCTACAAGCGAAACCAATGACAAGAAAAACGGCTACAGAAAGGGAAAATACATCGCAGCATATGCTTTAGCTCTACAGTAAACAGTATTTACAAGCTTATAATGATCTTGCACTATGTGTTGACTTAATTAAGGTAGTAGCATGTAATAAGAGATGGGTAGGAGGTGGGGTAAGGTAGGCCAACATCTGTCATAACAAGTTGTCTAAAACCAATAACTTGAAGAAAGAGTAGGACAAGTTTGTTATTTAGAAATACAGACTTAGAAGAAACAGGAGCACCTGGGCTCAGTTGGAAGAGTGTATGAATTTTGATTTTGGGGTTGTGACTTTGAGCCCCACATTGGGGGTAGAGATTATTTAAATAAATAAACTTATTTAAAAAAAAATAGAAGAAACAGCTTTAAAAAGTCAAAGATTTGAGTAGTCATAAATGAAGATTGGTCAGAGACTTACTTTTAATGTTAAGCTTATTGGTACGTTTTGATTTTCACCATATATTATCGATATTTGACTTCCTAAGTAAATACTTTAAAAGCAACAAAATTTAAAAATGAAATAATATCCAAACTTTTTGATACCTACCTCACTAATCTAGGTTTTATTTATTTATGAGAGCTTTGAAGACAAGCCATGTTGGCAGACTCCTTTGGTGTGTGTCTACACAGACAGAATTCTAAATATTTAAAGACAAATACTTTTGTTGATTCCATCAGTGTAATCTATTTGAGTATGGATAGCTGATTTCTCACTTAATTTCACCTGGTCCTCTGCTGTGTTCCTATGATGGGATTCTAATGTGAGATTTGTACAGCTGCTTGCTCTGTTAGCAAAGCACTTGGACACTCCACAGTTAAGGGGCTCCTGAGAATTTGTTAGCTCCTTGAAGTATTGTGGGTTTTTAGACACACAAATACTAAATTTAAGAAATTGTCAAAGTAATCTCCAATAGACCAAGAATTTAGGTCAGAAAATACACCAAGTCCGTCAGACAGAAAAAGCTATAAATCCTTCAGGTTTCTTCAGAGAGTCTGAAGAGAAATGATGTGTTTAAATCTGTGAATTACATGGCAAAATTAGATTAGCTTGGCAAATTCCTACCATGATGCTATACTCCTAAGGAGAGCAAGTTCCCACGTGCCTCATTATATCCCTAGGAAGACATAAAATTTCAGATTCCTCTCCACTACGCTGGTCTCTTCTACCTCCCAATCCTCAGAAGCCTCTGAAGAAATATTCAGTAGCCCTCTGAATAGAATGACCGTACCAAAAGGATTTGGCCAAAAAAGTTTTTGAAATCAAAACTTTTCATCTTTGGGGGCTCCTGGGTGGCTCAGTTGGTTAAGTGTCCGACTTTGGCTCAGGTCATGATCTCATGTTTGTGAGTTTGAGCCCCCACATCAAGCTCTCTGCTGTCTTCAGATCCTCAGTCTCCCCTTCTCTCTGCCCCTCCCTCATGCGCACACATTCAGGGACTCTCAGTCTCTCAAAAATAAACATTAAAAAAAGTTTTATCTTTTTATCTTCAATTCTGCAATTCTTTATAGTTATACTAACCCAATTGCTCTCAAAAAGGAATTTTTATTCAACATTGATTTTATTTATTTTTTATCTAAATGATTGACTTTTCTTCCATTCAACTTAATTGACTTCTTATTTGATTAAGGCAAATAAATCAACTAATTGATTTGGTTCCATGCTTACCTAATCTCTGTAATACACAAATAAGACCTTAATGTAATCATCTATTTTATAAGCTTCACTAGAGCCAAAGTTTTGCCTAAGCATTCTATAATAACTGCATTTAATAGACCACTGGATTCTACTGAGTTTCCAAGTCATGTTTGCAAATAAATGATTAGTTTTGAATATTCCAGTTAAATGATTTAAATTTCCCCATTTTAAGATATGTAGAATATAGTTTTTAAAATTTATGTAATTTGTGTATATGAACTTATCTTGCATGAAATAATAGTATTAAACTGGCAATACCAAGAACATACATCTCTACTTTCATCTGCTCAAGAACTTGAAGTAGGTGGATTGTTGAAGAAAAGAGATACTTTTAATACATAATACATTTAATACATAATACATTTAATACATAATAATCTCTCTCAGAATCTTCAAACGGTTTTCCGTGTTGTTCATCCTGACCAATGAGATTCCAAGGCACTATCCTGGAGGAAAATAATTCAGGCTCTGACAAATAGCCAACATGGATATCAAGAATCTATATTTTCTGCCTAGATATCTATCTAGGAAATTTTATTTATCCTTCAAGTCTCAGTTCAAATGCTTCCTTTATTCTGAAACCTCTAGTACCTGGTAAATTTCATGGGTTTCAAGGGACAGAAATGGATTGTGGCTAAGATATGGGAACAAAAGATTTATTGGAAGGATGTAGGATGCCTTCCAGAAATCTCAGGAGGACCTGAATAACTCAGCCTTGGGGAGAACAAAAAGCAAAATAGCTCCAAGGACCTCTGCAGCAAGAGCTTTTAGATCTTCTCTCCAGAGGATTACCCCACAATGACATGACCAATAGTGTTCTATCCATATTCTCATTTCAAATTCCAGGCAGAAATTACATGACTAACTAAGATGGCGGATAGATCAAGCTCAGCCACTACGGGAACCTGGAACTGTTAGGTCACCCCAGTTTGTGTCTTCTATCATCTTTGACTTGGTTGCAGCTTCTCCTATATTCCATATGCACTTTGTACCTACTCTGTGAGGCCAATAATACTATTTTTGTTGTTGTTGTTTTAAAGTTTAGTTATTTTGAGAGAGAGAGAGAGAGAGAGAGAGAGAGATCACACATACTTGCTCATACACGCACACACAAGCTGGGGAGGGGCAGAGAGAGAGGGAGAGACAGAATCTCAAGCAGGCTCAGCACTGTCAGCACTGAGCCTAACGTGGGGGTCAAATTCATGAATTGCGAGAACATGACCTGAGCTGAAATCAAGGGTCAGATACTTAACTGACTGAGACACCCAGATGCCCTGACAGTGTTGCTATTGAAACACCATAAGGTAGACTTTTCCATATTTGAATCCTTAGTATCGTTCACAGTGACTGATACTAAGTGCTAAAAAAAATTATGTTGTATGATTTAAATTATATTTTATTCTCTTCTGATAGAAATCATCACATGCCATAGAGAGAGACTTCTGTATGTTGTATAAGAGCCACTAGAGACCCCCTCATGAGAGTGACTAGATGACCTGTTGGTGTTGTCTCTGAAGCTCAAAAGCAAGAAAAGTCCTTAGCACATGGTAAACAGAAAATCAATACAGAGGGACCACTGGTCAGTGTGGCATAGTGGCACCTGTCATCTCCTCATTCATACTTTGTTGTGCCACAGTGTATTCTTTGATCATGTTCCTCAACATGAGACCAAGACTGTACATCTCTGGGGAACTTGACAGTCTGTTTAACCAATTGTCTAACAGACTTAAAACATGCAACTTTCCAATCACCCCTTGGAGCCCCCAAGATTATGTCACCTATCCTTTCATACCCTGGAATACAACATACTTATTTAGTGGGGCTCCTGGGTGGCTCAGTCAATAGAGCATCTGACTCTTGATTTCGGCTCAGGTCATGATTTCACGGTTTGTTAGTTTGCGCCTCGTGTGGCACAGACAGTGCCTGCTGGAGCCAGCTTAGGATTCTCCTTCTCTCCCTCTCTCACTTCCCCTCCCCTGCTCATGTCCTCTCTCTGTCTGTCAAGATAAAACTTTAAAAAAATACTTATTTAGTCCCTTTCTCCAACAATTGTGTGTCAGGACAGGTCCATATCTTACCATATCTTAGAAACATAACCCCCTACTTAACTGGGCAAGAGCATACCTTGCCATCTGTTTCCCACCCTTCGATGTGCCCATTCCTCCGACCCCAAGATCAAAGGGACCTTCTTGTTAAAGCAGAATAAAAAAGACACACTTTATCTAGTCAGTGGAGTACTCCCACTAAATCTTCAGCATAACACCCAGTTATGAAGCAGATAAGCCAAATGTTTATAGGAAGTCAGGGCTGGTTGGTGAGAATTGAAGTGTTTTGGGGTTTTGATCTGGTTGTTTTTCTTCTCCCTATCTGTTTCAATTCTTTTACATCCTGTTTAAAATGAATATGTATTATTTTTAAAATATAACTAAGCTTTCCACCAGAGTGGCCAAAATGAACAAATCAGGGGACTATAGATGCTGGAGAGGATGTGGAGAAACAGGAACCCTCTTGCACTGCTGGTGGGAATGCAAATTGGTGCAGCCACTCTGGAAAACAGTGTGGAGGTTCCTCAGAAAATTAAAAATAGACCTACCCTATGACCCAGCAATAGCACTGCTAGGAATTTACCCAAGGGATACAGGAGTACTGATGCATAGGGGCACTTGTACCCCAATGTTTATAGCAGCACTCTCAACAATAGCCAAATTATGGAAAGAGCCTAAATGTCCATCAACTGATGAATGGATAAAAAAATTATGGTTTATATACACAATGGAATACTACGTGGCAATGAGAAAGAATGAAATATGGCCCTTTGTAGCAACATGGATGGAACTGGAGAGTGTTATACTAAGTGAAATAAGCCATACAGAGAAAGACAGATACCATATGGTTTCACTCTTATGTGGATCCTGAGAAACTTAACAGGAACCCACAGGGGAGGGGAAGGAAAAAAAAAAAAGAGGTTAGAGTGGGAGAGAGCTAAAGCATAAGAGACTGTTAAAAACTGAGAACAAACTGAGGGTTGATGGGGGGTGGGAGGGAGGGGAGGGTGGGTGATGGGTATTGAGGAGGGCATCTTTTGGGATGAGCACTGGGTGTTTTATGGAAACCAATTTGACAAAAAATTTCATATATTTTAAAAAATGAAAAAAATATATAACTTAGCCTTCTAAAATATTAAAGAAGAGAGGGAAGTAGCAAATGGTAACCTTAGATTCAGGTGACCTAGCTCTAATAATGCTAAAACAATATTTTTACTTAATAGGAAAGATATCAAAATATAGTGGCTATCATCTAGAACACAAATTTTAGTCCCTAGTGCCATTCTCCATTAGAAGGAACATTTCTTGAAGAAATGGCTGATTCCAGGGCTGGGGCAGGGTAGGTTTAAGATGAGTCTGGAACATATTGCCAGAAAGTAAAACATGATGAGGTGCATCACACAGACACAGGTGCCAAATTGAGGAGTCAATCCGGGGTTGGGGGAAATAATCATCAAAATAATTGAGTAAGGAACTATAAACCATTGAACAAATAGTAATTTATTAGTTATCACCAGTACAAATGAACAGGAGAAAGGAAAGCTGTTGCATACGGTAGAAAACAGAATGCCATCTGGTAAATGCAGGAGTCCTGGGGTTGAAAACCATTATTTTATAATAAAGATCACATCAGGCAAGAATCATCAATGAATACTAATCTAGGAAACTTTTATAAGAAAAAAATTAGGACATTTACGTGGTTGGTCTTAAAGTGTGTCCCCACAGACTGCTTATTAATTGTAAAGAGTAAAAAAGCAGCAATTACATATTGGAGAAATCCAACACCTTGAGACTGATCAAAATTAACCTCAGCTATGAGGGACAGATGGATATCATGTGTCTGCATTTGTGATACAGAGAGAATAAAGAATAGCCTGAATCAAATAATGAGGAAGTATCAGCCAAGGTGGGAGGTGACTGTATTTTCTTATTTTTTTTAATATTTATTCATTTTTGAGAGGCAGAGCACAAGCAGAGGACGGTCAGAGAGAGAGGGAAACACAGAATCTGAAGCAGGCTCCAGGCTCCAAGCTGTGGGCACAGAGCCCGATGTGGGGCTCAAACCCACTAACTGTGAGATCATGACCTGCACCGAAGTCAAACGCTTAACCAACTGAGCCACCCAGGCGCCCCTATATTTTTAAAAAATGTTAGTATCATAGGGGCGCCAGGGTGGCTCAGTCGGTAAAGTGTCTGACTGTTGGTTTCAGCTCAGATCATGATCTCATGGTTTGTGGGTTTGAACCCCACATTGGGCAGTGCAGAACCTGCTTGGGATTCTCTCTCTCTCCCTCCCTCTCTGCCCTCCTCCTCCCCATGTCTCTCTCACTCCCAAAATAAATAAATAAACTTAAAAAAATATTTTTAAAAATGTTAGTATCATATAGGACAATGAGAGGATGTGGAAATGTTCCAGGTAACAGAAGGCTAAAAAGATACAACAACTAAATGCAATTCCTGACCATTTTTGGGATTCTGTTCTGGAGGAGGAAAAAGTGCTATGAAGGACATTATTGAGTCAAGTGACCAAGTTGGAATATGGATGAGACATTAGGTAAAAGTATTAAATCAATGTTAAATTTACTAAAGTAAAAACAGTACTATGGTTATGTGAAAGGATACCTGTATTCCTAGGAAAAACACTCTGAAGTATTTGAAGGCAAAGGACCATGATATATGCATCTTACTCTCCAAAAGAAACGAAGTATATGCATGCATACACATGCGTGCACGCGCGCACACACACACACACACACACACACACACACACACTGTCCTGCCAAGTGTATATTATCTTGACAACACCTCACAATTTATATCATTACTACTGTATAAAAGCAGTAACTAATATGCCAAATGTGTTTTCTTTGGTCAGATGATCCCATGGTTTTTCTTTTTAGTTTATTAAAATAAACTAAATAATTTACAATGATTGATTTTTGAATGTTAAACCGAAGTTTCATTCCAGAGACTAAGCCCCACTTGGTACTGATGCAACCTTTTTATATATTGGCACATTTAATTTCTAGATATTTCTTTAGAATTTTTACATCTCTGCTCATGAGAGATATTGGTCTATAATTTTTTTCACGTAATGTCTTCGATCTCAGGGCAATTTTGCCCTCACAGAATGAGCTGGAAAGTATTCTCTCCTCTTCAACCTTTTGGAAAAGTTTGTGTAGAATTGGTATTATATTTTCTTCAAATGTTTAGAAAAATTCACCAATGAAATCATCTTGGCCTGGAGTTTTGTTGTTTGGGTTTTTTTTAGGTAAGATGTTAACTGCAAATTCAATTTCTTCAATAAATTAAAAGCTATTCAGTTTGTCTATTTCTTCCTGAATAAATATTGGTAGTTTGTGACTTTCAAGGAATTTGTCTATTTCATCTAAGGGGTAAAATTTATAGGTACAATGCTGTTCATAATATTTTTATTATCCCTTTATTATCTATAAAATCTATAGTGATGTCACTTTTCTCATTCCTGAATATTGATCATCTGTGTCTTCTCTCTTTCTTCCTGATCAGTCTGGCAAGAGTTTTATAAAGCTTATTGATCTTGTCAAAGAACCAGCTTTTTATTTCACTGATATCCTCTCTTGTTTTCATTTCGATCTTTCTGTATCATTTATTTCCTTTCTTCTCTTACTTCAGATTTCATTTGTTCTTCTTCCTCTGGTTTCTTAAGAGGGAAGCAGGGGTCATTGATTTATATGTGTGTATATATATGCTCTAGCAAATTCTGATATTGACATCTTTATTCAATTCAAATACTTTGTTTCTCCTTGCTTTTTAAAACTTAATCTGGGGGCACCTGGGTGGCTCAGTCAGTTGGCGTCCGACTTCAGCTCAGGTCATGATCTTGCGGTCTGTGGGTTCGCGCCCTGCGTCAGGCTCTGTGCTGACAGCTCAGAGCCAGGAGCCTGCTTCGGATTCTGTCTTCCTCTCTGTCTGCCCTCCCCCACTCATGCTCTGTCTCTGCTCTCTCTCTCTCTCTCTCTCTCTCTCTTAAAAATAAATAAACATTGGGGCGCCTGGGTGGCGCAGTCGGTTAAGCGTCCGACTTCAGCCAGGTCACGATCTCGCGGTCCGGGAGTTCGAGCCCCACGTCAGGCTCTGGGCTGATGGCTCAGAACCTGGAGCCAGTTTCCGATTCTGTGTCTCCCTCTCTCTCTGCCCCTCCCCCGTTCATGCTCTGTCTCTCTCTGTCCCAAAAATAAATAAACGTTGAAAAAAAAATTAAAAAAAAATAAATAAACATTAAAATAAATAAATAAATAAATAAATAAATAAATAAACAAAACTTAATCTGTGTATCATTTAAGTGTTATTTAGTTATCAAATGTTTGAGTATTTTTCTAGAGCTCTTTATTTTATTTATTTATTTTTTATCTCCAATTCAATTGTGGTCAAAGAGCAGACTTTGTATGATTCTAAGAATTTTAAGTTTATTGAGAGTTGATCTGGGTCCAGAATATGTTCTATGTTGGCAAATTTGTATGTGAACTCTAAAATAATATGTATCACACTGTTGGATGATGTCTTCTTCAATTTTCAGGTCAGTTTGGCAGTATTATTCAAATATTCCATGTCCTTATTGGCTTTATGCCTGTGTGTTCTATCAATTATCGAAAGAGTATTGAAATATCTGACTAAAATTGTGGATTTGTCTAATTCTTCTTGCAGTTCTATTATGCTTTGTTTCATATACCCTGAAGCTGTTGTTAGGTGTGTGCAGCAATCAGTACTCACTGAACACAGGAAAGGCAGGAGAGGACCATGCAGTAGATGTCTGAGGATTTCTTTCTGTTCGGTGCTCTCTTCTCCAGGACTCTTGGCCTGGAAACCCTAGCCGCCTTGGTCTCCACAGAGTCTGATTCATCTTCTCCACTCAGGGAGTCTGCCAGATTCAACCTGTCTCTGCTACAGCCTGGAACCTCTCTGGGCAGTAAACTGAAGCTGACCCCTTTTTGTTTCCTGCCTCTCAACGACCCTGACTTTCAGTGCCTCATGTTCAGCATCTTGAAAGCTGAAAACTGATTTTTTATACATTCTGTTTGTCTATTTTTCTTCAATTTGTTCTGTCTTCCTTCTTCTTTTCTTTCTTTCTTTTTTCCTTTTTTTGTTTTTGTTTTTGTTTTTGTTTTTTTTGGCGGTGGGGGCATCATTGCTTCAGACAGAGGGTAAATCTGACTGGAAGCAGAATTCCTTCTTGTCCTTTTGTTTAGGTTTAAATGCTTGGTAGTTTCTGTGTATCAAGAATTTGGGATCAGCTTTGCTGGGGAGTTCAGCTCCAGTTTATCAAATTCACTCTTTTCTTTCTGACAAGAAACCTTGAAAGTCTTCCAATTTAATCACTACAGCTCCCCCCTGTGATAGGTATTATAAAGGGTTTATTTGATTTTTCTAGATTTAGAAGTTTATTTCAGACAAGATAAAATACACACAGGGGTGCCTTGGGTGGCTCAGTCGGTTGGGTGACTGACTTCGACTCAGGTTATGATCTCACAGTTTGTGGGTTCGAGCCCTGCATCGGGCTCTGTGCTGAATGCTTGCTCAGAGCCTGGAGCCTGCTTCGGATTCTGTGTCTCCTTCTGTCTCTACCCCTCCCCCACTTGTGCTCTGTCACGCTCTGTCTCTCAAAAATAAATAAATGTAAAAAAATCGTTTTTAAATACACACAAATTAGTTTGCAAAGTTTTCATTACTAAAGTAGTTTGACTTTTAGTTTATATGCTATTTTAGTTTATATGCTATAGTATATAAAATAATAGTGTATTATATAACATCATATTGCATAGTATATAGTATCTAATTTTCACCTTAGATTTATAAATAATATGCTAATGAAAAATAATAAGCTAATTGCATTAACACTAGCTAAAATCTTTTAGCAATTTATGTGCCACAGGAGATGTTTTTCTTTTTAAGTTTATTTATTTATTTTGAGAGAGAGGGTGCATGCAGGAGGAGCAGAGAGCGAGAATCCCAAGCAGGCTCTGTACTGTCAGTGCAGAGCCCTATGTGGGGCTCAAATTCACAAACTGTGAGATCATGACCTGAGCCAAAATCAAGAGTTGGACACTTAAACAACTGAGCCACCCAGTTGCCCTGTCAGAGTAGGTTTTCATATACTCTCTCATTTCATTCTCACAACCCTATAGCATATTTACTATTGATATCCTTATTTTACAGGTGATAAAATTAAGACCAAAGAAGTTCAAATGACATGAAATTCACATATTCAGGAAGCTGATCATCCAGGATTCCAATCCGTATCTTTCTAATGCAAAAACCTCTTAACCACTGTGCTATACTGGACAAAATTGAGATAAATGCCTTGAGTAGAACTAGCATTTTCTATTCCACTTTGAATAGGATTTTACTAAAGCACAAAACAGGAAGATCCATAAAATTATATTTGAGAGGACTCTGGAAATCTACAGATAGAAATAAATCCTGGAGAGAAAGACCAACTATACTGTACTTTGAATCATCCATGAAGTCAAAACAAGTATGAGGTCTAACTGTAGTTAGAAATCAATTTTCTTTCTAGTCTTTCATAACTTCTCTTTCCCACACTTTAAACTGTCTTAATCTGCTTCCCCACTGTGACTTATTTCTGGTAGCGTATAGTTGGGATAACAGCATCCTCACACCTGGTGGGCTATGGAGCTGCACATGCTGGGAATAGTAAGGATCATGAGGAACCATGCAGGTCAATACAAGCCACCGTCACTTCAAAAACGAAGACATGTGCTTTGCTGATGGTACGAACTGGCCAAAGGCAACAACATGAAAACCACAGGAGTACCTTCACATGTAAAAGCAAACTCAGTCAGTAGCAGACTGCACTTTGATGAGAAATAACATGTTTTAGTAAAGAAGCTCCTTCTATTTGTTAAAGGGTGTGCCTTCAATCATAAAATATACATTCATTCCTTTATCCTACAAACATGTACCCAGTATGTAGTCGGGCACTATGCTTGGTGCTGGGGGAGCCAAAATAGGTAAATAGGTAGATGGATAGATGGATGGATGGATAGATAGATAGATGATAGAGACGTACAAGTCTCAGATCTCTAAGTCTTCAGTATCTAGGAGAAAGATTGAATATGTAAATACTTTGATGCCTAACAGTGAAACACCACCAGGAATATACCTGCATTCTGGTTTCTTATTTGCTACAAGCAGGGAGACCCTACACCCTGGAGAACAAAAGGGAATCTCAGGGGGTGTTTGGGAGACATGTCATAGGATTTGGTCCCATGTTACCATAATTTTGGAGAAGGTTCCAGGAAGCAGGGATTTGCTCTGGATTAGGTGCTGTCAGAAAGTTGGGAGCAATTCTATGTTTGGATATTTTAATAATTTTTACCTAGGAGGAAGGAGGCATGGAATGGGTAACTGGTAAAGAAGCAGTAGTCGTTCATGTTAGATGGGAAAGGAGGGGATGTGTGACCATGTTCATAGTTAGCACAGTATTCTTGTTTTTGTCTGTGTTCAGATGTAATTATGGAGGGTTCCTGGTTTTGTTTTAATCTATTAAATGGATTAGCCGTGGAGTGACCCCTTATGATTTTGGTGAAAATGTTATGTTCTGCAAGAAAACAGCATGGCCTAGTTGAAATGGACGCCTGTTTTTTCTTCCTTAATACTCAGTTATCCTATGCCTTGATAAATGCTTAGTTACACAAATACACAGATGTGGGAGAGGTTAATAAGCTCCTTCCATGCCAGAAACTATCTTGTGATAGATGAAAGTCCCAGACTTATTAATTACATTTGGTGACTAAAGAGACAGAGCTAAAAAAAAAATAAGGTTCTGGAAAATATCATTGGGATGTGAACTTAAAATTTTTTCTGCTTTACCATAAATGTTTGCAGTTTGTTAAAGTATATTGACCTACAATAAACTGCACTTATTAAAACCTATAATTTGATGACTTTTGACATATTGACATATCTCTAAAATTGTCACCACAAACAGGAGAATGAGTATACCCATCACCTTCAAAATATTTTGTGCTCCTTTGAAATCGCCTCTCCCTCCTTTCATCATTCTATCCCCCCAAACCTGGTCCCCAGGCAATCACTGATCTATTTCTCTAGATAACTTAGTGTGCACTTTTTAGAAGTTTATATAAATGAAATCCTACAATATATCTTCTTTTATGTCTGACTTCTGTCACTTAGCATAATTATTTTGACATATATCCATGTTGTTACATGTTTCAAAACCCATTCCTTTTTATTTCTGAGTAGTATTCCATTGTGTCATATGCAAACAAATTCTTTAGGGATTCTCCTATTGGTGGACATTTAAGTTGTGTGATGGTTTTAAAATAAGTCCACAAAGTCTTTGCTACAACTCTCTTCAGAAAGTGGCATCTAATTGCCCTCTCCTTTTCAATATGGACTGGACTTAGCAACTCAGTTCTAATGAATAGAATAAAGCAGAAGTGATGGCATGCAACTCTTGAAACTAAGGATTTTGGACTTCTTCCTTGTTCTCTATTGGATCACCGTCTCTGGGGGAAGCCAGCTGCCATGCTGTGAGGAAACTCAAACGGCCCTATGGTGAAGCCCATGTAATGAGAAGCTATAGTGTCCTGCCAACTGCCATGTTGGAAGCAAACGCTCCAATTTCAGTCCAGACTTCAAATGACCATAGCCTCTTTGTAGCTTCACTACAACCTCATGGGAGGCCCAGAGCCAGAACCACTCAGAACCACTCAGCTGAGCTGCTCCCAAATTCAGTGATCCACAGAAATAGTGAGCTAATAAACATTTGCTGTTTTAAGTCACTAAATTTCAAAGTAATGTGTTACAGGGCAATAGGTAACTAATATAGGTTTTTTCAGGTTTGGGGCTATTGCAAGTAAAGCAGCTATAAACTTTGGATACAAGTATTTATAAAGATGTATGCTTTCATTTCTCTTGGCTTACTGTATATTTGGGCACAATTTTTATTTTGCCTTATATTGTTTTCCATTCAAGTGTCAAATTGACCCAACAAGGTTATAGGCTTCAGGTACTTATTTAATATTCCACACAACGCTCAGCCCATGTTAATTGCCTAGTAAATGATCAATATTTTGACTTGAGATAAATTAAGAACAATAATAAGTACACAAATGGCTTTCCATAGGTACCAGAGAAGGGAGAAGGTGATTCAATGTTGTTAGTGGATGGACTGCCTGACCTCCCCCACCACCTTTTAAGAAAAATGAATTGATTTGCTTTAGGTCCAGAAAAAGAATGCAGTTTTGAGTCCATAAAAAAATTTCACCCCCAGGTAATATGAATTCTAACTTGAATACTACACATAAATGGGGAGAACTAATCCAATTTCATCCAGGTAAAAATCTGAAGTGACCCACTTGTCAAAATAGAAATAAAATGTACTGTCTCACATTGCCAAACAGTGTGCTCTCTCTTTCAGCTGCTTTTCAGCCAATCTAAGCTGTGCTTACAGGAACTGGCCATGACATTGAGAATTTGAGTAATATTTATCTTCCGGCTCTCAGATATGGCTGGAAAGAGCCATGTGTGTAGAAATACATATAGGAATGCCTTGGTGATACTCAGCAGGTTTCTATGGGTTCAGTTACTTTACCTGGTATGGAGGACACTGAGCTTTTTTAAAGAGATAGAAATGTAGGATTTGAAATAGCCAACTACCGCTAAGAAACATTCTGAGCAAAGAGAGTATGACCAAACTTAACCACAACATACCAAATGACTCTATTAGTGGGAGATAGGAATCACTCCACAACACTTTTGAGAGCTAGTAATAATGAGGACTTTCTTTTTTTTTTTTTTAAGTTTATTTATTTAATTGGAGGTGGGGGTGGGGAAGGACAGAAAGAGAGGGAGAGAAAGAATCTCAAGCAGGCTCTGCACTGTCAGTGTAGAACCCACCTCAGGGCTCAATCCCACGAACCGTGAAATCATGACCTGAGCAGAAATCAAGAGTCGCTCAACTGACTGAGCAACCCAAGCACTCCAATAATGAGGAGTTTCAAAAACATTCGTAAGATTTTCTCACACTAATTTTTTTCTTTTTCTTTTTTACATTTTCTTACACTAATCTTTCTTCCATCTTCCAAAAAATTTGCCTAGGGGAGATTTAGAACTGTTCAAATGAGAATGAAAAGATAAAAAAAAAAGTCATGCTTACATTCAGCTTTTTACACCAAAATTTAGCAACTTTTTTGGGATTCTCTAAATTCCTTTATCTCCTTTAGAGAGACTGGTGTCAACACAGGAAGCAGGAAGCGGAAGCCTGAGAAAACTAAACCATTCTAGGTCTGGTTGATTAGAAAGAACAGGAGACAAGAGTAGAGGGAGGAGAATAAGTGGGAGAAACTTCAAGGCTGCTGATCCCCTCCCTGCCTTAGGGCCTAACATCAGAGCATAGACTCCTGGGTCAGAAACAAATCATTTGCATAAATTCTGCAAGGCTTAATGTCCACAGGGTGACAGGGAGAAGGCCAGCTCACTCCTGCAAGTAGAGCTGAGAAACTAAGAAACTTCGAGCTTTGGAAATCTGAATCTTTTATAAGAGACAGTGAACCTGACTGACCTTTGCCCAGGAGGTAGACGTTCTCCTATTTTCCTGATTAGGAAACTAATCTGCCTTCTGTCCCAGGAGCAGTCACTATCCTCCAAGTCTGTTTGGTATACAATCAACCTTTAGAAGATAGTCTAGAGGAAAGGCTGCCAGTGCCTCTACAATGTGCAAACACATGGACTTCTTCGAGAAATGTGTCTCAACAATCAATACCTAATAAAAACCTTCAAGATAGTCATATTTCACTCACTTTCCAGAGAAGGAAATGAAGGTGGGAGAAGTTAAGAAACTCACCAAAAGCAAAATAGTGCAGTTGGGATGTACACCTAGCCCTGTCTCCCTCCATAAACTCTCCACACCAAATCAGTCTGGAGACCCATGCATATTTATGATTAATGCTTATGACAAGCCAAAAATCATGACTGAATCCTTCTGGAAGGAAAATGTCTATTACCTTACTATGCCTCTAGGCTGACAAATGTTATTTCTTGAAAGATACCCTGAAGAACTAAAGTAAAACTTTATAAATGAGCAATGTAGCGTGTCTCCTCCAAAATGAGATGTCTTGACAGCAGGACCCCAAATTCTAATTGTCAACAAAAGACAGAGAGGAAAGAAAGCTGTTGTCCAAAGTGAAGGAATATCCTGGCAATCTTAATGGATTATTTGTCTTCTGTTGTCCATTTCCAGAAATTGAGCTGCCACAAACCTGAGCAGATTTGGTAGCTTGTCTGCAAGATGGCCACCGTCAATTTCTTCCCTTCCGTATATACACTTCATTCTCTTCAAGAGAAGTAATGTCTGTTCGTCCCCCTCTTCACTCCCTCCATCTTGAATCTAGGCTGGACTTAATGAATTACTCAAATAATAAAATACAACAAAACTGGCATTCCAGGACTTTTAAGACTAGATCATTAGAAGTCTTGCAGCTTCAGTCCAGGTCTCTTGAAATAGCTGCTCTGGGACAGTGTAAAAAGTCTGACTACCCTAAGACTGCCATTCTGTAAGGAAGCACAAGCTGGCTTCATAGAGAACTAGATGTCTAGCTAGCTCCACACTTCCAGCCACCCTGCTGCATATACACCAGTCACATAAGTTAAGGAGGCATCTTAGATACTCCTGTCCCAGCAGATGCAACTTGGAGAAAATGGAGAAACTCAACAGACATGCAGAACCAAGATCCCATTCATATGGCCCAGTTGAGCTGTTCTAGGCATCTCCAGCCCCTCCTACTATGCCCTATCCAAATCCCTGACTCACAAAATAATGTATATGACAAAATGGTTTTTGTTTTATGCCATAAAGTTTTGAGGCATTGTTTGTTTGAGGTTTGTTTAAGAAGCATTCGATAACGGCAACAAGACGTATAGTTGAAATATGTGCTGGAAGACTGGTTTCAAAAGATTTAAGGCAAATATTAAAGATAAATTGCAAATTTACATTGTGAGCTAACTGGAAGTTTAAAAGGGCAATTAAAACTTAAAACAAATGTTTTGCAGAGTTATTAACATTAAATTTCTAATAATGTTGGAAAATTCTTTCAGATACCGACCAATTGACCTAAAGTTGGTGAAGTTATCATTCTGGGGTAGTTTATCTCAACCAAGGGCAATTTGGCGTCTAGCGTACATTTGACAATGTCAAAAGACATATTTGGTTGTCACAAATCCCTGGGGTTAAGGATGCTACTAGATTCTAATGGGTAGAGGCCTGAAATGCTGCTAAGTAGCTTACGATGCACAGGACAGCACCTCCACAGCAAGGAATTATCTGGCCCAAATTGTCAGTAGTGCCAATGTTGAGAAACCACGTTCTAGGATACCAGAAGCAATTGTATTTGAATAAAGGCTTTGGCAGTCCATTCCTCAAGCAAATGTATAACTTTTTGCATTTGAAGAGAAGCTTTCATTGTTCAAATTTGCTTGTTCAGAATAAAATTTTAAATGTGTATATGGATCAGAACCACACGGGTTTGAGTCTAATATATAAAGATATGTTTCTTCACATATTTATTTGGCATGTTATTTGCAGTAGACAATGCACTAGGCACTATGGATCTCCAGATAAGTTCCCTACTTGCTATGAGCTCCTATCTAATGTGGAGACAGACAGGTCAGCAATCACATTACCATAGGACAATTGTAGAACTCGAGATTGAAAAATAGGACAAAGAACACCAAAGAAGGCAGGAAATTCTCAGAAAAGTCTTCAAGACGGAGGAGTTCTGGGCTGAAACTACATGGTTAAGTAGAAGTACTTCAGACTGGAGGCTGGAAAAAAAAAACAAAATAGACTTTATAACATGGACATGATGAAAAACCATACCTTGTGTACAAGTCTAATCACTTATAGAAAATAAATGGGGCTGGACTTCGGCTCAGGTCATGATCTCACAGTTCGTGGTTCCGACCCCCTTGTCAGGTTCTGTGCTGACAGCTCAGAGCCTGGAGCCTGCTTCAGATTCTGTGTCTCCCTCTCTCTCTCTCTGCCCCTTCTTGGCTCTCTCTCTCTCTCTCTCTCTCAAAAATAAATAAATGTTAAAAAAAATTTTTTTAAAAAGAAAATAAATGATGCTTTCCTTTAATAGTATATGGAGCAATTAGGAATTAAATCAGATCTAAAACTGTTAGAGGCTTCTGAAAACCTGATTGGAAAAAGTGTAATGGCTGATAATGTGAGTCTCCAAGGGGAAAATCAAGAATAATAAACAAGTTTCCAAAATCTAACTTTCTTCATGGTCCAGAGATTTAAAATATAAAAAATAAAAAACACAAAAACAAGTTTTTCCACGGCTAGGAAGAGAAGACTTAAAGCAGAAAAAAAGCTTTTTAAGGACCCTGGCCAGCATTAAATGTAGGGGTAAAGAATAAAGGGGCATTAGAACAAGCATGCAGGGAGCATTAGATGTAAAAACACAAATTAAACTTTGGAAATAAGTTTGCCTTTGTTGTTTTCTAAATTCTTTTTCAGGCTGGAACAATCATTTTTGAAATTCCATTTAAAACCCAGAAGATCTTTATGATAAACAGCCTGAAGTCTCTTATGCTATCTCATGCCTTCAATTTTCCCACAATTTCCCTTTAGAGACGTGAAAAAAAATCCCCGTGGGCCTCAGAATATGTTAAGTACTTTAGTCATACAATACTCAATTTGAACTGGTATCACTTGTAAGTTTTTACGATTCAAAAATCATATGGTATGATATTTTAAAATAGCCCCAAAGATTACCATAGCATTTCTATCATCATTTGCTACAATGATGCATTCTAACACCTAAGAACATTTCAAAAGACACATTTCCCTTGGCAAACACCTGTTTCAAAGTAGAACAAAGCTTCTTACTTCACAACATACTCTGAAAGCACAAAACATCACTGAAGGCATTTGTGTTAAAGGGTCATGGACTAACAGGAAACCGACACCAGAATCTCACTGTGGGATTGCCCTGGTTATGCTTAACTAGGGAGGTGCCCTGGCTCTTTCTTTGGGCACTGAGAAATCTTGGTTTCTAAACATCAGTTGTTATATAATGAGTTCCAAGTAGGTAAATGGGACTTAGGCTAGTATAACGAGTACATGAGTGTCCCAAATGGAAAGCACATGATGTGATGATCCCTTTGCAGAAAGCAGAAACCAGATCAGCCGCAGAGGAGCTTGTCTAGATTGTTCTCACCCATGCATAGCAGCTTCCTCAAAAATGTTTCTCAAAATGTGGTTCTCAGACCACTCACATAAATAAATCTGGGGTGCTTCTTAAAAAAGCTTCCTTGGGGGCGCCTGGGTGGCGTAGTCGGTTAAGCATCCGACTTCAGCCAGGTCACGATCTCGCGGTCCGTGAGTTCGAGCCCTGCGTCAGGCTCTGGGCTGATGGCTCAGAGCCTGGAGCCTGTTTCTGATTCTGTGTCTCCCTCTCTCTCTGCCCTTCCCCCATTCATGCTCTGTCTCTCTCTGTCCCAAAAATAAATAAAAAACGTTGAAAAAAAAATTAAAAAAAAAAAAAGCTTCCTTGGTGTTCTCTCAGATCTAGTGGCTAAGAATCTTTAACTTGATTCTTGGCCATGCTAGAGTTTAGGACCCATGTTTTTATGTCAAGAGTCCAGAAATATTTTGCATAGGAAAGTTCCTTATTTTGTGCTGAATTCACTCAGTGCGCAAAATAGTACTGAAAATAGCAAATTTCACTTCTTTAATTAATGGTATTGAGTGTTATTAGCCTAAGTCTACATTAATGGTATATCAACATTTGGGGGTAGGAGGGGAATAACTACTGATTCTTTGCTTAAGAAATGAAATATTTCATCGTAACACTTGCCAGAGCCAGTGAGCCATTATGGTAAGTGTTAATACTGTTCCTCACCATCAGAAGGGTGAGATGGGGCTATGTTTCTCCAGATAAAGGAGTCTGATTCACAGATCCAATTTCTCTAAAAAAAATATTTTTTTTCAAGTTTTGAGTATGAATATGGCCTGTCCCAGGAAAGGATTGTTGACTTAATTTGATAGCCAAAACAACCCAGGTTGGCAGTGGTGTTAAAAAGAGTAAAGTATGGGGGCGCCTGGGTGGCTCAGTCGGTTAAGCGGCCGACTTCGGCTCAGGTCATGATCTCACAGTCCGTGAGCTCGAGCCCCGCGTCGGGCTCTGTGCTGACAGCTCAGAGCCTGGAGCCTGTTTCAGATTCTGTGTCTCCCTCTCTCTGACCCTCCCCTGTTCATGCTCTGTCTCTCCCTGTCTCAAAAATAAATAAAACGTTAAAAAAAATTTTTTAAAAAGAGTAAAGTATGTTGCATTTACAGGATATTTTTCAGACATATGATGTATCGTATAAAAACACCTGTCTTCAAATCATGCACTCCTATAAGGTCTTCAGTATGTTCCCATGAAACCTAGAAAAATATTATTACTACGTTCGAGGGAGGGTCAGGTAGTGGGAGGAATTTATATATTCATGACTGAATAAATGAAGGACATACATCTCCCTTCCCTGCACAGCTCATTGTTCCTGAGGTGGATTCCCAGAGAAGCCAGAGACCTTTGGCTTCATGGAAAAATATAAGCTGGACAGGATTCCTCTTACTGCCATCTTGGAGTCACATAAAAGATGAGCGAGCTGAGGAAACTGTGAACACAGAAAAAGCCCCTAGGGAGCAGAAATAAGACAGAGAAAAAGAGAGCACTAAGTTTGGTTTTCCAGTTCTAGTTGACATGAGACCTCTCCGAATGTCGTTAATTATCCTTGTATTCCATGAAATCTCTGAGTACCTACCATAGCCCATTCCCCTTTGACGTGAGTGCTTTTGGTGGGACTCTGTTCAAACATTAGGGTTCCAGAGAGAATCTGATAAGTAATTGTGTGAACTTCCATACAGAGTATACAATGGGGACCCGCTTCCTCACTTGGTTTCATCAGTAGCCTGGGCTATCTGAAATACCTTCTGTCTTTTATCAGCATTTATTGTATATGATGTGGATAAAAATTACACAGAGAAAAGGTATTTGGACTCAAGTCATTCTGTCTTGACTGAGGTCAACATGGTCTTTAATCAGCTGAATTCCCTTTAAGGGATGGAAACTAACATTTAAGTACATTGCATATGCAAAGATCTTTATGCCGTTTAGCTCTTTAATCCTCAGGACTCTTTAAGGTTCAGGCTCAGGGAGACTAATTGATTTGTTCAATGATCAAAGTTAGAAAATGGTAATGATTACGCACAATCCAGACTTCTACTAGAAGTTCAAAACTCTTTCTACTAAACCAGTGTCTCACAAAATATGGTACACATATCATTTTTGGTATCCAAGATTACTTTAAATAGATTATTTTATTTTATTTTTTAGTTTTATTTTTTTTATTTTTTTTCAATATATGAAGTTTATTGTCAAATTGGTTTCCATACAACACCCAGCGCTCATCCCAAAAGGTGCCCTCCTCAATACCCATCACCCACCCTCCCCTCCCTCCCACCCCCCATCAGCCCTCAGTTTGTTCTCAGTTTTTAACAGTCTCTTATGCTTTGGCTCTCTTCCACTCTAACCTCTTTTTTTTTTTTTTCCTTCCCCTCCCCCATGGGTTTCTGTTAAGTTTCTCAAGATCCACATAAGAGTGAAAACATATGGTATCTGTCTTTCTCTGAATGGCTTATTTCACTTAGCATAGCACTCTCCAGTTCCGTCCATGTTGCTACAAAGGGCCATATTTCATTCATTCTCATTGCCACGTAGTACTCCATTGTGTATATAAACCACAATTTCTTTATCCATTCATCCGTTGATGGACATTTAGGCTCTTTCCATAATTTGGCTATTGTTGAGAGGGCCGCTATGAACATTGGGGTACAAGTGGCCCTATGCATCAGTACTCCTGTATCCCTTGGGTAAATTCCTAGCAGTGCTATTGCTGGGTCATAGGGTAGGTCTATTTTTAATTTTCTGAGGAACCTCCACACTGTTTTCCAGAGTGGCTGCACCAATTTGCATTCCCACCAGCAGTGCAAGAGGGTTCCTGTTTCTCCACATCCTCTCCAGCATCAAATAGATTATTTTAAAAATATATATTTTGGAGCCCCTGGGTGGCTCAGTTGATTAAGTGCCAGACTCTTGATTTTAGCTGAGGGAATGATCCCACAGTTCTTGGGATCAAGCCCTGCATAGTGTTCTTTGTTGACTGCATGGAGCCTACTTGGGATTCTCTCTCTCCCTTTCTCTCAGCCCCTTCCCCATGCTTTCTCTCTCTCTTTCTCTCTCTCAAAAAAAATAAATAAACATTTTTAAAAACCCTTTAAAAATTTAAAGTTACACATTTATTTTAATACATTTTAGAAAAATAATTTGAATCAAATTTGATTTCATGAGTATATATATATACATATATATAGTGAAAAACAGTACAGATGGCAGATAGTTATGGCAAAAATCTTGAAGAGAAACTATTGAGGTTTGAAAACCTCACCACATCAAGTTCATGTGAAATTATAAACAACATCTTGAAAATCTGTTCAGAATGGTCCAGTGACCATATTAAGTTCAAGATATGGATGTAAAGCAAATATTTTTAGCAAATATATGTCAATAGCATATAGAAGACATTATTGCAGTTTTGTTTTTCTATAACCCTAATCTCTAGTGTCATTGCTGTTCAATATATCAAAATACAAAAAAATGGTAAACATGTTTCTATATCCAGTACATGTACATTAAAATTGCTGAGTAATAATATAACTAAGCATGGTCAACTATTCTAACGCTTTAACAAATGCTGACGAGATTTAAGCATACACTCAACAACAACTTTATACACATTGAGAATATTTTTCCAGGTAACCAATAAAACAAGACTGGGTAGCGTTGTAATGAAGGCCAAGGGACTTCAACCACTAGAGAAATATAATAACCCTTTAGTGATATCCTGCCTGGGGCATCATACCCAGATGACAAAATGGGCCTGGGGAACTAAAATGGCTAAGAAATCAAAACTGTTGGTTACTGACACTCTGGAAACAAACACAAGCACGTTCACAGACAAATAGAAAATTCTTCTCATATTAAGTCTAAAGTTCCTTCAGAAAAATGTAATGTAAATGTGCCATTAAGATTTCCAACACTGAGGGGCACCTGGGTGGCTCAGTCGGTTGGGCGACCGACTCCGGCTCAGGTCATGATCTCGCAGTCCATGAGTTCGAGCCCCGCGTCGGGCTCTGTGCTGACAGCTCAGAGCCTGGAGCCTGTTTCAGATTCTGTGTCTCCCTCTCTCTCTGACCCTCCCCCGTTCATGCTCTGTCTCTCTCTGTCTCAAAAATAAATAAATGTAAAAAAAAATTAAAAAAAAAAAAAAGATTTCCAACACTGAATCATTGTAGATGAATGGGGACTAGAGTACAACACCAGGAGGACTGGATGAAGGGGTTCAAGGTTGCCTTCTCCTTGCTCCCTCCTCTTCCAGCTTCTTGGTAAGGCCTTTCATGACCCCATAAACTCTGTTTTGTCGCTCAGAAATTGTGAATGAAAACATCCACCTGGCTAAATCAAAAGATTACTGTAAAGGTACATTATACATTGTAAAGCACTAGGTATCTGGTAAGCAATATTCTTAAAAAAATAATTAATAAAAGAAAGCTTAAATTTTCTTCCATGTAATGAGATATGCTTGCCTTATTTTGTCCTATATCGCAAAGCTTGGTGTGTTTCTTTTAAGAAGCACATTCTGGAACACGGGATTCAAAAGTAGAAGGCTGGGAGCATGTTTATAATGGGAAATAGGGGAAAACCTATATTAAAGAAAGGATATTTTTTTCAAGAACGATTAGAGGAGAGTCAGTGGTGCGATGGGTGAGATGGTCCAACTTAAACAAAAAATCGCTCTTCTTAGAATTCTAATGAGAAATGTATTTACTTTTCACAACATGGGCTCCACTAGGCTGGTGAAATATCTAAAATGAGGAATTCATACACTCTGCATCTGGCTCACACCATCGCTGCAAGCTAGTTTGAGAATGTTGTCTCTTTCTTTTAGGGCCAACGTGGATCTTGCTGAGGTCTAAAAGCCTGTGTCATCATTTTGTTTTCTGCACCCTCGTGGAGTTTATCTTTCCAGAATAAAATCACTCCAGGAGAAGCTTTAATCAACAGGCTTGCTGAGTGTGATGGATGTACACTTTCATGTAAGTCTGAAAGGCTTATTTTTTTTCCTGTTTAATTACTTCAGAAACATTTCTGTGCTTCTTGATAAACTCACTTCTACCCAAGACAAACACTGCCCTTGAAAACCACTTGATCGCATCTGTCCTTGGTTACACATCAAATCTGACGAATATTTCTAAAAGCCATTTCTCTTCCAGATGACCTATGGGGGTTATTTCAAGTACTGTGATTCTAAATTGCCTTTTATTTCTCTGTAATATTCTTCTGCTCGAATACCTGGAAAAAAGGCTGCATATTGTACCCTCTAGTGGTGATTGTGACATTCTTCTAAAAAATATATTGATTTCATTTTTTGACCTTTTACAATAAGTTCACTATATGTCTACTATAAAAGTATTTATTTACTTGGACTTTTACTGCAAATTGTACAGTGTAAAAGAATTATGTTAATCTTGAAAGAGATACAAATAATGAAAATCATTTGTATTACATTATCATGGTGTTGATAAATGCATTAAAAATAGTATAGGAGATTGACCCATTTTCTTCATATTTTATTAACCCAAATTTTATTCCACTTTTTAAAAACTATTCTATTTCCTCTTTCTTCCATTTCAGAGTATTGTCAGAAAGCAGGTATTTCTACTACTAGAGGAAGTATATACAGCACTCTACATACCCCAAAATATCATTTTTATTTGAGTTCAGAGGTCCTTTTTACTCATGTTTAGTTATGAGTACCTCTCTTTTTCTAAGAATTCACAACATTTGAAATCAAATAAAGAAGCCACACATGGAAATTCTGATTCTACAAGAACTTTAAATGTATGCCCTATTTCTTTCTTTCTTTCTTTGCCTTTCCCACACTTCATTTTCTTCCTATCCCCAAATGGGCCAAAGCCCATCTTTAAACTGAAAGAAAGCACACACTTTAGAAGAGCTGCTGCTAAAAGCATCGCAATCTCTCTGTCTACATTCCTTTCTGATAGAAATTTAATTAGATATTTTTATTTTAAAGTTCTTGCATCCAAATTCCTAATGAGTTTCACTTTGTGTATAGATGAGGAGAATAAAAGCAGTTAAGAAAAACAAAGGAGATAATCAAGCAGAACAGGTGGTTCCCAACAAAAACTTGAAATTAGGACTTGTTTTCAACTGAGAGTAATCAAGACATAACCATAAATTAAAATGACGTTAATAAATAGAAGAAAATATCTTGTTCCTGGATAAAAAGACTCGGTATTTTAGGATGTCAATTTCCCTAAGTTAGTCCTTAGATTCAATAATATCCTTATAGAATTTTAATAAACTTGTCCAAATGCTTCTAAAGTTTATCTTTAAGAATATGCAAGTGAAAATAGACAAGAACAACAAGAACATTAAAGTAGGGATAATATAGGGGAAGACTAGATTTAATATGTGTTTAAAGGTGATATGAAGCCATAATAAATAAAACAGCATGTTATCAGCACAGTAAAAGAAAAGTCTATTAATAGAATAAACAAAGAAACAGTAGCATGTGGTATTTTAGTAAATGCCAATATTGACATTTTGAGTTACTGAGGAAAAATGGATTCAAACTACTAATTAACCATCTGGAGAAAAAATACAAAGTCCTCCTTTTCTCCTCACACCAAAATGTATTCCAGTTAGATTCATGGATTAAATTTCAAAAGATGATAAAATACTAAAAATAAATAAGAATTAGTATTTTAATAAATCTTAGACTGAGGAAAGCATTTATGAGTGTAAAATGAAACCCAAAGGTCATAAAAATATCTGCAAATATAACACTACACATATTTAAACTTTTAAAGTATTTATAAATTCTTCCATAACTATGGTCAGAAGGTAAACACTGGAAAAATATTTATAATATTTGTAAAGACAAAGTGCTAATTTTCTAGTTTACAAAGAGGTCTCTTAATCACTAAAAAAAAAAAAAAAAAAAGGAAGAAAAAAGGCAACCCAAAAGAAAACTTGGCAAAGGACCTAAATAGGCAAACCACAGATGAACAAATGTAAATCGGCAGAAAACTAGAAGATGCTTATCCTCACTAGTAATTACAGAAACACAAATTTAAACAAGTGTAAACATTTCACTGATCATCTTAGCAAAGATTAAAAGATTCGATAATGCAAAATTTCTAAGATTATAATAAAGCAGAGAATGTCAGTGCTATTATAGGAATATAAACTAATACAATCTTCCAGGAGATAAATTTGGCAATATTTATTAAAATGTTTTTGACTCAAGGGGTGCCTGGGTGGCTCAGTCGGTTAAGCATCCAACTCTTGATTTTGGTTCAGGTCATGATTTCAGAGTTCGTGGGCTCAAGCCCCTCATCGGGCTCTGTGCTGACAGCGTAGAACCTGTTCGGGATCCTCTCTTTCTCTCTCTGCCCCTCCCCTGCTTGTTCTCATGCTCTCTCTCTCAAAATAAATAAATAAACTTTAAACAAATTTTTTGTGTTTTTGACTCAGAAGTTCCCTTTCTACACTTCAGGACTTCATCACACAGAAATACTTTGCATTCGAATGTGCAGAGATATATGTATAAAGCTGTTTTTCTATTATTAAAAATGACCCAAATGCCATTGTGGAAAACAGAATGGTGGTTCTTCAAAAAATTAAACATAATAATGTAAGAAAACACAGTAATTCCATATGATCCAGAAATTCCACTTCTGAGTATATTCCCCAAGGAATTGACAGCAGAAACATGAGTAGATATCTCTACACCCATGTTTCACAGAAGCATTATTCACAATAAGCAAAGGTAGAAAAAACCCAAGTGTCCATCAAAAGATGAATGGATTATATATATATTCAGCTTTAGAAATGGAATGTTATTCAGCTTTAGAAAATGAAAGAAATTCTGATACATACTACAACATAAATGAATCTTTCTCTCTCTCTCTCTCTTTTTTAAAAATGTTTATTTTTGAAAGAGAGAGAATGAAAGCAGAGGAGGGGCAGAGAAAGAGAGGCAGAGAGAGAATCCCAAGTAGGCTCCACATTGTCAGCCTGACACAGGGCTCAAACCCACAAACCATGACATCATGACTTGAGCCAAAATCAAGAGTAACTGACTGAGCCATCCAGGCACCCCCATCATAGTGAGACAGAAAGTAGAATGGTAGTTTCTCGGGGCTGGGAGAAACAGAGAATGGGGCGTTAATATTACATCAAGTTCACCAAAGGTAAGGCCATCTAACTCAGATGATGGAAAAAGCATCCTCTTTGTGGTTTTCTTTCTGGGGACACAAAATTAGGTCTCACTTCTGTATATAGGTATTGCATCACTGTCAATCATATTAGGAAGAAATTCATCCTGGGAAAGAAAATGAAGACTTAGGGAGCAGAAACTAAACTGAGGTTAGAAGAAAATTTCCCTCTTTTCTCTGGGTTTGACATTTGGAGAATGTGAGAGGCGGAGAGCCCTGACCCGTGCCTGACCACATGGAGACAAGCAGATGACAAGTCAGGAGGGTGGCTCAGCCCACGAGGAACCCTAGACAGGCTGGACGTGAAATGCAGCAGCAATTTATTTTTCCTATTGGACTTCCCTTCCATTAGTATTTGTCTTTCAGTAGGATCTCTGGGCTGAGGGGAAATTACTGGAGAGCCTGCATCTTTGCTCATGGGCAGTGGTTAGTGCCAGAGGGTATCATGGCCTCTGGACTAGAAATGGGGAGTTTCATCCCCGGAACAAGACGAAGTACTTTGACAAGAAGAGGGAACCAGAGGGGAAGGGTGCCAGGGACGTGTTCCTCAGCACATATTAGGTATCAAAAACTGTTAGAAGTATCAGAGGGACATTCTTTGTTGAGAACTCCATCTTAATTAATAAAGAAGACTGGGGAGAGGTCTCACCATCATGGTTTGGATTAGAGTAATTATAACCCAGATATTATCTGGGGTCTTCCTGACCTTTAAAGATAAAAGTGGTTCAACACCAAACCCCAATTTCAAGTCCTGTAGATTCTAAAACTTCCCCTAAGTGTTCTGTGAATTCAAGAGGAATAGGCAGCAGAGGAGGAAGGGACTTTCAGCCCATGCCTCTGGTGTGGTCTCTCTTTAAACAGCTTCGATATGGTTTTGACATTCACCCCTTGAGTGTACATACTCCCACAAGAAAAGTCTACACACACGGAGCATTTTGTAGCTAGAACAAGCTTTACTGTATCACTGGGGGCCAGGGAAGAGGTGGTTCTGCCCTACACAACAAATGGCAGGATGTCCACATGAGAGAATGCTGATCACCACATGCTTCTGGCACCCTGGCACCATGAATTCTCTTCACTCCTCCATGCAGTACCCAATCTTCCTTCAGGCTTCTCTCCCCATCTCCCATTGATTTCCCCCGATTATTTCTTCACAATTCTGCCTTCTGCCCAGTTATGGAAGAAAAATAAGGAGAACTCTTCTCCAGTTTCATATAGAGGAATTCTGCCCTATTCTCTGAAGTTCAGGCATCAACCTACACCTTGGTCAACACTTTTTAACTCAATCATTTATTAATGTGTTTCTCCAGCCTCAATCAATCTGTGATGAATTTTTAGATCAGCAGTTAAGAGAACAAAAATGTTTCTACCTTATTGTCTAATACAGATAGATTAATAGTAGATATAGGGGCACCTGGATGGCTCAGTTGGTTAAGTGTCCGACTTTGGCTCAGGTCATGATCTCGTGGTTTGTGAGTTTGAGCCCCATGTCAGGCTCTGTGCTGACAGCTAGGAGCCTGGAGCCTGCTTCAGATTCTATGTGTCCCTCTCTCTCTGCCCCTCCACTGCTCATGTTCTGTCTCTCTCTGTCTCTCAAAAATAAATAAGTGTTTAAAAAATAAATTTTAATAGTAGATATAGATAGCCTCTTAAAGATTAGGAGACAATTTACTGAACTGTCAGCAATAAATTATCTCTCAGGCACCTGGCTGGCTCAGTCAGTAGAGCATGCAGCTCTTGATCTCAGGGTCATGAATTCACACCCCTCAATGGGTGTAGAGATTACTTTAATAAATAAACTTTAAAAATAAATAAATAAATAGGAGTGCCTGTGTGGCACAGTTAGTTAAGCATCCAACTCTTGATTTTGGCTCAGGTCATGATCTCAAGGTTTTTGAGATCCAGCGCTGCATCAGGCTGTGTGCTGACAGTGCAAAGCTTACTTGGGGTTCTCTGTCTCCTTCTCTCTCTGCCCCTCCTTTGTGCACGCTCTCTCTTTTTCTCCCTCCCTCCCTCTCTCAAAATAAATAAATAAACATTTAAATAAACAATCTCTAAGGAAATAGATTATAGCTACTTTCATTTTCTCCATTGGGTTTTTTCAGTGACTTCTGAATTGTCACACTCAGCATATATCTCTTTCTTCTGGGATTTCAAAGCAAAATCCTACATGAGGGGAGCTCGCAGTGAACAAGGCCCAGGTATCAATCTTGGTGTGATATAGCTGATTAGTGAGGCTTGCCCTGGCCGTTGCAAGAACTAAGACGTCTCATTGCACTACCTGTACTTGAATTTATTTTCTATTGCTGTGAAACATTTTCTGAGTGGCAGTAGACCCACTTTCTGTCTCCCAGAGCCATAAGAGGCCATCAGTTCCTGGTTTTAATGGATCTCCTTAATGGGTTCTTTCTAATAAAATCAGCATTTTATTTTCTCTGTCCTTCACACTGCAATTTACCTTTGGTCAGGTTTTAATTGAAAACATCCAAATATTTCCTCTGGAGCTATAATGCCAACGAGCCAGATACAGTATTAGGCATACTTTCCTGCTTGTCCTGATAAGAAAGGCAGGGAATTCTAATTCTACCAATTTTTTCCCCTAGGTTTGAAATTTAAATGATTTCAACATATTTATGAAATGAGACAAGCTGATAGCAGAAGCAGTACTCAGTAATTGGAAAGTCAGTTACCTTTTATCTCTTGGCTAAAAGGAGGAACTAGGTCAGTTCCTTGTTATTATTATTAGCAAATGCTATTTATAGCATGGTATATAAATTCCTGGGGGAAAGACATCCTAAATTTGATTTTCAAGCAGGAGGCAATAGCTAACTCGTTCTTATTCTTAAATATATTAAGAATGCAGTGGACCAATTTTACAAGTATCAAAGTCCTTGCTACCTTGCAAAAAATAATAATAATAGTAATAAGTCATAAGCCATTTTCACTACTCATCAAGAATCTACTAGAAAGTTTTGTTACAGATGTGTATTTCAGCCACACATCACAGGCCTGTGTGATGGAGAAAGAAATATAAACTTGAGAATAAAATACTTATGACAGGGAGTTACTCATGGACCTTTATTTATAGACCCTTCTTTTTGTGTGTGTTTCTGCCACAACTATAAAACTAAAATTGGGGAAATGCTTCTGTATTTGTGTCTTCTGGTGAGAAGATTAAAATTACCCATCCACTAAACTGAATGCATCTGAAATAAATCATGAGGTGTTTATAAATATCATCATTTCAAAGGGCAGGAAATTATGCCTATGCGTAGGGCTTATTACTAAACCCAAAAAAAGGTTGCCTTGGAGGCAGCAAGATTCCCAAACAGCCTCCGCGCTTGCATGCATCAGAACAGATGTCAGTTTGGACACAAAATACAAAAGCAAACATTTTGCAGGAAGAACTATGATGTGCTGTCGTCCAATTCTATCGCACTCAAGGTAGAAACATTACCAAAAATCAACTTTTCTGCCTTGCTCCTAAATGGGCTAGAAGACTGGTGACATCATGCTTTAATGTTTACAAAAGGAGGAAACAGTACTTCAACTAGAAAGGCCACAAACAGGGGCGCCTGGGTGGCTCCATCAGTTGGGCGTCCAACTTCGGCCCAGGTCATGATCTCATGGGCCTGAGCCAGCATGGGGCTCTGTGCTAACAGCTCAGAGCCTGGAGCCTGCTTTGAATTCTGTGTCTCCCTCTCTCTCTGCCCCTTCCCTACTCACACTCTCTCAAAAATAAATAAACATTGAGAAAAAGAAATTTTAAAATAAAGGGGGGGGGGGCGCAAACATTCAAACTCCTCCTACCGCAAATTTCCACATCTGCCAACAGCTGAAAGCCCTGGGGGCAAAAGTGCTAGCAAGCACCATTCCACTTCCGGTCTTCTCTCCTTTCTAAGCGTTCTTCAGCCCTCAGCTGGCTTTTGAGGAGTGCTGGCTAGAGTTCCAGGGAAAATGGTTGCCCAGGTAATGACTGCCTCGTGCTGAACTCCTGCATGAACCAGGGAGATCCCAGACACCATCCTGTGAACACTTGCTCCAGGACAAGTTGGAAATGTAATCTTCAGGAGGAGCCTTTTTTAAATTTTATTTATTTTGAAAGAGAGAGAGAGCATACGTGCGCGTGAGCGGGGAGGGGCAGAGAGAGAAGGAGGGAGAGAATCCCAAGCAGGCTGTGCGCTGTCAGCACAGAGTCTCACTCAGGGCTCCAACCCACAAACGCTGAAATCATGCATGACCTGAGGCAAACCCAAGAGTCCAGCTTCAGGTGCTTAACTGACAGAGCCACCCAGGCGCCCCCGGGGGCACCTTTAGATCATGCTCCTGACCTCCACAGACCAGCTCTGAGCCTTTAGATTGGGAATTAAAGCAAGAACACTAGAACTTGATGCTTTGCCTTATATCAGCTTCAAAATGTTGAACAATCTTCAAGGACATGAGAATTCAGCTCTGAGTTTTAATTTTGTCAGTAGTTCTTCTTGTTTCACATTTAACGCCTCTTCAAGTTCTGCAGTTCCGTAAACCCTTGGATTATTTAACTTGAATCATAATTCTATTACTTAGTAGCTGAGAGGAATGGCCAGGGATAGGATAGGCTCAGTAAAGCTGAATCTCCACTTCCCCTCCCAAGAATATTTGTTTTCTCAGTTATTGTTGATCCACTGGGCTTCCATTGCCCTAAATCCCTAGTCCTATATATTCCTAAAATACTTCAGTCCTTTATATGACCTATTTCTAGAATGCTTACTTCCTTTAGCCAATTACATTTATAGTTACATATTAGCTTATTGTTTCAGTTTTGAAATGTAGGAAAGAAAATACATTTGCCACGATTTTCTCATTTTCTCCTATCTCTTTAAGCCATTGTTGGGTCACATTTGAAGTTCAGTTTTATTCTCTGATTATTATCAAGGCAGTGAGGTCCCTTTAGACTTGAAATAGTATCAGGTTTCAATTTTGCATGTCTTGTAAAATGTTCATGTAGCTCACTTAAGAATATAATGAACACCTAAGGACTCATCAAAGAATTGCTTAATGAAGAGACCAACCATTTGAACCATAGAATTTGAGAAAGTAGCTCTGCAGACCTCTCTATTATCTAATGTAGGTCTTTTCCCCCACATCTACCCTTTCACCAGCTACCACGGATCTCACAGAAAGCTCACATTGTGCACACATACGTTCGATGCTATGTGGGCTAGTTTAAAAGTTAGAACAGGTGTGGTTCTTGTCTTTCTTAATGAAGTGATCTTCTTCCAAAGAGTAAAGTAAAATGAAGCTTACTTTGCAAACTGTTTTGGGTCTGTGTCCTTCCCAAAATTGCTGTGTTGAAGGTAGGGTCTTTACAGAGGTAATTTAGTTAAAATGAGGTCATTAGGATGGGCCCTCATCCAGTGACTGGCGTCCTTATAACAAGGGAGAATTTGTGCAGAGACACAGGGAGAAGCGGGCTGCCTGCAAGGCAAGGAGAAAGGCTGGGATCAGACCTTTCCCTCACAGCCTTCAGTAGGCACCCATCCTTAATCTTGGACTTCCAGTCTCCAGAACTGGGAGACAATAAATTTCTGTTCTTTAAGCCACCCAGTTTGTTATGCTTTGTTATGGCAGCCCTAGCAAATTATACAGAATCCAAATGTAAGTGATTGCTTTTCCCTTTACCTCTCATCCAGCACCTTTATTTAAAAAATTTTTTTAAGTTTATTTATTTATTTGAAAGAGAGAGAGCACAAGTGGGGGAGGGACAGAAAGAGAGGGAGAGAAAGAATCCCAAGCAGGCTCCCAGCTGACAGCATGGAGCCGATGCAGGGCTTGAAACCATGAACCATGAGCTCATGACCAGAGCTGAAATCGAGAGTTGAAAGCTCAGTCGACTGAACCCCTCAGGTCACCCCTCAGCACCTTTATTTTAAATAATGATGTGTTCATTGTGATTGCCACCTCTTTCCCTTCTCCCTGAAGCTTCAGCTGTGAGATACTCTCTTAGAATTGGCTACAGTGCTTGGGGTCTGGTACCCAAGACCTGAACTTACATTTTTGATGTCAGAACTCTGGAAAGACTCTTCTGAAAGACAATCATAATAATAGCTATTATTTGGTGAGCACTTTCTTTTTTTTTATGTTTATTTATTTATTTATTTATTTAGATAGAGAGAAAGCATAGTGGGGGAGGGCCAGAGAGAGAGGGAGACAGAGAATCCCAAGCAGGCTCTGTGCTGTCAGCACAGAGCCTGACACAGGGCTGGATCCCATGAACCATGAGATCATGACCTGAGCCAAAATCAAGAGTCAGATGCTTAACTGACTAAGCCACCCAGGCACCCCTATCCCTAGTGAGCCCTTTCTATGTGGTATATGACAGATATTATCTGTTGAAAATCTCTAGGAGACACATACTGATATTGTCCCCACTATATGAAGAAACCAAGAATCAGAGAGGTTAAGTAACTTTCTTAAGGTCACACAGTGGATGAACAGGTTTGAACCCAAGTAGTATGAATGCAAAGACTGTATATCTTTGCAGAAGCCAAGTGAAGTGTGGTCCAGAATGTCTGAAAAAAAAAAAAAAAAAAAAAAAGAAGTGCCCCAAATGATGGAATGACTAAATAACTTATGTTTTACTCAAGCAATGAAATATCAAGCAATAATAAAACATAATAATGAGGGGCACCTGGGTGGCTCAGTGAGTTATGCTCTCTTGATTTTGGCTCAAGTCATGTTCTCATGGTTTGTGATATCAAGCCCTATGTCAGGCTCTGCATTGACAGCACAGAACCTCCTTGGGATTCTCTGTCTCCCTCCCTCTCTGCTCCTCCCCACCTCAAAATAAATAAACAAACCTTAAAGAAAACATAATAATTTCATAAAATTTAATGGTATAGGAAAATGCTCATAATATAATATTAAATGAAAAAAGTGCTAAAAAAAAAGTGCTGCAAAAATCCCAAATTGTACCTTAAAAAAGAAAAAAGAAAATAGAATGTCAGTGCTGACTGTCTTTAGAGACTAGATGAAAACTGATTTTCATTTTTTCCTTTATGCTTCTCTGTATTTTCTAAATTTTTTGAAATGGCCATATCTTGCCTTTAAATTCGAAAAATTAAGGCATAGTCAAGCATAAAAATTCCTAAGGTAAATTTCTTTTAATTTCTAGCATAGAAGAGAAAAGAGTTTGTCTGGTTTTTGTTTCTGTCTGAGACAATCACTACCACCTCTATTTAGAGGTAGATGACCTCCTATCCAGTCCTTTGTTGGCATTAGACTCCTTAGTTTTCATAAGAAAATGTCAATTGTACCCACCAGCTCAACTGACTCTGATGGATGTGTCCTTCATCGTAGTCAAAGATTATCTATACTTGAGCATCTCTGCAGAGAGCATAACCTTGAACTCTGCTGTCCAAAACAATTAAAAAGCTTGACTATAAAAAGAATAAATATTCAGATACAAGTCCCAGATGACCATATAGTCTACCTATTTCTCTGGGACTTGACATTTTACCACCAAATCTTACAGCTGTAACCTTCAACCATACTGTTAAGCTTCTTACAGAATTACCTTCACTGAGATAAATTTGGCTAAAAGACCATCAGCTTGCATTTGAGAAACCTTATAAGCAGCAATTCTATGAAACCCATTATTGAATTAAATGTAGAAGAGCTGTTGGAACAGCTACTCACCACATTATTATACTTTAGGAGGAAATTTTTTCAAGTCAAAATCACCATGATCTTTCTAAGCAACAGACTGTTTTAATCTTATGGACACTGTAATTTGTATTATCAACTTAAAAATTACAGGTCACTCACAACCCCCTGTCTTAGCTGCAATAAAGCTCTGGGTCAAATATGCAGTGTCCCTCCAGGAAATGTCCCGATGTGTGTTTGGTATACTAATCTCAAATTTTCTTCTGGCACTGACTTCCTCCTTTTTTTCATCTTTCTATGCTCCTTCAAAGCATATAAGGAGGGGGAAAGGAGAAATGAATGAACAAATAAATTGAAAGCAATTTTGTGATAGGAACTTACTATGATTTCAAATTAAGACAATAAGGAGGAGAGTTTTATGGTTTCATCTGTTTTTCTAGAACAATCTACAGTGATTCAAGAGTTGCTGACATGATGAAAACATGACAAATGGAAGATTACACACACACACACACACACACACACACACACAACTTGTTTTCAAAAAGAATGACAGAGTCCAAGTCCAAGGTACACACACAGCTGTTGACAAGATCCATAATGTCAATGCTAACAACCTAAAATGGACTATTTTCTCAGGGAATAGGCCAGTGGCTTTGGGTTCAAGAGGATAAATCAGAGACGCTGGGAAGAATGACTGTTCTATTTGTTTCTTTGCCATTTTCCAAGTTCCAATTCTACATTGCATCCATTCTTTACACAGACTACTTTCAACTTCAGAAAAGTGAAGACATAGCCAAGAATCAGAACAAAGGAGTGTAGGCTCTGCTTGTCCCCCAAGAGCAGAGAGATCACTTGACCAGAGCCCCCTTGCTCATGGTACCTGCAGATTTACAAGCAGTGTTGCAGAACCTGCCCTGTTCATACCTAAGAGAATCCCCTTCTCTCTTATCTTGTCCTCACAGGATTTCCATCATCTGTTGTTTTCTCCATTCAGTATTTAAGTTTGGTGTTTCAACTTTCCCCGTAGTCAGTATTTGATCTCTTTCTTTCCTGTAAACAGCAGTGTGGCCTGTCTTAACATTCCCTCTAGAACAATTTTTCTCCCTGAGGTGCTGAGTCACTGAAGGGAGCAACAGACATTCTGTGGGCAGCAGTAGTCAATTGAGAAAACAGAATCGTTTCCCAGGATTTAAAAGTTTACTTTCAAGGGTGAGCAAATTCAGGAGGATCAGGAGAGTGGGTGAGAAGTTCATGCAAGGTAAAAGGCACAAGGCCCATTTCATACAGTTTGTGGAAGATTGTATTTCATAAATGAAAATGGGATGAGTGGAAAATTCCTTTATATAGCAGCAAGGAAGTAGTACATCATCACTCTGGGCTGGGACTGCAGAGAGTCCTGTTGAGTTCACATCCTTTCCTATTGTCCTCTGCCTTCAGCTTTCTGACCAGTTAAACAAGAAGACTTCTGCCCCTCCTATAATAGAAGAATACGGAGGGGTGCATGGCTGGTTGAATCAGAAGAACATGTGACTCTTGATCTTGGGGTCGTAAATTCGAGCCCCACACTGGATGTAGAGATTACTAAAAACAATAAATATGAAAAATAGGAGAGTACTAAGAATGTGAATTGTGAGAGTTCTGAAATTTGGCCACCTTAATTTAATATTTTCAAATATCTACTGTTTCAAAATCAAAGTCTAGGTACATTTGAACTTTCCATTTTCCATTTATATTGACATATTTTACAATGGTCACTCAATTAAAACTAAACTTTTTAAGCAAAAGAATGAAGCATAGCTAGATACACAGGTAAAGCTTCACATTATAAGCCTTTAAAAATGGGTATTGGCAGCAATTTCTTGTGAATCAACAACATTTCAAAATAAAAACAAGTTAAACGTGGATAGTCTTACCCAAACACAGAGGGGCTTCCCATGAAATAACATGTGAGTGCGGTATTTCCACAGCCTCTTCTTTCAACCCTTCCTATAACTCAATTGTATGCCAGCTATTATTCAAGTAGCATGGTCTCATTATAAATATATTATCTAGGGGCACCTGGATGGCTCAGTCGGTTAAGTGTCCGACTTCGGGTTCGGGTCATGATCTTGTGGTTCGTGAGTTCGAGCCCAACGTCAGGCTCTGTGCTGACAGCTCAGAGTCTGGAGCCTGGTTCAGATTCTGTGTCTCCTTCTCTCTGCCCATCTCCTGCTTGTGCTCTGTCTCTCAAAAATAAATAAATAAATGTAAAAAAATAATAAAATAAATATATTACCTAAAAAGTGTATTAACGAAAACCATATAAGGTACATACAATTATCCCATATTTCAAATAAGAAAATCAAGGTTCAGAGAAATTGGGTAATTTATCCAAGATTATACTACAGTAAGAAGTAAATGCCTGGTCTCTCTGAACTCAAAGCCACTCTATTTCCACTGTTTGGCCAAACAATCTGCTACATTAACTTCTACAACTTCTACTTAACTTCCTTCCCCCAGCTGCCTTATGGAAAAGGCATAAAATGTAGAATCACATTCTTTACTCCCTCACTGTGTAACTGGTTATTGTACACAGTTGTCTGAGCCTTTATTTTCCTCAGCTCTAAAATTGGGATGACAAAGCCCACCTATTAATGTATTAAAACCATTAAATGAGATAATGTATGTAAAACATGAGCACAATGCCTGGCTCATACTAGGTGTGTAATAAGTATCAGAACATGATCATACCATCATTTATCTATACTGAAATGTATTGATATTTACCTTCTTTTATTTGTATGTTTGCCTAACTAGATTTAAAAGCCTATGGCTCGTACTTCTACTGTATCCTCCTTCCGTCAATGAGAATGCTATTGATTATACATTCTGGAAACCAAATTTATACTGGGTTAAACATGAGGGAAATCAATTACCTCACACAGGAGGATGGCCAGGGCAGGCTTAAGGGGTGGTTGGTTCAGCAATCAACAATGTCCTTAAGGACCTAGATTCTTTCTGCTCTACCGTCCACAGGATCTGCTTCACCCTAGGACATGTTCCCCTCAACATGTTGCCCTCTCTGGTGAAGGAAGCCTATGGTCACCCTATCATAATAATCACACTTTATTTTGTCTGAAAGGAGAGGAAAGCTACCTCCCTGTCATCCTATTAAGGACAAAAAAATAGCTTTTTTGATTTTCTACAATCAGCTAGTCTCTCCTCACATCTCATTAGACCATGTTGGCTTTAGCTTGCCCACCCTGAACCATTCACTGGGTGAATGGTTTTTCAGGGAAAAAGGGAAATGGATTTTTCAGAATTAATTTGATTGATCATCTGAAGGGAAAAAGAGTTTGTCCACTACCTTCTCCAAGCTTTATATTTTAGAGCTCAATTACTACTTCTGAAATGGATGAATGTATGAAAACAAGTTTATTTATGACTATAGGTGGAAATTCTAGTAATATCCAGAAAATTGACAGTGAAATGGCACAGAAATAAACCATGTCTTTCTGACTTCAGAGCCCACAATGTCTTCACCCATTGGTTATGCAGAAATGGGTAGTAAGAGTATCACAGACACACACACACACACACACACACACACACACATTTTGCTTAGATCCATCCTGTTCTGACACTGATTAACATAGATCTATAAATACATGTCTCTAGTACAAATGACATGAACGTGCAGGGAAAAAAACAAGACTCTTAACACATTATCTACAGCAAGTTCCCTAAGAAATTACTTAGATGGCACATATCCACATTGAACTACATAGGACTTCATCTCCATTCAGCTCCTTTTCAATCCTTGTGATGTAATCAAAGCAAAAGCCAGTTTAGTCCTCTGAGTCTTTAACACCCTCTAATACTGTTATAATCTCCCTTTAACAAAGACATAGGCTTGGAGCCTTGAAGGACATCTACCTGGACCTTTAAGCATTGTTTTGTTTTCCTTTCAATTATTTTTACAGTTCCCTTGTATTTGTGATCAATAATACTGGTCTTCCCATTTGAGGTGATGATATAAAGTCCCTTTTGAAAACAAATCTATTGGGGCGCCGGGGTGGCGCAGTCGGTTAAGCGTCCAACTTCAGCTAGGTCATGATCTCGCGGTCCATGAGTTCGAGCCCCGCGTCAGGCTCTGGGCTGATGGCTCAGAGCCTGGAGCCTGTTTCCGATTCTGTGTCTCCCTCTCTCTCTGCCCCTCCCCCGTTCATGCTCTGTCTCTCTCTGTCCCAAAAATAAATAAACGTTGAAAAAAAAATTAAAAAAAAAAAGAAAACAAATCTATTTAAAGAAAATAAAGCCAATTAAAATAATTATCTTGGAGAAGAGATTATGCATGGATATGTGGATATGTTAGAAATTATGAGGTGATGTGTAGTGGTATGCAGATATGGGAAAATATGAAAGTGTTATGAGAAAACTAAGGTTTGAAACTCATTTACCTGGGATAATTACAGAATGATTGCAGATGTTTACTTCCAGATAAAAATGCTAGCACAGAGGGCAATTACTTCAGGAGCCACAAGAGGACAGTGTATCAGTGACTATAAAGCCAATTTGTTCAAAGCAGGTGTTCCCTTACTTAAGCCCTTGTTCCTCAAAGTGTGGTCCGCAGACCAACGCATCAGCATCACCTCAGAGCATGTTAGAAAGCAGTCTCTGGCCCTACCCCTGACTAATGAGTCAGAATCTATAGTCTAACAAGATTCCATAAGGAATTATGCACATTAAAGTTTGAGAAGCACTGACTTAGACTCAGAGCTTTGGTGTTCTTTTTGGCTCCTTATTGTGAACTGGGCTGACAGTTTTGAGGAAGTATATTTGCTCATGGATTATACAATCACACTAATTAGTTTTCAATCCCAGTTCTTCCTCCAACAGTATGACTTGGGCAAGAATCTGCATTTCCAACCCTTAGTACATTGCTTTGATAAACAGATGCTCCATAAATGAAGGGATGAATGAATGAATGAATCATTCAGACAGATTTCCTGACGACTTTCTATGTTCCCACCATCCTTTATTTTGGTGGTTTGATGGAAGATGAGTGTTTGTGCTTTTTAGTATCAACTGCTTTAAATCTTTTTGGAATAAGACAAAAAATAAGTGTTCCTACATATATGCATACATGTTCAAATATTCCTGCCACATTCAGGTGAGCTTTCCTAGGGCTTTCCCCATATTCTGGTGCCTTTTAGCACCAATATGAACCCTGAGCGTGCAAAGCATGTACAGATAGAGAGAAGTATTTGTGCAAGCAAGCATTCACATCTGATCATTTCCTTGGTTTTCCAACATCTAAGCCTTAAGGAAATCAAGGTAAAAGAACAAAACACACTTATGTTTCCTTGCCTACGAATCAGTAGGTATTCTAGAAAAATATTAAAAATGACTTACATTCTTCAAGGAGTGGAGCTAACAGCCAAAAAGATTACTCCAATATATTCCCTTTTAAAAAGTACAAGTGCAATAGATTGAAAAACCAGTAGAATGCTCCAAAAGTCTAAAACGTGAGGCCTCCTGCCTCTGAAAGCTTTGTGTGTTTTCCGATCATTCGCCCACTACAAATCGATTCATGGTTGGGTAGTTTCTCCATTTGTTCTGGTGCCAGAATATATTGAGGGGAAAGAGAAATCTAATTGATGGGGTTATTCCTGGGCTGAGGTAAATCTCCCAGGTTCCATCCTTGCAACAGAGTAACTGGCCAGTAATGAAAGAAAGCAGCACTGAGGGAGAAGGAGATTCTCACAACCCCAGATATAAAATCAGTTCATAGAATTTTCACTATCAGTAAAGACTAAGTGGTGGAATACTCTTTCTTTCTTTCTAAAGATGCACTTTTGTGATTTTTCTCTCCTTAGTTTCATTCTTATCTCCATTCATTCATTCATTTTTTTTCATTCATTCATCAAATATTTTTTAGTACTTCCTAGATGGTAGGGATATAGAAGGAAAAAGAACACATAAGGTCTCTGCTTTGGGGAAACTAACTTCTAGAATGTAAGTGAGGAAACAGACAACAACTAAACAAGAAAAGATGATTTCGGTTAATTACAGAAAAAGGAAAAACAGGATTATGTGATTGTCAGTAGGGAAAGTGAGTAACCTTAGAATGAATTATCAGGCAAAGATTGTCTTAGAATGTGGTCTTTGCTCCGAGATCTGAACAGGAGTTAGTCTTGTAAGCCTTGCAGGTAGACTTCCAGTAGAGGACAGCTACAAAAAGGTGCTGCAGCAAGATCAAGTTTAGTATGTTTGGGGAACAAAAAATAGCCATGTGTCCATAACAAACTGATCAAGGTAGAGAGTATATGTATAAAAATATGTTACCAAAGATTCAATGAATGGATATATTTGTGTGTGGTGGAGGTATGGGAAAGGTAGAGTTGTCATGAGAGCACAATGTAATGAGCCTGGAAGCTCCAAGCTCTACTGAAATTCCACTTATTTGTACTGCCTATAATTAATGGCTGTAGGGAAAGGAAGATGCTTTGCATTTGGGGGCTCAGTTAGTGCTTAGGAGCAGACCTATTGGAATAATCTTCACCATGAGCAGAAATGGTGTCTGATTCTCACTTTATGTCATATGTTGTACATTAAGTTATTTTGGAAGCTACTAATCATGGTGACTCTTAAAAAGAAAATTACAATGTAAAAATCCAACCCACTCATGGAAAATTTTAGATTTTAAAAACTATAGATTTATCAGTAACTGTTATAATTACCTCCTGCTGAGAATCTTTTTTTTTTCAGAGCATCATTACTTTTCACAATTAGTTCTATAATTACCCCATATAATATGATCCATTTGATCTGAAGTCCTAAAACCAAGCACTAGTAGTTGATCACTGTCTGTCTATAGTTTATGTTGCTCTTTATCCAAGAAAATATTCATTCTTATTAGCCAGATAGAGATCTATTATGTATGTCAATGTAACTTAATTAAAGCATAATATTAATCATATCTCCCACACTCAAATACTTCCCCAATGGTGTTTACTTGCCTAGACCTTCACTGATGAAATGAAAAATAAATCAAATGAAGACACTTTTGATGATTAGGGAGATTTAAGCAAAGCCTTTCTTAATGAAAAAAATAATGTAATAGAAAGTATAGAAAGAATTGTCTGCTAAATTATATCCAAAAGAGGATCCTAGTAAAATAATACATTTGTTTTTACTGATTTCAGACCTACACAATAAATAATATTTATTAAAATTCTGAATATTCATTGCACTGTGAGTTAGTCAACAAGACATAGTTCATACCTTCTACTAGTTTTCTCAAATTTTATTCATTGTTATTCAACATGAAGAAAGCAATTTTAGACATTAGAAAAACTTCAGCCATAATCATTATTTCTTGCCTAGTATTTATGTAAAAGCATATAAAACTGAAATGTGTTCTATATTAGAGGCAGTGGCTGCAAATTCTTTGGGGAAAATTGTCCATTTCTTTGGAAAAACATTTTAATGAATTTCTGCTCAGGTAAGATAAGACCCAAAATTTGGTGCTGAAATAGTGTTTAGGTGGAGTGGGGGAATATTCAGGCAATGAGGTATTACGGAGAGACAATAATTATCTCCATAATTAAATAAAAGTCTGACTTCCCCAAATGTAGAGGTTATTATAATAACTAATTTGGAACTTTCTGGGTGGGATTGTAGTTGTAAGAAATAGCAGAGTTGTCATCCTAAAACTGAAGAGGAAAAGGGAGAGAAAACTTACATTATGAGAGTGGCACCAGCCACAAGAGAAAAGGTGGCAAGAGAACCACAGGAAGAATCATACTGTGGCCATCCTCAAAGCAGGTGGAAAGCACACAGTACTTCTACCCATTTCCTAGGATGAGAGCCTGAATTATGGTACTAACAGAAAGAATTATCCCAGAAGACTGAAGACATTTGTAGATACTCAGCTTGCACCTTAATTTATGTCAGCTGGAATTCTTTTGGGTGCAAGTATCAGAAAACAATAATTATTGAATTAAACAATAAATAGTAATTTTTAACTCAGAATGGTAATTTTTAACTTCAGCAACTGTGTGGGGGTTGAGGTGACATTCAATTAGGGTACAGACCCTGTGAGAAATGGTTCTTTGGGTCTACCTTTCCTCATACATCAACTTTGCCCTCAGTTTGGCTTCCCATGATGGCTGCCCACTTCAACCGGAGCCACCTGCACCACATTCACATCTAAAACTAGATAAGAGGTTGGGGCACCTGGGTGCCTCAGTCGGTTGAGCGTCTGATTTTGGCTCAGGTCATGATCTCACAGCTCTTGAGTTCGGGCCCCGCGTCGGGCTCTGTGCTGACAGCTTGAAGCCTGGAACCTGCTTCAGATTCTGTGTCTTCCTCTCTCTCTCTCTCTCTCTCTCTCTGTCCCTCCCCCTCTGGCATGCTCTCTCTCTCTCTCTCAAAAATAAATAAACATTAAAAAATTTTAAACTAGATAAGAGGCATGCTTCCCCAACCACTTAACAAGGAAAATTCCATGTGCTAATTACCTAGGCCTGAGTTACCTGAACTAATAAAATTGTCAAGTGTGTAAGATTGCCACGACTGGTTTAGATATGTCATGGCTAAGTCCCAGGCCTGGAAATGCAAGAATACTCAGACAGAATGCTATGAGAGAGTTAAGGAAAATGTTTGGAAGACAACTTTGCTCTCCCTTATAAAATCTAACTACCTTTCTGAACTTTGACATCAGGAGGAGTTTTAGGAATGAACTTAAGGTCCACTAAAATTTTAGTTAAATGCTCAAAAAAAAAATCCAATTTCAGTTCTCTTTCCATAGCTTCCACAAATAAAATTGTTTTAAATTTAGCTGCCTCTTTCTCAGAGTTAGACAATACCTATTTAATCCATTATTATTATTATTTTATTATTTCTTTTGTGTGAAACATTCCATACTTAGGACTGAACATTAATGAAGTGACAGCAATTTGGGAGCTTTTAAGAATGAGTCAACCCAAGAATTCTTCTCATGAAGGCAGAAGCTGGGTATTGGAAGAAATTGAAGATCCTAAGACAGCACAGAGAGGTTGGCTTCTCCATCCCAACAGACAGGAGGTAGGTAAGGCACACTGCCCAAATACAATGCCAGCTGTGAAGTCTGGAAAGGGAGCCCAGCTGTGAAGCTCAAAAGGATTTTCTAGGACTCCCTCCGGGCATCCTTGCACCAGTATTCAGTGCTCTCCCAATAAATACCAAAAGTCTGAGCAGCAGGAATTCCTGCCAGCAGCGCACAGTTGGAGGGATACTTTAAGCAGCCAACAATATTTTCCAGATGTAGAAACTCAGTAAGCTAGATCTTGCTTGGGGAAAATAGGGTAGCTATTTATCCTTGCTGACTGAAGTGGGTATATGGCTACTGCCTGAATTAAGAGAACTCAGTTGTATTCATTTTAACACAGTGAAAAAGAACCAAAGAATAATGAAAGTGAAGGTTTTAAGACTCAGAAGACCCTGGGGCTCAGCCACAGACTGGAATTGAGAGTACATATTTCACCTTCTTCCTGAATGATTTGGCCATTTGCTTATTTCCACTCTGCCTCAATGTGGGAGGTTTGGGAACACACCAGTGAATGTTGGTTTGGCACAAAGAGCCTGGAGTACCTAGGGAGGTGAGGGGATCGTTCTTTTTATGCTCTCCTTTTGACTTACTCTGAAATTTGTCAAATGTTTTCCTTCTAAAAGCTTTCATGAACTACACCTGGTAGACTTTACTTATTGTCTATTTAGCAAGGTCTCCAAAGATTGAAAACATGAATATTTGCATTTTAAAGAACGTTAACTCCCTTGATTATGAACCTAGCCAGTTAAATAGAACAAAGCTAGGTGGCAAATGCATTATGTATGTTTTTAATTGATTAATATGAATAATTTTCATCGTGCAGGTTTGGATTGACAGTGTATGCTGTTCTATAGCTGCTGCTGCAAATTGTATTAGCCTTTTCTAAAGGAGGGCAGTTTTTCATCTGTGCACACTGACCTTGGACAGAAGAAGAACAGATTGTGCGCTGTAAACTTGTCTCAGCTGCTGCAAAGACGCTACTTCAAAAATATCTGTCTTGCAGGTGCTGAAATCCCTACCCCTATACCTTACAGCTTAGCAGAATTCATTTCTGAAGTCACCTCCTAAAATGTAAATATTACTGGGAAAACCTTATATTTAGCCAACTCACATCTGGTTTATATAGAATGTCTCCTTGAGTTAAAGTTTTTGTCTCGCACATTCCAGTTGGGGGTGGTACCTGAAATTTTTTCTCATACCATCTGAATCTTTTATATTTGGTTATCCTTCCTCCCTATAGACATGACTATAAAATTATAACACACACACACACTTGCACACACACACACGTATTTATGTTAACAATTCTCTGAAGCATGTGCCACAAATCACCAGTTTATATTGATATTGCTGTGAATGTAATTATAACCTCACTGGTAATAGTCATGCATTTTAGTCCTCCAGAGCTCAGTGTTGCACCCTATTCTTCATATTCTCGTTTGCTATTTTCTAACAAAAACAACAACAGCAACAACAAAAATGGTACCCTGTTGCTAGGTAACCTCGACAAAACCGTATGTAGCTCTCTACTGTCTGCATTCTTCCATCCTCCTTCCTGTGGTCTAATTATAATTGTTTTTCTTCTGAAGACTTTCTCCCCATTCATGCTGCCATTGTCATCAGATAACTGTCATCACATTATTGTCATTATTGAATTCAGTGATGAGAAGCCACAATTTGCTCACCCTTCCACAGAATAGAAAATTGATGTGTTTTCATGATGCATCTGTGTGCTTTCAGAGTAGTTCTTCTCTTAGAGGTTATATTTCCAAAGAAGGTTTTCAACATTTGGCAACCCTCCCCTCTAATTTGCCCCATCTTTCCAACCCCCATCATAATCTCTTTCTTTCAAGAAGTAGGCTTGTGACCGATATATGGTCATGGTTTGGGTATGATGATAAAATTCTAACAGAAAGTAAAGTTACAGAAGCTTTGCCATGAAAGGTGCTCAGCCTATGAACAGGTAAACATCAACAGCAATAAGAATGATGATAATTATGACCACATTAGGCTGCGGGTCTATTGTGTGCCAGGCATTGCAAGTGACATATACATCTCATTTAATCTTCATAGATTCTGAAGTAGTCTCACTCCCATTTCATAGATGAAGAAGTTGAGATGAAACTCAAAGAGCCCAGTTCATATTGTCAATGGGTAGCAAAACCAAGGTTTCTTCCTCTAAGATGTCACTGATTACAAGTAACAACTTGGGGCAACTGGGTGGCTCAACTGGTTAAGCATCTGAGTTTGGGTCAGGTCATGATCTCATGGCTTGTGAGTTCGAGCGCTGCATCCGGCTCTGTGCTGACAGCTCAGAGCCTGTAGCCTCTTCAGATTCTGTCTTTCTCTCTCTCTCTGCCCCTCCCCCCGCTCACACTCTGTTTCTCTCTGTCTCTCAAAAATAAACATTTTTTAAAAATTAAAAAAAAAGTAACAACTTTATATTAAGTATATTAAGTATAAATGGTAAATGTAGGATAAATCTTGAACTCAGAAACATTAAACTATGAGAAAAACATACACCTTAGAACCAACAAAATACTATATGTATATAGCCTACTACCACTCTCTTGCTTATAAATTGGAATTGTTCCCCAGAGCTCCCGGCTGGTTCAATCGGAAGAGCATGCGACTCTTAATCTCAGAGTCATGAGTTTCGAGCCCCACATTGGGGGTAGAGATTACAAACTTTAAATTTGAATTGTTCCCTAATTATAGTTTCCAGTAAATAATATAACTAGGACAATGTCTTCTAAATCCATTGCTTCTGACCTCCACAGCCTAACCCCCATCTCCCCACTCCCATTTAATGAGCCTCCTTTCAGTACCAGTACATGCCTAAAGAGTATTTTCTAATTTGTGAAGATATATCTTTGAAATTGAAAACCTGGAGTTAGGGCCACCTGGGTGGCTCAGTCAGTTGAGCATCCAACTTCAGCACAGGTCATGATCTCACAGTTTGTGAGTTCGAGCCCCACGTCAGGCTCTGTGCTGACAGCTTGGAGTCTGCTTTGGATTCTGTGTTTCCTTCTCTCTCTGCCCACCTCCAGCTTGTGCTTTGTCTCTGTCTCTCAAAAATAAATAAATAAATAAATAAATAAATGTTAAAAAAAAAAAAAAAAAAAAAAAAACCAAAACAGAAAACCTGGAGTTAAAGCCCACTTTGGCCTCTTGCTAGATAAATTAACTTGAGTAAGATAATTCTCTGATCCAACTTCTCTGGTTATATTTTGTTTACCCTAATGACATTTTTGGCAGAGAGACAGATTTATAAAAATGTCTAAGTCCCCCACCAGCCTGTGACTTCTTTGATGGCCAAGTCTGTCTTGTTTATCCTGGTTTTCCTCTACTGCACTTAGCCTGGTACCTTGAACATATTGAGGGAGATATTCAATCAATATTTATTTAATCAAATTCATTAATATATTTTTCCTAAATGATTAGCTACAGTGTGCTGATGTTATGGGAAGTAATCAAGTAATTTGAGGAAAACTGATTTCTATTCCTTTCCTAAGAAACATCATCTCAGACCTGTGTTTTCACTTGTTCCTTGAGGCTTTGCTTTCAGAGGCTAAAACTCTGTACTTTCTACAACAAAACTGTACCTTCTCAAAAGCTGGATGTGTCCCTTCTCCCTTCAAGAAATGAATGATGTAGAGAGAAGATGGAGCACGGAGGTAGCTTACTAGGCTTGGGTACCTTGTCATTGTTAACGAGTTGACTTTTTAAAAAGTCTCACAGAACGAATTGAACGGATTTTGTCTGAGTCCTAGAGATGATCTGAAACTTTATTCATCATACATAGTGTAATGTGCATGCACAATTATCTTCCCCTCTTAAGAAAATAGCCATTTTAAGTGCATAAATTAAGCCATAAAATATGATAAAGGACATCTATCTCTTAAATGTTTTTACTTAGCTAGCTGCGAAATTAATAGATTAAGTTTAATTGTGGCACTATTGTTTTGCAAAACATCCTGAACTCCTCATAAATGCATAGGTATTAGCCAACTAGAAGGGAATGTTGCCTAAAATAGATTCAGCCAGTCAGAGATAAGCTTCTAAATTAATTAGGTGATTAGTCATTTAATTTCATTTATCTTCTGTTTCCTATTACAAAGCATCTCAGACCTGTTTTATGAAAGAAACTAAATTAAACTGAAAGAGAGAGGTAGAGAGATTTCCTGACTGGCAAGTCATTGCAAAATCTCCATTTGGAATCAGCGTAAAAACAAAAGACAAAATAGGAGAAGAGCCTGAACATTAGGTATTTGTTTAAACTTGGGGCTTAATATGGTGTTTGCATTTAAGATTTTGAATCTTGGATTTAGTAAAACTAATCAGTGATGTTTCATTTACTCACCTCTGGAAAATAGGAATGTGTACTTTCCCTGTTTTGATTTATACACATCTCATTACTATTTGATGATTAACCTCTTGTATCATGCTATTTCAACTACATCAAAGTTCACAAATTCCAAATGTTACTAGGGTGTAGAATTTCCTTCAAGGGGTATTAATTTTCTTTTCCCATAACAGACCTCATCTTTTTTATAACCAATGTTTTACATCTTTTCTGGGGGCTATAAGATCAGGTTTTCCTTTCATTTTTAAGAATCATATTTTCATCTTACACTCTGGACACTTTTTTTGGCATGATGGCAATACCATTAGACTCAGGTGGGCAAGTACACTCTATGAGTGCTATTATTCCCCAGCTCCACACCCAAGGCAAATATACATTCATCGATCTTTCCTGTTTAGCCTGTACTTAAACTTGGGGTCCACACCTCCATCACTAAAGCTGTCTCAGCATAAAAACTCTTTGCTAATCTATACTAGCCATTAACCTATCTCATTCATTTTCTTGATTTATGGTAAATCTGTGCTACTGTGCTACTAAAATAAATAAATTGTTCCTTTTCTACCTGGTCACATGTTTTCCTACCTTAATATATTTTTCTCTTGATTTATAAAGTGATACCCATTCACTAGGACAGGGAGGATCCTTCATGGAGGAAAAAGCCCTCCCAACAGGAATCAACAGGAATTCTAATCTTTTTTTTTTTAATGTTTATTTATTTTTGAGAGAGAGAGAGAGAGAGTGATAGACAGAATGTAAGTGGGCGAGAGGCAGAGACAGAGGGAGACACAGAATCCAAAGCAGGCTCCAGGCTCTGAGCTGTCAGCACAGAGCCCAACACGAGGCTCCAACCCAGGAACCGTGACATCAGGACCTGAGCCGATATCAGACGCTTAACTGACTGAGACACCCAGACACCCCTTAATCTTTTTGTTTTTAAGTAAGCTCTAGGCCCAATGTGGGGTTCAAACTCAGAACCCTGAGATCAAGAGTTGCATGCTCTACCAACTGAGCCAGCCAGACATCCTGGGAATTCTCATCTTGAGGTTTGCTTTGTACTTTGACAGAAATGGGTAAAAACTTAATCTAGGACTTTGTAAGTAAAGACGTGGAATCAGAATCACAAGATAAACGTGCAATCTTAGATCTTTGCACTTTTCTGTGCACCTGTTTCATGCATTCTTAGAATATTTTTAAATCAATCAAGTTAGAAGTGCAATATTTATCATTAATGTCCAGAATATATACTTTCCCATGTTGCCTCAAATAGACTCAGCCAGAAGTGATCAGCTTCTGCAGGCAAAATATGAATTTTACATTCCTACAATAGCACAGCATTGTGCCTCTTATATTTTTTCTAATGTTCTCATGTGCCCTACTGAGGAAACCTTTTCCAACTTAGCAACAATGCAGAGTGTGACAATTTTCATGCCTAATAAATTCTGATGGAAAAAAAGGCAAATATTTCTAACATGTAATTAGGAGTTATACCATTATCTGATCTTTTCCCTCTAGATCAACTTCATTAAAATTCTGACTAATTGTATTTGTTTGGGCAAAGCGAAGTGGATCCCTACTTCAGTTGTTCGAAGCAGAAAATACAGGGGCTCACACAATGCCTTGACTGTGGTAGATTTTTAATAAGCATCTGCTGATTAGTTAGATGACAGTAATTGAAAACTTACATCTCCAGGCAAATCTCAGTAAGATGTGGTATGAAAATAGTGCTTAGGGCGTCCCATCACCGTGTGGTAAGCAAATCCCTCCCATAACTGTGTCTGGTTGGAAATATAAATATGAAGTTCAGATAAAATATGGGAGTGAAAATACAGCTAGTCTCCCATTCACGTCCCTACTGGAAATATAGATCATATCTACAGGTGTTATGCAAAGATATGGAGTGGATGGGACTCAAGAGAAAACAGATTTCCAAGAAGGAAGAAGGGGTCAACCTTATCAAAGCATTTTTTGGATACAAAGTTTAATTTACAGCAGGTTCAAATTTAGACTACAGAGAAAAGATGTATCACAGAAAATGAAGGGCAGTTTACAGTTGGGGTTGTGGGAAGTTGAGGAAATTGTTTACTAAGTCACTGCTTTTCATGAGAAATTGAAGGTGAAGTCAATTAATAAGTATAAATGAGGTGAATTATGAAAGTTTGGGACAGCTGCTGCACAGCTAGAGAAGAGAAGCGAGTAGGACTAAGCAGGGATATTTTGGAGGGCTTTGAGAACCCAGGTGAGGCTAGAAAGTACAAATTGTAACGGCACTATTTATGTCGCTATTCAAGTGCTTCTAGCAGTCCAGGTGCACATAGCAGCAAGGAAACATCAGAATGAATTCATCCTTACTTAGAACACAATGACTTTAAAAGATTTATCAGAAACCAATGATAGCCAAAGCCATACCATGTTGGCTGTAGAGATTACTTAAAAATAAAATCTTTAAAAAAGTTTTTTGGACATGTTCAATGAAAAAAAAATCAGTTGGTTGACAAGACCAGTTAGATCAGCGTCCCATGTGGAAGATGTGGTGGCTTAAATAGGGTGGTGGCTGTGAAAATGAAGTCTGGGAATTTGGAATCTATTCTGGAGGTAGCGCTGACAGGACCATCTGAAAGAGCAAGTGACGGGGCAGAGGTGAGGATCGGGAAAATGAGAGAAAGAAATATCGAGAATTATGCTTAGGTTTTTGAATTTTGCAATCAGAGGTTTTTAGGTATCATTTTCTAAAAGCCTGTGAGGAACAGCTTTCCTAGAGATGGTGATGGAGGATAGTTTCCAGCATTCTGTTTAGACATGTTGAGTCTAATAGATCTGAAGATAGATATTTGCAAGTCATTAGAACATATGTGCTTTTTTTTGAGAGAGAGAGAGAGAGAGAAAGAGTGTGCATGTGAGCTGGGAAGAGGGGCAGAGGAGCAGAGGAAGAGAGAAAGGGAGAATCTTTTTTTTTTAATGTTTTTATTTATTTTTGAGACAGAGAGAGACAGAGCATGAACAAGGGAGGGGCAGAGAGAGAGGGAGACACAGAATCTGAAGCAGGCTCCAGGCTCTGAGTTGTCAGCACAGAGCCTGACGCGGGGCTCGAACTCACAGACTGTGAGATCATGACCTGAGCTGAGGGCGGGCGCTTAACCGACTGAGCCACCAAGGCGCCCCGAGAAAGGGAGAATCTTAAGCAGACTCCACACTCAGCATGGAGCCCAACATAGGGCTGAATCCCATGAGCCTGAGATCATAACCTGAGATGAAATCAAGAGTTGGATGTTCAACTGACTTGAGCCACCCAGGCACCCCTAAAATGTAAATACGGGGTGGGGGGGCCTGGGTGGCTCAGTCATTTGAGCATCTGACTTTGGCTCAGGTCATGAACTCACAGTTCATGAGTTCAAGCCCTGTGTCAGGCTCTGTGGGTATAGCTCAGAGCCTGGAACCTGCTTTGGATTCTGTGTCTCCCTCTGTCTCTGCTCTTCCCCCACTTAGGTTCTGTCTTTGTCTCCCTCTCAAAAATAAATAAACATTAAAAAAAAAATTTTAAAGCCAATGGCAAATGATATTCTCCAGGAACAGAGCATAGGTAGAAAAGACCGAATTCCCTCACACTCCAGAATTGAGAGAACAGGCAGAGGAAAAGGAACTAGAGATAGGAACTGCAGATATTGACACAGGCAGCACAAGAGTACAGGAGGAGGAAGGAGGGAGTTGTTGAGTGTGTCAGCCCTGTGAGAGAAGGAAAAGAGGAGGACAGACAAGTAATCCCCAGATTAGGCAATGTGGGAAGCACTGGTGACTAAAAGAACGATTTTTAGTGGCGTCAAACCCAAAGGCAATAAGAAATTATGGAGCTAGCAAATAAAGACCACTCTTTCTAGCACATTTGCCATGAATGAGAAACAAAGAAATGGGGTTGAGGCAGGAAGGAGATAGGTGGTCAAGAGAGTTTTGTTTTGTTAAGATGTCAAACTCAACTCAAGCACACTCTAGCCAAATTGTTATGGATTGTTATTAATGTCTTCTGTCCAGCTCCTAATCCTTGGAAACAAACTTTCTTTCTGTTTCCTTTCTTTCTCCTTGTCATAGTTTCTTAGTCATTTTAACCGTAGAACCTGTAGTTGTTCAATTTATGTCAGTCCTGACACCTGATGAATAAACCAACTTCTTCTCATTTTAAAAATATATTTAACTAAATTCTAGAAGGGACTTTAGAGATTTACTTCAGGTATCTTATGTTATAGATGAGAAAACTGAAGCACCAAAAAAACAAATAGAATGCTTCAGTGATGGATCCAGAAATATAATTAATATTTTTATTGTCTGACAACACACATTTTTCCTCTCAAATTCACTTCAATCTGTCTGAATGCTTTTCTAAACCCAGATGTAGCAACCTGCATATCTGAATGCAATAAAGCATCTTACCCTTAACCCCTGAGACCTAAAAGTTAAGCCATTGCATACCAGATCCAATGCAATTTCTATGAAGAGTTGATATACCTTTACTAATATATTGAAGAAATCCTTTGAAATTTTGAATTGGCCAAGGAGGAGTACTTAATTACAAATGGTAGAAGATGCTTTGTTCTCATGGATTATGAGCTCTCATTAGCTCCTGATTTCAGAGAAGGCATAGATCTGACTGATTTCCAGGGCATGGTATGATATCTTGATCATAGTAAATGCCTAAGAAATTCTTATTTATTGATGAAAAGAATGAACAGAATAGTGGCTGTTCAGTCTACTTCTTAGAAAATGACATTGTAGGGCACCTGGGTGGCTCAATCGGTTAAGCATCTGACTCTTGATTTTGGCTCAGGTTATGAGCTCATGGTCATGATCTCATGGTTGTGAGATCAAGCCCTGTATCAGGCTCTGTGCTGGGGGTGGATCTGCTTAAGATTCTCTCCTTCCCTCTCCCTCTGCACCTCCCCCATTTGCACTCTCTCTCTCTTTCTCTTTCTGTCTCATGAAAAGGAAAGGAAAGGAAAAAAAAAAGAAAAAGAAAAGAAAGCAATATTGTAATCAGAACTCACAATTTCGGTCCTTGCCTGTCTTTATTTGGTTTAGTCCTCTAGTGAAAATTTATCACCTTAATATTCTAGGTTATGTAGTTCATCTCCATGTTTCTGGTCAGTTCTACATAACAGCAGTTTCCTTTCTTCCCTAAAAATTTGCAAAGCTAGGTGTCTGTGTATTATCTTCGTGGTTCTTAGTCTAGTGAGAATCTCGACATCTAGTCATTTTATGAATCTGGAGATATATATAGGGTGGTAACATTATGAATTAAAAATTTCTTGTGGGCATTATAGAAACAAAAGTATTTACTTAAATCAAATAATATTACTGTGTATCTCGTTTCCTATATGCTTTTTAGAGATCATATGGTTCTACGGACTAAGCCTTGAATGTAAGATCTGACTTTTATGTCTGTTTCTGAAGCTCATTCTATAGAAGTGACTTCATCTGGAAAATGAAAAGTGAGTCCTGTTAAACAGTTGATGTGAAACTGAACCTTTGAAAAACCATCTGAAATAGCATTTTAAATAGAAGATAAGGAAAAAAGTAAAATTCCAACTAGGGAAACTATACTAAAGAGGGTATTTTATGTTTTAAGGTAAAAAATGAATGTTCAGTATAGAAACTTAAAGAGAAAAAAAAAGCTGTGCTATTTCTAACAGTGTTTTTTGGAATGTTCTGTAATGTCCAAAGAGATTTGTCAGCCTTAAGGAAAATCTATTTAACATTACAGTTTAAGGTGATTTTTTTTTTTTTTACTCTAAGATGGGAAGCAACTCAAAAGGATAAGCAAAGTACTCAAATTCAAGGAATCCAGGATTCTCTGGCAACTTTTAGGAAAGTTACTTTACTTGTCTATGGTGCTTTCTGCATCTGTAAAATTATTTTCCAGTGAGGACTTTAATGAGGGTAAGCTTTAATGTCAGGTAAAGTGCTCTGTGGAAAACTATGACAATCTGGAATTTTAAAGTCTAATTTTCCTCCAGAAAGTAAATTAATATCCTACTTGAGACTGGGTCAGTTTTGTGTTGGCATGATCCAGTTATCGCTCAGCCAGAAACGAAGAGAATTGAAAGGGCCAGACTCGACAGAGCAAATGCAAAATATCAAATTGGAAAGCATGGGAGGAGATTTACGAAGATTAAGATTTTTCTAGCCCTTAAGATATGTGGCAAGATTGGACTCCAAAACCACCAAGTCATACCACATAGGAGCAAGTAGAACCCAGCCCAAGTTCAGACTAGTCACTTTATACTCACTTGATATGTGGAGGAGTTTCCCCTTTACAATTCATATTAAACACATAAAAGAGAGCGAAGGTTTTGCCACCACTGAGAAACATCCAGATCACAGAGAGCACCCCCATATGGTATCTGGAGCTGCTGCAAATGTTATGTTTCCAAAGGCAAAGGGAGCAAATCATCCATGGCTAGAAATTCAGGCCGAGTTTGTAGTTCAAGCCATGCTGGAAAGGTTTTGAGTTAAACAGTGGCTGAAGCAGCGTGCAGAAGAGAGGAAAGGCCAATCCAGAAGGTAGACTGAGGAAGTGATGAGGCTGAAAGGATTATTTTCTGGCATCTTGGAATTCTCTAAATGTAAAAACTCAATTTGCAAATAAACTCTGCTGCATGTATACCAAACAGCTTCTTTGATGTATGGAGAAACATCTTTGTAGGGTGACAGCTAGAGGTCTTGTAGGGCTCTACTGATCATTTTGAAGTAGGAACCAGATGATATATTCTTTTAGAGTTGAATTTGGGCTTTTGCATGTGCATGGTAGAGAGTGGGTGGGTGAAAATTTTATAGATATTTTTGTATCATTTTTAAAGTTCTTCATTTTATGTGATAAATTATAGAAAAGATGTGTGCAAACCAAATTATACTTTAAATGTACTCATTGAGCCTGTTGAATAAAGGGATACAAGCATGTCCTCTCAGTAAAGCAAGCAATCACCGTGCAGTCTCCTTTGTGTGAATCAAGACATTCATAATTGGGTTTGATTAAAGCCAGGTCCACATGCCTTATTAAATTCCATATTTATATAGCAATTTTACTTCATATATGATGTAAAATCACTAATTACTTCTTTCAATTCTCCTTTGAGGATGAGAGGGAAGCATTATTAATCCAATTTTATTTCTGTATATGATTAACTAAGCCACTTCGACTCAAATGAAAGCAAGTTATTATCTCCTATCATCCTGATACACAGTAGTGGAATGTATAAATAAGTGAATTCAAAACTGTCAGAGATTTGCCTATGAAACTGGATTTCTGCTACTACTCACTAATATTCATTCTTTACCAGTAAAAGTGGATAGGAGCCATCATGCTGAAAACATTTAGGGGCACCTGGGTGGCTCAGTAGTTTGAGTGTCCGACATCGGCTCAGGTCATGATCTCACGGTTCGTTGGTTTGAGCCCCACATTGGGCTCTTTGCTGACAGCTCAGATCCTGGAGCCTGCCTCCGATTCTGTGTCTCCCTCTCTCTCTGTCCCTCTCTCACTCGCTGTCTCGCTGTCTCAAAAATAAATAAACATTAAAAAAATTTTTAAGAAAATATTTATAGTATGTATGAATCTGGCATACTACCTAGGGTGTCAAACCATGGCCCATGGGTCAAATCCAACCCACTGTTTGTTTTTGTATGGCCCACATATGTAATGTTTACATTTTTAAATGCTTGAGAAAAAAGTCAAGAGAATATTTTGTGACACATAAAAATTATATAAAATTTAAATTTCAGTGTCCATGAGCAAAATTTTGTTAGAATATAGCCACAATCTTTCATTTTCTCATTATCTATGGCTGCTTTCATGCTACAAAGGCAGAGTTGAATAATTTTGACAGAAACTATATGACCCACAAAACCTAAAATATTTACTAGCTGACCCTTTATAGAAAAAGTTGGCTGAAACCCTGCTTTAAATGTATGAGATAGTTTTGCATCCCAACAGTAAATAGCCTAAAACTGAAGAATGGCATTCATGCTTAATTAAAATAAAATACTAAAATATAATAAAGTTGTCTGAGATCGACATATGTACAAATTTTGTGTGCCTTTAAGGTCTAATATTCCAAACAGAAAATAGTCATGTTAGAGCGTGGAGACACAGGTGATTTTGAATAAAGTTGATTTCCCTTTCAATAAAAGAAAAAAAATTAATTGTAAATAGAAGTGGAAATGAATACATCATTTTCATTTGGGGGCACTTTGATCTATGATACAAAATTTATTTTGACTATAATTCAAAAAAGCAAGGGACAGAAAAAATGAGTAAGGAAATAATTCATTCAGATCTTTTTAAATGTTTATTCATTTTTGAGAGAGAGAGAGAAAAACAGAGACAGAGTGTGAGTGGGGGAGGGACAGAGAGAGAGGGAGACACAGGATCTGAAGCTGGCTCCAGACACAGAGCTCGAACCCACAAACTGTGAGATCATGACCTGAGCTGAAGTCCACGCTTAACCGACTGAGCCACCCAGGTGCCCCAACTCATTCAGATCATGGAGGGATAAACAACAACAGAAATGGTAGCACAGTTGTGTGAGTTACAACAGGAGAAACACACTCTGTGACGTTGTCAAACCCTTTATGAGTTCCAGACATCCACATGCTTTTCCGATGTTCTGTTTTATTTATTTTTTTAAGTTTATTTATTTATTTTGAGAGAGAGGGAGAGAGTGGAGGAGGGGCAGAGAGAGAGGGAGAGAGGAATCCCAAGCGGGCTCCTTTGTGCTGTCAGAATAGAGCCCAACGTAGGGCTCCATCTCACAAACCATGAGATCACGCATGACCTGAGCCAAAATCAAGAGTTGCAGGCTTAACCGGCTGAGCCACCCAGGTACCTCTTGAGTTCTGTTTTAGAAGTGCTGGCATTCTCTCTGATAATGACTACACACCAAAGAAATAATGTTGTGTTCTACTAAGTGTAGTGGGCATTTTACAGTGCCACCTGGAAAATCAGTGCAGGTCCTCAGCCTGTCGAATAATTCTGACATCAGGCAGAGGCCAGAACTGGGCTTCTAAGGTAGTGTATTGTTCTGAGATAGCACAGCCTAGGATTATTCTGTATTTAAAAAAAAATTTTTTTTTCAACGTTTATTTATTTTTGGGACAGAGAGAGACAGAGCATGAACGGGCGAGGGGCAGAGAGAGAGGGAGACACAGAATCGGAAACAGGCTCCAGGCTCTGAGCCATCAGCCCAGAGCCTGACGCGGGGCTCGAACTCACGGACCGCGAGATCGTGACCTGGCTGAAGTCGGCCGCTTAACCGATTATGCCACCCAGGCGCCCCATATTCTGTATTTTAATGTAAATAAAGCTATTCAATCAGGAGGGGAAATAAGGTCACTTCTTCTTTGTTATACCTACTTGAAAATAAATGCTCATAATGCTCTTCGATGACCCCCTGACTGATCCTTTAACTCTACATTTCTGTGCACGTTAGGATCTTTTGACACCCTCAAATTACCGTCAGCAATTTACAGTAAGGTGACATGTGGCAGTAAAGAGAAGAGGATTCTTATGGAAGGAACAGGAAGTGCATTACCTGTGGTGAGGGCCTCAAGGACGTGGGAAAGCAGCCTGGCTGATGAGGACGCCCCCACGAGCACTCCAGGCCTGAGGCAAGTTCCGCAGCCTGGGCTTCACCTCCACCTCCAGGGTGGCTTATTGCCTTTTGTCATTGTTTCTATGGCTCTAGGCTTGACCTGCTAGATCCCCAACAATTATTAATATTTGGGATTCAGAAACAAGATATCAGAATTCCTCGAAATTCCCAGGAATTCTGAAATCATAAGTTGTGTGTACCGCTCATCATGTTTTATTCATATGTTGTTTAATAATAAGCAATGAATAATTTTTCTGCGATATACAAAAACTTTCAAAGGTTTTTCTATAAAAGTGATATAATGATAAGTTAAGATTATTATTGTATATAATATATGCTGCCGAAGCGAGCACAAGATTATTATTATTTTTTAAAGTAAGCTCCATGCCCAATGTGGAGCTTGAACTCACAATCCTGAGATCGAGAGTTGTATACTCTACCATTTCAACCAGCCAGACACCCCTAAGGTTATAATTATTATGGCCCTAATATATTAACATGTAAATATATATAACATCTAAAAGTATGTATTAACATGTAAATATATAAAACATGTAAAATAATCTCTACCTGATCATAAAAAACACTAAAAGACAGCAATAATAACACAAAATATATGTCAAATAAAAATAATTTTAAAAATTATATAATAGAATACCACAAATATTTAATATTTAAAATTATCAGTCTTAAAACTTGAAACGGCACCCATAATTACTTGCCTGTTAAACATAGAAAATTTTCTTTCATTTTGCATTGATGTTGGTCACACTGCTAAAACGGTATCCAAAAGTTGGGCTTTTAAAAATGTTTTGTCTGCTTGCCCTGATTGTGGTTTTGCTGTTGACATTAATATCACTTTTGGTAGTTCAGATCTTGGATCTTTTTTCTGACTTCATATGATAGTATTCTACAACATACACATGTGTTTTTCTGTTATAGTGTTTCAAAGACCTGTAGCCTATAGTGAATATTCAAACACTGAAAATACCATTATATTCAAATAATTTAACATTCAGATATCCTAGCAAGGTTTATAACACTTGATGGAATTGTGCATGAAAATTGCCAATTTAAGGGACTCATTTTGCTTCTGAAACTTATTTCCTGGATTACTACTCATAGAAATTGTACTATGTATATAACTTTTTTTTTTTTTAAATTTGTGAGAATGTCTCATCACTAACGCGATGAGGCCACAAAAATATACTTAAAACCCGGCCACAGCTACAAGCAGAACTCACTGGTTGGACTGTGACCACTTTGCTTCTATATGCTCCCATCCTGTTCCTGGAAATATCAACCTTAAACTTTGATTCCACGTGTCAATGTTTCCTGTTCTTTCTTTCAACTTGGCTTCAGTAGCTTCTGTGGATCCAGTGATGTGTCCATGTTGATTGTTGAGCTTTAATTCTCACAGCAAAATTATAATATTTGTCCCTATTTTATCAATTTCTTAGCTGATCTTTTTTAGGGAATTGGCTTTGATAAAAATATACACATGTCGTAAGAAATTCTAGAATCTCCACAAAGAAACACTATGGCCAGCCGTTCCCCCTCTCTATTGGTGCATCTTTACTGGGCCTCATAACACCTCTTACTCACAGCTCTTTCCTTGCCTTCAGAATATGTTCTTTAAGCAGCTCAGCTCACCTCCATTATTACATTTTTAGGCCGTGCTACTGTCTCCAGGCTATTCTTGGATCAGATGCTTATCTCTGGTCCAACCAGCAATGGCTTGGAGGTAATGGGGCCAAAGACCAGAGGGCTGCTGCCTCAGCTCCAGGTTAGGAGTAGAACAGCTTTTCTTCAAACAGTTTGTGGGCATACTGGGCACAGGGATTAACTGGTATAATACTATCCCTGTGACTTGCTACAGCTTCCTTTTGGGGAAAAATACAGCCCATAAGCAGAAATAAAATATCATTGCCTTGTAAAGGGTGGATCTCCTTACACTCTAAGGAGTTTTTTGTTGTTCAGCACCTGTGTATATATTGAAGACTAAAACTGAGACTGAGCTGAACTGCTCTGAATAATAAAGAGAGGAGAATACATATAGAATTTAGGTATTTGCAGAGGGAATCCCAGAAGACAGGAGCTAGGGAAGGTGAAGACAATGTGAAGAGGATAGGCCAGAAAAAGGGAACCCCTCTTGGTGGTACAACCCAGGAAGGGACTTTAAAATCAGCAAACAATAAAGCAAAAATAGGAATTGGGTATCTTTCCTTCCAATGACATATTCTCTTCTAGAGATTTATTTTTTTCCATTCTTTTCCCTCTTTGCTTTTTTCCATGGTTATAAAATGGTGTTAAAACAGAGATTTTTGGTTATCCTCCCAAATCTCTTCTCCCTTTTATGATGACAGAGACCCTGACTTTTGGCTACACAGATTGGTCATCCAGATTGGAGACTACATTTCCCAGCTTTCCTTGCAACTAGGAGTGACCGCTTGACTAAGTTCAGGCCAGAGGGATCTAAGCAGAATGGTCATGTGGCAACTTCTCGAAATCTTTTTCTTTCTTTCTTTCTTTCTTCCTTCCAAATTTTTAGAAATTTATACCTTTTTTTCCGAATTTTTATTTAAATTCTATTTAGTTAGCATACAGTGAAATATTGGTTGCAGAAGTAGAATTCAGAGATTCATCACTTACATACAACATAAGTATGCTCATCGTCACAAGTGCCCTCCTTAATCCCCATCACCTATTTAATCCATCCCCCCATCTACCTCCCTCCATCAACCCTCTGCTTGTTCTCTATCTTTAAGAGTCTCTTATGGTTTACTTTCCTCTCTTTTTTTTCTTTTTTTTCCTCCCTCCCATATGTTCACCCATTTGGTTTCTTAAATTTCACATATGAATGAGGTCATATGGTTTTTGTTGTTCTCTGACTGACTTATTTTGCTTAGCATAATACACTGTAACTCCATCCACATTTGTTGCAAATGGCAAGATTTCATTCTCTTTTGATGGCTAAGTAATATTCCATTGTATATATAAACCACATCTTCTTTACATTTTTGATACATACATTTATGTACATCAGTAAATATATACATATACTTTTTCCCAGATCTGTCTGTTCATAGGACCTGGAAGCAAAAATTTCCCGATAGCAATGAGTACACCTATTCTCTCCCCTCAGTTTTTGTTCTAAATATCATTTCCTATTTTTTTTTTAATTTTTTTTTCAACGTTTATTTATTTTTGGGACAGAGAGAGACAGAGCATGAACGGGGGAGGGGCAGAGAGAGAGAGGGAGACACAGAATTGGAAACAGGCTCCAGGCTCTGAGCCATCAGCCCAGAGCCCGACGCGGGGCTCGAACTCACGGACCGCGAGATCGTGACCTGGCTGAAGTCGGACGCTTAACCGACTGCGCCACCCAGGCGCCCCTCATTTCATATTTTTTTAAGGCATTTCATTACAGTTTCTTTTTTAAAAAATATAATTTATTGTCAAATTGGCTAACATACAGTGTGTAAAATGTGCTTTTGGTTTTTGGGGTAGATTCCCATTGTTCATCATTTACATACAATACCCAGTGCTCATCCCAACAAGTGCCCTCCTCAATACCCACCACCCATTGTCCCTTCTCCCCCACCCCCCCATCCACCCTCAGTTTGTTGTCTGTATTTAAGAGTCTCTTATGGTTTGCCTCCCCCCTCTCTGTTTGTAACTATCTTTTCCCCCTACCCTTCCCCCACAGTCTTGTGTTAAGTTTCTCAAGAGCCACATATGAGTGAAAACATATGGTATCTTTCCTTCTCTCACTGACTTATTTCACTCAGCATAATACCTTCCAGTTCCACGAATGTTGTTGCAAATGGCTGATTTCATTCTTTCTCATTGCCAAGTAGTATTCCATTGTACATATAAACCACATCTTCTTTATCCATTCATCAGTTGATGGACATTTGGGCTCTTCCCATACTTTGACTATTGTTGGAAGTGCTATTACAAACGTTGGAAGTGCCCCTATGAATCAGCACTCCTGTATCCCTTGGGTAAATTCCTAGTAGTGCTATTACTGGGTTGTAGGGTAGTTCTATTTTTAATTTTTTGAGGAACCTCCACACTGTTTTCCAAAACAGCTGCACCAGTTTGCATTCCCAGCAACAGTGCAAGAGGGTTCCTGGTTCCCCACATCCTTGCCAACATCTGTAGTTTCCTGAGTTGCTCATTTTAGCCACTCTGACCAGTGTGAGGTGGTATCTCAGTGTGGCTTTGATTTGTATTTCCCTGATGATGAGTGACGTTGAGCATCTTTTCATGTGTCTCTTGGCCATCTGGATGTCTTCTTTGGAAAAGTGTCTATTCATGTCTTCTGCCCATTTCTCCACTGGATTGTTTTTTGGGTGTTGACTTTGGTAAGTTCTTTATAGATTTTGGACACTAACCCTATACCTGATTGTCATTTGCAAGTATCTTTCCCCATTACATCAGTTGATTTTTGGTCTTGTTGATTGTTTCCTTTGCATTGCAGTAGCTTTTTATCCTGATGAGGTCCCAATAGTTCATTTTTGCTTTTAATTCCCTTGCCTTTGGAGATGTGTTGAGCAAGAAATTGCTGCAGCTGAGGTCAAAGAGGTTGTTGCCCGCATTTTCCTCTAGGGCTTTGATGGTTTCCTGTCTCACATTTAGGTCTTTCAACCATTTTGAGTTTATTTTTTTGTATGGTGTAAGAAAGTGTTCTAGTTTCATTCTTCTGCATGTTGCTGTCCAGTTCTCTGAGTACCATTTGCTAAACAGACTGTCTTTTTTCCATTGGCTACTCTTTCCTGCTTTGTCAAAGATTAGTTGGCCATACATGTGTGGATCCAATTCTGGGTTCTCTGTTCTATTCCATTAGTCTCTGTGTCTGTTTTTGTGCCGATACCATACTGCCTTGATGATTACAGCTTTGTAGTAGAGGCTAAAATCTGGGATTGTGATGTCTCCCTCTTTGGTTTTCTTCTTCAATATTACTTTGGCTATCTTGGGTCTTTTGTGGTTCCATACAAATTTTAGGATTGTTTGTTCTAGCTTTGAGAAGAATGCCAGTGCAATTTTGGTTGGGATTGCCTTGAATGTGTAGGTTGCTTTGGGTAGTATCGACATATTCTTCCAATCCACGAGCATGGAATGTTTTTCCATTTTATTATCTCTTCTTCAGATTCCTTCATAAGTTTTCTATAGTTTTCAGCATACGGATCTTTTACATTTTTCGTTAGGTTTATTCCTAGGTATTTTATGGTTCTTGGTGCAATTGGAAATGGGATTAATTTCTTGATTTTCTGTTGCTTCATTATTGGTGAATAGAAATGCAACTGATTTCTGTACATTGATTTTGTACCCTGTGACTTTGCTGAATTCATGTATTGGTTCCAGCAGTCTTTTGGTGGAGTCTTTTGGGTTTCCCATGTAGAGTACCATGTCATCTGCAAAAAGTGAAAGTTTGACTTCTTCTTTGCCAATTTTGATGCCTTTTATTTCATTTTGTTGTCTTATTGCTGATGCTAGGGCTTCCAACGCTATGTTAAACAACAGTTAAGCCAAATCTTCTTTATCTTTTCATCAGTTGATGGACATTTGGGCTATTTCCAGTTAGCTATTGTTGATAATGCTGCTATAAACATCAACATGAATGTATCCCTTCAAATCAGCATTTTTGTATCCTTTGAGTAAATACCTATCAGTGCAATTGCTGGGTTGTAGGGTAGTTCTGTTTTTAACTTTTTAAGGAATGTCCATATCGTTTTCCAGAGTGGCTGCCGTTTGCATTCCTACCAACAGTGCAAAAGTGTTCCCCTTTCCCTACATCCTCACCAACACCTGTTGTTTCTTGTATTGTTAACTTTACCCATTCTGACAGGTGTAAGGTGTATCTTTTCATGGTTTTGATTTGTATTTCCCTGATGATTAGTGATGTTGAGCATATTTTCATGTGTCTGTTAGTTATCTGGATGTCTTCTTTGGAAAAATGTCTACTCATGTCTTCTTGTCCATTTCTTAACTGGATTATTTGTTTCTTAGGTGTTGAGTTTGGCAAATTCTTTACAGACTTTGGATGCTAACAATTTATTGGATATGTCATTTGCAAGTATCTTCTCCCACTCCATCAGCTGAATTTTAGTTTTGTTGATTATCTCCTTCACTGTGCAGAAGCTTTTCCCAAGAGTTCATTTTTGCTTTTGTTTCCCTTGCCTCCAGGGATGTACCTAGTAAGTTGCTATACCCAAGGTCAAAGAGGTTGCTGCCTGTGTTCTCCTGTAGGATTTTGATGGTTTCCTATTGCACATTTAGGTTTTTCATCCATTTTGAATTTATTTTTGTGTATGGTATAAGAAAGTGGTCTAGTTTCTTCTTCTGCGTGTTGCTGTCCAGTTTTCCCAACACCATTTATTGGAGGCTGTCTTTTTTCCATTGGATATTCTTTCTTGCTTTGTCAAAGATTGGTTTACCATATAGTTGTAGGTCCTTTTCTGGGTTTTCTACTCTGCTCCATTGACTATGTGTCTGTGTTTGTGCCAGTACCATACTGCTTTGATAACTACACCTTTGTAATATAGCTTGAAGCCTGGAATAGTGATGCCTCAAGCTTTGCTTTGCGTTTTCAGGATTTCTTTGGCTATTTGGGGTCTTTTGTGGTTCCATATGAATTTTAAGATTGTTGATTCTAGCTCTGTGAAAAATTCTGGTGGTATTTTGATAGGTAGTGCATTAAATTGTAGAATGCTTGGGTAATACAGACATTTTAACAATGTTTGTTCTTCCAGTCCGTGAGCATGGAATGTTTTTCCATTTCTTTGTGTCATCTTCAATTTCCTTCATAAGTGTTCTATACTTTTTAGAGTATGGGAATCACCCTTTAAAGACAGCATGAGTGCCCTTTGCCTTTTCCCCTTCATCTCCCTTCCTCCTGCCTGGAACACATGTTTTCATATGCAGCTTTGAGGTTGAGTCCATGCATAGTGGAACAAAAAGATCAATATCTGTGTCCTATTACCATAGGAGCACTGGACAGCCAAATGGATACTCATTTAGCAGAGAAATAAGCTTCTGTCTACTTTAAACCACTGTTACTTAGGATTTTCTTTACCCATATTTGTACTTAGGTAATATAGGTGCATGAACTTTGCTATACTCCACCCTTTTCACTTAACACTATATTAAATATTTTTTACTACCAACTACCCTTTATAACTGCTCTAGGCTGATTTTTTGTATTCCCCAAGATTCATATGTTGAAATCTTAGCCCCTAATGCTATGGTATTAAGAGAACGAATCTTTGGGAGGTGATTATATCATAAGGAGCCCTCACGAATGGAACTAGTGCCTTTATAAAAGAGACTCCCAGAGAGCTCCCGCATCCCTTCCACTGTGTGAGAACACCGTGAGAGACAGCCATTTATGAATCAGGAAGCGGGCTCTCACCAGACAGCAAGCCACTAGCAGCGCCTTAAGCTTGTCAGCACCCAGCATTGTGAGAAATAAATTTCTGTTGCTTATAAACCACTCAATGTATCATATTCTGCTACAGCAGCCTGAACAGATTAAGACAGTCATCATAATTTTTAATGGCTATTTACAATTTCATCTCATAAACGTGCCACAATTTGCATTAGCAATTCCTTATTATTGAATGTTTAAGTTGGCATTTACTTATTTATTTAGTTCTAAAAGCTCCCCAGTTCTAATATGCACATCCCTACTACAAACACTAGTATATAGTACAAGATGTGGATAATATTTTTGTGGCTATCCAGTTACCATGACACTATCCAATAACATTCTCATCCCCTTTTGATTTGTACTACTGCTGTTATCTGATATTACATTCTTATGCCATTAATTTATGGTTTATTTATTCTCTCCCATTAATTGATCTATTTTTAGGCCAATACACTATCTTTTTTAATTATCATACCTATACTATGAGCTAACTATAAATCGTATGTTAAAATACTTATGACTTTTTTTTTTTAACTTGGGTCAGTCAATTTCACCCATATGTCTTATAACCACAATTTCCTTTTTAGAGCTGGGTCTGTTATTTAAAGACAGTGCCAATAATAATGATACTTTGTTTTCTTTCTAAACAGTATTCATTTCACAGCTCCTTTAAATGTATTGTTTTGTTTGAGTTCTAAATGGAGCTATTATGACATTATTCAGATTAGCCTCATTCAACTACTTGGTCTCAAAAATTTGAAACCAGGAGATTTTCAAAAGAGGTTACAACCAGGCTCACTGAAATTGCTCTGAAATGCTTCTAAGGAGACAGCTGTCAACTCCTTTGGCTACAGCCGCCAGCGTTTGCTGTAGATTATTGATGGCGTTCCGCAGTCAGGTCAGAGCCCGTTAGCCTCTTGCTAACTTTGGTTGCAGCTGTCTGCAGTCACGCTGAGCATGTGAGGTCCGGCAGCACAGACCCTCCAAACACTGGTTCTCCGCCTGATTTCAAAATAAATCCCTATCAAGTAGGACAAATAATTGAAGATTTGTGATTTTTCAGCTTGAGGCCTCCTCTCTGATCTTAAGTTGATGAAGCATTGGTAGATCTGGTTGGAAAAGAGGTGAGAAGCTGCTGTCCGAATAGTAAAACATGAGAGAGACATTTTACAGATTTTCAGTTTGTACTGCTGGCAACAGGAAGATACAGGGCACTCAGCTGACCTCTCTGGATAGCATCTATTATGTGAGAAGGGATATGGAAAGAATATATTCTTCTGCACTTTAAGTGGTCTAACTACCAATAAAATATGGTTCGGGGCGCCTGGGTGGCACAGTCGGTTAAGCGTCCGACTTCAGCCAGGTCACGATCTCGCGGTCCGGGAGTTCGAGCCCCGCGTCGGGCTCTGGGCTGATGGCTCAGAGCCTGGAGCCTGTTTCCGATTCTGTGTCTCCCTCTCTCTCTGCCCCTCCCCGGTTCATACTCTGTCTCTCTCTGTCCCAAAAATAAATAAACGTTGAAAAAAAAAATATGGTTCATGTGTGATAGGACAAGAAATTCAAGCAATTTCTAAGATAATGTATTTTTTCGAAAAGCTTAAGTGCCGCCTGGGTGGCTGCGTGGCTTAGATGGTTAAGCGTCCGACTTCGGCCTGGGTCATGATCTCACAGTTCATAATCTCACAGTTTGTGGGTTCGAGCCCTGCATGGGACTCTGTGCTGGCAGCTCAGAGCCTGGAGCCTGCTTCGCATTCTGTGTCTCCCTCTCTCTTTTCCCCTCCCCTGCTCATGCTCTGTTTCTCTCTCAAAAATAAATAAACATTAAAAAAAAATTTTTTTAAAGGAAAGCTTGTGCCAATTAGATCAGCTGGAAAATGTCTATAACTATGTATCTACACAAATGTGTTTTAAAATGTTATAAAGAAAAAGTTATAGACACTATAATTAGTAGCAAGAAAGTAAAATGGAAGTCTTATAAGGTGGTGTGGAGATAGCTTTAAGAAACACCATAAAGGGGCGCCTGGGTGGCTCAGTCAGTTAAGTGCCCAGCTCTTGGTTTTGGCTCAGGTCATGATCTCACTGTTCATGAGTTCAAGTCCTGCATGGGACTCTGTGCTGACAGTGCACAGCTTGCTTGCAATTGACTCTCTCTCCCTCACTATCTGCCTCTCTCTCTCTCTCTCTCTCAAAAATAAATAAATAAACTTAAAAAAAAAAACACCATAGAAATAAACTCTTACATCGGGGCAGTCTAAAACAGAAACACGAATTAGGTGGAGATGATCTGATCGGATCATCCTTGTATAAGCAGCTTTACTCAAGCTAGGACTACTTCATGGAACTTTATGAACAAAAACTAAAGGGAACAGTGGAAAGGTTGCTCTAAATCAGAGTTTCCCAAGTTGGTGCCATCATAACAAATTGCCACAGAATATGAATACACGTGCCTTCATGAAAAAAAAAAATGTTCCACAGTCACATTGGTTAGGGAAATGCTGGATTACGCATAATTTCTACACTGCTGGAGTTCTCTGAGCCTTCAATAGACCAAAATAGGTCACGTACCTCCAAAAAGGGCTTTCAAATGCAGCAACTTCCCAAATTTACTTGACCTCTATTGAGGCAACCTATTTCCATCTCCTGAAATACTGGCTTGGAGAATACAGCTCAGAAAAAACATGTAGTTATTCAGACTTTTTTTTTTTTTCACCAAAAAGTCAGGCATGCCAAGAGAGCAAATGAACACTTTCTTTGATATCCTGCAGATGGAAAATTCAGGAATCTGCCGTGGTACAATCCTGAGATATTAAACAGGTCCTAGAGAATTCTGGAATAGCTTTTTAACATCCAAAGAGCATATAAAAATTGTCTTAAAACAGAAGAAGGGTGCTCAGATTTCTATTATGAGGTTGTTAATTTGTTCCATTTGTAAAATAGTAGAATTTTAGACTTGGGAAGGATTTTAAAAGAACAGCTAGTTTAGCCAATCCTCAGATTTTACGTGGAGACATTGAGGCCCAGATAAGTTAAGAGGTTTGTCTGGGATTATTGCCTTTGTTGGGTGTCTGGAGAGGAACAAGCCCCCGTTCTGACAGCCCTTGTGTCAGGCTGTCTTGGTCTCATAACTTCCATACATCAGGCCAGTTAGGTTTTTTTCTTTAGTACATAAAGAGGAAAATGAGGGGCGCCTGGGTGGTTCAGTTGGACAAGCATCCAACATCAGCCTAGGTCATGATCTCATGGTTCCTGACTTCAAGCCCTGTCTGGGGCTTTGCACTGATAGTGCGGAGCCTGCTTGAGATTCCCTCTCTCCCTCTCTCTCCACCCACCCCCCTCAAAATTAAATAAACATTAAAAATTTTTTTAAAAACAAAATGAAAATTCTTCCTTCCTTCCGTCTCACAATTCTCTCCGGAGTGAACAGTTTTGCTGCCTTTTTATTTTGTGCCCAGATATCTGTACTTCTCTAATTTTATTCAAAACTGTGTTCTTCATCTGTTAATTTATTCAATAAATATTAAGTAAGCACTGATGCTGTGCCAGTTATATACAATTTGAATCCCTGCTCTCAGATCTCTCAGTCTAGCAGGAGAGAGAGAATATTCTGTGATAAGTGCCATGGCAGAAGTTAGATAGATTCAAGGGCCACATTTCTCAGATTGTGAGAAATCAAGGGAGGTTTTCTAGAAGGGATAAAATCTGAATGGAGTGTCTGAAGGGCAAATAGAAGTAAGGCAGATGAATAATGGTGGTTGTCATGAGCAGCACAGCAAAAGCATAGAAGTAGGGGAGGGTGTAGTGTATGTGACAGGCAAGAGGAAGATAAGTTTGGAGACACAGAGAAATACCAGATCACAAATGGCCTCCTAAAGATACAATCCTAAAGATTCTGAATCTCACGTGTTAAAAAAGACCCAACTGACAGCAATGTGGGGAAGGGATTAAATTGTGCCAGAAGGCAAGAGGCTATGGCAGAGATCCAAGGGAAAGTCATGAGGCCTGGAACATGACATGAGAGCAAGAATAGAAGCAGGAACCTCATCTCCAAAGAGAGATGAATGTGACCTAGAAGTAGGAGAAGAAAACAAAAGTGGAGAGTGGATTGGTTTAGGATTTATTAAGGAGATATTATTGCCTGGCAGGCTCCGTTGGTAGAGTATCTGATTCTTGATCCAAGGGAAATGAGCTCAAGCTCCACATTGGGCATGGAGCGTACTTAAAAAAAAAAAAAAAGGCAGTAATGTTGCAGAGCTTGCTATTGGACTAGATGCGAAGGGTATAGACAAGGAGAAGACAGAATGGATGATGATTTCCGAGTTCTTGGCATAAACATCTAGGTGGATGTTCTAATGCCCTGTTCTGAGCTTCAGAGCTAGGAGACAAGCAGGATTGGGAGAAAATATGTTCTGGACATGTTAAGGGAGACATTCAAGATAATGGCAGTTTGACAATTGGATATGTAAGTGCTGAGTGAAGAGGAGAGGTTTGGGCTAGAGATCTTAATCTGGAAATTTTGAGTACATAACACAGATGTTTTATTTAAAGTCATGAAATGGATGAGATTCTCTCTGAGGAAGATGCACGAAAAAAGAGGAGGCCCAAGACACAGAATATTGAGGTCAGGAAGAGGAGAGGGAGCCAACCAAGGAGACCAAAGAATGGCCCAAGAGATGGCAGTAAAGGAAAATGAGAGCAGACATGTCTATGGAATTTATCAACTGGGAGCTCAGGGGGTAAGTAATGAACAGGAGAAGAAGAAAATGGAGATTTGGGAAATACAAGGGGAAAAATTGCAACTCTGGAGTTGGCAGGAAACAGAGACAGGCCCTAAAATAAGAATTTTCTACAGGTATTTGAACAACAGCAGGTTCTAGCATGGAAGGGATGGATGAGATTGGAGGGTCACATAGGGCCTTTTAGGTCATTGTAAGATCTTGGTGTATTATTCTGAGTAAAATGGTGAATCATGGCCGAGCTTTCAGTAGGGCAGTGACATATTTACCTTATATTTTGAAAGAGTCACTGGCTGCTGTTTTGAGAATAAACCTTCAGGAACAAGGAGGGCAGAGAGACCAGCAAAGAGCTTTTGCCATGACCCAGGAGAGATGATGAGGCTCAGAGCAGGGCCACAGTATGGGGGATGGTGAGAGGTAGAGAAGGGCAGCATGCATTTTGATATTTATACATCCATCAAGGAAGCATTTCCTATGTACCTATTTGTCAAGTCATGATTGCTATTGGAGAAACATTAGTCAAGAATGTGAATAGAAAGATTCAAAGTAAAAAGGAAGATTATAGAAAAAAGGGAAACTGGAAGAACTTCTTTTTCTTCAAAAAGAAGAAAATAAGAGAAAGGGTTACAAAGGTGGTAAAATGTGAAATCATTAAATGGTTAGGAAAAATGATAATCTAACTAGAAATCTATTGAAATACCAAAAAATCTGATAAGGAAGGAACCAATCCCAATTGTTTTCAAAAACTCTGGTACCATCTATTTCCCCTTAACTTTCCGCTTCTGTATTTGTTTCATTTAAAATAAAACTTGACATTTTTTCCATTTATTTAAAGACATCTGGATGTAGCACATGGGTCATTTCAAAAGTCCTGGCAGGGGAAGAGCTGAAGGGGAACACAGGGCAAGACATAAAGGAGGGAAGAGTGGTTACAAGGAAGGAACAAGGGATGTTTGGTGAGGGTAAGAGGTAAACAAATTTCTTCCAGCCCCCATGCCAGGGTCCACAAAACAAACAAACAAACAAACAATTTTAAATTGCATTTAACCAAGGCCTAAAACCAATTTTAAAAAGTGGCTTAGCTGTTAAAGTTAACAGGGGCATCTGGGTGGCTCAGTCAGTCGAGCTTTAGACTCTTGACTCGGCTGAGGTCATGATCTCTCAGTTCTTGAGTTTGAGCCCCACGTCAGGCTCTATGCTGACAGCATGGAACCTGCTTGGGAATCTCTCTCTCCCTCTCTCTCTCTCTCTCTGCTCCTCCACTGATTTCTCTCTCTGAATAAATTTTAAAATTAAAAAAAAATTTAAAAAGAAGATTTCCCTTAAAAAAAATTAGAGTTAACAACTACTATACTTTAAAAAAATTTTTAATGTTTATTTATTTTTGAGACAGAGAGAGAGAGCATCAGTGGGGGTGGGGCACAGAGAAAGGGAGACACAGAGTCCAAATCAGGTTTCAGGCTCTGAGCTGTCAACACAGAGCCCAATGCAGGGCTCAAACTCATAAACAGTGAGATCATGACCTGAGCCAAAGTTGGATGCTTAACCAACTGAGCCACCCAGGTGCCCACAACTACTACACTTTAAAAGTATATTGTATTAGACAGCTAGGGATGTTTAACAAAATACCACAGACTGGTGACTTTAACAACAGCAATTTATTTTCTCACAGCTCTGGGTACTAGAACTGCAAGATCAAGATGTTGGCTTGCAAATGTGTCCTTAGGTGGTCTTTCTTCTGTTCTGCTATATCCCTGGTGTTCCTGTGCTTGTCCCTAACTCCTTTTCTTATAAGGACACTTAGTCAAGTTGGGTTAGGGATTATTCTAAAGGCTTCATTTTAACTTACTCACCTCTCTAAAGATCCTATCTCCAAATAAAGAAGTACTAGAAGTTAGGACTTCAAACTATGAATCTGGGGTTTGGGGAGAGGGAGGGTCAGAGACACAACTGAAACGATAACAGTACTTAGTCAATTTCATTTAATTAAAAAAAAGAAAAACTTCATATATTGCTTGAGTCCATGTTGGAGTTTGGCTTACACCTTTAGAGAATGTAAACTTATTAATGGAATATCATTTTTTTCAGTTTATTTATTTATTTATTGAGAGAGAGAGAGAGAGAGAGAATGTGTGAGTGGGAGAGTGGCAGAGAGAGAGAGGGAGAGAGAGAATCCCAAGCAGGCTCCACACTGTCAGTGCAGTGCCCAACACAGGGCTCAAACTCACAAACCATGAGATTTGAAACCAAGAGTGGAATGCTTAATCAACTGAGCCACCCAAGTGCCCCATTAAAGGAATATCTGTAGTAGAATTGCAACAAAAATACAATAAACATGACTTGAATTTACTGCCTTTTCAATATTAGGAGACAAAAGATTGATTAGCAAAGTAAGCCTTCTGGCTATGTGTTACAACCATGGGCTTTTTCAGGTAAAGTACCTAGGTTAATTAACTCCTTCTACTGTTGTCAACAGAACAAAGATAAAAGATCTATTTTAACTCAATGATATTGTGTATAAATCCATGTATAAATCATGGAAAGCTAAATGCATAAGTCCTAACATGATAAAATTTGTTCAGTTGGGTTTCATTTGTTACATTTTCTTAGGATAAAATATTTCAGAAATAAAGTTAAAGAATAACTTTCTACATTTTGGTTTTAAAAATTCTCCATGGGCTTGAAAATAATAATTATTTGCTCATATTAAAAGTTGTCTGGGGCCCCTGGGTGGCTCAGTCAGTTGAGCACCCAACTTCAGCTCAGGTCATGATCTCATGGTTTGTGATTTGAGCCCTATGTCAGGTTCTATGCTGACAGCTCAGAGCCAGGAGCCTGCTTCAGATTCTGTGTCTCCCTCTCTCTCTGCCCTTCCCCCACTCATGCTCTGTCTCTCTCTCTCAAAAATAAAAAACATTAAAAAATATTTTTTAAGTCATCTGATAAAGGGGTTTGGAGGGATGTTAATTCTCTACCAAAAGCAAAAGAACTCATTTAAAATATTATGAGAGACCACTTCATATTTCTTATCATATTTCATTCTTTGTGGAGCAGAGGAAACTCTAGTTGGGCTAAGTTCTCAAAAATAGCAGTCAAAACATCTATTACATTTTATGGAAATGAAAATGTGTGTTTGAGCATTATATTTTCTAAAAATTTGTCTTTCACGTGCAAGTAAAAATTTATCTCTCCAAATGATACCCATTTCTCTTCTTCTGCCCTTATTTTCTTTTAAAAAAGTTTTTTTTTTTTTTTACTGTTTCATGTATTTTTGAGAGGGAGAGGGACAGAGTACAAGCAGGTGAGGGACAGAGAAAAGGAGTAGACACAGAATCGGAAACAGGCTTCAGGTTCTGAGCTGTCAGCACAGAGCCCAATGCAGGGCTCAAACTCATGGACTGTGAGATCATGACCTGAGCCAAAGTCGGAAGCTTGTGCTCCCTGCCCTTTTGTTTTTAGAAAATATGAATCACTGACGAGAAAGCAAAATCTAATGCTTTGACCTTGTAGCTATTGGAATTTCAATCTCAGGCTGTCCCATGCTCCGGTTTCAACATTCACTTATAAAAATATGTGTAGGAAATGGCTGCTACCAGATATTTGTTTCGTGGTGGGCAATGCCATCAGTCAATTACACTGCCCCCTTTTTCTCCAGCCTATTCTTTTCAAGTGTAAATTCTAAATAAGTAATCTGTTAAATTATTTCACATAATTTAAAATAGCATGTCATTACCATCAACCACCAAGTAGAATGATTCAATTTAAAATCCTTTCTCCTCTCTACTTGCTTACCAAAGAAATGATTCTATGATCAATTTGACCTTTTACCAGCGTAATTACCAAATAATTAGTAATGATAAATGATTATAATCTGAAATATTTTTAACTAATCATTAAAGGGTGGCATACATTTCATAAGAACCAAGAACCATAGTCTGTCTATAAAATATTAGAAATATTTAATTATTTCATCAAGTGCCTACTATGTGCCAGAAGCTGTCATCATGGAATTTATATTCTTAAACTAAATTAAAAAAAATAAATGAGGGTCTCCTGGGTGGCTCAGTCGGTTAAGCGTCCGACTTCAATTCAGGTCACCATCTCGCGGTCCGTGAGTTCGAGCCCCGCGGCGGGCTCTGGGCTGATGGCTCAGAGCCTGGAGCCTGCTTCCGATTCTGTGTCTCCCTCTCTCTCTGCCCCTCCCCTGTTCATGCTCTGTCTCTCTCTGTCTCAAAAATAAATAAACGTTAATTTAAAAATAATAAATAAATAAATAAATAAAATGATATAGCATATTAGAAGATATTAAGTGCCACAGGAAAAAATAAAAGCAGGGAAAGGGAATTGAGAATATGTATGTGAGGGTAAGAGAGTACAATTTTAGATAGGATGCTCAGAAAAGATATGATCTAAGCAAAGACTTGAAGGAGGTGAAGGAGTAAAGCATGTGGATATTTGCAAGTGGTTTAGATGACCAACCATCTCAGCCTATCTGGGACTAAGGGTTCCTGCTTTGTAGGCCTTCCAGTGTTAAAACCAGGTAGTCCCAGCCCAGGCAAACCAAAACAATTGATCATCTTAAAAGTGTCCCAGATAGAGGAAACAGGAAGAACAAAGGCCTGAGAGGGGAGCACGCCTGGCAGTTTCAGGAACTAGTAAGGAGGCCAGTGATCTAGAGAGGGGATGAGCTCAGTGATACAAAGAGGTCACATCATGAAGGACCTTTTAGTAAATACAATGGCCCTCTACCCAACTCCCCTTTTCAGGGTTGATGCACCCATCCCTAGCTGCTGCCAGTGAGCTAGTGCTGTGTCTTTCCATGGTCCTTGCCCTTGGCTACTGAAAACTGACTCCCCCAAGGTTACATCCCTTCTAGAGAACAGCCCATGACTAATGACTAGCTAATGTGGAAATACAATGGCTAGGCTTATCCCCTTCCCTCAACTTGGCCCACCCAGCTTAGATCTCCTCTTCAATTTGGCTGAGGCCTCATTTATAACCAACTGCACTTCAGCTCCTTCCTGTGCCTTTCTTCTTTACAGGTGTATTTCCTGAGAGCACTCCCCAATACACTTTCCAGATGCAACTCTCCATCTGAGTATCTGTATCTAGGGAGCCCCAAGTAAGACAGGCCTTAAAAGTGATTTTGAGAGAGATGTGAAGACTCTGAAGCTTTGGAAAGAAACTTAACCCTGAAATAGTTTCCCCCACCTGTCTTTTTCGGCATAGAAAAATATAGAACTTTCTTGGAGTTTATTTCAGATTGTTTTTGTGAACTTCATTGTAATGACTGCATAGGACTGGAGAACAAGGCTATAACCCAACTGGAAATTTTAAGTCTGCTGAAGAGTTGGAATTTCCCTTTATGTCTTCAAATGTAGTCAGTGGGTAAACTAACTCTTCAGATAATGCAGAGAAGTCTGTATGTTACTGGATGGACTATATCCTATATTGAATTCCATTGTTTGGGGGCTTCAGTTGTTTTACATAAAACAGGTAAGTAAAGTAGGTACAACCAAATGCAACCAGCAAAAGGGAAGTCCTTACCCTCAAGGATTTTATTCTATTCTATGAGCTATTTTATTGAAAATGTTCAGTAATAAATGGCTTACTACAGCATACCTCAGGACCTTAATTTCCTGTAGAACCAGCATTTGTAGGTAGTGGTTAGGGGGATGAGTCAATGTCAAATGGGAAAACAACTATCTCCTTTCTAATCAAACACCAACTTAAATATCCAGCCACCATGGACATATGTTAGCCACATTTAGAATGTCCAGCGTTTTCATCCTTCAGGCTTCACTGAAGAGTTTCCAGGCAAACGGTGGACTCAAAATTAATATTACTTAGGAAAATGATGAATAGGAAAATATTAAGTAGGTAGTATATATTCTTCATTATGTACACAAAGAGGCCCTTTATCGCTCAGTGCCAGAGTCCAGCTCCAGCAGGTCCGGGGGTTCCCGAAGGAAGAATGGCGTCGGTGAAAATAAAATAAAACTAAAATAAAAAACTGGAAAATAAAAAACTAAAATAAAAAAGTAAAACTAAAATAAAAATGGACACAGACAACAGCAGTGTGTTGAACTGGCCAATTTATTGTAGCAAACGTGGCATTACATATGCTAGTGATTTCCTTGTAGCATATGTCAACTATGTTTTTTTAACATTACCTAATTTTGAAAATGTTCCTATGTATAAACAACCTTTAAGAAATAACATGGTGATTTTCCCCTAACTTTCCCACATACCCTTTGATTATAGATTAATTTCTTACATTATTCCATTATGCATCTGCGTTTATCTATCATCTACAAAGCATTTGCTTTGCTGTTCTCGTAAAAGGCCCTCCATTTCTCAACACCTCAAGTGGAACAGTTACAGGGACGTGACCTCCTAACCACATGAGGCCAGAAAAACAATGTGTTTGCCTCAGTCCGAGGTGCCAGAAAGGGGCTGAAAAGGCCTTAGAAACCCATGCCTCATACATTCTGAGAGAGACAATGCACCTAGGAACCAATGAACCATTCTGTAGCTTAACCAACTAGGTTCAGTCATCATCTGGAATGCCTCCGGGGGGCCAGGTGGGCCTAGGGGTTGAAATCACCTGTGCCCAGAGATACACTCCTTAGTTGCCGGAGTGAGGCTTTCAAATCCATATGCCTCCCCTTTACAGGCCTTCTTTGCTGGCAAAGGTATGAGACTATCCTTCCTGTAAGTAGAGGAGTCTCCATAGGGGATGACAAGGGCTAAGCGTAAGGCTGCACAATTTCTTGCAGAACCTTATTTTCTTCCCTAATGGTTCTTTTCCTAGGGGGCCTGCCAAGGGCAATTCCCCAACAGACAATACCCCAGGTAGTTTTTTTTTTTTTAATGTTTATTTATTTTTGAGAGAGAGAGACAGTGCGAGCAGGGGAGGGTCAGAGAGAGAGGGAGACACAGAATCTGAAGCAGGTTCCAGGCTCTGAGCTGTCAGCACAGAGCCCAATGTGGGGCTCGAACTCCCAAGCCGTGAGATCATGGCCCGAGCTGAAGTCAGATGCTTAACTGACTGAGCCACCCGGGTGCCCCAACCCCAGGTAGTTTTAAGGCCAAATTACCTAAAAGTGGGCGGGCGTACAAGAAGCTTCACTGTCAGTGGGCCGCCTTGCAGTCACCAATCCGTCCACAGCCCGGGCTTTGCCACTCAGGCTGGGTAGCTCGGCTTCCAGCAGCTCAGTTCAAAATATTGTTTTTAACGAACTTTTCCAGTGTAAAAATCTCCCTGATATGTGAGTTTTTCCTGAATACACATGAAATTTCTATAGGGTGAAAAATTCCTAGTGATTAATATGGTTAACTGTATTTATGGTTTGTGTGTATGGTCTTAGCTGTTCAGATCTGGAAATGGAAACAAATCTTTTTGCTTGATAGAATATTTATAAGGCTGTGGCATGTATCATGGTTTGAGAGTTAGTAGATCTGAACTCCTGACTCTAAAACCAATTCATGTGTGGACTAGATTGACAGACCTAGGAAGGAAAATTCCTATAATATGATGAGTTAAAAAAGAGAATTCAACACAAAGTTAACTTACAAAGTAGACAGTAAACAGTGGGCCCTGGGAACCAACTCTGGATTCTGGGATGCGCTAGACAGTTTCACAACCTCCAGTAAATCCCTTAATCCTTCAGAGCTTTGGCTTCCTTATCAATTAGATAGGATTGATACCTACTCTGTCTCAGAACTGATTGAGTACATTAATAGCTATGAGCATGATTTGAAACAAGAAGAAAAACGTATTATTTTTTATTTTTAAAATTTTTAACTGGAAAAAAAAGCCATGAATTCTCTCCCCACATTAGAACATAGTCTTGAAATTAACTGATGCAGTATGTATGTAAAGTGCTTTTAGCTCTTTAGAAAACATTTTGTATTCATTAAAGATCAAATACAATTACACACACAAACACACACACACACTCACACACACATAAATAAGTCAGTTAACATAATCCTGTAATGTGCAGAGTGTAGCACATTTTAGGTGAATAAGTAAGGCTGAAAAGCAACAGAGGATTAACACATCTATCATACTAAATCACAGAAAATGCTTTTTTAATGTTTTAAAGCCAGTAATGCCCACAAATAATTAATTGATTTTAATTTTTATATTTATATTTAAATTTCATGGATTTAGCTTTATAAACAGAAACCTGGACTCGCCCAGTGATTTCAACAAATATCAGATATTATTTAAATTAGCAAAATATAATTCTTTCAAAAAGATCCAAAGAATTACTATTACAGTTGTACGTTACCTTAGCAATACAAATAAACACTCAATTATGGGATTTGTAGTTTTTCTTCTGCTTCAGAGATTAGGTGACATTTTATGGTTTTCCTTTTACCTATCTAAAACCAGACAGATCTCTGCCTGTGGTCTTCCAAATACATCATAATTTCTCCTTACACCTGAGCCTTGGTCAGACATATTTCACTTTATCTTGATTATCAGAGCACTAATTCAATAAATATTTTTCTATTTTTTGTCTTAAATACTTTAGAAATACAAAATTATATCAGAATTGTTTAATGTAATAGCTGTTAGTGAAACTCACTGTTTACCAGATGCTAGTCCAGGAGGTTTATATGTGTTAACTTAATCTTCACAACAATCCTATGGGGTACATATGATTATTATCCTCATTATACAACAAACAAAGGCACAGAATCTGACCTAAGGTCACATAGATAATAAGTGATAAACTTATGATTTAAACCAAGGCAGACTGGCTCCAGAGCCAGTGTTAAGCAATAGATTTTATTGCTTCTCATTGACAGTGCCTCAGCTTCTCAATTGATGTCATTATTCACTTGCTTCGGGCCCCTCCTGTAAGCCTGGAAAAATATCATTTCTTACCAAACACACCCTTATTTGCAGCTACTCTTTACCAGGGGTCTGCAAACTTTTTCTGTAAAGGACCAGATTGTAAATACTTTAGGCTTTGTGGGATAGTCAATCACTGTTATAATACTCAAAATGCAGTGTTATGGTGAGAAAGGAACCATAGACAATGTAAACAAATGAACATGACTTTATTTCAATAAAACTTTATTTACAAAAGCAGGCTGTGGTAAGCACAGTAGCAGACCTGTCCACTGAAACTTGACAGGCCACACAAGAGTGGCAGGAAATATTCAATGGGCTGAATAGGAAAAATATGCAGCCAAGAATCCTTTATCCAGCAAGGCTGTCATTTAGAATAGGAGAGATAAAGACTTTCCCAGACAAACAAAAACTGAAGGAGTTTGTGACCACTAAAGCAGCCCTGGAGGAAATTTTAAGAGGGACTCTCTGAGTGGAGAAAAAAAAGACCAAAGCAACAAAAACTACAAAAGACTGGAGAACATCATCAGAAACATCAAATCTACAGGTAACACAATGGCACTAAATTCATATCTTCCAATAATCACTCTGAATATAAATGGACTAAATGCTCCAATCAAAAGACATAGGATACAAGAATGGATTTAAAAAAAAAAGACAATTTCCATCTATATGCTGCCTACAAGAGATTCATTATAGACCTAAAAACACCTGCAGATTGAAAGTGTGGGGATGGAGAACCATGCTAATGAAGATAAAAAGAAAATGGAAGTATCCATACTTATATCAGACAAACTAGATTTTGAAACAAAGACTGTAACAAGAGATGAAGAAAGGCATTATATCATAATTAACGGGTCTATCCACCAAGAAGATCCAACAGTTATAAATACTTATGCGCCCAACTTGGAACACCCAAATATATAAATTGATAACAAGCATAAAGAAACTCATTGATAATACCATATTAGTAGGAGACTTTAATACCTCACTTACAACTGTGGACAAATCATCTAAACAGAAAATCAACAAGGAAACAATGGCTTTGAGTGACACACTGGACCAGATAGACTTAACAGATATATTCAGAACATTTCATCCAAAAGCAGCAGAATACACATTCTTCTTGATTGCACATGGAACAGTCTTCTGAATAGATCACATACTGGGTCACAAATCAGCCTTCAACAGCTACAAAAAGATCGAGATCCTATCATGCATATTTTCAGATCACAACACTACGAAACTTGAAATTAACCACAAGAAAAACTTGGAAAGCCCCCAAATACGTGGAAGTTAAAGAACATCCTAGTAAAGAATGATGAGTTAACCAGGAAATTAAAGAAGAAATTTAAAAATACGTGGAAGCAAATGAAAATTAAAACACAATAGTCCAAGCCCTTTAGGATGAAGCAAAGGCAGTCCTAAGAGGAAAATACATTGCAATTAAGGCTTATCACAAGAAGCAAGGAATGTCCCAAATACACAACTTAACTTTACACCTAAAGGAGCTAGGAAAGCAGCAGCAAATAAAGCCCAAAGCCCAAACCCAGCAAAAGAAGGGAAATAATAAAGATTAGAGCAGAAATAACATAGAATCTAAAACAAAACAAAACAAAACAAAACAGTAAAACAGATCAATGAAACTAAAAGCTAGTTTTTTGAAAGAATAAACAAAATTGATAAACCCCTAGCCAGACTTCTTAAATAAATAAATAAATAAATAAGAGAGGACCCAAACAGATAAAAATCACAAATGAAAGAGGAGAGATCACCACCATCACCACAGAAATATAAACAATTATAAGAGAATACTATGGGGGCGCCTGGGTGGCGCAGTCAGTTAAGCGTCCGACTTCAGCCAGGTCACGATCTCACAGTCCGTGAGTTCGAGCCCCGCGTCGGGCTCTGGGCTGATGGCTCAGAGCCTGGAGCCTGTTTCCGATTCTGTGTCTCCCTCTCTCTCTGCCCCTCCGCCGTTCATGCTCTGTCTCTCTCTGTCCCAAAAATAAATAAATGTTGAAAAAAAAAATTAAAAAAAAAAAAAAGAGAATACTATGAAAAATTGTATGCCAACAAACTGGACAATCTGGAAGAAACGGACAAATTCCTAGACATTTACATATTACCAACTCTAACAGGAAGAAATTAAAAAAAAAAATTGAACAGACCCATAACCAGCAAAGAAGTTGAATCAGTAACAAAAATCCCAACAAATAAGAGTCCTGGGCCAGATGGCTCCCCAGGGGAATTATACCAGACATTAAAAGCTGAGTTAATACCCATTCTTCTCAAACTGTTCCAAAAATAGAAATGCAAGGAAAGCTTCCAAACTCATTTTATGAAGCCAGCATTACCTTGATTCCGAAACCAGACAAAGATTCCACTAAGAAGTGGAATTACAGACCAATATCCCAGATGAACCTGGATACAAAAATTCTCCATAAGATACTAGCAAATGGAATTCATCAGGACATTAAAAGAATAATTCACCATGGTCAAGTGGGATTTATTCCTGGGCTGCAGGGATAGTTCAATATTTGCAAGTCAATGTGATACATCACATTAATAAAGGGCTAAGAACCACATGATCCTTTCAATAGATGCAGAAAAAGCATTTGACGAAAAGCATTTGTCAGCATCCTTTCATGATAAAAACCCTCAAGAAAGTAAGTATAGATGGAACATACCTTAACATCATAAAAGTCATATATGAAACCTCACATCTAATGTCATCCTCATTGGGGAAAAACTAAGAACTTTCCCCCTAAGGCCAGGAACATGACAGGGATGTCTACTCTCACCACTGTTGTTTAACATAGTATTGGAAGTCTTAGCCTCAGCAATCAGAAAAATAAATAAATAAATAAATAAATAAAAGGCATGTAATCTGTAAATTTAACCTGACTGCAATCAACATAACAGTAAGAATTCTTAAAATTTAGAACTAGACAAGCTGGTTCTAAAGTTCAGAAATAAGGATAGCCAGGAAAAATTCACAACAGAAATGTAAAGGGACTCCCTATTATATAATATAAAACTACAGTCATTAAAATATTTGGATTATGTTCATCAATGTAACATAGTATAATGTCTAGAAATAGACTACAAAACATAAGGTGATGATAATAGCACATCAAATTGGGAAGGAAAGTAAAATTATTCAACAAATAGTGTTGCAGTGAGAGGATACCACTTAGGAAAAAAAAATTGGACTCCTATCTTAAACTTTGCATGTAAATAAATTCCAGATAGATCAAAGATCTAGATATAAAAATAACTCCATATAAAATTAAAACATTGGAAAATTTTGTCTTCAATAATAACAACATGGCAAGAGCTTTCCAAGTACAACACAAATTCAGAAACCATAAGAAATGGTATACTTGTTTACATAATAACCACAGACGCTCTGCAGAAAATGGAACATAAAAAACCCATCCTATCTAAACTGAAAATTGAGATGTAATGTATAAAACATATATCAGAAGCAAGTTCCTATAAATTTATAAGAAAAAAAAAAACCTACTGGGGCACCTGGGTGGCTCAATCGGTTAACCATCAAACCTCAGCTCATGTCATGATCTCGTGGTTTGTGGGTTCCAGCCCTGCCTCAGGCTGTGTACTGACAGCCCAGAGCCTGGAGCCTGCTTCAGATTGTCTTCCTCTCTCTCTACCCCTCCCCCGCTCACTCTCTGCCTCTCTCTGTCTCTCAAAAATAAATAAATGTTAAAAAAAATGTTTTAAAGGAAAAAAGACCTACTATTCAAACAAAATAGGAGTGAAACACACAAAGAATATAAAAAATAGTTTACTAAAAAGGAAGCATAGATTTCTCTTAGATGTACAAAAAAGACAACAATCCTCAATTATATACTACGATGAGATGCTCTTCCCTAGCAGACTGGCAAAACCCCCAAAATTTTATAACACAATTTCCAAGCATTGGTGAAGGGGATGCAAATTGGTACAATGTCAGTGAAAGGCAGTTTTATAACAATTAATTGAAATAACAAATATACATAGTTTTTTATCTAGCAATTCTAGTTCTAAGTGCTTATAAGAACAAAATAATGTTTATAATCAATTGTAATAGATTTGAAGCAGACTAAATGTTTATTTAGCATTAGAAAACTGTTTTAAAATGTTATGATATATTCACATAATGAAATACAATGTGTCTCATGTGTGCTGGTAGGAAAAGATCTCCAAAAACTATTGTTAAGTTAAAATGGTAATATGTAGAACACTGTACATAGCTTGCTGATATTTGTGTGAATATTTGTAAATGCATGGAATAGTCTTAGATGGCTCCACAGGAGACTGAAATAGTGGTTGCCTCCTAGGAGAGAAATAAAATGGCTAGGGATCAGGGAGAAAAAGAGACCGATTTTTCACTGTATACTATTTTGTACTTTTGAATTTGATACTATGTACATATATTATTCAGAAAAAAAAAATTTAGATTAAGAGAGTCAATATTTATAAACACTGAAATATTTGGAATGGATGAACTCTCTGAGTATAAGGACAATGAGTGAAAAAGGCCAAAGACCATGACAAACGTCTCTATTTGAAGAAGGAAGTGTCAACTAGACATCATAAGGAAATAGACCAAGAAATAGGAAATAGGATAAAATAGTATCACAGACATAGAAAGAGAAGTGGTTGAGAGGAAACCAAAGCTTCCAAAGGAAAAAATAAATAAAATACATATAGCTATAAAATAAATAAGTACATATATATAAATGAATATATACAGCTGTAAAGTAATTCACCTGGGTGTCTCAGTCAGTTGAGCATCCGACTCCCGATTTCAGTTCAGGTCATGGTCTCAGGGTTAATGAGTTTGAGTCCCTCATCAGGCTCTGCACTGACTGACAGCACAGAGTCTGCTTGGAATTTTCTCTCTCCCCCATCTCTCTGCCCCTACCCTGTTTGTGCTCTCTCTCAAAATAAATAAGTAAATAGACTTTAAAAAGTTAAAAAAGAGAACTAAAAGAAATGAAGAAAAAAAAATTCTAATAGAAAAACAAAGAATGTGAAGGAACAATTCACAAAACAAGAAAATATAAATTTCCAATAAATATATTAACTTGTAATTCTGGAAATGCAAATTAAAAGAAGAAACCTCGAGGGTGCCTGGGTGGCTCAGTTGGTCAAGCCTCTGACTACAGCTCAGGTCACGGTCTTGCAGTTCCTGAGTTCTAGCCCTGCATCAGGCTCTGTGCTGACAGCTCAGAGCCTGGAGCTGCTTCAGACTCTGTGTCTCCCTCTCTCTCTGCCCCTCCCCTGTTCGTGTTCTGTCTCTCAAAAATAAACATTAAAAAAAATTTTTTTTAAAGGAAGAAACCTTTGCCTGTAAACCTAGAAAAGAAAAAAATTTTAATGCAATTCTCAGTGCTAATGGGAATGTAAACTGGGACAGTGTATTTGAAAAACAGTTTGTCAATACAAACAGTTTGTCAATACAACAGTGTGTCAATCAAGAGACTTATTATTGTTCATAAATTTGGCACTGTAATTTCACTTCAAGGAAATAATCAGAGAAATCTAATGTTGTATGCAAAGGTGTTCATCACAACATTATATCTGATACCAAAACAAAAGTCAATCTTGATGTTCATCAATAGGTAAATAAAGTATAGTTCATTTATAGGATAAAACACTGTGCAGTCATTAAAGTGATATATTCAAAGATTATCTTATTATGCAGGACAGTGCTTATAGTATACAATTAAATGTTAAAGGCAGTATATAACATTCTACATAGAATATTAAAGTTTTTGAAGAATGTACATGACTGCATAGCTCACACTTTTAAAATGTCTTATAATCATCTATGGGCGCCTGGGTGGCTCAGTCGATTAAGTGTCCGACTTCCGCTCAGGTCATGATCTCACGGTTTGTGAGTTCAAGCCCCACATCGGGCTCTGTGCTGACAGCTTAAAGCCTGGAGCCTGCTTTGAATTCTGTCTCCCTCTCTCTCTGCTCCTCCCCAACTCATGCTCTGTCTCTCTCTCTCCTTCAAAAATAAATTAAAAATAAATAAATAAAACAAACATCAAAAAATAAATAAAAAATAAATAAAATGTCCTATAATCATCTAAATTTTCAGATCACTGGTGGCTTTTATTACTTTGCAAGATGTTTCAAATCATCTGCAATGAAAGTTATGTATTTTATAATGAGGAAATAATCAGTATTATAAAAACAACAAAAATAAGAGAGCCAAAAAGTAATACATGGTCATCAATTGAAGTAGACACCTTTTGGGATGCCCAACCAGCCCACACTCCTCATCTCTGAGAACATCTTCTTGAAACCTGCTCCTCTCTCTCCTGATGGGACTGTCATTCATTCACTCAGTTCACCATCTCTCACACCTGCTTGACTCTTCTTAGATCAGACCCTCTCATTCAGAACTGAAAAGTTTCCAAAATGGTCTCCTTCCTCCAGCTTTAAAGCCTTCTGATCCACCCTCCACCTTTCTGTCAGAGGATTATTTCTAAATTGCAAATACAGTAAGAAGAAGAAGAAGAAGAAAAAAAGAATCCCTTTAGCACCCTGCTTAGTGCCCATAGGATACAGTCCATACTTCTTTGAATGAGTTCACAGCCTTCCATGATTTTTTATCCCCTAGCATTCTAGCCTTATGTCAATTTTGGTTCTTTTGCCCTAAGTATATTGAGCTGTTTGTGGTCCCAGCACCATATACCTGGATGCTTTATGTCTCTGTACTTTTGTTCATAATGCTTCCTCGGCCTCAAATGATGCCATAGTCTTCATCTATCCACCTGGCAGCACACATTTTTTCAGGAAAACTCAAGTGTGAAGCTTTTCCTGACTCCCCCAGGTGGAACTGAACACTCCCTCATTTGTGGTTGTACTTTTTCTTTCAGTGTTTTATTTCACTTCAGTGTGTACTTGTCTTCTTTCGTAAGTGGATGGTAAACCATTTGTCATCAGAGAACCACCTTCTCGTTTTGTCTCCAGGGCCTAGGTTAGAGACTAGTAAAAACTGAATAAATATTTGTTGATTAAAAGAAGGAAATGAATGCTTAACATTATCAAGTACTACAAAAAGGAAAGAGAGGAAGAAAATTCATTGAATATGGAAAGTAGTCATTGTTAACTTTGAAAGAACTGTTTCAGTTGGTTAAGTGGGGAGGGAGAAAGTAATGAATGAACAAATAGTGAACAAATAATCATTTCAAGTCTGGTTGATTTTTTTTTTCCCAAGAAATTTGTCACTGAATGGAAGGGGAAAGAGAAGATAATAGCTTGAAAGAATTCTTTGAATTTTCATTTTTATAAATAAATAGAAACTTAAGTATGTTTATAGGCGCAGAAGAAGAAACAACCCACAAGACAATTGTGATGTCAAAAGGCAAGATTAGTTGTATAGGAAGACTGTAGTCCTGTCTTAAAACATGCACATTGTAGTGGGTGATGGGCATTGAAGAGGGCACCTGTTGGGATGAGCACTGGGTGTTGAATGGAAACCAATTTGGCAATAAATTATATTTAATATTAAAAAAACATGCACATTGTAAATGGTTCCACTATTTATGCATCACATTTATTTTTGGTAACTGGGATGAGGAACTTCTGTTGGCTTTACCATTTTCTCAACCCCTTCGGATCAGTCTAACATTTGGTGACTCATTGATGTGTATGAACTGTGTGTTTTATCTTTCACTCACCTGGTTAGTGTTAGGCATGTGGAGGAAATGGGCTTTCTCTTTCTCTTCCTAGTAACCTCATATGATTATTTCCATATCTGTTTATCCTTAATACTTGCCAGTTGGTTTCTTCAGATCTGTTGCATAATTTATTAATATTTTTATTTGGCTGTAGCTACTATGTATATTAACCAATCAAGATGTCTTATTTTACTTATTTTTAATTTTTTTAAAGTTTTGTTTTGTTTTGTTTTGTTTTGTTTTGTTTTGATGGGGCCCCTGGGTGGCTCAGCCAGCTAAGCATCCGACTTCCGCTTAGGTCAGGATCTTTCGGTTGAGGAGTTCGAGCCCTGTGTCAGGCTCTATGCTGACAGCTCAGAGCCTGGAGCCTGCTTCGGATTCTGTGTCTCCTTCTCTCTCTGCCCCTCCCCCACTCGTGCTTGCTCTCTCTCTCTCTCTCTTCCTCAAAAAAGAAATAAACATTAAAAAAAAAACTTGAAAAGTTTATTTTGAGAGAGACAGAGACAGAACAAGTGGGGGAGGGGCAGAGAGAGAGGGAGACAGAATTCCAAGTAAGCTCCATGCTGCCACTGTAGAGCTAGACACATGGCTTGAACTCATGGAACTGCAAGATAATGACCTAGGCTGAAACCAGGAGTTGGACACTTAACCCAGTTAACCTAGGCTCCCCCAAGAGGTTTTAACAATTCTGGTTTTTATTTCTAAAAGCCTTATTGGTTTGTTTTCAAATATGCCTGGTCATATAGGACAGTCTCTTACTACTTGCTTTTATTTCGTCTTTTATTTCTTTAAACGTTTCATAAAGTTTTTCTTTTTTTCATCTTCTTTGTCTGATAAGTCCAATATCTGAAACCCCTGGGGGCAGATCTGATGTTTGCTGTTTCTGATACACTCATAATTTGCTTGCTTATATTTTTTATATCCCCTGATGAATAACTCTTGTTTAGTTGATATTAATCTGTGAGAATCTTGAGGGCTTAAATTGCTTTGTTTTTCCAAAGCTCCTCTTCTGTGTGGAGCCACATGCCCCTTTTAGATCTCTGGCTTCAGGAGAGAGCTGCTCTCCACCTTGCCTCTAGGCTTTCTCTGGGTGCTGGCAACGAGCATCAAGTCAGCCTGCCTCGGGGTTTACAGCCCACTGTGTTTTCTCTCCCCCAGGTCCTATGCACCCAGAATGACATTTTTTGGTTTGTAGTGGAAAACGACCTCCTCCGTTTTTCTTGTGAACCCCTTTGAATCAAGATTTTTCCTCCCACCATTCCATCAAAACTTCATCCTAAGGTTGCCAAGAACCTCCATGTTGCTAAATACAGTAGCCACTTCTCACTTGCTGTGACAGTTAATTTTATGTGTCAGCTTTGCTGGGCCACAGAGCCCAGCTATTTGGTCAAACACTTTTCTGAATGTTTGGTCAAAGTGTTTTTGGATGAGATTTACATTTAAATTGGTGGACTTTCAGGGTGCCTGGCATTGTAGGGTAAGTGACTCTCGATCTCAGGGTTGTGAGTTCAACCCCTACGTGGGGCATGGAGCCTATAGGAAGGAAGGAAGGAAGGAAGGAAGGAAGGAAGGAAGGAAGAAAGGAAGAATTTTGTCAAATGCTACTAACTTGCCCTCCTGTTGCAAACACTTTTACTTGATTTCTAGGGATTTTCCTCCAGCCTCATTGGCTAGAGAGGTTACACTAACAAATTCCAAATATGTATTTCTAGTTCAGACCTCTTCCTTTAACTCCAAACTCATATGTCCAGCTGCTTATTCTAAATGTATGCTTATTGTCTGATAAGTATCTTAAAGTAACATTTCCAAAACCAAATTATTAAGCCCCCCTCCCTTCCCATCCACACAGCCCAAATTGCTTATCCCCACAATTTTCCAAAATACGTGAAATAAGATTGTTCTAATCACTGCGACCAAAAACCCCATAGTTATCCCTGGATCCCTCTTTTTCTCTGACACCCTCATCTAATCTATCTGGAAGTCTTGATGCTCTATCTTGAGCATATAACCAGAATCCAACCACTTCCTGCCATTCCTGCTGCCCCCACCCTAGCCACCTGCCTAGCCACCCCCTGTCTGTTCTGAGCAGTAGCTGTTACCTCCCAGCTGGTCTCTGCTTCTACCCTTCCCCCAAAGCATTCAGCTCTGCACACAGCAGTCAGAGTGAGTCTTTAAAAATAACAAAGCCCACCTATCACTCCTCTGCTCAAAACCACAGAAAGCTTTTTGAATCTGCTCAGAACAAAAGCCTTAGTCTTTACAATTTCCTAAAAGATCCTATACAATCCCTTTCCCTCTCACCCCTTAACCGCCCTTCCCTGGCAGGTGTGATCTCACCTCACTCAGGGCCTTTGATTTTCCCTCTGCTTGAAATGCTCTTCCCATAGATATCTGCATGGCTCCCTCTCTCACATCCTCTAGTCTTTGTTCAATGGCTGCCTTCTTGGTGAGGTTTTCCTGATTATTATATCTGAAATCCAACCTAGGGGTGGGTGCCTGGGTGGGGCTCAGTCGGTTAAGCATCTGACTTCTGTTCAGGTCATGATCTCACGGCTCGGTTTGTGAGTTCAAGTCCCACACTGGGCTTGCTGCTGTCAGTGCCAAGCCCACTTCAGATCCTCTGTCTCCCTCTGTCTCTGCCCCTCCCCTTCTCTCTCTCTCTCTCTGTCTCTCAAAAATAGACAAACAAAAGATAAAATCCAACCTATCTCCCATTCTCTATAAGTTGTCCCTCTTTTATTTTTCTCCATAGCATTTATCTGACACCTGCACCTTTTACTTCTTTATTTTGTCTGTGTCCCCTTCACTGGAATGTAAGTTTCATGAGAATAGGAATTTTTGTTTTATTCACTGCTCTATCTTCAATCCTTAGTACAAATACTTCACAACAGTAGGCCCTTAATTAATATTTATTTAATGAATGAGAAATATTACTCTAAGTACTCATCTTGGCAAGGTTATGGGGAAGAGGCAATCTCTCACGTTTGGGGAGGTAAGCATAATTCCATGCACTATTTTTAGCGGTTTTGTGTCCCCTAGTGAGCCATTTGCTCAGGCACTCACAGCAAATGCATTTGCACCTAGACCTGCTGGCCATCTTCAATCATTTACATTACCTGCCTGGCCTTGCAGGCTATTGAATTTTCCACGCCTGGCTCACATTTCCATCCCTTAAATGTCCTCTCCCTGCTCATGCATACACAGCAAGAATACTCGAAATTCTCCTGCAAGTAGCATGTTTTTTACATGCAGCCACCTGATACACTCTTCTGTTTCTTCTCCCTTCTCCCAGCCTAGACAGTGCTCATTCTACTAGACTCAGTGTAAGCATCAAAGTCCCCAAGAGGCCTTCACTAGAAGCCTTGGCAGTGTCTTCTCTAGGTCTTGTTAGCATTTTGTGTAGAATTTAATGACAACTCTAGTATGTACCCTGTTGCTTTGAGTGTTTGGTTTGTTTCCTGCCTCCCAATCAGACCAAAAGCAAACTCACAGTGTCCTCACCATTGTCCCCAGGTCCCTAAAGCAGTGCTGGCACTACATTCTAGTTTCATGGACAAATTAATCATTGAATATCTGTTCTCATGTTTCTGTTCACTCTCACCGTGTTTTATGAGTAAAATGCTTAAAAGTTGGTCATAGGATATAAAAATGACACAACTGGATATAACCAGGAACACAATCTCCAAACACTGTACCAGAGTAGGACACTCTCCCTCAGAAGGATCTAGGGACAATTTCTGTACAGATAGGACATCCAGGATTGTTTTTCCAGAGGGTAAACGGAGCAGCAGCTTCAGCTCTTGTGTCAAATCTGCCATCATTTCAATGGAAAAGTCTGGACTATAATTTTTTCCACCTTTAGGAATGATGATAGAGTGTATTTCTTGGCTTATTTGCATGATTTTTATACAAAAGTTAAGGTTTTGGAAAAGAAGGATCAACTAGGGCCCTTTTTCTTCAAGTTTCTAAAGAGAAACAAGCTTTTCTTTTCTCTTCTCCCCTAAATCTCAGATAATATCAGTGAGCCATGGACCTAGCTTGTGTCACATGTTTTGAGTACACTGATCCACAGTGCCGGAATCAAGTAACTCCACACCCTAAGAAGTGGCTCTAACCCAGGATGACACAATCTGTAGTTGTCAGATTGCCAATTTAAAGAAGAAAGAAATGGTTTAAAGGCTCTTTGTTACATAATAATGTTTTATTCAGAAGGAGAGGAAAAGTTGGACTGATACAAAAGGCAATTCTTCCCATTTTCCACTTTATCCCACAACCCAATCAATTCTTTGCTTTTGTGTTGTTAGTGTCTCCTCTGACTTTATGCAATGGGATTTCTCCTGAGCTGCCACTCAGCTGCTGGAGTCATGGAGAAGCTTCACACACCTCCCCAGAGCAGCTGGAGACAGTGACAGTGGAAAGAGCCTGACAATGGGTGGAGATTATTTTTAAATGTGGTTTGTCCCTGTTTTGTTCAGGAACATAGGGATTTTTTTTTTTTTTTTTTTAATGTAGATCAACAAGAGAGCCATTTCTGACCACTAGAGAATTGAAGCAAGGAGGGAACACTTTAGCCTCAGATTTTGAGTCGAGAGCAGAATACATTGCTTGATCATATTGGCCTGTAGTTTTCTTTCTTTCTCTCCTTCTTTCTTTCTTTCTTTCTTTCTTTCTTTCTTCTTTCCTTTCTTTCTTCCTTTTTTTTTTTTTTTTTTTGGTAGTGTCTGAGGTAAATGTTCTTGACCTTTGTATTCAGGCTGATGGCTGGAACACATTAGAAAAACAAAGTAAACCTTATGACTTGGAGTGAGCTTGTTTTTAACATTCTTTTCTGTCTTACTAATAACTAGGACCTAGCCCTGTATTGAAATACCATGTAACAGAAACTAAAGAACTTTCTCTGTAACTTAACTAATACTCTTTAAATGAGACCTGACTTTCACTATGTTAATTGAATTTGACCATCCAGTGTTCTACGTCTTCAGCTTTGAATAAAATATTTGTCGATCTAAATTTTTTACACTAATAATGCAAGGAGTAAGTAAAAATGCCCTGATCAAACAAAAGTGTATTTCCCTATCAGAATTATGAATACATTGAAGGATTTTTCTAGGCTAGTGTTTTAAAGAAGCATCAACAAACCAGATAAAGGGTACTTGAGTATAGGTTTTTAATACAAAATAATGAGACTAGAAGTAATTTACAATTTTCAATTTTAACATTTGAGTAATAAAAACTTTTATGAAAATCATCTTTCCAGTGTGAGGTTTAGAGCAGCACACATTTTGCACTGAATACCTATTGTTTTTGGTTGGCCTGGTACCCCTTTCTCCCCTTTTCCTGGTAATGTGGCTGTCCCTTAGGAGGAGACTTCCTCCCATGAAGGGAACTGCCCCTTATGACACCCAACTGCCTACCTCATAGGCCAATCTTGTTCTACTGTTCACAGTGTTTGAACATTCATGTGACCCAAAATATCAGTTCCTACGTGAACTACCCCTAAGCTGGAGGATGTGCACATAGTGCTACCTAGGGCTCTTTTTGTGTGTCTAAAACAGACCAGTATGCTGCAGGACAGCTCGAAGGCAAGTCACAGAGAAACTGGTTTGACAGAAGCAGCTGAGAAAGATGCTGACTTTGCTTTGGTCTCTGCTCTGGTCTCTGAGGTCCCCGTGTTGCTGGGTGAACTGGCAGAACCCCAGGCCCTGAGGCCTCAACTCAGCCTATCTCAAAGATATCATGGAAGGTTCTTGGTAGTGTCCTGAGAAAGAATTCAAGGACAGATGCACAATGCAGCAGATGATCGAAACAAGTAAGAACATTTATTAAAGCAAAAGTATACTCTGGAGATGTGAGAGCTGGCAAGAGAGAATGAGAGAGAGAGAGAGAGAGAGAGAAAGGGGGAGGGGGACTGCAAGCCCTGCAACCATGTTTTACTGATGATTGTTAATTAAGGGGTGGAATACTCATTACTTGGGGCCAGAATTTCTTGGAAGCAAGGTTTCCCACCTTTTCTTCCTTATGTGCTCAGGGGTTTCCTATCATGGTACCCACCATCTTGGGCCTGTCTAATTTGATCTGGCCTCTTGTGGAGTGCTTCCAGCACATGCCTCTGACTTTCCCAATAGCTGGCCATGACTTCCTCTTTGCTGGCTTCCAGGTATCCTTTTAGAATCTGACTGCCTATTGTAACACCCAAAAATGCAATTCTTCCTTTAGTGTGCTTGAGCTACCTCACTATTATTCCAGAAAATCCACAGTATTGATCTAGAAAATCCATCACCTCTTCATCCCAATCCAGTTGAAATTGGCTTTAGTACTTTCAACGAAAGAGTTCTGACTCAGGAACACGTATCTGAGCGTATCATATATTGACATTTCATGGTACTTATTGGAAGAAAATTTATTAGAGACAACTAAAAAAAATAGTATAGTCAGTTTGCTGTATTCTATTATATAATGTATTGCATATTGCTAGAGGCATTTAAAACTGTTTGCTTTTAATGTGACCTCCTTTGGTAATCTCTATTACAAAGTTTATATTAAGAGTGACGGTAAATTGCTGAAATTAGGACCTTCCCTTAGTCTGAAATTTTATTTCATTTTCTATTATTTCTAATAGTTTTAAAGCACTACTGATGTTTAAGAGATAAACTTGTGGTATGCCCACATTATGTACCACCTCTATAAGCATGTGGATGGTCCTACAAATATTCAAATACTTTCAGCTTATATCAACTAATTTAGGCCGGGAAACCTAGATTCTAATCTTGGGTGTTTTGTTAACTAACTCTAGGATCAGGTATGTTGCTCAACTTCTCCTGGTCACAGGAAAGTGAAAATGTTGGAATAGGTCAGGGGTCTTCCAACTTAAAAACTCCATGACTTGACAACTAGAAAAAGTCAGTTTTGTTAGGAAAAGCGTTTGCTGATTTTACAAAAAAATCAAACAGTGCTTTTCACTCTTTCCTTTGGCCTGTTTAACAAAAACATTTTGTAAATGTGTAATTTGGGGGGTGGGGGGTGGGGAACCTACCTGAAACAAGTGAATGCAAATTATGTTGGCCTTGGAAAAAGTTCTTTTGTATGAAGGACTCCAAATACATTGGCCTAGATGATGAACTAACAGGCAGCCAAAACACACAAACAAAAAAACCCAAACCCAACAACAACAAAAAAACCCTTGAAAATGTTAGTTATATAACTTCAGGACCATGAAAGTATATTAAAACCAAAACCAAAACCAGATTTTGTTGTTGTTGTTGTTGTTTTGTTTTTTTAATCATTATTTTTGAGAGAGAGTGTGAGCAAGGGAGGGGCAGAGAGAAGGGGTCAGAGGATCCCAAGTGGGCTCTGCTCTGACAGCAGGGAGTCTGATGCAGGGCTTCAACTCAAGAACCCTGAGATCATGACTTGAGCCAAAGTCAGATGCTCAACTGACTGAGCCACCCAGGCACCCCGCAAAACAGGTCTTTTTAACTTCCTTAGTGAAAGAGAAATTTTGAGTTTGGAATTAAAATATCAAATGTAAAAACTGATAAACTGAGTACTCAAAGTGACTTTTAAATAAAAATTTTAAATATTTCTCTTAAAAATTCAATATTATATTAACTTTACATTCCTAAAACAAATGCTATATCCCTTTAGATTTTAAAATAGAATACTTTGGGGGTGCCTGTGTGGCTCAGTTCGTTGGGCTTCCAATTCTTGATTTCAGCTCAGGTTGTGATATTACAGTTTGAGATGGAATCCTGCCTTGGGCTCTGCACTGACAGCCAGGAGCCTGTTAGGGATTCTCTCCCTCTCTCTCTCTCTCTCTGTCCTTCCCCCACGGGCGCGCGATTGTGCACGCATGTGATCTCTCTCTCTAAATAAACAAACATTAAAAATATGAGTGATGTGATAAAAAGGCATTAAAATTTTTTTGATGTTTATTTATTTTTGAGAGAGAGAGAGAGAGAGAGAGAGCAAGTGGGGAAAGGGACAGAGAGAAAGGGAGACAATCTGAAGCAGGCTTCAGGCTCCGAGCTGTCAGATCAGAGCCTGACGCGGGGCTGAACCCACCAACCCTGAGATCATGACCTGACACTTAACTGACTGAGCTACCCAGACGCCCCAAAAAGACATTTAAAAAATAATAATAATAAAATAGAATACTTTGGCAATTTTTCAAATATTGATTTTGCAATGTTAAAGAAATACCCCCAAATTTTCATTTTGTTTTGCCCCTAAAGGAGAGAGTGGCAGCCTGAGGAATAACAGCCCAGTGCTACATCTCATAGCTTTGTGCCACCATCTCATAGCTTTGTGACTGTGGTATGTTAGGCAATTTTGGATGGCAATATACAGAAACTCAACAATGTGCCCTCAGGGAATAGCATTGGAATTTGGTTCTTGTTCCTTTGGTTTGCAAAGAATACGTATGCAAGTGAGAAAAACTGAAATCTCAGCCAGGGATATCAGGCTTCCCAGGAACAAGAGAAGTTGAATACCATGCTTCCTAGAAGAGGGATGCACACTGGGTTGGGTTTTCTGGAATACAAAATTTAGAGAGTGTTCAGAACCCAAGGCATCAGATCTTTTCTTCAAAAAAAATTTTTTTTAATGTTTTATTTATGTATGTATGTATGTATTTATTATTTATTGAGAGACAGAGAGTGAGCAAGGGAGGGGCAGAGAGAGAAGGAGACACAGAATCCAAAGCATGCTCCAGGAGAGCCTGATGTGGGGCTCGAACTCACTGAACAAGAGATCATGACCTGAACAGAAGCCAGATGATCAACCAACTGAGCCACCCAGGTGCCCTCAATCTTTTCCTTAGAGCAGGGGTTCCCATCCTGCTGAACATCCCAGTCACCTGAGGAGTGTTTTAAAAATATAGATTGTGTGGGGTGCCTGACTGGCTCGGTCCATAGATCATGTGACTCTTGATTTCAGGGTATGAGTTTGAGGTCCACCTGTGGTTTAGAGTTTACTTAAAAAAAATAGATAGATAGGTAGATAGATAGATGATAGATAGATAAAAATAGTGAGACCCCATCAGCAAAGGCTCTGGTCTAGTCCATATGAGGAAATGCTCTGGTCACTTCGTTGCTAAAAATCTTCCAGGTGGATCTTGAATGCCCTGCTCTAGGAGTTGCCTGATTTTGCTAGTCTCTCATTGTATGCTTTATGATCAGCCCACTACCAGTTGATTCTCTTAGCTTTGACTGCATGTGTCTTTTTTTATCACAGGGTCAGTGCTTCATCTGCTTCAAGCCTTAGCTCAATACTACCTTCTGAGTGAGGCCTTTCCTATTCCTATTATTAAAAATTGTACCCTACCCCTTACACTTTCTAGTCCCCTTTCCTGCATAATTTTTATCCAACACTTATTGCCTTCTAATATAATCTTTGATTTACTTATTTATTGTATTTATCATCTGTCCCACCCACCAGAATGCAAGATCCACAAGGCAGAATTTTTGTGTATTTTTGTCCATACTGTATCCCCGGCACCTAAACCAGAGATGCTTAATAAATATTTGTTGAATATAAGAGTTGAATGTGTAATGAATGTTTTCTGCTTAGTCATTGGGCTGACGTTATTCTGCCAGAGCCCTGCTCACCTATGGGCACCCTTTGTGTCTCCTTTTGGATCTCTTGGGGAGATAGTATCCCCAATTGATTGTCTGATTGGACCAGCTTTTTTGGATTGAGCCCCCCCCCCCCCCCCAGGTCACTTTTGAATGGGTGTGACCTGGCTGTTATAGATCACAGCAATTAGCAGTGACTCAGGGATTGCACAGCACAATAGTACTGCCTGGGGCCTCCCCTTCAGCATGGGCTGTGGGTGGGGCAGTTTCTTCAAGAAACCAATTTTGGTGTTGGGTGACTGTTCAGCAAATTACCTCACCCTACTGAGCTTCAGTAAGGTGGCTTTAACAACACCTGGGTCTGCCTTACCTCACAGTGAGTTCTTCAGAAGTTCCAGTGAACAATGTGTGGGGAACATATTGCACATAAAAGGTGCTTTCAACATTCACTTATTATAAAAATAAAACAAGACAAGTGTGAAAGTTACTTAATTTTAGATGACATTTAAATGTGGCTTTTAATAAAAAGCCCAAAGAAAATTGCAGGGCAGAAATTAGGAATTTAGGAATTGGTTGCAAAAGTGCCTTTGGGATGGTTTGCCCCCACCACTGAATGTTTTTCTTTAATGTTATTCTCATTTCACTGATTTCTATTTGGCAGGGACTCCTGATACATAACTTCCAAAAAGGCATTTAAGAGGAATAAATGCAAAGATCTGAACTCAGTCTTCAAAAACAAATTGCACAAATACAGGCTTAAGGAGACTTGGTTTTATAGCTATACATGTGTTAAAGACTTAAAAAGAATTTGGAGGTACTTTTGTTTTTAGTTGGCAAAACTTGATGTTTATGAACAATATAAGGTGGTAGAAAAGTGTTATTGTGATATCAGACTGAAATTTGAAATATCATAAAAATGTGGTAAATTATACTTCACTATTTCTCTCTTCATACCTGGGTTATTGGACTCAGTTCTGGATGCCACTTTTTAAGAGGCACTAGGGTATGATCAGATGAAAGTGTATGGAGGAGATGAAGGGTACATGTGAGTGAAGCATAGTATGTATGGGAAGGCATGTGCTATGGTTGTTGACTTCAAATGTTTAAAAGGCTATGTATGGAAGGGGAATGGGGCTGTTCTGTACTCAATACACGGTACTAGACTCAGATTCCCTGGGCCCTTTAATACACATTGTATTCATATTTATAATAATGGTTGAAAGTATTCTTATTTTCCCCTTTTAGAGTTGAACAAACTCACACTTGGAGTTGTTTTGTGCTAGTCCAAGTTCATACAGGTAGGAAGTTATAGAACTGGGATCTGACCACCCCGCCTCAGAACTTAAACCTAGTGGTATTTCCTCCCAATACCATAGCTACCTACAAATTTATAAGGAGACATATTTCAGTTCAATGTAAGGACTAGAAGGATTGCTCAAAGATGAATATCGTTATAAAGTAGTGAGTGGTTCCCTACCACATGGAGTTTGTGCCTATGCTGGACAGCTACTTTGTAAGGATCTAGTAGTCCCTCAACTTCTACATAGGCTGTATAAAGAAGGATATGCTTTGGCGCCTGGGTGACTCAGTCAGTTAAATGTCGGTAAGTGTTGGACTTCGGCTCAGGTCATAATCTCACAGCTTGTGAGTTCAAGCCCCACATCGGGCTCTGTGCTGACAGCTCAGAGCCTGGAGCCTGCTTCGGATTCTGTCTCCCCTTCTCTCTGACCCTGCCCCACTCACACTCTGTCTCTCTCTCTCTCAAAAAATAAACGTTAAAAAAAAATTCAAAAGAAAAGAAGGATATGCTTACCTTCATCACAAAAATATCAAAAATGAAGTCTAATCATAGAGCCAAAGGAACTCCGAGGCCTAGTGAATTTCAGTGATGGAGCTATGTTCATTAATTCAGTAGTTATTGGAAAATACAGCGCCCAGACTTCACCCTGGATTTACAACCTGATGGCTTTTGTTTGGTTTTGTGTTGTTTTTTCTGTTACAGCAGTTAGTCCTTATCTACTAACTGGGTAATACAGTGTGGAGCTAGAGGGTATGGAAAGAGGAAGGGCAGGGATGTTTGGGAATTACTGTAATGGATCGTTTGGCATGTTCTTGCTTTATTAAAACAAGGAAAGAATGTGGATGGTAGGAGGACAGGATTTTTTAAAAAACCTTTTTTTAATGTTTATTTTTTGAGAGATAGTGAGAGCACCCATGTGTGTCCATGAGTGGGGGAGGCGCAGAGAGAGAGGGAGATGGGATCCTAAGCAGGCTCTAGGCAATCAGCGCGGAGAGCCCAATGTGGGGCTCCAACTCGTGAACCGTGAGGTTATGACCTGAAGTCAGACACTTAACCTATGTAGCCACCAGATGCCCCCAGGGTTTTAAATGATAAGCAGAGAGGGGTGCCTGGGTGGCTCCCTCAGTTTGACGTCTCTTGTTTTCAACTAATGATCTCACCGGTTTGTGAATTTAAGTCCCGCATTAGGCTCCACGCTGACTGTGCAGAGCCTGCTTGGGATTCTCTCTCTCCTCTCTCCAGCCCTCCCCCCTCCCACACTCTCACTCTCTCTCTCAAAAATAATTAATAAACTTTAAATGATAAGCAGAGAATGCCACTTTGTTAAGGAAGAATAGAATACTGTGAAAGGTTAACAAGACAGGGACTGTGGATTGCACTGTATATTTCCCTCCTGGTGAATAGATGCTCAACATTTGTCTGCTGGAAGGAATGCCTCAACCTTCAACAAATACTCAAAGAGAAACTTCTTGGTGCTGAGCACTTTGCTAGGTCTGGGAACCAAAAATGAACTAGACAAAAATCTGCATCCTTTTAAGGAACTCAGTCTAGCAACAAAAGACCACCAAGCAAAGCAATGGGAAAAAAGTACTAAGGATAATCATAGCGAATACATAAAAGGTTTCATGAAGGCATAAAGGAAAGAGTATTTAATTCAGTGTAAGTGTATAGGGTGAGCACGTGGGTGTGTAGAAAAGAGGTGATGTCAGGTAAGATTCCAAAGAGATAATGATGAGTTTATTATCTTGAAGGATAGTAGGAGTTCACCTGTTTAAATGAGGGATGGATTTCAGATGGGGGTAAATACACAAAGATACTCAGACAGAACCTGTTGCATCTGTGCGTGAAATGTGGTGGGAGTCAGAGCTGGAGCTGAAGAGGTCTAGGGATCAGATGGTAAAATGCCTTGTATACCATGGTAATTAGCTTGAACCTGATTGCCCAGGTGGAGAGCCTCTTAAGAATTTTAAAGAGGGAGGCTCTGTGGTTTTGGAGCATTCTCTGGCAGTCATACGAAACAGAAGCAGAAATTAGGAAAGCTTGACCTAAAGAGTGGCAAAGAGGTTGAAATAGTGGAGACAGATTATTAGTCACAGAAATAAGCGGAAGAATTCATCGATGGGATTTTGATCAGAGAACTTTAGTGGAGAGAAATTTGATTGCCTAGTTGTTGGAATTGCAAGATTTTATCCATTGAATGAGGTGATACAGAAGCGAGTGGTACAGTAATACGGAAGGCCTGGGATTGGGACCATATGGTTGCCCTGTTTGTGTATATTAGCTGCTGACTCTTTTGAACTGAATTCAGGAAATGACATAAAAATGATTTGCGCAATAAAGTTAGAAGAACGAGGACTCCGAAGCCAGTACATTTGGAGAAAAATAACTAGGGTTGGTGAAGATAGGGAAGTAGGATTATCAGAGGGCCATTTGTGAATAAATTTTGGATCGCCCAATAGAAAAATCCCCAAAGAAAAACAAATGCCCTGAATCCAGCCCTTCCTCACTACGACCCATTTCCCCCCAGCTGCCTTCATTCTCCAGACCGTGGAGGTTAGAATTTCGAAAATCTTGGAGACCATATACTCAAACCTATATATGTCAGGCTGAGGACAGAGAAAAGAAACGATTTGCAAGCCGTCAAGTAGCGGGGTCTTTCCTTAAGACCCGGCTTCCAGACTCTAGCCCCAGTGCTCCTATCGTTACCCACACCGCTGCGGGCTTGGCAGCGCGGAGCCCCGCGCGCTGCCAGCTTCTCGGGGTCAGCCGGGGTGCGTCGGAGGCCCCTTCCTCGCCCCACCCCCACCGCAGCCCCGGTGGGACTGCCCGCCCCGCCCCCTTCCGCGCCGGGCGGGGTCGCTGCGCCGCCGCTAATCGCGCGCGCGCGGGGTCGCGCGGACGCGGGTCGGGCCGCGGGTGCGGGGAGGTCGCCAGGCCGCCCGCGCCGCCGCCCCTTGCCTGACGCACGGAGGGGCCGGAACACGATTTGCCGCGAGTGGCTGGAGTCGCCGCCGCCGCCGTCCAGGCCCGCTCCGCCCCCGGTCCGCCTTCCTCCCGCCTCGTCCTCCGCCTCCGCCCGCGCCTAGCTCGCGTCCCCGCGTCCTCCCCACCAACCCCGGAGCTGCCGGCCGCCCGCGCGAGCGCCAGCGCCAGCCAGGTGAGTGTGGCCGCCGCGCGGCCCGGGCGGCCCTGGCGGGAGGAGCGCGCAGGCCCCGCGGCCGGGCGGCGAGCGCGGGCGGGTGGAGGAGGCGGGGGTGGCGGGCCCGGCTTTCTTCCTGGGCGCGGGCCGCGGGGCGGTGGAGCCGCTCGGCTGAGGGAGGGGCGCCCGCGCCCCGCCGCCGCCACCGCAGACAAAGCGCCCGAGGTGGGAGCCCCGCGGGCGGCCTCTGCCTCCGCGCCGCCTGCCGGGTGCGGCCTCGTTCCGCACTGCCCGGCCGCTCTCGTCTCCCCACCCTCCCCGAGCACCCTTGTTCATTTTTGGGTGAAAGGGACACGCATCATGCAACAGGTTTGGGCGTTAATCCTCATTTTCCGGCGGGTCTTGTCCTCCCGGCGTGCGGGCACCACATGCGGAGGCTCCGGGCCCCGGGGCGAGCCCGGCGGCCGGCTCCGGCAGCCGGCTTCTTTGTGTGGCCAGTGACCAGCCTTGCCCGGTGGGTGGGGGACGCCCGCCCGAGGCCCCCGGGCCGTGGCGAGGCTCCTGGATGCCTGTGTTGCGGCGTGGGGCTTGGCTTTCCCTGGGCCTGCAGGCTGTTAACATCCCTTCAGCCTTTGGAGGAGTCACAAAGAGAAGGAAGAGAGGGTTGGCAAGGATCTCTGGTTATGTATTTATTTTTTATACGTTAGGTAGACTGATAGTAGAAAGGAGCCGCAGTCTGGCCGGCTCGTGAAGTTGCGTGTGGGATTTCGACCTGGGATGCACGGTTTGGACTTGCTGCTGCTCTGACAGCAAGTGGTTTTCTTGGTGCTTTGACGTCTTTCTCTCCTACACAGACATTATCCCAGAAGTTGGAAGTGCTCTTTGAGGGAGTAACTGTACAGCAGCTGTTTGACAGGTCACCTCTTGCTGCACATTTTGTCCGTGCCAAATATACCCACAACACATCCTGGCATAGGTTGACAAACTCTCAAATTAAAATTGCCACTCAAAATCCGCCCGTTTTGGAAAATATTAATCCACATGGTTTTCTTTGGCTTAATCTGGGATTATTTTCGTACGTCTGAAGAACTTTTTTCTAACCACCCCCCCCCCCCCAGGAGGAATACTTAATAAAAAACAATTTATCTTTGTTCATATACCTTGGTCATGCTGTTACCTAGCTGGTTTTGTTGGTATGCTATTTTAGTATAACAATACTAAATGGAAGGAAAATATCTTACTTGTGCTTTGAGCAATAAAATGCCTCTTTGTTCTAGAACCAGGAAGTTTTTATACATAATACTTTTTGTGGACAAAAGTTGGTGACTGTCTTTGCCCCATGACCCAATACATGAAAAAATTCCCAATGACTTAGAAAGCATTACACAACTCTATAGATTGTTTTTCTATCCCAAACCCCAGGAAATCATTTTGCTGTGTATTTATTCAAGCAACATAAGACTAAATTTAACCTTAAACATTGGGCCTAACTCTATAAACTCCTTCAACGTTAGGAATGAATTGATTGCATTTGAAGAGTTTGCTAAGCATTTTAATCCCTGAGAAGAGTAATGGGAAGGAGTAATTGATGGAGATTAGGAACCCCTGATGGATTTAGCAGAGTGGCAGGAGAACAGAACATGAAAGGTGGTAGACATTGCAAAGTTCCATCTACTTCAGTTTTAGTTGATAGGCAGGGGCGTATCTGAAAACTAAATGTCCACTTATTATAAAAAAGCAGAAAAACGTGTTACGTTCTGACCTATTTGGTTTTTTTCAGTGTACTCTGGAAAGACTCCTTGAAGCTCTTTCTACTCCCTACAAACAAACTTGCTATTAATAAGGACTTTTCTTTTGAAGAAATAAAATTATACCAAATTAATGTGATCTGTGGAAAGTTTCTCTGGAATGATTAGTAGTTTTACTTTACTAAAAAATACCATTCATCTGTATCACATCTGACTTCAGAGAGCTTTCATAGCTGTTACAAGCTACAGGAACAACCTCTTGGAAAAAGTAGAATATTGACTGATGACGAGGAGCAGAAACTTAAATTTTTATAATAGTTTTTTTAATTGAGATATAATTCTTACACCAACAGAATTCACTCTTATAATGTGTACAATTCGGTGGCTTTAGTATATTCACAAGGTAGTGCAAACATCACCAATTCAAGAATATTTTTATCATGCTGAAAAGAAACCCCCTTACCCCATAACTGTCACTCTCATTCCTCATTAGCTGTCACTCTCATTCCTCTTCTCCTGCACTTGGCAAATATTGATCTACTTTCTGTCCCGAGATTTGCCTGTTCTGGATGTTTGATATAAAATGAATCATACAAATATGTGGCCATTTGTGTCTTTTACTTAGCATAATATTTTTAGGGTTCATCCATATTGTGCATTTTGTCTACTTCATATTTATGGCTGAATAATGTTTCCTCTATGGGTATGACACATTTTGATCATTCTCTCATCAGTTGATGGACATTTGGGTTGTTTCTACTTTTTGGCTGTTATGATAAATGTTGCTGTGAACACTCATTTACAAATTTTTGTGTGGACGTGTGTTTTCAGTTCTCTCGGGTGTGTACTGAGATGTGGTATTGCTGGGTCTTATGATACCAAACTTCTATTGTCCAATGGCTGCACCATTTTACATTTCCACTAGCAAAATATGAGGGTTTCATTTTCTCCAGGACTTGTTAATGTTGCCTTTTTGATGACAGCCATGCTATGCTAGTGGGTCTGAAGTGGTATTTCATTGTGGTTTTCATTTGCATTTCCTTAATGGCTAATGATGTTGAGTATCTTTTCATGTTCATATTGGCCATTTGTTTATTTAGACAAAATGTCTATTTTATAATGATTTCTAAGTTTGTTTTCACATGTATTTTCTTATTTAGTCTTTGAAATGGTTCTGTAAGGTAAGTTTATCCATGTTTTACTGCTAGGAAGCTAAGGTGCAAAAAGGTTAAATAAATTGCTTGTTTTTTAACCTTAGAGTTAGTAGGAGGGTTTGAATGTAAACTCAGATCTTCCTCCGTTCTTTCCACTCCAAGAGGCATACAGAAGTTAAATTGTGTTTGCAAATTTGCTTGGCTAATCATTGACACAGTGGGGAAAAATAAATTAAAAAATCAAACAACAAAACACAGGTCCTGTGACCATACTGCCTCATATTCACCAGATTTTGTTATTTAAAAAAAAAAAATTTTTTTTTAACATTTATTTATTTTTGAGAGGCAGAGAGAGGCAGAGCATGAACAGGGGAGAGAGAGACAGACAGAATCCGAAGCAGGCTCCAGGCTGTGAGCTGTTTGTTAGCACAGAGCCTGATGCAGGGTTCGAACCCACAAACTGTGAGACCATGACCTGAGCTGAAGTTGGATGCTCAACCAGCTGAGCCACCCAGGAGCCCCTAGATTTTATTATTCTTTTAAAAATAAAGTCTTTGTTTTCTCCTGTCCTAATAAGGTAGATATGATTTCCATATTTCCTATACAGAAGCAACCAGAAAGAGTAAACTTAGTAACAGCTTCTTGGTGGCATAGCTAATCCTAGAACCCACTCTTCACTGAGACGTTGTGTTTTATATTACCCTACAGCTTCCTTGTTCTATTCTCCCACTGATATGTTCCCTTTATCTTAAAATAATTGAATAATTTTCCATTTTTCATAAATGTTAAAAATTTTCTGGATTAAACTGAAATTAACTTATTTTTGAGCAGGGCAGTTTGCCAGTTTCATCTTGAGGTGCAGGATTACTGAGGTACATATTTCAGTTTTTATGTGGCACTCTGTATCAGACATAGGTATGCAAGATTAACAGCTCCTTAAGTGTAGGGAGAAGCCATATGTTATTTATACATTTTTGCATATCCATTGTCCAACATAGTGTCCAGCACTATGAATACAAATGAATTTTTTTAATCCCCCCCCCCCCAAAAAAAAACTCAGTAAAAATGATCTGGTGCTGTTTTTTAGAATAAAGGCAGTAAAAATTCCAGAAAAAAAAAGTATTTCTTACCCCTGACACATGACCTAAAAAAATAATAAATGGTAAAAATTGGAACTTGACTTAAAATTCAGCATGTATCTTATGGAAGGAAGTAACTGTTCCATCCTGGGTTAAAAAAAAAAAAAAAAAAAAGGCTCTAGGGGTGCCTGGCTAACTCCATTGGTAGAGCACGTGACTCTTGATCTCAGGGTCTTGAGTTCAAGCCCCATGGGGGGGGTGGAGTTTACTTAAAAAAACAATAGGGTGTAAATACCTGGTGGCTGGCACAAGTGCTTATAAGCTCAGTGCCCATGCATAGGAGCTGCAACCCCCCTCCATGTTAAATAAATGAACGCCCAATGAGTAAATAGAAGAATTCGTTTTCATTGTAACAAGTAGAGAAGATACAGCAAATGAGTATTTAGGCTGTGCTTTTCATTTATATATTTTAATGGAAGACATGATGCATGTTCATTATAAAAATTCAGGTAATATGTAGGTATATTCAGTAAAAGCTGAAAACCTCCCTTAACTTCTTGTCACTGTCCTTTCCTTCACCCCCAAGATCATTCCTGTCCCAGGTAACCATTGTTAACGTTTAGGGTTTATATTTCCACCTGTATCTTTGATTAATGTGTATGTGTGTATAAATATATCCAACCATACATACATTCACAGTGGTTTTCCCTTTACAGATGGGATTGTACTACACATTTCCTTAGTTTTTATACTTATATACATTAAGATTTTTGCATTTATAGTCACAAAGGATAAATATAATATTTATGTTTTCTTTTTGGTTTGCTATCGTTGCCTGGTTTTGGTGTCAGAGTTAAGCCGCCTTCTAAGAATGAATTGAAAAACTCTCCTTTTTTTCCCCTGTGCTCTGGAATAGTTTAAAAATGTCTGCCCTTAAGCATTTATTAGAAATTCCCTGATAACTTTGGGGGAGGGAAGAGATCTGAGACAACCTTTTAACTTCTTCCTGTTTTTCTTGTTCTGTTGAGTTTTGGCCCGTATTTTCTATTACATTTTTGGGGAAAGAATCCTTCCATATACACACTTCCCTTCCCTTAGCTCTGATGAGTAAGTTGAGAAAAGCAAATGGTTAGCTGAAGCAGTGGATGCAGGAGTATATGTGCTTTTCTCTTAGGTCCAGGGTAAGGCCCTATGCTTACTAGTTGTATAACCATAGAGAAGACTTTCTCTCTTCAAACTTGTTTTCTTATCTGTAAAATGGTAATAATCCCTACCTCATAGGAGTCTTGAAAGTATTAAAATGAGATGTGAGCTAGCATATGAAAAAATCTCAGTAGTTGTATCTAATAAAAATTGACAAATCTATAATATTAAACTGTAATGTTATACAAATGTAAATTTGTCACTATAGTTACCATAAGTTGTTTTACTTTATCAAGAACAAGTTTAAGGAGAGGGAATGGTGGAGCTATGGATGGTTTCCACTAATAAATTAGAAGGCTCAATAAACATTTCCAGGTTATTTAGAATTTGATTTTGGTAGACAGTGATTTTTAAAAACTGAGTTGAATTCTCAGCAGCTTTTTTTTTTTTTAAGTTTATTTATTTTTGAGACAGAGAGAGACAGAGCATGAATGAGGGAGGGGCAGAGAGATAGGGAGACACAGAATCGGAAGCAGGCTCCAGGCTCCGAGCCATCAGCCCAGAGCCCGACGTGGGGCTCAAACTCACGGACCTCGAGATTATGACCTGAGCTGAAGTCGGACGCTTAACCGGCTGAGCCACCCAGGCGCCCCAATAGACAGTGATTTTTAAATACCTGCACAGTTTTGAGACAGGTTAGTGGGGAAAACACACCTGGATTAATCCTGCATTATCACTTATTAGCCTTGTGACTTCGGACAAGTTAAGAATTTCTCTCAGTAAAATGGGATAAATACATTAGCTTTATAGGGTAGGTATTAGGAAAGAGATAAGTATAGTGTTCATCTAAAAAGCATTCAGATTGTTTATTTTTATTTTTTAAAGTCTATTTTGGCGGGAGACGAGCAGAAAGAGATTAGCATAGTGTTTAGCATCTAATAGGCATTCATATTGTTTTTATTATTTTTTTTAAGTTTATTTTTCGAGAGTGGGGGAGGGGCAGAGAGAGAGAGAGACTCCCAGGCAGGCTCTGCCCTATCAGTGCAGAGCCCCTTGCAGGACTGGAACTCAAGGAAACCAACCATTAGATTGTGATGTGAGCTGAAGTGGGATGCTTAACTGACTGAGTCATTTAGGTGCCCCAGGTGTTCTGATTGTTAATTCTTTTTCTTTGCCTGACCATCAGTGACAAACATGCGGTGCGGGGTTCTGCTGTTTTAATGCTGCTTGATGTAGTGGAAAGAACATTAGGCCCTTAGACTTTTAGCCTGTGTTTTACAATTGCTAGCCATTGGCCTTGGACAGATCACCTGCTCAGCTTCTGTTTCCTTACCTATAAAAAAAAAAACAGCAAGAAATTGAACACGTGTTGAGCATCTATTTTATATGCATTTCGTAGGTAGTTTACAAATCTTAACCTCATTTAAATCTCCCAATAATTCTATTGAATAGAGATGATTATTTCCCATTTTAATGAAACAGAGGTTCAGGGTTTTCTGACATTTATTTGGAGGAACCCCCGCCCATGCCTGTCCATGTTCTTTCACTTGTTAGAGCTGTCCTCTCTTGGTGATGGTAGGGTGTGCCCCTGTGCACAGGGAATTCTGAATAAGCATACTGCAAACTGAAATACTAAATGTATTAAAAAACTCAACCACAGTTGGCTGAGACTACTTATTTATTAATGATTTCCATTAATAAAATACAAATAGAGGATGGTTAATGTATCCTAATGCCCATACTTAAGAGTAGTAATTTAAGTTTTTTAATACAGCACTTGAGTTGTTGATAATCATTTTACCTAAATAATTCATCAGGCTTCATTGCATTTCCAATTTGACCAGGTAGAGGAGAGGGAATAGGTAATGGTCATACAGAGAAATCTAAGACTGTTTGATAGTGGCGCGCACGCGTGCGTGTGTGTGTGTATGTGTGTGTATATGGAAGAGCTCAGAAGCAGCAGTTCTTTGACAGCTTGGTGTTTACAGAAACTACAGGTTCTTGGAAAGAAGTAGGGAAAATCTGCATTATAATTCGTTGTCTACTTGCAGACTTGCAGAGTCATTTGAAAAATGAACCTGCCTTTGTCAGCTGGTTTATAAAGAGCTATTGATTATGTTCTTGAAAGGTTGTGATACTGTATTTCCTTTGATAGGGGTTGCCAAAGCTTTTGCTATGAGTTTCATTTTATTTGATCAGAGTCCATGGTATTGACTGGCTTTTTTGTAAGTTTTGTGCTAGGGATGTGCAAACAAAACAAAACAAAACAACAACAACAAAAAAACCCGACAACAAAAAAACTGCTCTTGGGACATCACAAATTAAATTGTGATTGAATAATAGTATAGAAGGTCCAGAAATTCTGTCTTTTGAAACTTCAGTTATCATTTTTATTCTATTTGGTAGGAGTGGGAATTCCTGTGTTTAACTTAGAGAATTATCAGAGTAGGCTTGAATTGTGCTATGTAAATTCTCACTGTTATTGAATGCTTTTTGGAATACAGTACAAAGCATCATGAGGTATATGTAATTGTTAGAAAACGTGGTTCTTGTCTTCAAAGAGTTTATACTTAGGGAGGCACTGAAGGAAAAAACTAAAAGCACGTAGCAAATTCTTAAAGCTTGTGCTTGCTTTTTGTAAAATCAGTTTTGCTGCATTGGTCTTTGATAAGATACCGTAGGTATCTCTTGATGGTACTATCAGAAACCTCCCAACTCTTTGAGAAGTGGTAGTTGTGTATCTTGTATATCTAGTTCATCTTGTTCATTCCATAGTGTTCTCTTTGCTCCATAAAAATTACTGTTTGGTCTAAATACACATAATAGTTCCCATTTTGAGTACTTTTCTGTTTATCTCCTGGACTGTGGACTGGGCTTTCCTTTTTGTGATGCCCACTAGAAAGCCAAAGTCATTTGTGGCCCGCTCCAGAGCAGACGTAGTGATTTTATGTTGTACATATTTTTAGCCTTTTTCTTGGTACCAATTTTGGTGTTTTCTTTATTCTTTTGCATTTGTTTTTTAAATTTATTAACTTTTTACAGTTTGTGTATTCTTGTAAGTCTCATTAATCCTTTTCAGAACAAAATACTGGTACGTGTGTATGTGTGTACATACATGTATGTATATGAAATCCATGGAGGAACATATCGAGGCAAACAGATTAATGTAGTGGAGACCAGATGTGGCAAATGGGTTTTATTTCATGGGCCAGCTTTGATTGATGGTGGCTGCATGGAACACTGCATTAAGAAGTAGCTGGAGGGGCACCTGGGTGGCTCAGTTGGTTAAGCGTCTGACTTCAGCTCAGGTCATGATCTCACAATTCATGGGTTTGAGCCCCGCATCGGGTCTGTGCTGACAGCTCCAGCCTGGAGCCTGCTTCACATTCTGTCTCCTTTCTCTGCCCTCTCCTGCTTGTGCTCTCTCTCTCTGTCAAAAATAAATCAACATTTAAAAAAAAAAAAAAAAAGAGAGAGGGAATCCCAGGTAGGCTCTGTGCTATGATAGCACAGAGCCCAACTTGGGGCTTGATCTCACAAACTGTGAGATCATTACCTGAGCAGAAACCAAGAGTCAGATGCCAACTGACTGAGCCACCCAGGCACCCCTAATTAGATTTTTTTATCTCCTAAAATTCTAATTAATTTCCTGTATTATTTCCAGTGGCTTTGCCTTAGTTCATGTTTTTGTCATCCTTTTCATTTCATTTATTTTTTTTAAAGTTTATTTGTTCTGAGAGTGGGGGGGGGAGAGAGAGAGAGAGAGAGAGAGAGAGAGAGAATGAACGAACGAACGAACCAGAGACAGGGCAAGAGGGAATCCCAAGCAGGCTCTATGCTGTCAGCACAGAGCCTGATGCAGGGCTCAGTCTCACAAACTGAGATCATGACCTGAGCCAAAGTCAAGAGTCAGATGCTTAACGGACTGAACCACCCAGGTGCCCCTAAAATCTTAACTCTTAAATGGCTCAGTAAAAAGATGCTCAAATTTTTTTTTTAATTTTTTTTAACGTTTATTTATTTTTGAGACAGAGAGAGACACAGCATGAACGAGGGAGGGGCAGAGAGAGAGGGAGACACAGAATCGGAAGCAGGCTCCAGGCTCTGAGCCATCAGCCCAGAGCCCGACGCGGGGCTTAAACTCGTGGACAGCGAGATCGTGACCTGAGCTGAAGTCAGACGCTTAACCGACTGAGCCACCCAGGCGCCCCAAAAGATGCTCAAATTAATTCATAATAAAAGTAGGCACCAATTGATTGACAAATACCAAATAATTTGGTAACATGGATATAGAAACACAGATGTACTCCTAGATCTTTGATGGATATGCAAAATGCTACAATACCTACCAAAATTACAAAGGCAAGTAACCATGTCTAGAAATCTCTTATAGTATACCCACCTGCCCCACCACTGTGTGGAAGATAACATATACAAAGTTATTCGTTACAGTATTTGTAGGGACAAAAAAAGTGAATAACAGCAAACATTTATCTACACTTGGTATAGGGTCAGACACTGTTCTAAGCACTTTACACACTTTCTCATTAAATCCTCCCAATAATCCTATAAGGTAGGTGCTATTAACACTCCCATTTTATAGATAAAGAAACTGAGAGGCCAAGTATAAGTAGCCCAAGACCACATAGACAACGTAGAGGCAAGAATTTGAACCCAGGTAGTGTAGCACCAGAGCCTGTTTTCTTAACTGACATTAAGCCATCTAACTATAGATCAATATATGGTACATCCTTCTTAAGGAGTGTTACATTTTTAATTTTATTTTTATAAAGATTTTTTTTTTGTAATCTCTACACCCAACATGGGGGTTCAAAACTCACCCTGAGATCAAGAGTCGCATGCTCTTCACAGAGCCAGCCAGGCCCCCAAGACTACTACATTTTTAAAAAGAAATTTCCTTTAATTCCCCCTTTGAGTTCTAGGGTAGACTGAACTCAGTGACTGACTTCAAAAAGCAAAATACGGAAAGGGAAAAATAGTAACTTTACATTGAAGAAAACTGGCAAACATTACCTTAACCAAGGGATCTAGGTTAATATCACCAATGATGTCATGTAAATACATCAAGGACTCCCTCACATTACATGTTGAGAAGGGCAGCTCAACTTTGTGTATTGTTTTCAGAAATCCATATCCTCATTTTAATCATGAGAGAAACATTAGATAAACCCAAGTTGAGAGTTACTCTATAGCGTATCTGACCAGTACTCCTCAAAACTGTCAAGAAAAGACTGAGAAACTGTCAGAGAAGACTAAGGAGACAAGATAACTAAATGCAATGTGGTATTCTGGATGAGATCCTGGAGCAGAAAAAGGACATTAATGGAAAAATTGATGATATCCAAATAAAGTCTACAGTTTAGTTAACAATAATGTATTGATGTCTGTTTCTCAGTTTTGAGAAATGTACCACAGTAAGATGATAACATCTGAGGAAGCTGGGTAAGGTACATACAGGAACTTTTTGCACATTTTTTTCCACTTTTCTGTAAACCTAAAATTATTCCAAAGCAAAAGGTTTATTTTTAAAAAAGAAGATGACTCTGTGTATTGGTAGGAAAAAAAACCTCTAAGAAGTGAAAAATGAAAGGTGTAGAATATGTATATAGCATGGAATCTCATGGTGCCCCTAGAGATATTGTTTGTATAAAATGGATGGGAAAGCACATGTATGCATAAAGGTTTCTGGAAAGATACATAAGAATCTGATGACACTGGATGACTTTGTGGAGGTGAGAACTCAATAGTTGAGGAACAGGAATAAAGAAAAGACTTTTTAATGCATCCTTTTCTATCTTTTTAATTTTGAAAAATAGAATTAGCATTCAAAAAATAATTAACTTTTAAAATGAAATGGATGAATGGGCGCCTGGGTGGCTCAGTCGGTTAAGTATCTGACTCTTGATTTCTTCGGCTCAGGTCATGGTCTCAGCTTCATGATCCCAGGGTCCTGGGATTGAGCCCCTCAGGCTCTGTGCTAAGTGTAGAGCCATTTTGGCATTTTCTCTTTCCCTTTGCTCTTTTCCCTTGTGTGCTTGCTCGTGCTCTCTAAAAAAAAAAACAAATAAAAATTTTTAAAAAATTAAAAATTTTAGATTTTTTAAAAAAATTTTTTTTTTCAATGTTTTATTTATTTTTGGGATAGAGAGAGACAGAGCATGAACGGGGGAGGGGCAGAGAGAGAGGGAGACACAGAATCGGAAACAGGCTCCAGGCTCTGAGCCATCAGCCCAGAGCCTGACGCGGGGCTCGAACTCACGGACCGCGAGATCGTGACCTGGCTGAAGTCGGACGCTTAACCGACTGCGCCACCCAGGCGCCCCTAAAAATTTTAGATTTTGATGATGCTAAATAATTATAATAACTAGCTAAGGAATAGTTTGAACCTCGTAAAGACTAGAACTAATATTATGGTTGCAAGATGGACAGTCTGAGAAGTAGATCACTAAGTTGCTGACCTCTCTTCTGGTGTGGTAGTATGGTGTCTTGGTAATTGCTTTTTAAAAAGTTTGTTTGTTTGTTTGTTTGTTTATTTATTTATTTATTTATTTATTTTTGAGAGAGAGGGAGAGGGGGAGAGAGCATCCCAAGCAGGCCTCATGCTGTCAGTGCAGAACCAGATGTGGGACTCAGACTCACAAACTGTGAGATCATCACCTGAGCTGAAATCAAGAGTTGGACGCTTAACCAACTGAGCCACCCAGGTGCCCTGTTTTTAAAAAAGTTTTAGGGGTGCCTGGGTGGCTCAGTCGGTTGAGCATCCGACTTCAGCTCAGGTCATGATCTCACAGTTAGTGAGTTCGAGCCCCGCATCAGGCTCTGTGCTGACGGCTCAGAGCCTGGAGCCTGCTTCGGATTCTGTGTCTCCCTCTGTCTCTGCCCCTCCCCCACTCGTATTCTGTCCCTCTCTCTCAAAAATAAATAAACATTAAAAAAAAAGTTTAAAAAAAAAGTTTTAAGAGGTGGGGTGCTTGGGTGGCTCAGTCAGTTGAGCGTCCGACTTTGGCTTAGGTCATGATCTCACAGCTTGTGAGTTTGAGTCCCGTGTCGGGCTCTGTGCTGACAGCTCAGAGCCTGGAGCCTGCTTCATATTTTGGGTCTCCCTCTCCTTGCCTCTCTCCTGCTCATGCTGTCTCTCTCTGTCTCTCAAAAATAAATAAACATTAAAAAAAATAAAAAAAAAACATTTTAAGAGGTATTGCCACCATCCTACATTTGAAGCCAGCAATGAAGGAAACTGAAGGCAGGGGTAGAGGTTGGAAGGAAAGGTTATAGTTACATTAGAGTAAAACTGAAAGGTAATCAGCGTGACACATCTGTTATGATATTCATGTCTTTATTTTGTATAATAATTAGGCCAAAATTAAAATATATTGTAATTAGTTGTGTATATAAGTGTAATTAATTTTGACATGTAGTTTTAGAAGTATTTCCATACCATTGCCTTCTCCAGTATATATAATCATTGCCGGTTGGTAGTTTTGTTCCGATCATGTATTATGTGCTGTTTGGTGGTTGTTACTGTTAACTGCCTCCCTCCAACACCTCCACCTCCACCCCCAAGTACATGTAAAAATCAAAAGTGCTGAATCTTACTTTCCATCTACTGGATAGGGGTGATAGTGGGTGTGATGACCTTTTGCTCTTTTCCTTAGTTGAGTTTCATGTCTGGGAGTTCATGAGCTTAACCTAGCGCCTCATGGACTATACACACCCGGCTTTACCCCTAACACATTGGAGGTTCCAAGAACTCTGAAGCATGAACAGATTGTGGGATGGTGGAGGGGAGGAGGAGGTACAAAATGACCACAATTCTGAAAGAAGAAAGGGATGTCAAACCAGGAAACGGAAGTAGACACCATGAAAAATGGAATCTGGATGCTCAGAATTTGAGATTCTTGGCTTCTGAGGTGGAAAGAGTGGAGAGGGCAAAGTAGAGCTCATGTTACCTATGAACTCTTGACCCAGTTCCCCCGAGCATGGAGCTGGAGGAAAGCGGTTTTCCTGGAGGACTCAGCAAAATAAAAACCGTTCCTACTCCTTCAAACCAAACATTCTTCGAGATGCTTTAAACTCTAAAACAAGTCTGTTAAAAGATTTTCTTTCCTTTTTAAGTCATTTTCTGTTTTGATAGGGTAGGCTGAAAGACAGTGGCCTCCTGGGGCCAGCAGGTCTGAAGGATGCCCTGGGGTGGGAAGGAACTCAGAAGGCACAGGAAAGGGAAGCTTAGAGGCAGCTGAGAAGAAAAGCTGGAGTTTTATGGATTTTCACCAAGTTCTGGATTGTCTTTACTCACAAATAAGAGCTTTATTCCAAATATTTCCTCTCTATAGGATGGGCAGCTAACCAGACAGCTTGAGTTGTGGTGAGATGGAAACTACTACTGCTGCTTTGTAATTTGGGGTTTGTATTCAATTTACTTTGAAAATACCTAGAACTCCCAAGATCAGAAATGGGGAGTGGTTGCTTTTGGGCACCTGAATTAAACAGATGACAACACTTTAAATGTAGATGACTACAGTTTTAATTCTATCTTAAACATACAGTTTCTGTTTAAATGCCATTTGAGTTAACCCGCTTTTGTACATAGTGAGAATATTTAAGCCTATCAGTTACTTATATCTTAGTGTGAGTCATTTAAGCAAGTAATTATTGCTTTCCCCCTTGATACTTGGCTGAGATCAGGTACTAAAGAAGTAAGAATGTTGATAGGAGAGGTAATTTTATAATTTACATCTTCTGTGCAGGATCATGCTGGACACTGTGGTTGTTAACTTTCTGTGACATTGAAGATTTGAGGATAGCCTGGTGAAGGGAAGCATAGGTGTTGGAGCTAGGATAAATCTGGCTTAGGCTTAGCACAGAGCCTGGCCCTCCTTAATCATTCTACATATGGTAACTAATATCTCCCCATCCATTGCTATTTGATCATTATTATTCTTCTAATTTATTAAAAAAAAATTTTTTTTTCAACGTTTACTTTATTTTTGGGACGGAGAGAGACAGAGCATGAACGGGGGAGGGGCAGAGAGAGAGGGAGACACAGAATCGGAAACAGGCTGCAGGCTCCGAGCCATCAGCCCAGAGCCTGACGCGGGGCTCGAACTCCCGGACTGCGAGATCGTGACCTGGCTGAAGTCGGACGCTTAACCGACTGCGCCACCCAGGCGCCCCTCTAATTTATTTTTAGAGCACATCGTTCAGATATCAGAAAGTGCAAAGGTTTCAGTGAAATTTCCCACCCATCTGTAGTAAGATACAGTTTTTTGTTTTGTTTTTGCAGCCACACCTACTTCCTTCCCACGTACCCCCTTTTTACTTCTGGCAATCATTAATCTATTTTCCCTTTCTATAATTTTGTCATTTCAAGAATGCTATGTAAATGGAATCTGTAGTATGTAACCTTTTGAGATTGGCTTTTTTTCATTCTTTGTAGTTCTCTGGATATTCATTTAAGTTTTTTGTATCTAAAGAGTTTATTCCTTTTTAATTGCTGGGTAGTATTTCACACTGGATGTGCCACAGTATATTTAAACATTCACCCATTGAAGGACATCTGGATTGTTTTTTGAGTTATTGGTTTTTACGACTAAAGGTGCCACAAACATTTTTGTTTGGTTTTCATATGAACATGAGTCTTCGTTTTTCTGCACTAAATGATCAGGAGTGCAGTTGTTGGGTTGTATGGCTGCATGTTTAGGTTTTTTTTGGGTTTTTTTTGTTTTTTTTTTTTTAAAGAAATTGCAGAGGCACCTGGATGGTTCATTCAGTTAAGCATCTGACTTCAGGTAAGGTCATGATATCACCGTTCATAAGTTCAAACCCCTCACAGGGCTCTATCTGCTGTCAGCACAGAACCTACTTTGGATTCTCTGTCCCCCTGCCCCTCCCTTCCCCCCCAACTTCAAAAATAAACATTAAAAAAAAATTTGCCAAACTGTTTTCCATGGTGGCTGTACCATTTAATTTTTACTAGCAATATATGAATATTATGGACTGCATTTTGTTCCCTCTAAAATTTATATGTTGAATTCCTCACCTCCTGTACCTGTTTGGAGATAAGGCCTTTAAAGAGGCAATTTATGTTAAAATGAGGCCTTTAGAGTGGGCCCTAATCCAATCTGAGTGTTGTACTTATAAGAAGAAATGTGGGCACACATCCGTGAGGGATATTCGCAGTGGAAAGACCACATCGGGATGCAGTGAGAAGGTGGCTATCAGTGAGCTAAAAAAAGAAGCCTCAGAAGAAACCAAACCTGCTGACCCCTTAATCTTGGACTTCCAGCCTCTGGAATTGTGAGAAATAAATTTCTGTTGTTTAACCAACCCAGTCTGTGGTATTTTGTTATAGCAGATAGCCCTAGCAGACTAATACATTGAATGGTCCTTACCATCCCCCCCCCATTTTTTTAAGTGCTTATTTAAATTAGGGAGAGGGAGACAGTGTGTAAGCAGGGGAGGGCAGAGAGAGAGAGAGAGAGAGAGAGAGAGAGAGAGAGAGAGAGGCAGAATCCAAAGCCTACTCCAGGCTCTGAGCTGTCAGCACAGAGCCCAGCGCTGGGCTGGAACTCATGAGCCATGAGATCATGACCTGAGCCAAAGTTGGACACTCAACTGACTGAGCCACCCATGTGCCCCTCCCTCCACATTCTTGGCAACATTTGGTTTTTGACTTCAATTTTAACAATTCTGATAGGTGCATGATGAGGTCCCAGTGTAATTAGTGTACACTAATTGGTGTAATTAGTATTTTCTTGGTGGCTGGATGGCATTGAATATCTTTTGATGTGCTTGTCATTTGTGCATCCTCTTTGGTGGAACTATTCATGTTTTTTGCCCATTTTCTATTTGGATTTTTTTTTAACTGTTGGGAGTTTCAAGTATTGTTTTCTATATTCTAGATACTAGTTCTTTGTTAGATGGGTAGTTTGAAAGAAATTTTTTCCCACTCTGTAGCTTGTCTTTTTGTTTTCTTAACATAGTCTTTCATAGAGCAAAAGTTTTTGATTTTGATGAAGGCCGCTTTTTCAGTTTTTTCTTTTATGGATTCTGCATTTGGTGTCAAGTCTAGTGTAGCTATACATAGATCCTGAAAATTGACTCCTAAGATTTTAGAAAACTTGTGGAAGTTTGAGTTTTCTATTTTACATTTAAGACTGTGATCCATTTTGAGTTAATTTTTGTATAAGTTTCTCTCCACCCCCTTCCCCCCCCCCCCCCCCCCCCCCCCCCGCTGTTCCCATATATATCCAGTTGTTCTGTTGCCATCTGTGGGAAAGGCAATCTTTGTCCCTTGAATTGATTTTGTATCTTTGCTAAAAAACAATTGGGCATATTCATGTACCATTTCTCGGTTCTCTTTTCTCTTCCTTTGACCTGTATGTTCTTCTGCAAGTGCCACGGTCTTGATTACTGTGAGTATATAGTAAGTCTTGAAGTCTGGTAGACTGATTTCTCCTACTTTATTATTTTCCAAATTTATTTTAGCTATTCCAGTTCCTTTGTCTTTTTATATAAATTTTAGAATAATCTTCTGTATATCTACAAAGGATTTCGAAGAGAGGGACATGAAACCCGTGTGTTAATGAGGAGAATTGGTATCTTTATTATATTGTGTCTTCCAATCCATGAACATGGTATCTCTCTCCTTGTTTTATAGGTCTTTGTTTTTTCTCGTTAGCATTTTGTGGTTTTCAGTATGGAAGTATTGTGTATGTTTTGTTAGATTAATACTTAAGCATACCATTATTTAGAGTGATTATAAATGATGTATTTTGTGTTCACAGACTTGTTACTAGTATTTAGAAATACAGTTGATTTTTTTGTTTAAAAATTTTTTTTAATGTTTTTATTTATTTTTGAAGGAGAGAGAGAGAGACAGAGCATGAGGGGGGGGAGGAACAGAGAGAGAGGGAGACACAGAATTCAAAGCAGGCTCCAGGCTCCAAGCTGTCAGCACAGAGCCCGATGCAGGGCTCGAACCCATGAACCATAAGATCGTGACCTGAGCCAAAGTCGGATGCTTAACTGACTGAGCCACTCAGGTGCCCCCAGTTGATTTTTTTTTTTTTAATATGTTGTATTCTACAACCTTGCTGAACTCATCTATTCTAGGAATTTTTAGATTCCTTGGGATTTCCTACATAGATGAATATGTTGTCTGCAAAGAGGGGCAAATCTCATATTTATTGATCTGTATACCTTTTATTTTATTTTCTTACTGCACTGATTAGAACTTCCAGGACTGTATTGAATAAGATTGGTGAGAGTGGACATACTTGCCTTGTTCCTTAGGGAAAAATATTTAGTCTTTCACCATTAAGTATGATGTTAGCTGTACTTTTTTTTGTACAAGCTCTTTATCAAGTTGAGAGAGTTCCCCTCTGTTGATATTTTTCTAAGTTTTTATGATGAATGGGTGAGGAATTTTGCCAGTTGTGTTTTTGCAACAATTGATATGATTGTAATTTTTCCCCTTCACACTGGTAATATAGTGGATTACATTGATTGATTTTCACATACTGAACCAACTTTGCATGGAATAAACACCACTTGATCATTTTGTATTATCTTTTTATATATTGCCAACTACTATTTACTGTTTGGTTAACAATTTTTATATTTACATTCATGTCTTTGTCTGATTTTGGTACCAATGTGTAGTGCTAGCTTCATAAAATCAGTTGGGGAGTGTTCCCTCCTCTCTATTTTCTAGAGTAGTTGTTTAGAATTTATATTAATTCCCTTATAAACATTTGGTAGACTTCTCCAGTGTAAACCATCTGGGCTTAGATTTTTTTTTCAAATTTTGTAAATTGCAAATTCATTTGTCTTAATAATGTTTAAAGAGCTATTCATATTATCTGTTTCATACTGAGTGAATTGTGGTAGTTTGTGCTTTTTGAGGGAGTGCCCACTTAGTCTGAGTTGTCAAAGTGGCTAGAAGTGTTCATAGTATTTCCTTATCCTTTTGCTGTCTGTAGCTGGTAGTGCTATTCCTGTTTCATTCCTGATATTGGTAATTAATGTCTTCTTGCTTTTTTTTTTTCTTATTTTTTCTCGTTTTGGATTTATTTCGCTCTTCTCTTGAATTGGAACTTAGATTATTGATTTGAGATTTTTCTTCTTCTAATGTATGTATTTAATGTTATAAACTACACTACAGAACTGCTTTAGTTGTGTTCCACACTTTTTGATATATAGTTGACCCTTTAATGGCAAGAGTTTATTTAACTTATTATTTTTTAATGTTTATTTTTTGAGAGACAGAGACAGGGTGTGAATGGGGGAGAGGCATAGAGAGAGAGGGAGACAGAATTGGAAGCAGGCTCCAGGCTCTGAGTGGTCAGCATAGAGCCTGACACAGGGCTTGAACTCATGAACCGTGAGATCATAACCTGAGCCAAAGTTGGATGCTCGACTGACTGAGCCACCCAGGCACTCCTAACAACATGAGTTTAAACTGTGGGTCAACTTACATGGGTTTTTTTTTTCAGTAAATATATTGGAAAAATTTTTGGAGTTTTGTGACAGTGTGAAAAAACTGGCAGACAAACTGTGTAGCCTAGAAATAACAACAACAACAAAAAATTAGAGGTATGTAACAAATGCATAAGATAATATGTTAGTTTATAGATAGATGCTAGTTTATCACTTACTAACATAAAATAAATACAAATCTTTTATAAAAAGTTAAAATTTATCAAAACTTACTGCACACAAGTACTTCCAGACCATATGTGGCACCATTCCTAGTAAAAACTAAACAAATATAAAGATATAAAGATGCAGTATTAAATCATTACTGCATAAAGTTAACTGTAGTACATATTGTACTACTGTAATAATTTTGTAGCCACTTTGTTTCATATTATCTCACTCTTTGATGTCTAGCGTTAGTAATGTGCATAACACATACAGTTTTGTATCGGGTAAGACAATATTGATGTAGGGATTGACAGTTCATCTTTAAAAACAGGTACTGTAAACTTACACTATCAAAAAGTGCAGTTCAGTATTGTAAATGTTTTTTCCTTAGGATTTTCTTAATATTTTCTTTTTCTAGGTTATTTTATTGTAAGACTACAACATCTATAAAACAGATAAGACATGTTCATTGATTTATGGTATCTGTAAGGTTTTTGGTCAACTATAGTCTGTTAGTAAAGTTTCTGGAGAGTCAAAAGTTACATGTGGATTTTCTACTGCCCGTAACCTGTTGGTGCCCATAACCTGTTGGTGCCCATAACCTGTTGGTGCCTGTAACCTGTTGGTGCCCATAACCATAACATTTTTTGAGGGGCAACTGTACTGTATTTTAGATGTCATCCAGTTCAGTGTATTTTTATTTTTATTTATTATTTTGTTTATTTTGGGGGGCGGGTAGGGGCAGAGAGAGAGAGAGGGAGACAGAGGATCTGAAGCAGGCTCTTTGCTGACAGCAGAGAGCCTGATGCAGGGTTCGAACCCTTGAACCAAAAGATCATGACCTGAGCTGAAGTCAGACGCATAACCATATTTTAAATTTCCCTTGAGACTTCTAAATAAACCCTGGGTCAAACAAGAAGTGTGTTACTTAGTTTCCAAGTAGTTGAAGATTTTTTCTTTTATTTTTCACTTATTGAGTTTGGTTCTGTTGTTAGAAGATACTTTGTGATTTCAGTTATTTTAAATTTGTTGAGGTTTGCTTTGGTTCAGCATCTTTTTTTTTTCTTTTTCTTTTTTTAATTTACATCCAATTTAGCATATAGTGCGACAATGATTTCAGGAGTAGATTTTTAAAAAAATTTTTTTTAATGTTTTGTTTTGTTTTGTTTTGTTTTGTTTTAATTTGCGACAGAGAGAGACAGAGCATGAGCAGGGGAGGGGCAGAGAGAGAGGGAGACACAGAATTGGAAGCAGGCTCCAGGCTCTGAGCTGTCAGCACAGAGCCCGATGTGGGGCTCAAACCCACAGACCGTGAGATCATGACCTGAGCTGAAGTTGGACGTTTAACCGACTGAGCCATCCAGGCGCCCCAGGAGTAGATTTTTTAATGCCCCTTACCCATTTAGCCCATCCCTCCTCCCACAGCCCCTCCAGGAACCCTCTGTTCTCCATATTTAAGAGTCTCTTATGTTTTTGTCTCCCTCCCTGTTTTTTATTATTTTTGTTTCCCTTCCCTTATGGTCATCTGTTTTGTATCTTAAAGTCCTCATATAAGTGAAGTCCTATGATATTTGTCTTTCTCTAATTTCGCTTGGCATGATACTCTCTAGTTCCATCCATGTAGTTGCAAATGGCAAGATTTCATTCATTTTAATTGTTGAGTAATAATCCATTGTGTATATATATATCACATTTTCTTTATCCATCCATCGATGGACATTTGGGCCCTTTCCGTACTTTGGCTATTGTTGATAGTGCTGCTGTAAACATTGGGGTACATGTGCCCCTTTGAAACAGCATATCTGTATCTCTTGGGTAAATACCTAGTAGTGCAATTCCTGGGTCATAGGGTAGTTCTATTTTTAATTTTTTGAGGAACCTCCATACTGTTTTCCAGAGTGGCTGCACCAGTTTGCATTCCCACCAGCAGTGCAAAAGAGATCCTCTTTCTCCACATCCTCGCCAACATCTGTTATTAACTGAGTTGTTAATGTTAGCCATTCTGACAGGTGTGAGGTGGTATCCCAACATGGTTTTGATTTGTATTTCCCTAATGATGAGTGATGTTGAGCATCTTTTCATGTGTCTATTAGCCATCTGGATGTCTTCTTTGGAGAAGTGTCTATTCATGTGTTTTGCCTATTTCTTCACTGGATGATTTGTTTTTTGGGTGTTGAGTTTGATAAGTTCTTTATAGATTTTGGATACTAACCCTTTATCTGATATGTCATTTGGAAGTATCTTCTCCCATTCTGTCGGTTGTCTTTGTTTTCCTGATTGTTTCCTTCTCTGTGCAGAAGCTTTTTAGTTTGATGAGGTCCCAATCGTTCAATTTTGCTTTTGTTTCCCTTGCCTTCAGAGACATGTTGAGTAAGAAGTTGCTGTGGCCAGGTCAAAGAGATTTTTGCCTGCTTTCTCCTCGAGGATTTTGATGGCTTTCTGTCTTATGTTTAGGTCTTTCATCCATTTTGAGTTTATTTTTGTGTATGATGTAAGAAAGTGGTCCAGGTTCATTTTTCTGTGTGTTGTTGTCCAGTTTTCCCAGCACCACTTGCTGAAGAGAGTGTCTTTTTTCCATTGGATATTCTTCCCTCTTTGTCAAAGATTAGTTGGCCATATGTTTGTGGGTCAGGATCTTTCTTGATGTGTGGTCTGTATATTTCCATGAGTATTTGGAGAGAAGTATGTATTCTGGTGTTGATTGGTGGAGTGTTCTATAAATGTTGATTAGATTCTGTTGGTTGGTAGTGCTCTTGAGGTCTGTATCCTTCTGATTTCTGTGTAGTTGGTCAATCAGATGTTCAGGGAGGGATGTTGAAATCTCCAACATTGATTGCGGATTTGTCTTTTTAGTTCTTTTAGTTTTTGCTTCATATATTTTTCACTTCTGTCAGTTGACACCTGCACATTTAGGATTGCTATGTCTTCTTGATGGCTTGACCGTTTTGTTGTTCTATAATATGCTTTTCTGTCTCTGGTAAATTTCTTTGCTTTGAAGTTTGCTTTGTATGATATTAATGTAGCCATTTCTGCCTTCCTTTGGTTAATGTTTACATGATTTAATTTTTCACATTCTTTTACTTCCAGCCAGCCATTATAGTTATTTTTGAAGTGAGTTTTTTGTAGACATGTTTTTTAATTCACTGTGCTAATGTGTCTGAATGTGTTTAAACTTTTCTATTTAATGATGTTGTAGATATGTTAGGGCTTAAGTGTGTCATTTAATATTTTTATTTTCTGTTTACCTTTTTCATTTTTCTGTTTTCTTTCAGTTACTTGAGCATATTTTAGAAATTCATTTTGATTTATCAGTTGTGTTTTGAACATATCTCTTTGTATACCATTTTTGGTGTTTGCTTTAGGGTATTACAATCATACACATAACTTATTACAGCCTATTGTTCTCATCATTTTACCAGTTTTAGTGAACCATAGAAACCTTACCTCCTTCTATGTCCCTTTACCCTCCCCTGTTTATAATTGTCTAAAAATGTTTCCTGTATGTACAGTTAGAACCATATCAGACAATTACAACTTTTGCTTCAATGACAAACATAATTTAGAAAACTCAAGAGGACAAGGAAAGCGTATTGTATTTACCAATGTTTTTGCTTACTGTTTTCTGTTTTTCTTTCCTGATATTCTAAAATTCCTTCTTTTATTATTTACTTTCTGTTCAGAGGTCTTATTTTAGTTGAATTTGAAGGTATGTGTATGGGTGATGTTCACTTAGGTTTTTTTTGTTGTTTTCATCTTAGAAGGTCTTGATTTTCCTCTCGTGACTGAATGATGTTTTTGCTGAGTATAGGATTCTGGGTTGACAGTCTTTTCTTTCAGCACTTGAATAATATTGGCTTACTTCCTTATGGTCTTCATGGTTTCTGATGAGAAATCACTGTCATTTGAGTTGTTTTTCTCCTGTGGGTAAGGTTTCGATTTTTTTCTGAATGTTTTCTTTGTCCTTAATCTTCAGAAGTTTAATTATGTTGTGACTTGGCATAGATTTCTTTGGGCTTATCTAATTTTGGGTTCACTAAATTTCTTAAACTTGTAGGTTTATGTCTCTTGCCATATTTCTTCAGGTACTTTTTCAGTTGTCCCTTGCCCCCTTTTTGGGACTCCTGTGACACAGATGTTAAGTCTTTTGTTGTTTCATGGCTCCGCAAGGATCTCTTCATTTAGTTTTCAGTCTGTTTTCTTCCTGTTTTTAATATTGGATAATTTATATTCTTTCTCTTTTAGTTCAGTGATTATTTCCTCTGTCTCTACTATTCTGCTTTGAGTCCATCTAAGCTTTTTCATTCAGTTATTGTATCTTGCAGTTCTAAAGTTTCCATCTGGTTCTTATATCTTCTATTTCTTTGCTCTCAGATTTTGTTTGTGGAGACTCTCTAGTTTTTCATTTGTTTTGGGCATGTTCATAATTGCTCGTTGAAATATTTTTATCATGGCTGCTTTAAAATCTTTGCCAGATAATTCTAACAGCTTTTCATGTGGTCTCCACTCACACAGTGGGGATGGCAGGTCCTGGAGGGTGAGGACTCATTCTCAGATGAAAGTCTTGGATCCCTCCTTGGCTGTCTGTGATCCCACCTTACTTGACGGTCTTAGTGTACCTCATTACATATTCCTGAGGGTGGAAGTGTAGTCTACCCACTCAGGCTTGGTTGTCATGGGTGGGGGTGGGATCATGGTCTTTTGTATGGTGTTTAGTTAGAGTAGTGCAGTTATTGTCTAAAAGTTTTCTCTGTTGCTAGAATAGCCCTTCCTGGTCTTTGGCTAAAGAGAACAAGTTGGGGCCTTTTCTGGTTTGATCTGTTCGTGTTTGCAAGTAGCCAGCATTTTAGCTCCAAATGTGAGATAGATAGGTGAAGACCAAAGAAAACCCAGGGAATTCACCACTTTCATGTGTAAACGTTTTCAGTTGTACTTAGTGGGAGGAATGAGGAAAAAGTACATCTACTCCATCTTCTCAAAAGTGGAACGCCCTGTCATTCTTTATTAGTTCTCCAGTAACAGACTAATAGTCTGCCATTCAGAGACTTTTCAGTCTGCACAACAATCTTCGCTTTTCTTCCCATATCTAACTATCCCTATTTGTCTCCATCACACTGAACTTCCTCCTCTGTTCTAGACAGATTCTACACTTGTACTGTCTTTATATCATGGCCTTGATCAGTTTGTTCTGCCTGAAATACCCCAATTCTTCATCTCAAAATATATTTCCTATCATCTTATAACTTGAAAAATGTTGTTAGTGCTAAGTGATATCTTAATATTTTATTCTGTGTTAATAGTTATAGAGACCTGGCTAATGGTTTTGAATCCTAGTATCACATTATGGTCATTGGGGAGCTTTGAAACATTTCCTATGCCAGATCCAAACCCCAGATCTTCTGATCCATTTGGCCTGGGCTGGATATTTTTTAAAAGCTCTCCAAGTGATTCTAATATGTAGCCAGATTGAGAACCACTAGTTTAGAATGATGCTATCAAAAAATACAAGTGAGCACTAGTGGTTTCTGTCACTTTAAAGGTTCTGTTCTGGAATGCTTCCAGCTGTGCAGCTTTGAACTTTTGCCTTTCCTAGTTTTTACCTTAGCAGACTTTTAAAAACCCTGTTGTACCTGGTACAAATGACTCACTCATGTGATTGTATTATGAAGCATTACATGAAATCTGATCTGATTTGCAAAGAGAAGACATTTTATGAAAAATGTATTTCGTAAGTAACTTAAAATTTCCAAGTCTATTTTAATTCTCTTTTGATCTTATTTTTTATAATATGGTTGTAAGAACACTGCGGATTATATGGCATTCTATTGTATAGTCCATTTAAACTAGAGTTTTGTTAAATTATAGTATTAATCTTTGAGTATTTACTTTTAAGCGCTGAGAGATAACATAATAAAATACAGTACTTTAGGTGTAAAAAAGGAATTTGCTACTAGAGCAGAGAAATCAGACATTGGCAGTGATTAGTAAATATGGCACTCTTGAATGTCCTGTGATAAAATTGGTAGACATTTGGCATCTAAGTAGTTGTGTATAACTTAAGAGGTTGACAGGACTTTAAGTTTCAATAAGAAAAGCAGTTAGGGCTAAGGGGAAAAGGCAAGTTAGAGAAAGAGGAAAGTAAAAAGAGGTCAATTAATAGAGAACATTAGAGAAAAAAATAGGATCAAAGCAAGAATTCAATTAACTTTGGTGACAACAAAGCCTTTCCTCTGAGGAAGAAGAAATTAGGTGCTCCATTTCTTTATTTTAGGGACACATACTCAGTTTGCTTTGTTACTATGACCTTTATAAGAAAAATACACAAAGAATTATAAGATGACACAGACTTTTTTCTGCAGTTAGTATTTAGTAATAAACTAGTTTTGTATAGAAACTGGCATGGCTATGAGGGAACTATCTGAAAAGAGCTGTACTTTATATTAAGAAAACTTTAATGCATGGGCGCCTGGGTGACTCAGTTAAGCGTCCGACTTTGGCCCAGGTCATCATCTCATGGCCCATCAGTTTGAGCCCTGCATTGGACTCTGTGCTGACAGTTCAGAGCCTGGAGCCTGCTTCGGATTCTGTTTCCTTCTTTCTCTGCCTTCCCCCACTCGTGCTCTGTCTCTCTCTCTCTCTCTCTCTCTCTCTCTCAAAAATAAACTTAAAAAAAAACTTTTTTTAAAAAAGGAAACTTTAATGCATTATAGTAAGAAAGTTATTGGATTATTGTCAAGTTACTTGTTAAATTTTCTGATTTTTTAAATGTATAGTGTATGCTATAAGTATAATGCTTTATTTAATATATATATTTTTTGGAATATAAAAGTTTTGATGAAATTTAATTCATGATCAAGACTTTGAAGGGAATTTCATTCATGATCATAGAACTTTCGAGAGAAGGCATTAGTTTTCAGTACAGCAACCATTTTCTAAGGGTGTATTAGTGTCATTATACTTAACTATCATTTCAGAATTTGTTGCCACGGTTGTAGCTCTGTCCTGGTAGGCAATAAAGCTATTAAGCCCTGTGGACTCTTGTCTGTGGTGAACAGTGGTAGGGGAAGTCTTTGTGCTCCCAGACCTTGAGGGGAAATCTTGAAGTACCCTTTATGCTACTGAAAATAGGCCTTTTGCCATATAAGGTACATAGGTCTGATTATCAGGGCTTATTCTGAAAAATAATCTTTCTTTATTCTCAATAAAATCAGTCATTTTGAAAATTCCCACTTAAAATATCTCCAGATGAATTCAGCCATTTCTCTTAAATTCATGGAGTCCCTTCTATGCTTCACACACTGTACTTGTCATTTGTAGGGAGAGGGCAGACATATAGTGGAAATTAAAATTGACGCAATCCTGAATTTCTGGAGCATACGCTTTTAATGATAGATGCTAAATTTTATGCTTGGAAATATATTTAGGCTAGGATAGAAACATGTAGGAGGGGCCAGGTAAGTGAGGGTCAGATCATGCTTGGTCCCCAAAATGCTAAGACAAAGTGATCATCAGAAAAACCAGGAGGACAAGGTATCAAAGACCTCAACAGTCCTAATTTCTGTAGTTAGGATTTTGCATATTTGTATGTGACAGCATTTTTTCATAGAAGCTTTAACATGGATTATTGTCATTGATAATTTGAGGATCTCTTAAAATTAGTTTCACTTATCCCTGTAATGAGTATATTAGAAGGGGGTGCAAGTGTATCATTATAATATTTTTCTTTAAGCTTTTTCTTCTTGATGTTTATTTACTTATAGAGTGTGCGTGCACAAGCAGGGGGAGGGGCAGAGAGAGAGGGAAAGAGAATCCCAAGTGGGTTCCACACTGTTAGCACAGAGCCTGATGTGGTGCTCCATTCCACAAAGCGAGAGATCATGACCTGAGATGCAATCAAGAGTTGGACCTTAACCAACTGAACCCCCCCAGGTGTCCCAAGGACCCTTATTTGTTGGGTAATTCAACAAATAATAAGTTAGTCTTTTCTGTCAGTGAGTTCCCATTCACCTTAGAATGTGAGATAGTTGTACTGTGTGATAAGTATAGTAAGAGAAGGTGTAAGATAAAATCATAGCACGAAGGAAGGAGAGAATAGTTACTCATCCTCACATTGAGTGTTGTGTCAGGGAAGCTTTCACAGACAAGGTGAAGCTTAAGTTTTAAAGAATAAATAGGAATTTCTGTAGACAGAAGGGGATTTCAACAGAGAAAGCCACATATGCCAGAGCACCAACAATGAAATAACCATTGCAAGTTCAGAGAACTGCACTCGGTTTCTTGCCAGTGAGGAGGATGTGAGGTAGAAAGAGTCAGGGGCATGATCTGGAAAAGACTTAAATCTGGCAGAAGAGTTAGCTGTGGAGGACTGTTCATAATTTTAGAGTAGACTAGTGAGGCGGTTAATTCTGCAAGTGTGAAAGAGGAGATTCTGGAGTTGGGAATCTTTCAGAGGTTATACAGTAATTGAGGCAATAGTGCTGTTGAAGAGAAGAGGATAGGGTTGGCAGGTTATATGGCCATTTGTAGAGAGGATATAGGAAAAGAATAACTTGAAGGTCTATCTTTGGTTTTTAGCTTTGGCTTTTATTATAATGTGTATGTGGGTGCACACGTTGGGGAATGATATAGGAAGGCTTATTATCAAAAATTTAATTTTACCCAATTTTTATATTTTGAAATAACTTCAGACTTACAGAAAAATTTCAAAAATAATTCAAAGAATTCTATTTACTCTTCAACTCAGATTCCTCAAATGTTAGCTTTTTTTTTTTTTTTTTTTTCAACGTTTATTTATTTTTGGGACAGAGAGAGACAGAGCATGAATGGGGGAGGGGCAGAGAGAGAGGGAGACACAGAATCGGAAACAGGTTCCAGGCTCTGAGCCATCAGCCCAGAGCCTGACGCGGGGCTCGAACTCACGGACCGCAAGATCGTGACCTGGCTGAAGTCGGACACTTAACCGACTGCGCCACCCAGGCGCCCCAAATGTTAGCTTTTTAACATGTTTGTTTATTTACTTTTGAGAGTGAGTGCACACATGTGCATGCATGTACGTGAGAGAATGGGGAAGGGGCAGAGACAGATGGAGAATACTAAGCAGTCTCCGTGCCATCAGCACAGAGCCCAACACAGGGCTTGATCTCACGACAGTAAGATCATGACATGATCTGAGCTGAAATCAAGAGTTGGAAGCCCAACCAACTGAGCCCCACCCCACGTTTGCTTTTTATAAAGCAGTTGAATACACAGTTTTTCTGAGCCATTTGAGAGCAATTGAAGACATTGTGTCCTTTTGTCCCTAAATAATATTCAGGGTGCATTTCCCAAAAACGAAGCCTATTTTTTTCTTCTTATTGTTCGTTTATTTTAGAGCAAGAGGGAGAGGCAGAGTGTGAGCAGGAGAGGGGCAGAGAGAGAGAGAGAGAGAGAGAGAGAGAGAGAGAGAATCTGAAGCAGGCTCCAGGCTCTGAGCTGTCAGCACAGAGCCCAGTGTGGGGCTCTAATGCACAAGCTGTGAGATCATGACCTGAGCCGAGGTCAGACAATCGACTGAGCCACCCAGATGCTCCAGGATATTTTTTTATGTAACCACAGTATAGTGATCAAATCAGGAAGTTAACATTGATATAGCATTGATTTTATTCAGATTTGCTGAATTTTAGAGGGTGCCTGGGTAGCTCAGTTGGTTGAGCATCTGACTCTTGATTTAGGCTCAGGTCATGATCCTAGGGTCGTGTGTTTGAGTTTCATGTTGGGCTGTGGCTCTGTGCTGACAGCATGGAACCTGCTTGGGATTGTTTGTCCTGTCCCTGTCTGTCTCCCTCCACCCCTCTCCTCTGCTTGCATGCTTTCTCTCTAAAAATAGATACATTTTAAAAATTCAAATTTGCTGAATTTGATAATGTCCTTTTGAGTGAATGATAAACTACCCTTCCCTCTCCCCACCCCGTGCATAGGGTCCAGTCTAGGATTGTGTATTTTCATTTGTCATACCTTTTTAATCTTCTTTGGTCTGCTTTGTGTTTCACAATAGGACATTTTAAAAAATATATATATATAATTTTATAAAGGTTATTTTGAGACAGAGTGTGCATGGGGGAAGGGCAGAGAGAGAGAGAGAGAGAGAGACTATCCCAAGCAAGCTCCTCGCTGTCAGTGTAGAGACCAACATGGGGCTCGAACTCACGAACCATGAGACTGACCTGAGCTGAAACTGAGTCAGACGCTTACCCAACTGAGCCATCCAGGCACCCCCATGAGAGGACATTTTCGAAGAATACATGTCCACTGTTTTGTAGAAATATTGTCCCTTTTTTTTTTTTTTTTTTAATTTCCTCTTGATTAAATTTAGTTTGTACACTTTTGGCCAGAATACTCCAGAAGTATATCCATATATCATATCTGGAGACCCATGCTATTGTTCTATTACTAGTGATGTAAATTCTTATTAGTTGGTTATGGTGGCGTCCTCTAGGTTTCCCCACTGTAAACTTACTTTTTTTGCATTTGTAGTTAATAAATATCTTTAAGGGAGATACTTTGAGAATTTCTAAATATTTTATTTTTCATAACTTTTTTACCCATGAGTTTCACCATACAATGATAATTCTTACCTGTATTATTCTTTGTCTGACATGTACCCATACATTTTTGAGCACTTTATATTCTGACAATAAGATGTTCCAGAGTCATCTTATATTTTCTTTACCTCGTCTTGGAATCTGCCATTTTTTTCAAGGAGTCCTGATTATTTTTAGTGGGAACAGTATTCAGAAGTCAAGGTTCAGAGGCACCTTGGTGGCTTAGTTGGTTAAGCATCTGACTTGGCCTCAGGTCATGATCTCAGAGTTTGTGAGTTTGAGTCTGCTCTCAGGCTCTGTTCTGATTGTGTGGAGCCTGCTTGGGATTCTCATGCTCTTTTCTGTCTCTGCTTCTGCCAATCTCTCACTTTCTCTCTCTCTCTCTCTCAAAATAAATAAACTTAAAAAAAAAAAAAATCAAGATCTGGGCATCTGTGCTCCTTGCTCCTGAGATTTTGTTGATCTTTAGGCCTTTGTATTAGGATTCTCCAGAGAAACAAAACCAATAGGACATATGCATAAGGAGATTTATCATAAGAAATTGGCTCATGTGACTGTGGAGGCTTCAGGTCAGTCTGCATGGTAGGGTGGCAGGCTGCTGAGACAGAGGGAGAACCGATGATCCAGCTCAAAAGCTATCAGGCAGGAAGAACTGATGTTGCAGATTTCGTTTGAAGGCAGTCTGTTAGGGAATTCTCTCCCATTGGGGAAGGGTCAGTCTGTTTGTTTCATTCAGGCCTTTAGGTGATTAGGTGAGGCTCACCCACAAGATGGAGGGCAGTATACTTTACCAATTAAAATGTTAATTTCATCAAAAACTCTTGTAGGAACATTCAAAATAATATTTAATTAAATATCTGGGCAGTCTGTGGCCTAGTCACATTGACACATAAAATTAATCAGAAAATTCTCAGTGGACAGAGCTATGTAACATACACACACACATATATCTAAATGTTTTAAAGTTTTTTGAGTATATATTAACGTTTCCTATTCCAGCTATCATTATGGGGTTCATTTTAGCCTCCTTCCCACCTTCCATATTTGTAACTTCCTTTGACAGTGAGAAGTCTGGCTTTCATTATTCAGTTTACTTACTTATTTGCTCAATCTTAGAATACACAGAAAGAAAGAATTGCTAATTCTTAACACTGTAAAACCAAACAAACTCATTTATTGGAATTCAGTATTTATTTACAATTTTGTTTACAGCCTTAGAGTATATGGTAAAACTATTTTGTTCAAAAGTTATTTGGGTTATTTCTCCCCTCACACTGCCCCATTTAGTGCAGTATGTTTGTCATTTGAAATGCCATTAAGATATTTCTTTCCATTTGATTTCAATTATGGGATTTATTTTCCTCTCATCCTTTTAATCTTGTTATATTTCTTTGAGTATGTGAAACATTAGCATGGTTCCAAAAGTCAGAACTACACAGAATCATCTTTTTTCCTTTTCCAGCTTCCTATGCTTTGCACCCATTCTCCCCTACTTTCTGTAGGCAGTTACTCTACTTTATCACCTATTTTGTTTCTCTTTGCACAGAATGAACAGATAAATGTATATATCTTTTCCTTTTTATTACACAAAAAGTAACCCAGTACAGACATTGTTTTGCACTAGTTTTTTCATGTAACAGTGTATACTGGATATCCATGTTATTTTATGGAGGTCCTCTTCATTCTTTTTTAGAAGAATTGTGTGGATATACTCATTCTTTTTTTTAAATTGTTTTCAATGTTTATTTCTGAGAGAGAGACAGAGCGTGAGCAGGATAGGGTCAGAGAGAAGAGGGAGACTCAGAATCTGAAGCAGGCTCCAGGCTCAGAGCTGTCAGCACAGAGCCTGATGTGGGGCTTGAACTCACAAACCAGGAGATCATGACCTGAGCTTAACCGACTGAGCCCCCCCAGGTGCCCCACTCATTCTTTATTAAACTTCTCAATTTCTCTGGACATGCAGGTTGTTTGCAGTTGTATTTTCCAATTTGTATGTACTATAATGAATAATCTTGTGTAACGTGTATGGGTGCCTGGGTAGCTCAAACGTTCAAGCATCTCGATTTCAGCTCGGGTCATGATCTTGCAGGTCATGGGTTCCAGTCCTGTGCTGGGATCTGTGCTGAGAGCACAGAGCCTGCTTATAATTCTGTCCCTCTCTCTCCTCCTCTTACCATGCACACTCTCTCTCCCTCTCTCAAAATAAATACATAAACTTAAAAAAAAATAAAGTTTTAAAATAAAGTTTTTTAATAGCCTTGATACTAGAAGGATGGGTTGGTCAGAAATAATATCCTTGGTTCACACATTCCATGTTTCCGGTGTGGTCTTGCAGTATATATTGTTTTTGAGAAGTCTGTTACCAGCCTTAATTTTCTTTGTCCTAAGTTATGTGATCCTTTTGCTTGGAATCCCTGGTTTTATTTTTCCTTTTATTTTTAAAGTCTAATAGTTTTACTGGGATTTGTCTTAGAGTTTATTATAGTAGGTCAATTTTCCCTGCCATCTAGTGGATCCTTTTCATATGTAAAATTGGGTCTTGTTTCTGAAGTTTTTTTGGATTATAGTTTTAAACATCAGTTCCATTCTAACGTTTTGGTTTTTTTTTTCTTCAGGGGCTTCATGTATGCACAATTATATCTTATTCGTCTTCCATTTCAAAAACTTTCTATTTTTACTTCATTGTCTCATTTTTATTCTTTTGCTTTCAGTCAGTGTATTTCATTAAATTTTTACTTGATTTGGGGGCACCTGTGTGCCTCAGTCAATCAGGCCCTGCACTGATAGCACAGAGCCTGCTTTGGATTCTCTCCCTCTTCTCAAAATAAATAAATAAACTTAAAAAAGAAATTTTTTATTTGAATTTATTGTTGAGCACCTTGTAATTTCATCTTCAGTTCTGATGTGATTTTTTTCTTCTATTTCTTACCTGGGTTTAGTCACCTCTTTTTTCATTTTATTTTGCTTTTGTCCATTTTTTTGTTTGTTTGGTTTTTTTTTTGGTTCCAACTGCCTGTTTAAGGAGATAAAATTCAGTTTGGAGTGTTTATTAAAAGTTTTCTGCTTTGTTGTTTTTTGGGGGGTACTTTCCATAAGTTTAATTGTTGTGATTTTATATTTACAGTAGTTTCACATAGATGAAGATTGCTTATGCCTCTGCATTTCTATGAGCAAGGCTGATGTTTTAGGGGGGTTTTATAAGAATACTAATTCAAGATAGCCTCTGTCACTGTAGTAAAATATGGTTTGTTAGATGTCTTTATAAAATTCTTCTTGTAGGAGAGAGGGTTATGTGTCTCTCAGTTTGCCTCAGTGGTAGATATGTGGCGATTGCTGGGAGGTGGGAGAATCAGTCCTAGGAAAGGGTTCTGGATGGGTGGTACAGGGGTCCCTGTAAGCATTGAAGCTAATGTAATGAGCTTAAGCTAAAGGGGAGATTCTGGCATATCACCCTACACAGAACTGTAGCTAGGTCCTCTTGAGGTAAGAAGTAAAGCAACTTGTTGAAGGTCACAGCTCACAAGGGACATAGTTCGGATATGTCCCTTGTCAGTCTGACTCTAGTCTTAATCATGACACCCTGCTGCCTCTGCTTGTTTTCAGGAGCTCCACAAGCGGTATTGAAGTCATTAAAAACAGGAAGTGCTGCTTTGATGCCTCCTATTTTAATGGTATGCTTTGTATTAGAAGCCCTGGTCACTTCAAGAAAGCCCTTTTAAACTTAAATCATTTTTTTTTTTAATTTTTTTTTTTCAACGTTTATTTATTTTTGGGACAGAGAGAGACAGAGCATGAACGGGGGAGGGGCAGAGAGAGAGGGAGACACAGAATCGGAAACAGGCTCCAGGCTCTGAGCCATCAGCCCAGAGCCTGACGCGGGGCTCGAACTCCCGGACCGCGAGATCGTGACCTGGCTGAAGTCGGACGCTTAACCGACTGCGCCACCCAGGCGCCCCAAACTTAAATCATTTTTTAACAATCTTTCTTTCTTTCTTTCTTTCTTTCTTTCTTTCTTTCTTTCTTTCTTTCTTTCTTAAGATATTTTATTTTATTTTAAATGTTTACTTTTGAGAGAGTGAGAGCAGGGGAGGGGCAGAAAGGGGGTGGGCAGAGGATTTGAAGCAGGCTGTGTGCTGACAGCAGAGAGCCTGATGTGGAACTGGAACTCATAAACTATGAGATGATGACCTGAGTGAAGTCGATGCTTAACCGATTGAACCACCCAGGCACCCCACCATCATTTCTCATTTAAAAAATTTCAGTTTTTGCACGTTGTGTGTTACTACAAAAAATGTTTGTAATTTCTGTTGCCATAAACCTCACATCTAGAGCACAGTATTAATTAGTTGATGGCAGAAGTTATATTGCCTCAATTATTAGAAATACTTGCTAGCAAAAACTTTTTTTTTTTTTTTTTTTTTTTGAATGTGTAGAGGAATCCCAGAGTTTCCTTTATGGTTCTTTTGTAATTTTTCCAGATCAGATAGTCAGCCAGTGAGAGATGGGTGCTAGATTCAGGAGCCATCTAAATAGCACAAGAGGGGTGCCTGGATGGCTCAGTTGGTTAAGCATCTGGCTCTTGATTTTGGCTCAGGTCCTGAACTCACGGTTCGTGGGTTCCAGCCCTATGTTGTGCTCTGGGCTGAGAGGGTGGAACCTTCTTGGGATTCCGCGCCCCCCCCTCCCCACCCCCCCGCCCTTCCCCTGCTCCCCGCCCCCAATAAATAAATAAGAACTTTTTCTAAAATTTTTTTTTAACGTATATTTATTATTGAGAGACAGAGAGACACAGCATGAGCAGGGGAGGGGCAGAGAGAGGAGGAGACACAGAATCCGAAGCAGGCTCCAGGCTCTGAGCCGCCAGCACAGAATCCAACGTGGGGCTCAAACTCACAAACTGTGAGATCATGACCTGAGCCAAAGTCAGTGCTTAACCAAGTGAGCCACCCAGGCTCCCCAATAAATACAAACTTTTGAAAAAATAAATATTGCAGGAAAGAACTACGAACTGGAAAGTATTGATAGATACTAAAGTGAGAAAGTAAGGTGGAAGAAGGGATGATGGTGAATACTGTAATAAAAGTGATGATAGAATTTCAGAAAATGGAAAAATGTTCATATTATATACAGTGGCTTTTTCCAAATGTTCATGAAAACTCACTTAGGCTGTAAGGACAGTAAAGTTAAATAAGCCACTTCTAAAAGCCAGAGGTTATACAGTGGGTTGTAGCATAAAGAAGGCTTTATACAGTGCTTCTTTTCATTCATGATCTTGATGGGCCAGGTCCCAAGATGTTTCAGTAAAGGTTCCTGAACTATGTAATTTAATATTCTGCTCAAAGTAAATGCGTGCTCTATTCATAGTGCTTTGTCAAGTTAAAATTATTTAAGCTTGTTTTCTCCTGTTTCCTAATTGTTGTGCCCAGTGACTCTGAAATGAGAAAGCTGTGATGGGATCATAAGAAGGGAGTTAATTGAGCAAATAATGTGCATTGGTCATGTGCCAGATATTGTCCTGGACAGACGCACGCATTCATTCAAACACATTCAGATCTAACACCTACTTTTGATTTCAGACATAACCTTTTTGGTTCTATTGACTATAGCTAAAATAAATTGTTACTAAATTTGGAACTGTGCTCTTAAGTGTTGAAACGTGTGACATGCAGAATGTTTGGACTTTTCTGGGCTAATCCATATAATATTTAATTGATTCTTCTCCTAGGAGATCTGCCTGGTCTCTGACCAACCACTGCTGTTGACATGTTACAGTGAGTGCCTATTGTGGACGTACGCTTTTGCTTTTCTTAGTAATTTAATTAAAAAAGAGTATAATATGGTCATGGTGATAGAGTGAGAGTGAGACTGCTGAGGAAATGACCCCAGTCATAAAGTATGAAAGACCTGAAGAGACAGGGAACAAAAGTTTTGCCTGCCAGCCTGCTTCTTTTTATCTCCTGGTTTCTGTGTTTTGACAGAATTGATCTCCTCCTTCTCAGCAGTTTTACATGAGGACCAAGTACTCAGATCTTTCTCCATAAAGGGTTTTAGAATATGATGGTGACTATGTGAATATTTAAAAATTATATGTAGTCTACTTCTTGTGTCTTCTTGATTTTGAAATAAAATATTGCTAAATGCAAAAGAATTTTTTTTTTATTTTTCAATAGATGAAATTTATTGTCAAATTGGTTTCCATACAACACCCAGTGCTCATCCCAAAAGGTGCCCTCCTCAATACCCATCACCCACCCTCCCCTCCCTCCCACCCCCCATCAACCCTCAGTTTGTTTTCGGTTTTTAAGAGTCTCTTATGCTTTGGCTCTCTCCCACTCTAACCTCTTTTTTTTTTTTCCTTCCCCTCCTCCATGGTTTCTGTTAAGTTTCTCAGGATCCACATAAGAGTGAACACATATGGTATCTGTCTTTCTCTGTATGGCTTATTTCACTTAGCATCACACTCTCCAGTTCCATCCACGTTGCTACAAAGGGCCATATTTCGTTCTTTCTCATTGCCATGTAGTACTCCATTGTGTATATAAACCACAATTTCTTTATCCATTCATCAGTTGATGGACATTTAGGCTCTTTCCATAATTTGGCTATTGTTGAGAGTGCTGCTATAAACATTGGGGTACAAGTGGCCCTATGCATCAGTAGTCCTGTATCCCTTGGGTAAATTCCTAGCAGTGCTATTGCTGGGTCATAGGGTAGGTCTATTTTTAATTTTCTGAGGAACCTCCGCACAGCTTTCCAGAGTGGCTGCACCAATTTTAAATGCAAAAGAATTTTAAAGGATTGTGGCTTCCTCTTTTTCGGGATTGGCATTTTTAAGATTGAGTGTTCTTAATCTTATCAGAAATTTTTGATCATACAAAAACAGAATAGTAAAATGAGCCACTATTTACATACATATTGTCTACTTTCAACAATTAACACGTTGCCAAGTCTGTTCCATGTATATCCCTCCCCTGCCCCATTATTGACTCAAATTCCAGACAAATTCTATTTGCAAATATTAAAAGTCAGTGTTACTAGACAATAGGAGACTCCCCTAACAAACATAACGTTCATGTCATTAAATTTTAAAAATGAACAATCTGTTCAGGAACTGTTAAAGATTTTATTCATTTTATAATAAAAGTTACTACATTAAACAAGAGCATGGGAACTAATGTATTTAGGCCTTGGGCCCAGCCTTGGGTTTAAATTCTAGTTTTGCTGTTTATGAACTACATGACTTTGGGCAGGGTGACCTCTCTTCATCTCACTAAGTCTCAGTTTATTCAGCTGTTAAGTGGTGACAACACTAATTCTAATAGTATTGTTGTGAGTTCTAAATGAAGCAGCAAACACAAAGTGATTGTATATTGCCTTATAGAACATTTTCAGCACTGTTAGTCATTGTTTTTTTTTTTTTAAGTTTATTTATTTAGAGAGAGAGTGTGCACACATGTGAGCAGGGGATGAGGAGAGAGGGAATCCCAAGCAGGCTCTGTGCTGTCAGTGTCAAACCCAGGACTGTGGGATCTTGACCTGAGCTGAAATCAACGATTGGACGCATACAAGACGGAGCCACCCAGGTGCTCCAGAATTGTGCATCATTTTTATCCAGATTTCCCTAATCTACAAAATAGACAATTCTATTTACTTTTTTAAATTATTTTTTGGCAGTTTTATTGAGATAAAATTTACATGCCATAGAATTCACCCATTTTAAGTGTATAATTCAGTGATTTTTAGTAGATTTGCAGGGACTGTCACCATAATTTGATCTTATAACACTTTCATCACCCCAGAAAAGAATCCTTACACCCATTACCAGTCATTTCCCACACCTACTCCAGCCCTGGGCAACCATTAACTTACTTTCTGTCTCTATGAATTTGCCAATTTTGGATATTTAATATAAGTGGAATCCTGTAATATGTGACCTTTTGTGTCTGGCTTCTGTCACTTAGTATGTTTTAAGGTTCACTCATGTTATACCATGTATCAATACTTCACTCCTTTTTCTTGCCAGGTAGTATTCTATTACATGGATAATACCACATTTTGTTTATCCATTCAGAATCGATGGACATTGAGAGTGTGTGAGAGTGGGCGGTGAGGGGGAGAGGACAGTGAGAGAGAGAGAGAGAGAGAGAGAGAGAGAGAATGTCTTAAGCAGGCTCCATGCTCAGTGCATGGGGCTTTATCCCACGACCCTGGGATCATGACTTGAGTGGAAATCTAGAGTCAGACATTCAACCAACTGAGCCACCCAGGCACCCGATTTGTGTGTTTTTAATTTATATTTTATTATATGATAAAATAATACAGTGGAGAGAAGCACTGTGCAAGGTTTTAGGGTTTCCTGAAGCTGCATTTAATGTTATTTGCCATGTAGCCTTAGGAGGGTAAATATATGTCCTCTAGATCTCAGTTTCTGTTTTAGGTTTGATGTTTGTGTCCCCCCCCCCCCCCCCAAAATTCATATGTTGAAAACAATTCCCCATTGTGAAGGTATTTGGAGGTGGGCCTTGGGAGGTGATTAGTGTGCTCTTATAAAAGAGACCCTATTAGAACTCCCTTGCCCTTTCCACCATGTGAGGACACATGTAGAAGACGGTCCTTTTGTAGAACAGGGAGTGGGCCTTCATCAGGCACTGAATCCACCTGCATATTAATCTTAGACTTCTCAGCCTCCAGAAATATGAGAAATAAATTTTCTGTTATTTATAAGGCACCCAACTCTATGGTATTTTGTTAAATAGCAGCCTGAGCAGAACCATGAGAAATAAAGTTATTGTTTATAAGTCACTCAGTCTATGGTATTTTTGTTATAGCAGCCAAACAGACTAAGTTTCCTTATCAACAAAATGAAAAAGTTGGAGTAGATCCTCTCTGTGGTTCTAAGTCTGTGATTTATAAATCTGTTAATTTCTGTATTATCTTGGGAAATTCTCTGTGCCTCACTTATCAGAAAAAATGGGGATACTGACAAAATGGTATGTTGTTGTGAGGATGAAATAAAATTCTTGAACATAAAAAAATGCCAGGGTGTATTAAGTTATTTGGTTGTAATGGGGTTGTGGCCATTTTAGTGTGTTGGACCAAGAAAGCCTTAGGAGGGGATGGTTTGACTATGGCCTTTGGAGAATCATTGATAGTAAATCAGTAATTAGTGGAGGAGGGAAGTTTTACCTGCTAATAATAGGTGCTATTTATTGAATGCCTACCATCCTGGAGTATATTAAACACTAACAGTAATGTTAGTTCATCTAATCCTCAGTCCTGTGAGCTCAGTGATTATGCCCCTGAAGAGAAATTAAAGGAATTGCCTAAGCCACCTAGTTAGTAAGTGGCTGCCTTGGAGTCCCACCTGGTCTCCAAGGCCATGGTCTTTATTTACTGCTGCACTAAACTGCTTTTCAGAGGGAACAGCTCTTTGGAACGGAATTCTGTGGCAGGGAAATTCTTCAGTGGGGGAGGTCTTTGCTTGGGAAAGGTATCTGGTATTACTAATAGTCCTTATGAGGTATAAAAGAGGTGATTATTCTATAAATAGTTTTTATGTGCCTTAGATTACTTTGTTCCATTGATAGTGAAGTGACATTTCAGTTACTGAACAAGTTAAAGGATTTGTAGTATGTTCAGTATTGTTTTTGTAGTTTCACCTCAGAAACGTTAAAAGTATCACATTTTTTTTATATACATTGTTTTTAAAATTTTTTTTTTTTCAACATTTATTTTATTTTTGGGACAGAGAGAGACAGAGCATGAACGGGGGTGGGGCAGAGAGAGAGGGAGACACAGAATCGGAAACAGGCTCCAGGCTCTGAGCCATCAGCCCAGAGCCCAACGCGGGGCTCGAACTCACGGACCGCGAGATCGTGACCTGGCTGAAGTCGGACGCTTAACCGACTGCGCCACCCAGGCGCCCCTATATACATTGTTTTTTAAATGAGACTTTTAGCATGATGGAAAATAACTCTTCACATGTTCCACTGGCTTCTTTCTGCCTGGTAATATTATAATTCCATTTTTGAGTAGTTTTCCATTTTACAATTTTTTACCTTTTTTCCAGTGTGGTGTTTGGTATGTGCCTTCTACTGACATTATATAAACAAAAAAATGTGATAGTGCCAAAATCTCAATTTGTGTTAGATTTCCCTTGTACGGAAGTTGGTATCCAGCATATAAATAATTGGTTACTAAAAATTAATTTGTATGCCAATTCTTTGGAATTAGGAATCTGATGATACATAATGAACCTCTGTTCAAATCTGTTAAACTCTTTATATCTGGGATATTGGATTTTGTCTGAGATCAGCTCAATGAAAGGCATGTATGTCTTTGCCAAAGATAGAGTAAGAACACTTCTGTCTATGATAAAGACTGGGAGAGAGGAGTTTGGTGAGTACTCAGAGAAATTCTGAGGTGAAGAGGAGGGCAGGAGACGCCAATGGCAGGTGCAGAGGGGTTGGGATCTAGAAATGAGACCATGAGTTTGTGAAGTTATTAGGGTTGCGCATGCATCTTCCTCTGATGATGGAGGGAGACCTACCCAGCCAGGTGACCTCGGTAGACTTATCCATTGCCTTGGAGATGGAAGTGGCCCAGGCTTCTTGGAGCTAGTGTAAGACTGAGCCATGCAGGTAGAGAGCTCATCTGAGAGCTTTGGAAGCCTATGAAGAGGCTCTAGCCAGGAGGTACTCTATAGCTGGGGATGCCAGAAATTACTTTCTTGGAATTCTATTCTTCTGTAATTCTCTAAAGCAATATTCCTTTTTCCTTTGCCTCCCCAGTTTTGGTGAAGCAGCCAAACTCCTGAGAATTAATATAAGGAGAAGAAGAGCCAGAGATTTGAAAAATTAATAGTGTTAAAGAATTTTTAAAGCTGGACCTTCAAAATGGAAGTTTGGAGCTGCCAAAGGTTTGGTAGAATAGCTAGAATTGTAGAGAAATATTTAAGGAGCTAATAAGTTCCTTACATTTCTGACCTTGTAGACATCAGTGTCTGTGGCTCCTTCAAAAAATAAGGCTAGAACGGTGGTGTAGGAATAGCTATTTTTATTGTTTTTGAAAAGAGTTTTTAAGTGGTGGGCTATCATTACCATTAGCAGTAGGTTTTTGAATTTTTGAAGTTAAGTTACAGTATAGGACTTTTAATGTTCAAGCTGAACTTAATATAGAATTTTTTTCAGGGCGCCTGGGTGGCTCAGTCGGTTGAGCGGCCGGCTTCGGCTCAGGTCATGATCTCACGGTTCGTGAGTTCGAGCCCCGCGTTGGGTTCTGTGCTGACAGCTCAGAGCCTGGAACCTGTTTCAGACTCTGTGTCTCCCTCTCTCTGACCCTCCCCCGTTCATGCTCTGTCTCTCTCTCTCTCAAAAATAAATAAATGTTAAAAAAAAAAATTAAAAAAAAATTTTTTTTCTTTCAGATAGATTGATATTTTCATAGCAAACTTCAAATATTTCTCTTTCTAACCTTTCTTCCTTTCTCCCTCCCTTATTGAATAAACTAGGTCCTGATACATCTGTAAAAGTGGTGTTATATGGCCATACTTTAGCTTTCAATTTTATTTAGAGGAATTGCAGTTTCGTCTAAATGTGTATTTTGGTCAAAACTAACCATTACTTTATCATTTTTATTTAAACTGTATCCAAAAAGATTGTTGTTCTTCCATTTAGAACTGTCAATATTGTTGTAAAACCAGTTAATAATCATACACTGGCATCTGCCATAATGAGAAATTACATACATTTTCAGCTTGTGATCTGCTTTTGATGTATCATTGTAAAGTTGAGTAATGTTTATTTCTGCATTATATATATATACATATATACATATGTGTATATATACATATACACACACACACATATATGTATACACACACACACACACACACATGGTGAACCCAGTTAGATAGTGAGGATCTATATGTGTGCTTGCTTGTTTCCATCTCCACAATTGCTTTTATTTCGTAACAACAGAGGTATTCTGATCTGAGTTTAAGGACAGCTGTAGTATTTCTTATGGAACTGCAGGCTAAGGAGCTTGCATTCTGATTTTGTTCATTGCCATTATGTGTCTACATGATGTAGACTTATTAGAGATGATTTAGTTAGCCTTAGGCTATCCTAATGGGTTTTCACTGGTTGTTAAAGCTCCTCGAAGAATCTAACTAAATTTTCCAAATAAACTGGTTGATTTATACTTATTGAGAGAGGAGTTCCAGTGCACCCACTCATGTCATCAATTACAATCTCTTATGAAGTGTAATTTGCCCAGTCTTGATTAAAAGGCTTGCAATTCTCTTTTCCTGATACTCAGCACATCCTCTGCTGCCCTCTACTGGCTGCCCTTTGGTAGCACCATTGATGTGCATCTAACCACCATCACAGACCTGCCTTTCTCCAGCATCCCAATAATTTATATACCTGCTGGATCTGTGTGAGACTGTCCCAGTAGAAAGAAATTGGGAGAAGCTGCTTTGAAGGAAGAGCATGTACATGTGATCCTATGTTTGCAACACCACAGGGTGTTGACATCTAGGTACTTGTGATAATGATAGGATTCCTAGGGTGCTTTACTTTAGTGTTTGTTTCATTATTTATACATTCATTTATTAGATACTTGTTGGATGCCAGGTCTGTCTAGCATCTGGCATTGTCTTGATCTGTTAGGTGCTTACTACCGTTTTGTTAAATGAGGAATGAATGAATGAATGAATGAATACAAAGATAAATCTCTCAGACTTGGTCTCTGCTCTGTGGGGGGCAAGATGGCAATTTATTTGGCTGCCCCAATTTTCCTCTTTTAATGCTCCACGATTTTGAGAGAGATACTCAAAGTAGAAGATGTTTACAGATATCAATTGAAACTTCATTTCCTTTACATATCTAGTTCTCAGAATTCATAGTCTCTAACCATAAAGGGCTCTCTCTGTTTTAGATAGAATTTATTTTGCATCTAGGAATGATGATAATTTACTTCCTTGTTTTTTACTTTTGATTAAAGGTAACTTGCCGTCATGGTTGAATATTTTCTTCATATTCACTTGTCTCTAAGGCACCTTATTTGCTATAAACTCTGACTTTCTGCTTCTTTCATATTTAATAAATTGTAACAAAATAGGTCATTTTATTTTAATGTTTATTTATTTTTGAGAGAGAGTGTGTGAGGGGCAGAGAGGGAGATAGAGGATCCGAAGCAGGCTCTGTGCTCAGAGCACAGAGCCCAACATGGGCTCGAACCCACGAACTGCGAGATCACAACCTGAGCTGAAGTCGACGCTTAACTGAGCCACCCAGGCACCCCCAAAATAGGTCATTTTAAATGACCGTATGCGATATATGACATTTTCATTAAGCATGTTTTGAATTGTTTAATTCTTCCATTTCTTAACTTCATTTAGCAAGTTTTTAAGAACTTTTTTTCCCTTGCTTTATTAATTAATTAAGGTCAGGTAAATATTCATCATTGGTTTCATTCCTTGTTTGAGAATATAATCCACTCAGGTATATTTTGGTTGAATAAGCATCTTATGAAAAATACTGATCTCCATTAGAGAACAGCCATGACTTTGTGTCATTTTACATTTTATTGTGGTGATGGTAGTGGATGGTTGTATTTTGAAGATTTTCCTTTATTTTTTTGTGTTCATTGTTTTAACTATCTGTGAGATATATAAGATAACCAGAGATAGGCAAATTTGTTTTTGTTATTTATGTCTGTGCTAATGACTAGCAAAATCTAAAATAACTTTTGAGGGGCTTCTGGGTGGCTCAGTTAGTTAAGCGTCCAATTTTGGCTCAGGACATGATCTCATGGTTCATGGGTTCAAGCCTGACAGCTCAGAGCATGGAGCCTGTTTCAGAATCTGTATCTTTCTCTGCCCCTCCCCAGCTCTCTCTCCCTCTCTCTCAAAAATAAATAAACATTAAAAACATTTTTAAAATAACTTTGAAAAACTTTTTAATTGGAGCTAGTAGTACAGTAATCATTTTTCATTACTCTTCTCTTGTGACAGCAGTGAAAGATTGATGGAAAGGAGACTCTAGAAAGGTAAACATCACAGCTTTCATTTCTTGACTGCTTCACATTTTATCCACCAGGTCATTTGAATTGACCTATATACCCCAAAACTGTATTTCTCTTTACTTTAAGCTACTTCATCAGTTTCAACATGTTCTTAAAAAAAAAAAAAAACAATTTAGTGTTTTGTCATGCTGGGGTGGTTCAGTAAAGGAAAGTTTGAATAAAGCATTCATCTCAGGAGACAGTGACAAAAAATAAGATTGCTTCTGGATATCATAGTGTGTGAAAGTACATCTAGACTGGGAACTGAGACCATCTTCCTTTTTCACTTTATATGGAGAATACAATGGTGAAAAATTTGGTACTCTCAGTGTAAAAATCAATAACTTGGCTTGTAAACCTTGGATAACACAGATGCTACTTTAAGGGTCAGCGGCAGCTGTCATTTCTTAGGCCTTGGGGGATCCTAGGAATTCCAGATGTTTTCTCATGGGTACTGGTTAATTGGGTTTTATTGTAGCAAGGCTGAAAACCTTAGTATTGATGGACATTTTCATTCAGAATAAATGGTAACAGATTTAAAAAAGCAGACACCATCTACAACTCTAAATTGGAGTTTTGCTTCCTGTATCAATCGAGTTTCTCCATTGACTAGATGAGAAGGCTACTCTAGCTAACTTAAGTAGAAAGGGGATTTATTGGAAGGATATTATACAGCTCACAGAATTGATAAGGTTGGTAATGTAGGCTCAAAATAGTAAGGAATCAAAGGCAGGTGGTTGTGCATCCATGCCAAAAGAAAAGTCTGATTAGGAAGCCAGTTCTGTTTCTATGACTGAGTTGTACTTGTATCCGTATTACCCCTTCAGGGCTGAAATTCCTTTGTGGGAGCATCCCACTGACGTCCTAGAGCAGCAGGTCTCTTGTTTCCAGCTTGCACAAGTCTCTGAGATCAAAACTGTTTTTATAACAGTTCTTACATCACTTGCCATTTGCACTGATGATTGCAGAAGCAATGGTGGGCAAAAGTTGCCTTAGCATGAATCAAGATAGTAGCATGTATGTATATATGATATATACATACATATCATATATACATACACTTGTATACGTTATACATATAAACTAAATGTATATTGTAAATATATACATGTATATTATACACATATATGTCAAAAATTTTTTAATTTGCTTTTGAGAAAGAGTGTGAGCGGGGGAGGCACAGAGAGAGAGGGAGACACAGAATCCAAAGCAGGCTCCAGGCCCTGAGCTGTTAGCACAGAGCCCAATGCAGGCCTCGAACTCACAGACCGCGAGATCGTGACCTGAGCCGAAGTTGGATGCTTAATGGACTGAGTCTCCCAGGCATTCCTATATATGAAAATTTGATCAAAGATTAAACTTCAGGTACCTGGCTGGCTCACTTGATGGAGCATGCAACTCTTGATTTCGGGGTTGTGAGTTTAAGCCCCATGTTAGGTGTAGAGATTACTTAAAAATAAAATCTTAAAAAATAAAGTTTAAGTTCCTCCCTGTCTGTTGCCTTGACTTAATATTAGAATGTGGTTATCTATAGTGATAGCTCTCTTTCTGGAGCAGGCCCTTTATCGAAGTTATTTTAGGCAGCTGGGGGAAGGTCAGAGTTTTTTCCTGTGTCTTCTGTTTTAGCTCAACATAATTGTGCAAGGGGCATATCTTGGGGCAACTCATTCTGAACCCGGACATCATTGAGCTTTCAAATCTGGTCTCTCAAACAATGGTCACAAGAGAAGGGACCATAGATGTGAATCTGAGCTGTCTGGTTTTTGTAGGGCTGGGGAACTGATTGATCAGGTCAAGATACTGATCTGGAAACATAAAGTACTACCGGTTTCAGATTTGAAATGTATAGTGTGAGTTTTTCCATCATTTTTCCTACCAATTGTATTCAGCCGGGGCTGATGCTGAACAAAAATGAATGGGTTATAAACAAATATTCAGTAATATAACTTGTAAAGAATATATATAGTTTGACAGCATTTTTTCCTTGAAGAGAGGTACAAATAATGGTGATATTGTTTTAGTTGTATGCACAAAAGCTGTAAAATAATACACTTCTTTAATCTTGCTTAGTCATTATTTGACAAATTTTAAGGCTACATTTTTTCTTTTTTGTTAATATCTGAGGGTTTTTTTTCTTAAAGACTACATTTTTTCCCCCACGGCAGGGCTGTGACTTGAGTTTTTAGCTCTAGCTGATAGCACAGTACCTGAAATGGGATAAGTTTATTGCAATTATTTGCCAAATAAGTAATACACTTTCATGTGGAGTCACAAAGTATGCTTTGTGGTGACTATAGTTTATAATACTGTATTGCATATTTGAAAATTTCCAGGAGACTAGGCCTTTAAAAGATTCTCCTCACAAGAAAAAAAAATTTTTTGCAACTGTATGGTGACAGATGTTAACTAGACTGTGTTGATCACTTTGCAATAAATATGAATACTGAATCATGTTGTACACCTAAACTACTACAATGCTATATGTCAGTTATCTCAATTTAAAAAGAAAGAGGAGGCTATTACAAACAAGAGTATGGCTTAACTAAATAAAATGCAAATTAATGGGGTATTGTAAGTAACTGTCACAATATTGTGATGGTGGGTGTGAGGAGGGGTGGGGCAGGAAGGATAAAATGTGATGGAGAATACTCTCTTAGATATGCAATTAAGTATAGGTGGCTAATATAATTGAACCTTTAATCTTCTTGTTTTGTGTTAAAGGTCCTCACCTCAGAATCCTGTTTTAACAATATACTGGGTTGGCTCAGCCTCCAGGTGTCTGCCATGTTAAAGCTCCCTTTTAAGGGAAGCTGTCTTGTCCTTAGGCCTTGCTGTATGGATAGTCCCATTTTGTGTTTAGCCATAACCCCTGACTGTGACCAAGTGGACACTAGAAAATTAAACCAAAAACAGTAAACGTGGTAGGAACCAAACCAATTCCTCGGTAGGAAAAATCAACTGGGTTAAGCAGATTTTTTCCTGGAGAATTAAAAAAATTCAGAATGTGGAGAGATAGAGACAGTTAACAGTGGGGGCAAAAACTGAAACAGTGTATTAGGAAGTGTCTTGAGGTAAACATGACCAAAAGGTGTGTTACAGTGTGATATGAAGAAGCAAGAATGTGAGAAATCAGACACAGACATTCAGTAGTGGAACTGAAGTCAGATATTTGGAAGTTGTATAATAAGAGCAATAGAGAAAAGATAGAGTAGTTCATTCCTCTATTCGATAGTAATTTATACAGTTACTGCTATGTGTTAGACACTGTTCTAGCCCAAGAATACTGCTCTGAAAAACAGTTAAGATAGTGGGGTGCCTGGCTGGCTCAGTTGGTAGAGCATGTGCCTCTTGATCTGAGGGTCCTGAGTTCTAGCCTCACATTGGGTGTGGAACCTACTTAAAAAAAACAAAAAAGAAAAAAACAGTTAAGCCAGTGATTCTCAAATGGCTGTGATTTTACCTACCAGGGTATATTTGGCAATGTCTGGAGACATTTTGGTTGTTCGAGCTTAGAAGGGAGGATACTATTGGTATTCTAATGGGAAGAGGCCAGGGATGCTGCCAAATACAATGTACAGGACATTTCTTACAAAAAAGAAGGAATAATCTGACTCAAAATATCAGTAATGCTGAAATTGAGACACCCTGGGATAAGCCATCATAAGTATGTATTTCATAGAATAGTTATGATCTTGCAGTTGACCTTTAACTTTCTTTGTTTTCAGAAGTGACGAAGTTTACTGGAGTAAAATGGAGGCCTCAGTAATATTACCTATTCTGAAGAAAAAGCTTGCCTTCCTTTCAGGTATGTTTTCTTCTTAAAATTGGAAGTGTTTGATGTATAAATTTGTTTAAACTTTGTTTCTTTGACAAGTTTGACAGAATTGCATTTTTCTGTGAAGGTTTTGTTTCAGAGATATTTTGAGACCTCTTTTAATCAGAATGGGTAACTGTGCGAGCCACCTCTGTCACTGTTGGTACTTGGCAGGCCAGTATTCATTCTGTAATTGATTAAAATGACTTCTACAAGGTAGATGTCATGATATCTCACTTTTTATATAAAAATAAAATAATACTGGCCAAGAATAATTGACTAGCCAGCACTGAAGTAATTGTTTTTAAATATAGAATTAGTTTGTATGATATCCTGTATCCTAGCTTTTGTTTTCCATCTTCCATGAGATAGTTTCAGTGCACTTGGCGGAGTTAGGAAATATCAGCTGCATCGCTTTCACTTTGCACTGTTTGAACTTGGTTGTACAGGCTTGCATTTATCTCTAGTTATTAACCCAGAAGCGTGTATCAGCTAAGAATCAAAGAGAAACTGCAAGGTACCGTGTTAGTATGAGAGCAGTAGCATGGTACACTGAGTATAGTGATTTTCTGGAATTACGGATCATTGAGTAAATTTGCATGCGGTTGGGAATAGGCGCTGTGGCCTGCCTGTTAAGGGTTACTTGAGTTGTTTGTTTGTTTGCTTGTTTTTTAATTTTTTTTATCATCTTTTCTTTTTCACTTTAGATCCTATCAGAATTGTCTTGATCTTTAGGCTATAAATGTCCTAATGTCCTTTTTAGAAAGTGTATTGTATCCCTCTGTAAATTGGCATGTTTTTCTAGTGTATATTATAAAGGGTAAAATAAGTTCTTGAATTTCACTAGTATTGTTGTATTTCCTTTTTTTAAAAAACTTACCAGTTGACACTTATATTTTCACCATTCTTGTCTGATATTAATGGTATTACAGGAAACATTCTTATTCATTGTTTGTGTACTTTGTACAAGTTCAGCAGCATCAATTCCCGTAAGTGGAAGTATTAAGGAGAATTGGTATTTAAATTTGTGTTAAGTTTTGTCAGATTACACTCTAAGAATATTGTTTGAATTTCTGTTTCTTGTAACAGTGTATGAAAATGCCTATTTGCCTACACTGTTGCCAAAAATGGATATTATTATTCTTTCATAATTTTTATTAGTGGCATTTTTATGACACTCGACTCTATGCAGCATTTGACTTGGTTGGCCGTATCTGCCTTGAAAGTCTTTTTCATCTTTGCTTCTCTCTTTTTGTTTACTCTAGTGATTATTTTATTGTCCCTTAGCGAAAACTTGAGGGTGTGAGGTTAAGTGTGGTCCTGAGTGTTAGACCTGTCCTCTGAAGACACTTCCATAGTGGGTCAGAATGCTGTGGTTCAGATATGAACCTTTTTGCACATTTGGCTTAATGCAGTGATAAAGCTTAGCGATTTTTGAGGAGCAAATGAAAATTTTCCTTAGGCCATCCCTCTAGACTTCCTCTATTGATCATTAATTATTTCAACCAATAATTTTTTTTCAATATATGAAATTTATTGTCAAATTGGTTTCCATACAACACCCAGTGCTCATCCCAAAAGGTGCCCTCCTCAATGCCCATCACCCACCCTCTCCTCCCTCCCACCCCCCATCAACCCTCAGTTTGTTCTCAGTTTTTGACAGTCTCTTATGCTTTGGCTCTCTCCCACTCTTACCTGTTTTTTTTTTTTTTTCTTCCCCTCCCCCATGGGTTCCTGTTAAGTTTCTCAGGATCCACATAAGAGTGAAACCATATGGTATCTGTCTTTCTCTGTATGGCTTATTTCACTTAGCATCACACTCTCCAGTTCCATCCACGTTGCTACAAAAGGCCATATTTCATTCTTTCTCATTGCCACATAGTATTCATTGTGTATATAAACCACAATTTCTTTATCCATTCATCAGTTGATGGACACTTAGGCTCTTTCCACAATTTGGCTATTGTTGAGAGTGCTGCTATAAACATTGGGGTACAAGTGCCCTTATGCATCAGTACCCCTGTATCCCTTGGGTAAACTCCTAGCAGTGCTATTGCTGGGTCATAGGGTAGGTCTATTTTTAATTTTCTGAGGAACCTCCACACTGCTTTCCAGAGCGGCTGCACCAATTTGCATTCCCACCAACAGTGCAAGAGGGTTCCCGTTTCTCCACATCCTCTCCAGCATCTATAGTCTCCTGATTTGTTCATTTTGGCCACTCTGACTGGCATGAGGTGATATCTGAGTGTGGTTTTGATTTGTATTTCCCTGATAAGGAGCGACGTTGAACATCTTTTCATGTGCCTGTTGGCCATCCGGATGTCTTCTTTAGAGAAGTGTCTATTCATGTTTTCTGCCCATTTCTTCACTGGGTTATGTGTTTTTCGGGTGTGGAGTTTGGTGAGCTCTTTATAGATTTTGGATACTAGCCCTTTGTCCGATATGTCATTTGCGAATATCTTTTCCCATTCCGTTGGTTGCCTTTTAGTTTTGTTGGTTGTTTCCTTTGCTGTGCAGAAGCTTTTTATCTTCATAAGGTCCCAGTAATTCATTTTTGCTTTTAATTCCCTTGCCTTTGGGGATGTGTCGAGTAAGAGATTGCTACGGCTGAGGTCAGAGAGGTCTTTTCCTGCTTTCTCCTCTAGGGTTTTGATGGTTTCCTGTCTCACATTCAGGTCCTTTATCCATTTTGAATTTATTTTTGTGAATAGTGTGAGAAAGTGGTCTAGTTTCAACTTTCCGCATGTTGCTGTCCAGTTCTCCCAGCACCATTTGTTAAAGAGACTGTCTGTTTTCCATTGGATGTTCTTTCCTGCTTTGTCAAAGATGAGTTGGCCATACGTTTGTGGGTCTAGTTCTGGGATTTCTATTCTATTCCATTGGTCTATGTGTCTGTTTTTGTGCCAATACCATGCTGTCTTGATGATGACAGCTTTGTAGTAGAGGCTAAAGTCTGGGATTGTGATGCCTCCTGCTTTGGTCTTCTTCTTCAAAATTCCTTTGGCTATTCGGGGCCTTTTGTGGTTCCATATGAATTTTAGGATTGCCTGTTCTAGTTTCGAGAAGAATGCTGGTGCAATTTTGATTGGGATTGCATTGAATGTGTAGATAGCTTTGGGTAGTATTGACATTTTGACAATATTTATTCTTCCAATCCATGAGCAGGGAATGTCTTTCCATTTCTTTAAATCTTCTTCAATTACCTTCATAAGCTTTCTATAGTTTTCAGCATACAGATCTTTTACATCTTTGGTTAGATTTATTCCCAGGTATTTTATGCTTCTTGGTGCAATTGTGAATAGGATCAGTTTCTTTATTTGTCTTTCTGTTGCTTCATTGTTAGTGTATAAGAATGCAACTGATTTCTGTACATTGATTTTGTATCCTGCAACTTTGCTGAATTCCTGTATCAGTTCTAGCAGACTTTTGGTGGAGTCTATCGGATTTTCCATGTATAATATCATGTCATCTGCAAAAAGCGAAAGCTTGACTTCATCTTTGCCAATTTTGATGCCTTTGATTTCCTTTTGTTGTCTGATTGCTGATGCTAGAACTTCCAGCACTATGTTAAACAGCAGCGGTGAGAGTGGGCATCCTTGTCGTGTTCCTGATCTCAGGGAAAAAGCTCTCAGGTTTTCCCCATTGAGGATGATGTTAGCTGTGGGCTTTTCATAAATGGCTTTTATGATGTGTAAGTATGTTCCTTCTAACCCGACTTTCTCAAGGGTTTTTATTAAGAAAGGGTGCTGGATTTTGTTAAAGGCCTTTTCTGCATCGATTGACAGGATCATATGGTTCTTCTCTTTTTTTTTTATTAATGTGATGTATCACATTGATTGATTTGCGAATGTTGAACCAGCCCTGCATCCCAGGAATGAATCCCACTTGATCATGGTGAATAATTCTTTTTATATGCCGTTGAATTCGATTTGCTAGTATCTTATTGAGAATTTTTGCATCCATATTCATCAGGGATATTTGCCTGTAGTTCTCTTTTTTTACTGGGTCTCTGTCTGGTTTAGGAATCAAAGTAATACTGGCTTCATAGAATGAGTCTGGAAGTTTTCCTTCCCTTTCTATTTCTTGGAATAGCTTGAGAAGGATAGGTATTATCTCTGCTTTAAACGTCTGGTAGAACTCCCCTGGGAAGCCATCTGGTCCTGGACTCTTATTTGTTGGGAGATTTTTGATAACCGATTCAATTTCTTTGCTGGTTATGGTTCTGTTCAAGCTTTCTTTTTTTTTTTTTTTTAAATTTTTTTTTCAACGTTTATTTATTTTTGGGACAGAGAGAGACAGAGCATGAACGGGGGAGGGGCAGAGAGAGAGGGAGACACAGAATCGGAAACAGGCTCCAGGCTCTGAGCCATCAGCCCAGAGCCTGACGCGGGGCTCAAACTCACGGACCGCGAGATCGTGACCTGGCTGAAGTCGGACGCTTAACCGACTGCGCCACCCAGGCGCCCCTGTTCAAGCTTTCTATTTCCTCCTGATTGAGTTTTGGAAGAGTGTGGGTGTTCAGGAATTTGTCCATTTCTTCCAGGTTGTCCAATTTGTTGGCATATAATTCTTCATAGTATTCCCTGATAATTGTATCTCTGAGGGATTGGTTGTAATCATTCCATTTTCATTCATGATTTTATCTATTTGGGTCATCTCCCTTTTCTTTTTGAGAAGCCTGGCTAGAAGTTTATCCATTTTGTTTATTTTTTCAAAAAAACGACTCTTGGTTTCGTTGATCTGCTCTACCGTTTTTTTAGATTCTATATTGTTTATTTCTGCTCTGATCTTTATTATTTCTCTTCTTCTGCTGGGTTTAGGCTGTCTTTGCTGTTCTGCTTCTAGTTCCTTTAGGTGTGCTGTTAGATTTTGTATTTGGGATTTTTCTTGTTTCTTGAGATAAGCCTGGATTGCGATGTATTTTCCTCTCAGGACTGCCTTCGCTGCATCCCAAAGCGTCTGGATTGTTGTATTTTCATTTTCGTTTGTTTCCATATATTTTTTAATTTCTTCTCTAATTGCCTGGTTGACCCACTCGTTCTTTAGTAGGGTGTTCTTTAACCTCCATGCTTTTGGAGGTTTTCCAGACTTTTTCCTGTGGTTGATTTCAAGCTTCATAGCATTGTGTTCTGAAAGTATGCATGGTATAATTTCAATTCTTGTAAACTTATGAAAGGCTGTTTTGTGACCCAGTATATGATCTATCTTGGAGAATGTTCCATGTGCACTCGAGAAGAAAGTATATTCTGTTGCTTTGGGATGCAGAGTTCTAAATATATCTGTCAAGTCCATCTGATCCAATGTCTCATTCAGGGCCCTTGTTTCTTTATTGACCATGTGTCTAGATGATCTATCCGTTTCTGTAAGTGGAGTGTTAAAGTCCCCTGCAATTACCACATTCTTATCAATAAGGTTGCTTATGTTTATGAGTAATTGTTTTATGTATTTGGGGGCTCCAGTATTCGGCGCATAGACATTTATAATTGTTAGGTCTTCCTGGTGGATAGACCCTGTAACTATTATATAATGTCCTTCTTCATCTCTTGTTACAGCCTTTAATTTAAAGTCTAGTTTGTCTGATATAAGTATGGCTACTCCAGCTTTCTTTTGGCTTCCAGTAGCATGATAAATAGTTCTCCATCCCCTCACTCTCAATCTAAAGGTGTCCTCAGATCTAAAATGAGTCTCTTATAGACAGCAAATAGGTGGGTCTTGTTTTTTTATCCATTCTGATACCCTATGTCTTTTGGTTGGCGCATGTAATCTTTTTATACTCAGTGTTATTATAGAAAGATACGGGTTTAGAGTCATTGTGATGTCTGTATGTTTTATGCTTGTAGTGATGTCTCTGGTACTTTGTCTCACAGGATCCCCCTTAGGATCTCTTGTAGGGCTGGTTTAGTTCAACCAATAGTTTTCAAATGTTTTTAATAATAGAGAAAAAATTTTAAACCATAATCATTTGGGTGAGACATTTTGATACTCATGGGTATGGGTTTTTAAAAAGTAAAACCTGAACAAAACCATGAGTAGTTGAAGTCACTGTTGATTATCTATTAAGTTGAACCATTTGAAATTACATTTATTCAGGTTAAACAAACTGGTTGAGTATTGTTAATTTATATGGGTAACCTAATAAAAGAGGATCATTTATGTAGGTATGTCATGAATTGCCCTCATGGCACTCACGGGAGTTGTTTTTTTCACTTCACAGCTTTCAGTTTTTATTGATAGATTTCTAGCGATCATATGACGTTTTTACCTTTAGTATTTGCTGGTTTTTAAGCTTCTGAAATTGTCATAAATGTCAGTGGGGTCAGAGAACGGACTTCAGTGTGGAAGTCACATGGGGAACTTTTAAAGAAGCCATGTGTATTATTTAGATTTTTTAAAAACCTTTTTAGTGTTTTATTTATTTTTGTGAGAGAGCAAGTGAGTGAGCATGAGCAGGGGAGGGGCAGAGAGAGAGGGAAAAAACAAAATCCGAAGCAGGCTCCATGCTCTGAGCCATCAGCACAGAGCACAAAGTGGGGCTCGAACCCACGAACCGTGAGATCATGACCTGAGCCAAAGTTGGACACTTCACCGACTGAGCCACCCAAGAGCCCCAGTATTAGCTAGAGTTTAATGTTGATGGAAAATTGAAGAGGACTTGCATGTACACGAAATGGGAGTGTGTTCCGCTGCCTGGCTTTCATGCTTCTATATCCAGGTCCCATGTGCTCTTCTCAGCTGGCAGGACTTTTCTCCTTGTGAACGCAGAATGCCTGTCTGACCTCTGTGAGTTAACTCAGACCATTCTTTGTCACAGATTACTCTAATGCTCTTCTGGCTTAGCTAATAAATTCTACCCATTCTTCTTAAGTCTTTTCTATAAAGTTTTGCACCTTTATCACAGCTGTTATCATTTTCTCCATTTTCTGAGTCATTTTTTGTAATACTTTATGTATTTTATACACAGCCTACCCAATGAATTTGTATTTTATACTCTTATTTCTTATGACATAAAACTTTTCTTCCTAGGTTGATTGGAAATTTATTTTCCTCATAATGCTTATAGTGCTAGACATGCAATAGGTGCTCGATGAATTGATTACACCAAGAAACAGACTGGAAGAAAATTGAACAAAATGATAATTGCTATGTTTAACTGAAGATTTCATGGGTGAATTTTTTTTCTTTTTTCTCAAATTTGTATAATTTTGCTATACTACTGTAAACATTTACAATATATAAGATAAACAACTATTAGATAGTATTTTTACTTCTATCATAAACACTCTTTGTTTTAGTAACATTGGGTTCAAACATTTATTTAGTGCTTTAATATCTATTACATGTTATATTTATATCTTTTTCTTTTAATAGGAGGAAAGGACCGACGAAGTGGCCTCATTCTGACAATTCCATTATGCTTGGAACAGACAAATATGGATGAGCTGAGTGTTACCTTAGACTACCTACTCAGCATTCCAAGGTGACTCTAAAGGTGTCTTTTCTTAAATTTTGATATGTTGTCATTCATTTACTAATGATTCCTGTTACTAAGGTACCCATTGCTATCTTATCCGCTTTTATTAGTGACATTGTAATTAAAAACACTAGAATTAATCATTTCTGATACAACACCATATAAAACAATTATTGTATGCTCTTTTTTTTATAAATTTTTTTTTTCAATGTTTATTTATTTTTGGGACAGAGAGAGACAGAGCATGAACGGGGGAGGGGCAGAGAGAGGGAGGCACAGAATGGGAAACAGGCTCCAGGCTCCGAGCCATCAACCCAGAGCCCGACGCGGGGCTCGAACTCACGGGCTGCGAGATCGTGACCTGGCTGAAGTCGGACGCTTAACCGACTGCGCCACCCAGGCGCCCCTGTATGCTCTTAATACACTGAATAATGTGATACAGATTTCCAAAATGTATGTACTGTCAGCTTTTAAGGAATACACAGATTGAGCATCTGTATACCATGCAACTTGAGAAAACAGAATTTGGTAGAAAGTATTTTTTATTTAAACATCTATTTTACTCCATAGATATAGATCTAAATCTATGTATATTTAATCTATCTATATATCTACAGATATAAATTGGTAGGTTTTAATATACTGAGGAAGGCTATTAGCAGTTTAAAAACATTTTTATTTTTAAAAATGCCAAAAATGTTTGTTTTACTTTAAAGGTCCTTGGATTTTTAATTCCTATATTTCTTGGATGAAGACAAAACAAACTTTCCTTTTTGCTTCAGCTGACCCATCACTTCAACAATAAAAACAAGCTCCCTCCCCAACTTCCTCTCCCATATGTGATATTTGAGGGTTGAAGTCTGAATGCATGTTAGACTCACCTGGAGATTTTTTTTTCAAAATTCTAATGCCTGGGAGATTCTAATGCTCTCCAGAGATTCCGATCAAATTGTACTTGTGAGGTCTGCTCATCAGACATTTTTAAAAAACCCTTTAAACTTCCCAGATAATTCTAATGTGCAGTCAGATTTGTAAACCATTGCTATAAATAATGAGAATGAGAGATTTTGTTTGTTTGTTTGTTAAATAGAGAGGTGGCAAAGGGAACAAAACCATCTTTATTTAATGCTTTTTAAGGTCTAGATAGTGAATTTTAAATATTTTAGTCAGAGCAAACAGTTCTTTGTATTCTGGTTCTGTATTTTGCAACTTATTATGTAATAGGTTATTTCATTTTAAACCGTCTTCTAGAGTTCATGGTTAAAACTATATTTTAGAACAACTGACTTTATTTACACCTCCTTCCAATAATGGTCTATAATTTAATGATTCTCTTGCTGATTATTTTTTCCGTTTTGGGGAAATAGAGGTCTTCAAGTGAAAAATTTCAATTTTTTTACTTTCTGGAAAGGAAAATTCTCAAACTTCACAGTGTGTTAGTATTGGATAACCTTCCTAGTCCTCTGAGCTGCTGATAGCTATTTGTGTTATTCACCATTAGACAACATATTAGTTCTAGGTAAATAACACTAGCTAGACATACTGCTAACAAATTTGGAAAAAGTATCCATGCTTCATAGATATGTGGTCAGGGAACTTAGAGACCATCTGAACCAATTGCCTTGTTATATAGGTGAGGAAATTGAAACTCAGGTTATAAGTACTTGCCCAGGATCACACAGCTAGTTAGTAATAGAGCTGACACTAGAATCTACCTTTGCTGACACTGATCCAGAGCTCTTCATATTTCACATGAATAAAGTACAGTGTAGTTGTATTTTATGTGAGGTGAGGTTCTGAAGTTGGATTGTAACGCACAAATTACTGATAGTCAAAATTACCCTTGAATAATGCCCAAGGAAGGATTAGAATTAGAGACATACAAACTATTTTTCCATGAACATGCAGATTTTCCTCCAGTGACACTTGAGGAACATGTCACTGAGGCTGAGTTCCAGAAGACATATTTGGCTAGTGATTAAGTTTATGATAAGAAAATGCTTGCTTATGTATGCTAGAATCATGCTCAGCCCAGTAGAATGCCCCTATTGTAAGAGGCACTGTGTAGGTGAGGCTGGCTGAGGCACCAGCAGTTTGACTCACATCCTCTGTCTATTCACTCTGGATGTGCAAGCAGCAAGTACAATGGAGGACAAAAGTAGCCTACACTTTTAAAATTTCTCTCTCTCTTTTTCTTACGTAAATATATACATAATAGTCCTCTGTAAATTATGAATCAGTTTCTGCATATCCACAAATACCTGCTGGCTAATAGACAAGTTATGAATTGAAGCAAGATGAAAGAACTTATTCTAGCAAGGCAAAATAAATACTTGGATACTTTATTTTTGAAAATTGTTTTGCTAAGTTTTGGCCTTCTCAAGTATTTGTGAAAACTGAATTGCTAACTTTCTGTGTTCTTGGAACAGCCTTCTATAATTTGGGTGTTTAAAAACAGAGTTGGCAGCTCTGTATCAGTACTTGACATTTCCTTAGAGAACTAGAGTGTTTTTGAGCTCTTCATTGCAAATCTGGAGATCAGTTTATTGGGTGCAGTCTTGAAAACTGACTTTTCTCCTTCAGAATGTCTGCCATTCAAAACTGCTTTTATTTTATTTATTTTTTAAAATGTTTTTTAAAAATTTATTTTGAGAGAGCAAGAGATTGTGTGCGCACGAGTGGGGGAAGTGCAGGAGAGAGGGGGCGGAGAGAGAGAGAGAGAGAGAGAGAGAGAGAGAGAGAGAAACCAAAGCAGGCTCCACGCTGTCAGCATGGAGCCTGATGTGGAGTTTGAACTCATGAACCATGAGATCATGATCTGAGCCAAAGGCAGATGCTTAGCTGACTGAGTCACCCAGGTGCCCCTCAAAACTGCTTTTATTTATTTATTAAAAAAATTTTTTTTACATTTATTTATTTTTGACAGAGACAGAGTGCAAGCATGAGCTGGGGAGGGGCAGAGAGAGAGGGAGACACAGAATCAGAAACAGGCTCCAGGCTCTGAGCTGTCAGCACAGAGCCCGACACAGGGCTTGAACTCATGAACTGCGAGATCACGACCTGGGCTGAAGTCGGACGCTTAACTGACTGAGCCACCCAGGCCTCCCAAAACTGCTTTTAAATTATAATCCCCCCCAACATTTTATTATGAAATATTTCAAATGTACAAGAAAGTTTAAAGAATTGTAAATACCATTATGCCTATCACTTAGAAGTCTCCAACCAAAATTGAACTTGATCACATGTCTGTTCATTTACCCATCCCTCTTTCCATCCCAGAACTTTTTCTTTTTTTAATTTTTTAATGTCTGTTTATTTTTGAGAGAGACAGAGTGTGAGTGGGGGAGGGAGAGACAGAGAGGGAGACATAGAATTGGAGGCAGGCTCCAGGCTCCGAGCTGTCAGCAAAGAGCCCGATGCGGGGCTCAGACTCACAGACCGTGAGATCATGACCTGAGCTGGAGTCGGCCACTTAACCTACTGAGCCACCCAGGCGCCCCCATCCCAGAACTATTTTTAAGTTTACCCTATCAGATTGTGCTCAGCATGTATCTAGAAAGTTGTCCTTTTTAGTAGTATGTCTTAATTTTTTTGTGTGACCTGCTGTGTCTCCCAGTTTTCTGCTGTTAAAGTTTGGCCCCTCCTAAGCTGTGACTGTCTGAGGACAGCTCCAGCAGTGTGCTTGTGTGGCCTCATCCTCACAGGACATGCCCCAAAGTGGTCTCCTTTTGCAATGAACACATTAACATTTTGAATATATTAATAGATTTGAAAAACTTATGTAAAAATGAAAAGAAACTATTCAGTTTTTTATCTATACTTCGTGCTTATGTTTAATGACTAGAGACACCATATGATATATACATATTTTATATATTTATTTAATTTTGCTTTTTTTTTTTCATTTATTCCATTTAGTATTCCATATACCTGCCTGTTATTAACCAGAAATCTGAATCCTTATCTTGAGAATTCGTTTATTTTTATTTTTATTTATTTTTTAAAAATTTACATCCAAGTTGGCATATAGTGCAATAATGATTTCAGGAGTAGAATCCAGTGATTCATTCCCTGCATATAACACCTAGTGCTTATCCCAACAAGTGTCCTTCTTAATGCCTCTTGCCTATTTAGCCCATCTCCCCACCCAAAACCCCTCCAGCAAGCTTCAGTTTGTTCTCTGTATTTAAGAGTTTCTCATGTCTTGTCCCCCTCCTTGTTTTTATATTATTTTGCTTCCCTTCCCTTACGTTCATCTGTTTTGTATCTTAAATTCCTCATATGAGTGAAGTTCTATATTTGTCTTTCTCTGACTAATTTCACTTAGCATAATACCCTCTAGTTCCATCCACATAGTTGTAAATGGCAAGATTTCATTCTTTTTGGATATGTTCCTGTTTTAAACAGGTAACCCAGCACAACTGAGAATGGAAGCATTTCCTGATTCTTTTTCACATGGGTCTCCCCTAAGCCTGTTTTTGTTTCAGATCCTCAATTAGAGGGTGTAAATGAAATACTAAGTTTATGTCCAAGTAACTCGTGTCAGTTCTACGTGGAGTTCAAGCCTAACCATTACTGCCCCATTTTCTGTAAAAGGTCAATCATAGGTTTTAGTACAGAATAATAGTGACAGGTTTGGTCCAGCCTGAGTGTTAAATTTTAGGAGAGGCAAATCAAGTTTATCTTTTGTTTTCTTAGCTATTGCTGTATATTTTAGACATAAACAGCATGATCAGAAACTTATGTGAGTCTATAATTAAGAGATTCCTTTATGGAATTAAAGACAAGAAATAGAAATTAATCTACAAATGTTTTCATTAAAGAAGTAAATACTGAGACTAGCACTAACCAAAAATCTCACAAATAGTTTGTCAATCTCATATTGTTTTATTACATAATTCAAAATTTAAGATCAGAAGCATATTCACATTCAGTACAGAGAATGAAATTTGTTTCAATACTATTACGTGAAATGTGATTGTAAGATAATGAGACTACCTGCTTTTTTTTTTTTTAATGTTTATTTTGGTGGGGGGGAGGGGCAGAGAGAGGGAGACACAGAATTTGAAGCAGGCTCTAGGCTCCGAGCTGTCAGCACAGAGCTCGACTCAGGCAGGGCTCGAACTCACAAACTGTGAGATCGTGACCTGAGCTGAAGTCGGACGCTTAACCGACTGAGCCACCCAGGCACCCCTAGACTACATGCTTTTTAAAATCACATGACAAATGGCAAAACACATTTCTTAACCTTGTTTTCTCATTTTAATTTTCTAAGGAGACCCTTTAGAAAGTTTTTCCTATTCACTTCTGCTGGTGTTACAGTAGTTTATAGTCAAATTACAGTCTGTTTTTAGATTGTGAGGTCTTTGGGGAACCTGGCTGGCTCAGTTGGTAGAGCATCCAAGTTTTTTTTTTTCGGGGGAGCGGGTGGGACCAGCTCACGTTTAATTGTGACATTTTAAAATTGGACAATTGTTTTGACATCTCCCTCCTCCATATTTAGTCTCTTTAAAATGACAGGAAAACACCAACCAATCATAGGCTTAATGGGTTTCATAAGTTTATACCTTCAATTCCTATTTGTAGCATCCAGTATTCCTTTGAAATGCCAGACAGACCTGGCAGTGGCCAGCAGTACACTTCAGACCTCCAGAGTTTAAAAAAAAAAAAAGTGTAGGTTCTCTGAGTATTCGGTGTTGTAGTGGCACTTGTCCAAAACTGGTACATCCCTACCACTGGGGAACTTTAAATGTACCACTGGATAAAAAAAGCTTTTTCCCTTCAAGGGCAAGAAAAAAATCACTCCTCAAAGCCCACCAGATCTGACTGTGAGGTCTTTTTCTTGTCCTATCTCTTCAGGCTTGTTTTTTTCAGTGGAGCAAGAGAGACCAAGATCTGACATGAGTTACAAGAAATAAGACTGAGATGGCTATAAAGCAAGTGACCAGGAGCAAATGAGATGCTTCTTTACTTCTCACATCCAATATATGTGCTTCACAGAAAAACGACCAAAAGTAACAGTCCCACAAAATACAACAGCTAGAATTACAAAATCCATTCATCCGAGGGTGGTGGGAGGCAGGAAGGGGAGTTGGGAGGGTAAATGGCATAGGGAGAAAGAAAGTATTCAAATCAGTCCAGGCACAGGGGCTGGCGCTAGAGAAGAGATGCAGAAAAACCTGTGGTCCATTCAGACTCACTGGTGTTAAAAATCCATATACTGGTGTCAGGAAGATTCTGCCTTATACACACTAGAGACAGAAATCCCAGTTCCTCAGAGAGAAGGGAACATGCAGAGGGTCCTTGGCAGAGCGGGACCTGCCTTCCCTGGTGGAGGAGTTGATAAGGAAAAGAGCTCCTACAGCCTCCTTCCAGTCCCACCCATCTCCCTCCTCTGGATGGCAGGTGACTCAGTGGCCTGCAGGGGTCTTCAGTTTGGCAGGAGACAGATGTAGTGAAGGGAATTTCTCAGCAGAGGTTGAGCTACTCAGGGAAGACTACAGGTAGTCTTATGGAAAAGTCCGTTCCTTAAGAAAACCACCAAGAGAAGAAGCACAACTTGAGAAGGTATGCTTTGCCAGGGTTCTTTGCTTCATTGGTGCTGATTATGAACAGAGGAAAGAGAATGGGGAAGAGGCTGATAATACATGAGGATGGCACTGTTGTGAGGAAAGCCAGTGGCAAACCAAATCCAAAGTAGTACAGCCAGTTCCTTTCTGTGTTTGACAGCCAGTGGTGCATTTCAATTCCTTACTGAACCAACTCAAAGCAGTATACTCAAAGCAGTATAGAGAGTAGAGGAGGGACATATGCAGAAGACTAACCTGCATATGGTCTAGAAGACTAGACCTACAAGGTAGATGGGAAAGACTCACAAACATCCTCTGGATCAGGAAAGGAGCCTGCAGCAAAAGGTTGAAGAGCATGTCAGCAATAATTTTGCTGACACTAGGGAATAGGTGAGGCTCCCTCCCTGATACTGGATCATGCTAGATCAGCTGTGTCGTTAAACCAAATGGCACTGACAACATTGCTAAGCACAAACACGGACGTAAGGAAGAATTCTAGCCACAGCCAAACATCTCCATGTAGTGATGGATCACCAGTAACTTGGGCTGTTACTGAATGTAGCACAGGAATAAACACTTGATAAACAAGAGGAGACTTACCAGAATACTCCACCATTCCAAGTGCAGCACTGGAAAATTCTGATGATACACGGCTCACTCTCTTGCTTCCTTTCAATACTTTGGGCTCTCCTCTGCGCCACGACACTGCTTGCCCTTCTTCAGTACAGCTCCTCTCTCTTTGTTGAGTCCAAGCATCTAGCTTTGAGATGGTTCAGATTCCCCAGAATGAGCCTTTGATTCTTGTGGCAAGGTCCTGGAGAAAGGTTTTGACACTGTCAGCCATTTCTTCACCACCCGAACTACACAGAGAGAGAAACGTCTCAAAATCTTTGATCATGATGGATCTGGCCGCTCTGCTGCCTGGCTCCTTGCCCACCATGGGCCACTCAGCCCCTCCTGGCTTCTCTGGGCCCGCCACCAGCTCCCTCCCCGGCGCTTCCAGGGCTGGGGCCGCTGCACCAGCACTGGGCATGCCCGGGCTGCACTGGGCCACCGGGAAGTCAGGCTGGTGCCGAACGGAGCCACGCCATGCTGCCCTGGGTGGAAGGGCAGAGCATGCTACTCTTGATCTCAGAGTCGTGAGTTTGAGCCCCATGCTGGGTGTGGAGCTTACTTCAAAAAGACAAAAAAAAAAAAAAGATTGTGAGGTCCTTGAATGCAGAACCCTGTTTTATTTATCTCCATATCCACAATGCCAGTAAAGTGATTTGAAGAATTCATGTGTTCGTTATATGCATATTGAAGGAACAAACCACACTTAGCAACAGTCATAGAAATGACCTAAAAAACATCATGAAGGGAAATAGAACAGCTGTGTATAGTTCTATAATTTTTAAAAATGGTGAAATCATTATTTGAATCCCATAATTAGTTTTATAACTGCTAGTATTTTTTTTTATTCTTAACGGTAATTGACATACAATTTTATATTGGTTTCAGGTTTATAACATCATGATTTGAAAAGTCTGTACTCCGTGCTCACTATGATAAAGTTGGTCACCAAACATTGTTATTACAATACTATTCCTTATGCTGCAGTTTTCATTTCTGTGACTTATTTTATAACTGGAAGTTTGTACCTCTTAATCCCCTTCGCCTATTTTGCTCATCCCGCCACACTTACCTCCTTTCTGGCAATCACCAGTTTGCTCTCTGTATTTAATAGTCCGTTTTGTTGTTGTTGTTTTTGTTTTTCTATATATAAGTTAATCATATCATATTTTTCTTTCATTTTTTTTTTATAAAGGGGCCAGGCATTTTCATTTTGCAAAGGGGGCTTGTGTATTATTATTTTTTAATGTTTTACTTTTGAGAGAGAGAGAGAGAGTGTGTGTGAGTGGGGGAGGTGCAGAGAGAAGGGGAAGGTGCAGAGAGAAGGGGAAGCGGAGAGCCTGATGTGGGGCTCAAGCTTACGAACTGTGAGATCATGACCTGGGCTGAGGTTGGACGCTCAACTGACTGAGCCATCCAGATGCCCTGAAATTCTTTTTTTAATTTATTTTTTAATGTTTATTTATTTTTGAGAGCAAGAGAGACAGAGCATGAGCGGGGGAGGGGCAAAGAGAGAGGGAGACACAGAATACGAAGCAGGTTCCAGACTCTGAACTGTCAGCACAGAGCCTGATGTGGGGCTCAAACCCATGAACCGTGAGATCATGACCTAAACCAAAGTTGGACGCTTAACTGAGCCACCCAAGTGCCCCTAAAATTCTTTTTTTTTTAACGTTTATTTATTTTTGTGAGAGAAGGAGGGGGGAGGGGCAGAGGGAGAGAGAAAAAGGGAGGGAGGGAGAGAGGGGATCTGAAGCAGGCTCTGTGCTGATAGCGGTGAGCCCCATGTGGGGCTTGAACTCATGAACTGAGATCTGAGCTGAAGTCGGATGCTTAACCGACTAAGCTGTCCAGGCGTCCCTTCTTTGTTTATTTTACTTAGCATAATAACTGTTGGTCCTTCCATGTTGTTGTAAATGGCAAGATTTCATTCTTTATGGCTGAGTAATATTTTGTTGTATGTACACACACACACACACACACACAGACCACATCCTCTTTATTCATCTGTCATTGGACACTTGAGTTGTTTTCATATCTTGGCTGTTGTAAATAATTCTTCAATAAACATAGGATTCCATATGTCTTTTCAGATTAGTGTTTTTGTTTTCTTTGGGTAAGTGCCCTGTAGTCGAATTATAAGACTGTATGGTATTTCTATTTTTAAGTTTTTGAGGAACCTCTATACTGTTTTCCATACTGGTTGTACCAATTTATCTTCTTACCCTAAGAGCATAAGGGTTGTCTTTTCTCCACATCTTTGTGAACACTTGTTATTTTTTCTCATTTTGATACTAGCCATTCTTACTGCTGTGAGGTGATATCTCTGTGTGGTTTTGATTTGCATTTCCCTGATTACTGGTGATATTGAGCATCTTTTCATGTGTGTGTTTGTCATTTGTATGTCTTCCTTGGAAAAATGTCTGTTTAGGTCTTCTGCCTATTTTTTAATCATACTACTGAGTTTTACTTGGTGTTGAGTTGTGTAAGTTTTTTATATATTTTATTAATTTTTTTTTTAACCTTTATTTATTTTTGAGACAGAGAGACAGAGCATGAATGGGGGAGGGGCAGAGAGAGAGGGAGACACAGAATCTGAAACAGGCTCCAGGCTCTGAGCAGTCAGCACAGAGCCCGACGCGGGGCTCGAACCCACATACCGCAAGATCGTGACCTGAGCCGAAGTTGGCCGCTTAACTGACTAAGCCACCCAGGCGCCCCTATATATTTTAGATATTAACCCCTTATTGGATGTATCATTTGCAAATATCTTCTCCCATTCAGTAGTTTGTCTTTTTGTTTTGTTGATGGTTTCCTTGTTGTGCAAAAGCTTTTTATTTTGGTGTAGTCCTAATAGTTTACTTTTGCTTTTTTTTCCTTGCCTCAGGAGACATATCCATAAATATGTTGCTAAAGCCAGTGTCTGAGAGATTACTGTATATGTTTTCTTTTAGGATTTTTATGGTGTCTGGTCTCACATTAGGACTTCAATCCATTTTGACTTTACTTTTGTGTATGGTGTAAGAAAGTGGTCCAAGTTCATTCTTTTGCTTGTAGTTCTCCAGCTTTCTCCACACCATTTATTGAAAAGGTTATCTTTTCCCCATTGTATGCATATTTTTGCCTCCTTTGTCAAAGATTAATTAACCCATTCAAGTGTAGATTTATTTCTGGTTTCTCTATTCTGTACCATTGATCTGTGTGTCTATTTTTGTGCCAGTGCCATAGTGTTTGTGTTTTGATTATTATAGCTTTGTAGTATATCTTGAAATCTGGGATTGTGATACCTCCAGCTTTGTTGTTCTTTCTCAAGATTGCCTTGGCTATTCAAGGTCTTTTGTGGTTTCATACAAACTTTAAGATTATTTGTTTTAGTTCTGTGAAAAATTTTAATAAGGATTGTGTTGAATCAGTAGATTGCTTTGGGTAGTATGGACATTTTAACAATATTAATTCTTCCGAGCCATAAGCATGGTATCTTCCCATTTGTCTGTGTTGCCTTCAGTTTCTTTCATCAGTCTCTTAGTTTTCAAAGTACAGATCTTTCATCTGCTTGGTTAAAGTTATTCCTAGGTGTTTCATTCTTTTTGGTGCAGTTGTAAATGAGGTTGTTTTCTTAATTTCTCTTTCTGCTCCATTATTAATGTTAGAGATGCAACAGAATTCTGTATATTTTTGTATCCTACAATATTACAGATTTCATTTATTCTAATAGTTTTTTGGTGGCATCTTTAGGGTTTTCTGTATATAGTACCATGCCATCTTAAGATAATGACAGTTTTACTTCTTCCTTACCAATTTGGGTGCCTTTAAAAATTTTTTTTTATCTGCTGAAATTAGGGCTTCTAGTACTGTGTTGAATAAAAGTGGTGAGAGTGGACATCCTTGTCTTGTTCTTCATCTTAGAGGAAACACTTTCAGTTTTTTCACCATTGTGTATGATGTTAGCTGTGGGTTTTTTTTCACATATGGCCTTTATTATGTTGAGGTGTGTTCCCTCTAAGCCCACTTTGTTGAGAGTGTTTATCATGAACAGATGTTGTGTTTTGTTAGATGCTTTTTCTGCATCTATTGACATAATTATGTGGTTTTTATCTTTTCTCTTGTTAATGTGTATCACATTGATTAGCGAGTATCAGTTTTTGCATCCTTGGAATAAATTTCACTTGATTGTGATGAATCATCCTTTTAATGTGTTATTAAATGTGCTTTGCTAAAATTTGTTGATGATTTTTGCATCCATCTTCATCGAATATATTGGCTTGTGTTTTTCTTTTTCTGTATTTGTCTGGTTTTAGTAGCAGGGTAACATTGACCTCATATAGTGAATTTGGAAGTTTTCCTTCCTCTTCTATATTTTGGAATAGTTTGATAAGAATAGGTTATTAACTATTTTTTAAATGTTTGGTAGAATTTATCTGTGAAGCCATCTTGTCCTGGACTTTTGTTTGTTGGGAGTTTTTTGATTGCCAATTCAGTTTTGTTACTAGTAATTGGTTTGCTCACATTTTCTATTTCTTCCTGATTCAGTCTTAGAAGATCGTTTCTGGAAGTTAATCCATTTCATCTAGGTGGTTTAATTTGTTGGCATACAATTTTTTATAGCATTCTCAACAACCCTTTGTTTTTCTGTGGTGTCAGTTGTTATTTCTCCTCCTTTGTCATTTCTGATTTTATGAGTTCTCTTTTTTTGTTGATGCGTCTTGCTGAAGGTTTATCAATTTGGTTTATCTTTTCAAAGAATCAGTTCTTAGTTTCATTGACTTTTTCTAATTTTTTTTTAAGTCTCTGTTTCATTTGTTTCCATTCTCATCTTTATCATTTCTTTCCCTCTAACTTTTTTTTTTTTTTTTAAGTTTGTTTATTTAGAGAGAGAGCACACCCAGGAGCAGGGGAGGGTCAGAAAGACCAGGAGAGAGAATCCAAGCAGGCTGGGCGCTGACAGTGTGAAAGGAGCTCAGTCCCACAAACTGTGAGATCGTGACCAAAGCTGAAATCAACAGTTGGACACTTAACTGACTGAGCCACCCAGGCGCCCCTGTTCTTTTTTCTAATTCCTTTAGGTGCAAGATTAGTTTGTTTATTTGAGATTTTTTATGTGTCTTGAGATAGGTTTATATCACTATAAACTTCCTTCTTAGAACTGCTTTTGCTATATCCCAAAGATTTTGTACTGTTGTGTTTTCAGTTTTGTCTTTGTGTATTTTTTTTTTCTCTGATTTCTTCATTGACCTATTGGTTGTTTAGTAGCATGTTTAGCTTCCATGTGTTTGTGTTTTTTCTAGTTTTTTTTTTTCCTTGTAATTGATTACTAGTTTCCTACTGTTGTGGTAGGATAAGATGCTTGGTTTGATTTCAGTCTTCCTATTCCTAAATTTATTGAGACTTGTTTTGTTACCTAACATGTGATCTATCCTGGAAAATGTTCCACGTGCATTTGAAAAGAATGTGTATTCTGTTGTTTTTGGATGGAATGTACTGTATATATTTGTTAGGTCCAATGTGTCATTCAAAGCTATTGTTTTCTTGTTATTCTGTTTGTATCATCTATCCACTGATCTAAGTGGGGCGTTAAAGTCCTTTACTATTGTATCACTATCGGTTTCTCCCTTTATGTCTGTTAAAATTTGCTGTATATATTTAGGTGCTCCTGTGTTGGGTGTCTGATATTTATAGTTGTTACATTCTCTTGTCAGATGGATCCTTTTATCATTATGTAATGTCCTTGTTTGTCTCTCATTTTATTCATTTATCTATTTTTAATGTTTATTTACTTAGCAGGCAGGGGTGGGGCAGAGTGAGGGGGAGAGAGAATCCTAAGCAGGCTCAGGATTGTCAACGCAGAGCTGGACATGGAGCTCAAACCCATGAACCGTGAGATCATGACCTGAGCCAAAATTAAGAGTTGGATGGTTGACTGACTGAGCCACCCACGTGGTCTGCTGCAGTCTTTCTCTTAAAGTCTATTTTGTCTGATAGAAGTATTGCTAACCCAGCTATTTTTCCCCCTTCTTCTGCATGAAATATATTTTTTCATTCCTTCACTTTCAGTCTGTATGTGACTAGATCAGAAGTGAGTCTCTTGTAAGGCAGCATTTTTTTTTTTTTTTTTTTTTATCTAGTCACCCTATATCTTTTGTTTGCAGCATTTAGTCTGGTTACAGTTAGAGTAATTATTGATGGGTATGTACTTATTACCATTTGGTTAATTGTTTTCTGATTGTTTTTGTAATTCTTCCGTTAATTTTCTTCACTTGCTCTCTTGTGATTTGATGGTTTTCTTTATGTTATGCTTGGAATCCTTTCTCTGTTTTGCTGTGTATCTACTATTGGGTTTAGATTTGTGGTTACCATTGGGTTTATATGTAACATCCTGTATGTATAGCAGTCTGTGGTAAGTTGATAATTGCTTAAGTTGGAACACATTCTAAAAGCACTAAATTTTTATTGCCCACCCCCACATGTTGTGTGTGTCTTATTTTACATCTGTTTGTGTGTCCCTTGGAATTTTTGTGGATATAATTTGTTTTACTATAATTTGTGTTTTAACTTCTGTACTGGCTTTATAAGTCATTAATCTGGGGCACCTGGCTCATTTGGTTGAACATTACGTTCAGCTGAGGTCATGATCTTGTGGTTCATGAGTTGGAGCCCCGCATCAGACTCTCTGCTATCAGCACAGAGCCCCCTTCAATTCTCTGTCCCCCTCTCTCTGCCCCTCCCTTGCTTGTGCTATCATGTCTCTCTCTCTCTCTCTCTCTCTCTCACTCTTTCTCTCTCTCTCTCTCAAATAAGTAAACATTAAAAAAATTTAAAAGTTACAAGTCGTTAATCTACTACCTTTACTATATGATTGCTTTTATTTGTGAACTTTTTTCTTTTCATAATTTTCTTCTAGTTATGGGCTATGGTTTTCACTTAAAGAATGCTCTTTAGCATTTCTTGTAAAACTGTTTTGGCGTGATGACCTCCTTTAACTTTTGTTTATCTGGGAAACCCTTTATTTTTCAATTCTTAATGATAATCTTGGTAGGTAGGGTATTCTTGGTTGTAGGTTTTTTTCCTTTCAGTACTTGGAATACATTATGCTACTCCTTTCTGGACTGTATAACTAGTATTCTGTAGGTTATGTATCCTATATGTTCAGAATTTAAAAAAAAAAATCTATGGACATTTTTCTTCAAAGAAAATCTTAGCCAGAAGCAGAATTTATAAAAAAGATAGAAGTGGAGGTCCACAGCCATTTCTGCCCACTCTTATTTTCTCTTCTCAGACTTCACTCCCGCTGCAGGGCCTCCTCCCTCACTTTTAAGGAGACTTCTTGGAGCTTTTAGGACTCTGCAGAGCAATTAGAAGATAATTGGAATATCTTAGTTCATCGTTGATATGTTTTCTTAGACTTGAGAAGACTCAGTATAGTCTGAGAGTGTGACTGAGATGGCTTTCCTCTTTTTTTTTTTTTTTTTTTAAATGGGACTCACTCCCAAGAAATTTTGAGCCAGTGCCTTCCATTTTCCTCTTTAACGAATGTACTTTTACTAGATAGAGGTATAGTTGCATTGTCCTTAGAGTTATTTCAAAGCATGATGGTTGAGGGTTTTGAACATGCTTTATGCTCTTGATGAGTGTTTTTTTTTTAATGTAAGAAATTATCTCACTTGCTCAACACCTATGTATTGAAAATTTATAATGTGGCATTTTAAAATGTAACTGCTAAGCTAGTATTTCCTTTCTTTGCCATGTAGTTTTTATTTTTCTGTCCTTTCTGTTCCCTTTTTATATGCTTAAGTTCACATCAAGGGATGGCTAAATTGTCAAGCTGGACTAGTATAATAACCCCATTCTCTTCCCACTTTGCAGGCAAAACCAAGATTGATTTCGCTAAAACAACAGTTGTATCATCCTTCTCAGTTTTCCATGACCTCTTTTTTTCTGCACAGTGAATTCAATTCAGTAGCCATTTATTTTGCTGATGCCAGTGCAGACATTGTACATGGTGCATTGCGAAGGCAGGAAAGACTTAGGTCTTTGTTCTCAAGGGCAGTCTTTCAGTCTTCTCTGCCACGACCTTGTATGATTAGACTCACCTTTTCAGTTAATATTTCTTGAGCACTTATTATGTAAGGCACTTAGTTTTAGTACTTTTACTAACTCAGTTTTCAAAATAATGGTAAAGTAGATAGTATTATTTCTATTTTATAGATGAAAAAATGAGGGCGGAGAAATTAAGAAACTTTCTCAACTTAATATAGTGCCTTTGCTCATATTCTTTATGCTCAGTGTCTGTCCTTCACATTAAATCTTATTAGCTCCTTTATGTAGATCCTTCCCAGATTCTGCTGTTACCCAGATTTATAGCACTCACTGTTTCTGACTCTTCAGGAATTTAACCATAATGTGTTTAATGATGATTCTTGATTTTTTATTTATTTTTACATTTATTATTTGTCTTGATTTTTTTAATTTCAAAAGCATATATTGTTTCCTTAGTAACAAATAATATGTATGTGACTGTATAGTAGACACTAACTGAAATACTCCTTATTCTTTCATCTTTCTAAATGATTCTGAGCTCCTTGAGGGGAGAAACTGTATCTTATAATTTGTATTTTTCATAGCCCAGTGTAGTACCTTATTCTTAGTCGGTGGTCAGTGTGGCTTATGGATATGGGTTTCTACCTTCTATTTTATTTTACTGCTTCAGTTTCTCAGAGCTCTGTGTACTCAAATGTGGGCTGACTAAACCTAGTAACTTACCATTCTCAGAACATCTTATATTTTGTCGGAAAATTCAAACATACTGAAGTTGCCAGCTCATTAGAAACTATTTTGATGGACAGAAGTTTGTCTAGGCTGGTATTTCTTTCCTTTGTAGGACTTTAAATTCAGAATGAACCTGACCTGAGGATTTGCTTGTGGATTATGATTGGGAAGCATATGTGAAAAGGATATCTTAGATTTCAGGAAATAATAGATACCGTTAAGTCATTTAATTCTTTTAACAAACTTATGGGATGAGTTCAGTCATCATTATCCCCATCTTATGTATGAGGGTTCTGAGACATAGAAAGAGTAGGCAATTTAGGTGTCTTGACCAAGAGCATGTGGTAAACCAAGGGGAATTTGAACCTGGCATTTTGACCACTGGTTTGTGTTCCTGATTACTGCTCTGCAGCCACCTTTGCTATCGTCACAGTGCCATATTTATTGGTAACTTTTAGTATTCACATTTAACCTGGATCTATCACAGCTGATGATTGATATATGAAACAGCCTTGGTGAATATGGTCTTATAAAAGACATTTGAGAGACTTTTTAATTTGTTTTCACATTTCCTTTCAACAGTATATTCAGTATATACAGGCATATCCTGGAGATAATTGCGTGTTCAGCTCTAGATCACTGCAGTGAAGCCAATATGACAGGAAAGCCACATCCGCAGTTATTTCTTCAATCAAGTTTTGAAGCCTCGAAATCATCCATGAGAGTTGGAATTACCTTCTTCCAAACTTCTGTTATTGTCGATATTTTGATCTCTTCCCATGAATCAAGAATGTTTTTAATGTCATCTAGAATGGCGAATCCTTTCCAGAAGGTTTTAAATTTACTTGCCCAGATCCATCAGAGGAATCACTGTCTCTGGCAGTTATAGATTTTTGAAATATTCAAATAATAAGACTTGAAAGTCAGAATTACTCCTTGTCAGAATTACTCCTTGGTCCGTGGGCTGCAGAGTGGATATTGTGTTAGCAGGCATGAAAATAACATTAATCTCATTGTACACCTCCATCAGAGCTCTTGGGTGAACAGGTGCAGTGTCAGTAAACAGTAATAGTTTAAAAGGTATCAGTTTTTCTGAGCAGTAGGTTTCTACAGTGGGCTTAAGCCCATTCAGTATACCATGTTGTGAACAGATGTGTTTTCATCCAGGGTTTGTTATTTCATTTACACAATACAGGCAGAGTAGATCTGCATAATTCTTAGGGACCCTAGGCCTTTCAGAATGGTAAATGAGTATTGGCTTCAACTTAGTCATCAGCTGTGTCAACCCTGACAAGACAGCCTGTCCTTTGACAGTCAGCTGTTAAGTTCTCCTCTCTAGCTGTGCAAGTCCTAGATGGCATCTCCTAAAGATGCTGTTCTAATAGAAGACTGTTCTGTCTGCATTGAAAATCTGCTGTAGAGTAAACCAACTTCATTAATGATCCTCGCTAGATCTTCTGGAGAACTTGCTGCAGGTTCTGTATCAGCATTTGCTGCTTTACCTTGCAATTTTACATTCTGAAGGTGGCTTCCTTTCTTAAACCTCACAGATCAAACTCTGCTAATTTCAGACTTTTGTCCTACAGCTTCCTCACCTCTCTCAGCCTCCATAGTACTGTCTGGATTGGGCTTTGGTTTAAGGGAATGTCGTGGCTGGTTTAATCAGAAGATTAATCAGACCACTGAAACTTTCTCCAAAGAATGTTTTGCTTTCTTATAGTTCATTTGTTCATGGGAGTAGCACTTTTAATTTCCTCCAGTAAATTTTTCCTTTACATTCACAACTTGGCTGACTGGTGAAAGAGACCTAGCTTTTTGCCTTTGTTGGTTTTCTTCATGCCTTTCTCACCAAGCTTAATCATTTTTGGCTTTCGATTAAGAGAACAAAATCATTTGAACACTTAGAGGCTACTGAGCAGTTGTTAATTGGCCTAATTTCAATATTACTGTGTCTCAGCAACTAGGGAGGCCCAAGGAGAGAGGGAGACAGAGGAACAACTGTTGGTAGAGCAGTCAGAACACACACAACACGTATTCAGTTCTCTATCTTATAGGGATGTGGTTTGTGGCACCCCAAAACAACTATGGTAGGAACATTAAAGATCACAGATCACCGTAACAAATACATATATTTGGAGTTTGAAATATTGCGAGAATTGGGGTGCCTGGGTGGCTCAGTCAGTCAAGTGTCTGACTCTTGATCTTGGCTCAGGTCATGATCTCATGGTTCATGAGATTGAGCCCCACACTGGGCTCAACACTGGCAGTGCAGAGCCTGCTTTGGATTCTCTCTCTCTCTCTCTCTCTCTCTCTCTCTCTCTCTCTCTCTCTCTCTCTCTCCCCCTCCCCTGCTTACAATCTTTCTCTCAAAAATAAGTAAATATAAAAAAAATACTGCGAGAATTACTAAAGTAGGACACAGAGACATTAAGTGAGCAAGTGGTGCCTATAGAGTTGCTGGACCAGGGTTGCCACACAAACCTCCAGTTTGTAAAAAATGCAGGTCCTGTGAAGTGCAGTAAAGCAGAGTACAATAAAATGAGGTATACCTGTATTTAAAATCATTATTTTCTAGCTTAAAGTTTAGGAACTTGTTGATCATCCCAATATAGAATCATGGTACATCATCAGGATTGGAAAGTTACTTTAAGAATCATCTCCCCACTCTTAAATCTTCTTTATAGAAATGCTGCCAAGTACTTGCCCAGATTAATCTTGATCAGATTACTATTGATTCTGTAGTGATTCAATATCTATAGAAGTCACCCTTCCATTTTCTTTAGTTTTTTTTAATTTTTTTTCAATCAAACTTGGGTCTTAAGTCAATTCTTCAAAATTGTAGAAAAACTCATTTATGTTACAGAATAAACACCAGAACACAGAGCTTTAATGAGTTGCCAAAAAATTATACAGTTGTTAATACCACAAGTCTCTAGTCACTCAGTAAATATGTGAGACCCTGCAATGAACTCCTCATTGTTCTAGGTGCTGAGGAAATGGGTGAAGAGAGGAGACCCAGTCCCTCCCCTTATGGGCCTTATAGCTAATGATCAAATGAATATTACCAATAAGCACACAGTTTGTTGGATGTTTATGAATGCTATGAAGACAAAACATGAAAAGAGTTAAGGATGGTGTGTGTGGTACTATTTCACAAAATGATAAGATAATATTTTACCAGAGCTGATGGAAGTGAGGGGCAAGTAGCACAGATATCTGATGGAAGAACATTTAGGAAAGAGCATTTAGGAAAGAGCAGTTAGTGCAGACGCCCTGAGGTGAAAGCAGGCTTGTGGAATCAGCAAGGAGGTAATTTGGTGGGAGCAGTTTGAGAGAGGGACAGAGTTCTAGAACAGTGGTCAGAGAGGCTAGAAACAGATCATAGAGAGGATCTTGTAAACCATGGTAAGGGCCTCCGTTCTGAAGGAGAAGGAAAGCCACTGTTGCTTTCTGACTGGGGAGTGATACAATGTACACCCTCTAATATTTTTAAAGGGTATCTATATTTAAAGCACTGTGCTAAAGCTGCCAGGATATCAGTCAGATAATATCCTTGCTTTCTGGAAGCATGTTATCTAAGGATACATTGTAAATAAGTTATAATAAAAGCATAAGTGAAATTAGTTGCTATTATTTAAGTATAAACAGAGCTGTATAAGTGGAAGAGTTTTAATTAAAGAAATTAGTGAAGAGCCCCAGAAATCCCCAGTCTGTTTCTAGTCAAAGTGAGTGAGCTTCTTAAGGAGCCTCTCCTCTTTTAATAGTTGTTGTAATGTAGCTACCTCACCCTTGAAAGGCTCAAATGGGGGAGGACCAACGAGACAGTCTTAATAGATTGTTTTTATTGTTCTTTAGATGTAATTATAAACATATTAAAAGTATAGAAATTTATTAATATTAGCACTGCAGCTACTCTAACATACCCTTTATAGAGGACAGAACATGCTTCTAAACTTAAGATATTAGAAAAGAGTTGAAACTATCTCTCCACTTGTAGGAATGTAAAAACAAAACAAAAACCCACAATCCATTCCCATAGTTGAGAGATCACTGGTTTTGCAATTTTCAAATAGTATCCTTCAATTTTATTTTCATTATCTTAGTAAAATGTGAGAAAATTATGATTAAGGGTGTTTTTTTTAACTACCCCAAAAGATAAATTTAGAGCACTTTTACGCCCTTAAGATTACTGCAGATGGTATTTTCAAACTTCCTTACTTTCTTTGTCTTAACATACAGATTAATTTAGAGTGTGCTTTGAAATATAAATGTATTATTCACATAAAACTTCTTTAACAAAATGGTTGTGTAACCTGTATCTCTGAGATGCAGATGCCAATTGAAAAGAAAGTACCAAATTACGGGGATGGCACACTGATCTTGTCTCTAGTACCGGTGAGGGGAGGCCTTCCACTGAACAGCTCTGTGTGTCTTATGTCCTGCTCCTGCAAATTTCTACAATGCATTGGCAGAGACCCTCAGTTGGTTTTACTTCTCTGAAGACTACTCAACAGCCAGCTACCTGACCTAGGTTGACCTCTCTTGGTCTTGTATCCTACCTAAGTTAAAGTGCTCTTCCTAGATGTCTTGTTGCTGGGAAACTCCAGGAATTTCTTCCTTACCTGATCCTTCAACTAGCAGTTAGGTATCAGATTTGCTTCCCCAAGCAAGTCTTTATATGCTCTTGCTAATCCAAAGTGATCATTGTATTATCTCACATTTTTTCTGCCAAAGAATACCTAATGAATCCTTTGTTTTAAAATGCAAAATCCAAAAACAGAGTACTTAACCATTGTTTTAATTGAGATATAATTCACATACCTTAAACATCACCTTTTTAACTGTACAGTTTAGTGGTTTTCAGTATATTGACAAGGTTGTGTATCCATCATGCACTCTTATTATTTGCCCCCTCCCCCCCCAAAATGTTGTACCCATTAGAATTCACTCCCCAGTCTCTTCTCCTCCTAGCCCTTGGCAGCTCTTAATCTGTTTTCTGTCTCTGTGGATATGTTTATTCTGGAAGTTTCATGTAAATGGAATCATACAATGTGTGGGCTTTTGTGTCTGGCTTCTTTCATTTAGCATAATGTTTTCAAGGTTAATCTATGTTATAGTATGTACCAGTACTGCATTCCTTTTTGCATTGAACAATATTGCATTGTATAGATCACCACATTTTGTTTTCCTGTTCATCATTGATGGACATTTGAGTTGTTTCTGCTTTTGGCTGTTAGGAATTAGGCTGCTGTGAACGTTTATGTGCAGATTTTTTGTATGGACATTTTTTCAATTTGCCTCATCTTTTGAGTAGTTCTCTGTTTCCTTTGGAAACTCAGCTTCTATCCCTGCCTACAGGGGGTCTTAGAAACCTTTAATAATACCATCCCCATTCTTAAAACTTTATTGTTTGTCAGTGGAATTAGACCTCACTTTTCCAAGAACCATTTTTTTTTAAGGGTACTGTTTACTTCTCTCTATTTTTTTTTATATGAAATTTTTTGACAAATTGGTTTCCATACAACACCCAGTGCTCATCCCAAAAGGTGTCCTCCTCAATACCCATCACCCACCCTCTCCTCCCTCCCACCCCCCATCAACCCTCAGTTTGTTCTCAGTTTTTTTTTTTTGTTTTTTTTTTTCCAACGTTTTTATTTATTTTTGGGACAGAGAGAGACAGAGCATGAACGGGGAAGGGGCAGAGAGAGAGGGAGACACAGAATCGGAAACAGGCTCCAGGCTCCGAGCCATCAGCCCAGAGCCTGACGCGGGGCTCGAACTCACGGACCGTGAGATCGTGACCTGGCTGAAGTCAGACGCTTAACTGACTGCGCCACCCAGGCGCCCCTGTTCTCAGTTTTTAAGAGTCTCTTATGCTTTGGCTCTCTCCCACTCTAACCTCTTTTTTTTTTTTTTTTTTCCTTCCCCTCCCCCATGGGTTCTTGTTAAGTTTCTCAGGATCCACATAAGAGTGAAACCATATGGTATCTGTCTTTCTCTGTATGGCTTATTTCACTTAGCATCACACTCTCCAGTTCCATCCACGTTGCTACAAAAGGCCATATTTCATTTTTTCTCATTGCCACGTAGAATTCCATTGTGTATATAAACCACAATTTCTTTATCCATTCATCAGTTGATGGACATTAGGCTCTTACCATAATTTGGCTATTGTTGAGAGTGCTGCTATAAACATTGGGGTACAAGTGGCCCTATGCATCAGTACTCCTGTATCCCTTGGATAAATTCCTAGCAGTGCTATTGCTGGGTCATAGGGTAGGTCTATTTTTAATTTTCTGAGGAACCTCCACACTGCTTTCCAGAGCGGCTGCACCAATTTGCATTCCCACCAACAGTGCAAGAGGGTTCCCGTTTCTCCACATCCTCGCCAGCATCTATAGTCTCCTGATTTGTTCATTTTGGCCACTCTGACTGGCGTGAGGTGATACCTGAGTGTGTTTTTGATTTGTATTTCCCTGATAAGGAGCGACGCTGAACATCTTTTCATGTGCCTGTTGGCCATCTGGATGTCTTCTTTAGAGAAGTGTCTATTCATGTTTTCTGCCCATTTCTTCACTGGGTTATGTGTTTTTCGGGTGTGGAGTTTGGTGAGCTCTTTATAGATTTTGGATACTAGCCCTTTGTCCGATATGTCATTTGCGAATATCTTTTCCCATTCCGTTGGTTGCCTTTTAGTTTTGTTGGTTGTTTCCTTTGCTGTGCAGAAGCTTTTTATCTTCATAAGGTCCCAGTAATTCATTTTTGCTTTTAATTCCCTTGCCTTTGGGGATGTGTCGAGTAAGAGATTGCTACGGCTGAGGTCAGAGAGGTCTTTTCCTGCTTTCTCCTCTAGGGTTTTGATGGTTTCCTGTCTCACATTCAGTTCCTTTATCCATTTTGAGTTTACTTTTGTGAATGGTGTGAGAAAGTGGTCTAGTTTCAACCTTCTGCATGTTGCTGTCCAGTTCTCCCAGCACCATTTGTTAAAGAGGCTGTCTTTTTTCCATTGGATGTTCTTTCCTGCTTTGTCAAAGATGAGTTGGCCATACGTTTGTGGGTCTAGTTCTGGGGTTTCTATTCTATTCCATTGGTCTATGTGTCTGTTTTGGTGCCAATACCATGCTGTCTTGATGATGACAGCTTTGTAGTAGAGGCTAAAGTCTGGGATTGTGATGCCTCCTGCTTTGGTCTTCTTCTTCAAAATTCCTTTGGCTATTTGGGGCCTTTTGTGGTTCCATATGAATTTTAGGATTGCTTGTTCTAGTTTCGAGAAGAATGCTGGTGCAATTTTGATTGGGATTGCATTGAATGTGAAGATAGCTTTGGGTAGTATTGACATTTTGATAATATTTATTCTTCCAATCCATGAGCAGGGAATGTCTTTCCATTTCTTTAAATCTTCTTCAATTACCTTCATAAGCTTTCTATAGTTTTCAGCATACAGATCCTTTACATCTTTGGTTAGATTTATTCCCAGGTATTTTATGCTTCTTGGTGCAATTGTGAATGGGATCAGTTTTTTTATTTGTCTTTCTGTTGCTTCATTGTTAGTGTATAAGAATGCAACTGATTTCTGTACATTGATTTTGTATCCTGCAACTTTGCTGAATTCCTGTATCAGTTCTAGCAGACTTTTGGTGGAGTCTATCGGATTTTCCATGTATAATATCATGTCATCTGCAAAAAGCGAAAGCTTGACTTCATCTTTGCCAATTTTGATGCCTTTGATTTCCTTTTGTTGTCTGATTGCTGATGCTAGAACTTCCAGCACTATGTTAAACAACAGCGGTGAGAGTGGGCATCCCTGTCGTGTTCCTGATCTCAGGGAAAAAGCTCTCAGTTTTTCCCCGTTGAGGATGATGTTAGCTGTGGGCTTTTCATAAATGGCTTTTATGATCTTTAAGTATGTTCCTTCTATCCCGACTTTCTCAAGGGTTTTTATTAAGAAAGGGTGCTGGATTTTGTCAAAGGCCTTTTCTGCATCGATTGACAGGATCATATGGTTCTTCTCTCTTTTTTTGTTAATGTGATGTATCACATTGATTGATTTGCGAATGTTGAACCAGCCCTGCATCCCAGGAATGAATCCCACTTGATCATGGTGAATAATTCTTTTTATATGCCGTTGAATTCGATTTGCTAGTATCTTATTGAGAATTTTTGCATCCATATTCATCAGGGATATTGGCCTGTAGTTCTCTTTTTTTACTGGGTCTCTGTCTGGTTTAGGAATCAAAGTAATACTGGCTTCATAGAATGAGTCTGGAAGTTTTCCTTCCCTTTCTATTTCTTGGAATAGCTTGAGAAGGATAGGTATTATCTCTGCTTTAAACGTCTGGTAGAACTCCCCTGGGAAGCCATCTGGTCCTGGACTCTTATTTGTTGGGAGATTTTTGATAACCGATTCAATTTCTTCACTGGTTATGGTTCTGTTCAAGCTTTCTATTTCCTCCTGATTGAGTTTTGGAAGCGTGTGGGTGTTCAGGAATTTGTCCATTTCTTCCAGGTTGTCCAATTTGTTGGCATATAAGTTTTCATAGTATTCCCTGATAATTGTTTGTATCTCTGAGGGATTGGTTGTAATAATTCCATTTTCATTCATGATTTTATCTATTTGGGTCATCTCCCTTTTCTTTTTGAGAAGCCTGGCTAGAGGTTTGTCAATTTTGTTTATTTTTTCAAAAAACCAACTCTTGGGGCGCCTGGGTGGCGCAGTTGGTTAAGCGTCCGACATCAGCCAGGTCACGATCTCGCGGTCCGTGAGTTCGAGCCCCGCGTCAGGCTCTGGGCTGATGGCCACCTGTTTCCGATTCTGTGTCTCCCTCTCTCTCTGCCCCTCCCCCGTTCACGCTCTGTCTCTCTCTGTCCCAAAAATAAATAAACGTTGAAAAAAAAAATTTTTTAAAAAAACCAAAAACCAACTCTTGGTTTCGTTGATCTGCTCTACAGTTTTTTTAGATTCTATATTGTTTATTTCTGCTCTGATCTTTATTATTTCTCTTCTTCTGCTGGGTTTAGGCTGCCTTTGCTGTTCTGCTTCTAGTTCCTTTAGGTGTGCTGTTAGATTTTGTATTTGGGATTTTTCTTGTTTCTTGAGATGGGCCTGGATTGCAATGTATTTTCCTCTCAGGACTGCCTTCGCTGCGTCCCAAAGCGTTTGGATTGTTGTATTTTCATTTTCGTTTGTTTCCATATATTTTTTAATTTCTTCTCTAATTGCCTGGTTGACCCACTCATTCGTTAGTAGGGTGTTCTTTAACCTCCATGCTTTTGGAGGTTTTCCAGACTTTTTCCTGTGGTTGATTTCAAGCTTCATAGCATTGTGTTCTGAAAGTATGCATGGTATGATTTCAATTCTTGTATACTTATGAAGGGCTGTTTTGTGACCCAGTATGTGATCTATCTTGGAGAATGTTCCATGTGCACTCGAGAAGAAAGTATATTCTGTTGCTTTGGGATGCAGAGTTCTAAATATATCTGTCAAGTCCATCTGATCCAATGTCTCATTCAGGGCCCTTGTTTCTTTATTGACCGTGTGTCTAGATGATCTATCCATTTCTGTAAGTGGGGTGTTAAAGTCCCCTGCAATTACCACATTCTTATAGATAAGGTTGCTTATGTTTATGAGTAATTGTTTTATATATTTGGGGGCTCCGGTATTCGGCGCATAGACATTTATAATTGTTAGCTCTTCCTGATGAATAGACCCTGTAACTATTATATAATGTCCTTCTTCATCTCTTGTTACAGCCTTTAATTTAAAGTCTAGTTTGTCTGATATAAGTATGGCTACTCCAGCTTTCTTTTGGCTTCCAGTAGCATGATAAATAGTTCTCCATCCCCTCACTCTCAATCTAAAGGTGTCCTCAGGTCTAAAATGAGTCTCTTGTAGACAGCAAATAGATGGGTCTTGTTTTTTTATCCATTCTGATACCCTATGTCTTTTGGTTGGCGCATTTAATCCATTTACATTCAGTGTTATTATAGAAAGATACGGGTTTAGAGTCATTGTGATGTCTGTATGTTTTATGCTTGTAGTGATGCCTCTGGTACTTTGTCTCACAGGGTCCCCCTAAGGATCTCTTGTAGGGCTGGTTTAGTGGTGACAAATTCCTTCAGTTTTTGTTTGTTTGGGAAGACCTTTATCTCTCCTTGTATTCTAAATGACAGACTTGCTGGATAAAGGATTCTTGGCTGCATATTTTTTCTGTCTAGCACCCTGAAAATCTCGTGCCAATTCTTTCTGGCCTGCCAAGTTTCAAAAGAGAGATCAGTCACGAGTCTTATAGGTCTCCCTTTATATGTGAGGGCACGTTTACCCCTTGCTGCTTTCAGAATTTTCTCTTTATCCTTGTATTTTGCCAGTTTCACTATGATATGTCGTGCAGAAGATCGATTCAAGTTACGTCTGAAGGGAGTTCTCTGTGCCTCTTGGATTTCAATGCCTTTTTCCTTCCCCAGTTCAGCGAAGTTCTCAGCTATTATTTCTTCAAGTACCCCTTCAGCCCCTTTCCCTCTCTGTTCCTCCTCTGGGATACCAATTATGCGTATATTATTTCTTTTTAGTGTATCACTTAGTTCTCTAATTTTCCCCTTATACTCCTGGATTTTTTTTATCTCTCTTTTTCTCAGCTTCCTCTTTTTCCATAACTTTATCTTCTAGTTCACCTATTCTCTCCTCTGCCTCTTCAATCCGAGCTGTGGTGGTTTCCATTTTGTTTTGCATTTCATTTAAAGCGTTTTTCAGGTCCTCGTGACTGTTCCTTAGTCCCTTGATCTCTGTAGCAAGAGATTCTCTGCTGTCGTCTATACTGTTTTCGAGCCCAGCGATTAATTTTATGACTATTATTCTAAATTCACTTTCTGTTATATTATTTAAATCCTTTTTGATCAGCTCATTAGCTGTTGTTATTTCCTGGAGATTCTTCTGAGGGGAATTCTTCCGCTTGGTCATTTTGGATAGTCCCTGGCGTGGTGAGGACCTGCAGGGCACTTCCCCTGTGCTGTGGTGTATAACTGGAGTTGGTGGGCGGGGCCGCAGTCAGACCTGATGTCTGCCCCCAGCCCACCGCTGGGGCCACAGTCAGACTGGTGTGTGCCTTCTCTTTCCCTCTCCTAGGGGCGGGATTCACTGTGGGGTGGTGTGGCTGGTCTGGGCTACTTGCACCCTGCCAGGCTTGTGATGCTGGGGATCTGGCGTATTAGCTGGGGTGGGTAGGCAAGGTGCACGGGGGCAGGAGGGGCGGGCTTAGCTCGATTCTCCTTAGGTGATCCACTTCAGGAGGGGCCCTGTGGCAGCGGGAGGGAGTCAGATCTGCTGCCGGAGGTTTGGCTCTGCAGAAGCACAGAGTTGGGTGTTTGAGTGGAGCGAGCAAGTTCCCTGGCAGGAACTGGTTCCCTTTGGGATTTTGGCTGGGGGATGGGCGGGGGAGATGGCGCTGGCGAGCGCCTTTGTTCCTCGCCAAACTGAGCTCTGTCGTCCGGGGGCTCAGCAGCTCTCCCTCCCTTTGTCCTCCAGCCTTCCCGCTTTCCGAGCAGAGCTGCTAACTTACCTCCTCCCAGACGCTAAGTCGCGCTTGCTGTCGGAACACAGTCCGCCCGGCCCCTCCGCTTTTGCAAGCCAGACTTGGGGGCTCTGCTTGGCCGGCGAGCCACCCCTCCGCCCCGGCTCCCTCACGCCAGTCCGTGGAGCGCGCACCGCCTCGCCGCCCTTCCTACCCTCTTCCGTGGGCCTCTCGTCTGCGCTTGGCTCCGGCGACTCCGTTCTGCTCTCCAAGAACCATCTTGAGGCTAATGTGAATAGTTGGAGGAAGTAAGGCAGGATTGGTAAAATCCCCTGGATTGTTGGATTTATATTTTAGGAAAGGGTTGCTAATTACCTTTCCTATAATGTATGTAACTGATAGAACTTTGAGTGTGGAGAGGTTTCACTACCAATTCCTTGCCCTGCTAAGTAAAACTAAATGTCTTCTATTGTATTGGAGGGAGGACAGTTGAGATCCTTGCACTGAATTGATTTTATAAGTAGATAATAATAAAGCATCTATGTAGTTTGGTCTGTAGGATGGAGTTTTTCAACACAGTTGTTGCATTTTACTAGGGTAGGCTTTTGGGAAGTGTTTAATACTTGAATAATTGAATATAATATATAGCAGTAACACATTCCAATACTCAAGATATTTATTTTGTTGGTCAAATATCTGAGAATGCAGAGGTGGGTGGTATGTTCATACATGGAGTTTTCAGGCTTTGAATTACTATGTAGACCAAATTCTACCTCATCTCATTAAATTTCCTAAAAAGAACACCAGGGAATCCATTTCTGTTGGTTAGTCATAGCTTACGCTATTTTCTTCCTGTTTTAACCTTATACTTCTAGCAGGAAGGAGAGGTAAGAATCTGTAAGCACTTGGCAGCCACTAGTTATCTACTTCACTGTGATCCCATTTTACAGATGAAGAAATTGAAAGGCTTTTGAGATTATTTGAATGTTGCTTTGATTTCTTCCTTTTTTAGGCCATTGACATTCTGTACTTTCAGAGTAATTTTCTTGCCAGATTAGTTTGTAGATTGTCAACATTTCCTGAAATGAAAAAAGTAAATTGTTTGAGAAAACTGAAAGGATACTCTTAAACATTTTATTAATGACAGCGTAAGCCAGATCAAGTGAGATTAATGCTACTCCATATATGATTAAGCTATAAACTTTATTTAGGATTATAAAGAACAAAATATGAAGGCCGTTTTAATGTTTTGTAATTTTTTGTTGTTGTTGTTTCAGTGAAAAGTGTAAGGCTAGAGGATTTACCGTGATTGTGGATGGCAGAAAATCACAGTGGAATGTGGTGAAAACAGTAGTCTTAATGCTACAGGTAATTTTATTTTTGTCTATCAGGAAATGGTTTTATTTTATAGCAACAGATAAAGTGATAATGGAAATGCATTTCATTTATTGGACTGTGCCCAGACTTCTCGGCAGTGACTGAGTTCTGAAATGGACACTACTGGATTTTTAAAATTCAATTCTTAGAGGTATGACTTTGATTAGTAAAATAAATTTCAGACCTAAAGGTTTGTAAATGATCAAAAATAGTATGTCATGTTTAATAAATTTAATAAGTAGGCCAGTGAGTCTAAAAGTGTGATGTTGTCGGACTTAACTGGGAGCTTTTGCAGGCTGTGGTATCTGCATCATCCCCTGTCTACTCCATTCTGATCCTGTAGGTAGAGAGCACGATTTGGGTAAGTCTGTTCTGAAAAAGCTTCTCATGTGGTTCTGAGCAGTCTTTTCCCTTTTGTTCCTTTCCTCCGAAAAGCACCAGGACTCATGATGGTGTTGTTATTTATTTCTAAGCCAGAAGAAACGTACTTGACAGTTGTGTCCTTGGGGATTTTAGCAGCCCGCAAACCAGCATTTAATAAACAGCTGCAGTTACAAAGTCCGTGGTCTGAGCCTAGTCTGTGTTTTTCTGTGTTCCTCACAGAACGTTTTCATGATCCTTCGCATGTTCTAGGGACCTAGTAACTATTTGTTGCTTTATTATAAGGGTATTGAAGATGTTGTGATCTGAAATAGAAAAATAAAACATTTGAGTGATTGAAAGGCAGATTGCTTACACATATCTGGGTTTCTGTAGAAGGGCTTCAAGAGAATGTAGAAGTTAAGTGAGTTAAATAAAAGAGATGATCTAATTTAGATGAAAGAAAGTGAAAAGGGCATTCCTGGCAGGGACACTGACTTAGTGATAGCTCAGAAATGAAGCAAATATAATGAAGAGAGTTGATGGCAGGTCGGTTTAGGGAAAATAGAAGTTGGCAGTTACATAGGATAGTGAAATTCAGTTAAGTAAATATTAATGATATTGGAAGAAAGATCAAGAATTTTAAATGGATTGGGAAATAATTAGTAGCTGCTTTGGGGTTCTGTGGAAAGGAAGATAATGTAAAATTTCAAATGATAACTAAGGAGAATGATCCTCTTTTTTTTTTTTTGTTAATGTTTATTTATTTATTGTGAGAGAGAGAGAGAGAGAGAGAGAGAGAAAGCACGCAGGCAGAGACAGGGAGGGGCAGAAAGAGGGAAAGAGGATCCCAAGCAGGCTCTGTGCTGTCAGCACAGAGCCGACATGGGGCTCAATCCCATGAACTGTGAGATCATGACCTGAGCTGAAATCAAGAGTCAGATGCTCAGCTGACTGAGCCACCCAGGTGCCCCATGGAGAGTGATTCTTAGTATTTTATTTTTTATTTGGGACTATTAGGAAAAAGGGATTTGAGGGATGAGGATACTTTTAGTGTTAATATGATTAAGCATATGGTTAATATGGTTAAGACTGTACTAAGCTTCGTATGTAAATTATGTCATTTAATTTTATCCTCAGAACCTTGGGAGGCAGGTTTTGTTATCCCCAAGGGTCAACTGAGGCTCAAAGATTTTAAGTAACTTAGCCAGGTTCATACAGTGAACATGGGAAAGAGCCACGGTTAGAACTTAACATGGTCCAACCCCTAAGTCTTGTTTTTATCCTTTACAAAGTATATATTTACCAGTGGGATGTATTGGAGGAGGTTCCCAAATAAGGTACCCATTACCTTGTATTCAAACGTGTGGCCTAAACCTTCAAAATTAGGATTACTCCTTCGAGTTGGAAAGGATATAGCCTCTAGAGGATCAGTTTTTAAGGGAGCACAGATTGATATCCCATAACTTTTTCTGTCAGATACGTTCTGAGTACTTTTATATCCCACCCGTGAAGATGAATTCTTCTCAGTAAAAGTTGTTAAAATAACTATTAGGTGAGAAATCCATTAATTATGACCTTGTGTTGTTCTTCCTTTCATCCTGTCATTCACCTGTGTCACAGATGACCTGTTTGGGGCTTGCTGTTTGAACTGGACTTTGATCATTGGCAGTTTTGAAGAACAGTCAATGGATGATTTAATCCCCTCTTGGGATTTCTTTTCCGATAGGTATTTTAACAACTTTTGGATTTATTAGTAGTTAACATTTTCAGAAGTTGCAATGGCCTTTTGTTTACTCCTAGTCAAGCAGTTTCTACATACAAAATCGTTCATTGCTTTAATTTCAAAAGGTACGAGTACCAGTTGTTTGGGATCCCAGAGCTTAGTGTTGGCTTTGTAACTAATATTCTCTAAAATGAGTTTGGTTTCTCTTGTTTCTCGCAACTTTAATATTCAGTGATTTTGAAATAATAGTCTTCCAAAAGTCAATATATAAATAAACCTCAGTCTACCCTAAGTTTCCCAGCCTCTCTGATAACTTTGATACTGTTGAATTTACTTAACTAATGCATAGCCTGGTAATTGCAGGGGGCACTAGATTTGTGACGTGCCCAATAACATGTTTAAATGGAAAGATTTCTATTTTCTCCTTAATAATAATAATTATAACCATAATTTATTATTATTGTTATTCAGTTTTGCCATTTATGGTCTTGAATGGTATTTGACCCCTAGAATTCATAAATAAAGTTTTGTTGGAACTCAACTATGCCCATTCATTTATATGGTTTATGGCTGCTTTCATACTATGATGACAGGATTGAAGTAGTTGCAACAGAGACTATATCGCCTGCAAAGTCTAAAATGTTTACTGTCTACACCTTGAGAGAGAATTTACTGACTCCTGGTCTAGAACATTTGAAATGGTGTGATAGAACTTTAGAGTCAGATCTGGTTTGTCTTTAAGCTCCATCACTGAACAACTCTGTCATATTGGACAAGTTACTTTAGTTCTTTGAAACTCTGTTTATTCTTCTGTGAAACTCAAGTAGATCTCATTCTCTCAATTTTATTTAATGTGAATTCATTTATTTAAAGTTATTTATGGAGTGTCTTCTATATACCAGGCACTATCAAAGGCTGGAGATATAGGACTGACATGATAGTAAGATATTAGATATCTTACATAAAGTAGTACATTACTACAGATAGTAAGTAATTAGGCAAATTACTAAGTAATCTAACATCAGATAGTGATAAATGCTATGAAGAAAAATATAGTGGTAAAAGGAGACCGAGTCATATGGTGCTACTTTAGATAGGGTCGTCAGGGAAGGTCTGTCTGAAAAGGGAATATTTGAGTAGAATCTTAAATAGAGGGAGCATTCTTCTGTGTACGGGGCAAAAAACATTCCTGACTGAGGAAACGTCAAGGGCATAAGCTTGAGGCAGGAACAGCAGGAAACTTAGTGTGGCTGTGGTAGGGGAGTGATCTATGGGGAGAGGGGTATGAGGTGAGGTCTGAGGGTCATTGGGGCCCTGAGCTTGGAGGGCTTTCTAGGCCTTGGTAGGAGTTTGAATTTTACTCTGAGCATGAGAAAATATGAAGAAGGGAGGCCTGTTAAGAGGATATTTTAAAAGGCTGACTAGTTTGGGAATGTTAGCAATGCAGGTGGTAGAAATGGATAGATTTAAGATGTATTGTATTATTTATTGAGAGAGAGAGAGAGCACTCGTGCATGCGTATGAGCAGGGGAGGGGCAGAAAGAGAGGAGACACAGAATCTGAAACAGCTCCAGGCTCCCAGCTGGTAGCATAGAGCCTGACATGGGGCTCGAACTCATGAACCGAGAGATCATGACCTGAGCCAAAGTTGAACGCTCAACTGACTGAGCTACCCAGGTGCCCTCAGATCTATTTTAAAGATAGACTATATGGGTTTGCTGATAAAATATACATGGAATATTTATTGACTCAGTAAATGTTAATTTCCATTCTTTTTAAGGTAATATGAATAACCATATCTAGTAAATGTGAAATTGTATTTGTCAAAGATTAGCTTATCCTCTTCTTCAAGTTAATAATCAAGTAGAATCTTGGCTCTTTTGTATAATTACCAGCAAAAAATTTATTTTGTGAAAAAATTGATTTTACATCATTTGAAGAAATTCTCCAAGATGATTTTATTATGCCCCAAAATTTTTTTGAACACAAAAACAAAATTTGATAGTTATTTAAATTATATTGTAGTTTAATCTGAACATTACCTATTACAAAGATTCAGTAAAACACAAAAGTAATTTCATATGTACGGTGTTTATTTATTTATTTATTTTTAAAGTTTGTTTATTTTGAGAGATTGTGGGGAGTGACAGAGAATGGGGGAGAGAGAGAGAATCCCAAGCAGGCTCTGCACTATCAAGAGTAGAGCCTGATGCTGAGCTTGAACTCATGAACCGTGAGCTTATGACCTGAGCCAAAGTCGGACACTTAACAGACTGAGCCATCTAGGCATCCCCACATGTACTGTTTTTATTACATTGTTTATTTGAAGTCTTTTCTGAATCAGCTTGTCTTTCCAAGTATTTTTTTATTGCCATGTATGTTTTGAAGTTTGGAATATTTCTTTATTATTTTAATTCTTTTCCAAAGGTCTCTTAATTATTCAGCCTAACCATGAACATTTAGTAATTTATGGTGTTAATAAATTATTCATTTTACATGTCTAATTTATAATTATTATTTTTTGTATTTTATAGAATGTTGTTCCAGCTGAGGTGTCCCTTGTTTGTGTAGTGAAGCCTGATGAATTCTGGGATAAGAAAGTAACACATTTTTGTTTTTGGAAAGAAAAGGATAGACTTGGCTTTGAGGTAAATATACTCTATATAAAAAAGCAGAAGTGTGTTGTATCTTTAAAAATAGCATTTTGCTGATATTATTTTGTTTGCTTGTCATTGGATACTAAGCTGTGCTCAAGCAGTTCTCACACAGTGCCTAAGCAATGATTAGTGTATAATTGACATTCACATACTTGTTGAATAGATTATGATTCCTTGTCAAAGACCACTAATTCTTTCTTGTTTTCATTTGTATCACTCTGTATTTTTTAGTGTTTTTTTCCTAGTTTTAACATATTTCTAAAATTATTATTTTTAAGTTTATATCCAAGTTAGTTAGCATACAGTGCCATAATGATTTCAGAGATAGAATCCAGTGTTTCATCCCCTACATATAACACCCTCTGCTCATCCCAGCAAGTGTCCTCCTTAACCTTTGCCCATTTAGCCCATCCCCCCACCCACAACCCCTCCAGCAACAAACCCCTCAGTTCTCTGTATTTAAGAGTCTCCTAAATACAGGGCGAGAGAGGCTCCCTCCCTGTTTTTATATTATTTTTGTTTCCCTTCCCTTATATTCATCTGTTTTGTATCTTAAATTCCACATATGAGTGAAGTCATATGATGTTTGTCTTTCTCTGACTGCTTTTGCTTAGCATAGTACACTCTAGTTCCATCCATGTTGTTGCAGATGGCAAGATTTCATTCTTTTTGATTGTTGAGCAATACTCCATTGTATATATATACCACACCTTCTTTATCCATTCATCTCTTGATGGACATTTGGGTTCTCTCCATACTTTGGCCGTTGTCGATAGTGCTCAAACCCATGAAATACGAGATCATGACCTGAGCCGAAGTCAGATGCCTGATTGAGCACCCAGGTGCCCCTAGGTCTTGCTTCATATCCATTCTGATAATCTGTTACTTTAGTATTTCATAAAACCAGGTGGTTTAAAATCTATCTTGCTAGGTTTTGTGTATTTTTTGGTTCTTTTTCTATTTTTTGGATTATTTTTTATGATAACATTTTATCCGTATTGTAGTTTATATCTCTTATTTAGATTTTTTTTGTGTGTGTACACCCTAGGTTTACAGTCTACATCTTTTTTTTTTTAATGTTTATTTCTTTTTGAGAGAGAGAGAGATAGAGCGTGAGCAGGGGAGGGGCAGAGAGAAGGAGACACAGAATTGGAAGCAGGCTCCAGGCTCTGAGCTGTCTGCACACAGCCTGATGCAGGGCTCGGACTCATGAACCGCAAGATCATGACCTGAGCTGAAGTCTGACACTTAACGGACTGGGCCACTCAAGTGCCCCTATAATATACATCTTTAATTAATGGACTATTACTTGCAAATAATATACCACTTAACATATAGTGGAAATTACCTAAAACACTGTATATCCAATATTTCCTCCCCTTGTTTTCATACATTTCACTTCTATGCTGTAAACACACAATAGATGGCTACTATTTTTGCCATAGATAGTCTCTTTACATCAGTTTAAAATAAAAAAAGAATTTCATCTTTATGCCGTTTCTGGTGTTCTTCATTTCTTTTTGGAGATTCATCTTTTTGTCTAATATAGTCCTCTGTCTAAAAGGCTTCCTTTAATGTATCTTGCAGTGCAGGTCTGTTATCATTGAATTTTTTCAGCCTTTTTTTTTCCCTGAAAAAACCAAACAAACAAAAACCATTATTTCTAATATGGTTCTGAAAGGTATTTTCAGTGGTTATAGAATTTTGTTTCATTGTTTCTTTCAGGACATTATCATACCAGTGACTTATTTCCATAGCTGCTGTGGAGAGTTCTGTTCTTTGTATCCTTGGTCCCCTGTGTACCATATATTTTTCCCCCATTGGCCACCTTCAAGATTTTTCATTTAGTTTTTGTTTTTTCTGCAGTTTTATTATGTAATGCCTTGATGTATTTTATTTAGTATTTATTCTCTTTGGTGTTCCCTGAACTTCTTGCATCTCTGGTTTGATGTCTGCCATCAATTTTGGAAAATTCTTACTTTCTTTTCAAATATTTTATCTGCTCCATTTTCTTTTTCTACTTCTTCTAGAATTCTAATTGCATGTATATTAGACCATTTGAAAATTTCTGGGTTGGTGTTCTCTTTTATTTTTCCATGTTTTTTTTCCCCCCTCGGGTATTTCCTGTTGATCCATTGTCATTTTTTTAAAAAAAATTTTTTTTAATGTTTTTATTTTATTTTTGAGAGAGAGAGAGAGAGACAGCATGAGCGGGGGAGGGGCAGAGAGAGATGGAGACATAGAATATGAAGCAGGCTCCAGGCTCTGAGCGGTCAGCACAGAACCCAACGGGCTTGAACTCACAAACTGAGATCATGACCTGAGCTAAAGAGAGCCACTTAACCAACTGAGCCATCCAGGCGCCCATCTGTTGATAACATTTTCAGGTTTACTGTTTGTTTCTTTGGCTTTGTTGAGTTTATTGATGAGTCATTCATTGTAAACTCAACTTCATCTGTGTTACCATATGTTTTGTTTGTAGTATTTCTTTTTGATTCTTCGTTATAGTTTCTTTTTGCTGAAATCCCCCATCTGTTCTTGCCTGTTTTCTTGTAGTTTTTCCATGAGAACCTTTAGCATGTATTAGAGTTACTTTAAATTCCTTACCTGATAGTTCCAGTATCTGGGTCTGTCTTACTCTAGTTACGTCATTTGCTTTGATTCCTGATTGCCTTTTGCATGCCTTGTTATTTTTTGTGGCATGTTGGACATGTTGTTTAGGATAGTAAAGACTGAAGTAAATAGTATTTGTGCCTGTTCATGGGCCCATCTTGGTTTTCACTAGGTTTTCAGTGGGGCAGGAGAGTTGGCTGCGCCGAGTTGAGTTGGCTTTGGCTTTTGTTGTTGCTTTTATTTTCTTTAGTGCACCACAGGCTTCAAATTCCTCTTGAGCTACCTTGTGTTGAAGATGGTGCTAGCTTGCCAGAGACTGTTTTTTTCAGTGTTTATTTCACCCTCAGCTATAGGTCTTTCCTTTGTACCTTGCCTCAGAAAAGATCTCTCTCTGCATTATAGATGCAACCAAATATATAGTCAACCAAAGACTGCTGTTCCTTGCTACTCAGTGTTTGTCTGAGGGGCATTTTCTGTTATTCTGGTTCAGTCTCAGTCTTAGGCAGGCTTTGTGACACTGAGTCTAGGAAGTAGAGCCCTCTTTCCCAACTTTAGAAGGGCTGTGATAGTGTGGGCTCATCGTATATTCTTGCCTCCACCAGAAGATTTTTCTTTTCCTTTCCTCCAGCTACAGTGGGGCTGTATTTGTGCTCCAAGGTCATCTGGGTTCTGTTCCCTTTCCCTCAGCATGCAAAGGTTTTTGTTCTCTAGAGGAGATAGAGTTGAAGAATCTGGGCTGTCTCATCTTCATGCCTTTTCAGTGGTGGCTGCTGTTAACGTCTCCCAGGTCTATATCTGAGAGAGGCTGTTTGAAGTTTCTTACCTTTTTTTTTTTTTTTTTTGAGAGAGAGAGTGCATGCACGTACAAGTGGGAGAGAAAGTCAGATGTGGGGGGGGGGGAGAGAGAGAGAATATCTTAAGTAGGGTCCACATTCAACACAGAGCCTGGCGTGGGACTCGATCTCACAACCATGAGATCATGACTTGAGTGAGATGCATCAAGAGTTAAGATGCTTAACCAACTGAGCCACCTAGGTGCCCCTGAAGTTTCTTATCTTAACCATCCTTATCTTTCTCATGATTCCCAGGAGGTCTGTGTAGAAGAGCCTGCAAGTGAGATTGAATTCTTGGTGTGTCTGTACTTTCCAGAGGTTTTGTATTTTCACATTGGTTCACATTTGGCCCTTAGCGATTTGTTAAAAATGGTAGCTTAATCCTTACCTGGCTTGTATCATTTCTGGCATTTTCCACAGGAAAGCAAGTGTTCTAGTCCCATCTTTTCTTGAAAGCGCTAACCTATTCCTGTTTTTCAGGTTAATTGGTTTTCCTGGTAACTCTTGTGTGTTGAAGAAAAGTTGTCATTTTGCAGATTAACTTGCATTATTTTGGTGGTGGTGGTGCTGGTGGTGGTGTTCTGAGGGTTGGAGTATTGTTCATCTCAGCTTTCTACATCCTATGCAGATGGAGTTGAATCCCCCCACACCCCCATTTTATCTTGCGTACTTTTGTCATCGGTTGACTTGACTGTGAATGTGGACTTAGTGGAAAGATGTGCCGGCACTGTAGGGGAAGGCTGCCTTCTAACACCGTTAGAAAAGGTGTTACCCTGATAGTTGAATGAGAAACTGCATCTGAGGGAGGAGAAATAAAAGTGTAGTGAGGGAAGAGAGTAAAGGTTGCCTGAATGTTGCCATGATGAGTGAGTACTTCTGACAGGCAGGGAGGTCTGCTGTTCATGCCAGTTGTGCAGGAAATGTTGCTCTGAGAGAAAGTGAGCAGAGGCCAGTGGTTTAGAAACTAAAGCTGCGAACACGGAATAGGAGAGAAGATCCCTTTTGTGAAGAGTCTGTCACATCCTGCTTAAGCATAGGCATCTGCTCAGAAATGCTGTGCCTAGTTGAGTCTCATGCTATGAGTTCATAGTGACTAAACACATTGCATCTTGGAAATAAAGTAGAAAACAGTTCCTTTCTGCTTAGATCTGGTGTCATAGATTGATGTTTAAAACCCAACTATGAAAGTTTTTATACACTATATTGTTTTCTTTCAGTCATTGAAGAGATTTAGCTAGGATATTTTCCTGAGTAAATAAGCACTAGGCACTTATTAAAAAGCCTAATATCTTAATGAGATGAGAGTAATTTCAAATGCTGGGTAATGTACTGCCAAGCACATTCAACTTTAAGCGGCAGTTCAACACAGCCATTATATGATACTTAGAGCTATATATAATTAAATTCAACATAGATTCTCGTTTAATCAAAAATTACTTTCCTTGATGTTATTTGGATCATTTGGGCTGTTGTAATTAAAGTTGTGTTTTTGGATATATACTAAATATTTTTAAAGTACAACTTTGTTATAAGTACAGCATTCCTATAAGCAACAGTATGTTTTACTTTATAGAATAATCCATAAGAAAAGTTTATTTATTACCATCTGTCAACAACATTCATCAAATAAACACCTACTTGTTTTAATGACAGCTTGTTTTTCCCACATGATTTCACATTTCCTCGCTCATCATCATTCCTAAATTTTTCTTCTAGATGACTTTCTTCCTGTTTACTTCCTGATGTTTTTCATCAGCTATTGAATATTCAGCTCTCATTGCTCACCTAAATATTTCCTTATGTATTGTCCTATCTCTGAAATAGGTACCTACCTGTTCAGTTTCCCTTTTAGCAGTTCAGATATTCATGTACTTTTTGTCCTTCAGCAGCATTCTACCTGGTGGCTTTGATAGCTTTTGCTGGTTAGATGATAGTATCTGTAGTCTATTAAATGACAAGATAAAATTGAAGTAGTACGGCATTAACCTTATCCTCAAATTGGGAGACTAATAATCACAAAGGATCTTTACCTTATTCTTTATTGTTATTCATGAGAGTAAAAGTTATTTACTGGCAATGTTAATCAGCCACCATTATAAATTGTTTTCTTCTCTTATCTCCTTATCTCCTCTTAATACTGCATCTGATTCTGTTTTTTCCTTTTTCTTTTTTTGAGGCCATACTAATGCTAGGATCCAGGACCAGAGACTTCCTTCACATTCTGTTGGGAGCACCTCTGGCTCCGTGTATTATGACATCTTTCTAGTTTTTGCAGAAAGCAGTTTTCCCTTACTGAAAAAATAACTCCCCAGCTAACAGATACAAGCAGACATACACGTGTGTATATATATATACACACACACACATATATACACACATGAATCTGTAGTAAATCCGCAAAGACACATTTTTAATTCATATCTTCCACACACATTTTTACCATTAAGTAAAATAAAAAATGAAATGTGAGTGCCTGCAGAGTGAGAGGTTCTGTGTTAGGTTTTTTTGGGAATGTTTTATTAGGAAAGAATGAGTGTTCTAGGGAGAATAAAGGAGAAACAAGTTCTGAATCTTTTTATAAGTAAGTTTCTATACTAAAGAAAACCTTCACAAATGTTTTGATTAAAGACAATATGGCCAAATATCTTTCTCTTCAAACTTGCTGAGCAGTCGTATGTGCTAGTTAATTAAGTATTGTGGTGTAGTTATTTAATTTGTCTTACTTTAACCTCTTTTTCAAGTAATATTTACCTTTAAACATTTTTATGATTTTTATTTCCTTTGAATGAACTTGGCAAAAGTTTGAAAAACTTACGTAGGGTAGTGATCTTTTTTATCTAACTTTTTGCAGTTCCATTGTTTTATTCTGGCTCCCTTTGTGCTTGTTTTCTAGGTTTCACATTTCTTTGGAGGTAGATCTGAAGTTTAGATTCCTGCTTAAAATGATAGCTACTTTGAATGTAACTGATTAATCTTTTCTTCAAGAATTTAATGGTATCTATACATATTATTCATGGAGATGAATAGTTGAAAATAATTTAGAATTATTTAGCAGTTAGACAAAAATCAGAATATGATCTCTACCATAATCCTGAGTAGATCAAGCATATGTTAAAAGAATGATATTCATAAAAGTAAAAACATGACACTCCTGCAAATATAACATAAACACAAATCATACATAGGTAAATCATTGTCTGATGAGGTTATCAGTAATTTGTAAGGTGTGGTTAAGAGTTTTTGAGGAATTTAGGATTTTTACAGACAGATAAGATTGCCAAGTTAGATGCAAAACTGCTCAATGTCCTTTAGATCCGTAAATTCTAAATTTGAGGTTATGCTTTATTTCACGAGACCAAAACTGATCAGTTTCACTGATCATAAACTATTTGCATTTTTTCTGAACAATATCTACAAATTAACCTGTCTCTGACTAGTCTATAGGAAGTCAATCAAAGGTACAGACCCAGCATTGCTTGAAAGAACGGTAATATCTTCTGCCTGTTCCTAAGATTGAGATAGATTTTCTGACACATGAATCTCATTTCATCAAAATTATTAGTTAGCATATGATGATATCTCTGGTACTCAAAAATTATGGTAAAAAAGGAAGCATATGTTGTAATTAAATCAAATTTGAACTTTCATTTATGAACAGTAGAAGACTTTCTACCCTTTCAAAGAGTTGTCAGGCTAGGCTTACAAACCTTTTCTCACTTATAGTTGCTTAAAAAGAAATGTAAAAATTATAAAAATAAACCAGTCAATTTTTTTAAAGTATAAAAGTTAAAATTTCAAAGATTAGGTTATGAAAATAATTTCCCCTTCTGTTTTTGAAGGTATAGTACCATTTTCATCATAATTTATATATAGTCTTAAAATTGAACATAAAAATAGATAATTTTGTAAATAGTTTATAATAGCTCACTCTGCATCTTACATAACTGTTTTAAAATTAAAGATCATCCATACCATTTGTTAGATGGGAAAAGTCAGAATTGATTTATTTGGTGTATATCATGTTATTTGATGGTTTAATGAAGTTCCCTTTAATTCAGTATTTTATAGTATTAACAATTTAGTAAATCCTTTCTTAAAACAACCTCATTGTATACTACTTCTCTGTTATGCTCTGGGAAAAATGATAAAATACTATAGAATGTTATGGAGAGTGTTCTTGAGATTGTCAGAATTTTGGGGAGAAGTATTGCCAGTGAGTCAGTCTAAAGACATTCTTTAGGAAAATGTATTATTTTAAATGTTTTTTTGAGAAATGAAATCTTGAGTTTATGGTATTATCTTCTTTCTCCAAGGTAAGGAATTGTTTGATTTTTAAGGAGGTTTGCTTTTCTGCTCAAATGTAGTTTTTCTAACAATCCCTTGATTAGAATAGGTGACATTGTCAGTAAATATTTGAAAGAAAGTTCTACAGGAGATAAAGAACTGGCTAGTATGCTTAATATTCTAATGCACTGATACCTACCTATTTGTGTCTTTTTGAACTTTTTAATAATTCTCTAATTTGCAGTGTTATTTCTTATTAAGTAGTTAAAGATTTTCACACCTTTTTCTGCAGTTTTGGAAAATATTTCCTTAGACTTCTTAGCAATTATGGCATTATTTGTGTGTTTTTATATGAAGAATCCTGGGGTAAAGGGATTAGACATAATATGCATGACCTAAATGTGATATTTTGGACCTTTATTTTCTAATTTTGTTTTTAATTTTGGGGATGATTGCTTTTGGGTGTGTGTTTCCCCCTCTTTGAGGGGAAATAAAACATTTCCCGTGAGATAAAATAGCCCTGACTTTTCACTGCTTCATATTTAAATGTTTTATGAAGGTTTGTTGTATTAGTGGTCTCTTTCAGAACTGTTAACAGAAATATAGGAAATCTTACCAGTATTTTGTAACTTGAGAAGCTGTAATGAATAGCTTAGAGAAAAATCACCTAGGGGCACCTGGGTGGCTCAGTTGGTTGGGCGTCAACTTCAGCTCAGGTCATGATCTCATGGTTTGTGGGTTCCAGCCCAGCATCAGGCTCTGTGCTGACAGCTCAGAGCCTGGAGCCTGCTTCTGATTCTGTGTCTCCCCTTCTTTTTGCCCCTCCCCTACTTGCTCTGTCTGTCTTTCTCTCAAAAATAAACATTAAAGAAAATTAAAAAAAAAAATCACCTAGTGTGAGATTCCAAATTTGTTTCACCACATTGACTGTGATGCGTGTTAGTTCCCTCTCTTTGTTTTTTTGAAATGTAGATTATTTACTTTCTAATCTGTTTCTGCGCTTTTCCAACTTCCAGAAATCTCCTTGTCTGCATAGTTTACTTTCTTAGCACTCCAGTTTTACTTCAGGCCTAAATCCTTGCCCTTCCACCCCAGAAAAATACGGTTTCTTCCCATATTTCCTTTGCTTGTGCATTTGAATTTGCTCTTTTTGTGAAATCCTGTTTCTCTGTGACGCTGGCACTGGAGTGGAGTAGAATCATTGGTTCATTGTAGCTTGGTTTGTCATCTTAGAAGCAGTTGTAATTTATATGCTGTGTTCTGGCAAATGGTGTCATTTTCCAAAGGTAATTGCACAACTTACCTTTGTAAACAGAATGTACTTTTGCTGTGGACTGGAAGGAGGCTTTCTCTTTTCTTTTATGGATGCTTCTCCTGACTCACTTCAGAGGGGTGATACTTAGATACCCTTCTTAATTTTTTTTCCTTCATTCTTTTTGAACATTATCTAATAAAATAGAATCAGTTATTGGTGTTTGCCAGCTTCTTCTGCACTTCTCCTTGTCCTCAGTCCCCCTCTTAAGTAAAGATGAAATTATTGGAAGTACAAACTGATACTTCATCACAGTAGATAGGTCCTTAAGTTGTTAATTTTAAATGGTTGTGATTTTCAGTCTTCTGATTGTTAAAGCTATTGTTTTTCTCCATAGACATAATTTAGCTTTGAGATACCTTTGGTATTGATACAGTTCTGTGTGTCTACATGGCAGATCTATTTTCACTTTGAACAGCCATCAGTGAGTTTTATAAGAATATAGATTCTATAAAATATTTTCTAATAATAGAGAAAATGAGTCTTATGCAGGTCTATAATTGTGATATGTTCTTGTTTATGTCTATTTTGCATAAGTGTAAATATCATAACAATAATCTTAGGTAACTTTTTTCTTCAAAAGTTATGTTTCCTAAGAGATAGTATTTTCTTAAATATATTTTATGTGATAAAAGACAGTGACTCTGCACTGTTTGCATTTATGTTGGTTTTAGGAAAAAAGTTTTTTTTTACAAGAAATATTCAGATGCAAGTACAGCTTTTGCTCTGCATAACTAAGTAATTTCACATTTTCCCTTTGGCTTATTAAACTTGAAGTCTGTTACTAGTGACTTTAATGTATTTAGATACTACAAATACATATTTCTACATTTTTTATAATTTATGTTAACTTTTATTATTATTATTTTTTTTTTAGTGAGGCTAACCAGTGTGTGTAGAAAGTGACAAATACTCTTCATTGGGCAAGATAGGTCATGTATTAGAGAAGAATGGCCCAAATTAAATGTACAGCATGACAGCTTATTAGAATATGTCCTCTTATGAGCTTAAAGAGACATAGATAGTTTAACGCAACTGCCTTCTTTGGCAGATTGGAAAAATAGCCTGGAGTGAGTTCCTTTAGGCTGACTTCTACAAAGTCAGTGAATTTGTGACAGAGCTAAGGCACAAACCTGGAGTGATTGGTTCCTAGCTCGGTATCCTTACAATTAAATCATTATAATGGTGTTTAACCTAAGAAAGGTATTTGGAAATCATTTGGGATATTCTAGTAAAACCTTGGTCCCTCTGTGCTATTGCAACAATATTTAGATTTATTTAGAGTATTTTTAACAAAGGCTGTAGAAATAAATCAGAAAACTTTAATCTACTTCTTTTTATGAAAACAACTCTGTAGAATATTGCAGAAATAAAAAGCTCATTTCCTTTGTAGAAACATAACTTACCCATCCTTGTATTCCCAGCACTAGAACACATAGCTTCTAATAAATAATACTTCTAATCAGTTTAACTCTTTTAAATAATGAATGTTGAACAAATGAATAACATCATTAAAAGTTAAATTATAATAAGAGGGACATGAAAGGGATTTTTCAGTAGACATTTTTTCAATGTTCAAATAGAATATTGTGTCAGGTGAGGCACAGTAGAAGAGCAGAAAGACTATTCATTATATTTTACATTCGTTTCTGTTCAGGTGTCTTTTCAGATGTGAATTGGTGCTTAATTTAGCAAGCAGTATTTCTTCCTGGAGTAAATACATATTTCTTTTTCACTGTTAGTGTATATCTAGTTAATAGATTGCTAGGCACTTTGGACAAAGAAAAAGGCCCTCCGTGGGAGCTGACTGTGTTTACTCTTGCTCTTGTGGAGATATCTGTCTAGATCCCAGAAGAACTTGCTGGAAGATGAGATGATTCTTGTGGCCTGAACGCCACTTAACATTTACTGTTCAGTGTCATGCCTGTCCTCTAGTCTAAAGAAGCTGTGTTAGAACAAGAGAATAAAATAAAGCCCTCTGTGACAGATTTTTCAATAAGAGAAAAAAATTTTGTGTTCTTTTTATTCTGAGATGTTTATTTTGTTTTAAAAAAATTCTTTAAGATGTTTGTTTTGGGGTGCCTGGGTGGCTCAGTCAGTTAAGCGTCTGACTTCAGCTCAGGTCATGATCTCACAGTCTGAGTTCAAGCCCCATGTCAGGCTCTGTGGGGATGGCTTGGAGCCTGGAGCCTGCTTCAATTTTTCTTTTCTTTTTTCTTTTCTTTTCTTTTTTTAAACTTTTAATTTTTTAATGTTTTTATTTATTTTTGAGAGAGAGAGACAGAGCACAAGTGGGGTAGGGGCAGAAAGGTAGAGGGAGACACAGAATCTGAAGCAGGCTCCAGGCTCTGAGCTATCAGCACAGAGCCCGACGTGGGGCTTGAACTCGTGAACTGCAAGATCATGACCTGAGCTGAAGTCACACGCCCGACTGAGCCACCCAGGCACCCCCTGCTTCAATTTCTTTGTCTCCCTGTCTCTTTGCCCCCCCGCCAATTGCGCTCTCTCTCTCTCTCTCTTAAATATAAATAAACATTAAAAAATTTTAATAGATATTTAAGTTAGCTTTCATTATTACCTAAAGAGGAAGACTGTGAAATTGAGATATGCTAAACTTGTGCAAGAGAGATCGCATTAATTGCCATTTAAAACGGATGGATATAATATAGTTTGCTGCTGTTAAACTAACCAAAAATGTAATTTGGTGTTCTATATCTTTTCTTTTACTTTTTAGAAAATGTTTGTTTATGTTTTAGAGAGGGAGACAGCACACGCACATGCACACACACACACACACACACACTCACTCACCCCAACAGGGGAGAGAGGTAGAGGGAGAGAAAATCCTCCGTGCAGAGCCTGATGCGGGGCTCGATTTCAAAACCTTGAGATCATGACCCAGGCCAAAATCAAGAGTGGGACACTTAACTGACTGAGCCACCCAGGCACCCTTCTTTTACTTTTTTTTTTTTTTAATTTTTTTTTTTTTTCAACGTTTATTTACTTTTGGGACAGAGAGAGACAGAGCATGAACGGGGGAGGGGCAGAGAGAGAGGGAGACACAGAATCGGAAACAGGCTCCAGGCTCTGAGCCATCAGCCCAGAGCCTGACGCGGGGCTCGAACTCACGGACCGCGAGATCGTGACCTGGCTGAAGTCGGACGCTTAACCGACTGCGCCACCCAGGCGCCCCTCTTTTACTTTTTAAATGGAGGAAAAGGCATATAAACCCCCTCAGCTTTCTTACTACTACCATCTCTAGATTTCCCTTTGTTCTCCCTGTAACCTCCCTGCTTGCTGCCTCAGAAGTTAGCTTTTTCTTCAGTCAGGTACTGATAGTTGTTCCCTTCTTCTCTTGATTCTGTGTTTAGTTTTTAAATACAGTATTTGCTACATATTCTTTTTAAAAACATGTAGGTATATATGAAGCTTAATACTGAAATAAATACTTGGTTACCCACAGCCCATCCCAAGAACCCAAATCTCCATTCTTTGAAATAAAGGTAACTTATTTGTATTTATCCATCCTTTGTTCATATTCTCATTCTGTGTGTGTGTGTGTGTGTGTGTGTGTGTTAATTTAGATGTGAAAGACAAAATCTTAAGAAGAAAATAGGGAATGTTTACCTTTTATTATTCTTTTCTATTTGTATCTGTAGAATTGCCATTTAAAGATATTATTTGTTACTAAATATTGTATTTAGTTTCACTTATTTTTGAGCTTTTAAAAATGGTATGATTTTAATGTTCACTGACCTGCTTTTTCTCATTCATCATTATATATATAAGATTCATGCATACTCTTGCAGTGGATGTAGTTGATTCATTCTCACTGGTGAATGTCATTCCGCTATGTTATTCTGCTATGTTATTCTCCTGTTGATGGACATTTGGGTTGTTTCATTCTTTTGCCATTATGAATGATATGCTACAAAAATTTTTGTATATGTCTCCTGGTGAAACATGTATAAGGTTTTCTCTTTTTGCAGATTCACCAGACCTAGGTTATAGAAATGTTCAAATTTTTAAGATAATGCCAAATTGCTTCCCAAAGAGGTATTCTAATTTACATATCCAGTTGCAGTGTATAAGAATTTTTACTCTTCCACAGCCTTGCTTGATATTGGCTAATACTTGATATTTTCAAGTCCTTGTGGTCTTTCTTTCCCCACATTGTCCTTGGGTATCAGTGTTATGCCAGTGTCATGAAATGAGTTGGGACTATTCTCTGCATTTCTGTTCTCTGGAAGCATTTGTTTAAGATCAAAATGATCTGTTCTTTGATTTTTAAAACTCACTCATAAACTGGCGGGGCATTTTCTTTCTGGAAAGATTCTTTTAAAAGAGAGATTTCTATTTATTTTAGGCTTTTAGTATTTTTATTATAAAAATTATGAACACATAAAAAATACACAAAATATTATAGTTAACTCCATGAATTCCTATACCCAGTTCCAGCAGTCATCATTCCATGGTCCATCCTGCCCCCTCCTTACCTTAATCCACTTCTGTCAAGAAAGACTGGAGATATTGTAGTGAAGGAAATGGAGGACATTTGAATTTATTTGTAAATATTTTACTATATGTCTCTAAATCATAAAGGTCTTTTTAAAAAAATATAACCTAATACCATTATTCTACCTTAAAAGAAACAATTTGTTAATATCAAAGAGCCAGTTGGTTTTAAATTTATAATTACTTAATAAATGTTATAAAAGGATTTAGTTATATAAAAAATATATATGAGTTATATATCTCACTTTAAAATTTGTTTACAAATTTATATATAAATCATGCATGTGCATGGATTATTTGACTGATTGATTTGAATCAGGATCCAAAGAGTGGCAGCTTATTGTGATTGATTGAGATCCCTTTCCAAGTAGATACAGTCTTAAAATCTGATTTGATTGATTATTGATTTCTAACTTTTTTCATTGTGGTGAAAGAATATTATCAGTTCCTTTGAAATATACCAAGGCTTTTTTTTTATGGCCTCATACACAGTCAAGTTTTTAAATATTAAATGCTTCTTGAAAAGAATATGTACTTCTCTTATTATTGGTTGTGGGATTCTGTATTCATTAAATAAAGCTGTTTAATATCAATTTTTATTTCTCTTATGTCTCTTAAAGAGACAAGATTGTTGTTTTTCCTATAGTTTTTCATGGCAGCAAGCATCTGCATGGTGTAGTTTAACATATTCTTCTGCCTTTTTGATTCTCTGTATTTCCATAAATTGATAGTTGGATTTAGAGAATTGATTAGATTCATGTTTTCTTTTTCCAAGGCTTTTCATTGGTGGTGATGTGTTCCTTGATCATGAAACTCATAATAGTTGTCTTCTTTTTTTGTGATGTTAGCAGCGATTTATGTTTAATGCGTGGATTTATTAAAAATTTAAAATGATCTAGTTCTATTATTCTTTCTTCATTTATTAGCTAGAATACTTCTGTAACGAGAAGCTTACTTTCATTGATTATTTGTTTACCCAGTGGTATGGTTTGTATGTGAAAGTTGAGAGAAATGCCTGTTTCCCTTTGTTTGCTGGTTTTCAGTAAATTTGTTCCCCATTGTAGTCCAATGATTGTCATTTCTTTTGTATCAGTATGAGCTCATTGGATTAAACATACTTAATGTTTCAAAATATAGCACTTGTTAATTTTATTGACATGCAGATTGTTACAATTTTGGCCAGTGGAAACCTTTTCAAGACCTTTGGCACAATCCTAGTAGTCTTTGATACCATTCTTGATATCTGGATGAGAAGATATTCTAAGCTCATCATGTGTGTTTCTAGCCCTAAGACCTGGAATTGGCCTTTTTTTCAAAGAGCCTTGATTCCCTTTAGAGGGAAATGGTATTTGTAGGTAACAGTCTGGATACTAGAGGTGTGCATTTCTACAGAACTGGTCATTATTTCTAAACCTGTTAATGGTTAGAACTAGAAAAATTGTGTGTGTTTTTATTTAAGTTGAAAGATATCATGAGTTTAAATTGATACTTCCAATTCAAATTGAAGAGCATAAGGGGAACTTTTTCCTTGTTGTGTCTTCCTTCTCAAGAATTCCACTTTCTCAAGGACTTCAGGAATGGGAAAATTTAGAATGTCTTATATTAATCATTCGCTTTCTTCCTCATCAAGTGATCTTAGAATAGCAATACTAAAATTACCACTAATGGTATGATTCCTGAAAATGGGGTCTAGTGATTCACTTCATTGGTTATAGGTGGTTTTTTTTCTTATGTCAATTGTGATACATTATTTTTTATAGGAATTTGTCCATTTCTTGTAACCTTGCATACTTATTGACACAAGATTGTTCTGTGTCCTACTATCTTTTAAACCACTGCTGCCAATGTAGCTGTGCTCTTTTCACTTGTATTGCTACATATTTGTGCTTTTCTTACTGCTTTGTCGTCTCAGAAATTGGTTGATTTTATTTTAGTTTTTTCAAGGAACAACTTTTGGCTTTATTAATTGCTTATTTTTTACCTTCTTCTTTCTATTATCTTTGAATTTTTTCTTTTGTTCCCCCACTACCCCCCTGTCCCCAACTTCTTTGATAGGTTACTTAGCTCATTATTCATCACCCTTTCTTTTTGCTAATATAAACATTTAAGGCTCTTAGTTTGCACTTAATACATTGTTTTCAATACCAATTTTTAAATAAAGTCTAATTATGGTAGAATCAATTTTTCTCTGATAGTTTTATGAACTTTTGATACCATGGTTTTGTTACCTTACTAAGATTATCTTCCCCCACCTTTTAACCAAGCAGTTAGCAGTTTGGGTAAATTTCCCCTCATTTAGTGTTTATATTATAACTTCATACATGGTGTGGATGTACCCCACTTGCATATTGGGTATGTTTCTAAATTTTTCGTTTCCTTCTTTCTTTCTCTAGTAGTTTGTCCACAAGTTCTTATGTTGTTTTTCATTTTTTTACTTTTTAAAAAAGTTAGCTTTATTGAGGAATAATGTACATGTAGTAAAATTCACCCCTTTTAGCCTACGGAGATTTGACAGATACATATAATTATAAATCCTTCACCACAGTCAAGATATAGAAGAGTTCCATAATCCCCCAAAACTTTGCTCATGGCACTTTGTAGCCTCCCTTTCCACCATCTATGGTGTTGTCTTTTCTTCGTTTTCAGGCTAGTTGGTTTCTCTGTGACCTTGGCTCTTTGAGAAGTTCTACAAAAGTTATAATTTTATAGATTATCTGGCTTTCGTTATTGTTAGAGTGTGAATGGTGTTCTTTCTAGCTGGACACATTAAACACATTTTTCTTAGCACATCTTTTTTGGGGGTAGATTAGAATTTCCATGTATCATTTTTGCATTAACACTGCCATTTGAATATCTTTCTCTCATATGTGTATTTTATTTTATATTCTTGTATATCTTCATTGGAATTTTATTTGGTGCCACAGTGATCTCTTAGGTCATTCTCTAATTTATACTTAAAATCTTTTAAAGTTTAGCATTAAAAGATTATCACCTTAACACATCAATTTTAAGTTTATGTTATCCTGAATTTTACTCCATTGGAGGCCATGTTTTGTTAATATATAATCAAAGAAATGTTACAGAAAATTGAAAGTGTATAATTTTTTGATTGCCAGACTTATTTGTGCTTGTCACTTTAGTGTGCTTAGCTAATTTTAAGGCCATATGAAAATTTTTTGCTGAATATGTTGTATCAATGGCATTGATTTTTATTACCAAGAAGTTATTAATATTGGTAAAATTTTGAAAATATCTCATCTGAGTTGCTGGTGTCTCTTGTTTTTTTGTAAGTGGTTTAATAAATGGTATAGGATAGTTTATTTCTTAGATATCCACAGTTTATTGGATTAATTTAAATGCTTCTATTAATGTATTAAATCTCGTATTAATTAAATACATGATAACATATCATCATCTGGAAACAGTATTGCATATTTTAACCTGATTTTATCTCCTTACTACTTTCATGGCCTTTAACATTGGCTTACTAAATATTCTTTTTACTTTTGTAGGTTATTTTAGTGTCTGCCAATAAATTGACTCGTTATATAGAACCGTGCCAGTTAACAGAAGATTTTGGTGGGAGTCTCACCTATGATCACATGGACTGGTTAAATAAGAGGCTGGTTGGTATATTACCATGAGATGAAATGTTATTACATACAAATAAGACATACTTTGGTAACTTTATCATTTTAATCAACTACAGTACAGATTGTTCTTTGTTATAAAAATAAATTATATTGCATATCACATGATAGCATAATGCTTGAAGGCAGATAACTCTGGAGTCACATTTGGGTTTGCTTTTGGTGTTGTCATTTATAGCAGTATTATTACTGGTCAAAATTGTTAATGTTTTAGTAGAATAACAGAGTAGCATATTCTCCTAAGAGGTAATCTAGTTGATGTACCATCTTTAGAGATATTTAAACATCATTTTGAGTTGAAAAGCAGTTTGACAGGTTAAAGTTGGTATCTGAAAATGTATCTTTGGCCAGGCTGAAATTGCCCTACTCTGCATGATAATGGCATTGTTGGATTGAACTGCTGGGGACTAAAAGAACAACTTTTCATTAGGTCAGTTTAGATTACAGTTAATCGTTGGGGACCTCCACAGTTGAAATTCTATCTATAACTTTGGACTTGCCAAAAACATAACTACTAACAGCCCACTATTGGCTGGAACCCTACTGATAACATTAGCAGATGATGAGCATATATTTTGTATGTTATACATATTATATACCAAGTTCTTATAATACAGCAAGCCAGACAAAAGAAAATGGTAAGAAAATCATAAGAGAAAATACATTTATAGTATTGTACTATGTTTATCGAAAAAAATTTGTGTATCAGTTTGGACCCATGCAGTTCAAAACCATGTTGTTCAAGGGTCAACTGCTAATTTTATTGAGGAATAACAAACTTGTGGGTATTTCAGAATGGATAACCAATTTCCATCTTATTTGGACAGTGATACCAGACAAATGAGTATCCCCTTTATTAAGAACAGACTTAACCAAATCCCTTTTTAGAAATATTTTAAGAAACCATGTTAAGGGGCACCTGGGTGGCTCAGTCAGTTGAGCGTTTGGCTCTTAATGTCAGCTCAGGTTGTGGTCTCACAGTCAGGAGATCGAGCCCATGTTCGGCTCTGCACTGAGGGTGGAGCTTGCTTGGGATTCTCTCTGTCTCCCTGTCTCTCCCTCTGCCCCTCTCTCCCTCGTGCTTGTGTGTGCCCAGGCGCATGCTCTCTCTCAAAATAAACAAACTTAAAAAAAATGTTAAAATTATAACTAATTTATTCTTTCCTACATGCTTAGATATAAAACTTTTTAACTAATATATGCAACTAGTATGGATTGGTGATAGAAAAACATAAAGAAACGTTCTGTAACTGGAATTAGAAGATGAGTACTGGTCTAAATTATGTTCATGTAGTTAAAACTGTCACTGGTGCAGATGTTTCTCCATGAAACACAGGAATAAAAATAAACTTGTCTGATTGAGGAATAAAAATAATTTCTTACTCTATTTAAATTTTAAAAATTTATTCTCCATTGAAGCTGTTCATTGTTCTAGGAGGGATTTTGTCTTCTCTCCTTAAGTTGTTGTGTTTTGGTGGTTGAATTGTACTAACTGACATCAAGAGAAGGAAAGGGAATTCTGCCTGGCTAATTCTGTTGATCTTAACTGAAAATCCTTATGTAAACACTAACTTTAAGATTATTCTTAATATGTTAACAAAATCTCATATTGTAGGTTTTTGAGAAGTTTACAAAGGAATCTACATCATTACTAGATGAACTTGCTTTGATTAACAATGGAAGTGATAAAGGAAGTCAGCAAGAGAAAGAGAGGTAGGTGGCTAGTGTCATGCAATTATACCTTTGCAAAGCTGTGATTAACCTGATGAAGGATAGATACATCAGTTATTAATGCAAGCTAGAAGAATTAAGGTAAGCAATTCTCCAATCAAATTGACATACAAAGGTTGAATTAAATTTATTAATTCATGAGAATTTGCTTTACATGTAAAATTTCTTGATTTGAATCAAAGTTTCTCTACAAAAGACTTCTTTTTTAATGTTTATTTCTGAGAAACAGTGTTCTTGTGCATGTTGGGGAGGGGCAGAGAGAGAGGGGAGCAGAGGATAGGAAGCAGGCTCTGTGTTGAGAACAGAGAGCTCGATGTGGGGCTCAAACTCATGAGATCATTACCTGAGCCAAAGTTGAACGCTTAACTGAGCCATCCAGGCACCCCTCTACAAAAGACTTTTTGATGAATAGTAATGTATTTACTTTATTCTGACACTGTGAAAAATTCATTTGCAAGAATATGTTTTCAAAATGAAACCATTTTCATTTTAGAGTTCTACTTTGTGAAGTCTGGAAAAGGTTGCAGCTTGAAATAAAATTATTATAACCTTATTTAAATACATTAGTTCTTAAATGCCTACCTTCTAGAACTCTTATGTCCTTGTAAAATATGATATTCATGAGTTTAAGTTGGGGAGTTTAGTGTTTTATGACACTTGGATGAAGTAATTGTTCAGTTGTATTCTGTAAACGTAACTGACTAGATTTATCATTTTAACGGATTTCCATTGGACTTTACAATCTTAACAGTTTTCATTTTTTGTTGGTAGGCCAGATCCCTCTCCCCAGTTAAAAACTCTTAACCCTTTCTGGTCTATCAACAAAGTGGTAACTAGAACAGTAATTTTTTTTTCAATGTTTATATTTTATTTTGAGAGAGAGAGTGTGAGCAGGGAAGGGGCAGAGAGAGAGGGAGACACAGAATCCAAAGCAGGCTTCAGGCTCCAAGCTGTCGGCACAGAGCCTGACGCAGGGCTCGAACTCACAGACTGTGAGATCATGACCTGAGCCGAAGCCAGATGCCCAACCGACTGAGCCACCCAGGTGTCCCAGAACAGTAATTTTTCATTAGGAAATTTGAAAGAGTCAATACTCTTCCTTGTCTACATCTTTTGAATCTTATCTTAAAAATATAATGGGATCTTGATAAAATGCATCTTCTTATTCCATGAATACAATGTAGTCACATATCAGTTAATCGAGGTAATAAGGTAAGAGGAATGTGAGAAGGTTGGAGTTTAACACCAAATCTTGATTTAAGCAGAGTAAAAATATAGAAACAAATTGTTTGAATGGAAATCTAGTTAAGTCACAGCAAGCATTTAGGAACATTACTGCCCTGTAGATACCATATAAAAATATAAAATGTAAAATTTTTACATGTGTAACTATCCGTGTGTGTATAGATAACACACATACTGTATGTTACGGTTTAGGAATTGAAAATGTCATGGAAGTTGCTTGACAAAAATTAGCCAAATCTCTTGTGTTTTGAATAGTCCGCCAGAGTAATTTGAAGTTTCTTAAAGTCATATTCATAAGGAAAGACATTCTAAGAAGGTCCCTGTTGAAAGTGGGTTCATGGTCACAGCTTAATGCTGTTTACCATGTTTCCCTCTCTAAGAATGACTGGTTCTGAGAAAGCATTCTTGTAAAGAAACCTGCTTATTTGTTTCTTAGAACTTCCTGTACTTACATGCCAATGGGAACCCTTTTTCTCCACCCAATAATATCTTATTCAGTGTTTGGGAAATGCTGTTTTGCATGACTACATGAAGTATCAAATAAAATCTTGTATTTGTCATTTCCTCCCCAAGGAGCTCAAGTGTTATTGCCTAGTCTCTTTTAAACGCCAGATAACCAAGTCCATCCTCTTACAAATTTTCATCACTTTTTTAATGTCATTCCTCAGGAAGCATCCTGGCTACACAAGAGGTGAGGGCCTAGATTAATTGGCAAAAGTGAAAGATTTAGAGCAGGACCTGTCATTTCCAGCAGCAAGGTCCTACCTAGGTTTTGATTTGTATGTACCCTATCTTTCTATCATTTTCTACTTCCCTTATATGTTTAGGAAAATACAGGGCATAGTCCAACTGCAAACAAAACCCAATTAGTACAGGGAAGAGAGTACAACTGCTTGAGGATGCACACACACATGAATATTAGAGATTATTTGCAGCACTCAGAGGTTGCTGTAGATAAGTAAATGTTTGATTGGAGGATGGCTCCATACATTTTTAATGTTAACATTTCTGGGTTATTATATAGTCACACATTTCATTTTGGAACAGATATGCAGTGGGAATATACTAAAATGGATTCCTTTGATATATTTGAAATAATACTATAATGATACACTGTTTTTTCCAAGTAGTGTATTTGGTGATTTATCGCAGACTTTTGGGGGGCTACTAGTATTTAATTTTCTAATTGGTTTCTTTTTAATTTTAAGTTTATTTTGAGAGCGGAGAGAAAGAGGGAGGGACAGAGAGAGAGAGGGAGGGAAAGAGAATCCCAAGCAGGTCCTGTACTGTCAGCACAGAGCCTGACACAGGGCTCAAACCCACAAACGGTGAGATCATGACCTGAGTTGAAATCAGGAGTTGGATGCTCAACCAAGCTACCCAGGCACTCATCTCTAATTGGCTCTTTTTTTTTTTTAATTTTCTTTTTAGCATTTTAATTTATTTTTGAACGAGACAGAGACAGAGTGGAAGCAGATGAGGGCCAGAGAGAGAGGGAGACACAGAATCTGAAGCAGGCTCCAGGCTCTAAGCTGTCAGCACAGCCCAATGCAGGGCTCCAACCCACGAACCATTAGATCATAACCTGAGCCAAAGTCAGACTGAGCCACCAGGTGCCCCTCTAATTGGTTTTTTAATGCTTAAGGATATTAGCCTGGTAGAACAGTGTGCTTCACATTTCCATACTCTACTCTCTTGTTTTGATAATGTATAAAAAGTTTTCTTAGGTTGCATGGATAGAAATATTGTTTTAAAAAATTATTCTTTTGGTGTTTGTCAGGTCTGTGGATTTAAACTTTCTTCCATCAGTTGATCCTGAAACAGTTCTTCAGACAGGTAAGATGAAAAAATGTGTGTATCAGTGATAATCATAATCTAATAAACCAATCGTATATTGATTGGTTCATGAAATAAACATTGATTAAGCATGTATTATGTAATAGAAACTTGGGAATTTCAAACTGCTCTTTGGTTTAACCTAACTGTGTTAATATACTTCACAATATTTTTAAAAAGTATTAATAATGATATATAGTTAAATTATTTCTCCCTTGAAATATTTGTATTTATTTCTTTATCTGTAAAATAGAGATAAAAGTTTCTATTTCATTGGATTGCTGTGAGATTATTGTATAGTCATTATGTTCTAAGATTGTATTTTTAGGTGTTGTCATGTTTTATTCTCCTAATGATCTCTTGAGATAATTTGTTACTGTTTTCTCTGTTTTGTACTTGAGGAGGCTGAGGCTTAGGGATATGAAAAACTTGCTCATGAAGAGTAACTGTTAAACTCCATCTATCACCATATCACTAAAAACAGGTTACTATTGTCTGAATTTTAAGATGGGGAAACTGAGGCAAAAGGTTAGTAACTTATGCAAGTTACACAGCTAGTAATGCTGGAGTTGGGACTTGAACCAAGGCAGTTTGGTTTCAAAGTATGGTCTTTGAAATCATTATGTGGTACTGCTCCTCTAATGGAAATGTTTCCATAAGGAAAACATTAAGGGTATCAATTGTAAAAGCAGAAAAATAAATTACTTCGATCTTAGTGGCTTTGTGTGTGTGTGTGTGCACATGTGTATGTGTATAAACTATGTGTGTGTGTGTGTGTATATATATATATATATATATATATATACACACACGTGTGTGTGTGTAGAGTCTTGGCAAAAGTCTTCGAAGCAGTTGTTCTTCTAATTATAAAACATAACGAAGAGTAAAGAAATAAATTCAAAATATCTGCATTGTATTGATTCAGTTGTGCCAAGTGTTTTCAGTATGGTATAGATCTTACTTCCTTAGAGAAAAAAGAAATAATTGTAATCCCTGAATTGCTACATGTTTAGCAGATACAGTAGACTGTCAGTAAAAATATGGCTTACTCTAGGTTTCAAACGTAGTTCAGTGTTTCTATTTAACATTTTCAAAGCTACTGAAGCCCTTGAATTAAGAAATTTTTAAATTTGTATTTTAAAATTAACTTTATATGCCACTAAGTTCTTTTTTTAATATGCTATTGACTCTTAAATGTTTTTAAGTTTATTTATCTTTTTCTTTAAGTTTATTTACTTTGAGAGAGTCATGTGCGTGTGCGCAAACCAGGGAGGGGCAGAGAGAGAAGGAGAGAAAGAGAATCCCAAGCAGGCTCCACACACAATGCAGTGACCGACCTGGGGCTTGAAGTCCCTGAACCATGAGGTCATGACCTGAGCCAAAATCAAGAGTAGGATGCTTAAATGACTGAGCCACCTAGGCACCCCTGCTATTAAGTCTTAAAGTAGGGATGGGAAGAGAGTATAAAAATAGAGAAGTTTAGAATAATTTTGGTTATCTTTTAGAAACTGGAAATACCTTCAAATCATAATAAAAATTGTTTCCATATGTTTAAAGCCATTTAAGTTTAGGATGTTTCCCTGAATAAAGATTAAGAGAATTTAAAAGTATCTGCATATTTTTTTGGTCCTTGTCTAATAATTGAAATAGTATTATCCTGGAAAAACAGTTTGTGATTTATTCACTTTTTAAATTGTTAATAGGGGCGCCTGGGTGGCGCAGTCGGTTAAGCGTCCGACTTCAGCCAGGTCACAATCTCGCGGTCCGTGAGTTCGAGCCCCGCGTCAGGCTCTGGGCTGATGGCTCAGAGCGTGGAGCCTGTTCCCGATTCTGTGTCTCCCTCTCTCTCTGCCCCTTCCCCGTTCATGCTCTGTCTCTCTCTGTCCCAAAAATAAATAAATGTTGAAAAAAAAATTGTTAAAAATAAATAAAAAATAAAATTGTTAATATATTTACAGTTTTAGATACTGCACATTCTGCAATTTTAATTTCTCATGCATGAATGCATTTTCTTTACATAAGTTTGCTATAATTGAATAACAATGAATACAGTTCTGACACTGGTGTGACCCATCATGATTTGCAGTTAATAATTATAGAGATTCCTATAGACAGATTATTTAAATTTTATTTCGTACCAGTAATAAAGCTTTCTCCCTATAATCATACATGTTGTTACACTGTTAGCGTTCGTCTTAGGTGCTATGATTAAGGGTATGGGTTAATACTGAAATCCTACAACATCCTGCTTAGTATTGATTAGTATCAGATAGAACATACTAGTTACTACCATCATACAGAAATCTCAGAGCGTAATTATGTTCTACAGGGAAAGAGGATTGGTTGGCATAATTTCCTGAGTAATGAATCCACAAATAACAAAGAATGTAATGACAGCTTTAGAAAAAAATATCTTTACTAAATAGTGTAGCATATATAGTATATACATTCATGATATATAGCATATGTATAGTTTATATGTACGTTAATATTCATATATGCAGTTTTCCAACTCATTTCTATATAAATTTAAAAGTTGCACTTCAGTACTTATGACCTGGTAGATAGTTAGGCAGACATATAGGCAGATAGGTTCTAAAAATAAAGGATTAGAATGGAGAAGAGTGATAAGTAAGAATTGTGTTTCTCTATGGATGTTAATTATAACTGTGTATCTTTCATTCATAAAGGGCATGAATTGTTGTCCGAATTACAGCAGCGTCGATTTAATGGCTCAGATGGAGGGGTCTCATGGTCTCCTATGGATGATGAACTGCTGGCCCAGCCACAGGTTATGAAGTTATTAGATTCACTGAGAGAGCAGTATACTCGCTACCAGGAAGTTTGTAGGCAACGTAGTAAGCGTACACAGTTAGAGGAGATTCAGCAGAAGGTAATGCAGGTAGGTGTCTGATTTGAATATGTTTAACTTTTGAAAATTGTAAATGCTAGAGTTTTTAAGAAATAATTTTTCCTGTGTGACTGATTTTATACTAAGCCTTATTTATACTATGTAGAGAACCTAAGTCATAGCAAACCACACTAAAATCATTTTCTCTATATCTTTACAAATAGCGTTTGCATTAAAACTATATTATTTCTACAGTGATGACATTGAGCATACATCTTACTCTATTATGAACTTTAAAAATAACTAGTTGTTAGGAACATTGTGGTCTCTGTATTCTTGCAATAAATAACATTTTATTGTTGATTATTGATTTATTCTTAATTTCTAATAACTTGTTTTTTTGTTAATTTAGGCATTATGGAGAGTTATTCTTTCCTAGCAAAATGATGACATGTAATATAAGGAATTTTAGTATGAAATTTCATTATTTTTTAATGCTGATAGAAACCTTTAAATGTATTTAATACTTATGAATCTTTAGTTCCTTTTAAAATTTTTGTTAAAACAATAGGCTAAAAATACTGAAACTCAATACTAAGACATTTCTGTTACTTAGACCACATCCTGGTTTTTCTCTGTTGAATTATTAAGAAATAGATCTTAAATCTCTTAAATCCCACATTGAAATGTCCCAATGTTTTTATCTAGATTAATTCGTTCATAAGGTAAATATTTTTTAAGTGCTTATTATGTAGAAGGCATTGTGGTGGGTTTTCTATAGAATTATGTAATGGTAGATGTGGTTTTTGCTATCATCACATTAAGGGGACAAAGTCTTAAGTATTCAAGGGTATGACTGAAATGTGTGGGCCTTTATATAGGAAGGATTGTTCCTCTGGCTGTAGGTAATCTAGGAAGATTTAGCATACTTGAGCTTTTTCTCCAAGAATATGTAAAGACTTCACCAGGCACCTCCTTTAGGTTTTAAAGGAGAATTGGCACTTTGTGCAGCAGAAAGACTAACATGAATAAACACTAGCAGTATGAAATCCCAAACTTTGTTGAGGAAAAAGGAAGCAGTGAGTCACCATGGGAAGTTTTTGGCCTTTGAATCATAAAGCATGGTCAACAAGTAAGATCTAAATCTCAGTTCCTCCACTTATTTACTGTATGATCATGATCACATTATTCACCCACCTGAGCCTCAGTTTGACTTCCTTCTTTTTTTTTTTTAATGTTTTTTATTATTTTTGAGAGAGAGAGAGAGACAGACTGTGTATGAGTGGGGCAGGGGTAGAGAGAGAGAGAGGGGAACAGAGTATCCAAAGTGGGCTCCTCCCTGACAGCAGAGAGCCCGACATGGGGCTTGAACTCACCAACCGGTAGATCATGACCTGAGCTGAAGTTGGACACTTAACTGACTGAGCCACCCAGGCACCCCTGACTTCCTTCTTTTTTTAACCTCCCTTTCTTTCTCTTTCTTCCCTTCATTAACTAAAACAGGGGTAACAAGACCTCTTTATAAAGGTTTGTTGAAAGAACCCAGCACTTGATTAATGGTAGCATTATATTTATCTCCATTGCACTAGAGTCCAGTCTATATATCTGGTTCAGTTGTTGGCAAACTTTTCCTATAAAGGGCCAAATAGTAAATGTTTAGGCTTTGTGGACGGTACAGTTCTTGGAGCTGCTGTGGCTATTTAACTCTATTGTAATGTGTAGACATAATGTAAACAAATGTGTGGCTATGCTAAAATAAAACTTTGTTTGCAAAAATAGTGGGTAGTCAGAATTCGCCTGCAGGCAGTAGTTTGTTGACCCCTGACTAGGAACATCAGGGTGTTAGAGCGAAAACGACTTGAAAGGAAGGGGAAGTTGGATCATGGAGGATGGTGAATTCCAGGCAAAAGAATTTAGTCTTTCTCATGATAGCCACATATAAAGGGAAGATTTCCAAGCATACATTAATTGTGGACAACTTTTTCTATGTAATATATTTGTAAATTATAGACAGTATTAAACCTGGGTACACTTCAGCCAAGTAGCCTGAGAGTATCTTTGAAAACCATAAAGGTAGACTAGCATAGTGGTATATAACTGACCTAAGTGATCTGGGTCCACCTTTTTCTACTACTTCCAAGTTGTTTACTCTTGGGAAGGAAGTGTAACTTCTCAGTGCACTAGCTTCCTACTCAGTAGACTGAGGATAACAACAACAATAATAATACCTGCTTAATAGGGGCGCCTGGGTGACTCAGTCGGTTAAGGGGCCAACTTTGGTTCAGGTCATGATCTCGTGGTTCATGAGTTAAAGCCCTGCATCGGGCTCTGTGTTGACAGCTCAGAGCTTGGAGCATGCTTTGGATTGTGTGTCTCCCTCTCTCTCTGCCCTTCTCTTGCTTGTGCTCACGCTCGCGCTCCCTCTCTCTCTCAAAAATAAATACACATTAAAAAAAACCACAAAGATTAAAGAAAATAATGTTTATAAAGTGTTTAGTGTTTAGCATATAATGAGTTTTCTATTAATAGTATCTATTGCTCCCTTATTAAAAAATGAATGTCTACAGTAGTGTGACTTTTTGCTAGGTAGAATACAGTGGTGAGTAAAAATGCAGTTGTACCAAGCCCCAAGGAGAGTGGTGGGAGTTAAGAGTAAGAAGATAATCAGAGATGAATCATTTTTCTGGCTTGCAAGACTTGATGGGTAGTCTTGTCCAGTTAGGGAATGCTAGGTTTAAGTGTGGGTGGAAAAGGGTGTGAGAAACATGGGTTTGGTTTTAGACACGTTGAATTTGAGGTGACTTTGAGACACAAAAAATTAGAAGGGTAGTCCCAAACAGGTCCAGAAATCAGAGAAGTCTGGGCTGATCACATAGTTGTTTGTCATCATGTATAAATGGCAGTTAAAAGCATTAGTGTGGGTGAGAATTGCCTGGGAAAGTGCTGAGACTAGGTGAGAAGAGGTCTTTTTCATTGAGCTTTGAGAAACTCCAGCATTTAGGGACAAGATAGAGGAGCATATTCCTGAAAAGAAGGCAGTGAAGGATTGGCCAGAAATGGAGGAGAAAAGTGTGTAAGAGTTCTGTGTCATGGAAGCCAAGGGAAGAGAGCATTTCAGGATAGACTCAGGAACCCTGTGGAATGCTCTAAAAGATGGAATAAGACGACAGCTTAACATGTCCATTAGAATGCACAAGATTGAGGCCATGGGTGATCCCTAAGCATGGAGGGCTGGAAGCACCCTGGAGTGAATTTGGAATGACAGTGAAGTGTGGTGAAGGAGGCACTGCGTGTAGACAACTCACTGAGAATTTTGTCTCTGAGGGAATGATGAGAAATAGCAATGCCTAGAAGTGATAGAAAAAGGGTGGTATTAATTTGGTAAAGGCTGCTGTAATGAAGTACCACAGCCCAGGTGGCCTAAACCACAGAAACTTATTTTTCCACTCTAAAGGCTAAAAGTTTAAGATGAAGGTGTTAGCAAAGTTGATTCCTTCTGAAGGCAGCGAGGGAAGAATCTGTCCCAGATTCTTGGCTTGTCAGTGCCAAGAATCTTTCTGTATTTTACATTGCCTTCCCTCTGTACCTGTCTGTGTCCAAATTTCTCCTCCTTTTAAGGATGCTAGTCAGATTAGGGCCCTAACAACTTCATTTTGTTTATATATTTTCAATCTCAGTTTAATTGCCTCTTTAAAGACCCTATCTTCAGATAAGTATGATTATATTCTGAAGTACTGAGGGTAGGAATTTCAACTTTATGAAGAACACAACTCAGCTCACAACAGGGGTCAGGTATAATTTTGTTTATCTTTTTAAAGTAATGTGGAAAACTGTAAGAGGTTTAAAGACCAGGAAGAAGTATCTGTTTGGAAGGAGGGGTTGAATATACAGGAAAGAAAGGATAATTAATACTATCAAGTTCCTGACAAAGTGGAAATGAATAGACTTCCAAAGCACAGTTGAAAGGATTAGCTTTAGAATGGAACAGGGAGAACTCCATTGTAACAGGAGGAATGGTGGGTAGGATGGATCCAGAGGTGCCTCCGTACAAGTCAGACGTCATGAAGATGAATGGGTTCCTGTGTGATGTGTTCTTTTTTTCTGTAAAGTAAGACAGAGAAAGGCAATTTGCTTAGAGGTACAGGTTTGCAGGTGGAGTAGGTAGTGGTGGTTGAAGAGGATGAGGTTAAAATAAAACTGGAGACAATTCAAAATTTTCTTTGTGAGAATTGGAAGAGTAAAATTACCACACAACTGTACTTGTATTTTTAGGTGGTGTTAATCTTGGATTTATGGCAGAAACTTTCTGGCTTATTGTGTGACCTTATCAATTCTTAGCTAGATGTTGAGGTGCAGGCACAGAGAACACAGGTGATGGGATCATCCAGCATTTATACTTCACTACATGGGATCAGTGGGTATGATAAAAAAAAACAGAATGGCACATGCATTTTTAAAATGATGGACCAGCTCAATTGGATAAGAAACTAGAGAAGGGAGGTGATGGTATTTATGATGGTGATGATGGTAATGAGATTATGGTTAAAAACAAATACCCTTTATTACAATTCATTTTCTTTATGTGAGTTACACATTAATTGGATAGAACATTAATCTTCATATAATGGTTTCTGCTATTTTTCACAGGTCACATCTTAGGCAAAGATTTATTTCTTTAGCCAGAATGATTACGTAAATGTAGCTATATAGTCATGTGTATTGAACATGTCAGCATACACAGAACATAAACTGTACTGTCTATAGTCTTGCAAATTTGGGGAAAATGAAAAAAAATTTTTGTTTGTATAAAGATAATCATAAAGTTGAGTATCACTGTTTATGTTAAATTAGTGAAAATTGAATTTTTCCAAATTTCTTTTGTACTGTCTTATTACTGACAGCATTATGGAAGAGAAATCAATAGCTCTAATAAACTCTATGACAGGTAATAACCAATGTAATTATCATTTATTCCCCACAGTTTAAATTGGTGGCATTAAGAGATCATGTGGTATGCAGAGGTTCTTCTCCATGCTGCTGCTGCTACTACATTTAAAAATTAGGTTTTCACGTGCTCTGGGAAGGAGCTGATGCCACTTCACTGAAATATGCTGTCGTTATTCTCATTATTTACTCTGGCAGTAATTACTGCCGGCATTGCAAATGTTATTTCTAAGATCATCCATGTGCTTTTCTTCCTTTGTAGAAAAAGGAATCATGGGTGGAAAATAGGATACACTCCTAGTTGCATAAGTGTACAGCGGGAGGCTATGCTCCAGTTCTCCCAGTTCTTCAGGTCAGATGCTTGACATTTCCTTGACATGTCCTTCTGACCAGTTTGACTCCACAGTCTTCCACATATTCTCTCATGCAGCCTTTAGAAAACAGCCTGGCTAGGAAAGAATGTTATATAGTCACATGCATTTTTGGCCTCTGCAAATATTTGTCATGGTAGATTTTAAGAGCACATCTCCCGGACTTTAAGCTATATTACAAAGCTGTAATCATCAAGACAGTATGGTATTGGCATAAAAACAGACACTCAGATCAATGGAACAGAATAGACAACCCAGAAATGGACCCACAAACGTATGGCCAACTATTCTTTGACAAAACAGGAAAGAATATCCAATGGAATAAAGACAATCTCTTCAGCAAGTGGTGCTGGGAAAACTGGACAGCAACATGCAGAAGAATGATCCCGGACCACTTTCTTACACCATACACAAAAACAAACTCCAAATGGACAAAAGACCTAAATGTAAGACAGGAAGCCTTCAAAATCCTTGAGGAGAAAGCAGGCAAAAACCTCTTTGATCTTGGCCACAGCAACTTCTTACTCAACACGTCTCCAGAGGCAAGGGAAACAAAAGCAAAAATGAACTATAGGGACCTCATCAAAATAAAAAGCTTCTGCACAGCGAAGGAAACAATCAGCAAAACTAAAAGGCAACCAACAGAATGGGAGAAGATATTTGCAAATGACATATCAGACAAAGGGTTAGTATCCAAAATCTATAAAGAACTGATCAAACTCAACACCTAAAAAACAAATCATCCAGTGAAGAAATGGGCAAAAGACATGAATAGACACTTCTCCAAAGAAGACATCCAGATGGTCAACCGACACATGAATAAATGCTCAATATCTCTCATCGTCAGGGAAATACAAATCAAAACCACAATGAGACACCCCCTCGCACCTGTCAGAATGGCTAACATTAACAACTCAGGCAACAACGGATGTTGGCGATGTGGAGAAAGAGGATCTCTTTTGCACTGCTGGTGGTAATGCAAACTGGTGCATCCACTCTGGAAAACAGTATGGAGGTTCCTCAAAAAATTAAAAATAGAGCTACCCTCTGACCCAGCAATTGCACTACTAGGTATTTACCCAAGGGATACAGGTATGCTGTTTCAAAGGGACACATGCACCCCAATGTTTATAGCAGCACTATCAACAATAGGCAAAGTATGGAAAGAGCCCAAATGTCCATCGATGGATGAATGGATACACACACACACACACACACACACACACACACACACACGTATACACGATGGAGTATTACTCAGCAATCAAAAAGAATGAAATCTTGCCATTCACAACTACATGGATGGAACTAGAGGGTATTATGCTAAGGAAAATTCGTCAGAGAAAGACATATTGTATGACTTCACTCACATGAGGACTTTAAGATACAAAACAGATGAACATAAGGGAAGGGAAACAAAAACTAATAAAAAACAGGGAGGGGGACAAAGCAGAAGAGACTCTTAAATATGGAGAACAAACGGAGGGTTACTGGAGGGGTTGTGGGGGGGGGGATGGGCTAAACGGGGCATTTAGGAATCTACTCCTGAAATCATTTTTTGCGCTATATACTAATTTGGATGTAAATTTAAAAAATTAAATAAAAATTTTTTTAGAAGAGCACATCTCCAAGGTTATACTTTGCATATCAGTGTAACCACTTGAGGGTCACATTGATGTGGATTGGGCATGAAACTGTTTTTGCAGTAAGTTAATATTCAGATTGAACAAGATATCCTGATTAAAATTAAGTTTTATAGCCTAGTTTGGCAAACTACCATCATTAATGCATTTAAATAGACTTGTTTACTAGGGCGTCAACCTCCATTTGCATTGTTTTTGTTAGAAATAGTCATACATTTAATGTGTCTACATTACTGGTGTTGCATACTAAGGAAAATTACTTTCAGCATACGTTAAAACTATATGTGCACTTGAGTATGTAACATTTTTTGCACCAAGTGTATGTATGCTTTATTTAAAATTTATTTTTAAATTTATGACTCTTTGGAAGTTTCATGCTAATGAATTGTTTTTCCTCCGTTATCATGATTTATATTAATCTGCTTTTTTTGTTTGTAGAATATTCTAAAATCATAGTTTAAATGTTTAAATAATACTTTAGGATTTTAAAAATAACATATAATACATTATTAATAGTTAAAAACTTTTGGGAGGCTTTCATTCCACCCTTAGCATTTTATATTTATCTTTATGTCTGTATTCGTAATGTGTAGCAATCAGTGAGAATTGAGTTCCCAAAAGGAAATGGAAAATTGTTTAAAAATGTTTACATAAATGTCCTTAAGACTTTTTTTTCTTCTTTTTATTTCCATTTTTTAAAATATTGAATGAAACAGTTCAGGGACTTTGTTAAGAACCTCAGGGATCTTCCTGTAAAATACAGATGTGAAACTTTGTAAAGAGTGAATGGCCACACATCAGTAAAAGGATAAAGTCTATATGACCATTTCAATAAATGCAGGAAGAGCATTTGACAGGTACAACATCCATTCATGTTAAAAACCCTCAACAAAACAGGCCTAGAGAGAACCTACCTCAATGTAATAAAGGCAGTATATCAAAAACCCACAACCAACATCATACTTAATGGTGATAAAACAAAGTTTTCCCTAATGTTAGGAACAAGACCAGGATGTCCATTCTCAGCACTTTTATCAACAAAGTACTGTAAGTCCTAGCCACAGTAATTAGACAACCTAAGAAAAATTGATAAGTAAAATACTATTTGCAGATGACCTGACATTCTATGTAGAAAACCCTAAAGACTCCACCAAAAAACTACTAGAGCTGATAACTGAACTCAGTAAAGTTGCAGGATACAGTATCAGTGTACAGAATCTGTTGCATTCCTATACACTAATACTGAAAAAGTAAAAAGGGGAAATGAAGAAAACAATCCCATTTACAGTTGCACCAGAAACAGTAGAATATCTAGGAATAAACTTAACCAAAGAGGTGAAAGACCTGTACCCTGAAAACTATGAAAAACTGATGAATGAAATTGAAGATGGTGCAAAGAAATAGAAAGACACTCCATGCTCATGGGTTGGAAGAACAAATATTGTCCAAATGTCTATACTACCCAAAGCAGTCTGCAGATTTATTGTAGCTATTATCAAAAATAGCAACAGCATTTTTCGCAGAACTGGAACAAACAATCCTAAAATTTGGATGTAACCACAAAAGACCCCAAGACAGCTAAAGCAATCTTTTTCAAGATTTCAAAACAAAATTGGGGTATCACAATTCTAGTCTTCCAAGTTATATTACAAAGCTGTAGTAATCAGTGTGGTACTGGCACAAAAATAGACACATAGGTCAGTGGAACAGAATAGAGAGCCCAGAAATAAACCCACAGTTACATGGTCAATTAATCTTCAACTAAGGCAGAAAGAATATGCAATGGGAGAAAGGCAGCCTCTTCAGCAAATAGTGTTGGGAAAATGACAGCAATATGCAAAAGAATGAAACCATACCACTTTCTTTACCATACACAAAAATAAACTCAAAATGGATTAAAGATCGAAGTGTGAGACCTGACCTCATAAAAACTTGAGAAGAGAGCACAGGCAGTAGTTTCTCTGACATCAGCTGTAGCAACATTTTTTTCTAGGCAAGGGAAATAAAAGCAAAAATAAACTATTAGGGCCACATCAAAATAAAAAGCTTCTGCACAATGAAGAAAACTAAAAGCCTACTGAATGGGAGAAGACATTTGTAAATGACATATCCAACGAAGGGTTAGTTTCCAAAATATACAAAGAACTTACACATCTCAACACTCCAAAACAAATAATCCAGTTAAAAAATAGACATGAACAAACATTTCTCCAAAGAAGACCTACAGATGGCCAACAGACATATGAAAAGATGCTCAACCTGACTGATCATCAGGGAAATGCAGATCAAAACTGTAATGAGATGTCACCTCACACCTGTTACAATGGCTAAAATCAAAAACACAAGAAACCGCAAGTGTTGGTGAGGATGTGAAGAAAAAGGAGCCCTCTTGTACTGGTATAGCCACTCTGGAAGACAGTATGGAGGATCCTCAAAAATTTAAAAATAAAACTACTCTATGATCCAATAATCACACTACTGGTTGTTTACCCAAAGAGTGTGAAAATAATAATTCAGAGGGACACATTCACCCCCATGTTTATTGCATATACAATAAATTTATCTTTATTTACAGTAGCCAAGTTGCAGAAGTAGCCCAAGGATGGATCTTAGTCCATCTTTGGATGAATGGATAAAGATGTGGTGTATATATACAATGGAATATTATTCAGCCATAAAAAATGAAACCTTGCCGTTTGCTTGCAGCGACATGATTGGAGCTAGAGAGTATAATGTTAAGTGAAATAAGTCATTCAGAGAAAGACAGATACCATATGATTTCACTTGTGGAATTTTAGAAACAAATGAGCCAAGGCAAAAAAAAAAAAAAAAAAAAAAGACCAAGGAACAGATTCTTGACTATAGAGAACAAACTGATTAATGATCAAAGGGGAGATGGGGGGGATTACAAAGTACACTTACCATGATGAGCATTGAGTAATGTATAGAATTGTTGAAACACCATGCTGTACACTTGAACTTAATATTATACTCTGTTGTTAACTATACTGGAATTAAAATTAAAAACCTAATAAAAAGACTGAATAAAGAGGAGCTAGGCTTTTTTCTTCAGAAAAGTGGGAAATGCAAAGAAGGAAACAATTACTAGTATTTATCTACTGTGGTAAGTGTCTTACATTTAATGACTGGTATAATCCTGACAGCAGCTTTGTATGGTATATAGCATAGATACCATTTTAAAGATGGACAGCCCAAAGTGTTTCTACTAGTAGGAGCAGAGCCAGAATTCAGAATTGAAAATCATGCCCTGTGCTTTCTTACTCTGTGAAAGAGTGATACTTTCTATAGGCCAACAGAGAAAAACAGGACCCTAGTACCCTATCCTAGGGTACTAGTAGGACTGCTCATACAAAAGATTAAAGCAGAAAAGTAGAGATATTGAGGAGCAAAGCATTGTATTCCAAAAAGGACTTCAGAGCAAGGGTTTGCAGATGAACTTAGGACTCTGAAAACAGTTTAGCCAAGAAAATTAAAGCACTGAAGGCTATTCCATGAATACAGAATAATATTCTGACATTTTTTGTTTTTAAATTTTTGCTTCCTAGTATTAAAACCTTGTAAAGAGAAATTAAGAAGCTGAAAATATATTAATATTTAAGAAAGTAGAACATAAATGGGCAAAGAACATGAGGATAGAATTCACTAAAGATCATATACTTTTAGTAAACACTTGCAATTTATTCAATCTTAATAATATTTAAAAATATACCTGGAGAGATTTCTGTTGTTCAGTTTGGCAGAAGCATTTTAAAAGCAATAGTTTGTACACTTTGCACAGGTTATGCTCAGTTAAAACTTTAATTACGGATGTTCCAATAGAAACATGTTTTAGAGAGCAATTTTATAATGTATACTAACATGACATTGTCATTGAATTCAAGATCTTTACTGAAAATGTTTCCTAGGCAAACAACATCGAATTAGAGAAAAAAATGCTGCATATGAACTTCTCCATATATATATGTGTGTGTGTGTGTGTGTGTGTGTGTGTGTATATATATGTATATATACGTACATACATGTATATACACATACACACACACACACACACACACACACCCTAAGTTTACATTTAGGGCATATAAAAGATTTCTCAATGGTAGATACCTGAAGTCTTAAAAGTGGTATTTGAAGTGATACATGTGATACATTACTCAGCTTTTAATAAGGGGTGGGTTGATTGGATAGTTGGTTGGACAGATAGGAGGGAGGGAGGAAGGCAGGCAAGGAGGTCAGTCTTCTTAAAAACAGAGGTTTGCAGGGTGCATGGGTGGCTGAGTCAGTTTCGTGTCCAACTTTGCTCAGGTCATGATCTTGAGGTCTATGAGTTTGAGCGCTGCATCAGACTCTGTGCTGACAGTTCAGAGTCTGGAGCCTGCTTTGGATTCTCTGTCTCCCTTTCTCTCTGCCCCTTCCCCATTCATGCTTTGTCTCTCTTTCTCAAAAAAAAAAAAAGAACAAACATTAAAAATTTTTGTAAGTTTGCAGCTACTGAAAATTTTAATTGTAGCCACATAGAAAATCATTATAGTTTGGGGCGCCTGGGTGGCGCAGTCGGTTAAACGTCCGACTTCAGCCAGGTCACGATCTCGCGGTCCGTGAGTTCGAGCCCCGCGTCAGGCTCTGGGCTGATGGCTCAGAGCCTGGAGCTTGTTTCCGATTCTGTGTCTCCCTCTCTCTCTGCCCCTCCCCCGTTCATGCTCTGTCTTTCTCTGTCCCAAAAATAAATAAATATTGAAAAAAAAATTTTTTTTTAAAGAAAATCATTATAGTTTTATAGTATAATATTAAGTGAGCAACACAGGATAGAAATTCCTTGTACTCTGTAAGGATTAGATGTAGCACTTAAATTTGGAGTAACATGAAAATGCAATGCATGTGAAAACTTAATTGAAAGAAATATATATGATTTTTCCCTATGATGTACTTTTATATAACTACTAAAAATTACATGAACTATTAGATTTTTGAAGGAATAAATTTTAACCTGATAATAACGAAATGCAGTATGGGTCTGTAATACTTTGTTATAAAGTTCTGAGGTAAGCCTGTCTATCCAGGGTCTGTAATATTATGCTACAGACATACCGTCATTCACTTTTTAGGAGCTATCTTAAGTTTACATTTGGGGCATAACCATACATCTGTTTTTGAATTCCTTAATTTAGTAACAGGTAAAACTTGATAATAATATTATTTTTTCTGTTAAAATTATTTTACTGTGTCCATATAGTTTTAGTGTGTGTGTGTTTCTGGGTGAAGAGTTAACACAATTCTTTACTCTTTCTGCATGAAACTTTGATCTTTGCTTAACTCTCTAGCTCTCTTTCCTTGAAAACATGTAAAATTTGGAATGTCATCTGTGTTTAGTGGGCAACATTGCTTTTATAGTAAAAATTATTCTGGATCTGGACGGGGAGAACTAATACTTGATGGAAGGCATAACTTTGGGCATCCTTGAATTCAAGACTTTTTTTTAAAGTTTTATTTCATTTTTGAGAGAGTGAGTGTACATGAGTGTGCAAGCAGGGGAGGGGCAGAGAAAAAGGGAGAGAGAGAATCCCAAGTAGGCTCCATGCTGTCAGCATAGAGCCCGTTGCAGGGCTCAGTCTCACAACCGCAAGATCACAACCTGAGCTGAAATCCAGAGTCGGACGCTCAGCTGACTGAGCCACCTAGGTGCTCCGAATTTAGGACTTTTATAGTATGCATGACCACTGTGGGATATGGAGTTTTGATTCCAGAGTGCTCCCCAAATCTATCCCATATGGATCTCATCTCCTTATGCCTGAACTGTTAGACTGCTTCAGGGACTTGGCAGAAAAACATTTGATGCTGCTCTGGCAAACTTAGTTCATCACCTTACATCCTACTGAGCAGTATCAGTGGGAGCTCAGATGGTCTGTGGGTCTGCATGTTTAGTTCATCCCAGGACCCCTCTTGTGTACTCTAGTAGTATAAAACTACAGTTTTTAATTTTCAAATAGAGAAAAATGGTATTTTAGCTTCATATTAGTTAATTCATTTAGTTTTAGCAGTATTTTGAGAACGTTAAGACTATGAGTCAGGACACATGGCTTTTTGTGTCCTAGGTTTTTAATAATGGATTATATTACCTTGGGAAGTCAATCTTTGAAACTCAGTTTTCTTAAGTGGTAGATAAGAAATTTGACCAGTGTCATTTCTCATATCCTTTACAACTCTAAATCCTATAGTTCTTTTATTTCTTATCATATGTTAATTTTTAATCCTCTTTTATGGGGGCATTCCACATTTTTAGCCTGGCAGATGATCAGATGGCTGAAAGCCTAAGGTGCTGTAGTGTACATGCTTTCAAATTTTGATTTTGGAAAAGTTGTCAGATTATGGCCATATAGTTCCAAAAGAAATATTTATTGCCTTTACAATAGAATTTAATTTAAATTAAAAATACTTTAGGAACTTTGGGAGGAGAAAACAGTGGATGTTTGGGAAGCTTTTGATTGTTTCATCTCAACTTTCATTTATAGGTTGTGAACTGGCTTGAAGGGCCTGGATCAGAACAACTACGAGCCCAGTGGGGGATTGGAGACTCCATCCGGGCCTCCCAGGCACTGCAGCAAAAGCACGAGGAGATCGAGAGTCAGCACAGTGTGAGTGCTTTTCCTCTGCAAGTTACAGTGCTGTGATTACTGTGCATAATCAGCATATGTGGTACTAAGAGATAAGTTGCTGTAAACTTTAGCACAGGACATAAAGCATAGTATGTTTAAAAATTTTTTTTTTTCAACGTTTATTTATTTTTGGGACAGAGAGAGACAGAGCATGAACGGGGGAGGGGCAGAGAGAGAGGGAGACACAGAATCGGAAACAGGCTCCAGGCTCTGAGCCATCAGCCCAGAGCCTGACGCGGGGCTCGAACTCCCGGACCGCGAGATCGTGACCTGGCTGAAGTCGGACGCTTAACCGACTGCGCCACCCAGGCACCCCAAAGTATAGTATGTTTAATATTCAGAGGCCATAAGGTACATTTTGACTCCTTACTGTGTATTCATTGGAAGTTTGGTTTTGCGTTTGGCTCCAATCCAGTTTAATTGTATATTTTTATAGAAACATAATTCATGTGAAAATTTTTTAATTCATGGGAAATTTTAAAAATTACAGTGACAGAATAAAGAGTGGTAGTACAAAAACAGAATCTTCATCTGTAGTCCTGCGACAGAAACTATGATCCTTAAATCCTCAGGGAGGCTGTCCCTGTCTTATTAGGGTATATACAGTACAATTAATGCCTGAGAGTAATTCCAGAATTGTTGCATTAGTCACAACTGATGGAAAATGATTGCAGAGGGTACAGGATATCTTTCCATTCTTTGTGCGTTCAGAGGCTCTCGTTTGTATCTGTGAAGGGGATGATCAAACAAATCACAGTTATACAATTAGCAAATAATCTATAGGCAGATTATAGATAATAATTGTTCAAAAGGGTTTAAAATTGAACAACTTGTATATGGAGGAAGTTGATATATGTTAAGCCCCTGCTTTGTTAGAGTTAGCTCTTCATTACTGAGAAAGTGATCATTCAGTTGTGGATCAATTAGCTCACCCCTTTTTTCCCTCAAATTGTATTTCTTATGGTACTTTCGATAAATTGACTAGAAAATTGGAAAAATAAACTGAAATACATTAATTTCTACTTTTGTAGGTTATGTAGCTTAAATTGATTAGTTTGCACACACATACACACACACAGTATTCAACCTTACATATAATATGAAGAATAAAACATCTTTCCGTTAAATAGGAAATAAAAGAAGCCAGCACCCCCCCACCCCTGCCAACCAACGTCCCCAAAAAGACAAATCCAAGTGATCAGAGTATACTCTGATTGGATTTATGTGTTAATTGGAAAAAAGGTCATGTGTTCAGGGGTGACTATAGCGTGCATCCTGATCACTAGGATCTATAGATAATAGAGAACTGAAAAAAATTGATCAAAAATACTTTTAAACTCTGGACCCAGATGAGATTTACAGGTTATCTGAACATCCAGTTTTTTTTCTTTCCCCTATATCTTCCCCAGTTGAAGTGATAAATAAAAATTGTATAGTTTTAAGGGCACCTGGGTGGCTCAGTTAGTTAAGCATCCAACTTCAGCTCAGGTCATAATCTCACCATTTGTGAGTTCAAGCCCTACATCGGGCTCTGTGCTGACACCTTGGAGCCTGGAGCCTGCTTCACATTCTGTGTCTCCCCCTCTCTCTGCTCCTTACCTGCTCATACTCTGTTTCTCTGTCTTAAAAATAAATAAACATTAAAAAAATTTTTTTAAGTTGTATAGTTTTAGTTGGGGCATCTGGGTGGTTCATTTGGTTAACCTCCTGACTCTTAGTTTCGACTCAGGTAATGATCTTGAGGTTTGTGAGTTCACGCTCCACATTGGGCTCTGTGCTGACAGTGCAGAGCCTGTTTGGCATTCTCTCTCTCAAATAAATAAAATAATTGTATTAGTAAATGTATATTTTAACTAAATGAGATTAAAGAATAAATGTTGAATATGCTTTTCTCAGGAATAAATTTGAATTGTTGACCAAGTGTCATTGGCTCTTTACTAAAGGTGTATTTTAACAATATCTGACGTAATTATTTTCCTTCTTAATACATACCATTCTGTTTAGTTTTTTATATTTTTTTCATTATAATATTCCCCAAATCAGCTTTACTAATCTGCAGTATTGGCAGATAAAATACACACTATTCTCTATAGAATTTGTAAACTCACTGAATAACGTATAAGCAAGAGGTATCACAAGATTTGGATTTGGAATTATCTAAAGATAGTGTATATATTGTCAGCACTTTTCCTAATTAGTACTTGTAAGAGATTTAAAAATGAAATCCTGTAATTGAAAAAAATATGTGTATTTTATACATTTCACAGGTTCCAACATAATGTTTTCCTTTTATGCTAAAAAAAATTGAATAATTTGTATTTAGCTTATAACCTTTGATGTTCTTGGTATTTTTTAAATAACTTAATGCTGTTGATATTTTTGGCATAAACTATGACTCATTTGAACCCTGTGGATTGTTCTAGAGCATGTTACTATAGTATAACTCTATCCTATAATTTAGTTATCCTATAATTTAATTTAGTCCTTTGAAAACAGGGTTTTTTTTTTAGTTCTTGAAAACAGTATTTGCTATAGAACATTCTAGACTTCATCTAGAGGATTTAGTTATAAGAGTATCTGCAAAATCTTTTAAATAAAGATATGTGACACATGAGGGTCCTAAAGACAGGATTTATCTATATTTTATTATTTTTTTAAGATGTCAAGAGGAATAATTATAGTTAGAAGTTGGATTATATACCTATTATGAAGAACTTCACAAAAGGAATTGAAAAGTACATTTTATATTGCATATAGTGTGGATGAAATTACAAAGGGTATTCATAGAGATTCTCGTGTTTAGATTTTTATTTTTGTATTTTTATTTATAAAGTTTGAAAGTCATTTAAAGAAACACATTGCTGGGGTGCCTGGGTGGCCCAGTTGCTAAGCATCCAGTTCTTTTTTTTTTTTTTTTTCTTTTAATGTTTGTTTATTTTTTGAGAGAGAGCACAAGCAATGGAGGGGCAGAGAGAGAAGACACAGAATCTGAAGCTGGCTCCAGGCTCTGAGCTGTCAACACAGAGCCTGACATGGAGCCGGAACTCATGAACCACGAGATCATGACCTGAACTGAAGGTGGCCACTTAACCGACTGCGCCAACCAGGTGCCCCAGAATCCAACTCTTAATTTTGGCTCAGGTCATGGTCTCACAGTTTGTGAGTTTGAGAGAGCCTCAGGCTCTCTTTTGACAGTGCAGAGTCTGCTTAGGATTCTTTCTCTCCCTCTCTCTCTGTCTCTTCCCTGCTTGCACTCTCTCCTGTCTCTCTCTCTCTCTCTTTCTCTCTCTGCTTCACCCTCTCTCTCTCTCTCAAAAAAATAAACTAAAAAAAAAAAAAGAAACACATTGCTTATGAATGGCTCTTGTTTACTTGTGCACTTGTTTACTTATATGAAATCAATATAAAATTCCAGAATTTTTGAATTGTAAATGATCTAGATTATTCTTAAAAAAATTTTTTTAATATTTATGTATTATTGAGAGAGACAGCATGCAAGCAGGGGAAAGGCATAGAAAGAGGGAGTCACAGAATTTGAAGCAGGCTCCAGACGCTGAGCTGTCAGCACAGAACCAATGCAGGGCTCAAACCCACGAACCATGAGATCATGACCCGAGCCAAAGTCGGACACTTAACTGACTGAGCCACCCAGGTCCCCCGATCTTTTAGACTACTTTTAGACTACTCTAATAATACCATCACCTTATTTTTATACACGAAGAAACTTTTTTTGTTGAAGAGAGCATTTTTTGATGAATGGGTAGCTGGGTTGATACTCATAAAATCTTTTTCCTCTGTCTGCATCTCTGTACTTCTCTTTCTGTCGCTTTCTATATTTCTCTCTGTCTTGCTCACTAGCTCACTCTCAGAGAAAGCTACTGGATTTGATATGCTTAAGATAATAGATAATAACATTTTTTTTTCCATTTCTGTCCTCTTAGTACTTGAGGACATAAGCATATATATTGATGTTTGCATTTATAGACATGGTGCTCAAAGAAAAGAATCATTGATGACTTAATTATGGATCTCATTTTAAATGATGTGTGACAGTCAGTTTCAAAATTGGGGGGTGAGGACAAATAGGATGGACGTATAGAAGAAACAGGATTCGCCATGAGTTGAGTTAATAGTCACTGAAAATAGATGGCACAGAGAGTTCATTATACTGTTTTTTCCAGTTTTTAATATATTTGAAATTTTTCATTCTAAATGTTTACAAAAGAGAATTGCACTTTTTAAACCAATAAGTGGCACTACATTGTCACCTTGAGAATAGATTGATGCAGGATGAGTATATTAGCTTATGATCTGCTATCTTATTAAAAGTTTTCTTTTTCTCTTTGCAAGTAAAAGCACATCATAGGAATATGCAAAAACAAATCTATGATGCTTTAGGATTCTGTTTGTATCCCCCATCTCACAGTGCTGACTTCTGGTTTTCAAAGAGAAGACTGTTGTGTTGTGCCTTCTAGTAAGCAGCAAAACAGATGTACATGAAGAGTGAACACCCACTTCTCCTGAACATATTAGCCTTCAGTGAGCTGGCAGTGTTTCTCTCCGCCTAAATTAGGATTTGTATTTCTTGGTAAAAGCATAAATACCCATTATTTCACCAGCTGTGCATCACCACCAATTGCCACATGATTCCAGTGTCAATCCCGATGACTCCCTCTGTCCTAGTATGTGAGCATTCAAGCTCATTCCTTATCTGCCTCCTGCATCCAAATTACAATGTCTTGGAATTGATGTGTTTTTTTCTATGAAGTAATCCTTTTCTGTGCAGTTAAATGTTTATAAGAGGTAGACCAGAGGATGACCAAAACTGAGCCGAAGGCAGCCTGTTCACTCAGTGTTCTATAAATTTTATATTCTATTTCTTAGAAAGAAACATTTTGATTAATTTGAAGAGAGAGCGCACGTGCACGTGCACATGCACGACAGTTTTTTTTTCCCTTACATCCCAGGAGACTGATTATTATTTTTTTTTTTTTTAGGACAGGTGCAGTTCCTGGTAAGAGTTTCTTTAATTTCAGGTGTTAATTTCATGAACCAGACTAGTTTTGTTTGCATCCTTGTTCTGGTTACTAGGGCCTTTATATTCTAAGTTCAAACTAGGGAAAAAAATCAGCTTTAGTATGGTTTTGTGTGAACCCTAGTGGTCATAGGAGTCACCTGAAGTAATTGTTAAACTTCTCTTGCAGAGCCACATACCAGCAGACTCTGATTTAGTAGGTCAGGGTGGAACTTAAGTTTTCTTATTTTACTTATTTTTTTAATGTTTATTTTTGGGAGAGAGAGAGACAGACACAGAGTATGAGTGGGGGAGGGGCAGAGAGAGAGAGGGAGACATAGAATCCGAAGCAGGCTCCAGGTTTCAAGCTGTCAGCACAGAGCCCAATGCGGGGCTCAGACTCATGAACCGCGAGATCATGAGCTGAGCCAAATTTGGACACTTAACCTCTTGAGCCACGCAGGCACCCCACTGTGATGTAGATAGATCTCACTGTAAGAAATACTGATCCAGGGCGCTAATCTTTTACTTTACTATTTTACTCTGTATCATTACTCATTTTTTCAAAGAATTGGTTCTATTTTTTTAGAGCATAAACTAAATTTGCAAGTACTGTGGAGAAGATTGTGAAATTCCTTTCTATTTGAAAACGTAGTGATATTTTTCTCAAGTAGTATTTTCGTCTTTAAATCAATGTCTCTTAATCTTGTTTAAAAAAATGATTCACATTTACACCTTTAATTTATTTGAAATTTAATATTGTATGGTGTGAGGTAGGCTCCTGTCCGCCCCCACCCCCTCTCATGGACATAACCAATTTTCTTAGCATCATTAACTAACTTGTCCAGTAGTTCTCAAATATGGCCAGAGGATCTCTGGGAAGAGAAATTCCTGAGATTCTATTATAGGGTCCACAGGGTCAAAACTATTCATAATACTAAGGTGTTGTGTTTTTTACTTGCACTCTCACAAGTGGAGAGTAGAGTTTTACTACAGTCTGGCTAGGGGTTTATCAATTTTGTTAATTCATTCACAGAACCAGCTCCTGATTTCATTGATCTGTTTTTGGTTTTTTTTTTTTTTTATTTTGATCTCATTGATTTCTGCTCTTTATTCCTTCTTCTGCTGGTTTTGGGCTTTATTTGCTGTTCTTTTCCAGCTCTTTTAGGTGTAAGGTTAGATTGCATATTTGAGACCTTTCTTCCTTCTTTGGGAAGGCCTTGATTGCTGTATACTCTCTCTTAAGACCACCTTTGCTGCGTTCCAGAGGTTTTGGACTACTGTGTTATCATTTTCATTGGCTTCTGTGTCCTTTTTAATTTTCTCTTTAATTTCTTGGTTAACCCATTCATTCTTTAGTAGGATGTTCTTTAATCCTCGAGTATTCATGGTCTTCACAGATTTTTCTTGTGGTTGATTTCAAGTTTCATAGTGTTGTGGTCTAAAAATATGTACGGTAGGATCTCAGTATTTTTGCCCTTGTTGAGGGCTGATTTGTGTCCCAGTATGGGACCTATTCTGGAGAATGTTCCATGTGTACTTGAGCAGAATGTGTATTCTGCTGCTTTAGGATGAAATATTCTCAATATATCTGTTAAGTCCATCCAGTCCAGTGTGTCAGAGCTATTGTTTCCTTGTTGATTTTCTGCTTAGATGATCTGTCCATTGTTATCAGTGGGGTATTGAAGTCCCCTACTATTACGGTATTATTATCAATGAGTTTTTTTTTTGATTAATTGATTTATATATTCGGGTGCTCCCACGATGGCATAAATATTTACAATTGTTAGATCTTCTTGGTGGATAGACCCCTTAATTATGCCCACCTTCATCTCTTGTTTCAGTCTTTATTTTGAAATTTAGTTTGTCTGATATAAGTATGGCTACTCCAGCTTTGTTTTGATGAACATTAGTGTAATAGTTCTCTATCCCCTTACTTTCTGTCTGCAGATGTCTTTCGGTCTAAAATGAGTCTCTTGTAAGCAGCATATAGATGGGTCTTGTTTTCTTATACATTCTGATACCCTGTGTCTTTTGATTGGAGCATTTAGTCCATTTACATTTAGAGTACTGAAAGATACAAATTTATTGTCATTGTGTTACTTGTAGAGTTGGTGTTTCTGGTGATGTTCTCTAGTCCTTTCTAGTGTTACTTGCTTTTGGTCTTTTTTGTTTTGACTTTTCTCCGCTCAGAGTCCCCCTTAAAATTTCTTGCAGGGGGGCTCCTGGGTGGCTCAGTCGGTTGAATGTTGACTTCAGCTCAGTTCATGGGTTTGAGCCCCACGTCAGGCTCTTTGCTGACAGCTCAGAGCCTGGAGCCTGCTTCAGATTCTGTACCTCCCTCTCTTTGTGTTCCTCCCATGAGCACTCTCACTCTCGCGTTCTTGTTCTCTCTTTCTCTTTCTCTCTCTTTCTCAAAAACAAATATTAAAAAAATTTTTTTTTTTTAATTCTTGCAGGAGTGGTTTAGTGGTCACAAATTCCTTTAGTTTTTCTCTTGGAAACTCTGTCTCTCCTTCTATTCCGAATGACAGCCTTGCTGGATAAAGCATTCTTGGCTATATATTTTTCCAGTTCGGCACATTGAATGTATCCTGCCACTCCTTTCTAGCCTGCCAAGTTTCTGTGAATAGGTCTGCTTCGAACCTAATCTGTCTTCCCTTATAAGTTAAGGACTTTTCTCCCCTTGCTGCTTTCATAATTCTTTTCTTGTCTGTATTTTGTGAATTTGATTTGACTATGATATGCCTTGGTGATGGTCGGTTTTTGTTGGATCTAATGAGAGTTCTCTGTGCTTCTTGGATTTTGATGTCTGTGTCCTTCCCCAGATTAGGAAAGTTTTTTGCTATGAATTGGTCACATAAACCTTCTGCCTCTTTTTTCTCTCTTTGTCATCTTCTGGGATTTCTATGATTCAGATTCCTCTTTAATAAGTCACTGAGTTCTCTATGTCTTGTATTATAATCTTTTGCCTTTGTTTCTCTCCTTTTTTCTGTTTCCTTATTCTCCATAACTTTACCTTCTGTAATGCTGATACTGCTCTGCTTCATCCATCCTTGCTGTCGTGGCATCCGTTCAAGATGGTATCTCAGTTACAGCATTTTTAATTTTGGCCTGACTAGATTTTTTTTTTAATATCCACAGAAGGGGATTCTGTGGTGTCTTCTGTGCTGTTTTCAACCCCAGCTTGTATTCTTATTATCATGGTTCTAAATTCTTGTTCAGGCGTTTTACTTACATCTGTGTTAAGTCCCGGTTGTCATTTCTTCCTCTTCTTTCTTTTGGCGTGAATCCATTCATTTTTTCATTTGGGAGGAAGAAAGAAAATTAATGAAAATTTAGAAATTAAAAAAAAAAAAATCAAAGCTAGGTCCTAGGTGTCTTTCAGTCTGCTTGTTGAAAGAAGCTTGATAGAATAGAGAAAAAAAGGGAAAGGAGAGAAAGAAAAAGTAAAAAATGTAAAAATTAAAAAATAGAATAAAATAAAATGAAATAGAACAAAAAAATTTTAGTTATAAAAAATAAAGTAAAAACATTTTTTCTCTCTATTCAAGAAAGAGCAAGAAAAGAAAGAAAAAAACAATTTAAGCAAAAACAGAAGCAAGGAAAACGAGCAAATAAGTGAATCTGTGAACAGAATGAAACCCAAATGAAGTTACATCCAGTTTCCCCTAGAACTGTAACTATGAAGCACTCTATAGTTCATACATGGAGCACGTGGAGTGACTTGTTCTGGTCTTCTAGGAAATGTGCTTGGAGGGCAGGGTGCAGTTGGATGGGGCTTGGTGTATTGGCTCTGTTCTCCACTGGGTGACACTGCTTAGGCTACTGGGGTGGATCAGTGTGGTGCGCATGCTCGTGTGCACATGTGTGTGTGCAGGAGAGGTGGAAATGGCTTCACCCAGCTCCCTAGTCTCTGCCATAGGAACTTCGTGCCCTCACCAACCCACAATCAAGCACCCCTCCTTTGTCTCAGGCCTCCATCCACTCCCTGCCTCCACCCCATCCGTGTCCCAGCTGTCTGCCTGCCAAGCAGCACCTCCCTCCAGTGTTTTATCTCAGATGGGGTTGTGTTTCAAAACCTTACACTTCAGAGACCTCTGTGGCTTGGACGCCTGCCGACTCTCTGGTGGAGGGTCTTGCTGAGCAATGGCCAGGTGCCGGCTTGCCCCAGAAAAACTTCATGCGATCGTGCAGTGGCAGAGGTTCAGAGATTATGGCAAATCACAACACATAGCTGGCCCCAGGTTTCGCTGCACTATGGCATCTTTGTCCCAGTACCAGCAAATGTGGCTTCTCTGTGGGGTCCACTGGGACCTTTTCCTTTGGGGAGGCCATATGGCTTCTACCAAATACTTTCCAATCAGGGGAACCACTTCTCCCCATGTGGCACACAGACCTCTAAGGCTCTGCTGTCTGCTCCTGGGGATTTGCCATACTTCCTCACCAGAGCACCACCAGGCACTGAACTCCAAGACTTCGGACTCTGTGCCCCACTGTTTATAGAATCCTGGTCGTATTGAAACCCTCTCCCTTCTCCCTGTCAGTGGTTTTGGGGAACAGATTACTTATTCAGTCTTCCTGTGAGTGTTTTCACTCTTTCTCTCTCCAGCTACTTTCAAGGGAATGCTTTTCTTGCAGGACCCCAATGCACCACACTTTCCCCCTTTTCTCTGTGTCTTCTGTCTGAGAAAACAGCTCCCTGCCCTCTACAGCTTTTCTCTCCCCCAGTTCACCTCTCTGCACTGCGTACCTGCTGAGTTCTATGGCTCAAGTTATATAGGCCGTTGGGTTAATCCTCAGGTCAATTTCCTAGGTGTTCAAAATGGTTTGGTGCTGATCTAGCTGCATTTTAAGGACAAGATAAGCTCAGGGTCTCCATGCTGCTCTGCCATCCTTTTTTTTTTTAATCTTTTTTTTTTTTTTAATGTTTGTTAATTTTAGAGAGAGTGCAAGGAGGGGAGGGACGGGGGGGTGGGGGGAGTCATGGAATCTGAAGCAGGCTCCAGAATCTGAGCCATCTTCGCAGAGCCTGATGCGGGGCTCAAACTCACGAACCATGAGATCATGACCTGAGCCGAAGTCAGATGCTTAAGACTGAGCCGTGCAAGCGCCCCTGTTCTGCCATCTTAACTCCTACTCTCCGTTAACCTTTAAAATCACTGTATGGGGGCACCTGGGTGGCTCAGTTGGTTGAGCGTCCGACTTCGGCTCAGGTCATGATCTCATGGCTCGTGAGTTCGAGCCCTGCCTCAGGCTCTGTGCTGACAGCTCAGAGCCTGGAGCCTGCTTCAGATTCTGTGTCTCCCTCTCTCACTGTTCCTCCCCCGCTCATGCGCTCGCTCTCTCTCTCTCTCTCTCTCTCTCTCTCTCAAAAATAAATAAACATTCAAAAAAAATTTTTTAAATAAAATAAAAACAAAATCACTGTATGGTTTAAAAAGTATTTCGTGTATGGTAGTATATAATTAAATTTATATGATAACCAATAAAATAGGTAAGATAGATAATAGTGTCATCAGTGTTGTGTATAGAACAGGGTTTCTCAACTTTGCACTATTGACACTTTGGGCCAGATAGATCTTTATTGTAGGGGCTGTCCTGTGCATTGTAGGGTAATTTAGCAGCATCGCTGGTCTCTACCCACTAGATGCATTAGCATTGTGCCTCCTCAGTTATGGCAGCCAAAAGTGTCTCTGGATATTGGGAAATGTTCCCTATGAAGCAAAATAACCTCCCATTGAAAATCACTGCTATAAAGAAAGAAACTGGTTCTAAGAAATTAAGCGACTTAATGAAGATCATACCTTTTGTAAGGAAAAAAGACCTTGAGCCTGTCTTTCAAATCCAGTGTTTTTTTCACTACATCTGACTACATCATCTATATAATAATTTTCAAAGGTTTCATAGTAGTAGTTCAAGCAATAAAACAATGTGACAAATAAGCAAAACCCAAGTTTTAGGTACAGGGCACAAGAGTAGACCACATTTAGACCAGTACCTGTTACCTAACTTAATTTAATGCCAGCTAATCTGCAGTATCTAATAGAAAGCATCTTACATGTTCATTCAGTATGTATTGAGCACATACTATATATGTCACATATCATTCTATGTTCTTTGGTATATAACACTGTCTTATAGAACTTAAATTTATATTGGGAAAGAGGGAGGAAAGCAGATAAGAAAAGGCTTTCAGGAAAGGCCTCTCTGAGGAGATCACATTTAATGAGAGACCTTATGAAGGAGTAATTCAGGCAAAAGGAAGTTCAGATCTAGGACACAAGTGAAACCCCGTAGGCAGGAGTTTACTTGCCATGGTAAAGGAATAATAGGTATGTCTGTGAATAAGGTAAGCCACACAAAACCATGTTTCTAGAGGGAGTTCGGGCCAAAGCATGTTCACTTAGCCCATGGAAAGGAACTTGACATTTATTTTAAATGTTAACATGAAATCATTGGAGGGATTTTGTAGAAGAGAACTGATTTATGTTTTTAATTTTTTTTTTAATATTTATTTTTGAGAGAGATTGCGAGCAGGGGAGGTGCAGAGAGAAAGGGAGACAGAATCTGAAGCAGGCTTCAGGCTCTGAGCTGTCACCACAAGAGTCTGATGCAGGGCACGAACCTATGAGCCTTGAGATTATGACTTGAGTTGACTGAGCCACCCAGGCACCCCTGATTTATGTTTTTAAAAGATCATTGGCTATCATATGGAGAATAGGGACAAGGGACAGACAACAAAATAGGAAAACAAGAGACTAAGAATGGAGGCAGTAGATGTGATGAGAAGTTGTCACATTCCTGAGATTGAGCCAGTAAGACTTGCTCTTGGAAGAATCAGGTGTTTGACCTTAGCACCTCTGAAGAATGGGAAAACTGGGAAAGAAGCAGGTTGAGAGGCTTAGAACTAGTAGCTTTGGAGACAGGTTAAATTTTAGGTGTGTAATGCTCATCCAAATGGAGATAGCTAGTGGGCAGTTGAATATCAGCATTGGATTCAGGGAAGGGGTTAAGATAAGAATATTAATATGGGAATTACCAGCGCATGGAGGTTACTCAAAGACATGGGTAGGTGAGCTCATCCAAGCCCAAAGAGTACTGATTTAAAAAGAAAAGAGCCTTTGGAAAGCTGAGCCCCGGTCATCCTAAATTTAGAGGGCAAAAAAGCAGGAGGGCCAGCAGAGGAGCTGCTATGTCTCAGGGAACTAGAGAAAAAAGGCATTTCAAGGAGGAAGTGGTTGCCTTTGTCAAATGCAACTGAGGGGCCCAGTAAGATAAAGACTGAGAATTTGGTAAGAGCAGGAAGGACAAAATACTGACCAGAATGGATTAAAAAGAGAATGGGAAATGAGAAGGTAGAGTGAGTGTAGAATATTTATTTAAGGGATGGTCTTGGTCTTAAGGGTTTTGGGTTTTTTTTGTTGTTTTTAATTTAAGTTAATTTATATATAGTAAAATGCACCTGTCTTAAGTATATTTTGTTTTTAAATATAAGATACTGCATTTTATTTGTATGCTGGTAGAAATAATCCAGTTGGAAAGAGTGAGTTCATGATGGGAGAGAGAAGATAAGTGCAAGAGCAAGGCCTTATGTAGGCAAAAGAGGACAGAGGTAGCACGAGTGAAGGGGTTGGCTTAGATGCAGGGACTGTTTGTGTGCTATTTTAGTAGGGAGGGCAAAGCATAGGGCTGCAGATGGAGGGAGGGTCATAGATTTGTTGGTAAGAAGATGGGAGAGTTCTCTAATTGCTTCCTAGTGAAATAAGAGGCTAGATTTTTAGAGTGAAGAGAGGGAAAGGGAGTGGGAATTGGAGTAAAGAAAGCAAATAATTGGGAGAATGATAAAATGAATTGACTAGAGAAATGTAATAGGATTCCTGAAATTCTATTTGAGGTTATATATATTTGTATATTTTCATATAGAGAATGTGTATGTGTAGGTGTGTATTTTTTTTTAATTTATCTTTATTTAAAAAGACAGCTGTTCACATAGTTGTTATTATCCAGCTATGTTGCTACTCTGGTATAGGTACACAGTAGGCACAGAAACCCAGGTCTGAGGATTCTGCAGGGGAATCTGATGAAAGGAAGAGAGCAGGGCATGAGCATGGGTCTTGCCTTGGGAGATGGTTATATAGTCTCTGACCAAAGATAGACATGAGGACATGAGGCTCTTGAGTGCTGGAAAAGTAAAACAAGCAGGCCACTGAATTGGCCAATCTCATGGGGTTGTAGGAATGAGCATCCTAAAGGGTGTTAATTGGAGAGTCAGGAGCTGGTGGTCAGAGAATGAGATTATTAAAGTTAAGATTTGGGGGTTGGATAGTAGTGTATGAAAATGATAAGAGTTTGCATCTGTTGGGGTAGGTGGCCAAAGTGGGGTGAGGATAGGATGGTTGGAAGTGAGGGAGAGAATCAGGGAAAGAGTTAAGTGTGCTGGGTGAATGTCTACGTGGTGGGAGCCCGTGGGAAGGCTGGCCCAGAGAGGGGCAGTGACCTTTGCCATGCTCCCTGGGTAATGGGAAGCATTGGAAGGATGTTGTCCGATAGCATGCATTGTAAAGGAGAAGTGGGTTTTGAGGGAAAGGGAGAAAAAGTGGTCGGGTAATACTTTTCTCTGAGGGTGGACAGGTTTTAGGTAGAACAAGAAAGGAAATGGAACATTCAGAGACCAGGATAGATACTGCTGTTGGCAGGAGTGAGCTCCAGGTTGGAATGGAAGGATTTGGGGGTTGGGGACTTCTCATCTTCACTTGAAGAAATTTTGCCTTCGAAAATTGTCGTATATGTTACTTAGTTTATCTAAAGGAATTATAAAATGTAATGTAGTTTTTCAGGAACCAATTTGATCCTTAATTTACTTTACAACATGTGTGTTACAGGAATGGTTTGCAGTGTATGTGGAACTTAATCAACAAATTGCAGCACTCTTAAATGCTGGGGATGAGGAAGATCTTGTGGAACTGAAGTCACTGCAGCAACAACTTAGTGATGTTTGCTACCGACAGGCCAGTCAGCTGGAATTTAGGCAGAATCTCTTACAAGCAGCTCTTGAATTTCATGGTGTTGCCCAAGATGTAAGTGTCTACTCTGATTGCTTTTCTTTTCTTCAAATGATCTGAACACTTATACTTATCTGCACATAATTTTTGCAGGTTTGCATGTCTCCTAATTATTTTTCTGGAACAATAGAATAATTTGCTTGTGGAGAGATGATAAAAGTCTTTTTTTTTTTTAATTTTCATTTTTAAGTCATTTTGCATGCACATAAACCTGTTTTGTCTAGTCTTCCAACCTAGTTGATATATTTATTTTGATTGTTTCTCTGTTTATGCTTTATAACTTAGATTGAAATGGAAGTTGCAGTACTTTTTTTTACATTCTGCTGACCTGGATATAAATCTTTGTCTTCTTGGTGCATGCATCTATGTGTTCTGTCTTTCAGATAACATGTATTCTAATTATTCGTCCTTGTCTTTTAACAGCATAGTCTTTTTTCAAGTGTAATTGTGATAACCTCATTAGACATAAACCTCATTAATCATTAAACACTTTAGATGCTGATTACATCAGGGTTATCTCTTTGGTGTCCCTCTGCTTTAGTTGTCTCAGCAGTTGGATGGCTTATTAGGGATGTTGTGCGTAGATGTAGCACCAGCTGATGGAGCATCGATTCAGCAGACTTTAAAACTGCTTGAAGAGAAGCTGAAAAGTGTTGGTAAGCAGATTTTAAAAATGCTGAAACATAAGGGTTCTTTTTTTAGAAATATCATTACTATCGTTAGACAAGTCAACTTATACTGAACTAATGAGAATTATTTATAGGGAACATAGGAAAAATTAGTATAAAATAGGTTTTATTCCCTTGAAGGGTGTAATACATGGTAAAATTTTTATTTTTCATTGATGGCCAATCACCCTTCCTTCATTGGGCCTTTAGCCTTTCTTCTTTACCCAGCTATATCTACAGGTGCTATGTCTTGCATATCCTATGAACAGTTATTTGTAGTGCATGCATAAACTGTAATTAGCTGTGAAGTGTTCTGTGGTAAACCTTGTATGCCCCAAACTGTGTTTTATGCAATGATTTTTGTTGTTGCTATATCCTAACCTTGTGAATACATAGTCGGTTTGGTTCTGTGCATTTGTTTCTCCAAACTGGGAATATTGCCAAGGTTACCTACTCTCCCAAGGGGAGGATGGTCCCGTTTCACTTGACACCAAGGCCTTTTAACATTTTACTACAGTAGGAAGGAAATACAGTGAATTTCCCTACGTCATGATGGAGAGAAGATAGTAGATGTGCGAATGGGAAGGGAAGGTTATATTGAGGGGGATAGGATGGCAAAGGGGAATGGAGGCAAGGAAGCAGAAACCTGAGACAGAGATTTAGTTGAAAATGATGACATACCATTGAACCAGATTAATTAGTGAAAAGGATTTGAGGGAATGGGTTTGAAAAATCATGTTTGTATGGGCATTTTACTTGTTTGCAGTCTTTGTTATTTTAACACATGATAGGCATAGTGCATATTTTGTATCTAATATGCCCAATGCACTTCATTTCAAAGTGTCAGAAGCTTTCTGGAATCATATTTTTCCTTTAAAAAAGAAAAAAAAAAGAATTCCTCTATGCTAGTCTAGTTTGGAGTACTGTAAATCTACCCTAAATGTTACTTCTTGTTTGGTATAAGCTGGACGATGCCTGTACTCAAAACATTCAGCATCCTTTTTTCACAGTGATCATACATTGCTTGAATGCTTTGAAGTCTTGTAACTCTTCTACATTTTTTTGAACAAAATGTTTGCTGTTTTCTCCTAAAAATTGGACTACGTAAAAGCAAAAAGGAAACAAATTGAAAAATCTTACTATAACCAAGATAGAAATTCTCACACTTCCTGCTTTCAATTTTGAGAAATAATTGGAAATTCTCTTTATGGAGAATTTGGCATGAGAAGGAGCTCCAATTTGAACCACTATTATAAAAGGGGTTTATTGCTTGAAGTGTTCAGAGACCTCCACCCCAAGATAGTTTAATGCACAAAGCTGTTCCACTTGGAATCCAGGTACAATTGAGAGGATTTACTTGAGGGAGGGAAAGTGCCTCTTTTGTTTAAGAGATTAAATCTAGGACCTTTTTTTTTAGATGTAGGATTACAAGGTTTGCGTGAAAAAGGTCAAGGACTTCTGGATCAGATCTCCAATCAGGCATCCTGGGCCTATGGAAAGGATGTCACCATTGAAAATAAAGAAAATGTGGACCACATACAAGGAGTGATGGAAGATATGCAGCTTAGGAAACAAAGGCAAAGTTTGACTATTAATGTTAATTTTTGCTAAAATAACATAATATTAAAATAACTGATATAATTTACATTTTCCATACAGAGTATAGGGTCTCACCTGTGATATAGTAGGCATGTGTTAGGTTTTGGTGAATGGAATTATTCTGTGTAATTGTACTAACAACAACAGTTTGTTCAGTTAATGCTACCTTTTCCCTTTTTACCCACTGGTGAAATTTCACTTACACCCAAGTACTTCACATTCCATATCTTCACAGTAGCCTGTGACTCTTCTGTCCTTTAAGAAAACCCTTTTTGGAGGGGTGCCTGTCGGTTAAGCATCTGACTTCGGCTCAGGTAATGATCTCAGGGCTCGTGAGTTCAAGCCCCACGTTGGGCTCTGTGCTGACAGCTCAGAGCCTGGAGCCTGCTTTGGATTCTGTGTCTGCCTCTCTCTGCCCCTCTCCTGCTTGTGCTCTGTCTCTGAAAAATGGATAAATGTTAACAATATTAAAAAAGAAAAGAAAACCCTTTTTGGAGAACTTGGCTCTTTTCCATTTTCATTTAGTTTAGAGATGCTCTTAAGTGTGTCATCTGCATTGATCAACTTCTTCGTTTGAACTGAGTCACAAATTGTCACATATCCATTGTACTCATTTGATGTGAAAGAATAGACAATAGATTCTGGGTAAGAGGCTATTTAGTTTTCTTTGATATACAGCGAGGAATTTTTTTTAATTAATTTATTTATTTTTTTTAATATATGAAGTTTATTGTCAGATTGGTTTCCATACAACACCCAGTGCTCATCCCAAACGGTGCCCTCCTCAATACCCATCACCCACCCTCCCCTCCCTTCCACCCCCCATCAACCCTCAGTTTGTTCTCAGTTATACAGCGAGGAATTTAAAGGATTCTTTGAAAATTCAATTTGCAGTAGTAACTGGAGAGCATTACAAAGTAGAAGGTTAAATTAATATATGAAAGTATATACAGTGTAGCATGGTTGTATGAAATGTTGGCACACTTAGAAATTTTAACATCATCAGTAAAACCTCACAGAACACATCACTACATCACGCAGAAAATATGCGTTAGGCAGAAATTCCTTCTAGCCTAGTATCTGCAAACTTACCATTTCATTATTTATTCTAATCACAAAGTAACTCTGTTCTTACTAAAGCCAACTACCTCATGTTTTGCCCTTCCACTCTCATTCTCTACTCTGATCTCTGCCTCTCATTTAAATCCTTAAATCTCTCCTATTAAGAAAAAAATTATACACATGCATATACTGTCCTCTTCAACCGCTTCATTGTCATCTAGCCCTAGAGTTCTTCTTGTTGAAAGCTTAGCCATTTGAAGGTCTAATCTGCACTCATGCTACTTTCTCACTGACTGTCATTTACTTTTTAGCCCTCCCCAGTCTGACTGCTACCCTCACCATTTCACTGAACTTCTTCTCATTGATGTCACCAGTGACTTTGTAATTGCCGTATTGAATAAATGCCTGATCTGGCTCAAAATCTAGGGAATATTTTTGGTCTTTTTTTTTTTTTTCAACGTTTATTTATTTTTTGGGACAGAGAGAGACAGAGCATGAACGGGGGAAGGGCAGAGAGAGAGGGAGACACAGAATCGGAAACAGGCTCCAGGCTCTGAGCCATCAGCCCAGAGCCCGACGCGGGGCTCGAACTCACAGACCGCAAGATCGTGACCTGGCTGCAGTCGGACGCTTAACCGACTGCGCCACCCAGGCGCCCCATGGGAATATTTTTGGTCTTAATGTAGCTTGATCACACTGAATAGCATTGGACACCACTGACTTACTTTCTTCTTGAAACACTCTGACAACTTTGTCTTCTTTTGAAAACACCCTCATCCTGGCACTCTGTCTTCTCAGTTTTCTTTGCTGATTTCTTGTTCTGTCACTAATTTCACTGCTTTCAGGGTTTGAGGCCAAATCCTCTTCTCATTCTGTGTGTTCTCCCTGGACAGTCTTACTACTTTAATGACTTCATGTGATTGTAACTAAGTATTTATGGTTCTGACCCCACCCCTGCCCTTGCTTTAGACCTGTAATCCCACTTGCCTACTTAGTATCTCCAGGTATTTTCCCCCATACATTCCTCAGACCTAGTATGTTCAGATAATGTACTCTTCTCTTTTAATTTTCCAGGTAAAGTTACCATCAGCTACCAAATTTAGGATTTATCCTAAAATCCATACTCTTCCTCATCTCTTATAGCCTAGTTAAATGTCTTAAGTTCTACTTTCTCTGAATCCTGAATGTTTTCTACTTAAGATCTTCTCTCTTATCTGCCTCTGGCCTTGTTCCTCTCTAGTCTGTTGTACGTGACAGTAAATCTTTGTAAAGTGCATATCTAATCATAAAACCCCACTCAGTGACTTCCTTTTTTCTCACATGAAGTTCTGTCTCCTTGAAATAGTGTGGGAGACCCTTCATAATTAAATCCTGCATAATCTTATTTCCTGCAACTTTCTCATATAAACACAGTTGTTTTTACTTTCCTGAATGCACTGTGCTGTTTCATGAATCTGTGACTTAGAATACTTCTTTCTTCATTTTCTGGCTGATGGACTCCTGCTTATTCTTCATGATTCAGGGATACTTATTTTTGGAAGGCTTTTTTTTTTTTTAGATTTCTAAGGCATGTTTGGTCACTTGTTCCTCCCTCTCCCATAGAACTCTTTACGTAGCTCCACAGTAGCACTTACCATATTGTTTCTTTAGAAGTCCACCTCCCCAAATGCGACCAACTTAATAGTTTAGACCATGTCTTACATTTTCCAGGCACATTATCCAAGACCCAAAAGCATGTATTAAGTATATCTGTGATAGCGTTTTCATCATTACAGTGCCTTACATTGTTTAGCTTCAGATTTTAAACAATTCTTACCATAATCACTTCCTTTTAGTCCCTTATAGAGTTTCCTTTAACTAAGGTCATTTTAGTAATATGGGCTTTCATAAAGGAGGTCCTTATAAAAAATAGCCTTGTGACCATGGTTTCTGTATTGTTATTCAGCTTGCTGGAGAACATTGAGTGTAGCAGAGCCCAGTGCCTCCTGGGTAACTGGTTATTGGTGTTTGGCATTGTAGTGAATTTGAATTCTCCCTTCTGTCTAAATTAACATAGAATTGCATGGGTATGAAGGGAATGGATCAGAGCTGAGTTAGGTCAAGTCACCTTGAAAGCTTAATCTGTATATTAGATAGGGCAGACCACACTAAAATTTAAAAATACTTAGGGCACCTGGGTGGCTCAGTCCGTTAAGCATCCGACTTCGGCTCAGATAATGATCTTGTGGTTTGTGAGTTTGAGCCCCACATTGGGCCCTGTGCTGAGAGCTCAGAGCCTGGAGCCTGCTTCAGATTTCTACATTTCCCTCTCTCTCTCTGCCCCTCCACCATGCAAGCTCTCTCTTTCTCTCAAAAATAAATATTAAAATAAATAAGTAAATAAAATGTAAAAATACTCTGAATTGTATTTCTCTACACCCAGAGATCAATAGAGCTTTATTTCTTCTTTGGAAAACAGATGGGAGTGTTTTTTGTTTTGTTTTGGTTTTTATTTAGAATTAGATAGTGCTTTGGGTAATATAATGAAAAATGTTAACATTTTTGTCTTATTTCATTGGAGCATCATCTTCAAAATTAGTATTTGAGAAGGTTTACACTTTTTTTGAAGTTTTTAAATTTATTTTGTGGGAGGTGGGGAGAGAGAGAGAGAGAGAGAGATCATGAGTCAGGGAGGGTCAGAGAGAGAGGGAGAGAGAGAATCCCAAGCAGGTTCTACGCTGTCAGTGCAGAGTCCGATGTAGGGCTCAAACTCACAAACCATGAGACCATGTATGACCTGAGCAGAAATCAAGAATCAGACCCTCAACCGACTGAGCCACCCAGGCACCCTGACAAACTTTAAATCTTATCTTTGAGGCTTGTTTAATGCTAACTGGCAGTGGAGATTTCTTTGGATTTTAGTATACCACTATGTTTGTGCTTTGCTTCAGTATTTTGCAGAATCCATTCTATCCTTGAGAGTGTGTGATTAGGTATCGTTCAGGTGTCTTGAGGGTTTTGAAGTATTTGATGTAACATAGATATCCTTAAAATTCTTACAAATCAGTACAGAATAGTTGAAGTCTCCATGGTGTGGAAGATTAAGTATTTTAATATACTATAAAATATGTGTGCCAGATGGTGATGTTATAATAGTTATTAACGAAACTGAAATGATGTCTTAAATTTATGTTTGGGTTTATTAGATGTGAAGACATGGTAGATGTGCGAAGGTTAAAGATGCTTCAGATGGTGCAGTTGTTTAAATGTGAAGAAGATGCTGCCCAGGTAAAGATCAATCAGGCACATGATGTAGTTGTCTTCTCTTAAAATATTGATTTCACCTATTAAAAAAGTGTATTTTTCATGGTCCAAGAAAGTAAATGCATTAAGTCAAGTTCTAGCTTATCTTGTTAAAATAATAAAATGGTTTTTTTTCTTTTCAGTTACCGTACTGGTCTTATTTGGCTTATCTTCTCAATGAGATTCTCCATTTAGCTAGAAATTGGGATTATTTATTATTATTACTGTTGACTTTCTTGTGAGTTATTACATGCCAGGATTAAGGCTGGTGTAGCACGTTGCTTTTTAACCTGCAAGAGGGTTTTTTTCAACTAGATAAACAATGTTATCTCTATGTAGATAGCATCACAGAACATGTAAGATCTATATTACATAAACTCATGATCTTCTAATAATACAAATCATAGGATATTGATTTTATTTTTTATTTTTTAAATGTTTATTTATCTATCTATTTATTTATTTATTTTTGAGAAAGAGAGCAAGAGGGAGAGAGAGAATCCCAAGCAGGCTCTGTGTTGTCAGGCGCAAAACCTGACATGGGACTTGATCTTATGACCTGTGAGATCATGATCTGAGCCGAAATCAAAAGCTGGATACTTAATTTACTGAGCCACCTAGGCACCCCCACATGATACTAAAAGAATGCTTCTCTTGGGGCACCTCGTTGGCTCAGTTGGTTGAGCATCCAACTTCAGCTCAGGTCATGATCTCATGGTTCATGACTTCAAGCCCTACAGTTGGGCTCACTGTTGTTAACACAGAGCCCACTTTGGATCTTCTGTCCCCCTCTTTCCGCACCCCCCCCCCCCGTGCCCCCTCTTGTGCTTTCTCAAAAATAAACACTTTTTTAAAAAATAAAAGAGTGCTTCTTTTTAATACATCTTGTTAGATTTTACAGATTTTGACGGGGAGGAGAGGTCATTAATTCATGTAGCTTGGCATTGAATGAAATGAGCTATTAAGAAGTTAGGTTATAACTAGTGGGTTAATTAATCACATGGTAGTAATTTTTCTTTTTATAAATGCGTTTTGATATAATAAGAGTTATGAATCGAGCTTCACTTTCTTTATTTTTATTTAGGCAGTAGAATGGCTAAGTGAACTTCTGGATGCCCTGCTTAAGACCCACATCAGATTGGGTGATGATGCTCAGGAAACAAAAGTTTTACTGGAAAAGCATAGAAAATTTGTTGATGTTGCACAGGTGCAGAACTGGTTATCTTCCTTTTCTACAAGCTCAGTGTTTGAATAGCTTTCTGCATGATTATAATGTAACTTAACCCTCCAAGTCCAAGAAGGTTAGTCATGTTATTTCAGAAATATCACAGAACTAAGAAAAGTGTCAGCTGGTACATCAAAACTAGCCTGCATAAACTTGAGAGGGTTTATGTTCTCCTGAATACAGGTTCTGTATATGCTCCCTCTGATTTATATGTTATATGAATGCTGTTATATACTATGTCATTATATATACTGTGTTATATACTGTGCCATTTTTAGGCAATCCAACTGCTCACTCACTAAAGTTAATAAGAAATATGTGTTAATATCAGTAAAGTAGAAGTCCCAGTTTTTCGTCTCCTCAGTATTAGTATAACAACACAAACTGTGTGTGTGTGTGTGTGTGTGTGTGTGTGAGAGAGAGAGAGAGAGAGAGAGAGAGAGCGAGCAAAGTATCTTAATTTATTTTCCCTAGTAATTGAGCTCTCAGTGAACAGTTGTGGTTTCCTGTGTGGGATATAAAGTGCCCTATAAAGCGTCCATTTTCACCCACTTGTTGGTTAGTGAATGAGCAGACATTGTTTTTGGCCAGTGGAATCAAGTAGACTGAGATGGGGAAAACAGAGTAAGAGAATAAAACCTAGCAAGGAAGAAACTTACTAAAAAGTATTGCTTTCCTATCTTTTATTATGCATGCAGTTAATTTATAGTATTAAGTGCCAGTGGAGTCATTCCGCATTGATTTCTGGTAGTGTTACTCATTTGCAACCACAGTCCTCCTGTACACTTTTCCATCTCTCTTTTCAGAATTCTTTTATTGTAATTTCATGTATACTTTTTTTTTGTTTGTTTTTAGAGCACTTACGACTATGGAAGACAGTTGCTACAGGCTACAGTTGTGTTGTGCCAATCTCTGCGCTGCACGTCTCGATCATCTGGGGACACGCTTCCTCGACTGAACAGAGTATGGAAACAGTTTACAATAGCGTCTGAAGAGAGAGTACATAGGCTGGAGATGGCTATTGCCTTTCACTCAAATGCCGAAAAGGTTTGCTTTTTTAAAAAATGTAGTCTCAGTAGTATTTATTGCCTGTCTTTAAATATATTACTTTTAATATTATAATTATGTAGTTAGCTTGGTTTTTTTTCTTATTGCAACTCCTGTTAATCCTATGTTTAAAGTTTGTTTAGATGTAATGTATTCTTAGAGAGTTTAGATGAAGTCCTCTTAGTAATCCATACTAGTGCTGGCATACTGTGCTTGGAGAAATCCAAAACCATCCAGGAGTCCTCTCTCAACAGTGCTTCTCTTCTCTCCAGACCTGGTGCCCAGAATGTGCTCTCTATATTTAGGGTGGCACGACTCCCATCTCTTTCGTTACGCAAGGAAAGGAAACTTTGCCTCTGCATCTACTAATTGTCATAACATTTTTAAAAGAGCATTTAGTAATTTTATAATGTTTACACTAGAGACTACCCAACTCAAAGAGAGTAAGGATAAAAATAAAACTTTTTTTCATGTGTTATATTTAAAGATTCATTCTGGAATTTATTATTTAATGAATTCATTAGTCCCAGAAACCAAAAATGAAATGTGTAGTGTTATTTGGGCAGATTTTCAGCAGAGCCCTTTTCGGAACTCTGCACAGAGAAAATTTATAGCACCCAACCAACCCTTACATTTCTCCTCTGAGGAGGAGCTTCGTTATGTAGTTAACTTTGTTGTGATCTCGCACATTGAAAGTTTATGTGTGGGGGATGTTCAATATAATGAAATATGAGAAACCTAAATGTAAGTGTGATAGCCTAGTCTATAAAATAGAAGAGATATTATCAGGAATTAGATAGTTTCTGTCTTGTTATGCAGTACATCTGTTGGGAAGTGTTCATAGTTAACTCTCCCTGAGCTGGTCACTGAACTCCACAGGTCAGTATTTTGGTTTAAAATAGGCCTAATGATGATAAATGTGAAAGTATACATAAAATGGCTTAATTTGTTTATCTACTGATTGTTTTAATGAAAAGTTTTTATTGAAGTATATTAACATAGAAAAGTACACAGATCATAAATGTTCAGTGAATTTGTTGAATTCAGTCTGTTCGATGAATTTTCACGAAGAGAACATGACTGTGTGATCAGCTCAGTATTCAAACAACAGAACATTACCAGTACCCCAGAAGCTCTCCCACCCTCTTTTAGTCACATTGCTCCTTCTGTCCCTCCCTCCTATCTAAGAGGCCCAATTCCTAACACTACTGATAGCTTTTAAAAAAAATTAATTAATTAATTAATTAATTGCAATTCAAGTTAGTTAACATACAGTGTAGTATCGGTTTCAGGAGTAGAACCCAGTGATTCATCTCTTACATATAAAACCCAGTGCTTATCCCAACAAGTGACCTCCTTAATACCCATTGCCCATTTAGCCCTTCCCCCCACCCTCAATTGGGGAAATAGGGAGTGGAGAGCAGGTAAGACAAGTCTTCCAGGAAAGGCCTCTCTGAGGAGATCACATTTAATCAGAGACCTTGAAATGATATGAAGGGGTAATTCAGGCAAAAGGAAGTTCATCAACCCTTAGTTCTGTATTTATGAGTCTTTTATGGTTTGCTTTTCTCTCTGTTTTTATCTTATTTTTCCTTCCCTTCCCCTACATTCATCTGTGTGTTTCTTAAGTTCTACATATGATACTGTTTTTAAAATGTATCTTTGAGGCCACTCTGGAATACAGTATGAAGATTCTTCAAAAAGTTAAAAAATAGAACTACCCCTATGATCCAGCAATTGTACAACTAGCTATTTACCTGGAGAATTTAAAAACACTTATCCAAAGGGATACATACACCCTGATATTTATAGCAGCGTTATCTACAATAGCCAAACTATGGAAGTAGTCCAAGCGTCCATCCATAGATGAACAGATAAAGAAGGCATGGCATATCTACACAATGGAATATTACTCAGCCATAAAAAAGAATGACATCTTGCCATTTGTAACCACATGGATGGAGTTAGAGAGTTTAATGCTAAGCGAAATAAGAGAAAGACAGATACCATATGATTTCATTCATATGTGGAATTTAGGAAAGAAAATAATGAGGAAAGGGGGGAAAAAAGGAGAGAGAGGCAAACCAAGAAACAGACTCTTAACTATAGAGAACAAACTGAAGGTTACTGGAAGGGAGGGAGGTAGGGGATTAAACAGGTGATGGGGATTAAGGAATGCACTTGTGATGAGCACAGGGTATTATATGGAAGGGTTGAATCACTATATTGTACACCTGAAACTAATGTTACAGTGTATGTTAACTAATTGGAATTTAAATAAACACTTTAAAAAATAAAATGTTTCTGCAAGGATATTTTAAGGTCTAGACTTCTCTTAAGAGGTCCTATAAGAATGTAAATTGTTGAGAGTTTTTTGCATAGAACATTACTGTTCTTTTCCTTCTGTTACCTGGCCTTTTTTTCTTATCATGCCTGTAATCTCAATTATAAGTTATTTACTGTTCAAACCTTTGTAAAGCTTTTTGTTATCAGATGGTATTTTATTCTTGACTGTGTTTTATTTTATACCAATATGCATAAATATAACTCTAAGTAACTTACATAGTATAATGACTGAGAAGATACTTAAATTGAATCTAGAACTTCTTATAAGGTTCTTTATGAGTAATGCTGAAATGAACAGATTGGATTAAGTAAAATACAATGCAAAAAAAGTTGCAAAAATAAATACTTCTCATTTCCCCCATATTTTATGTTTATTTTTCTTATAATCTAGTGTGCATCTTAGACTTACAGCACATCTCAATTTGGACTAGCTGCTTTTCAAGTGTCACAAGACACATGTGGCTGGTTGCTACTATGTTGATCAGTGTGGGTCAGTACCTTTAGACTTAGCTATTATAAATTACAGCATTTTCTTTCTTCCTTTCTTCCTTTCTTCCTTCCTCTTCTCCCCTTTCCTCACCTTTCTAAATTTAAATGGTAATAGTTAAGGAAAAAGTAATATTTTATCAAGGACTACAGAACTTCCTATATGTGAATTATAGTTTTAGCAGTTTACATCAGGTAAGTCAGCAGATCAATTTTTAAAATAACTGTAGTGTCTGTCTAGGTCATCCCATCAGTTCTGTGTTTGTATACTTGAGTATATGTGGTTTTGCATTTATATTTTGTTTCATTTTTGTAAAGTTTTTTTTTTTTTTTAAGTTTATTTATTTATTTTGAGAAGAGGGCAAGGGAGGGACAGAGAAAGGGAGAGAGAATCCCAAGCAGGCCCTGTGCTGTTAGTGCAGAGCCTAACACAGGGCTCAATATCATGAACTGTGAGATCATGACCTGAGCCAAAATTAAGAGTCGGATGCTTAACCAATTGAGCCACCCAGGCTCCCCTCTTTCATTTTTTAAGTCTGTAAGCTGTTTGAGATCAAAATCTATATCTCAGTCCCATCCCAAGCTAAATAAACATTTAGCACAATAAATACTTAATGAATGAAGGAATACTTTGTAAGTACAGTTTGAACTTACTTTCCAAATAGTAGTTTAGTATTATTTTTTCTTGGAAATCACTGTAGACCTTTTGTATTCTCATTATATATTATTAGTAAGGATTATGTATTTCATTTTGTTAGGATTTTTTGAGCCAGTTTCACCAGTAATCAATCTTGTATAAGGGTGTATACATGAAGATGCTAAGAACAAAACAAAAATACCTTCAATCTACTGAATTTACATGAGCTTGATTGCCTTTCTATATTTCTTGATTAATGACACCATTTTATTTGTTGCAGATTTTGCAAGACTGTCCAGAAGAGCCCGAAGCTATTAATGATGAGGAGCAGTTTGATGAAATTGAAGCAGTTGGGAAATCCCTTTTGGATAGATTAACTGTTCCTGTAGTTTATCCTGATGGGTATGGTACATGTTCTTATAATCTTGTCTTTTTATTGGTCAGGTCTTAAAGTGAAATCATCAAGAGAGGAAAATCTGTTTCTTAAAAAGCCAAGTAAATTAGCTTTGGTTCACATCTTCAGTTCCTACAATAAATTAGTTTGTAATGAAAAGAAATGCAAACTCAACTGTTAGCAAAAGTGGATTTGGTACTTGCTATCAAATGTGCTTCTTGACAGCTTGTTGTAGAAGAAAGATCACTGATGAGGTTGATACTCCTGGGTTCTAGCCTTGGCTGTGATGATAGGGAGTAGGGTGACTTTGGGCTTCATCCAGGGAAGGGAAGGGGAGTGGAGGGGTGTAATGTATAGTGAGCTTACAATTTATCAAACACTAAGTTAAGCACTTCATTTCACTATTTTTGACCAAATGGTGCTAGACCAGTGTGATTATTCCTGATTTACAGATGTAGAAACTGAAGCTCAGAAAGATTAAGTGAGGTGCTCAGGATTTCACAGCTTATAAATGGAATTGGAATACACTGTCAGGTCTGTGTGGCTCCAAACCCATTCTCTTTCCAATATGCTGTACGGATTCGTAATTTCTTCATTTGTAAAACGATGGGGTCCTGATTCCCACATTCCTTTTACATTTCAAAAGATGATAGTAAAAGTAAGAAGTAATCTCATGCAAATAAATGGGCCAGTAAATGAATCTGAAGGAGCTTCATCCCTGAGGATCTTAGACCTTCTCAGTGAAAATAGTTTAGAAGTAATCCAGAGGATATTTAATTCAAATGACAGAGAAGCCAAGTCACTGGATACATCTATCTTACATTGTAGAATAGCATACTGGATGGGATTGTGGCCTCTGGAATCAGATTTCTTAGGTTTAAATCTCAACTCTACCACTTAGTAGCTGTAACACCTTGGGCAAGCCACTCAACCTTTCTGTGCCTCAATCCTGTCATCTAAAAAGTAGGGATATAAAATAGGGATATATTATTCATACCTCCTCAGGTTACAGGGGCAGGGGAATTATGTGAGCTGAATGTATATAAATTACTTGAATCTGATACATAGTAAGTGCCACTACTGTGTCATGAACTTCATGTGATTATTTGGAATTTATTTGGGGAAGATACGATTTTCTTCCCTTGAAAGAATATAATTCATTACCTATATTTATATAATCTTTGGTCATAGCCAAACTTGAACCATCAGAAATAACCTAAATACATGTTACATATCTGCAGTGTATGAAAGAATAAAATCTGAAAGTTTGTAAATTCAGCTTATAACAATATTGAAGGGGCGCCTTCTGGTTGTTCCAGGAAAGCCCCACTCCTGTTTCCACATTTCACAGCCAGGTGTTACAGCATCTCCTCTTCTCAGGTCAGCCTAGGAGCATCTATAACTGGCATTTTTGCTTGAGCTTCTCCTACTTCCACAACTAGTCATATGGCATTTCCTCATGTTTTTAAGATTGAAGAATAAGTACTGTGTGTTCAGATTTTACAACCACCTTTAATATGTGGATTTACTATTCTGTTCCATTTGTAGGATAACCTTTTGATGCTATACAAAGTTTGTTTGATAGCAAGCTTATTCAGATTTCTCTTTTGTCACATTGTCCTGGAAAAATAAATTAGATGATCTCTCTGAATTCACTGCTTGAAGACTCAGGTTCAAATCCTGGTTTCCCCACTGTGTGATCCTAGTTAAGTCATTTAATTTCTAGGCCTTAGTTTTCTGATCTTAAAAAATGCAGATCGTAACCAGATACTTTCTAAGAACTGTTCTAGCTGCAAAAGATTCTAGTGGCTCCAAATACATTATCTTTTCAAGTAGGATAACATTAAATGATTTTATCTATTAAAGTCCCAAGCAATGCCTTAACATGAAACAGATATTTTATTTGCCAGCTATATTAGACAGTTGGTGTACATAACCCTTATCATTGAAGGACACATACAGGTTTTATATTTGTGTTTGCTTATGCACCTTAAGCTGAAAAGTAAATATCTCCAATGTTTGTTTCTTTTATGGTTTCATTGTTGGATTGCATTGTTCAGTTTATTGAGATTGTCATAAGTAAACATTTAGTACAATTAATCTATTTCTTTCAACATATCTTCAGATATTTTATGCCATTTATAAAAATGTTTCTCTGCAGGGCACCTGGGTGGCTCAGTTGGTTAAGCATTCTACTCTTGATTTCGGCTCAAGTCATGATCTCATGGTTCATGAGATCGAGCCCTGCGTTGGCCTTTGCATGAAATATGAAGCCTGCTTGGGATTATCTGTCTCCCTCTCTCTCTACTCCTCCCTCACTCATGCTCTCTCTCTCTCAGAATCTTTTTTTTTTTAAAGAATAAAAAAATTTAAAAAGTTTGTCCTACCGAATTACTACTCAAAGATAAACAGTATGGTTTGCAAATGAACTAATGCCTTATCACATAGATAATTTTTATGATAATCTTTGCTTCCTTTTGAATTTGCTATGGTCAGTGGATTTATATTAACCTGATTGGGGTTTTTCTGTTTCTTTTGATTTTTAGAACTGAACAATATTTTGGGAGTCCAAGTGACATGGCCTCCACCGCAGAACACATCAGAGACAGGATGAAACTGGTTAGTCTCAAAAGGCAGCAGCTGAGACATCCTGAAATGATGACCACAGAGAGCTAATAGCTACCAGCTTCCCACAAATCTGCAGTTCATAATCCCGCATGTCGTTGGCATACTACAGCATTAGCTGCAATACATTAAGATACATTTCACAGTCAGAATAAGCCTCATTTCTCTCCATTTTACATTTCTCTCTACATGTTAACACTTTGCAACTACCAAGGCATAATTATTTAACATGCTTTGAGACCATAGACTCCAAGTATCTTAAAAGAAGGAACTGTAAACATTGCACTGAAAACTTGCTTTAAAGCTTTACCTGACCTGTCAATTTGTAGATGAACAACTGATAATAAGCTTTGAATGGTGCTAATAAGAGTTTAGGAATTCTCTCTATAAAAATGGTTGACCTTTCTCCCCAGGTGATGTAGTAAATTTAGATAATAGTTAAATTGTTACTAGTAGACAGTGGTGTACTCAAAAATTTCACTTTGTAATTCTTCAAAAGTGATTATTTTTATTGTGTCAGTATGAAGAAAATCTTCAGATCTTTGATATATCATATTCATTAAAAGACAGTTTCCTATTTGTATTGATAATGTATTAAAAGTTGTTTGTGCTTAATAAAAAGCTTCTTTTAAACATCTTATTTAATTTGGTGATTATATCCTGTTTCCAGACATGAGTGCCTTATTTACAAGGGCATTCTTAGGATTGTGAGGCTGGCATAGTATTTGTTCTTTTCATGTTTGTTGCATGTATTTTAGCCAGGAAATTCATATGTAAGCATGTGTATATAATATGCATGTTTAATTTTGAGAAATAATAAGTTTAGATCTTAAAGAACTTAAAAGTAATGGAATACTATTTCTGATTGTTCTCTTCTTCAATTTGAAAAATGTTATCCAAATTATTACCTACCTTGAAGATGCTTTATCTTTGGGGAGGAGTATGGGGAAGAAGGCATACATAATTACTTAAGTGTAATCCTTTATATCAGAGGAATCTTACTGGAGCTAAAATAGCATTTGTCAATAAAATTTAATTTCTCATACTAGAAGCAAAATTCTGAAGTAGTCTAGTAACAAAAATTGTACAACTCTTTTAGAAATAAAATTTATAAAATGTTAGTGCTTTTAAGTTTATATTAAGTTTAAATGGTAAAATACGTATTTAATTTTTGTGTTAATTTTTATTTCAGAAAATGTTTTTGAAAAAGATTAAAAATACTTTTTTAGTCTGTGATCAATACAAAATTATGCAAAGAATTGTATGCTGGTTTCTTTTCATGTCTTCAGTGATGTTCATGTATCTTGCAATGCAAAAAAATCCCTCTGCACCTACCGATTTCTCCAGCCTTCTTCACTGCCAGACTTCTCGGAGAAATCCATATCCATTCTCCCTGCATCCTCACCATTCACTGCTCAGCACCTTGCAGCCTGGTGTAACATAGCACTTCAGTGAAACTCTTCTCAGTGTGCTCTCAGTTACTGAATTGAATAATTTTTTTGCCCTCTGTCTGCGTTCCTTGTCCTCTGTCTCTGCAACATTTATACCATTTAGCGGCCTTTCCTAGACAGTGTCTCCACCCTCGAAGATGTTATCCTCTGCCATAACCGTGAGTACAGTCACACAGCTCTTAACTTAAAGTGTATCTACTCAAATGTGCTCTCAGATTCTGTCTTCGGAATGCTTCTGGAGGTATCTCATCCTTAGGGTTTCTGTTTTATCCCAGCATTCTCTGTTACGTATCTGGTCCAAAATTCTAGACCCATACTTTCAACTACCCACTTGACATTTCCTAGATGAAGTATCATATTTTTCACCTTTCTTCTCTGTGAGCAGTTTTGGTTAAAGGTGCAGCCTTTTTTTATAGTCAAACATGCCAGAAAATCTGTGAGAAACTTCTGCCCCCTTTTTTCTTATGCTGCCACTGCTTCTGAAAACATCCAGGAAATTCTTTCTATATTTGATAATCCTCTCAAGTCTTTTAGGACTTAACTTCTGAGTATGGACTTTTGTGATTCTTCATTTCAGTCTTCATAATGGTGCTCACCACATGCTACAATTGTTTATTGATGTCTGTGCCTGCTACATTATAATCTCTTTTGAGGGAAGGAATCTTGTGGGACTCTCCTGTTCCCAGCCTTTTCCTCATATGTAATAGTTGCTTTACTTCTTCTGTATGTGAATGGTCTGTTGTAGGCATTAGTAATAGTCCCCCTTATATGATAGTCTAAAGTGTGTTTTAAATATATTTCTTAAAGTTATGACTGACTTATGAATGAATCTACTCATAAGGAAGTGATTTGGTGTTTCAGATACTTATATATTAGGTAATTTAGATACTTAGTCACACTCAATATCTATTCTACTGAACTTCATAGTGATTAGAGTGCTTTTATTAAGACTTTGCTAGAAAAGAACTACACTGTAAGTAAAGGGGCTCTTAGTTTTATCATCAACTCGACTACTAATTGTCCAGTGAGTTAGTTGTTAATATGCCTTAAGCTATTTGCCTACAGCAAGAGTAAGGCAGCATCTGGAAATGTTATTTGTAACTTGACTATTTCAGATGAAATGGAATATGCTTTTGACATGATATTGTTCTTCATTTGTAAATTTGCTGCTACTTTCTATATGTATATCTGTACATACACGTACAGTTATGATTGAAAACCCAACAATGCCCTAACGTGATTTTGTTTCGTAGCATCATAGTGTACTTAGAGTACACATGAAGGAAGTGACTGCAGTCTGTTTGAAATCATGAGTGCTTTGTACATCATAAATTGACGTTGGTCCACAACTGGAGGAAGAACCATCATTTCTACATGCCATCTATTGGTATATGCCACAACTTTCCACATCACTTTAGCTCATCTCAGGGAATTCTTGGAGTGTTCATTGGGCTAGTTTTGTTTTGTTTTTTGTTTTGGTTTGGGGGATTTTTTTTCCTCTTGCCTTCTTATTGTGTATTTGCTCCTCTCTTAGCTCAATATATAAGTTTTGACAGCTGTTCTTCACATGTCTGACCCAGCAGATGCAAAGATGGTACCTTGATTTCAGAAAAAAATTGACTTCATTCCCAGTTCCCATTGTTGGTAACACATTGCTGATGGTGATGAGACGGCTCACCCTGCCAGCCAGGATGATGATGGCAGGTCTAGGCTTCATCACTGGGTACAGGATTAGATACTGCTCTCACTTTATAGGCATTTAAATTAGCCAGGTTGCTGAGTGTTACCTAGTGTTGCGTGTTGTTTCATTACCCCATCAGTTGAAATATGGAGTGTGCTGTTTAGTTTATTATTGTTGCTGGCAGAATCTAAGGTGCACTGAACATGACAATTACTTTTCTGATAGTGCTGCACAAACCATACTCTCTGTTCTAAACCTATTGTAACCAGTGATGTGATTATGACAGTATATGAACGTATTTCATGATAGAATCAGAGGAAGAACTCAGAATCCTCTACTACATTGTACGTTCCCTGCCAGAGAGGTTGGAGATTGCTGTGTACTTTTCCCATAGTAAAACCCTGTGGTTACTAGGAACTGCACATGCTCTGGTTGCTAAGTTCTCCACATCCTAAACTATTGAAAATGATATGGGGAACTATCATCAGTAAATATCAGTGACAAGAGTTAGCGTGATTGAGATAACTTTGGTTAAATCCCCAAAAGAGAAATCCTCTAGAATTAAGAAGATGGGCTGAAACATACCTGCTGAGTTAACCTAATTAGAAAACTTTCCAAGGTTAACTCTCAGTTCTGAAAATAGAAAGCTTCAATTGAAGAAAATGGAAAATACACTCCTGGTATGGAGGGCAGCAGATACCTTGATGAGGCAAAATTAAGTACTGATTTAACATCTGATATTATGTGGCTTCATTGTGTGCTATAGAAATGTCTGCGTTTAGCCAAGAAGCATAAATAGTGGCAAGAATAGTAAAGATCATAAAAAAACTAAAGTAAGAGCTGTACTGAATATAATGGAAAGAGTGGAGTTTGAATATCTGAGTTCAGAATCTGGCTTTGCCATTTACTGACCTTTGTAAAAATTACTCAACTTTTCTGCGTCTATAAATACAATCATACTAAAAAAAATGTGTTGAAAATTATGATGTTATCCAAAGTGGAAGGAATTATTACTATAATTATATTTTCAGAATGGAAAATAGAGCATTCTTTAATCTTGCTCTTTTCTCAGATGACGAGCGTGGAGTTGTGGGAGACATGGCACATTGTTTATGCTCACCTCCCTGAGCTCCATTTCCCCTACATTCAGAATTACATACTGGAAATACTAAGGGTGGAGTTGGTGAGCTCATCAGTAAATAACAGGACTCCTAAATCTGACAGATTAACTCTTTTATGGCAGGATGGTAGACCAGCGAGATGGAAGACAAGTGAGGAGTATCATCTACTTTGAGGTTGACAGGACATGACAGAGTGCCATTAAAAAATAAGTAAAAGTAAGTAAAAGTCATACTCAGAGTGGATCTCAGAGAGTTAGCATCTGCCTGTAGAAACAACAAAAGCAGAAATCTGTTAAAGTATCCTAAAAAAAGAGGTTAAAAGCATGACTTGAGACCACCATTAGTTCTGCTGTAGCTAGAGAAGAGCAGTCTTGATAAACTTGGGCAGTGATAATAACAAAGACTGGTCCTGTAATAGAGACTGCTAGAACTAAGGATGCTCTGTGAAAGAGCATAAATATAGAGCAGTGTGTTTTAAGACTGAAAAACGTTGACAGAGATGATGCTAAATTACCCAATTGCAATATTTTAGAGCAAACTTGAAAACTTGGCAACACTAGTCCGTGTGCTTCAAGAAAAAGTAGAGCCTGTACTAGAACATGAAGTACTTAGAGATCAAAGGAAAGTCAGAACTGTGACTAAATATTTTGAAAGCAGTGAGTAAATTTTTAAAAGAATCAAGATTATTTTTGTTAACTCTTATGAGAGTGTTTGTGTGTGTGTGTGTGTGTGTGTGTGTGTGTGTCTATACAATTATATAGAAATTCTTAGCAAATAACTAAAAATAGTTACCAGCCACTAGATAATAAGTGCAGTGTTGTTACAGATTTTAAGTTAGGCATGTGGAAAACTACTTCTGACAAAAGGCTATTGGAGTCTGAGGCCAGTCTTAGTGAATCTGAAGGAGTCACCTTAGAAGTATTTACAAGTCACATGCCATCACTTTAGGGCATCCCCCCCAAATAAGTCCTTCTTTGAAGAGACAGGATAATCAGATGTCCTTCCACTCAGAACATAGGGACCTGTGTGGTATGATCAAACCTCACATAGTGTTTTGGGTCAGCACATCTTTTCTATTATAGTTTGCCCTAGTTCTTTTTTAGTTTAGAAGTCAGGTAAAAGTTTCTGTGCTTGATATTTCTCAAGAATGTTTCTTCTATCTTAGCTCTTACGTTAGTCTACATCGCCAACAAATTCGCTCAGAATATATGGTCGATAATATGTATTCTATTTTTAAAAGGTGTGAGGGGATCAAAATGTCACTGACAGTTTTGAGCCAGTGTAGATCTGAGCTGATTCCTCACCTCACACTCAGGAATATCTTTTCACAGGCTCTTAAGTTTCTAAATTGACACTGGTCGGAAGAATCTGATGATTATCTTACTATGAGATCAATAATGAAATTTTCAGTGGCATTGTTTGGTAAGTGTTGCACCCTCAAATTCTCCAACATTTTATAAAACTTTTCAAACATAGAAAAAAGTTAAAATTTTACAATGTATTCATCACCCACGTGATAGTTAGCATTAGCTATGCTTGTGTTATACTTATCCACCCATCAGTTCATCAATCCAAATTATTTTTTATGCATTTTAAGTTGCAGACAGATTTACATTTCCTACTAATAACTTCAGCATACATATCAACTGGAACTCAATAATATGCTTACCACATTTTTAATGTAGAATTAGCATACAGTGAAATGCATAAATCTTAAGTGTGCATCACTGAGTTGTGGAAAATGTATACAGTGCTATCAAAATGTAAAGCGTTCTCAGAAAATTCCCATTTTGCCTTTTCCAGTCAATCCTTGACCCCACACCCTCCCAAGGCAACTACTGTTCTTTTGTCTACCACAAATCAAAATTTGTGTGTTCTAGATCTTTATGTAAATAGAGCCACACAGCATGTAATCTTTCTAGAAGCCTCTTCACTTACTATGTTTTGGAGGTTTATCCATGTTAGGTGTATTAGTAGTTCATTCCTTTTTATTGCTGAGTATTCTTCCATTGTATGACTATATTGCAGTATATCCATTTTCCTATTTAGGAATACCTGGGCTGTTTCCAGCATTAGTAACTATAAACAAAGCTGCTATGATTATTCATAGGTCTTATGTGAATGTAGGCTTTCGTTTCTCTTGGATGAATACCTAGGGTTAGAATTTCTGTGTCATAGGGTAGTTTTAAAAGAAACTGCTATACCTTTTTCAATGTGGTTATAGGGTGTCCTGGATTTTCACTCTATTTTGGATGTGTAGAAAGGTGTAAACTATTTTTATGATCCATGTTTGAAATATTAGAAGTGGGTTTGTGATAGAAATGGCATTGTTAACATGGTTGGCAGTTGGTGTTTTTTGAGAGAAGAAATACCTGTCTGCCCCAAGTAGCTCCCCAACGGGTATATATGCCTGAAATTTTAGCATTAGTTTCACTTCTTGAAAGATTCAAGCACTTCCCAAGTATGGTGATACATTAGCTAGAAGAAACAGCACTGGTTTGTTTATGTTACTAACTTTGCCACCTGTTTTCAATAAGTGAAATAAGACCGATTAAACAGAAGATTATTTCTGTTCAATTGGGGTAGAAGGGGTAGTCAAAAACATATGCTACTAGTCTGTCTTGGGTACAGCAATCTGAGACAGAACCATCTGGATGGGATAGCCCCCCCAATTGGTCAAGAAACCAGAAAACAGGGTGGGAAGAATTCTACCTCACTGTTGTGATAGGGGATAGCTATGTTTTTTGCAGGACATTTTAGCCTTTACAAATCATATTTTCTGTGTTTTTTGTTTGTTTAGCACCACCCAGCTGTAATTATTTCACACCCTAGTGACTTTGTTATTCACTGTTCTTTTACCCTTCCTCCCTGTTAAATTACATAGAGCAGTCACCTGTATAAACCTGTAAAATTATAATCATATGTATGTTTCTAATGCCTGTGTTCAAAGATATTTATGTATGGTTCATCCAGTCTTTCCTACTCAATTTTTAAGGGCTGGGATATTTGGCCTCTACTGTAAACCCCTATAATGTTCCACACATTGTAAATGCAATAAAAATGTTAAAAACTATTATTAATGGCAGTATATTTTGATATGTAGTTCTTTGATACGTTATCACTTTGGACAATAAGTTTGGTTTCTGTTAATAAAGATTGTTCATAAAATCTAGGGAGAATTAAGTCCTACTGGTCTGTGTAACAATCTGATGAATTCTGCATCTTTGAATCTATTTGAATTGTATTCTGTAAATTTTTTCTAACAGTATTTTCTAAAATATTTGATTAAAACAAAATGTAACTTCTTTATTCTGAAATAATGTGGAGTCCTAGAAGACAGAGGCTAAATACCCTTTCCCTTGGCGCTTCTCATTCTCTGTCCAACAGCCCCCTATCCCGTCTTCCCATAGGTTTGGCACAGAAATTCAGGGCTTCCTTTAAATCCTACATTGTCTGAAATTGTTAGGTTCTTACCACAATAGGTAGTGGTTAAATTTCCTTTGATCTTACCAAGAAGTCCATTTTTACAATTTAAAAGGTGAATATGTATTCGAGGCTGGGGAAAGCATTTTAGAACAAAGTTAGCTATATTTAAAATAACAAAATTAATCATATTATGCTATAAATAATAGCAGCTCCAGAATGGCTACCAGGAATTTAGAATTGGCAAAATTTGGAAATAGGCAAACCTTAGACCTTGTCCATTGAAGTTAAGTACATTTGGATGACAGTTAACATATAAGCAAATATATATATAGAAAGAATGAGCACCTGGATGGCTCAGTTGGTTGAGTGTCCAACTTCATTTTGCCTTAGGTCATGATCCTAGGGCTGTGGGATCAAGGCCCGCATCAGACTCCACATTGAGTGTGGAGCCTGCTTAAGATTCTTTCACTCCCTCTGCCCCTATCTCCTGCTCATGCTCGCTGTCTCTAAACAAAAAGAATGTATCTTTATTTTTAATATTTTCATTTTACTACAGTATTCACCACCATCTTTAGATTTCACGTTAGACACTTGATGTATTCACAAACCTGATCCACCTTCTGTGTAAAATCTCCAAAATATTCGGATAATCCTAACTCTTATGTGAAAGTCAAAATGAGCACAAGAACTACCCAGTTTTTGCCAGGTCTGAAAGGAAGAGAATTACAGTGATAGAAGTCAAAGTAACAAAAAATAGATGGAAAAACCGGAAAAGTGAATAGTAAGCATAAAAGCTTATTTGTGACCATGATTAAATAAAATGTAATTATTAACAAACCATATTCCCTTTTTAAATAGCCTTGTACTATACCAGACCCTAACTTAGCTACCTTTGGAAGCTTACCTTCCAGTTTAGTTACTTTGATAATTTAATATTAAGGGTCTAGTCTTAAAAATATTTAGTTATAAGGGTTTATAAGAATAAACAGTTGGAGGTGGGTGGGTGCCTGGGTGTCTCAGTCGGTTAAGCATCTGACTGGTGATTTCAACTCAGGTCATGATCTCAGGATTGTGAGATTAGCCCCACGTCAGGCTCTGTGCTGACAGCATGGAACCTGCTTGGAATTCTCTGTCTCTCCCTCTCTACCTCTCCCCCTCAAAATATTTAAAAAAACAAAAAATCGAAACAACCCAAGTATTTAAATAAATTTATCCCACAAGAATATTCTACCATTGAAAATGTCATGAAAGTTTACTAATTGAAATTGGTAGAAGTCTGTTTGAAAGATATTCATGATACATTACTGAGTGAAAAAAGGCAGGTTCCAAAACTATGGGAATATTATCCTTTTTTAAAAATAAAAATAGATGCTTGCAGAACTTCATTAAGTTACATTTGAGATGTGGAATTAAACCATTGTAGTTTTGTTTATTTTCTAATTTTTCAAAAATGGGTGTTTTAAAAGTACTTCTGAATATAAAATGGCTGCCAAGTATATTCTTATATCCTGAAATCTCTGTTGCAACAAGAATTCTCAAGATGAGGCTATAAAAAGTTGACCTTGGGGCACCTGGGTGGCTCAGTCAGTTGAGCCTCTGACTTCAACTCAGGTCATGATCTCATGGTTTGTGACTTCAAGTCCCGCATCAGGCTCTGTGTGCTGGCAACTCAGAGCCTGGAGCCTGCTTTGGATTCTGTGACTCCCTCCGTGCCCCTCCCATGCTCACTCTCTGTCTCTCAAAAAATAAACAAACATTAAAAAAATAATAAAACTGACATCTGCAGGAGAGGTTAAGATGGCAGAGGAGTTGAGAGACCCTAGTCTTGCCTCATCCCTTGAACACAGCTAGATAAATAAATAGATAAATAAATATCAAATCACTTTGAACACCCAAGAAATCGGTTTGAGGACTGGGAGAGCAAAACTGCATGACTAGAGGCAGAAAAAACCCTCCACATCATGGAAGTTAGGGCCTGCAGGGAGTTGACTTGGGGGAGAGAAGAGCTGCAGTGCTGCAAAGAAGAGGAAGCCCTGATCATGGAGAGAGGAGCGAGAGAGAGAGAAAGCATACACAGGAATTGCACAAGAAAAAGTCTTCCCCAAAACCACTGACCGGGAAAGGGAGAGGGGCTGAATACTGCAAGTTTTTATAAACAGCAGAGTGCAGAGTCTGACGTTTTGGAAGTCCGTGCCATCGCTGGGATTGTGCCTGGTGGGCTTGGTGGTGCTCTGGTGGGGAAGGAGGGTGGACACCCAGGAGCTGACAGTGTGGGCTGAGGATCTCCTGGGTTACACAGTGAGAACCAGTTCCCCTGCTTGGAGTGCTTTTGGGAGTGGCGGCACAACAAAGACACCAGCTGAGGGCAGCAAACCTTGGTGCTGGTTTTTAGCTGCACTTCACTGTGAACTCTGAAGCACCTCACAGTCACACAACTGATTTCTGGGACAAGCCAGCACCAGCCATAGTGCAGCAAGAACCCCAGAGGATCAGCATGGTCCACACTGTGCAGACCTCTAAAATTTGGAGTTTTGAAACCCAGCCACCTGCCTGAAGTAAAACACTGGAGTGCTTTGCCACCGGACAGGCAGATAGCTCAAATGCAGGCAGGGTGAAGGCAGGGATCTGGAAGAAGCTGACGACCCAGAGAGGTGATTATTTGCTCTTCTGTGAGGACTTCCTGAAGAGTGGTGGGCACAAAATCCCCACTCCAGGGATAAGAGGTCAGAGTGATAACATTTCCCCTCCATCCATCAGCACTGACCAACTTCAGGGAGCAAAACAGCGACACCAGTGAAGGCTGGACACCTTTAACACCAAACGCCGCCCCCCTGTACCCTGCAGGTGCATCTCCACCAGGGCAAGTCCGCCTGAGAAGACCCCTCCCCAGTAAGACCAGACAAACCCCTCACACACACTAAGTCTAATCATAGAGTGCTTCAAAGATTTTGGCTGTAGGGGTACTAGGATCTAGCTTCCATTTTTTTAATTAAAAATGTTATATTTAATTTTTATTTATTTTGGATCTAGCTTATTAAGTGGACCAAACCACACCTGGGATCTAGCTTTTTTTGTGTGTGTGTGTGTAGGGGGCGGGTGGCGGGGGGACCTCTTAATATAGCCATTAATCTCAGGAGCAGGAATGCAACAGGGTTTTCTAACAATCATACACACATACAAAGTGACCCAGTCAAGGGGGACCTAGGTGACTCGGTCAGTTAAGCATTTGACTTTGGCTTAGGTCATGATCTCATGGTTTGTGATTTTCAGCCTCATGTCAGGCTGTGTGCAGACAGCTCAGAACCTGGAGCCTGCTTCGGAACCTGTGTGTGTGTGTTTCTCTCTCTGCACCCCTCCCCTGCTTGTGTGCTCGCTCTCTCTCAAAAATGAGTAAACATTAAAAAAAAATTTTAAATGTGACCCAGACAAAATGACAAGACAGAGGAATTCACCCCAAAAAAGCAGGAAGAAGTCACATCCAGGGATTTAATCAATACAGATAAAAGTAAGATGTCTGAACCAGAAAATAAGTAATCATAAGGTTACTAGCTGGGCTTGAAAAAAAACATTGAAGATACTAGAGAATCCCTTAGTACAGGGGTAAAAGGACTAAAAACTGGTGAGGCCAAAATTTTAAAAAGCTATAATGGAGATGCAAAATTGAATGGATGCAATGGCATTGAGGGTAGATGAATCAGAGGATCGAATCAGTGATATAGAAGATAAAATTATGGAAAATAAGATGAAAAAAAAAGAGGGACAGAAACGTATTGGATCATTAATGTAGACTTAAAGAACTGAGTGACGCCACAAAATGTAATAATATTTGTTCATAGGAGTCCCAGAAAAAGAGAAGAAAAAGGAGCAGAAGGTTTATTTAAATTATAGCTGAAAACTTACCTAATCTGGGGAAGGAAACCGATATCAGAATCCAAGAAACACAGGGAACTCCCATTAAATTCAACAAAAGCCGGCCATCACCAAGACCTATCATGGTCAAATTAAAAAAAATATACAGACAGGAAAGAATCCTGAAAGCATCCAGGGAAAAAAAGTCCTGAACCTACTAGGGAAAACAGATCAGGTTTGCAGCAGATCTGTCCACAGAAACTTGGCAGGCCAGAAGGGAGTATCCTGATATATTTAACATGCTTAATGGGAAAAATACACAGCCAAGAATCCTTTATCCAGCAAAGCTATCATTCAGAATATAAAGGGAGATCGAGTTTCCCAGCCAAACAAAAACTAAAGAAGTTTGACTACTAAACCATCCCTGCAGGAAATTCTAAGGGGGACTCTTTGGAGAAAAAAAGACCAAAAGAACAGAGAACATCACCAGAAACACCCAACTTTACAGGTAACATAATGGCACTAAATTCATATCTTTCAATAATCACTTTGAGTATAAATAGACTAAATGCAGTCAAAAGATATAGATATGGTATCAGAGTGGATAAAAAAAAAGCATCTATATGCTGCCTACAAGACACTGATTTTAGACCTAAAGACATCTGCAGATTGAAAGTGGGGAATGGAGAATCATCTATCATGTTCATGGATGACAAAAGAAAGCCTGAGTAGCCATACTTATGTCAAACAAACTAGATTTTAAACAAAGACTGTAACAAGAGATGAAGAAGGGATTTATATCATAATTAAGGGGTCTATCCATCAAGATCTAACAGTTATAAATACTTATGCCCTCAACTTGGAGGCACCCAAGTATATAAATCAATAACAAACTCACTGACAATACAATAACAGTAGGAGACTTCAACACCCCACTTCTAGCAATGGACAGATGAAGCAGAAAATCAACAAAGAAATAATGGCTTTCAATAACACATTGGACCAGATGGATTTAACAGACATATTCGGAACATTTCATCTTAAAGCAGTGGAATACACATTCTTTTCAGGTGCACAAGGAACATTCTCCAGAATAGATCATGCACTGTGTCACAAATCATCCCTGTACAAAAAGATTGAGATCATACATTGCATAGTTTCAGACTGCAATGCTATGAAACTTGAAGTCAAGCACAAGAAAAAATTTGGAAAGACCACAAATATAGAGAGATTAAAGAACATCCTACTAAAAGATGAATGGGTTAGCCAGGAAATTAAAGGAGAAATTAAAAATTACATGGAGGCAATTGAAAATGAAAACACACAGTCTAAACCCTTTGGGATATAGCAAAGGCGGTCCTAAGAAGGAAGCACATTGCAGTACAGGTATACCTCAAGAAGAAAGAAAAGTGTCAAATAAACAACCTAAACGTACACCTTAAGGTACTAGAAAAGGAACAGCAAATAAAACCTAAAGCCAGCAGAAGAAGGGAAATAGTAAAGATTAGAGCAGAAATAAATGATACAGAAACAAGAAAAAAGAACAGATTAACAAAACTAAGAGCTGATTCTTTGAAAGAATTAATAAAATTGATAACCCCCTAGCCAGACTTCTCAAAAAGAAAATATAAAAGACCCAAATAAATACAATCATGAGTGAAAGAGGGAGAGATCACAACCAATACCACAGAAATACAATTATAAGAAGATATTATGAGAAATATATTGGCCCCCAAAACTGGGCAATATGGAAGAAATGGACAAATTCCCAGAAACATACAAACTACCAAAACTGAAACAAGATGAAATAGAAAATTTGAACAGACTCATAACCAGCAAAGAAATTGAATCAGTAATCAAAAAACTCAACAAACAAAAGCCCAGGGAGAGATGGCTTCCCAGGGGAATTCTACCAGACATTTAAAAAAAAAGTTAATACCTATTCTTCTCAAACTGTTCCAAAAAATCAGAAATGAAAGGAAAACTTCCAAACTCACTCTACAAGGCCAGTATTACCTTGATTTCAAAACCAGACAAAGATTCCACTAAAAAACAGAACTACAGGTCAATATCCCTAATGAACGAAGATGCAAAAACTCTCAACAAGATACTAACAAATCAAATGCAGCAGTGTATTAAAAGAATTATGCACTGCAATCAAGTGGGATTTATTCCTTGGCAGCAGAGGTGGTTCAGTATTCACAAATCAATCAGTGTGATACACCACACTAATAAAAGAAAGGATAAGAACGGTATGATCCTCTCAATTGATGCAGAAAAAGCATTTGACAAAACACAGCATCCAATCTTGATAAAAACTTTCAACTAAGAAGGTATAGATGGAGCATACCTCAATATCATAAAAGCCACATACGAAAGACCTACAGCTAATACCATCCTCAATGGGGAAAACCTGAGAGCTTTTCCACTATGGTCAGGAACAAGACCTGGGTGTCCACTCTCTCCATTACTGTTTAACATAGTACTAGAAGTCTTAGCTTCAGCAATCAGACAAAAAGGAAGAAAAAGCATCCATATCTGCAAGCAAGAAGTCAAACTTTCACTATTTGTGGTTGAGAAAATGCTCTATGTAGAACACCTAAAAGACTCCACCAAAAAAATTGCTGGAACTAATACATGAATTCAGCAAAGTCACAGGATATGAATTTAATGTGCAGAAATCTGTTGCATTTCTATACACTAAGAATGATGCAGCAGAAAAAGAAATCAAGGAATCTATCTAATTCACAATTGCATCAGAAACAATAAGATACCTAGGAATAAACGTAACCAAAGAAGTAAAAGATTGTACTCTGAAAACTATAGAACACTTAAGAAATAAATTGAAGAGGACATAAAGAAGTGGGAAAAAAATTCCATGCTCAAGGGATTAGAAGAACAGACATTGTTAAAATGTCTATATGACCCAAAGCAATATATACATTTAATGCAATCTCCATCAAATTAACACCTGCATTTTTTGCAGAGCTAGAAAAAACAATCCTAAAATTTGTACAACCCCCAGAGACGCCAAATAGCCAAAACAGTCCTGGGGAAGAAAGGCATCACAATCCTGATTTCAAACTACATTATAAAACTATAGTAATCAAAACAGTGTGGCGCTATCATAAATGTAGACACATGGACCAGTGGAACAGACTTGAGAACCAGAAGTAAACAGCTATATACTTAAACAATACTTAACAAGGAAGTCAACTAATACTTAACAAGAAAGCTAAAAAGATTCAATGGATAAAGAATGGTCTTTTCAATAAATGGCGCTGGGAAAACTGGATAACTACATACAGAAAATGGAATTGGAGCCTTATCTTACACCACTCACAAAAATTAACCTGTAATAGACTGAAGACTTAAACATAAGACCTGAAACCATAACACTCCTAGAAGAAAAAACCTAGGGAACAATCTCCTTGACATTGGTCTTGGCAACGATTTTTGGATATGGTGGCAAAAGCACAAGCAGCAAAAGCAAAAATCAGTAAGTGGGACTGCATCAAACTTTTAAAAAGCTTTTACACAGAAAAAAAAAATCAAAATGAAAAGACAACCTACAGAATGGGAAAAAGTATTTGCAAAGCATATATCTGATAATTGGTTAATATCCAAAGCATATAACCAAAACAAACAACCCACAATCATACAACTCAATAGCAAAAAAAAAGAAAAAAAATTCCAATTAAAAAATAGGGGAACTGTGGGGCGCCTGGGTGGCTCAGTCGGTTAAGCGTCTGACTTCGGCTCAGGTCACGATCTCGCGGTCCGTGAGTTCAGGCCCCGCGTCGGGCTCTGTGCTGACTGCTCCGAGCCTGGAGCCTGTTTCAGATTCTGTGTCTTCCTCTCTCTCTGACCCTCCCCCGTTCATGCTCTGTTTCTCTCTGTCTCAAAAATAAATAAACGTTAAAAAAAATTAAAAAATAGGGGAACTGAATAGACATTTTTCCAAAGAAGACACACAGATACAGATACATGAAAAGATGCTCAACATCACTAATACTAAGGGAAATACAAATCAAAACAAATGAGATATCACCTCACACCTATTAGAATGGCTGTCATCAAAAGACAATATAGATAACAAGAGTCGGCAAGGATGTGGAAAAAAGGGAATCCTTGTGCACTGTTGGTGGGAATTCAAATTAATGCAGCCACTATGAAAAACAAGATGGAAGTTTCTTTAAACATTAAAAATAGAACTACCATATGATCCAGGAATCCCATCTCTGGGTATATATCCAAAGGAAATTATCTTTAAAGAGATGACTGCACTCCCATGTTTACTGCAGCATTTTTCACAATAGCCAAGCTATGAAAACAACTGAAGTGTCTGTCAATGAATTAATGGTTTAAAGAAGTGATATGTGTACAATGGAAAATCATTCAGCCATAAGAAAGAAGGAAATCCTGCTATTTGTGACAACGTGGTTGGACCTTGAGGGCATTATGGTAAGTGGAGTAAGTCAGAAAAAGACAAATACTGTATGATCTCTCTTAAATGTGGAATCTAAAAAAAGCCAAACTCATAGGAACAGAATAGAATGGTGGTTCCCAGGGGCTGGATGATTGGAGTAATGGGGAAATTTTCGTCAGAGTACTAACTTCCAATTAGAAGATAAGTTGTGGGGATCTAATGCACAGTGTGGTAATTATTGTTAACAATGTTGTATGGTACACTTGAAAGTTGCTAAGAGAGTTCACCTTAAATGTCTTCACTGCAAAAAAGAAATGGTAGGGGCGCCTGGGTGGCGCAGTCGGTTAAGCATCCGACTTCAGCCAGGTCACGATCTCGCAGTCCGTGAGTTCGAGCCCCGCGTCAGGCTTTGGGCTGATGGCTCAGAGCCTGGAGCCTGTTTCAGATTCTGTGTCTCCCTCTCTCTCTGCCCCCTCCGCCATTCATGCTCTGTCTCTCTCTGTCCCAAAAATAAATAAACGTTGAAAAAAAAATTAAAAAAAAAAAAAAGAAATGGTAATTATATGAAGTGATGGAGGTGCTAGCTAATGCTACAGTGGTAATTATTTTGCAATCAGCACATTGTACACCTTAAACTACACATGTTATATGTCTCAATAAGGTTGAAAAAAAACAAATAGTTGGAATACTAATATTTCTAAGTCTAAAGTTTGTGATATCTCAATGTATCTTCAAATATCTCCACAAGAATTTAAATATTTTTTATTTTTATTACTATTATTTTTTAATGTTTATCATTTTTGAGAGAGAGCATGAGCGGGGGAGATACAGAGAGACACAGAATCTGAAACAGGCTCCAGGCTCTGAGCTGTCAGCACAGAACCTGATGTAGGGCTTGAACTCCAGCACAGGCGTGACCTGAGCCAAAGTCGGACACTTAACCAACTGAAACACCCAGGCACTCCAGGAATTTAAATATTTTTTAAAACACCTTAAAATACCTGATTAATGTTACAACACAGTTTAGTACCTGATATACCATTGGCAAGAAGGGGTAGTAATGGGTTAGTAATTTCACAGATTAAACCACAGAGGGTAGTATCTTTTTTTTTTTATTTTATTTTTTATTTTTTAAAATTTACATCCAAATTAGTTAGCATATAGTGCAACAATGATTTCAGGAGTAGATTCCTTAGCCATTTAGCCCATTCCCCCCTCCCACAACCCCTCCAGTAACCCTCAGTTCTCCATATTTATAAGTCTTTTCTGTTTTGTACCCCTCCCTGTTTTTATATTATTTTTGTTTCTCTTCCCTTATGTTCATCTGTTTTGTCTCTTAAAGTCCTCAGATGAGTGAAGTCATCTGATTTTTGTCTTTCTCTGACTAATTTCACTTAGCATAATACCCTCCAGTTCCATCCACATAGTTGCAAATGGCAAGATTTCTTTCTTTTTGATTGCCGAGTAATACTCCATTGTATATATATATACCACATCTTCTTTATCCATTCATCCATCGATGGACATTTGGGCTCTTTCCATACTTTGGCAATTGTTGATAGTGCTGCTATAAACATGGAGGTGCATGTGTCCCTTCGCAACAGCACACCTGTATCCTGTGGATAAATGCCTAGTAGTACAATTGCTGGGTCAGGGTATTTCTATTTTTATTTTTGTGAGGAACCTCCATACTGTTTTCCAGAGTGGCTGAACCAGCTTTCATTCCCAACAGAGGGTAGTATCTTAAAGATTGGAAATTATTACATTAAAGTATGAATTAAAGAAGTAGTGGAAAGGTGAAGGTTAGTGGACTCATGTCTTTGGGGAGTCACCCAATGTTTAAACATGGTCCTATACACCTCTACATTTTATCTGTATTAATTTTTTTAATGTTTATTTTTGAGACATAACGTGAGTGGGGGAGGGGCAGAGAGAGAGAGAGGGAGACACAGAATCTGAAGCACGCTCCAGGCTCCGAGCTGTCAGCACAAAGCCTGATGCAGGGCTTGAACTCACTAACCATGAGATTATGACCTAAGCCAAAGTCAGACGCTTAACCAACTGAGCCACCCAGGCATCCCTACATTTTATCTGTATTAAATATACCTGTATTGAAGGTCTGCTCCTTAGAAAACCAATACAAAAGCTAATACTCAATTTCAGAAAGTAGAGGGGATTAAAAAATCATGACTGCTTAAATGAGGACAATTCTACTAGCTAAAGACCTTCATTTTTGGTACAGGCTAATGTTGCCATACATATCAAAAACCCATGTATCTTTCTTTTTCCTAAGAATGCAGAATATTTAAGCAATAATGTTTATCAGATTTAGAGGGGAAATTTACATTTTAAAAATAATTTTAAGTCTTTTCAATAGTAGATTGTTTTCTCTCTTCACATAATTATAGTCACCCTTGATTATTCATAATCTGTGTTCATCACCTTGAAGACTCTTTTGTCTTTTTATTTCCTTTACTGTGTATTCCACTTCATTTCATCTTTTATCCTCTGCAAACTGTTTTCTAATTCACTTTTCTAATTTTTAAGAACAGTGCAAAAATTCTCTAAGCTCTTTTGTGCCTATTGCATTATTCTTTGTATTACTCTTCCCCTCAAAAAGTAATCAGACTATCAAACTATAACCTCTTTTTACTTGGAAATTACATCCATTTTCTTTAAAATTGAGATAAAATCAGGCCAGGCATCCTCATTCATCTTTACCCTCTCCAAATTTAATTTAACAGATATTTTTTACTGCTTGTGGATAAACCAGAAAGTGCTGAAGAAGCAATAATCCATAGAGAAAATCTACTCCAAGGAGCATATACAATCAAATTTCTTGTATGTAAGTGGGGATTATTCACCATTCAATATATCCACATCACTAAGCCTTCTAATATTCATTGCTCGTTAATCTGATTTGTTCTGCTGAATTTCTTCATTTGAAGTTCATACCTATCTATCCTTAAAGAGTAAATTTCCTTTACTTCTGATCTTATGATTTTACATCAGATTCAAGCCATTCAGTTCTAAGCTCATGTACATGACCAATGGAGAGATGCCTCATGGTAAATCTACTTTATTAAGAAAAAGAAGAAGAGGAAGAGGAGGAAGAAGAACACCAAGGAGAAGACAAAGGAGAAGGAGAAAAGAGAAAAGAAAGAAAAGACAGGAAAATAAGTCTGGGTACAAATCCATGAGTTTCTTTATGTACAAAAAGAAACATTTTAGGACATGCAAGTCCGTTGTTAACTTTTTGTACATTAAAGCCTTACACTTGCCCCTCTGTTCTGATTTCCAGTTCCTTCCAGAACAAAAAAAATAACCTTTTTAAAGCTATTCAGTAAACACTTCCTAGGCAATTTTAAGGTTCTTGAAATTACCTATCTCTGAAAAGTAAACTAACAGCTCTTCAAAATTATGTTAAATTTAAAATTAATGAATAATGGTGAAAAACAATGTCATCTTACATATTAAATATATCTATATTAAAATATATATCAATATAAATATAAAATATAAATGAAATAGATATAAATATATATGGTATATAAATTTATCTGTAAATATATATTATATATAAATATTTATAAATAAACATAAATAATCCAATGCAACAGCAAGTAAAAATAGATTAAATATTCAACATAAAGGCCAATTTCAAAATGAATGCTAAATATAGCTATTTCCTTTCTCCATGGATTTGTTTTTCTTAAATACCAGCGAGGTACATGGAAAAAAATGAAAATGCAAGAAAGTCATTTAAAATATTTATATTTAAACTTACCTGTATAAAGTATGGGGAAATCAGGAAGATAGAATTAGGAATCTGAGAAGGTAAAACTCCATAAAATAGGGGCGCCTCGGTGGTTCAGTTGGTTGAGTGTCCGACTTCGGCTCAGGTCATGATCTCAGGGTTCCTGGGTTCCAGCCCCATGTCAAGATCTCAACAATTTGTGGGTTCAATCCCTGCGTGGGGCTCTGTGCTGACAGCTCAGGGCCTGGAGCCTGCTTTGGATTCTGTGTCTCCCTCTCTCTCTGCTCCTCCCCTGCTCACACTCTGTCTCTCTCTCAAAAATAAATAAAGATTAAAAAAAAATTTAAAGTCCATAAAACAGATTTTAAACATTTTTTTTATTTTTTATTTTTTTATATTTATTTATTTTTGAGAGACAGAGAGAGACAGAGTACAAGTGGGGGAGGAGCAGAGAGAGAATGAGACACACAATCCGAAGCAGGCTCCAGGCTCTGAGCTGTCAGCACAGAGCCCCATGCAGGGCTCAAATTCACCAACCGCGAGATCATGACCTGAGCTGAAGTCAGATGCTCAACTGACTGAGCCACCCAGACGCCCCTAAGCCGACCTTTGAACAGCAGATGCTTCAATGTGTAATTTGTGCAAATGCCTATAAAATTACTAAACAATCCTATAGTGAATGTTACTAGGGGAATTGATTTCCATTCTTCTATATGTAAAATCCTTGATAATGTGACTTCATTTTAACAACAAACAAAAAAATAAAATAAAAGTAGGAAGAACTCTGACACAATCCCAAAGCAGTATTATTACGATCTTAATTTACATTCATGTATAAAAAACTATTCTGTATTATGATTTCTCACATTGATTTGGGAAGTTCTTTAACAGGGTTCTTGTCATTTCCAGGACATTAGGCTTGGTATATTTTCTATGTTATAAAAGCCTTCTTGGGGCGCCTGGGTGGCGCAGTCGGTTAAGCGTCCGACTTCAGCCAGGTCACGATCTCGCGGTCCGTGAGTGGGAGCCCCGCGTCAGGCTCTGGGCTGATGGCTCAGAGCCTGGAGCCTGTTTCAGATTCTGTGTCTCCCTCTCTCTCTGCCCCTCCCCCGTTCATGCTCTGTCTCTCTCTGTTCCAAAAAAAAAAATAAATAAATAAATAAACGTTGAAAAAAAAATAAAAGCCTTCTTGTCTGAGTGCTTCATGTATGTATTTTACCTTTAGTTTTCTAATGGGGAGAACTGAGAACACTCTGAGATGACGTTCGGTATGTCTTGGTGTAGGGTTCTGACTCAGAGCTCTGTCTAGGAAGTGCTCAACTGTGTGAACTTGCTGAATGAAGGGTGTGTGTGCCCTCCAAATGAATAATGTTTGACTTCACATTAGGATAAAAGAGCTTCCTCTCTGCGGTACTGGAGCAAAAGACGAAGAGGGAAGTGGCTGGGCTGTGGACTGACTTGACTCATCAACTTGAATAAAGCCACTGAATTTCTTCTCCCTTAATCCTCCAACTCCTGTCACAGAAATAATAATCCTGTGTTAACTGGAGTATAAGGTTGCTGAGGGTCCCAGCCAGATTCAGTGGTTACTCGTTTTACAAATCTAAAAGTATTTGATGAGGATGGTGCTAATATAGGAAATCAGGGCCTGTGCACAGCAGGTGCTCAGCAAACATTTTGTGGTGAGGTCATCAGCTCACCCTGATAGCAGGAGCTTAAAGCAGGGACAGCCAGAAGCAGAATCCAAACTCTACATAGAGTAAATTGACTTTGCTTTTGAAGTTCTTCCTTTGTGAGTGTGGAATTTGTGATAGGAAACTGGTTTGCTTAGGGTGGTGTTAGTTGTGTGGGGTGGGGCACAAATGAGCTGCTACTTTTGTTTCCATGTTTGATTTCCAGGTTTCTGTGAGTTTCTCTCATCTTGTTTCCTGTTTTCCCTAAAACCCCTAGGATATGAATATCTTTTTTCCTGCAGGTGTTAGTAACTTTATCCTTCCGGACATTCTCCGCAATCATTGCCTTTCATGTTGGGTTCGATGACTTGGGTGAGTGATGCATTAACAAAAATGAAGATTCTCATAACAAGGGACCTCTGTGTGAACACTGGTATGAGGCATTCTTACTTGGAGTGAGGATGCAGATCTTAAAGTCCATACAGTAAATTTTTAGAAACTCAGGCCTTAAAAAATATAATCTACAGTAGAATTTTGTTAAAACTGGCTTTGTCATAATAAACTGTTAGTAAATTATGAAACATCATCCCATATAATTGAGAAAGCCCATTGTAATACTACTTAAAAGAGCCTTATTTTATATAACATACGTGGAATGCCTGGATGGCTCAGTCAGTTAAGCGACCCACTCTTGATTTTGGTTCGGGTCATGATCTCATGTTTTGTGAGATTAAGCCCTGAGTGGAGTTCTGTGCTAATAGCACAGAGCCTGCTTGGGATTCTCTCTCTCTCTCCCTCTCTCTCTGCCCCTCCCCTGCTCATGCTCACTCTCTCTCTCTCTCAAAATAAAAAATAAACATTAAAAAATTATATATAATATACATATCTGCACACATATGCATATTATTATTACACAAATGCAATATATACATATTTACATTTGTTTCTTTATATCTTTATGTTTCTTACTAAAACCTCAAGTTTTAAAACGACACATTTCCTCCTTTTACCTCTTTATATACTTCCTACTAGAATCCATGGCTAATACCATCCTTTGTAGGATATCTGATTTTTATGTCCTTGGGTTTTACATTATATGATTTTTCCTTCCTTGGCAAAAACTCTTGCTGCATGGAGAAGTGACAGTTTCCCCTCAGTGTCAGTGCTGGCTTCCCAAGCAGTTGGAAGACCTTCTGCTCTTTAGGCCTCCCTGAGGATTACTCTGGGATGGAAATTCTCAGCCTCAACTAGAGTTTAGTAACAGTTGGGAAAAACAAAAGAAATTTAAATTTCCAAAATCAAATTGACTAAGACTCCTATCTTCTCATATAACCAACCACCCACTGTTCTGAAGGGTAACTCTTAGGACACTTCATTATGTTAAAGGGAACTCTATCAGACAGCGAACACTGCTACATCAAAGCCTAAGAGCACAGCTCAACACAGGTAGAAAGTCTTGTGACTTAAACTTTAAAAAATAAACACTGCACATGAAAGTTTTTCAGTGATCTTTTTTAACTTTTTCTGGTTTGAAATATTATACACAGCTCTCTCATTCAGAAAGGAGTTTTCCCAAATCAGTAATAGTCACATGGTTACTGTTCATTTTAATTGGAGTCTACACATATATTTGACAGTTTTCCAGGTCATATGTTTCTCTCAATAGAGAATTTTCAAGAAAAGATGTACACAAATATTGATATTTTGCACACCATCTTTGGTATACAGTTACTTAAAATTATAATAAACACAAGTCACCTTTGATCTTTTGACCAAATTAAGTATTCTTTGGATTTGCCTGAGTTTTGTTTTATTTTCCTTACCATTCATAGATAGGAAATTTGCTGGATACAGAAGTTGCTTGTTTATAATTATTCTTCCAGGTTTTACAGAAAAGCTAAGGATTTATATGTCATTAAATATGTTTAGTAACACAATCTTTGGAAGCTATTTACAGAAAGAATAAAACTGTCAAAAGGAGACATGATATTTTGAATATGTTATTCTTCTTAAGTGAAACTTATATCACCATAAAGAAGTTTCCCAAAGGAGCATTGTGTTGGTATTTGTGTGTTGGGTACTAAGGAGTTCATCCTACAGTCTCTTCTCCACAAAGAGTGTTTTTTGTTTTTGTTTCTTTTCTTTTTTATTTTTTTAAGAATGTTATGTCAAACGATGTCATTCCTTGGACGAAAACCCTGCAACACTGCCCCATCTCACAGAATGAAATCCAAAGTCCTTACTTCAGCTTAATAGCAGGGTAGCCACATAATTTATCATCCAAATAGGACTCTTACAAGTGAAAGGGCCTTAAGAGTAATTATGCCAGGGCAACAGATGTAAACCATGATTGTCCCAAGCAAACCAGGATATAGAGGCACCTACATAGAGGACCCTAGATGAACTAGGCACCACTAACTCTAGGGCTCATGTTCCATCAGACTCCTTTTCTCTCAAGACACGGCTCCAGCTACCCTGACCTACACTGGATGCTTTTTAAATATAACCTAATCATGCCCCAGCTACCTGGAATGTTCTTCCCTGAGATATGTGCATGTCTTGCCCTTTTTAATTTAATCCTGGTCTCTAACCAAATCTCACCTATTAGTGACACCTTTCCTGACTCCTTCCTAAAATAGTATCCCTCTTCTCCTGTTCACTCTCTCCTCCTTACCTTGCCTTATTTTTTTCCTTAACATTTATTACATCCTAACATAATTATATATGTACTTCTTGTTCCCTATTTGATTATGCCTCTTCCACCAAAAGGCAACTCCATCAGTGAATAAACCTTGTTTTGTGTATTGCTGTGTGCCTGGCATCTAGAATAGTGCCTGACACTTAGTAGGTATTTAACCATACTCAATGAATGCACAAGTGAATACATGCATAGAAGAATAAGCTGATGGCTAGAATGGAGGCTGTTTTAAGAGGAAAGAGCAACTTCCATTTACTTATGAATGGCAATTAAACGAGAATGCTTGTAATCTAAAATAAATGAGAGATAACAGGAGAAGTATTAAATAATATAAAGAATGACTTAGGAAAAATTTTGGCTAAAGTGAATGATAAAGATGAATTCTAGAAATGATGACTCACTGAAATGCTTTTACCATCTGATTATAGTAAAATAATTTCCTCCCTGGTAATGCATATTTTGTGTCTTTCTAATATATTTAATCCACTTGGGTTGTTAAGCATGTGTTTTAATTCGCCTTAATTTTAAAAATTTGTTTCAAATTTTTTGGCGGTTGCTAGATTTAGGATATCCCTTAGCAGATATTGTCATCTTAGAAATAATCACATATGCCTATCAGAATACCACCTATGTACCAGACATTGTTTTAAGTGTTTTTACAGATATTAACCTATTTTATCCTCCTTCAAAAAATATATGATGTAGGTATTCCCATCATCCCCAATTTGCAGTAAGGAAATAGGCACAGAGAGATTAAGGCAGTGGGACTTCAGAACCCATGCTCCTAACTCATTGCCTTTGCTATATTGGGTGATTTATTTTGTTGTTGTTGTTTTGTGACAACTATCAGTTTATTATTCCTGTTAGTCTCTATATTCTAATAGAAATACCCTGAATGTATCCCCTGATTTCTCTGGAAAATTCTAAATATGGGATTCAGTCTACTTAAACTACTACTAGTTGTTGTTCCCCTAGTTTTTATCACAGTGCATTTTTATCTGGGTTGCTTATTTTATTGGTTATGATCCATATTTTCTTCCTGGAATATCACTTTTTCAAGGTAGGGACCTGTGTTTCGCTCACTGCTGTATTTCTGATGCCTAAGTGATTGGCATAGAGCAAATGCTAATAACTGTTGGTTGCATGAATAAATACTGACTTAATTAAAAGTAACTTTTTGTTTTATATAATGTGATTCAGTCAATCAACCAGTATTTATAAGCACCAATTCTGTGCCTAGTGTTGAGCTCTGTATATGGCACTTGCTAAAGACCAGGTCCTCTTCCAGGCACTCTATGTAAACAACTCTTAATCTTTACGATGATCCTAGGAGGTGGTCTGAAAAGATCCTCCAAAATGTTAAGACATGGCTCCTTTCCATACGGAGCTTCAAATCTAGTTGAGAAATAATACTAATGGAAATGAAATAGTTAGAAACAAAGCAAATGTGTAATATAAATATATAATTATTAAATTTTGAGAACAGTCTTATTTTAAAAAAGAGGAATATAAAGGCAGGTATTTCAACTTTTAAAAGGAGTTGGTACTTCATTTTGGTCCTAAGTGGATAGAAGAAGGGAAGAAGGGGATAATACTCCTGCATAGAACAACTGAATTATAATAATGGTGTATGTCATTGGGCAGGTAGAAGGGGCCAGGACATATATAGCTTTGAAACCCAGGCAGAAAATTTTGGACAAGAAGTGGTGGGTATCAGTAAATCAGTGTGTATGTGTGATTTATAAAGTCAGGAAAATAAGTCTTCCAGTCTTATTAGTGGATTAAATAGAATAAAGAGCATAAAGCACTTGTCCCAGTTTGTGCCATATAGTTAACTATCACTAAATGGTAGCTATTATTACTGCTAACAATAATAGTAGCAGAGGAAGTTTTGCCTTGAATTTTTAAACTGGATAAATAGATTCATTCTGTTTTATTTATGTCAGGTCTATCTAATTTGTCTTTATAAAGTTTAAGTATTGATAGTATTAATTAAGACAAACACCTGCGATTCTCTATGAAGAAATGAGCAGACCTCACATATACTCCAACAAAGAAAATATGTTTACAAATTTTATTTTTTAAAAATTTTTAATGTTTATTTTATTTTGAGAGAGAGAGAGAGAAAGAGAGAGAGAGAGAGAGAGAGGGAGACACAGAATCTGCAGCAGGCTCCAGGCTCTGAGCTGTCAGCATAGAGCCCAACGTAGGGCTCAAACTCATGAACTGGAGATCATGACCTGAGCCGAAGTCAGATGCTTAACCCGACTGAGCCACCCAGGCACTCCAAGAAAATATGTTTAAAAAAAATTTTTTTTTAATGTTTTATTTATTTTTGAGACAGAGAGAGACAGAGCATGAGCAGGGGAGGGGCAGAGAGAGAAGGAAACACAGAATCTGAAGCAGGCTCCAGGCTCTGAGCAGTCAGCACAGAGCCCGACGCGGGGCTCAAACTCCCAGACCGTGAGATCATGACCTGAACCGAAGTCAGACGCTTAACCAACTGAGCCACCCAGGCACCCCAAAAATATGTTTTTAATGTGATATCTATAGACAAAAGTAAAATGTAATCACATGATCAAGTTTTCAACTACTAGCTACCTATATAGCTACCTATATTTTATTAAAATGTGCTATATGCCACCATGGAAAATAATGTGATGTTTCCTCACATTTAAGAAATTAAAAATAGAATTACTATATAATATGGCAATTCCATTTCTGGGTATACACCCAAAAGAATTGAAAGCAGGATCTCAAAGAGATAATGTATACACCCATATTCATAACATAGAAGCAACACAAGTGTCCACAGATGGATGAATGAATATAAAATGTGGTGTATATACACACACACACACACACACACACACACACACACACACGATGGAGTATTATTCAACCTTAAAAAGGAATGAAATTCTGACAGATACTGCAACATGGATGAACCTTGAAGACATTACTCTAAATGTAATAAGCCAGCTGCAAATACTGTATGATTCCACTTCTGTGAAGTATTTAGAATAGTCAAAATCATAGAGACAGAAAGCAGAATGGTGGTTGCCAGGGGATTGGGAGAGGAGGGAATGGAGAACTGTTGTTTAACAGGTATAGATTTTCAGTTTTACAAGATTAAAATAGTTATGGGGATAGGTAAGTGTAATGGTTGCACAACATAGTGAATGTATTTAATGTCTCTGAACTGAACACTTAAAAATAGTTGAGATGGTAAATTTCATGTTATGTGTATTTTACCATAGTAAAAAAATATTGGGGGAAAAAGTGCTATTTGTAACTCTTTAGAATCCAGTTATAGCCCATGGAAGATGGACTTGATATACCCCATGGAAGATGCTTCACTAAAATTCAGCTAGTATAAAAACAGGCATTTCCCAGAGGGATAAACAGAGACAGAATAATAACCCCTGAAAGATCCTCCATAAACTTCAAAGGATATGAGAATGCCTGTAAGGTTTTTTGTTTTGGTTTGGTTTTGGGGTTTGTTTTTGGTTTTTGTGTGTGTATGTGTTTTTTTTTTGGTTTTGTTTTTTTTGTTTTTTTGTTTGTTTTTTTTTTGTGATGATAGGGGAGGTGGAGTATAAACAAACTGTATCTCAAAAAGCTTTAAAAAAAAAAAAACTAACTAATTATAGTGTACCAGTTTCTGTAGTACAATGTATCTTATACCAACTGTTCTCCAAACTGTTTCCCAGTGTTAATGGTGCAAGTTGTAATTAAATATCATGCTAGATGAAGAAACATAGGTCAAGGTTCAAAACTAGCTAGGTATGGATGGACCTTCTATAAAAGGGGAAAGGACTAAAAAGTCAAAAAGGAAGAAAATAGAAAGCAAGGGACAGAGAGAAAAAAGTGATTAAAGTCTTCTAAAGGTTTTAAAGCCAAGAATTCGAATTTGAAAATATTAGTCAAAAATCACCTAAATTCATGCATGCAGTTTGCATTATTTTTCATGTCTCCTAACATAGAAAACAATTTCTGTATGCAACACCCCAGGCCTGTTCCATCTACTTAACAAAGAATGGTCATCTATACATAAAAAGGCAAAAGTACTACCTTTGCTGCTGAAGGGCTGGATTAATCTTTTAATAAAGTCTTAAATATTTCTAATTCCCTTTGTCCTTAAACTGGAATTAATCAGACTTGAAGCCATGTTTTCTGTCCTTTTTATCTCTCTTCTCCTTTGCCTTGGTGTGGGCCAGCGGTGCCACACATTCCACCCTGCGGTCCACACCCGTTACACAATCCTCCATCTGAAGTGGGGCTTTATGGACATAACCACTCTTTTCCCAGCCGTAGTCTTTGCAGCCTGCTGACTAAAGGTCTCTCTGCCTTCTGAGGGTCTGTATGCAACTATGACACACTGAGTTTCTAACAAGATTAACTTGGAGTGAAAGTGCACTGTGGATTTTGGGTGCAGGTCACTGTTTGCTGTTCTGGCTGACAATGTACACAGTGATTTAAGCAACGCTCCTTTGGGCATTTTAATTTAGGGTGTGGGTATTATGTGATACAGTTGTCAACTCTTGGTTTTTCTTGAGGGCAATTAGTGGAAAACTGGTTTTTCTCTGTTTGTTTTGGTTTGTTTGGACTATTTGCTCAAGTGGAAGGAACCTGCCTTTGACACTGAGGCAAACTCAACAAAGAGTTCAGGTTGGTTCTCCATCTCTGCCGTGAAATGAAATCATTTATGATATTTTCGACATCATGGCATCTCTTGGTATCTACTCTCCCAAGCTTGTTCCAACTGCACCCTTCATGGTGTCAGACAAATTTGTGGATCCCAGCACCTGGGATCCAGGCGTGGTTTCCGTTTTGCTGGCCAGCAGGCAGATGCTGAGACCAGAGACCTGGGTCATGGCTACATAATTGCAGAGCAGCCATGACACGTTCTGAGAAACAAAAATAACTGCTGAACACCAAAGTATATGTGAAAGCACTTCCCCACTTTGACTCAAGAATATTATCACGAACCTTAACAAAACAAAGCAATGGCTCTGAGTCAGTCTTCTCAACATTAGGCCTGAACCTGAGCATGCTTTTGAAATGAGCTAAAGGTTTAAACAGTGAGCAGACTCTGTTTCACTCTGTTTATTGCTATATCCTCCATTCTGGCTTTGTCCCAGGGATTTCCAATGGCTCTAGCGGCTTTGGAGTCAGTATCTCTGATGTATTCGCATCTGACCTCTGACCTAAACTTCAGTGTTATTTTCAGCTGTTCTTTGACAGGGAATCCAACAGCTGCTGTTTAATACCACAGACAACTTGTGGCACACGCTGGGTTTCTAGCAATAGGATTAATCTGCTGATCTTAGCTCTGATTTGAAGCTGCATAGGTGGTGGGGGGAGAATGAAAACCAAACCTGAAAGTATGTTGTTATCCTTTTTAAAAAAAAATTTTGTGCAATATACAGTGTTATTCTTTAATTAAACAAAAAACATTTTCGTGCTGTAATTAAAAGGTGATAGCAAGATATATTACTCCCAGGTAGTTGTGATAACTGAATTAAAAATGCTGCTCAGTGGAGTGCACTAGTCACAGAGAAATCCTGAAATGGTAGATATCTATTTGATAACTGCTCATTGAAATATTTTTAAAATGTCCCTAAGATATATGAAGCTCTGAGAAAATGTGACCATTCTGCATAAACTTCATTTGACAAAAGACATTAAGTTTTAGAAAATCAAATTGGTCTAAAATTACAAGCAGTTCTGTGGCTTAATCCCAAAACAAATTCTAGAACTTATTTTTAAAGTACATTTTTGGGGGTTTTCTTTGCATAAGGAAGACTTAAAAATCTTAAAAAGATTAATATTCAGGTCCATGACTGGCTGGTTTCAAAGTCCACTGTAACTGTATAGAGTCAATGGCAAAACTAATTTGAATTGTCAGGATGTAATTTTTTTTTTCCATTTGCTATCAAGCATCAGCTGATAGGCAGAGAGTTTAGAAAATGCCCTCCCTATTTAAGATAATGGCAAAAATAACAGGCACTTAGTGTTACCATTCTAGGGGTGTGGCGATTCTTTCCCATTCTCTCTGTCTCTCTCTCTCTCTCTCTCTCTCTCTGTCTCTCTCTCTCTCTCGCTCTCTCCCGTGATAAACTCAATGGGGTTGTCTATTTTTAACCTCCTGTTCTTTCCTTTTGGCAGAGTAATCAGTGCAAGCTGAGCTCTTTCCCTGAATGAATCCAAGTAACCCCAGTGATTGCCTTCTGAAATGACCAGCAGACACACTTCTGTCCAGAGGCTGTCCAGAGTATAAATTCTGGTTCTGAAGTACCATGTCCAGCCGAGGAAGTCCCGGTGTGGAGTTTTCTACGACAACAGTCAGTTCAGTAGCTGTTCAGGCCGGAGACTCCAAAATTGTTATAGCTGTCGTAAAGGTAAGGTAACAACTTTCTTTTTTCTCCGTGGCTGTTGGCTTTGTGCTGTGTGTTGATAATCCTAGAGAACATTCCACACAGTCGGCAGCACACAGCATATAGAAAATAACACAGCAAGTACATCTTCCTGCTTTCTTAAACTGGCAACTAACAGAAACAAACCTCTAAGTCTCAGCTACTTACTATAGTTTCTCTTTCAGTTAGTAGGAAAACATCTGCGGGCAACTTAATTAAAACAAAATCAGAAACCTCTACCATGTACTTTCGGTTTGACTTTGAAAGACAAGGTACTCATGACTACAAGTTCATGATTACCAGGCTGGAGAGTCAAGTGGACCAGTAAAATGTCTGTGATTTTTTGAGAGTGGATATGATGGAGGAGGGAAGAGGTCGGTCCCAGGAGACAGGGAGTGGCACTGTTTTGAGCATGATGGAGGGCAGGGAACACCTAACAAGAGGCTCTGATATGTGCCCTCCACAGCATTGGTTTTGACATGGGGAAGGCACTAGTAAATTCTTAACACATTTTGGGGGAGTGAAGACCCTGCCAAGGAAGGTGCAAAGGGCATGTGTCAAATTTGCCCTTAACACCAGGAGGTGGAAGCCACTTGAGGCTTAAGGCTATTGCATATTTTATGTCAAACAATTTGCTGATTGCAAAGATGGCCACATGCCTTTAGGTTGAAGAAGATATCCATGATTTTTATTTCCTATGAACATGTCCCGCAAAAATCTCTGAAGAATTTTGCTTGCATTTAGACAGTTCACTACCTCAGGAATTCAGTGTTTAATGAAGGAAACCGGGCAAACAAGCTGGTGCTCACCAGCGAGTTACTTCCAGGACCTCACCAGCCTGAGTTGAATGATTTTTCTGGCCTTTGTTAGAAGCCTGAACCGAGTCCTGTTCAGTTTAATGTAGTTGCTGCAAATTTTATGTTAATATGAAAATTTGTAACAGGAAAGCAGCACTTGATACTGAGCACTATACTTGATACGATTCACTATAGAAGCACTGAATGTAAAGTGTTCCTACCAGCATTATTCCATTGCTCTTGAGACCTGGCCCTCATGTAAACAGCACCTCTGCTGACTACCTTGCCCTCAAATCCTTTCAAAGGCAATAGGTGAACATGAAAAGAAGCCTGGAGCAGAAGTAGCAAAAGTTGATCATTTGCATGTGATTTTATGATGCTTTGAGTAACTATAAATTTCAGCAATGAGGGAAAAGAGGCAAACTCATTGTTTAAAAAAAGCTAACTTTTCTTTCCCTCAAACAGGGAACGTTTTTTAGAGCAGGAAGAGGAAGAATGTATATGGAATAAACTATATGAGAATCAGAGGTCAATTGACAGTACAGGAAAAAAAAAAACCTAAAATTACACTGGAAATACTTGTTTTAACTAGACTGTGTTTCTAAGAATGTTCCCTCTGATTACCTTCCACAACTTCTTTAACTCACTGGTGCCCCATATCAAATAAATCTCAAGCTATTCAAAGTAGAAAGGAATAGAAGTGTCTGTGTCTCATCTGTATGGGTTTGTTTCAAAACTGTTTTAGGCACTAATGATCTGGACTGGCCACATGTTCTTTTTTTTCATTTCTTTTCAGCGATTTGCTTATCCAAGTGCACGTGCCTGTTAGTAGTTCCCCTTGCTTCATCAGTTGTTGCTTCTTAGAAAAGAAATTCCTCAGGAAATGCAGTGGTGAATTACATTTTGGAGCGATGGAAGTGCCCTAAGTGTGGAAAACAAGCTGGCTGCATTCATATGGCTGTTGTCAGACGCATCTAATTTTATTGACATTTTCATACCCACGTTATTGATTACTTAACAACAAAAGTTGGAAAGTGTTATGTTTTTACTTCACTATAAGTTAAAAGTCTGTTGCTTCATCTGCTGTTTATTCTTTCCAGTTGAACGAGCAGGGTCAAGGTAAAGACACTAATCAGCCTAAATTGCATTTACAAAACCTTTCCCCTTTGGTGAAGTTTGCATCCTGCTTGATCAGGTGCAATTTCACTATTTTTATGGTATTAAGTCTTGTGAGAGAGAGAATGTACAATTGTGTCACAAATTCTGTAATTTTGTGCTTTTCAATAATAATCTACTGCATGTGTTCTTCATTTGGCAATTTTCAACTTAAATACAATATGCCAAGAGAAAAGAATTTACCCTAAGAATAAAAAACAAAACAGTGCACGGATTTATATTAAACTGTTAGATTTTGGGGCACCTGGGTGGCTCAGTCAGCCAAGCATCCGACTTGGGCTCAGGTCATGAACCTGAGGACCTTGGGGTCAGGTTCATGAGTTTGAGCCCCACATCAGGCTCTGTGCTGACAACTCAGAGCCTGGAGCCTGCTTCAGATTCTGTGTCTCCCTGTCTCTCTGCCCCACCCCTGCTTGCACTCCGTCTCTCTCTGTCTCTCAAAAATGAATAAACATTAAAAAAAATTTAAACCTGTTAGATTTCAATTTAAATAAGGCCTATCTCTATGAAAAGAATAAAGTGTTCACAGTATAACTGAAACTAAAAAAGAAAGAAAAAAGAGAAAAGAAGAAAAAAGAGAAAAGGGAAGGAACAAGAGGAATTGAAAGTACATTTTATTTCATTTTTATTTTTAGTGTGGCAAGTGGGTACAACTTCAATTGGCTGAATCACAGCCCAATCTTCTAGAAATTGGTAGCAGTCAAGATGAGACCAAAAAACTTCTTCATGATCATGAACTTCTTTTGGCCAAGCTCAAGGTAAGATATTAAAATGTGAAGCAGGTACAAAATTAAAAAGAAATAAAAAGCTATTTCTTATATTTCCTCTTGATTTCTCTGATATCACTGGCCTATGGCCATTTTAATATAGTGCCACATAGATAATGGAAAAACTCTATAGTTATTTATGAGCAAATACCAGCATTGGAGAGAAGTAGCAAGATTTTTAAAACCCTTCCCCAAATGTGATCGAAAATATGGAGTGATAATATTTCACTGTGGAGAAATAACTATTTTTTTTCCTGGCTGTCTCAGTGAAAAAAAAAATTCCATCATTTTTCCATTTCATCCATTATGCTGTCAAATCACAACAACAGATCCAAACTTTTTATTGTTAATGATACCTGCTGGCAAGAATAATATAGAAGCTTATTTTGCCTCTGTTGAACTATTGAAAGTATCTGATTTTGTATTTAATATTAAGAGTTATTGAAACCAAATAATAATTTTAGTAAAATTAGAGTTATTATTCCATATATATATTGTGGTTATTTAGTTCAGAATCTAAAAATAAAATTATCTTGAGATTGCCAGATAAGGTATCTATTCAGGGCCAGCTACATAATTTGTGGAGCTCAGTGCAAAATAAAAAGGTGGACCTCCTGTTCAAAAAGCAAGAAAATGCTTTTTCTTGACTTGTCATATTGTATTTGATCTACTATTTAATGTCTAGCTCCTTCTGGCATGGGATACGTGTTGGGCAAGTGCATAGCCTCACAGGTTCTGTGCCCTGGCCATGACTCAGTGCACAGGGTGTGGGCCTGATCTCAACCTTTCCCAACTGTGCCCTGACCCCACCAAGCCGATGGCAGAGGTCACTGAACAAGGGCGGGGGAACAGACAGGATAGCAAAGAGAATTTCCCTGGGAGGCAGAACCCCATGTGAGATAAGACTCCAATCCTCCAGCACTTCCTCTGTTGTCCCAGTGAACTTTACTTACAAAACACAAATTTGGGGGGCGCCTGGGTGGCGCAGTCGGTTAAGCGTCCGACTTCAGCCAGGTCACGATCTCGCGGTCCGTGAGTTCGAGCCCCGCGTCGGGCTCTGGGCTGATGGCTCAGAGCCTGGAGCCTGTTTCCAATTCTGTGTCTCCCTCTCTCTCTGCCCCTCCCCCATTCATGCTCTGTCTCTCTCTGTCCCAAAAATAAATAAAAAAACGTTAAAAAAAAATTAAAAAAAAAAACACAAATTTGGAAATCAAATTATTAAGAATTTCAAGGCAGTGACAGGTAGAGTCACTTTAAACCCCAAGTGGTGTCCCCTTCTAAGGACAGAGCTCTGATGCAACCAGCCCTGTGAGTAATAGCCCTTGTGGGTAAATGAATGTCTTCACTAAGATCAAAGAGGGTTGATTAGGCAGCCTGCAATGACTCTGTGTTTTTAGTACTTTAATATTACTGGCTTCTTTGAACATCTAGGCTGGATTTTATACTTGCTTCCTAGATTTAGAAGCAGATATAAACTGCATCTGATATATACGGACAGTGGTTTCCTGATTGGACAGTAGTAAAAGTAATTGGGTATATCAGACTGGAAAGTTGAAGAAAGAATTAGTACTGAAGGAGGGAGCCATTAGAATCCAGAATTTATTTTCCTATTTAGACAGCTCCTTGCTCTGGTCTCTGTGCTATCTTTCAAAGGAGAAATCCCTGGCCACCAGGAAGTCCTTTGTATATAAGAAAAGAACACATTATGATGTGAAAGAACATTGAACCAGGAATCAAAAGATCTATGTTTTAGCACTAATTATACCACTAACTAGCATAATTCAGCTGAAAATTCAAAGTCTTGCTACTGCTACACAAAAAAACTGAATTCCACGAATTGTGGAAACCCAGCACTTCCTCAAAATTCCTGCTTATCCCCAGCAGTTTACTTTCTCACGGTCTCCTGTGTCCCCATCCTTCTTCTACACCTGCCAGCTGCTTCTGCTGAAGTTAACTTGGACTCGAAACTACATCCCTTCCCCAGTTCCCATTAACAATTCATGCCAGCCAGCATCTCCTGGTCTATTAATGAAGTGTGAGTGGTGGGGAAGCTCATGGAATTCTGGACCTTTTAGGCTACCTCTCTTTTCTCCCAACCCTATTCCTGTCCAGGCCCACACAACTCCTGGGGGGAGTGCTCTCTTAGGCAAAGCAGTTCAGCTTCACAGCAACTATGCTCAAATTTTTATTCCTAAATCCATTCAGGAGCTCTGCTGGAAAAGGGCTTCCCATTTAACAGGATCCACCCTCAGAAGGTGCTTGTGATTCTAGATTTTAAAGTTTTGTTGTCCTTTAATGCCAGTCTTCTGACTATGGACTAGCCCTCTGGACATCAGGCTTTTTAACTGTAAAATGAAGAGAGAGGATATAGATCAAAGCTTCATATCCATTGTGGATCTTACCATATGGTGCCATGGGATCATGGGACCATTCTCCCTCTCTGCGTGTGGTTTTAGGTAAAAAGGCCTTTGGCTTCACCTAGGCCTCATTTTCATGATGACCTCTTTATGTCTGTCTCCTATACCCTCCCGACCCCCCCGATAACTATCAACTCAGCCACCCACCCCCTCCAAGAAATTTTAAATGGTAGCATCATCCTCCAATATTGGAGGATTGATTAAAAAAAAGAAACCAAGGAGTCTGAAGTCTGTTCCAGATTGGCTGACAAAAGCCTTTTTAAAATAACAAAAAGGTAAATTCCATATTGCAAATACATAGATCACAATTTTAATCAATTTATTAGCTATTATGCTGTCAGTGTAGGCACAACTTAACCTGTAGCACAAAATTTTGGATCCAAGTTAGTTTTAATATGAGCTTTTGAATGATAAGAACATTAGTAGTTCAATAAGCCAATAATATTTAATATTTAATATTCATTCCAGTTTTTTTCCTATGCACAGAATTCTGCAATTTGTTCTAATGATAAAGAAAAATGCTCTTTAAGGGGTGTTGGCAGGGTGTAAGCTTCAGCACTGAGTTTACTCTGATTTGGACGTAACAGTTAGCCTCTCTGGTCTCAGGTTCTTCATTTGAAAAATTATGATAAAAGCAATTACCCTCAACTAAAAAGAAAATGTTGGGGGACAAATGCAATGATATATAGATAATAATAATAATAATAACAATTGTGTTAATAATTGATATATCAGAGTAATCTGGATATTTAATTTGATAGAAAAGCAATTTTCTTCCCTCCATTGAAAATTATCTCAAACCCTAGTAATTTAGACTAAAGGAAAAATTTCTGGAAACACAGAATTTTTATGAGTTTTTCTAATGTTGGTAATGTTTATACCCTGAAGATATTATTTTCCTTTCAGCAGTATAGTACTTAGTTCCAGTGGAATGTCCAGAGAAAAAATGTTTCCCTATTTTCAGTGGTGAAAGCATAATCATGTGGAAAAAACATTAACTCCCAAAAGGCATCTAGATTCCCAAACCTTACCCAAATTATTTCTAATGAGAAAGAAGAAATTCGGGAAAGGGGAGACAGATTTAAGTCAGGTGAAGATCTGCCTATGGTTGCTCTCAACATTACATTTCTAAGTGGTTACAGGAGGTAAGAGGAACTGGAAATACCTTAGGGATATTGCTGAGAATATTCTTCTCCTCAGCCTGTGTCTTGCAACTAACTACATTGCTATTGTCCAAAGGAATGATACAAACCAAAAAAACTTCCGGCCACTGGCTTGTCTATTTATACATATGCAATATTAGCATTCAGTGAAGAATGACCCTTTGGAGTATAAAATACTAAATTTTACCTCTTATTTGACTCATAAAAGTATTGGTTACCAGATTATGACTAAATTCCTCACACAATGAATACTCATTTTTGTCCTATTCCATTCACTTAGCTGGAAATGAATGAATAAGAGATAGTCAAAGTATATTAGTAGTAAAGCTAAAAGTCTTATTAAAACTTGCCTTAAACATGGAATAGCATGATTTTCTGCTGTAAACTTGATTATTTACTAAGAATATATAGTCTTTAAATTTTTTGTGGTAAAATATATATATAACGTAAAATTTGCAATTTTAAGTGTTTATTTCCATGGCATTAATTACATTAGTAATTGTTGTACATAGTGTTGTACAACCATCACCACTATTTCCTGAACTTTTCCTTCACTCCAAACTATGCACCTATTAAGCAATGACTCCAATTGCTCCCTTCTCTGGTAACTTCAAATCTACTTTCTGCCTCTACAAATTTGCCTGTTATAGGTACCTCATATAAATGGAATCAGATAATATTTGTCCTTTGTGTTGGGCTTTATTTCACTTAGCATGTAATGTTTTCAAGATTCATCAATTTTGTAGCATTTATCAGAACTTCATTCCTTTTTATGAATGAATAATACTTCATTGTATGGATATGCCACATTTTATTTATCCATTCATATATTTATGCACACTTGGGCTGTTAACACTTTTCCACTATTATGAATAGTTCTGCAGTGAACATTGGCACACAAGTATCTGAGTACCTGTTTTCAGTCATTTTGGGTATATTTAACTTTTTGAAGAAATACCAAAATGTTTTCCACAGCAGCTGCATTATACTGTATTCCCATCAGTAACATACAAGTGTTCCAATTCCTCAACATTCTTCCCCAAAATTGCTATTTTCTGTGTTTTGATGATAGCCATTCTACTAGGTATGAAGTGCTTTTGATTTATACTTCTCTAATGACTGATGATGTTAAGCTTCTTTATGTACTTACTAGACAATTGCATATCTTCTTTGGAGAAATGTCTATTCAAGTCTTTTGCCCATTTTTCAGTCAGGTTGTTTGGTTTGTTGTTGTTGTTGAGTTGTAGGAGTTATTTATATATTCTGGATATTAATCCCTTGTTAGATGTAGGATTTGCAAATATTTTCTCCCATTCTGTGGGTTGTCTTTTCACCTTCCTGATAAGGTCTATTAAGAATGTATTTTAATAAAGTAAATCTGTGTGACTTAATTATATGTATTTATACACTACAGAAAAATTTATAGCATGTATGTTGAGAATATGATGGAACCCTTTAGGACAGTATTAGAAGAGGACTAACCTATTTTACATTATCTGCACCATAGCAGTGTTTTACCCTGAAAGTTTACTTCATACAGGAGATTCATTTTCTCTTTCCCTATTTTCCCATAGACCCACAAATCTGATAGATTTACTCTGTCAGAAATTCTACTCTCTTAAGTTCTTCCACCCATCTCTCCTGCTCCCTTTCTCTTCTCTACAGGAGTGAGGGGGTGCTGTGTTACCTGACTGGTGAGACAAGGAAAAGTGGCTGCCATGCGGAAGCCAACCTCAATGTCTCTCAGCGCAGACCCTGACTGCCCATGGGCTTCATATTCTTTATTCTCTCTGCTGCTGCTGACCTGGCTGGGAGCCCCTGCCCAGCAGAGGCAGGACACCATCTCACCCTCTAGGGTGGTTCAATGTGTGTCTGTGCCTCAGACCCAAATCTCTTCACAGGCAGGTCCCATTGACTAGATTTTAGGAAGAAAAAGTAAAAGCCAAATCAACCCATCTTCTAATCCTGATAAGAGCAGATATTTGATTTGTATCTGACCTTGATGTCTACTTTTCAATTCATTTGTAATCTTGACAGTATAGAGGTGAGATTAATTTGTACCATTCAAATTCCAATACTTAAAAAAATTTTTTTTTTAAATTTAATTCCAGCATAGTTAACATATAGTGCATACAGTGTTATATTAGTTTCTGGTATACAATATAGTGATTCAGCAATTCCATACATTACCGAGTGCTCATCAAGATAAGTGTACTCCTAATCCCCTTTACCTATTTCACTCTTTTCCCCCACCCAACTCCCCTCTGGTATCCATCTGTTTGTTGTGTATAGTTAAGAGTCTACTTTCGGTTTGTCTCTTTTTTTTCCCCTTTGATTGTTTTGTTTCTTAAATTCCACATATGAGTAAAATCATATGGTATTTGTTGTTCTCTGACTGGCTTTATACTCTCTAGCTCCATCTATATTGTTGAATATGGCAAGATTTCATTCTTTTTTATGGCTGAATAACATTTCATTTTGTATGTATATATGTGTATATATATATCACATCTTCCTTATTTGTCAAGAGGCACTTGGGCCGCTTCCATAATTTAGCTATTGTAAATAAAGCTGCAATAAACATTGGGGTGCATATATCCTTTTGATTAGTGTTTTTGTATTCTTTGGGTGAATACCCAGTTGTGCAATTACTGGTTATAGTTCTATTTTTAACTTTTTGAGGAACCTCTGTACTGTTTTCCACAGTGGCTGCAGCAGTTTGCATTCCCACCAACAGTTCACGAGTGTTCTTTTTTCTCTATGGCTGAAAGGGATCTGTGCCTTAGTATTCTGCACTTGTGAAGTACCTGTCATATTTTTCACTGATAATTTTGGAGAAAGTCACTGGAGGACTATCCCTGGGGGAATAGAAACTAGTAGGCAGTTTAATTTTTCTTTTACACTTTTGAAAATGGAGACCTTTTCTGTTAAAAAACAAAAAAAGCCATCTTACAATTATGAAACAGTATAACTTCCTAGTGATTTCCCCCACCTCACTTGGCACTTTTCTAGTCTACAGGGTATTTCTTTTCTGAGATGGTCAGCTCCAGTGAGTACTTAGAGGTATGGAGTGAAATAAAATTTGAATAGCATTCTTTAGATTGGAAAGTGCCATGGACAATGTGATAAGATATTGTTTTTATAAGAGAAGGTTGGTTTAAGTGAAGTCAGAGAGTCAATGACAATAGGCTTTTCAGACATGGAGTTAAGGTATGTTAATATTGTAAATATCACAAATAATTTGTTAGTTCAGGCTAAGCAACAGTTCAGAGTGTGATAATACCTAATGAAGTGTTGATGGGAATTGATTTAGTGGAGGGGAAGGAATTCTAAAAGTGGAATATTTTGTAGGCATAGGGACTGTAGAGTGAAAAATTGGGGGTGGGGGACAGTCTATCTTATCCCTGACCCTGGTTCAGCAGTAAAGGTTGGGCTTGACTCCTTGGCAGAAGGTGAAGGGCCTGTGGGAAACACGAGGCACTCACTATATTGCTCTGTGGCTGTGGAACCAAGTGACAAAGAGTTGGCAAGAAAGAGAGGCATCTTCCATGTTTCTGTAGAAAACAGATAATGGCTTGGTTATAGCAAATACTGACAACGTTTTTGACAACTTTAGAAGGACTCAGTACACAGGTAGATTATGGTAGATTAAAGATGACCATAAATATATTGGCACTCCTCCCATTGAGAATTGGAGTCTGTGTCCATTCTCTTAAAACTGAACAGACTCTGAGACTGCTTTGACTCAAAGAATACAGCATAGATAATGCTGTGCCAGTGTCCAGACCAAGTATCAAAAGCCTGGCTGCCTTTACTTTCTGTAATTTCAAATAGTCACTCTTGGAACCTTACCAACTTGTGAGGAAGTCAAGCAGCACTGTAGAGAGGCCCATGTGGAGAAGCACTGAGGCTCCTAGCAACCACTCTGGCTGAGACGTTGGGTAACAGCCACCAACTTGCTACTTACGTGAGTGAGCCATCTGAGCCATGTTGGAAGTAGATTGATTCTCAGGCTTGGTTACGCTTCCCAGCTGAACTGTGTGAAGCAAAGACAAATCTTCCCCATGGAGCCTTGCTCAAGTTGAGGATTGTGAGCAAAATAAGCAATTATTTTAGGCCACTAGAATAGGCAGCAATTTGTCACATAGCAAAATATAACTAGAACTGAGGGTAACAGCAAGCGTGGCATCCTAAGGGGATTTTGAAGTCAGGAGTCATGAACCAAAAGGGACAAGAAGAAGAAAGCAAGATTTTCATGGGGAGACAGTTTAGAAGTAGAACTAAGTTTCGCTAAAATGAAAGATGGTGTCATGGTACTAATGATAAACAAAAAGAAAATTCTGAAGCTTATAAATGATTTGCTTTCCGAAAATTGAAAGCAGATTCAAAAATATACTTATTATAATGTTACTCTATTTGAGTAGCATTTTGGTATAATTTCTTGAACAGGAGGAAAAGGTTTGTAGTTATAATTCAGCACACAGGTATATGCACAAAATATTATGGGTATAGTCTGGAAAGAATGACTAACTGCCAGGGAATCCAAGGGAATCTTGACAGAGAAAGTGATATTGGCTGTCATGAAAATGAAGATGAGTTTTCCAGACACCATAGCCCAATTTAAAGCACAAACAATAGACTAGGGGAATATATTTGCAGTTTATATGAAAGGCAAAGGGTTACAATCCTTCATATTGATAAGAGAGAAAAATAAACCAATAAAATCAATAAAAAATACACAATTCACAGGAGGCAAATCGCCAATAAACCATGTAAAAGGGATGTTCAACAGCAGTAATAGCCTGAGAAGCAAAACTAAATAATAATAAAAAATAAACCATGATTTGCCTAATAATATCATTAAAAATTCAAGATATTTATAATATCTAATGAGTGAAAATATGAGGAAAGGGGCATTTTTGCCCTACTATTGGTGAGAATTTGGGTTGACACACTCATTTTGGAAACTTGCATTAAAAATGTAAAGTGCTTACATTGTGTGACTCAGCAACCTCACTTCTCTGAATCTCTCCTCAGAAATAAAAGCACCGGTAAAGATATAGATATGAAAGTGATTTTGCTATGATATTGAGCATCTTTCCACATGCTTTTAATGGAATAATTTAATTGGAAACAAAACAATGTCCAACAGTAGGGGAATACATTTATAAATTGATTGTTTATGCTTCTTTCATCCTGTGGACGATTATGCTGAGTCCCAGGCTTCTTGTGATACAAGATGCTTAACCCAATGTTGGTTGGCTTTGTTAATTGTCACCAAATACATTCCTATTTGAAATCTGGGTCAAAAGTTAGGATCACACCTAGCATGTTTCGAGATCATAGGCCTGTGATCTCCAAGCTATTAGTTATTTAGAAAACAGTGCTTCTTTAAAATATAAATCTACAAACAAAAATTTTTCATTGAAAGTAAAACCCATAGACTTACTAGTTATCACAAAAAGGGTCTTGGTCTGAGATTTGAACTGACAGGACCAAACTCTTGACAGTTTAAGAAACACCAATAAGGGATGGCAGAGATAAGATGGTAGCACAGGACCCACTCACCCCTACTCTCAATACTCATTACTGCTGAGCTAGCTTAAATGTTAGTGTAATAATATCCCTTTTGCATTCTATACAGATGGCAACAGATCCTTCTGCTCTAGAAAAGGCCAAATATATATTGTACTTACCCAAGAATGTATCTTTTCTAAATATAGACTTTGTCTTAGATATAATGTGTAAATGTGTAAAACTCAAGAGTTTTTCAAATGGCTTGGCTATATCATTCTCATGACAAATTCATGAAGCTATTAGTCCTTAGGAGAATAAAAGGCAAACTTCTGATTCTGTGGTTAGCCCAGTCTTCCAAATTACCCGTATCCTCTATCTCCCTCCTACCACATATTTGAAGTTGAGACTTGAATGAGATTAGCATTTTTGTCTTAAAAAAATTGTCTTAAAATGGAATACTGGTTCCAGTTCCAGGCAAGATAGAATAAATACTTTCCATGATACCTTCATTAAATGCAGCTACAAACCCTGGCAGAATGCAGGATGCTGAAAAGTAAGAGCTAATCAGTAGATTAAGGAAAGAGATCAGGATTCCAAATACCACCAAACCAGCAGTGTTGTTTTTTTTTCTCCCTCTACTATTGCCCAGCTTAGATTCAAAGGCAAGTTGACATCCTCAAGTATGCACCAGATGTGCACAGAAAAGGTTCTAGGAAAGTCTTCTCTTTCACGTCTAAGCAGTAAAAAGAGGACTTCTATGCGCCAGACAGAAAGGGAGGAAATACCCTGCTTTTGTTTTTGCTTTTTGTTTTTCTCTTTTTTCTTCCCCAGCCCAGGCAGTTCCTTAGAATCAATCATGATGGAGAAAGTGGAGGCAACCAGGCAGGTGCTAAACCTCTGAGAGAGGGGAAACCTCTCTCTGACCGGAGGAATTATTGTCTCAGAGCTTGTGGTGAATTTACATTGCTTTTTTTTTCTTTCAGGACTTTATTTAAATTCAAATTAGTTAACATTTAGTGTAGTATTGGTTTCAGGAGTAGAACTTATTAATTCATCACTTATGTATAACACCCAGTGCTTATCCCAACAAGTGCCTTCCTTAATGCTCATCACCCATTTAGCCCATCTTTCCTTCACTTCCCCCCATCACCCCTCTGTTTGTTATAGTTAAGAGTCTCTTATGGTTTGCCTTGCTTTTTTCCTCCCTCTGTTCTCCCCACTGGTTGGTCCTGCAGACCCAATGGTGGGAAGTGCACAGTGGAGTGAGGAAACCAAAGCTCCAGGTTTCAGTGCAGAGGACCAGTAAGGGGGCTTCTGTGGCACAAATTTCAGGCAGAGTCAAGCCAGTGAAATTAAAAGAAGCAATCTTGCCTTCGAACTCCATAACTCATATTTTTATAGATGGCTCTCTAACTTTCTTTTTAAAAAGCCCAATTACTATGTCTATAGGCAAGGAAATCTGAAGAACTATAAGCTCTCAAGTTGTTTCATATGACACTTCTTAAAATTTTAAGTTTCAACTCAAAACATACCAAGTTTTTACATAATTGTATTTGGAGAAACTCAAATCATTCAAGGCTATTGCTCACTGCTTTCTGAGAACCTGAGATTCTTTGGTTCAGTGATCCCATAGGCTACTGAACTTTTATTGATGTTATGGGGGAAAAAAGAAAACTTCTCTGCTAGTGTGTTATACTTATTAAAGCAGCAATAGGTACAAATATATAATGCAAACCATACATGGAAGTCAACATACGTAAATTTAAGTTTTCTAATTGCCATATATAAATTTTAGAGCATAAGATACTTCTGGTAGAAAAGGATAAATGTTTCGGTTCAACATTCTAAGTTTCCACCTTATGAAACTAGAAAAGTAAGTGCAAATTTAAACCAAAGCAAGCTGAATGAAGGAAAAAATAAAGAGCAGAAATCCATGAAATTGTGAACAGGAAAACAATAGAGATGAATGGTTCTTTGAAAAGGTCAATGAAATCAATAAGCCTTTGGCCTAAGAAAGGAAAAAAGAGAGAAGACTAAAATGACCAGTATTAATGCAGGAGAGATAAGGCATCACCGTAAACCTCACAGACATTAAAAGTATAATATGGGAATACTATGAACAACTCTATGCAGATAAATTCAACAACAGAGAGGAAATAAACCAATTATTTGAAGACCATAAATTGCCAAAACTCACCCAATAAGTAAAAAGAAACAAGTGAAATTAATTTAATAATATGCTTAATTAACCCCATATCAAAAATATTATCAATTAATATGTAATCATTATAAAAATTATGAATGAGTCATTTTAATCTTTTTTGTATTAAGTCTTCAAAATCCAGTATGTACTTTGTACTTATAACACATCACAATTTGAAGTAGCTGCATTTCAAATAACTAGTGGATATCATGTTGTATGAGGCAGATTTAGAAAATAAAGAAGAATAAACCTTTTGGGAATCAAAATATTTTACTTACATTTTTTAGCTCAGGAGAAGTCTGCTTATACCCAAGGCAGCATATGTAGGCCTGAAAAGGAAAATTGTGAAATGAGATCTCTTTCAGAGACAAGAAATGAAAGAAAACCAGGCCAATTTATTTCCAATAGGAAATTTATGAAAGCAGTTAGTAAAACCGTTATTACACACTGTCATAGAGGGAGTGGGAATATTTTTCCTAGTGTGATATTTTAAAATATGTATGTGCATAAATGTATTTGTACATGTATTTTGTGCGTATTGCAATTGATTTTACTTGAAAAAGTAGTTTTTTTCAAACAGATAAGTTCCATAAGCATTTTTTAAAGTTTTATTTATTTTGAGACAGAGAGAGTGAGTGTGCATGTGCATGTTACAGAGGAGCAGAGAGAAAGGGAGAGAGAGAGAATCCCAAATAGGCTCCACGCTCAGCACAGAGCCCAACAAGGGGCTCAATTTCATCAGGACCGTGAGATCATGACCAGAGCTTAAATCAAGAGTAGGACACATAAACAACTGAGCCACCCAGGCACCCCACTCTACCAATTTTTATTGCCAGCTAATGTTTTGTGCTTGAAGAAGAAAGAATCATGATCTGTATGTCGTTACTTACATAGATGAGGTAAAGTTTTAAGTCTTTGGTAAAGCCTACTTTCCAGAACTAAGCCATTCACCTGGAAAAAAGTGTTAAAAATTAATTAGGAAGACAAAAATTATACATTCTGGATTTTTTTCTTCTAAGAACAAAAAAACTTTCTTTATTGCCTGAGACTTACAACTGGCTTGTAGAAAAGATTAAATAAATATAGGAATACCAAATGACATTTTCAATTCTGAAATTTCCATCCTGACCAATTCATTGTCATCATGAGAGATTTCTTTTAATTGATCAAATTATACTTCTTCAAAAAGCTAGTTAAATGCAAATGGGATTTTGCCATAGTTACCAGAACTTCTATTGTTAATTTAGTAACCCAATATATAGCTATAGGACCTAATCTGTGTACACACCTCAGAACTGGGTGCACAAAGGGTTGTAGGCATAACATGTTAACAAAATTAAGAGAAATCCCTACCTCTTGAAAAGGTTGCAGATGCAATAATGGTTACTATTTAATGATCATATTCTATGTGCCAGCCATCATAATAGATGCATTAGGTATTTAATGCTCACATCAACTTTGTGAGGTAGGAAATATTCACATTTAACAGATGATAAAACAAATCCAATAGTGGCTTTTGCCCAAGTCCTACAATGGTTTATGCCACTATATGTCACTTCCACTCCACTTTATTTAAAGAGGTAGGATAAATATTCAAAATGTAATCATTGCCAGATAACACATGGAAAACTATGTACGAAGTACTGACAAATGGCTCATGCAAGAGTCGTCAGCGCAATAGAAGAGAGTATTTATTTGAATCTCAAAGGAAGTGATGGGCAAGAATTGGGAGTCAAAATGATATTCAGATCAGAGAAAGGTGTTAGCAAAGCTGTTGAGACAAGTATAAGAAAGATACACATGGTACGTGAAGAATCCTGCAAGGAAATGTCAAGAGATGAGACTAAACTGGTATGATGGAAGCTTGGGCTGGAAAGCAGTATATGCTGGGCTACACAGATTTGATTGCGGCAAAGAGAGGGTTCTTAAAGCAGGGGAAATATTGGGTAAAAATTAAGTTTGAGAAAGATTACCTTTATAACAATATGCAGGGTGGACTTGGGTGGAAAATCACTGGGGTTATAAGGTGTATATGGAGGCTTTTAATAGATATTGGAACTTAGAATTCTGAGTGTAAGAGTAAAGAGAATAAAATTTTAAAATTTGTATTGTAACAGTACCATATATTATGTATAGTAGAAATATACTTTGATGAATTAAAAAATTATAAAATATTATAGAATCAGATAATTTATTTTACATAAGGAGTAAGGGAAAAATCAAGGATAATCCCAAACTTTTAAAGCTTATAGTATAAGAAAAATAGATGTCCCACTGCTATTGTCACATACTTGCCAAAAGGGTGCCATTTTGGTTTATTTTTTATTTTTTATTTAATTTTTAATTTAATTTAATTTATTTTTATTTAAATTTTAGTGAGTTAACATACAGTACAATATTGGTTTCAGGAGTAGAATTCAGTGATTCATTACTTACATACAACACCCAGTGCTCATCACAATAAGTGTCCTCCTTAGTACCCATCACCCCTCTAGCCAATCTCCTACCCATCTCCTGTCAACCCATAATTTGTTCTCTATTATTAAGAGTGTTTTGTGGTCTGTTTCTCTCTCTTCTCTTCCCCCTCTTCCCATATGTTTATCAGTTTTGTTTCTTAAATTCCACATATGAGTGAAATTATATGGTATTTATCTTTCTCTGACTTATTTCACTTAGCATAATACATTTGACTCCATCCACATCGTTGCAAATGGCAAGATTTCATTATTTTTGATGACTGAGTAATATTTCCATATATATATATACATATATATATGTATATACACACACACACACACACACACACACACACCACATCTTCTTTATCCATTCATCTGTCAATGGACATTTGGGCTCTCTCCATAGTTTGGCTATTGTGATAATGCTGCTATAAACATTGGGATGCATGTACCCCTTAAAATATGTATTTTTGTATCCTTTGGGTAAATATCTAAAGTGAATTTTCTGGATCATAAGATAGTTCTATGTTTAGTTTTTTGAGGAACCTTATACTGTTTTCCAGAGTAGATGCACCAGTTTGCATTCCCACCAACATTGCAAGAGGGTTCCCCTTTCTCTCCATCCTAGCCAAGACCTGTTGTTTCTTGTATTGATAATTTTAGCCATTCTGACTGGTCTGAGCTGGTATCTCATTGTGGTTTTGATTTGTATTTTCATGATGATGAATGGTGTTGAGCATCTTTTCATGTGTCTGTTAGCCATCTGGATGTCTTCTTTGGAAAAGTGTCTATTCATATCTTCTGCTCATTTATTCACTGAGTTATTTGGTTTTTGGGTGTTGAGTTTGATCAGTTCTTTATAGATTTTAGATACTAACCCTTTATGAGATATGTCATTTGCAAATATCTTCTTCCATTCCAAAGGTTTCCTTTTAGTTATGTTGATTGTTTCCTTCACTGTACGGATTTTTATCTTGATGAAGTCCCAATAGTTCATGTTTGCTTTTGTTTGCCTTGCCTTTGACGGTGTGTCTAGTAAAGGTGTTGCTGCGGCCAGGGTCAAAGAGGTTGCTGCCTGTGTTCTCCTCTAGGATTTTGATGGTTTCCTGTGTCACATTTAGGTCTTTCATCCATTTTGAATTTATTTTTGTGTATGGTATAAGATAGTGGTCCAGTTTCATTTTTCTGCATGTTGCTGTCCAGTTTTCCCAACACCATTTGTTGAAGAGGCTGTCTTTTTTGCATTGGGTATTCTTTCTTACTTTATCAAAGATTAGTTGATACATTTGTGGCTCCATTTCTGGGTTTTCTATTCTGTTCCATTGATCTATGTGTCTGTCTTTGTGCCACACTGTCTTGATGACTACAGCTTTGCAACATAGCTTGAAATCTGGAATTGTGATGCCTCCAGTTTGGTTTATCTTTTTCAGGTTTGTTTTGGCTATTTGAAAAGGGATGCAATTTTGAATTGGAATGTTCTTTATATTGTAAAGATTGGAGGTTAGTGATATCATTTGCTAGAGTGGTTTCAGGGGAACACTGATGCTGAACACCAAATTGCAGTTGTTTAAAGAATGAATGTGAAGAGAAGAATCAGAGATAGAAAGAATCAGCCATTTCTCCAATAAATTTGACTGCAGCAAGAGGGTGATACTGACTGAGAAGTTTTTGTTAAGATGGGAAAGGCCAGGTTTAGTGGAAATGGGAAACTTTCACTTAAGTAGTGGAGTGTGAGAATTAGTGAAGAGTATTTTATTCTGAATCTGAATTTCCATGAGATACAATTGTGAATTTGGAAGGATAGAGGAACAGAAAGAGTAAGAGTACAAAGAGGATAGATGACTAGAAGGTCTTACACAAGTGACCAAGGACCGGGGAATATGAGACAGTTTTGAGCTTCCAAATGGTCATGGTGGATTTGATCCCAAGGTATCCTTGGTGAAGAAGTCTGGGATGGTAACTTCCTATTCCGGTCATTCTCAGTCTGATGATTATTTCCGGGCCTAGAACTCTAGGCAATTCAGGAAGCCAATGGGAGAGAGAATGATGAAAATAAACAATCTCCACATGGGACAAGAGGAAGGAAGGCCTCATTAGGTAGCTCTAAACCTGGCTGGCATCAGAGTTGCCTAGAAGCTTAAAAAGAAAACACAGGATTCATATATCCATGTTTCAAACCTGAAGAAGCAAAGGAAGGCTGGGACACTTGTATGTTTTTAAGATTTGGGGCAGAAATTCTGATGCGCAATGAGGAATAAGAGGCTGTGGCCCAAATCAAAAGAAACAGCTACTATTAAACAATCACATTAATGTGCTTGAACAGAAGTGCTGCCAATGGAACTGGGACAAGGGGCCATGCAAAATTAGAGGCAAAAATATTCAGGGTCACATCACAAAAGTTTGGGGAAAAGGAATTTCGAGACAGAAGTATTGAATAGTGTTAGAAGCAGCAACAGGTTTGAGGCATTTGTCATTAGATTGGACTGGGAGGAAGTTATTATTGCTCTCTGAAAGCTTTCTGGAGGGCTCCCCATTTATGCTATTGACCATGCTCTCCTTTGAGCCTTTTCTGTAATTTGTGGCCTATATATCTCTACTTTAGATCCGTTTCATGGAAAACCCTTATATGTTTCATTTTTGGCTTCTTCATCAGACTTAGGACATATTTCTATCCTTAAGGCCTACCACTGTTCTTGGTATATATATTCAGTAAATGTTTGTAGAATGAGTGAATAAATCAGGCATGGAAGGAATGAATACATGTATCCATTATATAACTTTAGGAACCGGTCATCTCTGTGTACTAACAAAAGAAACATGCATAAAAGGACAGTGGGTAAAAAAAAAAAATGAAATAGTGATAATTTAAAGGGTATTCACATACCTTGCTCTTCCTGTTCACAGTGGTTCTGAGGGTTTTAAGGAGACTCAATTATTAATGTACAGAATATTTGGGCTCCTAAAAGAAAATGGTGGAAGTGATAAAATATTCATACTATAAGTTTTTCTGATTTGTGTCATCATTCTTTTAACTGAGCTGGATGATGAGTTTCTGAGTACATTATTGATATCCTCATTTTGGAATGCTAAGTCCCCCTCCTCTGGGAAGTGTTCCTTAAGCTCCGGCCCCATCTTAGGCCATCTCTGTCTATGTGTTTCCATTGCACTTCTCAATCAGCACCTCATTATATATGCAAAGACTTATACCCTAATGTGGTACTTGTTTGAGTGCAGCCTGTATAATGAATGTATTTAAAGTGTAGTTTATGAATATTTACACCAGAGTTGCCTTCGATACCTGTTAAAAGGAATTATGTAGACCATATGAGTTAAGACTGTCTGTAAATAGGGCAATTTGCAACCTGCAACGCCACTGGGCTCTTGCTCAAAATTTAGTATCACTTTTAACATTAGTTTGCTTAATTTTTTTACATATGTATGCAGTTCTCATAAGAGTGCAAGCTTCCTCTGGGCAGAGATTGTGTTGGCTCATATTAAGGTATTATCTGGATAATTTTTGTCTAAATTCATTTAAGAGTTTGGGAGTCTAAATCATGACCTAAATGTATACATAATACTTTTGTTGAGTGCTTACTATGTGTCAACCACTTTTTAAAATTCAATAAATTAAATATATTAAATGTTTCAGGTGTATTAATTGGTTTAATCCTTTACATAACATATGAGATAAATTTTATGAGAGGTAATGCGACCTTAGAAGTTGGGCATGTAGGGATGCCTGGGTGGCTCAGTCTATTAAGTGCCCAACCCTTGGTTTCAGCTCAGGTTATGATCTCATGGTTCATGAGACCGAGCCCCGTGTTGGGGCTCCATCCTGACAGCATAGAGCCTGCTTGGGATTCTCTCTCTCTCTCTCTCTCTCTCTCTCTCTCTCTCTCTCTCTGCCCCTTCTCTGTCCCATCTCTCTTTCTTTCAAAATAAATGAGTAAACTTAAAAAAAATAAAGAGGTACTGTCTGCAAAGACTGTGTCATAGGAAAAAAGAAGTTTAGCATGTAAGCACACAGCCTGCCTGAATATGTATCCCAATATTTCTGCTTAGTTTTGTAACTCTGGGAAAGTTACTTATTCTCTCTCTGTCTCCGTTTCTTCATCTGTAAAATGGGTATAATAATAGTGCCTGCCTACCTCATAAGGTAGGTGTGAGAATTCAATGAATTAAAACACTAAAAGAATTTAGAACAGTGATACACACATACTGTTAAATGATTGGTAACTATTATTATTTTTACAGATGAGGAAACTAATGTACACACAAGTCATTTGCTACAAAGCTAGGAAGCAATGGGGCTGGACTCCAACTCCAGGAGTGTGCCTCTGTGCCATACCTATACTTCTCATGACCATTGGTCATTAATTGTACTATAAAATCCCACTCATTTGGGAGAGTTATAAGGATGGTATGAGTAACTTCTCAGCTTACTGAAAAGGACCACTCAATAATTTCTTAGCAACGTTATGGCCATGGATCCTATAGGATTTGCAGGAACCAAGTCACAGTAGCATCAAGATGGTTCTGCTTTTTCAGGCTAGATTCCCTGTCTACTGTGTTCCTGACTCTATGCTTGGCTTTAGGGGGTAGAGAGACACAAAAGAAATGTGAAAGACATCCTTGGCCTCCAGCAACTTATAATGTATAATAACATAGGGCAAGACCCTGGTAGACCCATGAAGCAATTAAATAGCAATGAAATCACAACATCGAGGCATTGGATGATTAACTAAGTTCCCAGATGAAAGATGTTGATAGGCAAATTCAGGGAAAAAAGGAAATTAATTCAGCTGGAGTGGTTTCTTAGTGAAGGTGGAATTTAAGGTCAACCGTGAAATATGGGGCTGTGGGAGTAAGTGGTGTGAGAAGAGTTTCTGGGCCAGAGCAGAGGGCTGCCTCTTCAAGCCAGAAGTAGCTTTGTCTTTCCTCCACTTTGGCTTCATCCTGTGTACAAATGCTAGCTTCATACTCATATTTATTTATCCTTCTTTTTGGTACAAAAACTTCCCAATGTTCTAGCTTTCATCTAGTCTTAGGGAATGTGTCATTCTCTTTGTTATTGTTTTTGTTTTTTATTCAAACATGGTAGAGTTCAAGTTCTCCAGTAAAACACACAATGGCATTCTTGATAAGCGTTCGGAACTCTGTTTTTTCAGTAACATAAAAGGCCACAGAACTCTTAGGGAAAGGTAGTAAATCTAAACAAATCCAAGACAACTTCCACAAACAATAGAAGCCACAATTAATAATCTAATCCACACACCTGTATATTACTTCTAATTACATTATTTACTTCATTTCACAGAGCAGGCATGGAAGAGTCATTTACATGTAAAATATCTGAGAAGGAAAAATTAAGAAAATACAGTTTTGAAAAATAATGTTGTAGAACTTTTTGGGTACACTTAAAAATCTGTTTTAAAATGCCATCTTTTATTGGGTCTATGAGAAAGAAATCTTTTTTGAACAACAATTGTTCGACACTAAACTGAGGAAAAGAAAATATCTGGTTCCTTTTACACTTAATTATAAAGAGACTAAGTTGTAACTTTGAAGGGTAAAGTTGTTCTGGCATTTTCATTGTGAATGGATTTTATGGTACCTTAGTAAAGAACTCTGGTTGAAAAGTGACCCCTTTACCCGCTAAAAAACTTACTTTTTATTTTATTTTATTTGTTTGTTTGTTTGTTTAAATTCAAGTTAGTTGACATACAGTGTAGTCTTGGCTTCAGGAGTAGAACCCAGTGATTCATCTCTTACATATGACACCCAGTGCTCATCCCTAAGAAAAAGCTTACTTTTTAAAATCCAAATCGACTGATTCAGTACAATGTCAGAATTTTTCAAGTTGGTTTTGTTTTGTTTTCTTTTTCTTTTTTTTTAAGTTTATTTATTTTTGAGAGAGAGTGCATGCATGAGCAGGGTAGGGCAGAGAGAGAGGGAAACAGTGAATCCCATGCAGTTTCCATGCTGTGAGTGCAGAACCCGATGTAGGGCTCTATCTCACAAACCGCAAGATCATGACTTGAGATCATGACCTAAGCTTAAATCAAGAGTCAGATGCTTAAATGACTGAGCCACCCAGGTGCCCCTATGTTGGTTTTCTTAATTTTGCCTCTTTCTGTTATTGCTTATTGTTACTGACATTTCGTAGCAACAACACAATCATCTGATATTTTACTAACTTTGTTTTAGCACAGAAATCCCTGAAAGTTAGAGCTGTCACAAGAATTTTTCATTAAATGAGGCCCCGTCTAACTTTCAGTTAGAGGCTATTTCCACTCAGGACAGCTGTGGCCCATGGGGTTTGCAGCAGCCCATTAGCTGCAGCTTCTATTTCAAACTGGAAGCCAACCAGAAATCTAGTTCTTCCATTTGCGTGCCAGTTTGGATTAGGGGCAGCCCAAACGAATAAAGCAGGGTGATAACACCACCAAACAGGCATGTGCAATTAGGTTTGCCTAGCCAGAATTAGGTGGTGGCTTGTTCATTTCTCTTGCATCAGAGAAATGGCTGGGGTGAACACAAGAATTTGATGCAGGAGGCAGCAATGGAATTAAGACCTGACGCCTAACGGGTTTTGGAAGGCAGAAATGAAAATATAAAATATTCTCATTAAAAAGAACAGCAAACACCAAAACAATCTGTGATGTTATTTGCAAGAGACTGACCAAAATAATCGAACTTAACTGTCTCCTGTTCTCAAAAGTTTGTGAAATGTTCATTCTTTGCTGTCAAGTATCCTAAGTTAATTGTCTTCAGTTTAGTGGTCAAAAATATTATTTCTATGCATTAGTGACTCTACCTGTACTCCACAGTCTATTTTACAGATAGACTGTGCCGTGTCAGGAAAACATATGCAGGATATGCCACATATATTTGCTCTTTTAGAAAATTGCTATTCAGGGGACCATTTAATGCTCCGCTGACGAGAAAATCCATAATCCTTTTTGTGTGCTCTGCGTGGCGGTTGAGGTGGTGTAATGTCCATAAAATATGCTATACTTAAAACCAGTGATTTCAAAGCTACACTTAAAAAGACAGAGTGCATTTTTCAAGTATCATAGAATAGCCTTGGTTCCCTATTCTTTTGGAACCCAAAGGCAAAGTAGTGTCTTTTAGCATCTCTTTAAATAACCAGTTTTATGATGCTGGCCAGAGTGTTTTTTCTCAGATCCAATTCCAAAATACTTCCCTGAGTTTAATGACTAACCAAGTGGGAGAGGAAAACTTAAATTAAACTGGCCTTGACCAAATCCTGAGGCAAGCCATTTTTCATGGATTGCTCATCTTAGAAGCTCCATAGCTCAATTGTCAACAAAGTCTGCTTACACTGTAAACTGGGCATTCCGTTTTGTTCTAACAACTAGCTTTCTAAAAACAAAACAAAACAAAACAAAACAGAACAAAAAAACATGTTATTACTGCTGCTGTTAATTAATCTAAGTGTTATATTTAGCGAATGCCCTGAGGATTCTTTAATTTGAGGATAGATTGTTTTTAATCTGAAAATATCTTGTTTTTCCAAAGTAAGGACAATAAATCAATTTTTTAAGACTTTGAAAATAGATTGAATTATATATATACATATTTGCACCACTGACAGTGTCTAATTTGTCTTTGTGATTTTTTTGTGTGTAATCCAACTGCTACTTTCTTCATATTTAAGGATGGCATCCAGGTGAAGGGAGAGCTTTATTATGTTCTAAAGCAGATGACAGGGAATGAGGGTCTAAAGAAGGGCATAGAGAAGACTTGAGAGGTAAAGACCCAGTGTGTTTTACTCCCAGGTATAGGAAGGAGAGATTACCACCCACCTCACCCCCTTATAAAGCATCTTTCTCCCAAATGAAGACAAAAGCAGGAAGTAGAAGCTCATTTGTAAGACAGGTTTCTCTAGTTTACAGTGGAATGATGCAGCTTTTTAGCACAGCCAACACTGTTAAAAAATAGAACTAGAGTTAATTTTTTTCCCCAAAAGTCAACTATTTTTCAGATAGAAATCAAGAAAGTAAGATGTGGTGAAAGTTGGACTAAAAGGCCACTGTTAGGCACTTACTTTTTTTGTAACTATTCATTAAAAAAGTTCAAAATATCTGGATAACATTGAAAGTTTGATAATTTTAACTTACAAGTATTTCTGCTATGTGAAAATAGAAATTCGAAATAAATAAGTGGATGCATTTTTATGCATGTTCAAAATCTACACCATCCCCTACTTAAAAAAAGAGAGAGAGAGAAAATTCTTGAAGCATGGGGGCTGATGTAAGTTTTGCCTGGGAACCGGTTCACTCAAACTTCACCATTTCTGTCACCTTCTACTCTTTAGAAACACAGAATCTCAGCAGCTCATAAAGTCCAGACTCCTCTAGTCCTGAACCTTCACCATAATGTCACCTTCCACCCTCCATCCTCAGCCAGGATTCAACCTATTTTCCACTAGGTAAAAGTTAACTCATGCATCAAAATGTATCAAGATATTAACATGCCTACCCTAATTCTCACCCTCGCCATACCCTAGATTTGAGAAAGTGGCTTCCTAAACACATGATAAGAAAAGCTGAGAAGCAGCCTAGTTATCCTGGAGAAGACCCCAAACACTTAAGAATTGGTACTATTTCTGAGAATGGGTGTGAAGGTAGAGATTAAAAAAAAATACTAATGTGTCATTCCTTCTACTCACTAATTCAGTAGGTAGTGAAAGCAGGTACTGGATTATACGCAGCCTGGATTATACACAGCCAACACAAAGATGAAAACAACATTGTCTTTGTATCATGGAGCATACATGAAGGTGGGCCAGCTTTTGCAGCTTTGCATTTTGAAACATTTCGAACTTACAGAAATCCTTTACCTAGATTTACTAATTGTTAACATTGCATTATATTTGCTTTCTTTTTCTCACCAAATGATAAGAAATTATATACTTTTGGGGGAAGGGAGAGAACTATTTAAAAGTAAGTTTCAGACATCAAATGTTGGATGTTTAAACAAATAAACCCAGTAAGTTCGGAGGGGTTTCAGCAGAAACCCATATAAAATTTAGTTGTAGGGAAAAAGGAGAGTATAGGAGGAAATCAGGAAATTCTTCATAAGATTATTTTCCAGGTATATATGGGGTGGGAAGATAGCCTATGTAATAAGAAAAGCATGTACCAAGGACCCAGGACCAACCCAGTGTGGAGCATTGGGAGAGCAGTAAATAGCTTTGCATGGCTGGACCATGGACTAGGGAGAAGGTGTTTAGAAAAAGGATCATGGGGGCGCCTGGGTGGCACAGTCGGTTAAGCCTCCGACTTCAGCCAGGTCACGATCTCGCGGTCCGTGAGTTCGAGCCCCGCGTCAGGCTCTGGGCTGATGGCTCGGAGCCTGGAGCCTGCTTCCGATTCTGTGTCTCCCTCTCTCTCTGCCCCTCCCCCGTTCATGCTCTGTCTCTCTCTGTCCCAAAAATAAAAATAAAAAACGTTGAAAAAAAAATTAGAAAAAGGATCATGGGAGAGATAGGATGGTCAGGTAGGCAGTGACCAGATATGCCATAGAAAGCAGGATTCTCTTTATCTTACGGTTAATGAATAGTCACTGGCAAGTGTTAGGTGGGGAGTGACCTGATTTGTACACTGTTGCCAGAACTTTATAGAGAACATGTCTAAAGTTAGAAAAACTACTGTAAGGGAGAAATTTTCAGATATGTTGATAAACCTAGAGATAGAAATATTTTAGAAATTGATAGCCTTTTAAAAGCCCTAATACTCACTCATGAATAGATGTTCTATTTTCCATCCCCAGAAGAATGGATATGTGGAAATATGCTTCAAAAAAACATGGTTGTACATCAGAATCAGTTGAGGAGTTTTTGAGAAACAAAGATCTCCAGGTTGATTTTTTAGGTCTTGGTTTTGGTTTGTTTGTTTGTTTTACTCCAAACCTATTGAGTCAGAATCCTCTGAAGTGGGACCTGGGAATCTGTATTTTTTTATTTATTTATTTTTGAGACACAGAGAAAGAGCATGAATGGGGAGGGGGGGCAGAGTGAGAGGGAGACACAGAATCTGAAGCAGGCTCCAGGCTCCGAGCTGTCAGCACAGAGCCCGACGTGGGGCTCGAACCCACAAACCGTGAGATCATGACCTGAGCCGAAGTCGGACATTTAACCGACTGAGCCACCCAGGCACCCTGGGAATCTGTATTCTAAAGGTCTCCCCCAGGTTCACTGCTTGGAATTTGGGATCACTGACCAGTAGAGAGGCACAAGGAGAATCAGCAGCAGGGGTCTTTGCAAAGGGCTGGTTAGTGCCTGGGACAAATGCTACCAAATGCTAGGGGAATGCTGTTTTGCATAAGCCTGCATTGTTCAGGTCACCGTGTCATTCATCTCTTTGTGTCCTTGGAAAATATCCCAAAGTCACGTATAAGGTAAGGGCTCCACAGATACCTGAAAAATGAATGAGCATTGCTTAACCCTAATGATAGTAAAGGAGATGGCTAGCATTATGATTGTGTATCTTTGGCCAAAGCACTCTAAAAAATACCAATTTATTAAAATAAATGATAGAGGAAGCCTGAAGCCCAGATATTTACTCAGACTTTTCAGCAATTCTATTTTTTTTAAAATCAGACTCAGCCATTAAAAAAAAACACAAAGAATCAGCCATTTTGATAAAATACCTGCTTTAAAGAGAAGAACAATATAGGAGATGACATCAGTCACCTTGTAAACTCTGCCACTGAGATTTTATGGGCTAAACTAAGAAAATGTGTTCCCTGGTACTCCTTCTGAATCAATTATCATCACTGTGTGATTATAACAGATAATCTATGTGATGACAGGTGGAGAAAATAATGAGAGTTAATTCAGACATATATTAAATAATGGAGACAGGAAAAATCATTTAAAACTAAACTTGACAGTCATTCCATGATGTTTATTTCAAATGTTTTGAAATAAATGTTATGAAACTTATTATCTTACTTGGCAAAAGCAGAGATAGTATTACTGCATAATCATTAGCTGGCATTTCATTATAGATGTCAAAACCAAGATTCTTGTTAGACATTAAATTTTTTTCCTAAGTCTTCCATTTCTAACCATCAACTACTTAAAACATCTTATTAATGCATCGTGAATATGAGGAGGGGCTGAATGGGCAGTCAGAAAGTGGATGTTGGGGAAGAGAACTGATCTTCAGGAATTAATACTTCACTCTGTTCAAAATCCATATTCCAGAGCCACATGCATCCTAAAGTAGCTAAATAATGATATTGATCATGCAGTTCGTTTGCTTACTGTCAATTCAAGAGTGGAAGTGATTTTAAGATTTTAATTTGTTTCACATATTCATTAAGTAATTTCAGCTTGCAGAAGCCATGAAGAATGTTAACTAAATGTCTGAATGTGTTTGTGTAAATAGGAGAATCAGACATGGCCAGAATCAGGAACACAGTAATGCTGTCAAAGCTGTCTCTCCATCTCTTGGACAAGCTCTCTATACATGGCTGGTAGGATGGCCAGTCAATTACATCAGGCTCATGTCCTACCAACTTAGTAACTCAGGTAGAAAGCCTTTCTAGAAAGCTCCAGCAGGAACTTGGAGGAATTACATTTTTTAGGCTTGCATCATCTTCCATCCCTGATCAATCACATTTTGATCCTTGAGCCAACCAACCAATCCAGAGCTGCGATAGATAACCCCCGTGGGCTAGCCTTATGTCACTGCCTTCCTTTGTTAATTGCCAAGGAGCAGCGTTGGCCCTTGCTAGAGTCACATGTCGTGAACTTTTCACATGAAAGAAGGGTTCTTTTGACAGGGAAGAAAAGGGCCATTCTATTGGCAAAAAGGAAAGAATCAACAAACTTTTCCATTAGTGTTTGTGTGTGTAGGAAAAGAAGAAAAAGTACAGTATTCAATGGCAAAAACAAAATTTGCTCTATTAAGTGAGAAAAAAAAACACATTTCTTCGACAATATAGGCAGTGTTTTTATTTATGTATTTTAATAAGGTCTTAAATATTATCAGCCTCTCACCAATTCCAAATTTAGTATGAAATGTGGTAAAAAATGAAGTTAAACATTTCACATACAAGTGTCTAGATTTCAGCTACTACCTATACACTGGAAGTGGTAGGTACTCAATTAATGTTGAATAAATGAATGAGTTATTATACTGCAGAACCATGGAATTCAAAGGGACTGTGGAAATCACCCAGTTAATCTCTTAGATAGATATGGACTTCCCCTACAATATCCTCAGAGTGGTATTTGAACACTTGCATATGAAAATCCCCACTGTTTTCTTCTCAAGGGAGTTTGTTTGCCATATACTAACATCTTATAAAGTGATTAGAAGCTGATAACAGTGAACAAAGGAGCATTCACACTGTTTCATTTGTTTTCTTTCTCTCTCCCTCCCCCCTCATGCATGTGGGATGCAAATAACAAAGTTAGTATTGAGTAATGTCTCAAGTACTATTACCTGCCAAAGAAACACAAATGAACAAACTGGCCTTTGTTGGGGGGAAATGTGAGGACAATTCTGGTCAAGGAATTGATAGAGGGGAGACGGAAATGAGGCCATGGGGCACCCTTTCAGGTCCAAGCCCCTCAAAGTCACGTTGGAGCCGCCTAAGTAGGAGGCTGTGGTAATGGTGGTACTGAGTAGTTGACACCTGTGCCGATTGCCCCTGTGCCTTCCTTGTGGCTGGTACAGGTGTGTCTTCACTGGGATTGCAGAGAAAAGGGACATGAGGTGCTGCCTCATGTGAAAGGTGGGAATATACCAAGTACCCCAGAGACATAGTTTATTTTAAGAAACCCACACAGTATTGAAGCAGGGGTGGGGAGAGTAAGCACACATCTCACACCTCTTGCATTATGATTTGTTACTTCCGGTAACAAAGGTTGTTAGAACATAATGTGTTTGTTCATTGCACTGTGACTTTTTGCTGTTATTTTTCCATAGATGAATCATGTATGAATCTCTAAATACATCTCACTTTGGGATTGACTTGCTTTTGTTCTATTCTTGGCTTGAATAGAACACCTTAAAATCTTGTCTAAATTTTGGTATGTTTGGTAATTTCAAAACTGTCAAGAAACCAAAAGAAATTTTGTGGCTTTAAAAATCAAATTTTATGTTCTTCTTTACTTCAGAAGTGTCTTAAATTACCCAATACAGAGGACAAGGTATGGTTTCAAGAAAACCAGAAAATCAATATTCAGATCTCATCTGTAAAATAGATATTTCGGTTGGCATCTTTATCCTGACTCTGAAATGTAATAACTAATAACAGAAATACTTGGCAGTGGAATTAGAATTAGATTGATAGTAAACTCAAATACTTACTGATTCAAACAACGACTGTTACATTTATACATAAACACAGTTCACCTATCAGTAAATGGCTATTATTCTTAAAAATTGGTAGTTAGTATGCATTGTATGATGAGTTTTGAAACAAATTTGTTAGGACAATTATTAGCATTAGAATAAATGGCAGAACATGACTATAAACATTGCTAGAATACATTTGATATCAACACTCGCAAAGTGGTTGCAATAAAGACAGAACATATTCACTTTCACATATGTTTACTCTGTTTTACTGAGGGATGCCTCAGAGATACATAAAAAAGGAATATGTTGATGTTTTCCTTGTCACCAATACAGTTCTCAGCTCCAGGAAACCACAAATCCCAGAATCTAACATTTTATTCTTAAACATGGATTTCAGAAACTAATGGACCTAATTTGATGATGTAGTTGGACTTACTGTGAAACCCAAAATGGTGAGACTTGAACTTTGCATAACATAGACTTTTGTCAAGTTTGCTACATTCTACACTTAATTTTAAGTGGTGAATGTTTGTATTATCCATTTCATATGTGTTATGAGCATATGTGATACGATTACTTGTTTGCATACATAAAAGGAAATATTTAACCCTAAAGAAGTAGTGTAAAATTTAAGGACAAAATGAGTGATTGACAATTTTTCTGAAACAACAATTCTTTATAAAATATATTCTAACATATGTGTCTTTGAAGTGAGTTACTGTTATTTAGACTCAGATTAAAATATTTTATATTTTGAACTTTTATCAATCTTGAATTTACTATCACAGGCTATAGTGATTGGCAAGTCACGTAGCCACTTCAAATCAGAAATAACTTTTTGTTGGAGGCATCTGGGTGGCTCAGTCAGTTAAGCCTCTGACTTTGGCTCAGGTCATGATCTCACAGTTTGTGGGTTCAAGTCTCGCATCAGGCTCTGTGCTGATAGCTCAGAGCCTGGAGCCTGCTTCTGATTCTGTGTCTCCCTCTTGCTCTGCTCCTCCCCTACTCATGCTCTTGTCTCTCTCAAAAATAAAATAAAAACATTTAAAAAGTTTAGGAAAAAGAAATCGCTTTTTGTTTCCTATTTGGGATATGGAGTCATTTAGTTTATTACTACTCGGACCTCAATGTGTTCTTTATCCAGTGCTATTGAATACATAAAAACAATTATGGTAAGAAGGTACACATGGACACGATTAAAGTAATAGCTAACATTTATTGAATGCTTACTGTATACCAGGCACTGTGCTAGGAGCTTCCATGGATTATTTCCTTTAATTGTCACAAAACTTTATAAGGTAGCTATTACTATTGTTCACATTTTATAATACTCTGAGACTCGAAACAAAGTAACTTGTAAAATGTGCAGAGCTACTAAGTGGAGCCAGAGTGTGGACCTCAGATTCTGTGACTGGATCACTGTGTTATATCGCATGCCATGCACCACGAAAGAAACAATATTACTATTTTGTAATGTAACATTACATTACAGGTAGGCAATTTCATCTCCACTACTGGAAAAACACCTGATGTTTGTTGGTCAGAAAATAGGTCATCTTCCTTTAGGAAAGACCAGACATTAACCTCAAAATTATTTTCATGAGCAAATTTTATTTCCTCTTTGTGAGAAGAAACAATTTTAATTTCATCAAGAAATGTTAAAATACACAGATGAAAAATATCAGGGTAATTCAATCCAGAAATAAGCACTGAGTAAAAAAGATTTTTATACCATTTTCCAGATTGGCTTGCTGCATAAATCAAATTATCTGAGTAATTCTTCAACTCTTCACTTATGTTTCTTGGCAACCTGTACTTCATAGCTATTGTGATTCTTCAAGAAGCATATCAAGTATGCTGTGTTTGTGAGATGTATCATTTTGATGTGTTTGTGATGCTTCCTGGGAGCTTCACCTCATCCATTAAACTGTCCTTCCTGGTCTCAATCTTCTTGCATCAAGCTCTGGAATGACCGGCATCTTCCTGGCTCTGTTAATCCTGCCATTTTTGCCTCTGTTTCCTGAGGTTTCCTGATTTCCAGGTGTTCTGCAATCAAGCATATCTCTTCTCACTTTATACCTCCTTCTCCAACCTTTCCTGTTTAACCCTGTGGTTTTTGTCACCTGAAGTGGCTCCCCTCTACTTACCTCCCCCAAATGGTGCAACCATAAGGCTGGAAAGGCACAAGTGGTTTCTACTCAGGGAACATATTGATCACATTGTTCTTCAGCATAGAACATCTCTGGTGCTCCTTGCTCTCTTTGCTGCTGCGCATTAGCACAGTTAGGCACCCCCCAGGGCCTACTCATCTACTTCCTCTATTGCATTGTTTGTCAAACGGTGCTTCCCAGATCCCTGGTTGTTTAGAGACATAGTCTCAGAGATCCATGGATACCTAAAATGATTTCAAGTTTTTGATTATTTTTAAAAAATTTAATATAAGACATCAAATTTCACTGCTTACACTTGTGTTTGTGTTTTTCATCTCATTGGTTCCAAAAGAGTAGCAGTTTGACTATTTTGGTGTTTTCTCAAATTGGGAGTCCATGCACTAATTCTCTGAGTTCCAGAATTCTTAAGCAGTGTTGAAAAACCTGCTCTGCCATGCTGAAATGGGCCTGGACAAATGATCAATTACCCAGGCCTGGCTACTCATTCCTCATACATCTATTTTATAATTCCTATGAGCCTCACACTCTGCTACACACTGTGAATTTATAAAGTCCCTGTCTTCAAGGGTTAGTGGGGAAGTCAGATATATAAAAAGACAATTTTGATATATTGTGATAGTGCTAGTCAATTGGTACAAACTTGCAGGGGAGCAATTTAGCTGTTTCATCAACAACCTTGAAAATGTGGGGTGCCTGAGTGGCTCAGTTGGTTGAGAGTCCCACTTCAGCTTATGTCATGATCTCATGGCTTGTGAGTTCAAGACCCTCATTGGGCTCTGTGTTGAAACTTCAGAGCCTGGAGCCTGCTTCAGATTCTGTGTCTTCCTCTCTCTCTGCCCCTACCCCCTCTCAAAAATAAATAAACATAAAAAAAAGAACCTTGAAAATGTGGGATAATACTTGACCTAGTCATTTCACACTTAGGAATCTGTTTTATGGAGAGAACCACAAAGATTTATAGGAAAGAATCGGGAAATCAAATGAATTGAGAATTGTTGGAATTAACTCAGGCCAGTATTACTTGCAATCTTACAATAGTTAAAAATGGAGACCACAATTAATATTTACAAGAGGGAATACCTAAATAAATTATTGTACCTTATTAATGGGATATTAAATAGCCAATATTTCTATAAAATATTGAAAAAGAAAAGATACATAATATAATGTTAAGCAGAAAAAACAACACATAGCTGTCTATACCAGGGCTCAGCAACCTTTCTGGTAGATGGTCAGATAGTAAATATTTTAAGATTTGTGGATCATATTATTTTGTGAGTTGCAACTATTCAAATCTTGCTACTGTAGTGTGAAAGCAGCTATAGACAATCCATAAACAAAGAGATTTGCTCTGATAAACATGGTTGTATACCAATAAAAATGTATGGAAACTGAAATTAGAATTTTGTATAGTTTCCATGTATTATGAAATAGTATTTTTTGAGATTTTGTTTTGAAAACACTTAGTGTAAATGTAAAATGTAAAACAATGTAGAAATAATCCCTAGTTTGTAGTCCATACAAAACCAGATTATGGCCTGGATTTGGACTGTGGGCCATAGTTTGCTAATACCTGGTCTGTATGATTCTAATTATATATGCATGTGTATGTGTGCATGTGTGTGTATAAAGCCATATGAATATTAATGTGGCTATTTCTGGGTAGTGGGATTATAAGTAATTTATTATCTTTATTTTTAAAATTTTTCCCATTTTTAATATGAAATTATTTTATAATCAGAAAAAAAATAATTTGCTATAATAATTGCTATAATAGTGGAATGCACTTTAGAGGGGCAAACACCCCAGACCCATGGAGAAGGGATGAGGGAAGGCTTGCTGAAAGAGTCAAGCCCTGAGCAGTGTCTTGAAGGATGATGAAGAATTATTCAGGCATAGATGAGTCACAGGAGGGGGCAGGAATAGTGGAGCCAAGAAGGGAAAGCTTTCTACACTGAAACATGAAGGTTAGTCCATGGGAGGGTCAGGGAACCACAGAAAGTTTAGAGGGCTGGAAAGCAGTGTGAGGGAATGAGCAGAAACAAGATTAAAAAGAGAATTGAGCACTGAAGGTCTTACATGCTATGCTTACACCCTGAATTTTATCATAAGATCAGTTGGAAGCCACTGAAAATTCCTAAGTTGCTTAGTGACACAATCCTATTTCTGGTATAAAAAGATCTGCCTGGCCTCAGGACAGAGAATGGATTGGCCTAGAGTGAGCCTAGAGACAGAAGGGCAATCTGAGAGGCTGTTGTAGAAATTCAAGTGAGAAGTGATGAAAGACTAACCAGAGGTGAGGGGTGGAAGTAGAGGGGGGAGAAGGTTTGAATGGTATGTGGGAGGTTGACTCAATACAGTAGGCCTTTGTGACTGATTACATATTGGAATTGAAGGACATGTGGGGGAGAGGAGAGTAAATACAGGATGTCTTCTTTCTGCTCTGAAAGCCAGGTGAGTAGGAGATTTGGTGGAGATGGCATGATCAGTTCTAGATTTTTCTTGAGTTCCCCTGGCTGATACAATATGGACAAGACTGATTCATTACTCATTGTTTTCAATTAAAGTAGAGTTGACATATAATATTAGTTTAGGTGTGTAACATAGTGATTAGACAATTATATACATTATGAAATGCTTATCATAACAAGTGGGGTTATCATGTGTCACCACAGAAAGTTATTACAATATTATTGACTGCATTCTCTATGCTGTACTTTGTATTCCTGTAGCTTTTCACTTTATAACTGGAAATTTGTACCTTTTAGTATCATTCACCTACTTTACCTATCCTTCCACCTTCCTCCCCTCTGGCAGCCACTGGTTTGTTTTCTATATTTATGAGTCTATTTCTCTTTTGCCATTGTTTGTTTGCTTCTTTGTTTTATTTTTTAGATTATACATTTAAGTGAAATAATATGATATTTATCTTTCTCTGTTTGACTTATTTCACTTAACATAATACCCTCTAACTCCATCCATGTTGTCATGAATGGTGGGATTTCTTTCTTTTTTATGGCTGAGTAATATTCCATTGTGCATAAGTACCACATCTTTATCCATTCATCTGTTGGTGAACACTTAAGTTGCTTCCATATCTTGGCTATTGTAAATAATGCTGCAGTAAACGTAGTGGTGCATGTATATTTTCAAATTAGTGTTTTCATTTTTCTCAGGTAAATACCAAGAAGTAGAATTACTAGATCATATGGTGTTTCTATTTTTAGTTTCTTAAGGAAACTCTTACTGTTTTCCATAGTGGCTGTGCCAGTTTACATTCCTACCTGCAGTGCATGAGGGTTCTCTTTCTTCCACATCCTCCACATTATTTCTTGTCTTCTTGATACTAGCCATTCTGACTGGAATGAAGTGATATCTTATTGTGGTTTTGATTTGCATTTCTCTGATGATTGATGATGTTGAACATCTTTTCATGTATCTGTTGGTCATCTGTATGTCTTCTTTGGAAAAGTGTTTATTCAGGTCCTCTGCCTATTTTTTAATTGGATTATTTGTATTTTTGGTGTTGATTTGTATGAGTCTCTTTTATATATTGGATATTAATCCTTTATTGGATATATCATTTGTAAATATTCTCTCCCATTCAGTAGGTTGACTTTTCATTCTGTTTTAGATGTTTTGAGTATGAGGTGGTTGTTGGATATTTGAGTGAAGATTTTAGGTAGAGCTTAAAAATCAGGAGAAATAAATTATATAAACAGTTATAGTTATAACAGCTTATGCATTCACTTGCAAAGATGTATTGAGCAATGATTCTACTCTTTCTCTTCTACCTTCCACCCATGAATTATACGGAGACACAATCTAATCAATACTTGTGGCTCATTGTAATAGTCTGCCCAAACTTTGGGATCACTTGCCTTCTGCCCACAGGTCCACCTCCAGAGTTCTAGAAGAAGTATAGTTTGAAAAAGTCACACAAATGACTTTGATATAATCTCCTCAGCCCACTCCTACACCTACTTGTTTAGTGAGAAGAAAATAATAAAGACCATGGTCTCCTGGAACATGTAGACATTTAAAATTAGGCAGAAAAGGTGGATTTGCAAAAGAGAGACAAAGCACAGAAGGAAAATCTGAGTGCAGTAGTAGCCAATGGAAGAAAAAAAATTTTAAGGAGCATGTAACAGTATTAATTGTAAAAAAATAAAAGAGGATTGTTGGCATTGACAAATGTGAAGTCATTGTGGACCTATACAAGAATATTTCAGTAAGGTAATAGAGATGGAAGTTATTCAGAGATGGGCTAAGGAGTGGGTGGGTATTGAGAAAAAGCTGAAGTATCAAAGAAAAGAAAACAATACAATCCTAACTAGATGTCCCCTCCCCAATCTCTCATATCCGTTACCACAGTTTGTATGACTTGATTAAGAGATGCTTGGAAAATTCTTGCTGAGTGGGTGAGAGCAAAGATAAGTGAATACATTCTTGAATAACTTCAGGCCCCATTAGGTGTTATCTTCTCTGAACCATAAGAGTCATTGAGAGTATTATTATATTGTAGTTGAACAAGTGACAGTTTGGTTTTAGCTTCAGTGGAGAATAATGAGCACTCTTTCCATTCAAGTGAAATACCTTCTGTAGCTCCCTGTTGTTTGAGGATGTTGTAAGTACTTCAGAGATATTATGTAAATCTTTAAACTCTAAAGCACTATATAAATGCTATTATTTATATTGCAATATTATTACTGCATTGATAAATAAGACATGCAAAAATGAATTTTCTCCCCTTTTAGATGTGTTTTCAGATACTAATTAATCTTTTTACCTCACAGTTTTTGATGGTTTTTAATGTGGAAGAGCTGTTTCTCCCCATTTAGACAAGCAGCCCATCTGTAGCCAGTAGTGACTGAGAGAGGCAGTTTGAAGAGATGGGGTGAAGGTGGGAACAGCGCCAGACTCACTTCAAGTGTTCAAAACTACATCTTCAAGGTTGTCTGGGCTTAACTTCCACACTACATAAATCCTATGAAACTTTTACAAGAACCCTTCTGGTCTAAATAAGAACTGAGAGCTGTAGAAGACCTGCAGGTTGTCAGAAGTTTCTCCACACTTGCCAAGCTGAGAGGTATGGCATTCTAGGGAATAAGGAGACAAATTTTGGACCAGTCCAAGAAAACTTTTCCTAATAACCATGGAAGGGTTTGATCCAAAGAAAAATGGACAACGGCTACTCTAGAATCAGTGCTGTGTTGCAGTTTTGTTAGAGGGGCTTCCTAAAGTTGATGTCAGATTGGAATGACTGGCCTCTAAACTCTCCTCCTACAGCCTGTGAACTAAGGTGAAATGATTTTCAAGGGAAAGTGAAAGAAACCTCTTAGATCTCTCCCACACACTCTACCACAAACATTTACTGAGTGCCTACTAGCTGCAGGGCATTCAGTGTTTCTCAGTAGTGTTTCTGTTCAGTGGGACAGTATGCCATCAATCCTCTCCCCACCACACAAACACATTGTGACAACTAAAAATGCTTCAACAGGTTTCCAGACACTCCTTTGGGGCATTTTAGTTGAGAACCAATGATAGATGCTGGAGCTATAAATATGAGTAAGACCAAACGTAGGTCTCTCTTGACTCCTTTACAGACTGGAAATCATTATGATTCGCATGCATAGTTCATTCATCCTCTCCGTTAGCACATTACTTGGATTTGTGTTTCAGGCTACCTAACTGGTTCACTGATTTTCTCGGAAAATCAGCCCTTTAGATATAGACAATCTCTCTCTTGGAGAAGAGAGAAGAAAGAGGTAGTCTCCACAGGGGCTCAGCAACTAGCATTAAAATAGAATGGTATTTTCTGAGTGCTGGCAGCATATGAGATAGCACCAGATTCAGAAGGGAAGGCTAATAAGGTGACATGTATGTGGGCAAACATGAAAAGTTGGAGAACACTAAAAAAATCACATGGCCTTCCTAACACCTTCAAGGCTGCAGAAGACAGAGACCCAAGTGCTAAATATCAAACACCTGAATGGTGGATTTTGGCTTAGGATTCAAATCATGCTCCATTTCAGGAATCTCATAGAAATATACTTCAACTGATCATTATCTTGAGATTTTGAATTGCTCAAAAATATCCCTGTTTCATGAATCCTGCCTATCTCACTCTGCCTGGGTACCCTCTTTCCTCCAGTATTTTGGATGATATTTCATAGACCCTGGGGAGCATTGAACTGTACCTGGCCTCTGATCTCAGCACCCCAAGAGTGATCTAAATTCCAACAGAATTTGGAGCAGATAGTTTTCTGCCAATCCTAAAAGCAGAATGTCTGCAGGCTTTCTTGGAGAAAATCCCAAGTGCAACTTGTACCAAATTAAACCCAGAGGGTTCTGCAAGAATGTTCTGGCCTTGGGATTGCAGTGAATAGAACATTTTTGTGGTTCACACTGGAGGTCATGGGAGAGTCCAAAGGAAATATTGGAAGCCAGAATTCTAGTCTTTCAAACTACTTGTCCCCAAAAACCTTTGCATCACTGCTTTACGAAGTATTGCTTTAATGGGAAAAGAACAATATTAAGAAGAACTATTTTATATGTGATTAACAAGGCTTAAAAACACTTCTGAAGATGGCCCTATTAGATATAGAAATAGCCAACTTTCAGATTTATCTTATCACCTTGCTGTCAAACCTGAGAAATATCACTGAAAGGTTGTGTTCACTTGTTTTGCTCTAGAATGAAATTATTGCCTATTTCTTTTTTCCCCCCTGAATTTCTGCTATGGAATGCTCAAGTTTTCCTTTCAGTTCTTAGTACAGTCTGTCATAAAATGAGATCTCTTAGAATTTAAAACTCCTAATATAATCTCTTTCTTCTCTTGAGCTAACACCCATTATAAGTATAAATTAGGGCCAAGTAATTCCACTTTAATGACAAAGAGTATAAAATGAAAAAGCATGCACAATACAAAACTCATCAGCCCTCCGGATAATCTAAAACTTGTCACAAGGAAGAAAATGCCCAGATACTGTGCTTTCAAATAGCTAGATAAGAATGTGTATACATTTGATCTAATTCTTCAGGCAATTTAGACAATCATTTGTCTGGTTTAGTCTAACACCAAAGAGATCAGAGCTGGCAAATGTTCAGTGCATATCTGAAGAGTTCATTGGCATGTTCAACCCAGTCTGCCTGAGACTTTGAGTTAACCATGATATTATCAGGCTCTGGTCTAGATTTTTTCCTTTCTTGCAATACAAATTCTATTTACCTTCTTTATTAAGCATGAGAGAACATTGGATGTATAATACATAACTAAAGATTTTACTTTTGTGAATGTATCTGGCAATGCTAGGGTACAAACAACCCCTCAACAGCAGTGACTCAGTGTAACAGATTTTATTTCTTACTCGTATTATATGTTGCCTTTATGGTGATTAGACTTCAGCTTTGCATGTCTTCTTTATTTTAGGATCCAGAGTGAAGGAGCAGTCCCTTCTATGAAAATAGATCTGGTGGAGTCACTCATTGGTTCTTAAAACTTTTGCTCAGGAGTGGCACACAAAACCCCTGTTCACATTTCATTAGTCTAAGTAAATCACATGAACAAGTCTGATGTTAGGAGGCATGAGAATATAATCCTCCTACAGGAAGAAACAGCAAGTAACTGGGAATAATAATACAATTAAAATATATAACGTGTCTTAGGGTATAATGTGAAAGCGTAAGGAAGGGAAGAGGGGTGCCTGGGTGGCTCAGTCGGTTAAGCGTCCGACTTTGGCTCAGGTCATGATTTCCTGGTCTCTGGTTTGAGCCCCACACTGGGCTCTGTGCTGACACCTCAGAGCCTGGAGCCTGCTTCAGATTATGTGTCTTCCCTCTCTCTACCCCTCCCCTCCCTCCTGCTGTCTCTCTCAAAAATAAATAAATATGAAAATTAAAAAAAGAGACAGAGAGGGAAGAACTGCTGTAGAATTTTAACTGGAGATAACTCAGGTCCCCTGTTCCCAGTACAACAATGGCATGGATTTTTGTTTTGTTTTGTTTTTTTGTTTGTTTGTCTGTTTTTGTTTTTTCAGAATAGTTCTATTTTATATAATTGCAAAAATGAATATCACATTTTCCCCAATGATAAAATAACATTCTTATAAAAAATTAAAAACATACAAGATGGCATAAATAAGGAAGAAATCAAAACTCATTTAGTAAACACCTAGATAAAACCTAGCAAAAAGAAAATATATATTCATACAAAAACTTACATATAAATATTCATCATAGGTTTATACATTGTAGCTTAAAATTGGAAACACTCAAATGCCTACAGGTAACTAGAAAATTTATGGTATATTCATTTAGTGGAATAATACTCCATAGTGAAAAGGATACATGCAAGAGCTTGAGTCAATCTCAAAAACCTTATGCTGACTGAAAGAAGCCAGATATGAAAGAATACATGTTGTGTGATATCACTATGTGAAACCTTAGCAAAGGCAAATCTAAGGTGGCAGAAAGTATATCCGTAGCAACCTAGGGCATGAAGTATAAACTTTCTGGGGTAATAGAATTATTATGGTGATGGTTACTTAGATGTATACATTTGTTAAAATTCCTTAAGAAGTACGTGAGATGAGATTTTATTACATGCAAACTATAATTTTAATAAAGTTGATTTTTGAATTATTAAAAAGTCTCAGAGATTCTTACTGATACTTGGTTATCTTGTTATTAGCCTATTGGACTTTAAAATTAGTTATATAATTATTTAGTTGATTTTCTTGGGTGTGCTAGATGAGCAATCATATCACACATTTTTAACTTAATCACATGGACTGACAATTCCAAGGCAATGTTTAATAAGCAGAAATGGATTCTTGACAGTTCTTTTAACTGATAAAAATTTTTACCAGTGAGGAAGCTTGCTCTTAGAATCAAACAACTATTCTTTTTATTTAAGGAAATATTCTTTTTCTTCTCCCAGGATGAATTTTGATCAGAAATAAATGCTGAATTTTTCCTAACACTATTTCAGTACATAGGTTTTCTTATTTTTTTAAGTTTGTTTGTTTGTTTGTTTGTTTGTTTGTTTGTTTAGAGAGCTAGAGAGAGCAGGGGAGGGGCAGAGAGAAGAGGAGACACAGAATCTGAAGGAGGCTCCAGAATCTGAGCTGTTAGCACAGAGCCTGACGCAGGGCTTAAACTCACAAACCCAGCGAGATCATGACTGAGCTGAAGTCAGACGCTCAACTGACTGAGCCACCCAGGCGCCCCTATTTCTGCCTCTGTTTCTTTTTTTTTTTTTTTATGAAATTTATTGACAAATTTGTTTCCATACAACACCCAGTGCTCATCCCAAAAGGTGCCCTCCTCAATACCCATCACCCACCCTCTCCTCCCTCCCACCCCCCATCAACCCTCAGTTTGTTCTCAGTTTTTAACAGTCTCTTATGCTTTGGCTCTCTCCCATTCTAACCTCTTTTTTTTTTTTTCCTTCCCCTCCCCCATGGGTTCCTGTTAAGTTTCTCAGGATCCACATAAGAGTGAAACCATATGGTATCTGTCTTTCTCTGTATGTCTTATTTCACTTAGCATCACACTCTCCAGTTCCATCCACGTTGCTACAAAAGGCCATATTTCATTTTTTCTCATTGCCACGTAATATTCCATTGTGTATATAAACCACAATTTCTTTATCCATTCATCAGTTGATGGACATTTAGGCTCTTTCCATAATTTGGCTATTGTTGAGAGTGCTGCTATGAACATTGGGGTACAAGTGGCCCTATGCATCAGTGCTCCTGTATCCCTTGGATAAATTCCTAGCAGTGCTATTGCTGGGTCATAGGGTAGGTCTATTTTTAATTTTCTGAGGAACCTCCACACTGCTTTCCAGAGCGGCTGCACCAATTTGCATTCCCACCAACAGTGCAAGAGGGTTCCCGTTTCTCCACATCCTCTCCAGCATCTATAGTCTCCTGATTTGTTCATTTTGGCCACTCTGACTGGCGTGAGGTGATACCTGAGTGTGGTTTTGATTTGTATTTCCCTGATAAGGAGCGACGCTGAACATCTTTTCATGTGCCTGTTGGCCATCCGGATGTCTTCTTTAGAGAAGTGTCTATTCATGTTTTCTGCCCATTTCTTCACTGGGTTATTTGTTTTTCGGGTGTGGAGTTTGGTGAGCTCTTTATAGATTTTGGATACTAGCCCTTTGTCCGATATGTCATTTGCGAATATCTTTTCCCATTCCGTTGGTTGCCTTTTAGTTTTGTTGGTTGTTTCCTTTGCTGTGCAGAAGCTTTTTATCTTCATAAGGTCCCAGTAATTCACTTTTGCTTTTAATTCCCTTGCCTTTGGGGATGTGTCGAGTAAGAGATTGCTACGGCTGAGGTCAGAGAGGTCTTTTCCTGCTTTCTCCTCTAAGGTTTTGATGGTTTCCTGTCTCACATTTAGGTCCTTTATCCATTTTGAGTTTATTTTTGTGAATGGTGTGAGAAAGTGGTCTAGTTTCAACCTTCTGCATGTTGCTGTCCAGTTCTCCCAGCACCATTTGTTAAAGAGGCTGTCTTTTTTCCATTGGATGTTCTTTCCTGCTTTGTCAAAGATGAGTTGGCCATACGTTTGTGGGTCTAGTTCTGGGGTTTCTATTCTATTCCATTGGTCTATGTGTCTGTTTTGGTGCCAATACCATGCTGTCTTGATGATGACAGCTTTGTAGTAGAGGCTAAAGTCTGGGATTGTGATGCCTCCTGCTTTGGTCTTCTTCTTCAAAATTCCTTTGGCTATTCGGGGCCTTTTGTGGTTCCATATGAATTTTAGGATTGCTTGTTCTAGTTTCGAGAAGAATGCTGGTGCAATTTTGATTGGGATTGCATTGAATGTGTAGATAGCTTTGGGTAGTATTGACATTTTGACAATATTTATTTTTCCAATCCATGAGCAGGGAATGTCTTTCCATTTCTTTAAATCTTCTTCAATTTCCTTCATAAGCTTTCTATAGTTTTCAGCATACAGATCCTTTACATCTTTGGTTAGATTTATTCCTAGGTATTTTATGCTTCTTGGTGCAATTGTGAATGGGATCAGTTTCTTTATTTGTCTTTCTGTTGCTTCATTGTTAGTGTATAAGAATGCAACTGATTTCTGTACATTGATTTTGTATCCTGCAACTTTGCTGAATTCCTGTATCAGTTCTAGCAGACTTTTGGTGGAGTCTATCGGATTTTCCATGTATAATATCATGTCATCTGCAAAAAGCGAAAGCTTGACTTCATCTTTGCCAATTTTGATGCCTTTGATTTCCTTTTGTTGTCTGATTGCTGATGCTAGAACTTCCAGCACTATGTTAAACAGCAGCGGTGAGAGTGGGCATCCTTGTCGTGTTCCTGATCTCAGGGAAAAAGCTCTCAGTTTTTCCCCGTTGAGGATGATGTTAGCTGTGGGCTTTTCATAAATGGCTTTTATGATCTTTAAGTATGTTCCTTCTATCCCGACTTTCTCAAGGGTTTTTATTAAGAAAGGGTGCTGGATTTTGTCGAAGGCCTTTTCTGCATCGATTGACAGGATCATATGGTTCTTCTCTTTTTTTTTTGTTAATGTGATGTATCACGTTGATTGATTTGCGAATGTTGAACCAGCCCTGCATCCCAGGAATGAATCCCACTTGATCATGGTGAATAATTCTTTTTATATGCCGTTGAATTCGATTTGCTAGTATCTTATTGAGAATTTTTGCATCCATATTCATCAGGGATATTGGCCTGTAGTTCTCTTTTTTTACTGGGTCTCTGTCTGGTTTAGGAATCAAAGTAATACTGGCTTCATAGAATGAGTCTGGAAGTTTTCCTTCCCTTTCTATTTCTTGGAATAGCTTGAGAAGGATAGGTATTATCTCTGCTTTAAACGTCTGGTAGAACTCCCCTGGGAAGCCATCTGGTCCTGGACTCTTATTTGTTGGGAGATTTTTGATAACCGATTCAATTTCTTCGCTGGTTATGGGTCTGTTCAAGCTTTCTATTTCCTCCTGATTGAGTTTTGGAAGAGTGTGGGTGTTCAGGAATTTGTCCATTTCTTCCAGGTTGTCCAATTTGTTGGCATATAAGTTTTCATAGTATTCCCTGATAATTGTTTGTATCTCTGAGGGATTGGTTGTAATAATTCCATTTTCATTCATGATTTTATCTATTTGGGTCATCTCCCTTTTCTTTTTGAGAAGCCTGGCTAGAGGTTTGTCAATTTTGTTTATTTTTTCAAAAAACCAACTCTTGGTTTCGTTGATCTGCTCTACAGTTTTTTTAGATTCTATATTGTTTATTTCTGCTCTGATCTTTATTATTTCTCTTCTTCTGCTGGGCTTAGGCTGCCTTTGCTGTTCTGCTTCTAGTTCCTTTAGGTGTGCTGTTAGATTTTGTATTTGGGATTTTTCTTGTTTCTTGAGATAGGCCTGGATTGCAATGTATTTTCCTCTCAGGACTGCCTTTCGCTGCGTCCCAAAGCGTTTGGATTGTTGTATTTTCATTTTCGTTTGTTTCCATATATTTTTTAATTTCTTCTCTAATTGCCTGGTTGACCCACTCATTCGTTAGTAGGGTGTTCTTTAACCTCCATGCTTTTGGAGGTTTTCCAGACTTTTTCCTGTGGTTGATTTCAAGCTTCATGGCATTGTGGTCTGAAAGTAAGCATGGTATAATTTCAATTCTTGTAAACTTATGAAGGGCTGTTTTGTGACCCAGTATATGATCTATCTTGGAGAATGTTCCATGTGCACTCGAGAAGAAAGTATATTCTGTTGCTTTGGGATGCAGAGTTCTAAATATATCTGTCAAGTCCATCTGATCCAATGTCTCATTCAGGGCCCTTGTTTCTTTATTGACCGTGTGTCTAGATGATCTATCCATTTCTGTAAGTGGTGTATTAAAGTCCCCTGCAATTACCACATTCTTATCAATAAGGTTGCTTATGTTTATGAGTAATTGTTTTATATATTTGGGGGCTCCGGTATTCGGCGCATAGACATTTATAATTGTTAGCTCTTCCTGATGGATAGACCCTGTAACTATTATATAATGTCCTTCTTCATCTCTTGTTACAGCCTTTAATTTAAAGTCTAGTTTGTCTGATATAAGTATGGCTACTCCAGCTTTCTTTTGGCTTTCCAGTCGCATGATAAATAGTTCTCCATCCCCTCACTCTCAATCTAAAGGTGTCCTCAGGTCTAAAATGAGTCTCTTGTAGACAGCAAATAGATGGGTCTTGTTTTTTTATCCATTCTGATACCCTATGTCTTTTGGTTGGCGCATTTAATCCATTTACATTCAGTGTTATTATAGAAAGATACAGGTTTAGAGTCATTGTGATGTCTGTATGTTTTATGCTTATAGTGATGTCTCTGGGACTTTGTCTCACAGGGTCCCCCTTAGGATCTCTTGTAGGGCTGGTTTAGTGGTGACAAATTCCTTCAGTTTTTGTTTGTTTGGGAAGACCTTTATCTCTCCTTCTATTCTAAATGACAGACTTGCTGGATAAAGGATTCTTGGCTGCATATTTTTTCTGTCTAGCACCCTGAAAATCTCGTGCCAATTCTTTCTGGCCTGCCAAGTTTCAAAAGAGAGATCAGTCACGAGTCTTATAGGTCTCCCTTTATATGTGAGGGCACGTTTACCCCTTGCTGCTTTCAGAATTTTCTCTTTATCCTTGTATTTTGCCAGTTTCACTATGATATGTCGTGCAGAAGATCGATTCAAGTTACGTCTGAAGGGCGTTCTCTGTGCCTCTTGGATTTCAATGCCTTTTTCCTTCCCCAGTTCAGGGAAGTTCTCAGCTATGATTTCTTCAAGTACCCCTTCAGCACCTTTCCCTCTCTCTTCCTCCTCTGGGATACCAATTATGCGTATATTATTTCTTTTTAGTGTATCACTTAATTCTCTAATTTTCCCCTCATACTCCTGGATTTTTTTATCTCTCTTTTTCTCAGCTTCCTCTTTTTCCATAACTTTATCTTCTAGTTCACCTATTCTCTCCTCTGCCTCTTCAAGCCGAGCTGTGGTGGTTTCCATTTTGTTATGCATTTCGTTTAAAGCGTTTTTCAGCTCCTCGTGACTGTTCCTTAGTCCCTTGATCTCTGTAGCAAGAGATTCTCTGCTGTCCTGTATACTGTTTTCAAGCCCAGCGATTAATTTTATGACTATTATTCTAAATTCACTTTCTGTTATATTATTTAAATCCTTTTTGATCAGCTCATTAGCTGTTGTTATTTCCTGGAGATTCTTCTGAGGGGAGTTCTTCCGCTTGGTCATTTTGGATAGTCCCTGGCGTGGTGAGGACCTGCAGGGCACTTCCCCTGTGCTGTGGTGTATAACTGGAGTTGGTGGGCGGGGCCGCAGTCAGACCTGATGTCTGCCCCCAGCCCACCGCTGGGGCCACAGTCAGACTGGTGTGTGCCTTCTCTTCCCCTCTCCTAGGGGTGGGATTCACTGTGGGGTGGTGTGGCTGGTCTGGGCTACTTGCACCCTGCCAGGCTTGTGATGCTGGGGATCTGGCGTATTAGCTGGGGTGGGTAGGCAAGGTGCTCGGGGGCAGGAGGGGCAGGCTTAGATCGCTTCTCCTTAGGTGATCCACTTCAGGAGGGGCCCTGTGGCAGCGGGAGGGAGTCAGATCCGCTGCCGGAGGTTTGGCTCCTCCGAAGCGCAGAGTTGGGTGTTTGCACGGAGCGAGCAAGTTCCCTGGCAGGAACCGGTTCCCTTTGGGATTTCGGCTGGGGAATGGCGGGGGAGATGGCGCTGGCGAGCGCCTTTGTTCCCCACCAAACTGAGCTCTGTTGTCAGGGGGCTCAGCAGCTCTCCCTCCCTTTGTCCTCCAGCCTTCCCGCTTTCCGAGCAGAGCTGTTAACTTATGACCTCCCAGACGCTAAGTCGCGCTTGCTGTCGGAACACAGTCCGCCCGGCCCCTCCGCTTTTGCAAGCCAGACTCGGGGGCTCTGCTTGGCCGGCGAGCCGCCCCTCCGCCCCGGCTCCCTCCCGCCAGTCCGTGGAGCGCGCACCGCCTCGCCGCCCTTCCTACCCTCTTCCGTGGGCCTCTCGTCTGCGTTTGGCTCCGGAGACTCTGTTCTGCTAATCCTCTGGCGGTTTTCTGGGTTATTTAGGCAGGTGTAGATGGAATCTAAGTGATCAGCAGGACGTGCGGTGAGCCCAGCGTCCTCCTAAGCCGCCATCTTGCCGCAATTCCTCCAGACTTTAGTTTAAAATTTAGTTTGTCTGATATAAGTATGGCTACTCCAGCTTTCTTTTGACTTCCAGTAGCATGTTCTATGGTTCTCTATCCCCTCACTTTCAATCTGAAGGTGTCCTCAGGTCTAAAATGGGTCTCTTGTAGACAGCAAATAGATGGAGTCTTGGCTTTTTTATCCATTCTGACACCCTATGTCTTTTTGTTGGAGCATTTAGTTCACTTACATTCAGTTTTGTTGTTGAAGGATATGGGTTTAGAGTCATTGTGTTATCTGTAGGTTTAATGCTTGTAGTGATATCTCTTGTCCTTTGTGGTCCTTGCAACATTTCACTCACAGAGTCTCTCTTAGGATCTCTGGTAGGGCTGGTTTAGTGGTGATGAATTCCTTCAGTTTTTGTTTGTTTGGGAAAACCTTTATCTTTATCTCTCCTTCTATTCTGAATGACAGGCTTGCTGGATAAAGGATTCTTGACTGCATATTTTTCTGTTCATCACATTGAAAATTTCCTGCCACTCCTTTCTGGACTGCCATGTTTCAGTAGATAGGTCTGCTACTACCCTTATGTGTCTACCCTAGTATGTTAAGGCCCATTTATCCCTAGCTGCTTTCAGAATTCTCTCTTTATCTTTGTATTTTGTCAGTTTCACTGTGATATGTCGTGCAGAAGATCGATTCAGTTACGTCTGAAGGGAGTTCTCTGTGCTTCCTGGATTTCAATGTTTGTTTCCTTCTCCAGATTGGAGAAGTTCTCAGCTATGATTTGTTCAAGTACACCTTCAGCCCCTTTCTTTCTTCTTCTGGAATTCCTATGACATGGATATTGTTCCATTTTATTGAATCAATTCTCTAATTCTCCCCTCATGATCCAGAATTTTTTTTATCTCTTTTTCTAAGTTTCTTCTTTTTACATAATTTTGTCTTCTGTTTCATCTATTCTCCCCTCTGCCCCTTCAATCCTTGCTGTGACCTCCTTTATTTTATTTTGCACCTCATTTATAGCATTTTTAAATTCATCATTACTATTTTTATAGTTTCTTGGTCTCTGCAGCAATAGATTTTCTGCTGTCTTCTATGCTTTTTTCAAGCCCAGCGATTAATCTTATGACTATTATTCTAAATTCTTGTTCAGTTATATTGTTTAAATATGTTTTGATCAATTCCTTAGCTGTCATTTCTTCCTGGAATTTCTTTTTGAGGAGGAATTCTTCCTGAGGAGAATTCCTCTGTTTTGTCATTTCGGTTAGTTTTCTGTCCCTCATGTGTTTTAAAAGCTTGTTATGTGCTCTTCACCTGCAAGCACTACTATATTAAAGAGGGGTCATACACTGTCCAGGGAATGTCCCTTCAGAAGATATTTTTTGGAGAGTGTTACTTGCTCTCTGTTGTTGTGCCTTTGGTTATTTATCTCCCTTCTCCTAGTGATGTTTTGAACCCTCCACCAGGTGTGCTTTGATTATTCATTGAAGTAGCCCTGGAAAGGAAAACAAACAAACAAACAAACAAACAAACATAAAACAAAACAAAAGCATGCAAACACACAAACAAACAAAAAACACAGAAACAAAAAACCAGAAACACCAGCTACAAGTAAACAACAGGATAGAGGAGGTGCTGATAGAAGAGGCCTTATCCCATACAAAGAGAGAAATGACAGGGGTGGGGGGGGGGCAGGAAAAGAAAGAATAAAAACTGACCAGAGAAACTATACAGTTTAATCCAGAGAGAGAGAAAGGAAAATAAAGAAGGAGGCGGGGAAAAAGAAAAAGAAAAGAAAGTTATCCAGACAGAGAAACCATATGGCTTAATCCAGAGAGAAAGAAAGGAAAATTAAGAAGGAGGCAAGGAAAAAGAAAAGAAGATAAAGTTGTCCAGACAGAGAAACTATACTTGTGGCTTAATCCAGAGAGAGAGTGAAAGGAGAATAAAGAAGGAGGTATGGACCAGGTATCAAGAGAATGGATTAAATATGTGTGCTTAAACCAACAACTAGAGTAACCAGACTAGAGGAGGGAAGAGACAAGAAGGAGAAAAGGAAAGAAGAATGTATCTATATAATAAAAATTGTTGGAGAGTTAAACCAGGCAATGGAACAGTGCTGATCTGGAGGAGGGACTGTCTGGTTAATCAATGTCTATCCCTCTCCAGTAGATAGCAGTTACCAGGCAAAGAGGGGCATGGTTTGGTGTAGACAGTCCCGCCTCCACTGTGGGCCCTGCTGTCTGATCCCTGAGACCCCACCTTGGTGGTGGTGGGGAGAGAAATGGTAACCCCTAGTCTCTTCTCCATGGAGCCAGTGCCCAAACCACTCTGTTTGAGCCATCCTCACTGTGCTGTGGGTGCAAATGAGGCAGTTTGTTCCGCTTAGCCAATTCCCATGCCCTGGAGCTTGGCTGGGATTTAAACTCTTGCTCTGCATGCACTGGTACTGGGGAAGTGCTGCTCCACACTGCCCAGTATGTGGTCCCTGGCTGGCAGATGCATGCAGGCTTTGTCCTGTCCCACAGCACTCCAGGGAGGGGATCACTTTCTCCCACTGCGGACTGCACCTCTGACCTAGCCACTGAGCCCAGGGCTGGCTCCCCTCCTCCCCAGGTTCATGATCCAGGCAGCTGGCTCCAGTCCAGAGAAATCCCTCAGTTAGAGATTGGATCTTTCCCCGTCAGGGTCAGTGTTTTTTTCTCTTGTCCAGATACAGTCCTATGCTTCGCCAGCTGCTCATTCTCTTCCCTTTGTCTCTCCACAGAAGGGTTCCCTCCCCTCCATTTATTTTATCTCTCCCAGTTTGCAATCACACACATATGACCTGTCAGTTTGTCCCAGTGGGTCCCTGGAAGCACGCCTGTCTCTTTTCCTCCTGGACTCTTGGGATTCAAAGGCCTCTGGTTTCAACACTTCTTTGTTTGAGAGAAGAGAGAAGTTCAGATCCCCCTACTTCTCTGCCATGTTGGCCCCTCCTCCTTCCAATGTTTGTCTTTTAATTGAGAAAACTAACTCATCCACTTTTTTGTGTGTTAACTGGTATTTAATCATATTCCTATCATGTTTTGTTTTTTGTGTGTGTATCCTGATAAATATGCTCTATATTTCTTTTGTTTTCTTTTGCATTATCACATTTTAGTCACATTTTTTGCTGATATTTTAGAATTTGTTCATATTATTTTTAGTTTATTATATTTTTAAAACTTTTCCCATTATTTTGGTGCCAACTTTAAGAATGAAAGAATCTGTGAGATCCTCCTCCTATCCCTAAATGAAACAATTAGGTAAGCACATGGTCCCCTTCATCTTCCATATTTTGTTCAATCTGTATTATTGGTTACAGATATTCTAATGTTTACATTATGAATATTGTCTTTCAAGAACTTATTCTTGACATTTACATTAAGCTTCATGAGCATATTGCCAATAATAATTATTTAGGATAAACTAAGTTTTACTGGGTTTATTTCTCACATTTCCACCCCTCTATCACTCTCTTCTGGATGTGTTCCAATTAGGTTTCTATTTTTTCATTTTTATTTTTTTGAAATGTGAGGTCAACATAATATTCTGGACCTCTGGGAATGTATATGCATACCTTTGATAAATCTCTACAGTGTTTGAACAATGTTTAAATGTAAATGCCTTTAGCCTGGCCATGCTTTCTAGCTTATCACAATTTCCATGTGCTCCCTTCTGTCTACTTGATCTACCTACCTGCCCTGCCACTTTTGTTTATAAATTCTATATAAACTTTCTTAGACCACATGCGATTTTAAATATTCAAGTGTTTAAAATATGATTCCAGGCTCTTACACTCTTTTCTTTCTTGAACTTAGGCTTTGGAAGATCAGGTGTGGGAACTCTTGCAGGAAGCAGACAAGACAGCTGAAGAGAACAAGGATCAGAGTCAAGTCTACGATGCCATGGCCAATACCTTGGGTGAAGCATGGACAGCGCTTGTCTCTATGCTTGAAAAAAGAAGGGAGCTCCTCAGGTTGACCTCTGAATTTTTTGAAAATGCCTTGGAGGTTTGTGTTTTAAAAAACTACTTTCTTCACTTCAGAGCTAATGGATAGCACTTCTGAAAATGTTCTATTTCCACAAACGGACGTTGCAATCACTTTAAAAAATGGCAGAATGACTAAGTTATATATAATGCATTTAATTTTTGATTGCCAAAGAATAAAGTTGTTAATATTTTAAATGTCCTTCAAAAAAACTTTTAACTATAACTATAAAATTAAGTAAAATATTAAGTAAAAATGGAAACTCTTATTCATAAGTCAGTATAATTAGTAAATCAAACAATTATCCCTGGTTACAGGATTATTGGGAAATGTTGTTATAACGTGTTCTTGTTGACTAAAAGATGGAGGATAGAGTTTCTTTGGCTATTTACCAAAAGGCAATTGCAGAATATTCTATGGAACATTGGACTTGTAAGCATAGTATTTTATAGAATGCTTTCTTAAGGCACATAGTTGAATTCCATAATTTGAACTTATTAAAAATTTAAGTAAAATAAAAAGTCCTGGACCTAAGAAGGTCATTTCTTCCCGTGACTTTTCTTGAATTCTGAGATTTTTTTGCAGTTCCCAATTTCAAAATGTGAGACTCAAAGAACATTATCAAAAGAGCTGTTGTATTTGGTGTAAGACAGTTATTGGAAATTTCACTTTTAACTTCTCTGTCAAGTGGCAGTACATTCATTTTGATGTGAGAGTACTGCTTCATTATGATAAAGCACTAGCTTTGAAAAATATGACACTTCTGAACTCAAAATTCGGGTCTTAAATCCAAAATAATGAAGGAAGAAAGATTAGTAAGAGAACATAAAAATTGGGGTAGGCAATCTCATGCATCATGAACTTGTTTTTTTTTTTTTAATTTTTTTTTTCAACGTTTATTTATTTTTGGGACAGCGAGAGACAGAGCATGAATGGGGGAGGGGCAGAGAGAGAGGGAGACACAGAATCGGAAACAGGCTCCAGGCTCTGAGCCATCAGCCCAGAGCCTGACGCGGGGCTCGAACTCACGGACCGCGAGATCGTGACCTGGCTGAAGTCAGACGCTTAACCGACTGCGCCACCCAGGCGCCCCATGAACTTGTTTAAAAGTAAAAACAAGGAGCAAAAACCTTATTGTAACTTTTAAGGTTTGTTTCCTACAGTTTGAATACAGAAGTCCAACTACAATTCATTTTATAGATCATCTTGAGAAAAAGTTTCACACATAGTTTTCTTTCCTGAACAGAAACCAGGTGAAATGCACCTCCAGGGGTCAAATTGTAGATACATCGGATTCATTCCATCTAAGTAAGTGGGGTATAGATGTCAACTGCCCTTGAAATTCAACTCATTTAAACCCAGGAAATGATCTTCCTTCAAACATTAGGCCCAATATTTGTTTCTCACAAGGTAGTAGCATTAATGCTAGCTGATTTTCTCTGTGATGAGAAATTATTTCCAGATATTGCATGAAGTAAAAGGAAATACTAAGTCAACTCATAATTCATCCCAGCACTCTGATTTCTACTGAAAAGATACTGTTTCTTGTATTATCCTGCTTCCAGTTTTGTGGGTCACTTCATACCAAGCTGAATGCAGACTCTTACATAATCTTTCCTGCCCCTTCTGTATGCTAAAACTATTGTCATTACTTATTTAAAAAAAAAACAAAGATGAGAATAAGGTCTTTGCAAAGTGTCCCACCATTGCCACTTCTATCCCATGCACGATGCAAAAAGAAAAGTGGGCAAAAGAAAATACCATCAGGTAAAAAAAAGTTAACAGAACTTTAGAGAAAACTTTTTTGAGTAAAGCATTGTTTGTTTATTTATTTATTGTAATTTCAAATAACAGTTGAAATATAGGTATAAGTTATACAGTGACTCCAAAACTTTTTAGTGTTCTAAGGAGAAAAACCAAATCACCTTCTAGAGTTGGGTTTGTTTGTTTATTTGTTTGTTTGTTTGTTTTGAAGCTTCTCTTCAAAGAATACCCTCAAGGGGCACGTGGATAGCTCAGTCAGTTAAGTGTCCCTCTAGATTTCAATTCATTATGAAATGAGCTCATGGGTCATGAGAAGGATGACAGAGCCTGCTTGAGATTCTCTCTCTCCTTCTCTCTCTGCTCCTCCCCTGCTCTCTCTCTCTCAAAATAAATAAATAAATAAACATTTTTTTAAAAACCCAAAGAATACCCTTAACATAAGCTATTATAAATGGAATGGATTAGAGATGTAAATGATGTGTGGATAGGATCCTCTTATTGAATTATGATGCATAAAGTTCCATAAGAAATGGAATGGCTTCTTATTGCATGGTTGATATTTATTACAGGACTGTTTCAGACACACAGACTTAACCATTAGACAGGTTATTCTCTTATCAAACACCAAGCTAACTTTCAGAACATTGTCCATAAGTGGCAGTGGCTGGTATCACTAGATTTTTCTAACATGATGGCGTAGGCCTTCTCCACATTTCCAAAGAGGGCATCCTCATTAGTCTGTCTTCATCATTCCATGAATTTATAACTGGATTTTATGTGGCTATTATAATAATCAAAATACAGCACATCTCGTTAACTGGATAGTTACATAAAAATATTAAAAATCATTAAATTCATAGATGATAATTTGCAGAAAACTTGAAAAAGAAGCATGTGATAAGCTTTTATGTCTTTTTTAAAAAATGTTTTATTTATTTTTTAGACAGAGAGAGACAGTGCATGAGTGGGGTTGGGACAGAAAGAGAGAGGGAGACACAAAATCCAAAGCAGGCTTCAGGCTCCAAGCTGTCAGCACAGAGCCCGACACAGGGCTCGAACTCACAAACTGTGAGATCATGACCTGAACTGAAGTCAGTTGCTTAACCAACTGAGCCACCCAGCTTTTATATCTTTCTCACTAATACTTTACCTTTATGAATCAGTTCAATACCTAATCCACAGGTCAACAAGTTGATTTAAATATTCTTCTAAACTATCATAATTACCTTTAAATCTGAGCGTTAAAACTAACTATTATCTAGCTAGACTACCACTATGTCTACTACCATGGATATACTGTACTGGTAGAACCAAAGATGTTTTACCCTCTTCTAAAATTTGTTTCTAAGATTATTCCTCTGAGAATATTAATATCACTTCAGATACCTCCCCTTCATATTTCCTCCAAGAAGAAACAGAAAGACTGGTCATATTCGTCACCATTTAGGATGTCAAATTGCTTCTTGTTTTTTGAAACAGTGGAGAAGTTTTCCATTTTGCATTCTTGCTATATCTAATTTCATTTTTATTTATATAAAGAATACATAAGATCATTGATAAAAATGCAAACAAAATTACAAAGTATAGATTTAGGAGGTAAAATGCATTCCCCATCCTAAATCTCCTTCCTTCTTATAAAGGCAATCCTTTGGTTTATATCTCTTCAAATCATTTTTTGCGCAAAAATATATTTTTTTATTTTGTGTAAGAAATGGGATTAGACATTGATTCTCAGTCTTTTTGAAATGGCATTAGACTTGTGTTATTTTGAAAGTTACATTTTTTTGGTTCTAGGTCTAATCACAGAGGAAAACATTATATTTCAACTTTCTTAGATTATATTTACTTATAATTACATAGGCTACTGGTTCACAAACTTTCATTGTTTTGTTTTTGTTGTTGTTGGCAAGCTTTCTGGTTATTCTTTGATGAACTGCTTTACATGTTGAAAAATGGCTGCTTAGACACAATAATTTTAGTTGAAAATTCCAATAGACATTTATTGGTAAACTAGTTAGATTATTTCAGCATATATGACATATTTCCAAGTATGAAAGGAATACAAAGGAAGGAGAAGAAAATTTTTACTTTGGCACTTTGTAAAGTGGCAACGTGCAAACACACAGCCTCATACAAACCCCCTAAGCCAGCACGCACTCACACAAACACACACATAATTAAACAAACACACACATTTACAGTCAACTAGGCCATGAATTAATGAAAAACTTGTACAAATAACCCAAAGTGGCACATTAATTTTTATTTTTTCAAATGTCTTTCCATTGTATTTCTGTTGTAGTTTGCTATTAAAATAGACCAAGCTGAAGATTTCCTCCGGAACACCCAAGAGTTTGAGAGTGCCGAGTCCTTAAAATCCCTTCTGCAGCTTCATGAAAATCATACCAAAGGCAAGAAATATGTTTATTCCTCACCTAACCTTTTAGAGGTTTTACAATGTGTTCACATGAGAATGCTCACACGTGACATCGTATTTTAAATTTGTCTGTTTATACCTCAAACTGTTCCAAGAGAGGTTAAATAAAGCTTTATTTTTGGTCATCTGTTTCAGAAAAGACATAGTTGTAAATGATTCTAAGGGGATGTTAGAGGAATAGCCTCCAAAGATTTGGTTATTCAACCTGCCACATTTTATCTCCTGAGATCAGAGGCCATTTCTACCTTGTTCAGCCTTGTATCCTCAGCATCTAGCACAGTGCTGGCACATGGTGGATCCTCATGAAATATTTCTTGATTGAATAAATGGTTGAATTCAGTGAATGTTCCTTCTCAAGGTCAGGAAATGAAGAGCAGTCTTCAAATAATAGCTTTGGATAAGGAAAATACCGTTTTCACTATTACACTTATTTTTTAAAAAGAGAGTAGAGGAAGTCTACAATTTGGTTGGGGCATGTATACATTTATTGGTGAGTAACCTCCGTGCTTCCCATGGGTCCCTGTTATACCACCCAGCACACTGTGTAATAACAATTTATTTCCATATTTGTCTCCATAACCAGATTGTGAGACCCTGGAGGGTAGGTATTAGTACATCTCTGAGTCTCTACGATGTAGAATAGCATCCAACCCAAAGTATGTTTATTGAGTGTCATTTGTATTTAATTCCAGTGTAAGACACAACACAATGATACAAACCTGAGGAATAAACAAGGCACTACATTAAGGAAGAGACAGTTGGTTCTAAGCTCTGAAAGATCACAACTAAGCCCTCCACTTTTCCAGTGGTCTTCTTACAATGAACATAATACCTAAGAATATTCCTCACAGTAGCAATCGTATTATTATTTCCTTGTTCTTAAGTGTTTTATATATATTTTAAATGTGGCTGACATATAGGTTCATTAGGGTCCATTATACTATTTTCTTTACTTTTGTATATATTTGAAAGTGCCCACTGAATGAGTTTAGGAAACACCATCCTGCTGCGGAACATTTGGAATATTTTAAAATCTTTTAGGAAGAAATATCACTCATGATCTCGATGCCAAGACTGTAACTTTGATACTTCTTAGAAATTACCCATTTGGAAAGATTATTTAGCAAGTTATAAAGTCACTTAAGCTATGTACATCTCTATTTATCCATCTTGAATTTATTATATATACTTAAGAATGGCAAACTGTACAGGTATTTGTATAAAATCTACTTTAATATTAACTTGCTTAGATATAATGACAATCAAAATAAATAATAAAAAGCTATTAAATATCTACTTGCCTCACATCACAAGGCATTATGTCAGAAATGGGGATTTTATGTATGCAAAAATGCAGTCTTTAAAATTAATACACCATAGGGATTTTGTATTTCTTGAAGCTCATGATATTCTATCTAGTTTACCCTTGAGGAGAAATACATTACTTTGTATGATCAACTGGTGGAATAAATAGCTGGGAAAGCATGAACAATAAATAGTTAAGATGGAAGAAACCAACAGAGGAAGAACCAAAGGAACTGACAGAGGAAACTGAGGGAAGAATTGATCCACTTTAATGGGTAGCAGTAACAGACTGATTGTAGTCTAGGTACAGTTTACAAGTTATCTTTGGCCAGAGACTCCATCCCTGGTGGTACTATAGTAGTAGTTACACTATTTTGACAGATGTTGAAACAGAAAACCAGAAAAAGATTGCAAATGGAAATTTTGGATTATTATATGCATTCTGTAGTAACCAGAACAGGTTGGCATGATCCACTGTCAGTGTGCAATACCCTAGCACTTAGAGCTATACTTCTCTCTCTCATTGGAAACGTCTAGTGTGTAGGAGCTAGTTATGGAAGGGAAGAAAATAAATACTATGTGGAAACCCTGCCACTTATCCATATTTCCTGTGTGTGTGTGTGTGTGTGTGTGTAACTTTTCACAATATCATAACAAACTCTTAAATGCAAAGGAAATACATATACATATAAATGGAGAAGCAAAAAGTAAATAAATAAATGGAGAAGCAGTCATACTGATTATCACATAGGCTATACAAATTAAAATTCTTCAGTTTGATACACAAGGCCCTCTATAACCTGTCTTCACCTCATTTGCAAGTTCTTTTTTTTCAGTTCTATAAAAGAACCTGTTCTAGACAGATAATTCTTTTTATGCCCCTGCCTCTCCCATCTTATTCATGTTTGCTTCCATTTCTTTAAGAGATTTACTCTCATGTTCTCCCTGCCTCTTCCTGCTCTATTTGAATGATCCCATCCTCTTTTTGGTTCAAGTTGTTCTTGCTGTTTGTTGCTTTGCATAGTTAACTCCCGATCAAATTGCCCATTGCACATAATCACACCTTGCTTGCTCTGAGCAGATAATACCATCTAATACTTTATTTGACAGCTCTAGGTCATGTGACACAAACTACTTCACATTCTTTCTTTTTCATGTCAAAATCTCTCTCTCCAGTATCTTCACTTATATCATTCTCTCTTCCAGATCTCCCCCCCCCCCGCAAAAAAAAATTGTCAAGTTAAAAGAGACAACTGGCACAACTACCCAGCCTAATTATTGCCACACAGTTAACTGTGGAATGTTAGAATGCTAAAATAGAGTTCCATGGCTCTAAAGTAGAGAGCCTGACACGGGGCTTGAATCCACAAACTGCAAGATCATGACCTGAGCCAAAGTCAGACACTTAACTGACTGAGCCAACCAGGTGCTCCATCAAAGTCTTTTTTTATATCTCTATAGGACGACTGATCTCTAGCACGTATATCTCTCTTAATTCTTCCCCCTCTTTTAATACTTTGATCTCATTCAAGCATTCTACACAAACTGTTGAACATTTCTCCTATGCCAGTCACTATGCTAAGTGCTAGGAATGTTATCCTGGTCACTGTCCCCATATTGCATCGGAGCCTGGTGGCAAAGGGAGACAATAAATCAACTAACCAAACACATAAGTATAAACTATGGTTGTGTTAAGAGCTATGAATGAGAGGAATATTGTATCATGAGAACAATTAATAGGAGGATTTGATTCAGTCTGGTTTATTCATTGAAGAATTGGCAGTTGAATAAGGCCCAAAGTATGAATAGAATAAAGGTAGAGAAGGAAGGGTTTGAGGATAATGGTGTTCCTGGCAGAGGACACAGTGAAAAGTTCTGGGGCAGAAGGGAATGTAGCATTTGTAATGTATGTAAAAAGAGAGGGATAAAGAGTAGAAAGATTAAGAAAATCTGAAAGGGAAGATAGGGACCAGACCATGCCAGACTTAAATTATGTCAAGGAATCTGTCCTTAATTCTAAGGCTATGGGAAGCCATTGTTAGGTAGGTGTGTGTGTGTGTGTGTGTGTGTGTGTGTGCACGCACACACACACACATGCATGCATGTGTGTGACATACTGTGTTTAGAAAAAAATCTCTCTGGCTAACTAAGGAGAATAGATGAATGGATTGGAGAAAGATGCCATTCAGAGGTGGCTGCACAAGTCCAGGCAACAAATAATGTTTTCTGTAGTGAGGACGAAGAAAAGTAGACACTTGTAGGAGACAGAGGGTGAAATTGACAGGTCTTGAAAATGAGGGAGAGGAATGTGTCATGGATGACTCCTGGGTCATAGAATTTAAACCTCATTAGCAGCCCATTCACTTCAGAACATAGAACATGTCAAGGAGAGCAGGCACCTTAAGAGTATCACACCACTAAAACCTGACTGAAACAGTGCCCAAATCCCACGATCTCTCCCCTCCTGTACTGCATTACACTATCACTGAACTGCAGCATCCTATCATTTGGCAGTTAGTGCTACAGAAATTGTTAGGTTATGGTATCTGGCTAGTTGTATCACAGGCATTTTATGTTTACACATTTGAATTCCTTATAGTATAACTTATTGTTAATATAAAGGTTACATACATTTGAAATTCTACCAAGAGTCTGAATATTACTATAGAAGAGCTTGCTCATATCACTATTCTTTCTTCTTTCTAATTTTCTTCTAGAACTCTTAGAACGATCTCTAGCCCTTTTAAACAAAAGTCAACAACTCACTGACTTCATAGAAAAATTCAAGTGTGATGGACCTAATGTGAATTCTGAGTTGATTCAGGGAGCTCATAACAGCTGTCTGAAGATTGACAGCCTTCTTGAGCTTCTACAAGATAGGAGACGGCAACTAGACAAGGGTCTGAAGCAACAACAGCAAGAACTGGGTCAGGTTCTGAAGATATGTCAGTGGGACCAGCAAGAAAATCAGGTAACTCAAAGGGGAGTTAATGATATCCTGACCTCAGCTAATGAAGTTTGGCTATTATGTGGATTAGATCTTTCCTGGGATGGTTCTTCAGTTGCCATGATCAAATTCCTTGGTCTTTGGTCCAAACTAATAGGTTGCTTTCTCACACGAGTTAAATGAAAAACAAAGGTTTGTATTTCCTGTCATCATAATATTGATTTTATAAATGGGAGAATACTTATGGGTAGTTTTGAAAATGACTATGTTCTATTGTTGGATTCTCTTTCTCACATCCTTCTAGGTTACTACTTTTAGACACATTTCTTTGAAATTCCAAATATAAATTGTAGCTTTCTTGAAAGTTAGAGAGGCAGGATGATGCTGAACTGTATTACATTGCTGCTAATGTCAGTGAAAAAGTCTGTCAGCCCCAAATAGTGTTCTTAGAAGACTGGTCTGATGCCAACGAAGGACTATGACCTTGGCCTGTAGCTAGATGTTCAATGGTTAGAAAGCGTTGGGGCAAGAGGTTCATGAGTTTGCATGTTTTTTAGAGCTCATTACCCCAACTGCAGGAGCAACTCTGATCAGTTGTCAATATTCTTGCCGCACATTCCATCTGTCCCAATTACTTGAGGCTAAGCATGGATAGAACTCTCTTTGCAAACCCCCAACTCAAATAGGTGGGATATTTATTGCATTATTTCTAATTGTCCCCATCCCATGCTTAAATCTGTACCAATTAATTGGAAGGAATTTTCAGGGGGAAATATGTGAAAGGAGGTCTCCTGGTCTGGATGTATGGGGAAGGGGGTCCCTTCACATGTTATATATTGCTGCTCTGATCCTGACTAGACAGACAGACCTATGGCTGGGAGCATAGATGAGGCCAGGAAAAACTGGTTCTTATTTCAAACTGGAGAAATGAAGACTTAAATGATGATCACCCCTTCAACTAACACTTATTCTACTAACACCTACTCTGTGCCAGGTGCTATCCTACTGGGAATAACAACACACAAGACAAAGTCCTTTCCCTCTGGGAATTTCCCCTCTAATGCAGTTTCTCAACCTCAGCACTATTGACAGTTGGTGCTGGGTAACTTTGGAGGACTGTACTATGCACTCTAGGATGTTGAACAGCATTCCTGATCTCTACCCACTAGATGCCCGCAGAATATCCTCATTGTGACGACAAAAAATGTCTCCAGACATTGCCAAATATCCCTTGGGGGGCAAAATTGCCCCCAGATGAGAACCATGGTTCTAGTGTGATTAGAAAGATACAGCATAAACAAATGAAAATGATGTGTTATAAAGAAAATAAAATAGAGCAGTAAATTTATCTTGGGTTGGTCTATTTTTAATCAGAGAAAGCCTCTCTGAGGAGGTGGCATAGAGCAGAGACCCAAATGCAGAGGCCTCCATTCATACATTCTGCTGGAATTTTATTTCCTCCCCCTCAAGTCACCATACACTTTCCAACTCATCTCCACTTTTAGCCTTTTGGCATAGACTACTGCCAGCTGCTGTCTTGTTTCTGCTGTGTTTTGCCTGTCAGCCCTCATCCACTCCCCAGTTTACTTCTTTGCCCACCCCACCTTCATATCCTCATTATCCAATGAAATGGTCTTTTTACTGGTGATTCTGGCACAACAAAGGAAAATTAATGCTCAGGACAAGAATTAACTTAAAATTGTTTATCAGACAAATGTTTCCGGAGTTCCCAACTTCCCTGTCATAAATGAGTCTATTATAACACACTCTTTCTCCTTGTCCCTCTTTTCTCTTCCCTAATCCTGACCTGACACCATCTTCCCAGATCTCCTGTCCCCTTAAAGAACCCTTCCTCTTATGTCTTTGCATTGAGTTTATAACCCAAAGCCCTACCTCTAGGACTTACACATTTCAAAATGAACATTTTAACTCAGACACATACTTAAGAGGAATATTGTCATCCCTGGAAATCAGAAATATTTTTTTTCAAAATGACTTTATTTATTTATTTAGAGAGAGTGTGTGCACAAGTCGGGAAGGGGCAGAGAGAGAGGGAGAGAGACAGAATCCTAAGTAGGCTTGATGCTGTCAGCTCAGAGCCTGAGGTGGGGCTATATCCCACAAATCATGAGATCATGACCTGAGTGATATCAAGAATTGGAGGCTTAACTGACTGAGCCACCCAGGTACCCCCAAAAGATGTTTTGATAATAACTAAAGTAAGGTATTGCAGAAGGTTTCTGACATGGTGAGTTCTCTAACTTTTGGCGTCTCATCATTTTTAGGAGGAGTATATGCTTTTATTGATGATGTGCTTTTTAAAAGTAGACTTTAGGGGTGCCTGGGTGGCTTAGTTGGTTAAGCATCTGAATCTTGGTTTAGGCTCAGGTCATGATCTCCTGGTTTGTGAGTTGGGGCCCTGCATCAGTCTCTATGCTGACAATGCAGAGCCTGCTTGGAATTCTCTCCCTCTTTCTCTGCCTCACCCCACCTCTCTCTTTCTCTCTCTCTCAATAAATAAGCTAAAAAAATAAAAGTAGACTTTATTTAAAAAAATTATTTTAACACTTTATTTTTGAGACAGAGAGAGACAGCGCATGAGAGGGGGAGGGGCAGAGAGAAAAGGAGACACAGAATCCTAAGCAGGGTCCAAGCTCTGAGCTGTCAGCACAGAGCCCGATATGGGGCTGGAACCCACGAGCAGTGAGATCATGACCTGAGCTGAAATCAGATGCTTAACCAACTGAGCCACAAGATTCCCCCAAAATAGACTTTATTTTTTAGAGCAGGTTTTAGATTCACAGTAAAACTGAGTGGGAAAATACAGAGTACCCCCTGTTCCCACACATGTACAATCTCTCCCAGTATCAACATCCTGCACCAGAGTGGTATATTTATTATAGTCAGTGAATATACATTGATATATCATTATCACCCAAAATCCATAGTTTATGTTATGATTCACTCTTGGTATAATATGTTCTGTGGGTTGGTTAAATGTATAATGACATGTATCCATCATGATAGCATATAGAATAATTTCACTGCCCTACGAATCCTTTGTGTTCTGCCTATTCATTCCACCTTCACCCTAGTCCTTGGCAACCACAGATCTTTTTACTGTCTCCATAGCTTCGCCTTTTCCAGAATGTCATATAGTTGGAATCAGTATGTAGCCTTTTCAGATTGACTGTTTACACTTCGTAATAATACATTTAGGATTCCTCCATGGCTCGACAGCTCATTTCTTTTTAGCGCTGGATAACATTCCATTTTATGGATATGCCATGGTTTATTTATCCATTCACCTACTGAAGGACATCTTGGTTGCTTCCAAGGTTTGGTGATTATGAATAAAGCTGCTATAAGGATTCATGTACGGACTTTTGCATGGACATAAGTTTTAATTCATTTGGGTAAATACCAAAGAATACAGCTGGTGGCTCATACATAGTAAGAGTATGTTTATAAGAAACTGCCAAACCATATTCCAAACTGACTATACCATCTTGCATTCCTACCAGTAATGAAAATTCCTGTGGCTTCACCTCCTGACCAGCATTATCAGTGTTATCAGTGTCTCGCACTTTGGCCATTCTGATAGGTGTGTAGTGGTATTTTATTGTTTTAATGAATTTCATCTTTAAATTGGGAAAAATAACTATTAATTCACAGAATTGTTCTAAGGGTTAAATGAAATAACATATGTAAAACACGTAGCACGTGGCACAAGAACAGACACTCAGATCGATGGAGCAGAATAGAGAACCCAGAAATGGACCCACAAACGTATGGCCAACAATCTTTACAAAGCAGGAAAGAATATCCAATGGAATAGACAGTCTCTTCAGCAAGTGGTGCTGGGAAAACTGGACAGCTACATGCAGAAAAATGAACCTGGACCACTTTCTAACACCATACACAAAAATAAGCTCAAAATGGATGAAAGACCTAAATGTAAGACAGGAAGCTATCAAAATCCTCAAGGAGAAAGCAGGCAAAAAGCTCTTTGATCTTGGCCACAGCAACTTCTTACTTAACTCTATCTCTGGAGGCAAGGGAAACAAAATCAAAAATGAATTATTGGGACCTCATCAAAATAAAAAGCTTCTGCACAGCGAAAGAAACAATCAGCAAAACTAAAAGGCAACTGAAATAATGGGAGAAGATATTGCAAATGGCATATCAGATAAAGGATTAGTATCCAAAATCTATAAAGAACTGATCAAACTCAACACCCAAAAAACAAATAATCCAGGGAAGAAATGGGCAAAAGACACGAATAGACACTTCTCCAAAGAAGACATCCAGATGGCCAACCAATGCATGAAAAAATGCTCAACACCACTCATCACCAGGGAAGTACAAATCAAAACCACAATGAGATACCACCTCACACCTGTCAGAATGGCTAACATTAACAACTCAGGAAGCAACAGATGTTGGCAAGGATGTAGAGAAAGGGGAACCCTTTGGCACTGCTGGTGGTAATGCAAACTGGTGCAGCCCCTCTGGAAAATGGTATGGTGGTTCCTCAAAAAACTAATATTAGAACTACCCTATGACCCAGCAACTGCCCTACTAGGTGTTTATCCAAGGGATACGGGTGTACTGTTTTGAAGGGACATATGTACCCCAATGTTTATAGAAGCACTGTCAACAATAGCCAAAGTATGGAGAGAGCCCAAATGTCCATCAATGGATGAATGGATAAAGAAGATGTGGTATATATATGTACAATGGAGTATTACTCAGCAGTCAAAAAGAATGAAATCTTGCCATTTGCAACTACGTGGATGGAACTGGAGGGTATTATGCTAAGCAAAATTAGTCAGAGAAAGACAAATATCATATGACTTCACTCATGAGGACTTTAAGAGACAAAACAGATGAACATAAGGGAAGGGAAACAAAAATAATATAAAAACAGGGAGGGGGACAAAACAGAAGAGACTCTTAAATATGGAGAACAAACACAGGGTTACTGGAGGGACTGTGGGAGGAGGGATGGACTAAATGGGTAAGGGGCACTAAGGAATCTACTCCTGAAATCATTGTTTCACTATATGCTAACTAATTTGGATGTAAAAGAAAAGAAAAGAATAAAAAAAGCCCATGTAGCACAAAGTCTAGCATTTTAAGAGGCACTTAATAAATATGAGTTTAAGAGGCACTTAAATAAATCTGATTAAAATTTACAGTCTATGAATTCTTTCACATCGGGTCCACAATCTTTCCCCTGGGTTTGTCATTACTGTTGGTATATACGTCGAGGTCTCTCAATACTGTTTAATTTTTGGAGGCTGCTCTAGGTAAGGGAAAGCTTTAAGAATGTATATTTGTGGTTAAGAGAACTAGCCTTTCAATTAGACTCCATTCCTAACAGTCTTTTTTTTTTTTCCAACGTTTATTTATTTTTGGGACAGAAAGAGACAGAGCATGAACGGGGGAGGGGCAGAGAGACAGGGAGACACAGAATCAGAAACAGGCTCCAGGCTCCGAGCCATCAGCCCAGAGCCTGACGCGGGGCTCGAACTCACGGACCGCGAGATCGTGACCTGGCTGAAGTCGGACGATTAACCGGCTGCGCCACCCAGGCGCCCCCATTCCTAACAGTCTTCAACCAAACTCAATTTTAAAATAATAATATGGATAAATGTTATTTTTAATAAAATTGGCCAATAATTAAGACAGTCATTTTCTTAAGTATAAAATTTAGGCTCTTATTTTTAATTTTCTTAATATTTATTTATTTTTGAGAGAGAGAGAGGGAGAGCGAGCATGAGTCAGGGAAGGGCAGAGAGAGAGGGAGACAGTGAATCCCAAGCAGTTTCCATGCTGTGAGTGCAGAGCCTGATGTGGGGCTCAAACTCATAAATCGTGAGATCATGACCTGAGCCAAAGTCAGATGCTTAACCAACTGAGCCACCCAGGCACTCATAGGCTTATCAGTCTTAAAACATCCCATGTTATATTTTCTCTTGTTAACACCAGTGACAACAGCTGGAGTAATTAATAAAGTAACTGGTGCTTCTTTGGGCTCGCTTGCTTGTAAGAGCACAGATCCTGGGTCCAGACTTTTAACTAAAAGCAGTTAAAGTCCTGGCTCTACCACTTACTAGCTGAGTAACTGAGAAAGTATTTAGCCTTCCTCAGGCTCAGTTTCCTGTCAAATGTAGATATAATAGTATCTACTTCAAAGTGTTGTTAGGATCATCAAAAGAGTTATTATATGCCAAGTGCTTAGAAGAGTGACTGCCACATAGTAATTGCTATATTGGTGTCAGCATTGTTTTGTCATCTTGTCTGAAAAAGATAGACATATTGCATATTTCTATACTCCTACCCACCTCCACCACCATGCTTAAGTAAAGACTATGCTTTTTAAAAAATTTTTTTAATATTTACTTTTTTATTTTTGAGAGAGGGAGGGAGACAGAGTGTGAGTGGGGGGAGAAACAGAGGGAGAGGGAGACACAGAATCCAAAGCAGGCTCCAGGCTCTGAGCTGTCAGCCCAGAGCCTGACATGGGGCTCAAACCCATAAACCGTGAGTTCATGACCTGAGAAGAAGTTGGACACTCAACCAACTGAGCCACCCTGATGCCCCTTAAGCAAGACTATTCTTGCATTAAAAGCTAGTTTCATTATTTGTCTTGAGTTCAAAAGGTGTCATCAAATAAAACTCACTTTTATAATTTCAACAGCCATTCTTGCTCAATGGGCATTCAATTAGTAGTAAAACAAAAAGATAGTTGTATTGTTTTCTGCTTATGATTTAATAATCAAATTTAAAATTGTAGATGAGATCACTATCCACACAGATAATTTCTATTAGCATTTGGCATACTACGACCTTCCAGACCTTTATAAAAGCATGAGGCACAATCACAGGCACACACACATTTATTAAAGGAACACCTAACCAAACAAATAAAAACTAATGGAATTAACCTATACATGCTGTATTATTACCTCATTTTTATTTATTTTTTTTCAATATATGAAATTTTATTACCTCATTTTTAAATTAAATTGAACAAGTAATAGGTATATTCTTGTGTCAAAAGTACAATAAATAATTTTAATATAGTATTTCACAATTTGAATGTAGCATAATTTTTTTCATTGAAGTAGAGTTGACATATAGTATTATATTAGTCTCAGCTGTACAACAGTGTTTTGACAATTCTATATATTATTCAATGCTCATGCTTACCAGGATAAGTGTAGTTACCGTCTGTCACGATATTACACAATTTAAATTTTCTTTTTTTTAATTAAAATTTTCTTTCTAATATACATTTATTTTTGGGAGAGAGATGGAGCAGAATCAGGGAAGGGGCAGAGGGAGAGGGAAACAGAATCCGTAGCAGGCTCCGGGCTCTGAGCCATCAGCACAGAGCCTTACACGGGGCTTGAACCAACGAACCATGAGATCATGACCTAAGCTGAAGTCAGACACTCAACCAACTGAGCCACACAGGTGCCCCAAGCTATTACACAATTTAAAGCAAAATCATATTGATGAGGGAGTAGAGTCTCTCTAGTTTCTCAATATTATAAGCAATAATTAATACTTTGTGTGTTTATAATTATGTGAACAAGGAAGTATTTTAAAATCCAGGTAGATACAAGCATAATTATATTACCTAAGTTTTTAAGTTTTTTGTTCTCTTTTAAAGTTTTGTTGATGCAATGGTGAATGAACAGTGGCAGCAGCAGCAACACCGAGTTGGGTGTGTCTCTGTTAGATAGTAATTGGGCTCTATAATTATCATGTTCCTGGATAATCTACCTGATAATCCTAGAACATTGTTGAACCATGAGTTTATACAGAGGCACATGCTTCATTGGAAGATAAAGATTTTTTTGTCAGGTCTGTACTTATTTTAAGGGAACATAAGAGCTGTTAAATCTTACATTAATAAAATTCCAGCTTTGTCAATCATTTTAACTACTTAAGAAAAAGGAAGATTAAGGGGGGAATTAGAGCAAAGATTACTGATGAATAATAATGTACATGTCTGAATATCTGATGCGTCTTCTCTCATAAGGGCCGTTTAAAAGGTACATTTCGTGCTTCTCTGTTTCTAAGTGCTTATGGCCTAATGGTGTGAACTATGTAGTTCAGCTAACTCTCCTTTGGAAAAGAAATTAGCCGACCAGAAGGGTGGTGATATAGGGTTTGTATCAGTCACAAGAAAATAGCAAATGAAAACCACATACTTTTCCATCTTAATTGGGATGTGATGGTCTGATAAACATAATCATAGCATGTTCTCTCGTTATTATTGTTTTTCAGATATAAAAATGTGCACTTGTTTTGCACTTAAAGATGAGCGGCTGGCTGACCTTTCTTCCTAACTCCAGCAGCATTTTATTTTGCAGATAATCTGCTTCATTAATGAAAATCAGAAGCAGCTTGGAATATTTCGTGCATAATTAATTATCTTGGCAAGAAGATTTATGAATGTAATTTTTCTCAATTGCTCCAATCAGGCATAAGTGAGACAAACAAATAAATTAAAACTAAGTTATTCATGATCTCTTTGTATAAGACAGTGTCAAGGACATCTAAAAGAATTAAGTAAGACATAAGGGCATATAATCTCTTTTTACTACCCAGATCACATATACTTATAAGATACAATTCTTTGCAGGAGGAAAAACCGGTAACAGAATTCACATTTGGAAGGTTTTATAATTTCAGTACCATGTATATCATAATCATGTAGCCATACGTAATCATATTCTTCATCAATAGGCAATTAAAATGGCATCAAAGATGGCACATATAAGCACAGCCTCAGGGCGTCAGCCTTGTACCTGGTGGGAAGCTGTAAAGCTTTTGTGTGGGTGTGAGCGTATACACTTATGCACATACAAGTGTATTCTCCTTTATATGATCCTATGTTGTAAACAGGACTTAGAGCTTGAATGGTTGACCAGATTAAATTAACATGAGGTAACATAAAAGTGCCTAGGTTAGTGTGTTTTTTAAAAAAGTCTCTGTTTGAATGCAGCTTTCTAACACTGGCTGGCATAAAATCAAAATAAGGATTGAATTATCTTGGAGATACTGATATCTAATAGCTCAGCCCAGTAACAGACATACATGACTTTCTAGCCACTCATAGATTAAAATTTATCAGAGTTTTATTTAAAAAAAAATTTTTTTTAGTGTGTGTTTATTTCTGAGACAGAGCGACAGAGAGTAAGTGAGGGAGACAGAGAGAGAGGGAGACACAGAATCTGAAGCAGGGTCCAGGCTCTGAGCTGTCAGCACAGAGCCCAATGTGGGGCTGGAACTCAAAAACCATGAGACTGTGACCTGAGCCAAAGTCAGACGCTTAACCAACTAAGCCACCCAGGCGCCCCCATCAGAGTTTTATTTTAACACATAGACAAGCTCTAGAATTTACTCTAAGACATGCCAGCAGTAAATGCAAAGTATCTTACAGTACAGGAGAAGCATATGATTTTACAGCAATAGCAACCCCTCCTAATAAGAATGCATGCTAACCGGTATTGCTTTCAAAGACACTGCATGTCAAAGGCCATGACAGAGGGACTCTGGTGCAGATAGCATGGATATCAATTCTAGCTTTGACATTTACTAGTTACTTCTACACTTCAGTTTCCTTTTCTGAAAATGAGGATAATAATAGTATTTATACATTTTTATAGATTTTCTATAAAAAATGACATTATATATGTAAAAATGTTTAGAGCACAGCTTAACATAAGGTAAGTGCTCAATAAATGTTCAGATGTTCACCATATCATTATATATATTGGTGGTCACTTTCTCAGCTTTACTGGATAATGTCTGCACATAAAATCTTACATGTTGGCCAGATCCCACACCAGTTATCTAAATTACTAGGTAATCTTAGCTTTCCAAAATACTATTGATATGGAGGGAAAATAAATGCCACTTCATGGCTTGGTAGTGAGTATAGTTTCTTCAGAAAGGCAACTTTATTTGTAAGTTTAAAATTAATTTTTTCAGGGTGCCTGGGTGGCTCAGTCGGTCCAACTTTGGCTCAGGTCATGATCTAACAGCTCATGAGTTCAAGCCCCGCATTGGTCTCTATGCTGACAGGTCAGAGCCTGGAGCCTGCTTTGGATTCTGTGTCTCCCTCTGTCTCTGCCCCTTTTCTGTTCATGCTCTCTCTCTCTCTCTCTCTCTCTCTCTCTCAAAAATAAATAAACATTAAAAAATTTTTTTAATTAAAATTAATTTTTTTCTAACTTTTTTACCCTTTAGCTATTTTTTTAGCTCATTTATACTTCTTATGGTTGATTATGTAATCATTAAGCTTTGTCATTTCTAAATACTGTTCAATTGGCTTAACAACATTTTAATTAGGAACAATTATTTAAGCCCCTAAATAGTCACTAAGAGGATTGGGGGACACACACTGTGACTAAATGGCACTCTCTGCAGTGGTAGGACCTGTGATAAAGCTGTTTGATATGGGTGCTCAATGGGAAAGGCTCCACATTGATCCCTGACCCTCAGACCCTTCCATTGTGTGACAGAGTTCGCTGCTGCTACTTGAGCTGTCTGCTCAGCCCCATGGCTGCCTGTGATCTCCTTCTACCACCCCAATCTCTTTTTCTTTCTGCCCCTGGTGCTGAAGATTGTTGGCTTTCCTTTTCTCAGCACTGCTACCACCCCAAGCTGGCCAAGAAGTGGGACTCATTCTTTCCTCTTCCCTCATTCTCATGGTCCCCAAAGACAAGTAAAGGGTATGATTAATTTTAATGATTTTTATAGGAAGATTTATAAGCAAATAAGATAAACAGCACATTTTTGAAAGAATGACAACATCTCTTAAAATTGAGCAGTTATCCTGTCAATATGAGAGTTTCTGACTTTCAGTTTTTCCAACAACCAAGAATGTAGGCCAAAGCTTCAGTGTCAAATCTATTTGCGTGGCTTAGAAATGGAGATGGTAATGTGAGAATATCAAACTTTGGTCCCACTCCTAAGTAGCCCTATCATGTCTTTTCTTTGTCTCTCTGTCTCTGTCTCTCTATCTCTGTCTCTGTATGTCTCTCTATGTCTCTGTCTCTCTCTCTCTCTTTCTCACACACACACAGGGAATATAATTAACTCCAGGTCACTTATGGTAGAACCCTAAGTTATATTGGGAAAACTGTGCCTTAGATATTTTTGGCAGTAATGCACGTTGCTGGGACACTAGGCTAGTCTCTGTTTCCTTTCTTGAAATAAAGACTTTCTTCTACTACTGGGAGGATTTGCCCCAATGAATCAGAGGTAATGCTAGAAATAAAATTTAGGCCCAGAGGTGTCCACTGTACTGATTTTGTCCACTGGACTAAATGGCTTTCTGTCATTAAGTAGTTGAAAGTAAAGAGCCTACATAAACACAAACAAGAGTTGAGGCCAGTCTTGGGAAGGGAAGGGAGGAAGTCCTTAGTGCCATTTTTCTTCTGTATAGATGTGAGAAGAAAAATGTTATGTCAACACAAATCAGAATAATCAAATACATAAAATTGTGACTCCAGACAGGGAGATAGATTATCTGCGAAGCTGTTTATAAAGTAACAAATTTGCTTCATGACAAACAACACCTTTTAGCTTTCCTACTACCCACAGTAGAGGATACTGGGATTCCATAATTTGTTGAGGAGATACTAATACCTTCCAGTTGACTTCAGTAATTCATGGAGGGCTTCCAGATTCCACAAAAGAAACATTGTGAACTTTATCCTCCCAGAATCTCTGGAGATGAAGGCCAAATAATCATAAGCCAATTAGTCCCAGAATGCATCTAAAAAGAAACCCAATCCATGTTTTTGGGAGTAATTCTTCTTTCTTCCCCTGTTCCCAAGTCCTCAGGTACAAAAATTAGCAACATGGCTTTAGTGCCTCTTTCCCTAGTATACATTATCACCCAATGGAGCAAATGGATATTTGAAGTTTGGTTATTGCCTAGTTAAATACAGAGCACATTTGACTACTGGTTTCCCTACTGTAAAAAAGAAAAAAAACCTTATGGGAGATAAAATAGTTGTTATAATACTAGCATGCCTTCAAAACAAAGTAGACATTAAAACTGTCACCTGTGGCCATCCACTATGATTGAAAACAGCTTTATATATGTGTGCATTTTTGATAATTGGAAGAGAGATTATCAAAAATTCCTTGGTTAAAGAAGATAAATAACTGATGCCTTTTCCTCTCCTTTATCAGTTTTTGTCTCTAGTAGTAACAAGTTACTTGTCAAGAATTGTTCTCCACATGGAAAAGAAAATGAAAGTAATTTGAAGCAATTTTCATCTTCCCTTAAGCATTTCTATTAAGGTGGTTTGAATTGCTTATTGCTAGCTCGCCTCCTCCAGCATAGTTTTAAACAAAGATCAAAAAATAAGATCTGATCTCGGATTGTAGAACAAATTGCAGAAAAAGAGACTGGTAGTTTTTGGCGGTCTGATGCATCGCTTTGGGCTGCAGCAGCAGTTCACCTTCGTGCCACCTGAGTGTTTTATTCTTGACTGTCAGCATTTTCTATCACTTGTGCTCCCATGTTTTACTCCTGTCTTTGGAATTCTGTTTGCCCTTGCTGTCGCCTCTACTCACAGCTGGCCTCATCCTCTCAAGCACTGTTCCTGATGGGCCTGACCCACACATCTGTTATCTCTAATGCAATATTTCCATTGATTCCCCGTGGTGGTATATAGAACCTATTTCCATGTTAGAATTAGATTATATAACTATGGTGTTGTGTTTTGGTTTTTTATCTTAAGAATGTTCATAAACATAGCCTATAAGAACCACTTCTTTCCTCTGGAATCCTTTGGTTCTGCAGTGAGAAGAAAAACATTAGACAATAAAGTATGAATTCTGATCATGACATTTCTGCCTCTACCTGTGGAACTTTCCTCTTACTGGTTGTGTGAAGTTGTTTAACCTTGTAACATACCTCCTGGGTGTGTTTCCTCATCTGCTGAAAAGCAAATCTCTCCATAGAGGAGGGATGTAAAGATTGGATGAGGTAACTTGTAACCGGGCTAGAGTAGTCCCTGCCCCCTTTCTTCAAAGGTTGGGTTCATATCTTTTACTTTCATTTTCATTCCCAACAGGGTGTTGAGGTGGGGATGGGTTGTCCAACAAGCTAGCCCTTCTTTGCCCAGTTAGTGCTCTCTTCCCGCCTTTCCCCTCAACTCCCCTTCATGCATCTTCAGTTGCTGCGTTTGAGTCTCAAAAAATGCTTGAGTCTCGTCTAATCAAATAAAGAAAAAAAGTGCAGAGAAGCCCCTTTGATTGCCTCTCCTTCCTTAAAGCTGTCATTACATCCCTCCTTTACTGAAGCAATAAGCTTCTTTGGAAGTGTCATTAACTCTACTTCCTTAGCCTCCACTCAGTAGTCCATAAATGCTTACCAACTGAGATATCATTTCAACGTTCTCCTGTCTCTACTCTTTTAAATTGCCTTTAATTAAAACTCAGTCCTGGAGCACTTGGGTGGCTTAGTCAGTTAAGCGTCCGACTTCAGGTTAGGTCATGATCTTACAGTATGTGAGTTTGAGCCCCGTGTCGGGCTCTGTGCTGACAGCTCAGAGCCTGGAGCCTGCTTCCGATTCTGTGTCTCCCTCTCTCTCTTCCCTTCCCCTGCTCGTGCTTTATCTTTCTCTCAAAAATAAATAAACATTAAAAAAACTCAGTCCTTAGATGTACAATTAACCAACATGGATAGTCTGAATATCCTTGAATAGTGGAACCATTCAGTAAAGATACAATTCAAGTCACATATGTGATTTCAGATTTTCTAGTAGCCACATTAAAAACATAAGGAGTCACATAAAAAGTGAAAAGCAATTATACATGTTGTTTAAGCTAACAAATCTAAAGTAGTAATTCAATATTTAACCAATTCTAAACTTCTTAGCAAGGTATTTTTATTATTTTGTATACAAAGTCTATGAAATTCGCTGTATATTTTATACTCAGAGCACATCTCAGTTTGGGCTTGGCACAATCCAAGTACTCAATAGCCATTTGTGGTCAGTGGCTACCATATAGGATGGTGCAGGTCTACATACAGCATTTGAGTGCATTTTCCTGGCACTCATCCCTAACTTCCAAGGCAGCTCTTGGTTCTCATTGAACATCCCTGATCTCTCCTTCTTTGAATCTGCTGACTTCCCTTCTCTATTTCCCTTCACTGCCTGATAGGTGTTCCCCTTCCCTCCCCAAAAAAGATCTCTACTCCTTCTCTATGTTAGTTTTACCTCCACTGGGCACTGAGTACCTAGAATGTCATATAAAACTGGTAGGATGATCATGAACACATTACTGAGATTAAGCTGGAAGGTAGGAACTGAGAAGAGAGAGGAAAAATGTTGCCATTTCTCCCTTAATCCATCACTGCCCAGAACTGATTTCCACTGCATACTCTGAACAGTTTATTTCTTCCTTCCTATCTATATCCCCTGAACTCTTGGCTCATGTTTTCATCCTCTTGCAAGGACCATGTTCTACAGAATGTTCTGATGCATCATTTACTGTACTTCTCACTCAGGCTTTTGGACAGCAGCTGATATAATTTAAACGCTTATAAAAAGTGCTCTTGGAATATCTATGCAGCTGTCTGCACTAGCTACTTCTGAGATGCAATGACTGATTTATTAGGTGGCAGAGTATTATGGTTGACATACTCTCAGTAATTTAGGTGTCCTGATTTTACATCAGAAGGACTCTGAGAGCCTATTCCGTGTGCATCCCACGGCACCGCACAGTAAATCTGATCTAAGAGGCTGCTCATGTGTGTGATGCCTCATGATGAGATGTAACACCCCTACGATGAACTACTTCTGAGTTTTATACCAGCTTGTTTTTATGTTTCTTCCCAGGGTGCATTTGGTAGTAAAAATGTGTAGATCTAGAGAGTCAGCATGCTTTATCAGGAAGGTATGTGATCAGAATGCACAGAATACCAACTTAGATCTTAAACTGCATTCGCCTATAGGGAATAGTATTGCCATACAGGAATAGTATCCTTTGGGTGTTGAAATAGTATTTGCCAAATCTAGGGGATGAGGTCAGTAGATACCTTTTAAAAATCAAAACAACTCACTCCTTCCTTTCATCACTGATGGCATGTGCTAGATGACAAGACTTTGACTCACAAAATTGAGTAGGATTATCTGAGAGTTCAGGGTTCTCACCTGTTTTTAGAGATTAGCAAACACCTGTTTGTACCTATTTTTTATTCACTGAGATTCTATATTAACTTTCCCTATTAAAGCATTCTTGAAATTTCTGAGTTCCTCCCACGTTGGCTAAGAATAAATAAAATTCACTTCCAGTATTTAAGAAGATAAATGCTCTCTTTAAGTTAGTTATATTCATGATCCATTTTTCTTTGATGAAGCCTTTAAGTCATTCCTCTAGTTGTGTATTTATATGGGCTTACTGCATCTTTTGTGAGAAATTATTTTAATAAAAATAAATTAATGAATAAATTTTTAAAAATTTAATGTTTATTTATTTTTGAGGGAGAGAGAGAGAGCGAGCGAGCGAGCACACATGCAAGTAGGGAAGGGGCAGAGAGAGAGAGGGAGACACAGAATGTGAAGCAGGCTCCAGGCTCTGAGCTTTTGGCACCGAGCCCGATGCGGGGCTCAAACTCACGGACCACGAGATCATGACCTGAGTGGAAGCCAGATGCTCAACTGACTGAGCCACGTAGGTGCCCCATTAATGAATAAATTGTATAGCTCTTGATAAAATACTCTCTGTGGGCTCTAATATGCATACTGTACATATCATCTAGTTCTAATTGGGTTAATAGAAATACAGATTATCTTCAAATAATTGTAAATACACTAATACAATATGTAGATATGGAGTTTATCTAATGTGCACATTATCCACAGCTTACCAAATATTCTGAAAAAAATGAGGTGCACTTCACATGAAAATTGCTGTAGGGTTACTATTACTTTTTAATTGCACGGTTGTTATCTTAAAATGCCAGTTAGCAAAGATTTCCAGTTAGTGGAAAGCTGGAGAAACCCTCTTGCCCCCAGTTGTACTGCTTATTCCATGCTGAAAAATGCTAAGTGTTGGTATAAACCATTTTATCTCATAACCAGCTTTGTGATATCAGCCCTGTATTGATAATGGAATGTTCTATTCTAGGTAACTCCTAACTTGATTTCTGTGTAGTGTGTGTGTGTGTGTGTGTGTAGGGGGTACATTTATTATGTGGAGAGCTTCAGGACTAACCTAGCTTTCTCTTTGACCACCTGGTTCATGCATTTCTCCATGTTATAGGAGTTCAGAGAAATCCCAAGGCTGTTGCGGACAAGACAACCTGGTCTGTAAAAAGACATAGTATAATGTTTGAGCACTGCCCACCATTCTGAATGGGGTGACAGGATTCATTTTTCAGGTTTGAAGTAATTCTCCCTAATGACCAGGGCTGTAAGACTTTAGGTGATCTAAGATGGCAGCAGGACACAGTGGAAAGAGAATGAACTTTGGATTAATGTAGGTTTGCAGGCAAATCCTGGTTCTGCCTCTTACTGTATGGCCCTCGGTAAGCTGCTTCACCTCTCCTCACCACTACAGTGATGATATCGTACTTGTTAGAGAGTTGTGGAGAGAAACAGAAATGAGGCCCAAAAAGCAAGTAGCAAACTGTCTAGCATGTTGTGTGTGGGCTCTTAGGGATCAGTAGCTGTGATGTGATCATGAAGATAATACTGTGTAGGATTTGAGAGTGAAATCCTCTTTGATTTAACTGGAATAAGGAATCTGCATCTAGGGTCTCCATATCAGCAGTCCTATGTCCACTTGTGTCACCATTTAAAAATGTGCAGCTTCTTTCAAGTCTTTTGCTATTTGTTGTTTCAACCCTGTGTAAAGCATGTATTATAAATCAAGTCTAAATGAATGTGAGTCATGCCCTTAGCTATTTACTATATCAACAGAATTTTAAAAACTTCTCCATTTTCTGAATACAGATTTTCAGCAATTGCAACAAACTAAGTATTTTTGCATTGTCTTTTTAGAGTGGAAATATAATTCTACATATGCTGTTTAATAGCTTCATGTGAGTTTATGTAGTAACTATACTCACATTCATATTCTTATCCAGAAAAGATTTATATCCTAAAAGAATGCATGATTTATAGACTGCAGGAACCTATTTTGTTGTTAGCAGATTTTTGAATTATTTTCTTTATTCCATGTAATCTACTGAACTGATATATCATTTTCATGCTTTTCAGGAATTGCCCTATTTTTTTTCTCTTATGTAGAGATTGAAATGAAGAAAAAATAAAAACCCAATCATATGAATTTAACATGTGAAATGAGCTTATGTAAAAAGAGACTGAAATAGCTTAAGTTTTGAAAAATTAAGAAAATACTTCTGAATTTCTACTTGCCTTTTCTAATCACTTGAAATTTGGTTTCTCTTTGTTGCTTCTTACCTAGGTTACTTGTTGGTTTCAGAAAACCATAAAAGATTTGCAGGAACAAAGTCTGGGCTCATCACTTTCAGATAATGAGGAACTAATCTGTAAGCATGAGGAATTGATAATAAAAGCAAAGGTAAGAGACACATTAAAAAATAATTTAAAAATGCATAGACTTCTTTTGAATACACTTCTGTAGGTAATATAGAGAAATACCAAAACTCTCTCTGAGTAATCACTATTTACACAGAAAAGATTCTGATAGCATTAGCTAATACCACTGCCTACTGACTGGGCTTCTAGAATAATAACCAACAAAACAGCCTCTACAACAATAATAACTATCTTCTTTTGAATAGTTAGTATGTATCAGACACTGTATTCAAGAGATGCATTATATAAATGATCACAAACCCATAAGGGGTAGGTATTGTTTTAGAGATCAAAACAAACAAAAAACAGAGGCTTGGAGATGCAAAGTAACTTGACCAATGTAATGTATCTTGTCAGTGGCAGAGCTGAAATTTGATTCCAGGTTTTGTCTAGCTCCAAGGACCAAACTCTCAAACTACATTCTTCTAGCTTTCTAAAAAAATCTTTTCCCTACACTGAAGTCTCATTATTCTATCACTTTTATGATTTCCGGGTATAGTTTCTTGCTGTTCCCACTTATATTTCCCCATTTCCTTGACTTGTTTCACATTTCTTCTTTTTGTAAAAAAGTAATGGCTACTGGCCAGTCAACCACTTGTAGGTATGTGGAATGTGCAAAATGGAATCATGAGATACTGAAAGCAAGATGAGCAGAGTGGCCGGCTGTGTAGAGGGGCTCCTCTCCCCCTGGCGTCTTGTTATTTGGAAATTGATTCATTTGTATGTGTGGGGTCTATAAATACTTTCCAAAGTTCTTTACATGTGCCCCATTTTAATCTGTAAGGAAACAAAAGTTCATTTGTAGTAGATTGAGTGGGAACAGTGAAAACTTTAATCAGTATCAAGACTTAGAGAACTTTCTATTATTAATATCTTGGGTGGTTGATAGCTATAGATTACAGCAAGTCTTGAAACTCTGGAAAACATGGGCAAGCACTACTAGATAAGGGTTGAAACTAAGGAAGACAAACCAAATAAATATTTACATGTTTGGAAGGGTGGGATTGGCAGCAGGCATGGGGAGGGGTACAGTCAGGGGAAGCAGTAGACTGCATTTATCTGGACTGAAGTCTCAGAGAGATCATGATGCTTTTGTTTGTTTATTTATGGCTTCTCTCTGAACACTGCAGTATACATAGGTATCCCATGTGTTTGGTTTGAATATTTGCCTGATCGATAAAAGATTCAATTACAGAAGACTGTTACGGGGGATGATTTTTTAAAGTTCTTTGAAGTTTTTCCGCAATTGGTTTATCTGTTTAGGAAATTATTATTATTTTTTGTTGTTGTTAAGGCTAAACAGCAGTTTATTCTCTGGGTGTCAAACTCTTAAGTGTTTTTCAGTGAAAATTCTATCAAAATCCCTAAATGCTAAGCCGAAGAGATGACCTGAATTGCACAGAATTGTCGCCTCCTTTAAAACAAACAAAAGTGGTTTATTCACAAAATTTAGACATACTTGGAGTTTTATTCCCTGTAATACATGGTTCCTCACAGCCCTGAGGAAAATCTCACAGTCTGGAGAAAGTATTTGTTGACTTATAACCTCAGTTCTTACAGGATTTTGACAAGTTCTTTCATATAGATAGTAATGTTCTACTTCTATCTTTCACAACTTTAATTGGCTCCTATTTCTTTATCCCTTCTTAATGCCTGACCTTCTAGCTCATGGGTGCTTTTACTGAACTTCTTCTGTTATTCAGCCCTGTTGCCAAGTTCTTCACTTCAGCGATTCCGTTTTTCATGCCGTTGCCTCACACTGATTCATCTTTGTAATTGTTTTGTCCTGCTTCATTTATCTAATGTTCTTCTTTATATCTTAAGATATACTTTATTCATATATTAAATGTTTGATCTGCCCAGGGCCTTAATTCTACTTCCTCTGATTCAGGTATTTCAGTGTGTTGTGTGTGCTCATCAGATGTTATTTTTCTCTAGTTAATATTCCCTTGGGATATCAGCAATTTTTGACTGGTAAGGTTAGTGGTCTAACCTAGTGGTCTAACTGGTGAGGCAGTGAAAGCTAGTGGTCTAACTTGACCCCTTCTAGATGAGTTGGGGTGGGGGGAAGGGGCTGGGTGCCCTTGAGTGCAGAGAGCTTCTGTTGTTTCAATTAGGGTTCAACCACTCCTGGTTTTCCCCTCTACCCCAGACACATACAAAGAAGGGGACCCCTTGAAGGACCTCCCACTGATTGGACTTTCAATCCTGCTTTGTTTCAAGACCCATTTCCCGGGGTTAAGTTCTATCCCTTTCACTTAGTGAGAATTAGAGAGGGCTCACTAAGAAACAGATCAGTTTGATTATCTCTCATATAGTAACCATCTACCTGGTCAGATTCCAGTGTCATCTTGATGTTATTTCTTCCCTCTTGTATTGAGGGAACTGGACTGGAGCCACTATTTTCTGTCCCAAAAATGGTACATTGACAAGCACTGACCAAGTAGGTGCAGAAACAAAGCGTCAAACCCAGAAAGTTGTCCCCTGGCATATCTCCTGCCAGGGTGTCTAACTTTATTCTATTCTAAGACATATGCTCCTGACACTGGGACCCAACCACCTTTTGGTTCCTCATGGAAAGTTCTCATATCTATAAACTTTCTTCTCACTTTGTTGGCCTTTAGAAAAAGGACCAACTACAGAATATGTAGGGCCCATCGTAAAGTGAAAATGTAGAGGCCTTTCTTAATAAATTGCTGAGATTTCAATACAGCAACAGCAGAGCATTAAACCAAGCATGGGGCTCTTCTAAACTCAGGGCCCTGTGTAATTAGTCTTATTTACGGTGTTAAGTGTTCTTCAAGGACCTACCAACATTTGCGGGTTAGATACTTTCCTTAGCTACCTTGGACTGACTGACCCTCTTCCTACCTGGATGAACAAGTTTTCTAAAAAATAGATTATAATGTTATAATGGGTTATGTCCACATTTTAAAAATGGCTCAAATCTCTGCTGTCACTTGCTGTGTAACTTTGGGGGCATTTGATGTCTTTTAGCCTTACCTTCCTCACCTATAATGAGGAGGTGTGAAAACTCAATTAGAAAATATTTATGGGAAGGGGAAGAAGAAAAAAAAAAGATAAGGAGGGAGGCAAAGCTTAAGAGACTCTTAAAAACTGAGAACAAACTGAGAGTTGATGGAGGATGGGAGAGAGGGAAGGGTGGGTGATGGGTATTGAAGAAGGCACCTGTTGGGATAAGCACTGGGTGTTGTATGGAAACCAATTTGACAATAAATTTCATATTAAAAAAATATTTGTGAAAGCACCCACATTTTAGTAGTGGCTCAAAAATGTTTTTCTTTCCCCATGAATGGTGTAAATGTTCAAATAGTTTTCATGTGTCCTTTTTCAACCATCTCATTCCTTGTTCTTAGGGAAGGATTCCAATTTTATATGACCTTAAGCATGAACCGGCATATTATATTTTGGAGTTTTGTTTGGGTATGGGTATGAGGAAAGGAAGGGGGAATGTTTCTTTCAAAGTAGGTTTAATGTATAAATAAGGCCTCAAGCTGGGGATTTATTAGTGAAACTCATAAATAATCTGGTAACACCGGGAAAGTAGGTGTTTCTGCTCCCCACAGCTAAATTGAACAGCAGGAAGCTGTTCTGTATTGCTTGTTAGTCTACACAGTAACTTCTTTCTAAATAAATTTTGAAAATGCCTCTATCATTTCTCACTGGAATATATTCAAATAGGAATTTGGAAAACTTCCTATCTCTTAATAAATATGATACCTTATTCAGAATGTGTTGAAATAATTGAACAAAAGGAATTTTTATTATAATCTTTGACTATGAGTAAATTGTATTAAATCATTATACTTTGTTTACCAAATAAGAAAGATATTTTCCTTTTACATATGTCGCAGATAAAGAAATAGCAGACATTGATGATTATAAACCACCTTTTGGTTAAGAGCCTTACATACTCCTAGATTTTCTCATATATGAATTTGATTCCCCAAGGCTTGAATTCAAACTTTGGAGCTCACAGTTGTTTTTAGGATGTGTTAACATAGTATATAAATAAATACTTCCTTATTTCTTTTGATGAGGTATAATCATTCCTTCTCCTATACATCAGAAATAATGTTCATATAAGAACTGCCTTCAGGAATGAACTTGAACTTCTATTGGGAGGAAAACTTTTCCAATTTGTGTGCAGTGATTGGTGCCTACAAATTAATTGACAATAGATTAACAGGAGTAAAGACAAGGTTTATTTTCATATATGCATGGGAGATCACAGTAATGGAAAATTTGTGGAATAGCCAGAAGTTCAGGTTTATGTATATCAATTTAACAAAAAGGGGGTGGGGGCTGAGGGCCCCAGTGGAAGGGTATGGAAGGTTCTGTTGGGCTTTTTGATGTAAATGAAATGGGCAGTTTGTATTCTTCCTGGCTGGAAGTTTCCCAGTGGGAGAGTTTATGGCAGCTGAATTTATACTTCCTGGTACTAAGAGTCAGTCTTCTTTCAATTAGGAAATTCTCTGGGAAGAGAGTCAATGGTAGTGATATTTTCAGGAGACTTTGCTTAAGTTTAGGTAATATTTCTTTCTGTGACTGCAGATTGTTTAGATGTTTTCAGTTTAAAGTAATTCTCATACCACTGTGGTAGGCTATTAATCCTCTTCTGTTTCTTCAAAGCTTGGTTTAGTTCAGACCCTTTGTAGTTCATGCATACTAGAAACACCTGGGCTTTGAAAAACTACTGAGATCTGAACCTCGTGCTCAGAGATTCTAGGTAGTTTGGGTCATCAAATTAATTAATTTTGTCAATCTTAAAATGGTTATGTTTTTATGAAAAAAGCAATCCAGATTTCTCCTTCTAAAAAAACTGGGAGATGTGGTAATATCAGGCTCACCTTTTCATATAGACAAAACAACACTTGGTTGGAGCCCTGTAATAGCTATTTCCTTTAGAGAAGGCATATGCACTCCAGTTTGCCACAGTCCCTACCGTTCCTCATTACTACCTCCCCTCCCACCTTTGTTTTACCTCATTCACATTATGTGCCCAGCCCCTGTAAGCATTTGGGTTAGAGACATGATGAGCAATTTGTACCATCCAAGTATAGTAGTGGTGAAACTGATTTGCATTTTTGAAGATTACCTTGGAAACTGTGAATAATCAGAATGAGAGGGAGTGATACTGAAGACAGGAAAGTCACTTAGAAAGTGTTTCAATTTTGATGAGAACAACTTTAGGTGTAGTGTAATGTCTTTTGAGATTGAGGATATCATGCCTTGTTGGTTTTTTTTAAATATATTTATTTATTTTGAGAGAGAGAGAGAGAGAGAGAGAGAGAGAGAGAGAAAGACAATCCCCAACAGGCTCCGTGCTGTAAATGCAGAGCCTGATGTGGGCCTTAATCCCACAAACTGTGAGATCATGACCTGAGCTGAAACCCAGAGTCTGATGCTTAACTGACTGAGCCATTCAGGCACTCCAATCCCCATCTTGAAGGCTTAAAAGAGACTTATAGCCTTGTTGTTCAACATGTGGCCCACAGACAGCAGCAGCATCTGAAAGTCTTAGAAATACAGAATCTCAGACTCTAACCACTAAACCTTCTGGGTCAGAATCTGCATTTTAACAAATTTCCCCAGAGGATTTGAATTGACACTAAAGTTTAAGAGACACTGACTTAGAGGTTTTCCCATTTATTTCCTGTATGTCCATATTCTCCTTAATTTTCCAGATGACTATATGTTGTTTATGAAGTCCTTGGCTAACAATGATCTTTGGTATTCTGACATGTATAGAAATATCATCTTCAATGTTTTCATATAGTAGAATTCACATTCCTCAGTTCAAGATTAAAACCATCTTCCATGATTCGTCATCTAATCCGATTTTCCAAGTCATTGAAAATATTTTCCAGTTGTTGCTGAGTGATTTCATAAATTGGATTTGTGATCTTAGCCTCAAGTTCCTTCAAAAAGTATTATTTGGAGATCTTAAAAAATACCAGTCCTTAAGTCCCACATAAACTGTATTTAGAGGAAAAAGCCAAGTTTAAAGTTACAAAATATTTATAACTATAAGATAAGAAAGTAAAGCAGAATCTCTTGCAAACTTATTTGAATAATTTAAATGCATAATTATCATCAGTAGAGCCACTACAAGGAAGCGGCTCTTTAAAAATATTATGTTTATTGTTTTATTTTTCTGATTACATAATACATTTTCATTTTAGAAAAATTAGAATATACATAAAACTAAAGAAATGTGAAGCCACACTGTGTGGATGTGGATGGGAATGGGAAGGAAATAGAAAATATACATAAAATTGAATATCCCCAAACTGGGTATGTGAGTATAATATACTATATGTTTTTATATACAAAATTATGTATGTATGCACTGTGAGTTTTCCAATTAGCATTATAATCATAAGCATTTCTCCATTGAAATGCATATTTTAAATATTTTAATGATTACATGTTATTAAACCATATACCTATATCATACATCATTTTATTCTCATTGTGGCACGTATTAACCTGTATAAAGAAGCTGACTATTCTATTTAAACTTTCATTACATCCCCAAATTGTTTCACTGAAGGTCTGTGAGAAAATGGTAAAACCACTATAAAACATACTGCTGCAGCGAGTCAGCTTACATCATCTCTGGTGATTATAAGGAAAATGTATAAAATGAAGCAGAGTTTGTTTCTTTTATAATGTTTTATGTAATGGAAAAAATAAAGTGGGGTCTGGGTCTGAAATGTCTCAAGGCAGAAATTAAGTGAGTCCCCAAACAGTAAAGGCACCTGCATTAGTGCATTTCAATTCCTCTGTCTTCATTTTAGTGAATAATTTGTTTTACTTGTCTGATTTTTTAATGAACTTCCCAATTAAAAGCAGATGTCACTTTTTACAGAACATAAATTAGAAACAATTTCATTACTAACAGGCAAAATAAGTATAAATAGTACTGCATTTGCCTGTAAGCATTGGGAAAATCTACAATATGATGGGCTTTTTCACATTGGTAAACTTACTGGAGCCTTAACTTGTGGGTTAATTTAAAGCTTAGTGAACCATATGCTTTCATTTCTAGGGGAAATTTGATTTCGAAAGTCCCTCAGAAATGTTTATGCCCATCTAAGAAAGAGGTGGGTTAAGGAAGGAAATAAAGAACATTGTATTCCATGATCACCAGGTTTAAAACTACCTGCTGTCGTTTTGTTTACAGAATCTTCACCAGCTCATTAAGTTTAAAGGCTTAGAAAAAGTTTCCTCTCCCTCTTTTTTTACTTATGACTTTTACAGTAATTCTTTATACGTTTTCTTCCAACCCCTCCCTTCCCCCTCCTCCTTTCCCTCCTCCTACCCCCCACTACCATCCACCTTCCTCCTCCCTGTCCTCTTCCTCCTTCTTCTCCTTCTCTTCCTTTCCTCCTCCACCTTCTTCCTCATTTAGCCCTTAAATGAAATTTCCACAAAACATGGATTTGTATGGTTAAACTATTATTACAACTCAAAGTAATACTGCTATCATAATCATAATAGCAAAAATGAGTCGATTTAAAGCAGACACCAGAGAAGCATTTTCTTATGGCTTAACACACTCACCCCTTAAATCCCTACAACCTTTCTATTCCACTTCAGCATCCACTTGGAGACTTTCAATATGGAGGCCTTAGATCTCTGTGATGTTCATCATTCCAAAGGCCTTCACCTCAGCTTCCCAGTCCTGTGGCTGCACTTGGTTCCAGAGCATCATCTGACCCTGCTCTCCCCACACTCCCTTTCCTTTTGCCCTTTCCTGGCTTCCCTCCTCATAGTCTTCAGCCTGGGCCACCAGCGCTACTTGTGAGTAAACTCAATCAAGATGAAACATTTGCAGAATTTTCTGATTAGATCTATTTAAAAGGAAATGGCCTATTATCGGTTAGCCTCATGAATCCCTTTATTTATTTATTTTTAAATGTTTTTTTTTTTTTGAGAAAGAAACAGAGAGAGTGCGTGCACACAAGTGGGGAAGGGCAGAGAGAGAGAGAGAGAGAGAGGGAGACACAGAATCCGAAGCAGGCTCCAGGCTCTGAGCTGAGCTGAAGTCAGACACTTAACTGACTGAGCCACCCAGGCGCCCCATGAATTCCTTTATTTATCATCTGTTAACTCCCTGCTCTGTTCTCCATAATAACCAGTACAAACTTTCATCCTCTTTTAAAGCTCCCGGACAGGCTTTGCTTAACCTCAGAGTCACTCAGCCACAAAAGGTAAAATTGCTTGACTCTTTTCTTCTCTGCCCTTGTTGTCTGAAATTTCCACCTCTTTTCCAAATCCCCTCGTTTCCAAATCTAAGCCTCTGTCCACTGTTCTAGGTCCCACCTTTTCCATCTCTTCAGTTTGAGTCTCTCTTCTTAATACCTCATTTTTCAGTCACCCATTCCCATCTTCTCTCAATTACATTTTAGTGTCACAAAATCAAAAACAAAACACTGCTGCTCAACCCTTAAGATACTATTCCACTTTTTCCTTGGCTACTGTTATGGCTTGAATTGTCTTTCCCAACATTCCTATGTTGAAGTCATAACACCCAGCATGTCAGAATACGATCTCTTTTGGAAACAGGGTGATGGCAGAAGCAATTAGTGAAGATGAGGTCATTAGGGTGGATCCTAGATCTATATAGCTTTTTAAAAGGGGACATTTGAACCCAGAGGCAGACATGCACAGAGGAAAGATGATGTTAAGAGACACAGGGAGAAGATGGCCCTTGACAAATCCAGGAGAGAGGCTGGGAACAGGTGCTTCCCTCACTGTTCTCAGGAGGAACCGACCCTTCTTTTTTTTTTTAATTTTTTAAAACTGTTTGTTTATTTTTGAGAGAGAGAGAGAGAGAGAGACAGAGCTTGAGCGGGGGTGGGGCAGAGAGGAAGGGAGACACAGAATCTGAAGCAGGCTCAAGGCTCTGAGCCATCAGCACAGAGCCCGACAAGGGGCTCGAACTCATAACTGCGAGATCATGACCTGAGCCGAAGTTAGACACTTAACCGACTGAACCACCCAGGTGCCCCAGGAACCGACCCTTCTTATCATTTCCATGCCTTCCACATTTGTTCTCACCTTTAGTCTTGATTTAGTCTGTGCTCTCAGCATTCAAGTTTTTCCCCCTCATTTTCTTCTTCTTTTCAAAGTTAATTGCAAGTGATAGTGTTGGAGTTGACATGGGAAGAGTGAAGGTAAAAAAAAAATAGGCATAGCCTGAGGTCAGCTTGGTTACCAAAGAGGAAGAGGAGGAGAATGAACACAGAGTGTGCTTCAAAAATGAAACCAGGGGCAAGTGTTAAACGCCTTAGTCAGAAAAGCTAAGTGGAGACAGAAGCTGTAAACAGACTTCGGTATGTAATTCAAGATTGGGCCCCACAGAAGTTAGCCCAGAAGCAAAACAAAGAGAGTAGCATTCACATTTAGGGTGTCTAGACAATATTTTGAGGTCAGCACATGGGGCAGAGAGGGTCTATCTAAAGCTCTGTCTCCATTCCAGCCTAGACGGTGAGCCCTATGCAAATCTTAGCCCGATGACCTTGGGACACAGTGTCAATCCAGACTCCTTCTCTGGGAAGCTCTTGGATACTCCCAGCACTTGCCTTTCCCTTCTATTATTTTTTTAAGTTTATTTTTATTTATTGTGAGAGAGAGCAAGTGGGGGAGGGGCAGAGAGAGAGGGAGAAAGACAATCCCAAGCAGGCTCATTGCTCTCAGCTCAGAGCCGGATGTGGGGCTTGAACCCACGAACTGTGAGATCATGACCTGAGCCGAAGTCAGACATTTAACCACCTGAACCACCCAGGCACCCCTCCCTTCTTTTTCTCACAGAGCATTGCTTGTTGTTTAATTAAAGCAACTTTTCCATCCTTGCTGGCATTTCAGTTGTTCACATGTCTGGTATCTCCACATGTTTGATTTCTCCACGGCTATGAATTTCTCTAAAACAAGGCCATGACATATTCATTTATGGATTTCCTGAAGCATCCAGTAGAGGAATCTGGGACACCTAGCATTTGTTGGGTCAGTAGATGACTCTATTAGAAACAAAGCTGGCGGCAACATGTTACCCCATGTTGGCCCTTGCCAGACTTCTAAATTGCTGTGGTTTGTAAGTGACTTTCAGTTTGGCTGGGAGGTCATGAGTCATTCTCTCTACTACATAATTATGGATTAAACATAATTTGATAGGAAGACTTGATTCTAAAGCAACAGAGAAATAATGGTCAAAACTTTGTGAAAGATGGATGCAGTGTTAGAAGGAAAGAAATCTGACCTACACTAATGTGTGAATGTCTGCCACCTTCTTAACAATCCATGACTTTTGTTTTTCTTCTTCTTAAAATTTTCCACCACCCCATCCCATCTCTAATTTTTTAAAGTAAATGTTTATTAATCTAAACACAAGAGTGGAATTTCAGGCAATGTTGAAAAGTGAGGTGATTTGCAGAATGGCCAAACCCAACGCTGCCTCTAACTTCTACCTTCTATTTTTTAAAAATTTTTAAAAACATTTATTCATTTTTGAGAGACAGAGTGCTAGTTGAGGAGGGCAGAGAGAGAGGGAGACACAGAACCCAAAGCAGGCTCCAGACCCTGAGCTGTTAGCACAGAGCCTGACAAGGGGCTCAAACTCACAAACCATGACACTGTGACCTGAGCCAAAGTCAGAGGCTTAACTGACTGAGCCACCCAGGCACCCCTAAGTTCTACCTACTCTTAAAAGTAAAGTGTTTCTTTGTCATCTTTTTCCCCCTTTTTTTTCTTGGAAGTTTGTCCCTCTTAATTCCCTTGACTTATTTTGCTCATCCCCCACCCTTGTCTCTTCTGGCAACCACCAGTTTGTTTTCTATATTTCCTGAGTTTGTTTCTGTGTTCTGTTCTTGTTTGTTCATTTAATCATTTGTTTTGTTTTTGAGATGCCACATGTAAGTGAAATCATGTGGCATTTGTCTTTCTTTGTCTGACTTATTTCACTTAGCATGACACCCTTTGGTCTCAAATGCCACGTTATCTTCTGAAGCTGAAAAATAGCATGTCCTATGATGGTAATAGGGCATTACAGGCACAGAAAGGGTGTGCAGGGTGAATTCTTTGTAAACCTGGTGTTTGTAATACAGAGATCCCCTGCATTGTGAATCTGGAGATTTGAATCATTTTTTCCTTTTTCAGCTTGTTGAGATATAATTGACACATATAATTGTAAGATATTTAAAGTGTACATCTTGATGATTTGATATATGTATACACTGTGAAAAGATTGCTCCCATAACAATTAACACATCCATCACCTCACATATTTATCTTTTCATGTGTATGAAAACAGTTAAGTTCCACCCTCTTAGGGAATTGCAGTTATACAACAGTGTTATCCACTATAATCACCCTGTTATACATTAGATCTTCAGACCTTACTCATCTTATAACTGAAAGTTTGCCACCTCTTTTACCAACCTTTCCCTATTTTCCCAGCCCCCAGCCCCTGGCATCCACTTTTCTACTCTTTTTCTGAATTTGACTTTCTTTCTTTCTTTTTTTTAAGATTCAATATGTAAGTGATAAAGATACTTAAAGATTCTCATTCATGTGTACAGTAAGTCCCTGAGAAAGATTTAAAGAAACTACTCACAAGAGGGCTCATAGGGAGTATTCAGATAGGGTTAGGCACCTCTCCTTTTGTATGAACTGTCATGCTAACATGATCACAGTATCTGATGTCACTGTATGTAGAGTACAGATGTTCTACCCAGACACTCACATCTTGAAAAATACTGTCACTTCTTGCCTATCAGTAACCAGCACTTTCAAACACTGAATGTTCAAGGACACATGTTACGGGCTTCAAACCATTTCTGTAAGATGTTCCTGCAATCTGGGATTGCTGTGCAGCATTACCTTACACAGCAGTTGGCTTGTGCAGTCATTTTGCTTCTCTGCATTCCAGGAACAAGAAGAACCACTGGCTGTATATATTACACACATGTCTGCACATTTGTAAATATATCTGGAAAATACTGGGTATTTGTTTTCTTCTTGCTACTTTAGATTTGTGATCTTATTTTTCTTATAGGCAACTTTAAGCCTCTTTTCTTCATAGCCCTTTTGAATAGGCTGTTCTCACTGAAGAGGCTTGGAGCTTATTTGGGAAGAATCCATGACAGCATTTGCTAATGGGATAGGAGTGTGTGAGTGTATGTGTGTGTATGTAAGAGTGCATGAGTGTGTATGTGAATGTGTGGGTGAGAGTGTGTGAGTGTGCATATATGAGTGTGTGTGTGTGTGTGTGTGTGTGTGTGTGTGTGCGCCTGTGCAGGCAAAGGTCGGTGGTGAGTACTGAGGAGCCTAAGCACAGCCTTTCCAGAGAGACAGGGTCAACAGGGTCTCATGAACAGAATTCCCACTCAAATCTCTTCCACCTGGTTCCCTCACCTTAAAGGCAACTCAATCCTTGCAGCTACTTAGATCAAAAGAGTCTTCACTTCCGAGAGGAAATCACCTGGGCTGTATCTTCTAAATAGATCCAGAATCCTACCATTTCTCACCATCTCCACCACTGTCCTGGGGACTGAGCCACTTGCATGTTTGCCAAGCTCATTGCAGTAGCCTCCTCACGAATCGCTGTGCTTGCATCTGCACCCGTGTCTCTGTACCCCTCCCCCTCCATGTATTCTTAATGATAGCCCTGTGGTTTTATTTATTTTTTAATTTAATTTAATTTTTCTTTTAGCTTTTCATGACTACTTGTTATTTACCATCAATTTTAAATGCATTTTTTATTATTTTATTTTTTTCAACATGATAAATGTACTTTTTTTTTTTTTTTTTTTTTTTTTTTTTTTTTTTTATTTATATGTTTATTTTTATTTTTTTTTTTTCTGAAATTTATTGACAAATTGGTTTCCATACAACACCCAGTGCTCATCCCAAAAGGTGCCCTCCTCAATACCCATCACCCACCCTCTCCTCCCTCCCACCCCCCATCAACCCTCAGTTTGTTCTCAGTTTTTAACAGTCTCTTATGCTTTGGCTCTCTCCCATTCTAACCTCTTTTTTTTTTTTTTTTCCTTCCCCTCCCCCATGGGTTCCTGTTAAGTTTCTCAGGATCCACATAAGAGTGAGACCATATGGTATCTGTCTTTCTCTGTATGGCTTATTTCACTTAGCATCACACTCTCCAGTTCCATCCACGTTGCTACAAAAGGCCATATTTCATTTTTTCTCATTGCCATGTAATATTCCATTGTGTATATAAACCACAATTTCTTTATCCATTCATCAGTTGATGGACATTTAGGCTCTTTCCATAATTTGGCTATTGTTGAGAGTGCTGCTATGAACATTGGGGTACAAGTGGCCCTATGCATCAGTGCTCCTGTATCCCTTGGATAAATTCCTAGCAGTGCTATTGCTGGGTCATAGGGTAGGTCTATTTTTAATTTTCTGAGGAACCTCCACACTGCTTTCCAGAGCGGCTGCACCAATTTGCATTCCCACCAACAGTGCAAGAGGGTTCCCGTTTCTCCACATCCTCTCCAGCATCTATAGTCTCCTGATTTGTTCATTTTGGCCACTCTGACTGGCGTGAGGTGATACCTGAGTGTGGTTTTGATTTGTATTTCCCTGATAAGGAGCGACGCTGAACATCTTTTCATGTGCCTGTTGGCCATCCGGATGTCTTCTTTAGAGAAGTGTCTATTCATGTTTTCTGCCCATTTCTTCACTGGGTTATTTGTTTTTCGGGTGTGGAGTTTGGTGAGCTCTTTATAGATTTTGGATACTAGCCCTTTGTCCGATATGTCATTTGCGAATATCTTTTCCCATTCCGTTGGTTGCCTTTTAGTTTTGTTGGTTGTTTCCTTTGCTGTGCAGAAGCTTTTTATCTTCATAAGGTCCCAGTAATTCACTTTTGCTTTTAATTCCCTTGCCTTTGGGGATGTGTCGAGTAAGAGATTGCTACGGCTGAGGTCAGAGAGGTCTTTTCCTGCTTTCTCCTCTAAGGTTTTGATGGTTTCCTGTCTCACATTTAGGTCCTTTATCCATTTTGAGTTTATTTTTGTGAATGGTGTGAGAAAGTGGTCTAGTTTCAACCTTCTGCATGTTGCTGTCCAGTTCTCCCAGCACCATTTGTTAAAGAGGCTGTCTTTTTTCCATTGGATGTTCTTTCCTGCTTTGTCAAAGATGAGTTGGCCATACGTTTGTGGGTCTAGTTCTGGGGTTTCTATTCTATTCCATTGGTCTATGTGTCTGTTTTGGTGCCAATACCATGCTGTCTTGATGATGACAGCTTTGTAGTAGAGGCTAAAGTCTGGGATTGTGATGCCTCCTGCTTTGGTCTTCTTCTTCAAAATTCCTTTGGCTATTCGGGGCCTTTTGTGGTTCCATATGAATTTTAGGATTGCTTGTTCTAGTTTCGAGAAGAATGCTGGTGCAATTTTGATTGGGATTGCATTGAATGTGTAGATAGCTTTGGGTAGTATTGACATTTTGACAATATTTATTTTTCCAATCCATGAGCAGGGAATGTCTTTCCATTTCTTTAAATCTTCTTCAATTTCCTTCAGAAGCTTTCTATAGTTTTCAGCATACAGATCCTTTACATCTTTGGTTAGATTTATTCCTAGGTATTTTATGCTTCTTGGTGCAATTGTGAATGGGATCAGTTTCTTTATTTGTCTTTCTGTTGCTTCATTGTTAGTGTATAAGAATGCAACTGATTTCTGTACATTGATTTTGTATCCTGCAACTTTGCTGAATTCCTGTATCAGTTCTAGCAGACTTTTGGTGGAGTCTATCGGATTTTCCATGTATAATATCATGTCATCTGCAAAAAGCGAAAGCTTGACTTCATCTTTGCCAATTTTGATGCCTTTGATTTCCTTTTGTTGTCTGATTGCTGATGCTAGAACTTCCAGCACTATGTTAAACAGCAGCGGTGAGAGTGGGCATCCTTGTCGTGTTCCTGATCTCAGGGAAAAAGCTTTCAGTTTTTCCCCGTTGAGGATGATGTTAGCTGTGGGCTTTTCATAAATGGCTTTTATGATCTTTAAGTATGTTCCTTCTATCCCGACTTTCTCAAGGGTTTTTATTAAGAAAGGGTGCTGGATTTTGTCGAAGGCCTTTTCTGCATCGATTGACAGGATCATATGGTTCTTCTCTCTTTTTTTGTTAATGTGATGTATCACGTTGATTGATTTGCGAATGTTGAACCAGCCCTGCATCCCAGGAATGAATCCCACTTGATCATGGTGAATAATTCTTTTTATATGCCGTTGAATTCGATTTGCTAGTATCTTATTGAGAATTTTTGCATCCATATTCATCAGGGATATTGGCCTGTAGTTCTCTTTTTTACTGGGTCTCTGTCTGGTTTAGGAATCAAAGTAATACTGGCTTCATAGAATGAGTCTGGAAGTTTTCCTTCCCTTTCTATTTCTTGGAATAGCTTGAGAAGGATAGGTATTATCTCTGCTTTAAACGTCTGGTAGAACTCCCCTGGGAAGCCATCTGGTCCTGGACTCTTATTTGTTGGGAGATTTTTGATAACCGATTCAATTTCTTCGCTGGTTATGGGTCTGTTCAAGCTTTCTATTTCCTCCTGATTGAGTTTTGGAAGCGTGTGGGTGTTCAGGAATTCGTCCATTTCTTCCAGGTTGTCCAATTTGTTGGCATATAAGTTTTCATAGTATTCCCTGATAATTGTTTGTATCTCTGAGGGATTGGTTGTAATAATTCCATTTTCATTCATGATTTTATCTATTTGGGTCATCTCCCTTTTCTTTTTGAGAAGCCTGGCTAGAGGTTTGTCAATTTTGTTTATTTTTTCAAAAAACCAACTCTTGGTTTCGTTGATCTGCTCTACAGTTTTTTTAGTTTCTATATTGTTTATTTCTGCTCTGATCTTTATTATTTCTCTTCTTCTGCTGGGCTTAGGCTGCCTTTGCTGTTCTGCTTCTAGTTCCTTTAGGTGTGCTGTTAGATTTTGTATTTGGGATTTTTCTTGTTTCTTGAGATAGGCCTGGATTGCAATGTATTTTCCTCTCAGGACTGCCTTTGCTGCGTCCCAAAGCGTTTGGATTGTTGTATTTTCATTTTCGTTTGTTTCCATATATTTTTTAATTTCTTCTCTAATTGCCTGGTTGACCCACTCATTCGTTAGTAGGGTGTTCTTTAACCTCCATGCTTTTGGAGGTTTTCCAGACTTTTTCCTGTGGTTGATTTCAAGCTTCATGGCATTGTGGTCTGAAAGTAAGCATGGTATAATTTCAATTCTTGTAAACTTATGAAGGGCTGTTTTGTGACCCAGTATATGATCTATCTTGGAGAATGTTCCATGTGCACTCGAGAAGAAAGTATATTCTGTTGCTTTGGGATGCAGAGTTCTAAATATATCTGTCAAGTCCATCTCATCCAATGTCTCATTCAGGGCCCTTGTTTCTTTATTGACCGTGTGTCTAGATGATCTATCCATTTCTGTAAGTGGTGTATTAAAGTCCCCTGCAATTACCACATTCTTATCAATAAGGTTGCTTATGTTTATGAGTAATTGTTTTATATATTTGGGGGCTCCGGTATTCGGTGCATAGACATTGATAATTGTTAGCTCTTCCTGATGGATAGACCCTGTAACTATTATATAATGTCCTTCTTCATCTCTTGTTACAGCCTTTAATTTAAAGTCTAGTTTGTCTGATATAAGTATGGCTACTCCAGCTTTCTTTTGGCTTCCAGTCGCATGATAAATAGTTCTCCATCCCCTCACTCTCAATCTAAAGGTGTCCTCAGGTCTAAAATGAGTCTCTTGTAGACAGCAAATAGATGGGTCTTGTTTTTTTATCCATTCTGATACCCTATGTCTTTTGGTTGGCGCATTTAATCCATTTACATTCAGTGTTATTATAGAAAGATACGGGTTTAGAGTCATTGTGATGTCTGTATGTTTTATGCTTATAGTGATGTCTCTGGGACTTTGTCTCACAGGGTCCCCCTTAGGATCTCTTGTAGGGCTGGTTTAGTGGTGACAAATTCCTTCAGTTTTTGTTTGTTTGGGAAGACCTTTATCTCTCCTTCTATTCTAAATGACAGACTTGCTGGATAAAGGATTCTTGGCTGCATATTTTTTCTGTCTAGCACCCTGAAAATCTCGTGCCAATTCTTTCTGGCCTGCCAAGTTTCAAAAGAGAGATCAGTCACGAGTCTTATAGGTCTCCCTTTATATGTGAGGGCACGTTTACCCCTTGCTGCTTTCAGAATTTTCTCTTTATCCTTGTATTTTGCCAGTTTCACTATGATATGTCGTGCAGAAGATCGATTCAAGTTACGTCTGAAGGGAGTTCTCTGTGCCTCTTGGATTTCAATGCCTTTTTCCTTCCCCAGTTCAGGGAAGTTCTCAGCTATGATTTCTTCAAGTACCCCTTCAGCACCTTTCCCTCTCTCTTCCTCCTCTGGGATACCAATTATGCGTATATTATTTCTTTTTAGTGTATCACTTAATTCTCTAATTTTCCCCTCATACTCCTGGATTTTTTTATCTCTCTTTTTCTCAGCTTCCTCTTTTTCCATAACTTTATCTTCTAGTTCACCTATTCTCTCCTCTGCCTCTTCAAGCCGAGCTGTGGTGGTTTCCATTTTGTTATGCATTTCGTTTAAAGCGTTTTTCAGCTCCTCGTGACTGTTCCTTAGTCCCTTGATCTCTGTAGCAAGAGATTCTCTGCTGTCCTGTATACTGTTTTCAAGCCCAGCGATTAATTTTATGACTATTATTCTAAATTCACTTTCTGTTATATTATTTAAATCCTTTTTGATCAGCTCATTAGCTGTTGTTATTTCCTGGAGATTCTTCTGAGGGGAGTTCTTCCGCTTGGTCATTTTGGATAGTCCCTGGCGTGGTGAGGACCTGCAGGGCACTTCCCCTGTGCTGTGGTGTATACCTGGAGTTGGTGGGCGGGGCCGCAGTCAGACCTGATGTCTGCCCCCAGCCCACCGCTGGGGCCACAGTCAGACTGGTGTGTGCCTTCTCTTCCCCTCTCCTAGGGGCGGGATTCACTGTGGGGTGGTGTGGCTCGTCTGGGCTACTTGCACCCTGCCAGGCTTGTGATGCTGGGGATCTGGCGTATTAGCTGGGGTGGGTAGGCAAGGTGCTCGGGGGCAGGAGGGGCAGGCTTAGATCGCTTCTCCTTAGGTGATCCACTTCAGGAGGGGCCCTGTGGCAGCGGGAGGGAGTCAGATCCGCTGCCGGAGGTTTGGCTCCGCAGAAGCGCAGAGTTGGGTGTTTGCTCGGAGCGAGCAAGTTCCCTGGCAGGAACCGGTTCCCTTTGGGATTTCGGCTGGGGGATGGGCGGGGGAAATGGCGCTGGCGAGCGCCTTTGTTCCCCACCAAACTGAGCTCTGTTGTCAGGGGGCTCAGCAGCTCTCCCTCCCTTTGTCCTCCAGCCTTCCCGCTTTCCGAGCAGAGCTGTTAATTTCTGACCTCCCAGACGCTAAGTCGCGCTTGCTGTCGGAACACAGTCCGCCCGGCCCCTCCGCTTTTGCAAGCCCGACTCGGGGGCTCTGCTTGGCCGGCGAGCCGCCCCTCCGCCCCGGCTCCCTCCCGCCAGTCCGTGGAGCGCGCACCGCCTCGCCGCCCTTCCTACCCTCTTCCGTGGGCCTCTCGTCTGCGTTTGGCTCCGGCGACTCTGTTCTGCTAATCCTCTGGCGGTTTTCTGGGTTATTTAGGCAGGTGTAGATGGAATCTAAGTGATCAGCAGGACGTGCGGTGAGCCCAGCGTCCTCCTAAGCCGCCATCTTGCCGCAACTCTCTATTTTAAGGTTTCGATAAATGTACTTTTTAATCCTCACCCCCTATTTCCCCTATCCCTCTCCCCACCTCCCTTCTGGTAACCATCAGTTTGTTCTCTGTAGTTAGAAGTCTGTTTCTTGACCTGCCTCTCTCTCCCTTTTTTCCTTTGCTCATTTGCTTCCTAAATTTCACATGAGTGAGACCATATGGTATTTGTCTTTTTCTGACTTATTTCACTTAGCATTATGTTGTCTAGTTCAATCCATATTGTTGCAAATGGCAAGACATCATTATATTTGATGAATAATATTCCATTGTGTATATATACTGCATCTTCTTTATCCATTAATCTATCGATGGATACTTGCACTGCTTCCCTAGTTTGACTATTGTAAATAATGCTGCAATAAACATAGGGGTGCATATACCCCTTTGAATTAGTGTTTTTGTATTTTTTGGGTGGTGAGATTCCTGGATTGTAAGGTAGTTATATTTTTAATTTTTTGAGGAACTTGTATACTGTTTTCCACAATGGCTGTACTAATTTGCATTCCCACGAACAATGTGAGAGGATTCCTTTTCTCCACATCCTTGCCAAAATGTTTTCTTCTTGTGGTTTTGATTTTAGCCATTCTGACATGTGTGAGGTGATATTTTATTGTAGTTTTGATTTGCATTTCCATGATGATGAATGACATTGAGTATCTTTTCATGTGTCTGTTGGCTCTCTGTATGTCTTCTTTGGAGAAATGTCTGTTCAGGTCTTCTGCACATATTTAAACTGGGTTGTTGTTTTTGGGTTTTGAGTTGTATCAGTTCTTTATATACTTTGAATACTAACTCTTTATTGGATATGTCATTTGGAAATATCTTTTCCCATTCTGTACGTTGCCTTTTTAGTTTCATTAATTGTTTCCTTTGCTGAACAAAAGCTTTTTATTTTGATATAGTCTCAATAGTTTGTTTTTGCTTATATTTCCCTTGCCACAGGAGACATATCTAGAGAAATGTTGCTGTAGCTAATGTCATAGAATTTACTTTCTGTGCTTTCTTCAAGGATTTTTATGGTTTCCAGTCTCATATTTAGGTCTTTAATCCATTTTGTGTTTATTTTTGTGTACAGTGAAAGAAAGTGGTCCAATTTCATTCTTTTACATGTGGCTGTCCAGTTTTCCCAGCACCATTTGTTGAAGAGATTGTCTTGTTCCCATTGTATATTCATTCTTCCTTTGTCAAAGACTAGTTGACCATATAACTGTGGGTTTACTTCTGGGTTTTCTGTCCTATTCTATTGACCTATGTGTCTATGTATGAGCCAGTACCATACAGTTTTAATTACTATAGCTTTGTAATATAACTTGAAGTCTGGAATTGTGTTTTATTTCTTTTTATTTTGTTTTTCTTTCTTAAGATTGTTTTGGCTATTTGAAATCTTTTGTGGTTTCATACAAATTTTATGATAGTTTGTTCTAGTTCTGTGAAAAATGCTGGTGGTATTTTGATAGGGATTGCATTAAACATGTAGATTACTTTGGGTAGTATAGACATTTTAACAGTATTTGTTCTTCCAATCCATGAGCATGAAATGTCTTTCCATTTCTTTGTGTCATCTTGAATTTCTTACATCAGTGTTTTATAGTTTTCAGAGTAGAAGTCTTTTACCTCTCTGGGTAAGTTTATTCCTAGATATTTTATTATTTTTGGTGCAACTGTAAATGGGATTGTTTTCTTAATTGCACTTTCTGCTGCTTCATTATTAGTGTACAGGAATTCAATGGATTTCTGTACATTAATTTTGTATCCTGTGACTTTACTGAATTCTTTTATCAGTTCTAGTAGTTTTCTGATGGAGTCTCTAGGGTTTTCTATATAAATTATCATGTCATTTGCAAATCATAAGCGTTTTATTTCTTCCTTACCTATTTGGATGCCTTTTATTTATTTATATTGTCTAATTACTGTGACTAGGACTTCCAATACTATGTTGAATAAAAATGATGACATTTTTCATGATATTCATGACATTTGTCTTGTTCCTGACCTTAGGGGAAGCTCAGTTTTTCACCATTGGATAAGATGTTGGCTGTGGGTTTTTTCTATACCTATATTATGTTGAGATATGTTCCCTCCAGACCTGCTTTGTTAAGGGTGTTTATCATGAATGATAAGCATGAATGATGTAGTTTGTCAAATGCTTTTTCTCCATCTGTTGAAATGATCATGTGGTTTCTATCCTTTCTCTTTTTTTATTATTTTTTTAATTTTTTTAACGTTTTATTTATTTTTGAGACAGAGAGAGACAGAGCATGAGTGGGGGAGGGGCAGAGAGAGAGGGAGACACAGAATCGGAAGCAGGCTCCAGGCTCTGAGCCATCAGCCCAGAGCCTGACACGGGGCTCGAACTCATGGATCGCAAGATCGTGACCTGAGCTGAAGTCGGACGCTTAACCGACTGCGCCACCCAGGCGCCCCTCTATCCTTTTTCTTATTGATGTAACATATCATGTTGCTTATTATGCAAACATCAAGCCACCCTTGCATCCCAGGAATTAATCCCACTTGATTGTGGTGTATGATTTTTAATATATTGTTGGATTTGATTTGCTAATATTTTGTTGAGAATTTCTGCATCTATATTCATGAGAGATACTGGCCTGTAGTCTCTTTTCTTGTGGTATCTTTATCTGATTTTGGTATCAAGGTGATACTGGCCTCATTGAATGAACTTGGAATTTTCCTTCCTTTTGTATTTTTTGTAATAGTTTGAGAAGAATGGATATTAACTCTTCTTTAAATGTTTGGTAAAGTTTGCCTGTGAAGCTGCCTGGTCCTGGACTTTTGGTTTGGGGGAGTTTTCTGATTACTGATTCAATTTCATTGCTGGCGATCCATCTATTCAAATTTTCTATGTCTTCCTGCTTTAGTTTTGGTAGGTTATATGTTTCTAGGAATTTAGCCATTTCTTCTAAGTTGTCCAATTTGTTGGCATATAGCTTTTCATAATACTATGTTACAATTGTATTTCTTTGGTGTTGCTTATTATTTCTCCTCTTTCATTAGTAATTTTGTTTATTTGGGTTCTCTCTCTCTCCATTTTTATAGTGAGTCTTGCTAGAGGTTTATCAGACTTTTTTTTAATGGTTTTTTTTTTGAGAAAGAGAAAGAGAGAGAGAGAGAGAGGGAAACAAAGAGAGGGAAGGAGGGTGGGAAGAAGGGAGGGAAAGTGAGGGAGAGGAACAGAGGATCCAAAGTGGGCTCTGCACTAACAGCAGTGAACCCAAAGCAAGACTCGAACTTGTAAACCATGAGATCATGACTTGAGTTGAAGTCGAATGCTCAACTGACTGAGCCACATAGGCACCCCGTGGTTCAGCAGTTTTGTTGATCTTTTCAAAGAACCTGGTTTCATTGCTCTATTCTATTGTTTTTTTTTTAATTTCTATATCATTTATTTCTGCTCTTATCTTTATTATTAGACTTTAGTGGGTTTTTTGTTATTGTTTTTTGGTTTTTTCTGGGTTTGTGTTTTATTCTTCTTTTTCTAGCTCCTTTAGGTGTATGGTTAGGTATTTTCATTGAGATTTTTCTTGATTCTTGAGGGAAACCTGTGTTGCTATTTACTTAGAACCACTTATGCTGTATCCCAAAGATTTTGTACTGTGTTTCATTTTCATGTGTTACCATGTAGTTTTTCATTTCTTCTTTGATTTCTTGGTTGACCCATTCATTGTTTAAGAGCACATTATTTAACCTCCATGTATTTGTGGTATTTCCAGATTTTTTCTTGTGGTTGATTTCTAGTTTCATGGTGTTGTGGTCAGAAAAGATGCATGATGCATTGTATGACTGATTTTTTTAAAATTTGTTGAGACTTGTCTTGGGGTCTTATACATGATCTATTCTAGAAAATGTCCCATGTGTACTGGAAAAGAATATGTATTCTCTTGTTTTAGGATGGAATGTTCTGAATATGTCTGTTAAGTCCATCTGGTCCAATGTGTCATTCAAAGTCACTTGTTGATTTTCTGTGTGGATAATATGTTCATCAATGTAAGTGGGGTGTTAAAGTCTCCTATTATTATTGTATTACTATCGATTAGTTCCTTTATGTTTGTTATTAACCATTTTATGTATTTGGGTGCTTACATGTTGGGTGCATAATATTTGCAATTGCTATATCCTCTTGTTGCATTGTCACCTTTCTTATTATATGGTGTCCTTCTATGTCTCTTGTTACAGTCTATTTTAAGGTCTATTCTGTCTTATATAAGCTGCTATCCCAGCTTTCTTTTGGCATCAATTTTTATGGTAAATGTGTCTCCAGCCCAACACTTTCAATTAACAGGTGTCTTTCAGTCTGAAATGAGTGTCTTGTAGGCATAATATATATGGGTCTTGTTTTTTATCCACTCTGTTGACCTATGTCTTTTGATTGGAGCATTTAGTCCATTTACATTCAAAGTAATTATTGATAGGTGTGTGTTCATTGCCATTTTGTTACTTCCCCCCCCCCCCATAGATTTTCGCTGATCCTTTCTTCTCTTGCTCTCTTTCATGGTTTGTTGGCTTTCTTAAGTGGTATACTTGGATCTCTTTCTCTTTATTCTTTATTATTTATATCTGCTACGGTTTTTGATATGTGGTTATCATTAGGTTTGCATATAACATCTTCTACATCTAGCAGTCTTTACTAAGTTAATAGTTGCTTAAGTTTGAATCCATTCTTTATTCCTCTCCCTTCCATATTTTAGGTATATAGTATTGTATTTTACACACTTTTATTTTATGAGTCTCTTGACTGATTTTTACAGAAGTACTTGGATTTACTGCTTTTTTTTAATATATATACTCTTACTTATGATCTTCCTTTCCACTCATGGAGTCCCCTTTAATATTTCTTATAGAGCTGGTTTAGTGGTCATAAACTCCTTTAGTTTTTATTTGTCTGAGAAACTCTTTATCTCTCCTTATGAATGATTCCCTTGCTGGATAGAGTATTCTTGGCTGCAGATTTTTCCCTTTCAGCATTTTGAATATATCATGCCACTGCCTTCTGGCCTGCAAAGTTTCTGCTGAAAAATCTGCTGATAGCTTAATGGGGATTTCCCTTGTATGTAACTGTCTCCTTTTCTCTTACTTTTTAAAAATTTTTTTCTTCATCACTACATTTTTCCATTTTAATTACTACGTGTCTGGGTGTGGACCTACTTGGGTTGAACTTTTTTTGGGATCTCTGTGCCTCCTAATCTGGATATCTATTTCCTTTGCCAGATTAAGAAAGTTTTCAGCTATTATTTCTTCAAATAAATATTCTACCCCCTTATCTTTTTCCTTATTTTCTGAGATCCCTATAATGATGGATGTTATTATACTTGATGGAGTCACTGTGTGCCCTATGACTATTCTCAATCTGCATAATTTTCTTTCCTCTCCTTTGTTCAGCTTGGTTACTTTCCATTACTCTCTATTCCAGGTCATTAATTCTTTCCTCTGCTTCATCTAGCCTGCTATTTATTACATCCAGTGTATTTGTTTAAACTTTTTTTTAAGTAATTTTTTTGTTAAGTTTATTTATTTATTTATTTATTTATTTATTTATTTAGAGAGTGCATGAGCAGGGGAGGGGCAGAGAGAGGGAGAGAGAGAGAATCCCAACCAGGCTCTATACCATCAGCACAGAGCCCAATGCAAAGCTTGAACTCACAAACTGTGAGATCATGACCTGAGCTGAAACCAAGAGGAAGACTCTTAACCAACTGAGCCACCCAGGAACCCCTCCATCAACTGTATTTTTAATTTCATTTTGTGTTCCTGATCTCTTTTTGGTCCTTTTATATCTCTATGTTAAAGGTCTCACTGATGTCCTCCACTCTTTTCTCCAGTTCAGTGAGTATCTTTATGATCATTACTTTATTTATTTTTTTAATATGAAATTTATTGTCAAATTGGTTTCCATACAACACCCAGTGCTCATCCCAACAGGTGTCCTCCTCAATGCCCATCACCCACTTTCCCCTCCCTCCCACCCCCCAGCAACCATCAGTTTGTTCTTAGTTTTTACGAGTCTCTTATGGTTTGCCTCCTCTCTCTGTAACATTTTTCCCCCTTCCCCTCCCCCATGGTCTTCTGTTAAGTTTCTCAGGATCCACATAATAGTGAAAACATATGGTATCTGTCTTTCTCTGTATGGCTTATTTCACTTGGCATAACACTCTCCAGTTCCAACCACGTTGCTACAAAAGGCCATATTTCATTCTTTCTCATGGCCACATAGCACTCCATTGTGTATATAAATCACAATTTCTTTATCCATTCATCAGTTGATGGACATTTAGGGTCTTTCCATAATTGGGCTATTGTTGAAAGTGCTGCTATAAACATTGGGGTACAAGTGTCCCTATGCATCAGCACTCCTGTATCCCTTGGGTAAATTCCTAGCAACGCTATTGCTGGGTCATAGGGTAGATCTATTTTTAATTTTTTGAGGAACCTCCATACTGTTTTCCAGAGTGGCTGTACCAGTTTGCATTCCCACCAACAGTGCAAGAGGGTTCCCGTTTCTCCACATGCTCTCCAGCATCTATAGTCTTCTGATTTGTTCATTTTAGCCACTCTGACTAGCATGAGGTGATATCTGAGTGTGGTTTTGATTTGTATTTCCCTAACGAGGAAATGACGTTGAGCATCCTTTCATGTGCCTGTTGGCCATCTGGATGTCTTCTTTGGAGAAATGTCTATTTATGTCTGCTGCCCATTTCTTCACTGGATTATTTATTTTTTGGGTGTGGAGTTTGGTGAGTTCTTTATAGATTTTGGATACTAGCCCTTTGTCTGAAATGTCATTTGCAAGTATCTTTTCCCATTCCATCAGTTGCCCTTTAGTTTTGTTGATTGTTTCCTTTGCAGTGCAGAAGCTTTTTATCTTGATGAGGTCCCAATAGTTCATTTTTGCTTTTAATTCCCTTGCCTTTGGAGATGTGTCAAGTAAGAAATTGCTACAGCTGAGGTCAGAGAGGTTTTTTTCCTGCTTTCTCCTCTAGGGTTTTGATGGTTTCCTGTCTCACATTCAGGTCCTTCATCCGTTTTGAGTTTATTTTTGTGAATGGTGTAAGAAAGTGGTCTAGTTTCATTCTTCTGCATGTTGCTGGCCAGTTCTCCCAGCACCATTTGTTAAAGAGACTGTCTTTTTTCCATTGGATGTTCTTTCCTGCTTTGTCAAAGACTAGTTGGCCATACTTTTGTGGGTCCAATTCTGTAGTCTCTATTCTATTCCATTGGTCTATGTGTCTGTTTTTGTGCCAATACCATACTGTCTTGATGCTTACAGCTTTGTAGTGGAAGCTAAAGTCTGGGATTGTGATGCCTCCCACTTTGGTCTTCTTCTTCAATATTACTTTGGCTATTCGGGGTCTTTTGTGGTTGCATACAAATTGTAGGATTGCTTGTTCTAGCTTCGAGAAGAATGCTGGTGCAATTTTGATTGGGATTGCATTGAATGTGTAGATTGCTTTGGGTAGCATTGGCATTTTAACAATATTTATTCTTCCAATCCATGAACATGGAATGTTTTTCCATTTCTTTATATCTTCTTCAATTTCCTTCATAAGCTTTCTATAAGTTTTCAGCATACAGATCTTTTGTATATTTGGTTAGGTTTGTTCCTAGGTATTTTATGATTCTTGGTGCAATTGTGAATGGGATCAGTTTATTTATTTGTCTCTCTATTGCTTCATTATTAGTGTATAAGAATGCAACTGATTTCTGTACATTAATTTTGTATCCTGTGACTTTGCTGAATTCATTTATCAGTTCTAGCAGACTTTTGGTGGAGTCTGTTGGGTTTTCCATGTATACTATCATGTCATTTGCGAAAAGTGAAAGCTTGACTTCATCTTTGCCAATATTGATGCCTTTGATTTCCTTTTGTTGTCTGATTGCCGATGCTAGAACTTCCAACACTATGTTAAACAACAGCGGTGAGAGTGGACATCCCTGTCGTGTTCCTGATCTCAGGGGGAAAGCTCTCAGTTTTTCCCCATTGAGGATGATGTTAGCTGTGGGCTTTTCATAAATGGCTTTTATGATGTTTAAGTATGTTCCTTCTATCCTCACTTTCTCGAGGGTTTTTATTAAGAAAGGATGCTGAATTTTGTCAAGTGCTTTTTCTGCATCAATTGACAGGATCATATGGTTCTTTATGATCATTACTTTAAATTATCTTTCAGGCATATTACTTATATCTATTTTGCATCGGTCTCTTGCTGTGATTTGGTCCTTTTCTTTCATTTGGGAGATGTTTCTATGTTTCCTCATTTTGTCTGACTTTGTGTGTCTGTTTCTGCATTTTAGGAAAGTAAGTTACTTCTGTTGCACTTGATGACAATAGCCTTATGAAGAAGAGGTCCTATAGTGCCCTGCAGTACAGTGTCCCCTGTTCCCCAGATGCTGGCACTTTAGAGAGTGTCTCCTATATATGTTGCATGTGCTCTGCTGTTGGGTCTTGGCCTCTTTTCTTCAGTTCAGTTGTCTACATCAGCTGTCTTTGCCTATTATTGGCAGCAAGATGTGCAGTGGTTGCTTGCCAAACAAGAACTACCCTTTCTGCTGTCCAGACTGAGGTCTCATAAAACATGTGGGTCAGGGGCACCTGAGTGGGTCATTCGGTTGAATGTCTGACTTTGGCTCAGGTCATGATCTCATAGTTTGTGGATTTGGGCCCTACATTGGGCTCTCTGCTGTCAGTGCAGAGCCTGCTTTGGATCCTCTATTTCCCTCTCTCTGCCCCCTCCTGTTTTTTCTCTCTTTCTCTCTCTCTCAAAAATAAATAAACATTAAAAAGAAAACATGTGGGTGAGGAGATATGGTGTTGGTAGGGTTGGTGCTGGTCTTCTAAGGGAGGAACCTGCAGTGCTGGGACTGAGGGGAACATGGCTGGGAAGGGCAGATCTGCTGAAGCCTGAGGTGCAGGGATGGGGAGGACAACTTGGTGCAAGAAAGTTAGGTAAGTAGTGTGGGTGCATGCTGGTTCCTGCCAGCAGCCTTTGTTTATGCTGGAGAGTGGGTTGGGGAGTGAAATGTCACCTGCCAGCTCCACTTGTCTTTATTCTACAACTTCATCACTTTATAACAAACTAGATAATGTACTGATTTTTTATGTTTATTGGTTATAAACAGAATAAAATAGTGGTGCACCACCGCTATCACTAACATTTTGGTTTGGTTTTTACATCTATCCTTTGTTACATTTCTTATTTTCTTTTTAAAATCATGGATAGACACTGAATTTTATTGATACCTCTTTTTGTATTTATTGAGATTATCATATGGTTTTTCTCTTTTGTTTATTTGGCGAATTGCATTTCTTTGTTTTTCAATGTGTTTAATTTACTTTTTGGCCAATATATTTCCATTATTAAAAAAATATTAAAGGAACATAGAAAAACCTGTAATAAAATATTTCTCTTTTCACCTACCCGATTCCCTTCCATCATGCCAAAAGTAACCATTGTTATTAGTTTTTTATTATATGTCTAATTTCTTTATGTTATCTAAACAAATACAACTATATATTCATATTTTGTCCCTTTGTTACCTCATTAGTGGCCTACTACACTCATTGTTCTGCATCTTGTTTTTGTTACCTGGTTACTTTTCTATATTAGTATATAGATGTTGTTCTGATGCTTTTGCTATAGAGTATTCCATTTATAGATGTATTTATTTAAAATAATCCTCATTGATTGACCTTCCGATTGCTTTCAAAGTTTGAGTTTTTTATTTTTTTTAGTTTAATAAAACTAAACAGTTTACTTTAGTAAGTCATTTTCTTTTTCCTTAACTTTTTATTATTAACTATATTAACTCTTCTTCCTTAACTTTTAATTTTGAAACTCCACACAGCAAATTTAAAAGAATAGTACAGAATGAATACCTATATAGACTTTACCAATTTAAAAGTTTTGTGACATTTCCTTTATCTCTTAGTATGTATTTGCATATATATACTTTTTCTTATATCATTTCAAAATAAGTTGTGAACATGATGCATTTTCACCCTCAGCATTTCAACAGATATCCTAATGATAAGGATGCTTTCTTCTATTGCTGTAATCCAATTATATGCCCAGTGAATTTCACATTGACACAATATTTTCTGCTCTGTTGTTCATTTACAAATGTCTTCAAATTGTCCCAAATTGAGGATAATGCATTGCATTTGATTGTCATGTGTGTTTCTTAGTAAACCTCTTCTGGTTTGGCTTGTGTAATTTCTTCTCCTGTCTATTTCTGTTTCTATGGTGTGGGCTTTTCACTGTCCAGCCATTGCACAAGTGCAGGCTCATCCCTCCATTTTTGTCCTTAATTCTTTCCAATTCTCATTCATCACACTGCTCTTTAGTGAGTGGTGTTTTGCTTTCAAAGATTCTCTCTGAAGAGTGTTATTCACAAATCTATGTCTTTGGTCCTGAGCACTCTTATCTGGTACTGACCAGCTTTCTTTTGGACATTTGCCCAAGAACTCACTCTTCACTCTCCACCATACCTCCACTCCTCTTTTGTCTAGGTAACCCCACCCTTTGTTTTAAGTCTTAGCTCAGATATCACTTCCTATGAGAAACACTTATTAATTTTCCAGATTAGATAGTTCTATCTCCTTATGAGCCAGGATCATAAGGAGCCTACATGCTCTTGCTCAGGCTGTCTCTCTGCTTGAATCAGCCCCTTGCCTTCTTCCCAGTCCCACACTACACTCACTAGTTGAAGGTCTCACCCATAATTCAGATTGTATAAATCTGATTCCAAAATTCCCAAATCAGATTCCCAAATCAGAATTTATTTTTTCTTCCACCGAACACTGTTTTATTTTCCATTTGAACTTACAATGATCTATTTATATTAGTTAGGTGTTCTTAAGATTTGTTAAATAATGCTTTTTAGATTGGACCGTATTTGGTATAGGAGAGTTATAGAAGGTCAAACCCAGTATCACATGCTGCTGATTCACAGATTATTGAGTATGGAATCAGAATCCTGTGTATATACATAGCGATTAGCTGAAAAACAGAACCTATATGAAGGGAGACAAATTGAAGAAATTCTAGCCTTGACTAGATTTTGTTAAAAGACAAGTTATTTCTTCTAAACCATTAGAGGTAAGGGGTTTTCCTGTAATAAAGATATAGTATATATGTATTATAAATATGGTTATAAAAAGTTTGAAGGAAAGTTAAAGATAACCATATAAATGTATAGAAAAGTTTGGGAAACAAAAACTGGATGAGTTTTGTACCTTCACAGTTTTGTTTTTTGTTTTTTTGTTTTTTTGTTTTTTTACTTTCTGTTTCCCTTTTAAATAAATTGCTCCTTTGCCTAACACACTGTGAAGAAAGTACAAAGTAGAAAGAAATGCTTTGATTTCTTCCTTATGAATTAAGACTAATGATTTAGTCTTAGGGCTGTTTTAAATTCATGATGGATTGGCATATTAATCATTTAAGGAGTGTAAGGTCAAAGATTTTATTTGTCATTGTATCTTCTGCAGCCTTACACAATACTCACTGAATGAATAAAGTAATTTGTAAAACAGAGGTTAAATTTTAGATTTGGGAGTCATCAATACAAAACATAATTTCACAGAGTTAAATTAGCTCAAAGTTGCAAGGTTAAAACACTTTTATTATATAATCATTCTTTCTCATTTACTGGTATGATTACCTAGTCATTAACTATTTTGGAATATTCTAGTCCAGTTCCAAAACTTCACAGATTATAAGTATTTTTTGTTTGTTCCTGATTTCAAATGAAATGCTTTAGATTTTTTTAATGTTTATTTATTTTTGAGAGACAGAGAGAGAGTGTAAGCGGGGGAAGGGCAGAGAGAGGGAGACACAGAATCTGCAGCAGGCAGCAGGCTCTGAGCTGTCAGCACAGAGCCCAACCTGGGGCTCAAACTCATGAACTGAGAGATGATGACCTGAGCCAAAGTCAGATGCTTTAACTGACTGAGCCACCCAGGAGCCCCTAAAATGCTTTAGATTTTTTAAAATATGCATTTTTCCACCCTACCAATAATGATTCAGTATATCAATAGGGTGGGTGTGAGAATATAGGTTTTAAAACTTTTTCTAGGAGATATTGATAGCCAGATTTAAGAGCCATTGTTCTAGTCTATAGCAGATGTTCATTGTGGATGTAATATATATGGATTTCCTTCCCCCCACTTCCCAACGTAATCTATTTCATTTAGGAAAATTTTCACAAGAGATGAACATCTAAACCTAATAATTGAATCTATGTTGAGATCCTAAAAGGTATCTCCAACAGATGCTCTAGAAAATGAAACAATAAGTCCTCTGAAAACATTAATATAAACTGGAGTCACCTAGTCAGCTAGTGGCCCAATCGGATTGTAGGCAAATTGTGTTAGATGCCAACAGTTTGGCCAGCTAGACTTTATTAATTTTATTAAAAAACTGAAACACCAATGCCCCCCAAATCTGGATATACTCCTTACTTATTCAACTCAAAGAAACTCTGATTAAGAGGAGCAAAAAATGTAAGAAAAACAACAAGGACAAGAGAGTAAGAAAAAATAATGATTCTTGCAAAACACAAATCTTCAAAAAATGTCTCCCCAACCTTCCATGGAATTAAATTTTCATCCCCAAACTATGTTGAACTAAGGAAGAAAAACTAAATGTATTGTTGCTCCAATCATTCTTTCAAAGATTTGCTCACAGTGTAATTTGTTAAGATTTTATTTGATTTTAAAAATTTATTCTGTCGCATATTCATTTGCTTCAGTATTAACAACAAGCTCTGAGCAATTAAACAAAAAGCACCCCTTAATGGCCATGCATTGAACAGAATAAGGGAGACAAGAACCTTCCAAGCCATGGTTTTTCCTGTGACTTTTGGAACATTTGAATGGACAGAGAAAAAAGAAAACAGCCATTACTCAAAAACTATTTTGGTGATATATGTCATTTCTACTATAGACTGTCAGTCCTAATCCCACTAGGGTTAATTATGGGAAATACAGCTAAAATACCCAAATTTTGGTAGGAATTTGAAGCACAGCCATTTCATCATTGAATTTACATATAATTCACTAGAGAAGCAGAAGCATATGTGAAGTGATAGAGGCCTGTCATTGTACTGCAGGAAAGTAAGGCTCGGTAAAGCAAAATGCCCTGCTTGAGACCACTTACTAGGTTTGGAATAAAAAATGTATTTCTAGCTCCAGTTCTTTGCTCTTCCCCATGAGCTCTGCCTGGTTCAATAGCAATGATTGTCTGCCTCATGGCTGGGAGGTGAAACACCATACTTCTTTTATCTTTAGGTGACACAAAATTGCAGTTCTTCCTGTTTGCAAACAATGCCTTTGCTGAAATGCATCACAATGAGGGCCAGGTTCAAATGGCCTGTGGACACTGAACTCTGCACTCATCCAACAGTGGGATGGGACCCAGCTCTCATATGATCCTTGCTTTCGCGTAGGTCAGTGTAGAAATCCTGGGAACAGAGCATGAGAGGAAACTGTGGCCCAGTGTGCAATCCAACTTGGCATAATCAGAGTTTCAGCTTTTCAGGGGCTCATTGCCGCTCTTCAAAAGCATCAACATTTCCTCTAAAAAGAAACTCCTGCTCAAAACAGATTCTCGAATATTCTCTGATTAAAATTGCCAGGTTTATTTTGTTTGTACCAGCTGTTAATGCAATCATGTACAATTCTATGCTCTTGTGTCAATGAGTTAATTCTCCTTGGTGCCGAACCAAATGGGACTGTAGACTTAAAGAATGAACAAGAAATGGACTGTGTCTAATGAGATGCTCTAGGAAATAACCATGCTACGAGAACTATACATGAGCTCCACACATGTTTCGGCCAGATGTGATTTTGGCCAGTCATCTCCACAGCTGGTATTTTCTTAGTAGTTTATAAATATGTCCTCTCTTCTTTCTTGTCCCCCACTTAAAAATTACATTCTGAAGTTTCAAGTTTATAATGAAAATAATTTACCACATGGTGTTGGGTCATTAAACCCCTTCATCTACCCTGAAGTTTTCATGTGAATAAAAGTTTACTAAACATATTGTGATTATATTGTTTCTTTTCAAATGGAATAGCTAATCTTCCTACTTTTTGAATTTACTTGCTGGATAATTTTTATGCCAATCCATAACTTCATTTGAAGAGCTAACCTGGGAGTATAGAAAAGAAAGAAGAAATCATTTTCACCTTCTTGTCTATCAGCACTAATCCTCTTAAAAGTACCTTTCAATCATCGGATTCAACAGAAGCTCAATTTCCTCAGCGGATGGAACACTGAAAGGTACAGTTTGAAAGGGTTACCACTGAGAGTGAAGAAAGGAAAATAATGGAGTGACCTGAGGAGACACCCTGAGCCCAGGATCACACAGTGCCACACATCTTTACTAGGTCAGACATATGCACATATCTCTGTCAAGATTGAAAAGCCAAGGAAATGGTAGTCTTTGGCTTTCAGCTGGTAGGGACACGTACTGGAAATATTTTATTGTAAAGTGACTGAAAGTCAGATGTTTAACATTTAGCAGGCAGGCAGCAATGGCTAGAAAAAACGGACCATGGTTTTCTCCACTGGGTTCCTCCAGCCTTGACAACAGTGACAACTAAGTTTTTTTTAAAATAGTGTGATGGATTCAGATGACTCTGGAACATTTTATGTTAAAAATAAAATAGTGGAAGCATCCCCTAAGAAAAATGGCTGGGTAAATTCATCATCAGAATGTTACAGAAATACATCAGAAAATGCCTATGGATTGCCCAAAGAAAACAGAACCAATTTTCTGAGAAGATTGAATAGAAATATCAAATGGACCCGACTTCATTTAATACCCACAGAGTTCATGTGAAAATGCAATTAAGAAGACTGGAGATGGAGAATAAGAAAAGATACGAGGCCAAAATGGTCCTTTAACAGTTTCCTTGGAAGGTCATAGCCTACTTTTTATAAATATGATGTGAAGCACAAAGCTAAAGTGGTTTTTCCAAGATTTGGCTCTACTCCAGATGTCTTTCTTTAATGTTGTTTGCAACATTTATGCTAAAGGCAGATTTATGAACACTGTTAGAGAACAGGTATTTCCCTTCTTAGAGAAGTGTTTTGTTATTTTGGTCCATTGGCTAAGCAAAATTAAGCTTGAGTTTGGGCTGTAAATTTTCAGTTCTATATGTAACAGCATTGTATTTATTTAGAAAGAATGAAGCTTCTGATTCCAAATCAGAAAATCTCAGGGTCTTAGAAGATTTTTTGTAATTTCCAAGACCTTATCCGGGTTTCATGGAACTTTCACCTGTGTAATTCTAAGCCAATAGATTTAATCCTTTTATGCTGTAAAAAAAACACAAAAGACAAAAAACAAAAAACAAAAAAACCCAAAAAACCAAAAAAAAACCAACCACTTTCTATCGCCTCTCCCCTCTGAAGTGCTGAGGTCAGTATACTGATTGAGAAACAGATTCTAGAGTCAAACTACTTCATTTTGAATTCTGGCTCTTTCACTTCCTGGTGTTGAGAATTCAGGAAAGTTCTTAATCCTTCCAAACTTCAATCACCCCATCTGTAAAATGAGGATGGTAACACTTTGCACCTTCCAGGGGTATGGTGAAGATTAGGTGACATAATACATGAAAAGCATTTAGCACAGTGCTTAAACAGAAAGAAAAATCAATACTATCTTGCAGACAGTTAAGACACCTACACCTTAGGGCTTGGTGTTGTCTAGGTTGAACACATAATTGCCATATCTGTTTCTCTATGTCCTAACTCCCGTTCCATTTCCTTCCCCCTAGCTTTGTAGGCCTTCCCGAGGTTCTTCATATTTGTTAAGTGGTCTTCTTCTAATGAGCAAGAAGATTATGGTCAATGATAACTTTTTGAATAACCTGCTTTATTCTGTTTTAACACCTGAAGCATTTCTTCACTTGAGTCTTTGAGGATTAATACCCCACGGATCTTAACAGACAGAAAATGAGAGAATGGGTACAAGAGACAGAAAATGGACTAGTTGGGTCTGGAGAGATAGAGACAAAACAAAAGAGTAAAGAAACAGACTTGTGAAAGCAGGTGAACTCATAGGTGATTCAGCTGCTTTTAGCCATAAGAACAGAATTTCCCAACATTATTCTAGCTGGAGCATTGGTCCCCTGAGATGATGAGTAAACACATGGTTTCATGGTCAAAACAGGTTGTCCAAAATATTTCACATGCGTTTCCATTTAGGAGTCTCAATACACATCAACATATTGAGGATTCTGAGAAGTCCTGCAGTAAAGAAACCTGCTTTGTTTTGTTTATCCCATAATACTGATCGATACATAACGCTGATCAATAACATTTGGAGAATCCTTCCACTACCATTATTTTAGAGCTGAGAAACAGAAATTCTCATAAAGAACAAATTTTGGGGTGCTAGTGAACCATGGTAAAACTGATGGAATGAAAAGGGGGACTAACAGTGAGTGTTTATTACATGTGCCATAAATTGTGCTAACTGTTTTAAAAACATTTGCTCTTTCCTGATAAGGTTAAGGTAATGATTTTTAAGTGGGAAGGATATTTACAGTGCTTTATGAAAGAATGTCATGGAACATATTAGCTATCTTTAAGTGGGGACAGACTAGCTCTTTAAAAAATGAAGGATCTTAAGAAATCACATAGCCCATATTCATACCTAAGAATATTGATTTTGCACTCACTGAGAAATCTGGAGTGTCAAAAGTTCATAAACAACTGGAAAAAAACCCACAATGAATCACCAAAGTAGTAACTGGTAAAAGTTTATTGTGCACACACCAAAAAGACAATATGCAAACCAAAGCACTCACCCAAAAACATGGAACAAGGCTCAGGGGTATATTATTATAAAGCAGCCTAAATAGTGAGGAAACGGTGACTTCTTACTCTTCACAATTATTGGTTATAATATCAGAATTTCCTTAAATGATGGGGAATTGGTCAGTGGTTACCTCATAGCAACCTTGGGAAAGGTTCAAGTTTTGCTTATAATTTCCAGAGACATAAACAAGAAATGACCCAGGTCAAGTCAGCCTTGCAAAATAATCTAAATTAAGCTTTGTTTGTATGACTAAACTGGTTATGTCTGCTCAGGCCATTTTTAAGGCTGGTATTCATTTGTTTTTTATTTTAACAACCCCCTCCCTCTTTGGTTATTCTCTTAGAAGGCTGAGAGTATGATCAACCACTATAGCATTATATTTGGTTACCACCATTGATGTGGTCAGGCTGAAGAATCACACGTTAGCTGTTTCCATTAGTTGAGTCATCAGGATGTGTTTGTAGGACCAGCATACATTTCATACATTTGATGATGAAAGTATATATGAAAATTATGTAAAATAGCAGTTTATATATTGTTGAAGGAAAGAACTACACTTTATTCTTTCTTCATATTCCCCAAGCCATCTATCCTAGCATGGTACCAGGTACATAGTATTTAGTGTGTCTTGTGAAATGAATGAATGGAAATGGTAGTGGTAAATTGCACTAAAAATTATACTTATTTTACATAGTATAATGTAACAAATGTAACTTAATGATAGGACGTTTGCCTTAGGGAACAAGCCAGGATGGAGGTAGAATGTAATTTTTGAAATTTGGCGCTAAATTTCTGGTGCTTTAACAAACAACCTATGCTGTTTTTAGCCACAATCTTAGCTGAGATGGGTACCGAAAATTCACTCACAAGACATCCATGTTAGAGATATTTTATGAAGTTGAATCTGGCTTCATCTTTTGCAAGAAATTTAAGTTTCCCTTTAAATAAATAAAGTGTTAATATGTTCAGTTAACTCCAACTTTTATTTTCTTCTCTACTTACTGTTTTTCATCCTTGTGTAACAGAAAGTAAAAAACTACCTCCTTTCTTTTCCTGAAATGTTTATATAGCACTAAGAATGAAGTATTGAGAGGTGAGACTCAGGTCAGGAAGGAGGGAATACTGCACAATACCAACTATTAATTTTGTGGAGAATAACAGATCTTAATTTTAGTTCTAAGTGTAGGCGCAATACAAACACAACAGCCATAAAATATAAGATTTCTCTTCCTGTCTTGTACATATTTGCCCACATTGGCAGTGAGACAGAATTGTGGGAAGTAGACTTTTTATATTTAATTAAATGAAAACAGATCAAAGTGAGTTAGAGATTAAAAAACGCTATTGACTATACTTTGGGTATGTTTTCAGATAGCGTTAATGGAAGAAGTAGCCTGTATTTGGGGCAACTGGGTATTCTATCGATCACACATCCCAACCTGCCTCTTCCTAGCCTCTTTCTTCTTTATCTACCTTTCTTTTTTACCTACATCTTGGTACTGAAACCTGGAATGTAGCGTTTACTCCTTCATAATTTGAAAATACAGTGACAGATGGTTACTGATACATTCAACCCATCTAAATGTTCTCTGAGTCTTAGTACAGTTGCAAAGGGGAGGATGTGTAAAATAAACTGGAGTGATCTCTTGTAGGAATGGAATTCTGCTGTTGAGAAGCTAAAGAGTGATGCTCTTGGGATTCTGCTGTCCAAGGACTACGTGGAGAAGGAACATCTACAGTTCTCTAACCAGAAACTGGATCAGCTTCAAGGAGAATTTGGTCGGCTCATGGTGGAAAGGAAAACTTGGTTAAAAAAGGCAAATGTTTTTTTTAACAGTGCCAATAAGGTCAGTGGGAAGTTACGTTGGTAATTTTAGGTAATCAGGACAGACCAGTAAGAGACTCATGATTTCAGTAGGCTGGCGAACATCACAGAGGTCTGGATTCCACATAGAGTTTCAAAATTAATAGCAGCAAAAGTGAACTTTTAAAAATATATTCCTTTATGATGAGTACTGGATGTTATATGTAAGTAATGAATCACTAAATTCTACTCCTGAAACCAGTGTTACACTGCATGTTAACTAATTAGAATTTAAACAAAAATTTGGAAAGAATATATTCCTATCATGGCCATTATTTGGTTCTCAAAACTAGGAAGCTCTATGCTTTGACATGTTAAAAAAAATCCCCATGAGGGTTTCATCTTAGAGCCGTCATTGAACTGCTTGAGGGGACACTTGTGCCAACACTGCCATATTTCTCATGGAGTAAGGAAATTATCATAAAATGTATCAAGGTTAAAATAACACCTTGAAATTTTCACCAAGAAAAATATTTCCTCTTTAAAATTTTTTTTTCATTTATCAGGGAAAGGTACATGAATATTGTAAGCCTTCTGCATACAAGCCATAAGGCTAGAAGCAGAATCTCAACCTGACTGCCCTGCCTTGGTCTTGCCTTTTAAAGTCTGCCAAGGGGAAATCTTGCTTTGGACCATCTCCAGGTCTTCTTGAGTTGGAGACTGTGCTCTGTTTCTCCTGGTTGATTCTTTTAATATTGACTGTAGCAGATGGTTCTTAGTGAGTGGTAATGTCTACATGTTCACATCACTTGTGTATCTGAAGCTGGCGATATTATTTGAAAATTTTTGTACCTTTTCCAATCTAATATACACCTTCAAAGTGCCTTCTTGGAATTGTTTAATACCTTAAATTTTACTGATGTTTTTGAAACTGGACAATGTGACAGGAAATGAATGGGTAACCCCCAGAAGGTGGGTATATTGTGATTTAAAGTCATGATATCAACAATCTGAATACAATGTCCTGGTATATACCAAAATAGTTATTTAATTTTGAACTTCCGTACTAATAGGAAACTTGCAGAGTAGAATTTCAAAATAGAGGTGCTAGAATTACAGTAAAAAAAGTGTTAAAGAAAAATTTGACAAATATGATAAACATCTGTTTGGGATTTCTTTGTTTTAACAGAAGAAACAGTCATAGCATATTACTGGAACTGTTGAACTAAGTAAATGGTAGGTGCTAGTTAAGTTTCTCTTGAACAGTCCTGTTTTTGAATAAGAGATTTCTTTTTTTTTTAATTTAAATCCAAGTTAGTTAACATACAGTGTAATAATGATTTCAGGAATAGAATTTAGTGATTCATCACTTACATATAACACTCAGTGCTCATCCCAGCAAGTGCCCTCCTTAATCTCATCACCCATTTAGCCTATCCCCCCCGCCATCTCCCTCCCTCCATCAACCCTTAGTTTGTTCTCTGTATTTAAGAGTCTCTTATGGTTTGTCTCCCTCTCTGTTTTTATCTTATTCTTGCTTCCCTTCCCCTATGTTCGTCTGTTTTGTCTCTTAAATTCCACATATGAGTGCAATCATATGACATTTCTCTTTCTCTGGCTGACGTATTTCGCTTAGCATAATACACTCTAGATCCATCATGTTGCAAATGGCAAGATTTTTCTTTTTGATCACTGAGTAGTATTGAATAAGAGACTTTCTAACTTACATTGCACTCTCATTCTACAAAATGAGTGGGTCATCTGTCAAGTAATGTCATTTTTAAGGAAGACAGTTATAGAACATGTTGCTAGAATAAAACAGTGCTTCTAGAACAAACCATATAGCTTCAGCCCTGCAAAATGTAGTTTCTCTCCCTTCAATTTGTACCCCCCTGCTCTTGCTTTCTCTGCTCTCATTATGTGGTAACTTTCCAGGGAGACTTTCTCCTGACATTGCTTCTGGGCCTTGAGGGGGAAAGGAATGACATTTATTGCAATAACAACAACAACAACAACAATAATAATAATAATAATAGAACAGAATGGTTACTTTCTCAAATTCACATAGTAATTCAGGTTAAATCATAAGAAACTATATTTCTTAACCCTTGAGACTTGACTTTTTTTTTTTTTGAAAGAGAGAGAGAGGGAGAAAGAGAATGAGTGGGGGAGGGGCAGACAGAGAAGGATAGAATCCCAAGCAGCTTCTGTGCCACCAGGGCACGGCTCAAACTCACAAAGACACTTAACTGACTGAGCCACCTAGGCTCCCTCCTCCCAAAACTTGACTTCTAAATTAAAAAAAAAAAAACTTAAAAAAAAATGTTTGTTTATTTTTGACAGAGAGTTGGTGGGGGTGGGGGGGGGGGAGAAAGAGAGACAGAGCGCAAATAGGGGAGGAACAGAGAGAGAGAGGGAGGCACAGAATCTGAAACAGGATCCAAGCTCTGAGCCATCAGCACAGACAGAGCCCGACCTAGGGCTGGAATCCACCAAATGGGAGATCATGACCTGAGCCCACCAACTGGGAGATCATGACCTGAGTTGAAGTCTGACACCTTAATGACTAAACCACCCAGGTGCCCCTAATTTTTTTTAATGTTTGTTTATTTTTGAGACAGAGACAGAGTGTGAGCGGGGGAGGGGCAGAGAGAGGCAGACAGAATCCCAAGCAGGCTCCAGGCTCTGAGCTGTCAGACCTACAGGGGGGTTGAACTCATGAACTGTCATGAGATCACATGTCTGAGTCAGATGCTTGCCTGACTGAGCCACCCAGGTGCCCCAAGACTTGACTTGTACATCCCCTGTTTCATCATTGGAAAGCCATGGCATTCAAATTATAAGAATTTCAGTTGGGATTTGTTCATACTCTATTTATCCATATTATATCATTCTCTATAGCCAAGTGGCACTTAGAAAGGTATAGAATTTGTTCTCCCTTTTCAAAGCATCAAGGGAATAATTTCTGACTCCAAATTTAAGAATCAATGTGAAAGGTGATAGATACTTTTACTTCAGCAAAAAATAGAAGATGGAGTGTGGAAAGTGGATATTTAATCATGATTTTTGAAATGAAATATTGCCCTATTATTAAGAAGCAATACATGATTAAATAATGTAGTGGGTAAATCTGTTTAAATTAAAGAGGGAAGCTCCTTAAGACTTGTAAATGGCATTTTTATTTTTTATTTATATTGTGGAATCTCCAAATTTTACAAAATTCGCACCATTTTACCTAACTTTTGGCATAACACTTATAAATAACCCAGTTAAAATAAAGAGCTGGATTTGAAACATTAATATAATTTTAAAATCCCTTAAAATTGTGTTTTCTAGGCTGAAAATTCTGTTTATACCAGCAAACGGGTATTTTCAATTTGTATCATCAATTTATCTCTGAAGCACTGACTTTTCCTTTTGAAAATTCACTTTACCGTACCTTGGTTGCATTGGATTTTTCTAGTTGTGAGCATCCTTAACCCTAGATGAAGTCATGTTGTCAAGAACTATGAGGCATGTGAAATTTTACCCAAACTTCAAGCTAACTTGCTAACTTGTCACAGTTTGTGGATGCTCACAAAAGACACATGACTTCTGTGTCAGTTTTGAAAGACTTTATTACAAAAACAATGATCTAAATGCCCACATGCCATATCAGTTTCCCAAGTCCCAGTCCCCTGGGCGGGGGTGATGCAGATGGGCCCAGATGGATGATTGCATCTGTGGCAGGTGGTTTCCAAGAGAGGAACCCTAAGCTTGGGGAATCTTTTTTTTTTTTTTATAGCAAACAATAAGCCAACCTACTATTTGTCTCAGAAGGAGACATTTCCTCCACCTTGAAGGTTGGTTGCTGGCTGCAAACCCAACAGTGAGAAAGGGCTCCAATGAAGAGGGGTCACTGTGGGCCGTTCATGGCACACCGATAATGATGGGTGGAAGCACTAGCCACTCTCCCAACACATGCAGCACTGTGAAAGAAAGAGGAAGTCAGCGCTTCCAAAAGATATTGACTTTGAAAATCAATTCCATTCTTGATAAGTAGAATTATTTTTTCAGCAAACAACCTCTTATTCCAAATTTGTTAAAGCTAGGTCAATATTCTCCTTCAATATCTGTGCCAAATACCAGCGTGAGAAAATATGCTAGTTTCACAGGTAATATAAATGACAGGATGTGACAGTTTGTGTATTTGTTCAATAAAAAGTGAAATGTGTGATTTTTAAAATACAACTTTCACTTTTTAAAAAGTTTGTTAAGTTAAAAAGGTGGTCATAATATAATCTACAAAATGGACTGTTGTTAATGCTTTCCATATCATATATATTTCTTTTTTAATCTGGATTTTTATCATATGTTGCTGGTATTTTTGTTGCAAGCATCTGGAAATTCCTCTTTTTCCCTTGCTTACCTTTTCATTTTAATTTATTCTTCTCTCTCCCTACCAACTTTAGATAGGGATATTCTTATTTACTAGACAAAAAGTCATAATAATTTCTTTTATTGAAGTCTCTGAGTGGTGTGGTTAATAATTCTTTAGAGAATTCTTTATTTAGAGATTCTTTAGAGATACATTTGCTTAGTAAAGTTTTACTATACAATTACCGTGTATCAGGTACTGTTCTAAATGCTGGGGTTACAGCAAAGAACAAAACATACAAAAAAATCTAGAGTATGTTTCCAATTTGCAAAATTCAATAAAATATAATTATTGCCTAATTATCTACATTGACTAGACAACCACATTGCCTTTGCCTTTGCATTGTGGCTCTAGGAGTGAAATTGATTACCTTTTAATCCTGCTAGGGGTTGATGATTACCCAAGGCTCAAGAGTCTGTTTCATACCCAGAGTGCCTATAGCCTTTGGCTTGAGTGTGGTAGTTTGTACCTGGAGTGAGCGATAGGTGGCAATGTTAGCACACAGGACCTTAGCATATTGCTACTGATGCTTTTCCTAAACCAGACACTGATTCAAGTGGAGATTGAGCCAAGTAATTTAAGAACCCTAGATACTTCCTTTCTGTTTTAGAGTTATCTACTGTGTTGGTGAATTTATTGCCAAATCACTTAGCAACAAATACAAGTAAGGGTTGATTATCAATATTGGATGATAGCTGATTGGAAAAGAATTTCTCTAATTACTAGATGTTGCTAAAAGTAGGACATGGCATGAAATATGAACATAGCACCTATTATAGTGACTCATCTTGATCCCCCCAAATTTTCATCTTTTCATGATTATAGATTATCTTATTTATTTCTAACAAGTTCACAACCAAGGAGTTGGTTAAGATATGTCAATCATCCAAATTGTATTTATCATTGTTTAGGGAATGTGGTTAGAATCAAACAGAGATACATATATATGTTTCAAGAGCAGAACAATACGAACCTGTATTTAGATGACAACAATGATTGAACCTAAATCTGTAAAACATGGCTGATTGGCCATAAAGTTTCATTTCCCATGCTTCCTATTCATAGGCACATGATTTCATTGGGGGAAAGCAAGCGGTGAAGACTGAGGCCAAATCTACATGGTGTGCTTCTTGGGTGATTAGCCTAAAAGCAAAGGTGAAGCAAAAGCTGGGGCAGCTAAAGCAACACCCCAAAAGCAGTTTGAAATGTACAATTGTCATAACTTCTACTGCTTCTGCCATCACTGCTGAAAGTTTTATGTCTTCTAAAAAGTCAATGTTGCTTTTTCAAGATATTTATAGCCATGCAAAACAGTAATGCCTACAGCAACATAATTGTTTCAGATAAAAACAAAATAATTAAGGATGACGTTTGGTACAGTTTTTTCACTTATATATACACTATTCTCCCATTTTCAAAATAGATACATTTTAGCCCAGATGTGGGAAGCAATTAAATAAAATGACTCAGTTGTTGTACAGATTGAAGAGTGAAGAAATCTGTCCAAATAGAGAACCTAAAAAATATTATCCAGAAGGAATTTGTTAAGGTGATGTAAATGAATTAAAGAAACTAAGCTAATTGTATTGGAAATTAAGGAAAACGTACTTGCTTTCAGTTTCATAATTCTTAGGCAGCCTGTCTCAGATTTCTCTTTTCCAGAACAACTTCCCTTTCTCTTACAAAGAACTAAAGCATCTTTAAAAACAAAAACAAAAAAACCCAAAAAAACAAAAACCCCCCAAAAACCTCCCTCCATGCTTCTACATTTCCCTTCGCCTAATGTGTTGTATAGCTACTGTTTTCATATGTCATATGTGTACTTTAGCTAAAGCAGTTAAAGATACTTGCTTTAAGATCCTTGCCTTCAAGACCCTTTCAGTCTGGTCTGGAGGAGAGGCAAGGGAACAGAAGTGCTGTATACTTTGGGAAAAGCCCAAAGTTTTGGAGTGAGCCTAGAGCATTAGGGAACACAGAGGAGAGTCTCAGGGAAAAAGTGTCAAGGAAGACTTCTCCACAGGAGGTGAGCACTGAGCTAAATCTGAAAGGCTAGGACAAGGAGCAATTGGAGGAGGACTGGGTGGTACAGAGTTGTGCCATGCATGGGGAATCTAAGGTAATTCACTTTGCCACGAGTGTAGGGTATAAGACCAGAATGATGAGAGAAAAGTAGTAGAAGCAGACAGGGGGTCAGGAAGGGTCTTGAATAGCATGCTAAGAAATTTCTACCTTATGCTGAACATATCCGTTAACTATGAACAGATATTAAGGACTTCAAAAATCATGATGAGGCAAACCTCCTGATATAGATGCAAATGATGTCTTATTTACTCTCCTACTGTATTCTCTCTGAGAGACTGGTGTAGAAACTTTTGGTTTTAGAACTTAAGGAGAGGCTATTTAAACCATGCAAATATTTGATAAATATGGCTAAACATAAAATTATATATATGTTTATATATGTATATATAAACATATATATAAAATAGAAAGATTATCAAAACAAGAAATGCATTTACCATCTTACATTTTTCATGAGAACCCACAACTCAGCCCCTATTTAATTAGTCTTGTAATAAAGACACTCAGTTTTTTTTAATATAATTTATTGTCAAATTGGCTTACATATAGCACCCAGAAGACACTCAGTATTATCATTCACTCATTAGTATCCTTCACAATAAAGCTATCATGTGACTTCTAAGTGAGTCATGATTGTTATTTATTGGTTTCCCTTCCATGTACAATTTTAAACTGCTGCACATCTCCATTGGTATTAAATATATTCTTCCTTGTATTGTAGGCATTTCTGGTAGATTTACTTTCCTTTGCTGAATTAAAATTCCTTGAGGGTAAAACACACGTCTGTTTTACTTTGTGTTTACCAGAACAGAACATCTAGAAAAGCACCTTTCAGGCAGTGAATGCTCAATAATAATTTGAATGATAGAAAGTAGTGAAATAGTAGAAACTGTGGAGTTTCAAGGCCAACTACGTTCCATTTCATAAGAGATTATACTGATCCAAGGTCATTGGAATGAAGAGAGCTTAATTACTTTAATATACAAGGAACACAAATTTTGAGCTCAATCTCTGTGTCATAGCTGAGAAGGAAGGTAATGCTGGGTGAAGAGGTTTGTAATCACCCATGCCACCTGCTCCAAGAAGTCTCCAGGCAGCATTAATTGCCTATTTTTCATTATTCCTGTAGTATTTCTCTGTGCTCCATAGAGAGAGGGGGTGTCTTAGTCATCTTTGCACGCCACCTAGCATTCAACAAACTTTGTTGAATCAATGAATGAATGACTGGACATGTGACAGGTCAATTACACTTTGAGCCTGAGTTTTCACTTCTCTAAAAGAGGTCTAACGATCCTCAGGGAATACCATTCAGTAATAAAAGTTCCTGCAACTGCTGATACATGTTCAAAATCTTTCCATGATAGAGTTGGAGTATAAATAAATAAATGGAATTGCAGAGTATTAAGTGAAAATTTTAAAATGTTTGTTAGGATAATACTTTTCTAAAATAATATAGCAGACTTTGGAGCCAGGCTGCTGAGGTATGAATATGGTCTTAGACATTTATTAGTTCTATGACCTTAGGCAGTTCCTTAACTTCTCTGTGTGTCTAGCTTTTTTTATCTGAAAAATGGAAATAATAATTATATGTACCTCACAGAGTCACTGAGCTTCTAAATGAGTTAATACCTGACTGGTGCATAGAACAGCCAAGCACTCACTGAGTTCTAGCTATTATTTTGTCATTTTATATGCATTTAATACTACACTAGCCACTCTAACATGACTTAAATGCTTTTGTTCCATTTTCCTGTTCCCAGCATGTACCAGAGTACATGCTTCATAAAGTCCAATAAATATTTGTTGAATAATGAAAAAAAATAAATGCTTTGCAGATTGTATATAGATGCTTTTCCATGTAAATATTCCCAAGATTGTCCTAAAACTATTTAGGTCAATAGATTAAAGGAAACCAGAAAGTATAAACAGTGACTAGCTGGCTAGGATTCTACTTATGTGTCTGGTTTATCCATTTCGAAGATGGACTTACCTCAGAAAGAGTAAGAGTTTATTAATACATAAACTTCCTCCATTCCTTGTTGATAAAATGCATCAGATGCATGCCATTTTCTTTCTTTTTAGTTTTTATTTTAGAGAGAGAAAGCACGCAGGAGAGAGGGGCAAAGAAAAACAGAGAGAGAGAAAAACAGAGAGGGAGAGAGAGAGAATCTTAAGCAGGTTCCATGCTCAGTGCAGAGCCCTAAAGGGGGCTTGAGTTCACAGCCCCGAGATCATGACCTGAGCTGAAATCAAGATTAGAATGCTCAATTGACTGAGCCACCCAGGTGTCCCATACATGCATTTTCAACCCCAAACTCCTTTTCCAATGTTTTGTTTTGTTTTGTTTTGTTTTTTGTTTGTTTGGGTTTTTTGTTTTGTTTTGTCTTGTTTGTTTGTGTGTTTGTTTAGCTTTTCAGATTGTGAGGCCAAACCAGTTTTAGGTTCCCATGATTTTACACACCTCTCATTAACATCACTTGTAATGTGGAATGAGTTCTGGGGCCCAGCAGCAACAACCTTGGAGTGGCGAGAAATAAGCTGGAGCACCGGTAGGGAGCAGCAAACACTGGGAGATGAAAATCCCATCACCCTTTTGCCCTGCTTTTCTAGCATTTGGAAGCCTGGGCAGATTTGGGCAGGACCTGAATCAAGTATCAGCTTGCCAAACTGGGAGCCATGGGAAGTTATCTCAGGTAGTATTTAGGAAAGGAAACTGAAGCTTTTGGTTTTGATGAAAACTGAACCCAGAGGAAATCTCTGCAGACAGTGGGATTCAGTGCTCTAATGAGAAGCTGAATATTGTGTCCTTGGTAATTATAAAGGTTCCAACCAAACTCATTCTCCAGCCTTGGAACTCACGAAAGGAAAATTTCAAGGTTCTGTAGCATTTGGGCTTTTTGTTTTTAATGTTGATTCTCTTCAAATAAGTTAGTCAAGAAGCAAACAATACTACTTATTAGACATCTTTGTGAAACAGCATGAAATATTTATGCTGGATGACTAACTCATGGTTCTTGCTTAATTTATTAATCCCATAGATATTTTAAAAAGAGTACAATGTGCCAAGTCCTGATACCATCTCTATTTGATTTGGTCCAGCCTGCTTTGGATCCTGTACTTAACAATGGAAATAAAAGAAAGATCTTGATGAGCGTCGTAAAGAAAAAACACCAAGCAACTCCTTAGTCTTTTCCAAACCAAGGCAAAAAGAGCTGGTTGGTCTCCTTATCCTTTTAAGAACCGTGTGGTTATACAAAATAGTCAAGAAGAGCTAGAACCAAGAGGGAGAAAATATTATCCTTGTGTTTATATCCTTGTTTTTGCCTCTAGTCATAAAACCTGTATTTGACCAGGTGTGAAGAAAGAGGGGGGTGGGGAGAGTAAACTAAAGGGGAAATATTAATTCCAAAGGAGTTTCTATGGGCATTATAGTGTCATTGCCAGAAATAACCTGTTCTATAACATGTGTGAGACAAAGAGATTCTTTCCGGGCTAGATCCAGTATATCAGGTTCCTTATGGATATGGTAAATAGAAAAGCATTAAGTCCTATTCTGGGGATAGATTAAGTGAGAGCAATGATAGTTAGATCTTTTCTGGAATTGGTATGTGGATTCCTCATTAAATGCTGCATGGGGATAAGAGAAATGAGTTTTACATGTGACTCTGACAATCACAGGGAGTATAACTTTTTTTAAAAAGGAACCCCCCTTTAAATCAATACATTTAACATGTCTTTGTGTTTAGACACATTCCCATTAGGTCTAGGTTAGGATTAAGGGTAAAGAATAAGCCCTCTTATAGTATCCAGCTCATCTTATTTACAAATGTATTTGTTGAGCTGATGAAGGAATGAAATCACTCGCCTCCTTTCTACTGCCATAGTTCCATCAAGTGTGATACATAGAGCAGTGTATAAGTAAGTGTTTTCCTAACGCTTGGAGATTTTTGAAAAAAACTCTGACAAAAATTTTGCTATTTTGATTCTAAGTTATGGGTTATCTTAATATACCGCTTTTTCCTTCTACGTCAGTTTAGACCTTCTACATGTTTAGACCTTCAGTTTATTCCCATGTTATTAAGCTATAATACTTTTATAATAACATTCAGGAGTGGGGTGGAGTCACCTCAGACATGCATTTAATGTACATGTGGCTTTAGAATCTAACTTCTGTGAAGAGAAGACCACTTCTTCTGACCATATCACTGCCCAAGGATATGAGAGTAGCAGCTGTTCACAGCGGCCACAAGAGGAAAGGCCCAGTGGGATGAATGACAGGCAGCAGGTGGCCATGCTCTTCCCAGTGACTTTTCAAAGATGTGTCCGATCGAGATGTAATCACGAGCAAATATTTTCCGAGTACTTAACTACCATCATGCCCTAACTTTCATATTTTTTTCTTTAGTTATTAAAACAACAACAAACATGATATGTATTAAGGTTATACTGGCTTAATACTAACACAGAGTGGAGTTAAACTTGTAGAGAAGAAAAAGCACTTTTGAACTCTCTATCCTTTCCCCCATTCCCACTAGGAATTCTGGGAATTATCTTAAGGGAAGAAAGAAGTGAATACCCTGACATCTAAATATATATGTTTTCTCTTTATTTCTTCCTTTAGCTCAGTGGCTCTCAATGCTAAATGTGAATATGTATTACAGTAGCACTGGTTCACATATACTAAACTTTAAGCGTGATTTATGGAAATTCATGATAATTTTGACTACACTGGATTTTTGTTTTAGGCACTGACTTTAAAACTCTTTCTTTCTTTCTTTCTTTCTTTCTTTCTTTCTTTCTTTCTTTCTTCTTTCTTTTTTGAGAGAGACAGAACGTGAGCAGGGGGAGGGGCAGAGAGAGAGGGAGACACAGAATCTGAAACAGGCTCCAGGCTCTGAGCTGTCAGCACAGAGCCTGATGCAGGGCTCGAACTCACAAACCGTGAGATCATGACCTGAGCCAAAGACCCACCCAGGCACCCCCTGACTTTAAAACTTTTAAAACTTTAGAACCTTTGAGTAACATGAGACTCCACTTCACTTAAAATAAGTAATAAAAATTTTAAATATAAAACAAAATTCCAGAAACAGTGTTTACTGCAAGCGGCATTTCAATGTGTTATGGAAAGATTGAGAAAGTAATTCAAATAATCTTTTCTAACATCAGCATCTTGACACATTTGGCTCTGTTGCCCACTACAGAATAAAAGGGGGAGTTCAGATAAGGAGAGTCTTCAGGTTCAAAGTTTCTTTAATAAAGCTATCTTTCTTTTACAGTTCTATATGGCATAAGAGAAATCACTTAACTTTTCTCTGTATCTTTTCATACCTATATTTACAAAAAGTAGGTTTTAAAATCTCTTTTAAAACCACCTAAGATGAACAGGCTTCTTGGAAATGTCCCTCCTGTCTTAAGCCTCCCCTGAATCTTTGCTACATGACTCCATAAGCCAGGGTTTAAGAGCAGGGGCCTCAGGGAGACAAATTGAGTACAAAGACCAAATCTGCCACTTAATAGAAACATCACTTTGTGCAACTCATTTAATCTCTCTGGGACTCAGTTTCTTCAGTCACACAATGGAGATCACTTCTCACTTCCATCTAGGGCTATTCAGGACAATGTGTCTGAAACTCAGCAGACATTCAAAAATATTTGTTGGCTGAATGAAACACATAGTATAAAAGGAGCAGAAGTCGGTTCTCATTAAACTGTAGTTATTATTATTACTTTCCTATCATCTAAATAATAGGAATGATTTTGTTTTAATCATTTTAAGTGATCAGAAAGAACAGATTCCGGGGACATGAAGAAATTGACGAGAGTATAGACTATCAAGATATAAGTAATGCAACAGTATTTGAGATATTTCATTTGTAAATTCGAATTTTATCCAGTTCCAGTTCTGGCATTAAAACTCACTCCCTTAGACGGCAGCCAGGTGTAAGTTCTTGCATGCTTTTACATAGCTCCATGGTGGTAGCCTCTACATTTGGCTTAAACTGTGTGCCTTCAACATCAACTCAACTTTGCTCCTCTGGTCTCTCTTCAGGTCTCAGTGGTTACCAGACTCATGAAGCCATCTGCTTTCATTTCTTATGAGTCTTCTTTGGAGTCTTCCTACTCCACCTGGTGGGCCCCTATCAAGCTCACTGGTTTCCAACTGACAGTCCAGGAAGGCTAGATTTCAAGACCCCTGCTGACTGTGGCACTATCAGTGTTCCTGGGATAAGAGTGTTCTCCAGACTGATATGGAGCATTCCATAAGGTTGCTTCTTCTAGTAGTGCCAAAGGGCAACATGTCAAGAGCCCCCTTGCCATTCAGCTTTTCTTCAGCTTACCTAATTCATCTCCTGCTCTCCAAGCCCAAGGCCAGAGACAGGTTATCAGGACACGTATGGAGACCATTGCACTCTACTCTCTCTTTCTGTTTTTCTCATGTTACCATGGTCCTCTTTTACTACCTTCGTATCGTATACTCCTCCCCCTTAATGCCAACTAAACCTTAAGACAAAAGGAAAGCTCCTCTCTACTCTATGGTAACTCCAGAAACTTAATCCCCCATGGCTGGTTTTTGATCTGCTAATAAAAGAAGAAAATATAGGAATTTAAAAAGCTTCTCTTAAGACAATATCTTGATTTGCAAGGTGATGTTTTTTTTCTGCATAATCCTATTTTGCATGTCAGAAGCTAAATATTATCTTGATCTTAATCTTTGCACAGCTTCAGAACCAAATTATAATCTCCTTTGTAGACAGATGGATGTCCTGGATGAAGTAGGTGGAAGGTCTTACACTGGGAAAAACAAGGGATAAAAACATACTAGTCATTTCTTGAATATTGCCCTATAATGTTTCAGGTTCAAAGTGAAATTTACTGGGAAATTGTCTTTTAAGAACATAAGGGATGTTCAGGTTGTGAAAGTCTGCATAACGTTTTTAAAATATCTCATCCATTATTGGTATACATTAAAGAATGTGCAAAAAATAAACCTGGCTCTCTGAATTCTGTACAGTTATAACTGTGTTGTATAGATACATTCTCAATGTAAACTATTGTGGTAACTTTATGGTGTTGATATTTATCTATGCCGAGCTAAGCTGTGATCAGTTTCCCTAAATGGAGCCTTAGAACTACACAGCTGTTTTCTCAGACCAAGATTGTTGTTTTTGGTTATGATCAAACAAATAAATTGAATAGGCTGGTTTAATCTCTAGTATTTCATGTACACATTGATGTAGATTTTAAACTAGAAAAGCAGAAAATGAAAGTATGTTTTTGTTGGCAGGCATTTGATGTACTTGGAAGAGTTGAAGCTTACCTTAAGCTCCTTAAATCAGAGGGTTTAAGTCTGCCTGTCTTGGCAGCAAGGCATGAGGAATTACACAGAGAAATTAAAGACTGCACAGCTGATGCTTTGCAAGAGGGACAAGCCTTAATCAGCCAAGTAGACTCCTGTAGGTAAGTCTATTTCTTCCTCCGTGTAACAAGCTTTTCCACAGTTTCCACAACCTGTTAAAAAATAAGTTACACAATTTTTTTTTCTGCTTCTGATGTTTTGCTGCATTATGACATGGCTTAACAGGATCTATTGAATTTTGGTCAACAGTGATTCTGAACATAGCAATACTCATCTACAAGTGAGACCATATTCTGAGACTGAGGACCCAAAGATGCTAATGCTTTTTTTCTATGAGTTTCTGAGGTGGGGAGAAAGAATGGACAAAGGAAAAAACAGAGCTTAATTCTCAATGCTTTTGCTAGCCTAGCACCTCTGTGGGGTCTTTTCTCATTTTTAATTCTTGAAAGTTGAGTCTACCCTGTCCCTTTTTTCCTTTCTGGAAAAAAAAAAAAAAAACACAAGAGTACCAGAATCCCCTTTCACTTATGACCTTCGTGGCTCACCAAGCAAAATCCCAAATAAAAGGTGACATTATTAATAATAACAATAGCTCACTTTTTGAAAACCTGAGAGCCCATCATGTGCCAGGCACTGTGCCAAGAAGTTTAGGAACATTGTGGCATTAATCCTCACAGCAGCTCTACAAGACACACAGAGTAGTCCCCCCTTTACCCATGGGGGAGTACGTCCCCTCAGTGGGTGCCTGAAACCACAGATAGTGCCCAACCCTATATATATTTTTTCCGATACATACATACCTATGATAAAAGTTAATTTATAAATTAGGCATAGTAAGGGATTAACAATGATCACTAATAATAAAATAGAACAATTATAACAATGTACTATAATAAAAGTTATATGAATGTGATTCCTCACTGTTTCTCAAAATATCTTATTGTACTGTATTCACCCTTCTTGTTGTGATGATGTGAGATGATAAATGCCTACAAGGTGAGATGAAATGAGGTGAATTACATAGGCATTGTGACATAGTATTCAGGCTGCTATTAACCTTCTGATGATATGTCAGAAGGAGGATTGTGTTCTGGACCATGGTTGACCATGGGTAACTAAAACTACAGAACAAATCTGCAGATAAGGAAGGGACCTTGCACTATTAATGGTCTCCTTTTTATAAGTAACTGAGACACAGAGAGGTTAAATAACTTGCAGAAGGTCACACAGGCAGTTAATGACAGAGTCAGAATTTGAATCCAGGAGCATGGGCCCTAGACTCCACATTTTAAAAAAAAATTACATCCAAGTTAGTAAGCATATAGTACAACAGTGATTTCGGGAGTAGATGCCTTAATGCCCCTTACCCATTTATCCCATCTCCCCTCCCACAACCCCTCCAGTAACCCTCTGTTTGTTCTCCATATTTAAGAGTCTCTTATGTTTTGTCCCCCTCCCTGTTTTTATATTATTTTTGCTTCCCTTCTCTTGTGTTCATCTGTTCTGTGTCTTAAAGTCCTCATATGAGTGAAGTCATATGATATTTGTCTTTCTCTGACTAATTTCACTTAACATAATACCCTCTAGTTCCATCCACGTAGTTGCAAATGGCAAGATTTCATTCTTTTTGATTGCTGAGTAATACTCCATTGTATATATATGCCACATCCTCTTTATCCATTCATCCATTGATGGACATTTGGGATCTTTGCATACTTTGGCTATTGTCTATAGTTATGCTATAAACATTGGGGTGCATGTGCCCCTTCGAACCAGCACCCCTGTATCCCTAGACTCCACATTCCTAACCAGTGTGCTAGGGCAGGTTTTTATGAATGCCTTTGGTGAGTGTATCAGTGTGAGTTTAGATCTGGGAGGAAATGAGGAGAGATAAGGACCTTGAGAAACAGAAATAGGATGCTGTGGGAACGTATGAGAAAGAATAGGGATTGGAAGACAAAGGGAGATGCTGGGGCAGATGATGGAACACGTATCACTCAGGAAGAAATAAAGGCAGGGCTTACATTTTGACAGAGCGAGAAAAAAAAGATTTGTGCAAATTAGATAAGCCCAGTTGTTTATCTTTCATATCCACAATCTTCCTAAAAAACAGACATTAAAATTGAAGAATAATTAAATAGGTCAGAAGTGGTAAAATTACCTTATTTCTATTTAAATCTTCATTCTGCTCTATTTTAGATGTGTTTAAAAGTGTTGATTTGGTGAGTTTGGGTTTAGGGAATTTTCTTTTCAGAAGACAGTCTGAATCTGGATGGAGGTATTTAGTCAGAGCTTGTGATGGTTACTATGGGACCATGCAAAGCCAAGATCAGAAATAATCCATGATCTTCCAACAGGAGCCAAACAGCTGAGGCTACCAGAAAGGCAGATGGTTCTCCCCTTTTAAAAACTAACAACTGTAGCTACTAAGTTTCTTTACTTTAACTCCAACCCATACATCTGGTAATGGTGTGTCTGCTCTGTTTCAGGAGCCCCAGCACCCCCATGTCTGGCCCCAAATTGTGGGCACAAGAGCTCTTTTCTCTTCTTTACTGTTTAAAGGTCCAGTCTCCCAGAATGTATATGTGTCTTGGACCATGCAAAAGATATTCTATGGGGTTCCTGGACTCAGGGTACCAGGGTACATGTTGGACACTGATCTGAGTCATGTGATGATAGGATTAAGTATTGAGTTCTCCAGTTAGAACTGGGGAATGGTCCCATTTCAGTTTCACAAGTGAGTCTCAAAGCACAGACACTGTTTTCTCTGCTTAGGCTACTCTTTACTTGTGGTACTGCCTTGGCCAGTTTCCTTTCATGCATGGGTAGATCAGGAGGCAGCTAAACACCCTTCCCTAGATCTTTGGAGGTCTGTATCTGGTACACTGCCCCAGAAATTCTAGGTGCTTTGGCCTCCCAAAGTGTGAGCTTTGTTTCCTCAACTCAGCAAGACCCCTGGGCTGTCTTTGGGTTCTACCTCCCTGAGCTTTGGTCTGGAAATTGCCTCTCAGGTAGTAAGCTGATATAATCATGAGGCATATCTTACTCATTTCCCTTCTCTCAGGGATCATCGTCTTGTGCTGCCTGTTGTTAAATGTCTGAGAACTCTTGTTTCATATAGTTTGCCTATTCTAGTCATTTAAGGGGGGAGGGTAACTCTAGTCCCTGCTGCTGGCCAGAAACTGAAGTTCCCTTTTAGTTTTAATGCTTAGCTCCTAGAGTTAGAAAGCTGGTCACAATTTAGTACTCTTAAACTTTATCCTGTTTGCTCTAATTAGTAATGTTTTATCTTCAATACATAAATATAAAAGGGAAAGTGCTTGTATTTTATACTGTATTCTGTTTTCAGGGTTTTAGTGATGCTTTTGGCCATGCACTTTGTCATGGTGGACATGTTTATTTATTTAGTTAGTCTCATTCTTTCTGCCTTCATTGTTTTTTCCACTCTTAATTCATATATATATATATATTGTTTTTTTGAAGGTGAAGGTGAATAGTTCTTTTCTTCAGGCTTCAGACTGAGTCTTAATATAAGAAGCAATAGCTAGGGACCATTTCAAGAAACTTGAATTTAAATGGTTAGGTAACTGGGTTAAAAAAAAAAAATTATTAGCAGTATGGTTTCTGTCTAAATCCTAGACAGATGAGCTTTCATAGTAGTTCCAAAGTTTCCTTGGTTCCTAAGATTTCACAATAGTTTACAAATCCATCCTATTTTCCACTTTGCAGGAGGAACTGAAGCTAAAGTGAAATTGTTACTTGGCAAAGGACATTTTTGATTCAGAAGGTAGATGTAGAATAGAAATCCATTAAAAACTGAATTGAAATGCATTAGAGTCTTGGTAGCAAACTAAACCCCACATAGCTACTGACCTCAGTCCTGTGCATGACATTTGAGACTTGCTTCCTTTCCTCATCTAATGATTCATCTGTTCAACGATGTGGGTCACCAATCATAGGAAAGAAGCAGAACCTAAAAATAAGATTTCAAGTTGCAGCCACTTGAAAGTGAAGGTGGAGTTTAGAAAACTGGCCGTGAAAATAAACATACTACAAATTTCAAGAGAGGAAAGTACATGTCACTGGACAGCACAGTGGGCTTCCTAGACTTCTGAATGATAGCACACTGCTAGGACATAAAACACTAAGGCCCCCACTATCACACATTTAAAAACTCAGATGGGTAAGAAACTTTAGCATCAAGGGGGTTTTGCTTTATGCATTCTTAGGGTCAAAATGATGTCATGACTTTATTTTTTTTTAAAAAATTAATGTTTTTATTTATTTTTGAGACAGAGAGAGAGAGAGAGAGAGAGAGAGAGAGAGAGTCTGAGTGGGGGAGGGGGAGAGAGAGGGAGACACAGAATCCAAAGCAAACTCCAGGCTCCAAGCTGTTAGCACAGAGCCCGATGTGGGAATCAAATTCACAAACCCTGAGATCATGACCTGAACCAAAGCCGACTGAGCCACCCAGGCACCCCGTGATGCCATGACTTTTAAACTTAACTTCTCTGAACCTATTCCCTCATCTGTAAAATGGAGATGTACACTTCTTAGAGGATTTGTTTTGTTTTTTGTTTTAATCAAATGAAACAGCACTACTCTTAGCAATTGGTTTACCTTTTTTTAACCTTCTCTACAAAGAGTTTTAAGAGAAAATACTAAGAGTCACATGGTTGTTGCAAACAATTCCAATAGAGTCAGCTGTACCAAATCATACTCATTTTCATGAACTGGGGAAGGTTATATTTGAAATAGGTCAGATACACATTTATCTTAAGGTAATAAAAGACAAAATTTAGTGTTGGGGCAGGCAGATAGGAATTTCAGAGACCCTTAGATCTAATTTTTTTTCCTGTTAGTCAATAAAATATGTCTTCAAAAGTTCACATTTCTCGTAGATGATGCTTCCCAGTAAATTTGAGACCCTTGTCATTATTTTCTTGTAACTATTACCTTATGAGGAACAGATCCACACTGTTTTTCTATCCTGAAATCAAAACCCTTTGAAGTTGGAGCAGCCTCACAAAGTAAATAATGGTTGTTTACATGTTTCCTTACCTTTCTATTTTCTCCCTGTATTTGGGTGATAACTCTGAATCATTGCTAAATAGTTTATTATCTTTTCAGAGTTTAATATCTGCCATATAACCTAAATATACTTTAATTTTAAAGACATTTTAGCAAATTCATTTTCACTTAGTTATGATACAAGTTACTGCATCTGATAATGGTCACATTTAGACTTAAAGGAAGTTGAAGCTTGGCTACAGGAAGGAAGCCTGGCTTCCAGCACCTCTCATCTCTTCCTAAGCTTTGCTTGACACAATCTTTGAGCGGGCAAGTCTGAAGACAGACCAAAGGAGGCCTGCTACCAAGTAGAATTCTGCATTGATTAAGCCATAGAAAGCTGTGGTGATTGGAAATACTGGGTTGGAGACCTGGTATGAAGGTGAAGTTTTCTATAATTGGACAAAAACAAGGAATCTCTTTTTTCTCTGTGTAGCTACCAATTCAAAGCTAAAAACCGTATAAGGCCATCTTGTGCAATATCCATTTGCCTTTTCATGTTTACTAAAATTAACTTAAAATTAACTAAAATTAACTTAAACTTGCTTCCATATTGACTCAATTTCTATCTGTGCATAAAAGACTGTATCTACCAGTTTTCATTCTACGTTGTTACAGTGAATTTAAGCTTTAAACCTCATCCTGACTGAATAGGTTGCTGTGGTATAACCGTAAGTGCTGTCTGTTTTGATCTAATACTCATTGCTTATTTAATGTAAATCTTCATATTTTTATATTTTGCAAAGAAATGAAAATAGGAGTTCACTGGGATTTTGCATTCTCTTTTCACAATTTTCATTATGTTGGCTACCACTACTTCTCTTGGTTCATGTTATGAATGGTGATGAATTTTAGACCAGACATGGTTCATTCATTTATTTATTTATTTATTCCAAAAATATTATTGAGCATCTTTTATAAATCAGGTACTCCCATGCATCTAATGTAGTCGGTGGAATGTCTTCCCTCATGCTGTTTATATTCTAGTGGGAATAAATAGCCAACCAACAGCTAAATCAAAAAATGAGATGTTCTTATACACCAATGAGTACTCTGAAAAAAATGTAAAAGTGAAATGGGATAGAGAGTCACTGTGGGCAGGGGGCCATGGTAGACACTGTAGTCAGGGACAGAATCTTCAAGAAGAAGGAGCTACCATGCAAATAGCTGGGAGATGAATGGACCTAGCAGAGCAACACAGAGATGTAACAGAAGGGTGTGTAGAGTGTGACTGGAAGAGATGGAGACGGGAGAGAAGGGCATGAAATAGCATCAGAGTAGGTAGGAGTTAGACTGTATTCAAACACTCATTGGCAACAATGGCAAGCATTTGTGTGCTTTATATACATTAAAAGTTTTAGTCCCTAAAACCACCATGTGATATAGGTACTGTTATTATCATGGTCTCTATTTTGCAAAGGAGGAAGCTAGGGCACAGAGAGATTCAATAACTTTCCCTATTACCAGTCACATGGTAGTAAGAGGTAAAGTGAGTACTAGAATGCAGGTCTGAACCACTATGTCAGTTTGCTAGCTCTCTGTCTACTCCTTTCATTAAACTTTAATCAATAACAAAAAGCCTGATCACGTGGATTCTTTTTTTATTCTAGCATGCTTAAAATGTGACAATGTACTCCACTTATCTGCTAGCTTCAACTCAAGTCTGCCCTTCCCTGCAAAGTTTTTTCTTTCAGTTTATTTAAAAAGTTGTTCAGTGTACATATAGGCATCACATTGACATGCCAGCACCAAGCTTCAAGGGTAGTCAAAGATATATAAACCTGGCCCTGAATCTCAAGAATGTTACTAGAGGCTAGTCAGGGAATAATACATCCAGGGAGTGTGCATAAGGCATGAGGAAACCATGGGGACAGTGGGTGTTGGGGCCACCTCTTCAGAGAAGGGAGACACAATCCCTAGCTTCTAGGATCAGGATAGGTCAAGGGAAGGACTTGAGAAGGCCACTGTTGAATTTGATAATCTGACATGGATGAAGGCTCTGCATCTAGCCAGGATGAACAGAATCAGTATCTACCATACAATACTTTTTGAATTCCTTTGTATTAGTCAGCTCTACCTCCTGGCTTCACTTTTCATTCTGTGGTGTTCTGAATCATTCTTTAGTTGTTGGATTTGTAACAGTGTTGTCTCCCCTCCTAGCTCATGACATCATTTTCAGGTCAGCCTTCAAGGTCAATCATGTAGGAAACCTTTTTTATGTTCCTTATCTTAGTATTTACAAACTAGGTGGCTTGATTTGAAATGTTATGGTGCTGGGATGATATTAAAAGAAAGATTTTATCATAGTAAAAATATTTTAAAAGATCCTAAGTGGAAAACAAACAAAAACAATCCCCACCCTCCAACAAAACAAAGAAACAAAAACAGAAGTTTCCTTTTCCTGGTAGAGTTATCTATGGTTGTATTTACTGGAATTCTACCAAACATTTAAGGACTTAAAATAACTTAAAAGAAAACTAAAACAAGTTTGATAATGCATTTAGATGGTAAATGTCAGATACTGAAATTTAGGATATTACAAAGTTGAGTTCTTAAGGTAATTGTTAACTCAGCCACTTTCCAAATATTTTCAAGTGTATATTAAATTGTTCCTTTTAGGGGTTGAGTAAATGTTGTAACTGTAAGCTGGGCCTGGTAACATTGTCAATGCTTTTATAATTCTGAAACTGTTAGTACGGAAGACATCCTAAGTTCACACTTTCCCTTGCATCTGGAAGTAATTAGATTAGGTTCTTGTCAAATATCTAGGAGTCATTCATTACAGTGTGAATTTGTTCATGTATGCTGTTGATGGTGTGATGTGGAAGTAGCAAGAATGCCAGAGGAAGAAGGCCTGGGGTTATGGAGTCCACAGAGAAACTCCGACTAAAGAGGCAGAAATATGTGTGATGGATGACTGAAAAGAAGTCCTCTCATATTAGAGAGAGAGAAAACAACAACAACACAGGAAAGAATAAGGGAGAAAAGTGTGTGGGCCTATTTATGAATAAAATGCCCATCATGGTGCTGTTTAGAATAGTGCAAACCTGAAAAACAACCTAAATATTTCCAGAAAATCAGGAAATGTTCAAATAATTTGAGGACAGGCACATGATGGAATATTCTGAGCCAATATGGAAAGTGTGTTTTTGAGGATTATAATGTTAAGTGGGCGAAGCAGGTGTGTAGAGAGCACCATTCTAACTTTGGAGGGAGAAAAGGGCTGCAAAGAGCAACATTTTTTTAGAAAGAAACACATTAAAATGTAATTTCATATTTTCCAAATTATCTTAAATGAGAATATTGGTCTCTTTAGTTCTTGCCATGCCCTTTTTATCTGAGGATTTGTGTCATCAATTATGGAAAATTTTCAGCAATTATCTCTTTAAATATTGATTTGTTGTTATTCCCTCTTTTCTCTTCTCCTTTAACTCTTGGCAGAGAATGCTGGGGCCTCTGGGTCTGTCTTCCAGGACTCTGACCTATCCTCTTTGCATCTTACTCTCATTGACTCCTTCACATTGATCTCTTTTGTTGATTTTTTTCTCCAGTTTTCATAACCATATTGATTTTGTTTCTGGGATTTTTAACTCATTTTTTATATCTACTTTTGTTTTAGTTCTGACTGTTTTTGTTTCAGAGTTTCTTATTCTTTTATTATGGGTGTTGGTTTTTTCTTTGTCTTTCTAATGATCTCAGTTATGTTGAAGTCATCTTCAGATTGCACTACTTGCTTTGTTTCAGATTGAGTACACTTCTTTCTTGATTGTTGAATGTCTTTTCTTAAGATTTATACTCCTCATGTGTCTTGAAATTTTACATTGTACTCTCACTTGGAGGAGAAGGGTTATTTCCCCTGCTTTCTTCTCTCCTCTCTGCTCTTCCCTCCTTACCAGCTTTGAAGTAGCTTCCACCTGCATTCAGTGTCTCCAGTCTAGCCTGTGCTGTTTGATCAGGGCCACCCGAAGAGATGCTGTGGTTTCTAGAGATGAAGCAGAAGGTGGGGTGGGCTTCCTGACTCCCCTGATGTGTCTGATTCTTGGCCTCAGTACCAGTTGGCTATAGCGTTTTTCAACCTTCTTTTGCAAGGAGAGAGAACACCATCCCTTTTGATTTCAGGTAGAATCCTAGCTATGGTGCCCTTCACACAGGACATATTTTGCTGTGTCCTCCTAGGACTGGAGCTTGTGGCTATCTCTGCAAGCATCTGGACCAGAACCCAGGAGACCTGTACTTTAAGCCTCACTTATCTACATTTTGGTGGTGAGGGATTGGCAATGTGTATAACTTGAGTCAGAAAAAAAATTTATAAAGACATACATTTCACTTCTACAGTATGAATAGCACTTTTTTCAAAGTAGGGATAAAAACCAGAGAGTAGGCATTATTTCCTCCAAAACAAAGATCATAAACATGAAAGGGCACTGTTTGGGTCCCTGCAGCAAGCTATGGATAAGGAAAATATTTTTCCCCATTTTCAGAGTATAATTTGTTCATAGACAAAAAAGAAAAACTATGATCAGCTGATTCCTTCAGATGAGAGAGTAAGCTGTCAAGTACTTACCATCTGGTTCAGCTCCTAATCCAGATGGGCTGCCAATAGTAATTTATGAAAGGTTTGAAAGCAACTTGCTGTCCTCCAGAAAGAACCATGAGAACACATTAACATTGGGAATTGCTCCCTTCCCCCAGCCCCAATTTGCGACAGATGCAGAGATGGGGCAACTGCTTCTGAACAACAAATAGAACTGTCTATTTTTGAGCCAGGAGTCAATATGTCTCTGCTCTTTAGAAAAAAAAAAAGTCAGTCATGTTCCTTCCCCCCTTCCCTCTCTTCTACTGACTCAGTGAATAAGGGAGTAACGCAGCCATGATGGAGTTTCTGTCAAATGTCTGCAGAAGCCCTCACAGTCTGTCATTTCTGAGTATCTGTGATGTTTGGAAAAGTCAAAGTCCACATCGGGAATAATCTGGTATACCTCATGTTCATGCTACAGACAGGCACCATCTAATCCATTCTTAATAGAGAAGCCCAAAGATCAATCATTAGATACAAAGCAAATTATAGAGCCACAGGTTGTTAGACCCAGAAGTCCACGGTTGGCCCCTATCCACCCAGTCAGGCAGCACCTAAGTAGTGTGGCTTCAGAATCAGAATGAAATGACAGGGCACTTTGTCCAAGTTTCTGTTATCTGCCCTAAGTTCTTACCCTGTCATTTAGTTAATATTACTGTCAAGTAATAAGACTCATTCCTGAGTGACTGATGGAATTCTAGTAATTTATTTTCAGTTCACGTAAGAATTGCTGGCAGAGAGTGAGGTCATATTTTTCCTTTGATCAAACCATCTGCTTTTCAGGCTCTGAGGAAATTGCCAATATGCATGCTATACATGTTTTAAAATGTTCTGGAATGTTCAAAAGAAAAGTCTGGAATCAGTGTTTAAGATTTCTAACTGAGACTGATGGAATCAGAGCTGGTTGTAACCCACACATTAGGCTTTCAGCAAGAAAGAATGGAGAGGGAGTGGTTACTAGGGTTGGAGTGCTGACAGATATATGCCCATTGGGAATCCAGGAAAGGGAAGAGATTAATGCTTGATCAGACAAATGATCTAGCTGACATAGGGAAAGGAAAACCAGAGCTGGCTAGGGTAATTCAGAACTCCTCATACTGAGGAAGGGGTCCATGCCACAAGTAAAAGTGGAGTGCACACTGGACAGGCAATAACAGCAGACCTAGGAGATTCAGTGGGCCCCTCTAAGGCTTTAAATAGGGAAGATGTATCAGTCAACCTAATGATAAATGCTAAACCTCAAAGAAGAATTTAGTCAGTCTTTGGATAGCCCAAAACTACTGTAAATGAGCAAAGAGCAAAGTCATCATTGTTTGAAACCTAGTGGGGACTAGTGACATTTTATACAGTAACTATCCGTGCATATGTTTTTCTTTGTCTTCTCTTCCCTTAAGTTTTGATTAAAGTGTATTTTATTTCATTTGGAAATATACATTGATCTACTAACAAGGCTCTGTGCTTAGCACTGCAGGAGATATTTGATATATGAGTGAAAAGAATGTTGTCTTTTCCCTTAAAGAATTTATAGTGTAATAGATATATACAGTAAGACACACATTACCACAAAATGAGACCTAATCTGGATCACTGAAAAATCGAAAATGAATGGTCCTTCCAAAGACAAAAAGAGATTGTATTTTCTTGGTTATGATTCATCTAAATTAAAACTGTAAGTTGCTAAAGAGCAATATTTTTACAAAAGGAACGCTTAACCTGGTTTTGTTTCCTCATTTCTGTCCTCTGTGCTAGAGGTCCCTTTAAAACGTGAACTTGGACAAGTGCCCCTCTAGTGATCACTTCGCAAACTACAAGCAGACGTTGCCTTAGAGAAGTCTGCCAATTTCAAAAGAACATGCCATGCCAGCCAGGCTAATCCTGTTTCCCTAACAGTCAACTCCAGAGAAAGTGAAATTTTAGAGGACGAATACCCTCCCACCCTCTGTCATGTGTCAAGACTCTGAGGTCATGTGTGGACTCTGAGGTCAGATAAAAGGCTCAAACCCCAGCTCTGCCACTTAATAATGGTGATCTGGAGAAGTTACTGAGCCTTCCCGTTTCTCAGTTTGCTCATCTGCAAAGTGGAGATATCAATTATACCCAGATCATAAGGTAGCTATGAAAATTAGAAAAGAGACTACTTCAAAGATTAAAAATGCTGCCTTGTCACAAACATTAAAAATGCTGCCTTCAAACATTAAAAAAGTGCTCACACATTTACTTTCACAAACTGTTCTCTGTACCTTCTTTCCACATTGCTGCTGGTTTTTCACTTGTCTTTTTTATTTATCTTTCTCATTCCAGATTTGCATATTCTACAGAGAATATGCAACTTATATAGGACAACTTATATTGGAACTTATATAGGACAACTGGGCTTTTAAGTGCTTTTTTAGTATAGAATGTCCCAAAGTCTAAAGTCAAACTATAGTTGGTATTACCAGTATACTGCTTTTATTTACAAAATTTGTGGACTTTAGGTATCACTAGAATTATTTCTGTGAAACTCTCCTGATTTCTTGATTATACTCTTCACCATCCCTGAGTTGTTAAAATGCAAAACTAATTGTTTTAAGTGTAACATCTGTGGAATATTATGTGTGAGGAATAAGATTTCTCACAGTGGTTTCATTTTCTTCCCCCAATTAAACTTCTCTGGGGCTTCAGTGGAACCCCCAGGACATACATGAATCCCACGCACATCTGACAAGATTCTCAAGCTGCCCGATGAGCCCTCACCCCTTTGGCAGCTTTACTGTCATTCCTGTGAAGTTACTTTACCTCTCAGTCATTTGGGATCTTGCCCTCATTTCATTACTAATTAAATTTGTTTTTACAGAGTCATAAATTAATTATTTGAGGTAAAAATTTCTGAAATCTATACCTTGCTCCAAGATCTTTTTTAACTCTGGGTAATTAAATTTAAGAGGTATCGTGTTCATCTTTGTTAGTATTTGAAGGAAATGACTGACACAAAGTTAAAGACTTAAAAATTTCTTACATAGTAGGAGAGGCTCTGTCTTAGGGGTAGGTTGAAAATTAAGAGGTGCTGACTCCATCAGCAGTGTTTGTTCATTGTCTTGCATTGCTGGTAGGCCTAAATTGGACGTGGTTAGGAAACTTGCTAATTTATCTTTAGACGAGAGCAAATGGGATCCAACTCTAAGGTCATGTATTGTTTTAAGGGCATGTGCATTTTATGAGATCTCGTGTCACTTTTCTCTTTCTCCTGAAACCAGTACACAGGTGAAAAATGACAATATGAGGCTTAGTCTCTTTTTTATGAACAAGTACACTAGATGCCCAATTGTTGGTGATAACTTGGTTTTCATTTAATGAATACAGCCTTGAGCATTTGTAATCATTGAGAACAAGGAACTTTGTGTTACATAAATATTTTACCCTATTGGATTAGTAAATGGCTTGTTAATTGGTTGATTCACATTTCTATTCGAAGAGCATCTTTAGATAAATGAAGCTTTTAAATAATACCCCCAGGAAAACTCTTGGCAAACATACTGTGTTTTTTGCCATAGGGTTCTGAAAATATTTTAGAGAAATATTAAAAAGTAAACCTTTAGAAAATACTAGACCTGGTTGCAAAAACCCATAACTCATCTTTTCCCTCAGGACCAACTGATTTAAACAAAGGAACATAATTTGGTCTTACTTAACTTCTGTTATCCTAAAGCCTGAAGCTTGATAACTTTTATCAACTCATCCCTATCTTGAAAGAGCAGATCCACTTTCAAATGTTCCCTGCTCCTGGGGCTTCTGTATCAAGGTAGAGTGAACTAACAGCTGACTGGTTCCATTCAGCTCTCAGATAACCGGAGTCCATGAGATGATGGGATGCATTCAGAGACGAGTGGACCATCTGACCAAACAGTGTTCAGCGCACAAGGAATTTGCTCTTAAGAAACAGCAATTAACTGCCTCAGTGGAGGGCCACCTGAAGAAGGTAGTTTCTTAAATGTGTCCTCCTTTAGCTACTAATTAGATGCAACTCCTTACCTGCTGTTACTAGATGGTATGGCAACCGCAGCATGGGGTGCATGGCGGGCAGATAGTGGTGGGCCTTCTTTGGCTTCTCTTAGGTTCCTCATTGGGTTTTATAATTGAACGGCATAGAGTTGTACTTCACTATTGCTCATCAACCATTCCTGTCCCAGGTTGCTAAAACTTGACATGTAATCCTACCTGCCATGCCAGCCCTGAACACAGGTACACAAAGGCAGTTTTTGCCTTATGCAGAACTGAAATGTGTGCATGTTGAGATTGTGTGTCCTTGTTTTACATGGTTTGGTGTTGGAACACCATATTGGAACATGGTTCAGTTCTAATATGCACAAATTTCAAGTAACATGGTATTGTACAACACAAGGACAGCAGATAAATACCAAAAATGATGTCTCAGAGATTTCCAGAACAAATTGTTGTTATCATACTTTATTGAACTAGACCAGTACAAAGGACATGGCCATTCTGAATAAAAACATAGATGTGAAAATCCTCTTCTCAGAGTGGAGGCAATGGCTTAGTACAGGAAAACTTTATTTCCTGTTTTCAAAGAGGAAGAAAACCAGGCAACTACTATTTGACTAAATTAAAAAATTACTTATCTGTAGCTGGGACATACAGCAAAAACTAGTAATATCTCAATGACATTAATGTTAATGAACCTTGATACCCACACTGGGTCTCAGATTTTCAATGATGTCTTCATCCGATACAGTGGACTCCTGTGCCTGACTCAAACAAGTAGAATTAGTAGGCCTCACGGGAGAGGGCATTAATTAACTGTGTCTCTGTCTAAATTGCCTTCCCACCTGTTATTGATCAAGCAACTTGGGAATTTGAGCCTTGTTCTGATGCCTGGGTCCAGAGAGATTCCAAATATGGCAGCAGCTGTGGTGCCACATTCTCTAGAGCTTGAGACTCAAGCTAATTTGGTGGTGGTGGGCAACACAGTAGGAACTCAGACAACTGTTGCTCTTTGTCTTTCTGCCAGTTCAGAGCCAATTTGACAATGGAAAGCATGTACTCTAGTTAGAACCAGATGAAGAACGCAACTTGGATGGAATAGAACCCTTTAAAGCCTACTTTTTCATTGATTCATGTGTACTGGAAATCAAGTCATAGTCCCCCACGTTCATCAGTTAAATGGCCCAAGCATGTCCCTGTGTTTTACTGTCACATATACAGGGTTTGGTGCTATCCCAGTGTCCCTAAATATAGCGACCCATAGGATACCCAGGCCTTGGACCTTTACTTCAAGATGTGCCTATAAACTGGGCCCCATTCAACTTACAGTAGATGATTGTGAGTTAATTAATCAGATAAATTCATCTCTGCTGATGTGTTAGCAAGTGCATTATCCTTTCTAGGAAATATAGATAATAAATTCTTAGAAGATATGGATGATTATTTATATCTCATTGCTGTTAATAAAATACATGTCTGTTAATAAATGTATGTCTATATGCCCTCTGTTGGTGGGTCAATAGTATTATGTCATATGAAGAGCAACATTATTAATTTAAACACAAAATTCTAAAATATTTAAAACTGTTTTTAGATGAAAATTGGTATACCCACTTAAAATACAATGGGAATGTGGGGTAGAATTTATGTTTTCTATACATATGCAAACATGTATGCAAATATACATTACTAACACTGCAATATATTCTTTATTGGTAAAGGTGGAAACGTCAATTCAGAAAATCAGTCCAGTACTTTCCAATGCAATGGATGTCGGTTCCAGCCTTTCTGAATCAGGGAAGATTTTGAGTAAATATTTGGAACTAGATATTCAAGCTAAGGTAAATTAAATAGGAATTATTATTGTGGTTATGATTTTATAAATATGATTTCTTTTCTTTATATTCAGTGGTTATAGAACTTAATGCTAGCTCTTTTGAGGGTTATAATTCTAAATATTGTGGCAAATAATGGCTTAAAACTTCTATTGTGTGCATCTAAATTACTTATACTTCAATGTGCATTTATTAGGGTGTTGAGCTCACTAAAACTTTGTAACCTGGTATTAAACACTCATTTGGCCCCTTTTCCTTGCCTGGGAGATGTTAGCAACTCCTTTTGGGAGGCCAGAGGAGGCAAGGGAGAGTGCTTCTCTAAGACTATTTGTGATTTTCTGCTAGAGTAAGTTACAAAAGAAAATTACCAGAAGCAACATGCATTAATGCAAGATTCCAGAAAGCAAATAAAAACACAATCTTGTTTGCAAACCCAATGTTCAGGGACAGAAAATACCCTCCTCTTCTTAACATCTTCTCTAGCTTCCCCTTACCCCTTTCACATGACACTTAGTTCAAATATTCTAGCTAGTGGCTCTCATCTGCCCTGAGTCCCAGTCTGCCCCAACAGGTGTTTAGGAAGGTGAGTCTAGCGCCTCTCCTGGCTCACCCAAGTCAGTAGGCAATGGCCTTGTTAGTCCATTCGTTCTAAGCCAAAGGACCTTCATCATGTTCGGGAAGTCACAGACAAGCTGATTTTTTTTTAATGGAGTGTTTTTTACTCATTATTTAAAATGTTTAAAATAAAACGTATGTCTGAATTCAATTTCATTGTTTTATTTTCAAAATTTTAGAAGGAACAAGGAAATTACGTGGGGAGAAACTCCCCTGCTTCCTCCTACCCAGAGTGCTATCTGGATGCAACACTTGGAAATGAAAATTAGCTTCATTCAATGGAGTACTTGGGAAGCATATTAAATACAAGCAGGGAAGCAATTCCTCCTTGCTGTAATGACAGGGAAGCTTTTTTCTTTGGTTTTTGCTTGATTCCTAGCTTAGTCTCATGTAAAATTTTACATGGTTCTTTCTGGGTCAATTGTATATGTAATGTCTACAATACCTGTTTATCCATTTTATCAGTGAGATTTTACTGCCAGAAATTGCACTCAAAACAAAACACAGAAGAGTAACCCTTTAGGCTGTTTAGATTTCATATGTAACATTTCCCCTACACTTGTTTAAAAACCCTTCTAGATCGAGATTTAAATAAGACTGCATAATTGACATGCCATTATTTTATAAATTAAAAAAGGAGTAAACAATTTCTATTAACTTGCCATCTCTTGTATAACAAAATTAGTTTAAGTATTTGCTAGAGCTATTGTTAAATTCATAAAGCCATTCTCGTGTATAATTATTATATAAATTATTTAAAACATATCTGCCATTTGGTTTTGTAACTTTTCATACTAACCTTTCTTCTATTTGTGACACAGAAAATAAATGCTCTAAATAAGAAGTGGAGCTGACATTCTCTCAGTGGAGCTGAGAGAATGGTTTGAAATGGTTTTCATTTTAAGATGACTTTTTCTTTTTTTTTTTTAATTTTGAAAGTTGTGCCTTTCTTTCATTGAGGAGAGCTGGTCTGAGTCCAATTAATAATTGTAATAGATGGTGTACAGCAGGTAATGAAATGTGAATGTTCATGATTCCCCTGTCAGCTTCTGACCCCCTGTGCTTGGCTTCCATAGGAGACAGCACAAGAATTAGAAGCAGCTACAAAACTTATGACAGAGAAAAATGAATTTGAACCTGACGAAGTGGCATTGCTTTCTTCTAAAGCTAAATGGCTAGAGGAAGAATTAAAAATACTTGGGCGAAGCATCAGTTCCAGGTCACAAGTCCTGCAAACTTATGTGGCATTTCTAAAGTCATCAGAGGAGGTACAGTGCCTATATGCTGCCCTTCTTCAGCAAGGTGGCCTCTGCCCATCTTCCTGCTTTCTCTGGGGATGGAAGCCCTGGTGGGTGGGTCCATGTCCTCCAGTCCCATGCATGTACTCACTTACAAGCTCTTTGTTCTCCAAGGCACCATACAAGGACTCAAAGAGTAAGTTGTTTTACTAAAAAATAATGCAAGTGTGTAGGTGTAGATATGTTCACAAATAAGCAAAGTGGTTGTATCGGAACACTTTCTACTGTGGCCTACAAACATTTACAATATCCTAAACATAGAACAAAATTATTTAAAAATAAGTTGCCTTCTACCATGGATCTTTTTGAATACTTGAGCAATTAGTGTGATTCATTTAAAATACATATAAAGAATCAGAAATTACGGGCGTTTGGGTCCACTCTCAGATCTGTCTTGTTTGATGCCTTTTAACGAGTTTTCTCTGAGAGCTTCCTCTGAGGCACTATTTTGATTGGGTTGTACCAGAGACTCTGTAAAATCCTGTCTAGTAGACCAAGATTCCCTCTCTCAAAGGTCTCAGTCTCTGGAACATGACATCAGTAATGGAAAAGTGCTAGGGTCCCACCTCATTTAACTCTGGTGGCAGTGCACACAGGTGCACACAGACCCTGCTGCTTTCAGGGAGGTGGGTACTGGCCAAGCAGGAGGTAGAGCCAACCGAAGTTAGGGAGCATGCTCGATTTCAATTTTCCCACTGACACCCTTGCCTCCTACGGCCACCGTCCTGTCTAAGCACATTTCCTCCACCAGTTCTCATTTTGCAATGTTCTCAATTCTCACCACTCTGGAGAAAGGCCATGCCCGGTCCCTGCAAATCTCAGGTAATTCCTTTTCCACCTCTCTCCTCCTCCTTTTGTCATTTCTTAGCCCTGAACCCTCATGGTTTGGGGCAAAGGTATTACAATTGACAGGATTATCCAGTTGATGAACATATTTGCTTGAAACTTGAAATGGTGGAGAAAGTACAAAGAAGGGCTGTTTTCTGTGTCTTCATTGCCAAAATGCACCTGCTTGGCTTCTAGTTCAGCGTCTATTTCCATGGCCACCCTGGCCTTCATAACCAGGAGTCTCTCTAGGGCTGGAACCTTAGCTTTGTAAGAAACATGTTTTCAGAAGGACCTCATGCCCTTTCATCCTCCCTGCCTTCACCAAATCTGTTCTCCACCCTGGTGGAGCCTTCTGTCCTTCTCATCTTGGCAGTGCTCCTCAGTCTGTCGCCCTCCTACCCCCTCAGGGTGGCCTTCTCTCCTCACCAGCTCCTGCTTACTCATTTCCAGCCTGCTCCCCATGCTGTCAACTCCCTGCCTTCTACCCTGACCTACGCTGCCAATTCCCAATTCTAGATCAGCACAACACTCTATTTACTCAGCTTCCACTTCCAAGCTTTCAGACACTCCTGTGGAAAATCATACTGTTGTGCTGATTGGTACCATTACAATTTGTGGGTCTCTGCTTGGGTCCCCCATATACTCCCTAGTTGGTGCCCATTCAGTAGGAATTCTCAAACATCTTACTCCAGTTTCCATCCCTAAATCTCAGCCAATGCCTGTTCCTCATATGTGACTGAAAAAAAACAAGACCATCGAGCCTGTCTTGACCTCCTTGGACTTCCAAACCTATTGACATGTTCACTCATCCTCCATTTGCCAATAACATGAAGTCTCTATTTGTGCCTAACACAAATCAGTCATCAGTCTCTCCCTGTACACACCTACATCCTTCAGAGTCTAGCTTCAGCTAGACCCATCCTCTAATTGTTCAAATCTGCTTTTTCTGTTGCTTCCTTCTCTTTGGTCTGTATCCATGCCCAATGGTCTTGCCCTCACCAAGGCTGTCACTCTATACTTTTCCTTCTCTTCACACCTGCACTTCTAGAATGGGAAGATGACACTTCTTGTCTCTGCCTGCTCCCCAAACCTCACCCCACTGCCTCTAGTGTCTTCCCTGTTCTGTCCTGGCAACTTACCAGTTGACAAATGACATGGTGTATTTTCAGTCTTCACCCCGCTTGATCTTTCTGCCACATTTATTTAAATAACTCACTCTCACCTCCCATGACTTTTTAAAAGACAGATTTGTTGAAGTATAATTTACATAGGGTAAAATTCACCTACTTTAGAGTGTAATGATTTTGAGTATATTTACAGAGTTGTGCAAAGCATCACTGCACTCCAGTGTTGGTATATATATATTTCCATCACCACAAATAGAGCCCTGGTGCATATTTTTAGTCAATCCTGGCTTCCAGCCCTCAGCCTCAAGCAACCACTGATCTGCTTTCTGTCTCTATAGATTAACTTTATTTGGATAATTCATATAAGTGACATCATCTTGTCTACTTCTTTATCTGTTCCTTCTCCTTCTTCCTCATTTGGTTTTCTGTTCCTGAAGTGTGGTGGATCATGGAGCTCTTACCTGTGCTCTCTCTTTTGGACATTCTATATACTTTCCCTGCAAAACTTGCATCCCCACCTATGGTTTTAATTCACCAATAACAAAAAACAGTTTCTCAGCCCCAGCTGTCTGAGCCCCAGGTCAATGCTTTCAACTTCTAATCATACTAATGACCTGTGTTTCCTATAGGCTCCTGAACACAACCAGTTGTCTCCTTTTCAAATATGTTTTTCCTCTGTATTTTGGCATAAATAACCCTGTCATTTTTCAAAAGTCCAAGGTAGAAACTTCACAGTCTTTTCTGAGCCCTCTCTCTCTCGAGGAGCACATGTTTTGTACAAGGCCCCATGCTTTTCATTCCTGACTTCATTTAATCCTTATAACATTTCTATGTTTAGTTACTATTATGCCTATTTTAAAAATGGGGGAAACTGAGACTCTGAGAAGTTAGGTATCCAAGATCAAACAGCTAGTAAACATGGAAGCTGAAGTTCAATCCCCAGTCTCCTCCCTTTTGTTTTTTTTCCTATATCAAAGGCCATGCTATCTCTTGTTTATGTATAGGGGCAACCTAAAAGATTTCTGAATCCCCCTCCCCTCTACTTGTGCCTCCTCTTTCTTGGTTCAAGCCCCCATCATCTCTTGCTCAGCTTAAAGAAATTGTCTTCTATCTTTTCTCTCTGCCTCCTTTAATTCTCCCCTACACTCCTTTCAGAAAACGGTCATTCTAAAGCAAATCTGATTGGATTACCTCCTGGCATTCAGATACTATGAAAAATTTAATTTGTGAAACAAAGTATAAATACCTTTACCAAAAATGGATGAAGTATTAAAGTTTATCACTTATCCAAAACATAAACTAGTACTGATTGAAGGGAATTCCTGTACTTACTTGCATTCAAGGCTTTTTTGAGAAGTTGGAAAAAGAGGATGAATTAGTTTATGTTTTTACAGTTGTACATTACAGACAGCCCATCAAATTGACACTGATAGAAGTACTGATAGTTGTCATGCTGATTCTGAATCATTGTGATAGCTATCGGTTGTTTCACACTAATGAGAATCTGTCACATCGTGTTGGTTACAGCAGAAACCAAGCTGAAACCTGCTGGCCAGTTTTATCCTGCCACAGTGATCCCTCTAGCTTCTTTCTTAACCGATCAGCTTATGCAACCTGAACTTCACTCACACTAAGAGCTTTTATCATGCTCTGAACCAGTCAGTGTTTTCACACCTGTGCTTTTGCACATGTTATTCCTTCCATCTGGGATCCCCTTCTACTCCCTCTTACCCTGGACAATTCTGAAAGACACAGATCAAATGCCACTTCCTTTGGGAAGTTCTTCCCTATTTACTCTGTGTAGAGTTGGTGGTCCCTCTGTGTATATTTGTTTTTGTGTTATGATAATTTGCTTATGGTTCTCTTTCTCCCAGAACTATCTTTGGGAACCCAAGGAAATAAATGCTTAATTCTTACTAGGGAATCTTAAAAGACTCCATGGAGGAGGTAGCATTTTAACTAGCTCATGAAGCATAGGTAGGAGCAGAAAATTAAGGAAAGATCATTCTTGGCTAAGGAAAGAAGCATCAGCAAAACAGAAGCATGAATAAATGGAATTGGGAAATGAGAATAGAACTGTTTCTGAGCACATTTGCAGGCTCACCTATTAAGTTCATTTAGATGAAGGATGATGTTAATGCCTTTAAAATATAGTGACTAACCATTGCCTGAAATTTCTCACCCTGTTTAGATTGCTCTTTCAGTCTCATCCTATTGGCTATTAAATATTAATTTAATGCATAAAAGCTTGTGTCAAAAATTTTCTACTATTTCTACATTATCCAATTACCTGTTAATCCATAGTTCTGCAGGTGCATTTGGTTTTATATAAGCTCTGATCAAAGTCAGTGATTTAAAATAATCTAGTATTGCTAGCATTGGTTACCAAATGAGGAAATAAAATTTTAGGCAGGTGAAGTAATATACCTTAGTAAGATTAGCTCCTGAGGCAGCTTAATATTAATACTTGCACAGAAAATTAGTAATTGTACTTTTTATTCTGGTTTATCACTGATTAGAAATTGTGATTAATAATCACAATTTTTCACAGGCTTATATTTCTTTCTTTCTTTCTGATTTGTATTCCCTGGTTGTATGTGTGTATGTGTGTCGTATGTCTTTCTTCTGAATTATAAAACTCAGCTTTAAATGGAGCCACTCTGGTCTTTGACATAAATTGTCCCCAATTGCAAAACATGCACATATATAATACATAAATATGGTTTTGGCTATGGTAAGTAGGTCTTATAGGTAACAAACTTGTCAGCTTAATTTGCTACTGAGGGGTACTCCTGTCTCTCAACAACCTAAATAGATTTGCATGTCTTTTCAGTTAATTGACAATATTGAATAACTATTTAAAAAATTCTGAAGTGTTCGGGGCGCCTGGGTGGCTCAGTCGGTTAAGCGTCCGACTTCGGCTCAGGTCATGATCTCGCGGTCCGTGAGTTCAAGCCCTGCATCGGGCTCTGTGCTGACAGCTCAGAGTCTGGAGCCTGTTTCAGATTCTGTGTCTCCCTCTTTCTCTGACCCTCCCCTGTTCATGCTCTGTCTCTCTCTGTCTCAGAAATAAATAAACGTTAAAAATAAATAAATAAAATAAAAAATTCTGAAATGTCATTTCCATTTGATTTTTAAATAGGCTTTTATTAGAATCTACTGTTATTTTTCTTTAAAAATGTTTTTAAGGAGTGCCTGAGTACCTCGGTTTCTTGAGCATTGGACTCTTGATTTCAGCTCAAGTCATGATCTTATGGTTTATGAGTTCAAGCTCTGTATCGGGCTCTGCACTGACAGCACGGAGACTGCTTGGGATTCTCTCTCTCTCTCTCTCTCTCTCTGCCCCTCCCCCGATCATGTGTGTGTTGGGGGTTGTGCATGTGCACACATGTGTGCATACTCTCTCTGCCAAAATAAATAAATAAACTTTAAAAAATGTTTTTAAGTGTTTTTAATTTTCATTTGTATTCTCATTTTTTTAAGCTAGAGGAGCAGTGTCAGAGCCTAAAGGAGTTTTACCAAACTGAAATCCCACGGAAGGAAGAGGATGATGCTGAATCCAAGCGTCAGTTTGACTCAGCTGAAAAGCAGTGGCAGCTATTTTTAAACAGGAGCTTTTTAACTCAAGACCTAGGGCTTGAGTTCCTTAATTTAATTAATATGGTAAGAATGATATTAAATGTGTCACACCTTCTGCAAGGATTACTATCAAAGTCAAAATCATAAATTCAAGTTCAACTGTCTGCTAATCAACCTTGCTGGTTTAGGAAGTTTTTTTGTTTGTTTGTTTGTTTTAGCTTCATTCAACCTAGAACAGTCCTAAAGCCCAGCATTTACATGCTTATTTGGTCTTAGACTTTCTATTAATTTATAATGAAGGCTATGCTTTCAGTAAGGATGGATTTATTTTTATTTTTTAATTTAATTTTTTTTTAATTTACATCCAAGTTAGTTAGCATCTAGTGCAACAGTGATTTCAGGAGTAGATTCCTTATTGTCCCTTACCTATTTAGCCCACCCCCCCTGCCACAGCCCCTCCAATAACCCTCTATTTGTTCTCCATATTTAAGGGTCTCTTGTGCTTTGTCCCCCTCCCTGTTTTTATATTATTTTTGCTTCCTTCTCCTTATGTTCATCTCTTTTGTATCTTAAAGTCCTCATATGAGTGAAGTTATATGATATTTATCTTTCTCTGACTGACTAATTTCGCTTAGCATAATACCCTCTAGTTCCATCCACACAGATATAATGAAGGCTATTTTAACTACTAAGAAGAAAGAGTGACTGTCATCCAAATACAACACTGCCACTATTACACAGATACGTCAGTAGAGGTTCATGCAAAAGTTCTGTGTTATTTTGAGAATATGTAACAAGGTCTTTACAAAATTTCCAGGAGCTTAAGACAATATCTAGGATGAATCATCATTTTGAAAAATTTCATACCATAGCAGATCTTTCCATAGTGAAGCTCCATTATATTTAGAAATGTACTCTAAATTTTAGTTAAGTTGTATTTGTAAAATACCCTAGAATCTTTATATCAACCTGTGGCTGATAAAGTTCTCTACAGAGTTTTAAAAAATAGCTACTCCAACTCTCCTTTAATGCCTCAAGTATCTTCCTAATGAAACTGCTCATTTCATTGTTACAAAATCCCAGCTACTAGAAACCTTTTTTTTTTTTTTTAAATGTTAAGCCCAATCTGTCTTTGTATCTGTTTCTGACCCTCTGTAGCTACACAGGGGGAAAAAATTCACATTTCATTCTTCTTACACATGTAAGTCCTTCAAACATTGAAAACAGTTGCTATGTCTAATCTGAGTTTTTTAGGCAGCTAACCACATATAAATCCTTTCCATCATTTGTGAGACAGTTTCACTTCTCTCTGCATCCTAATTATCCCTCCCAGAATTTTCTATGGTTTGCCAAAATCATTCATGAAATGTAACCAAAAAGTGAGGTACAACATCAACACAAAGTACAACAAAGTGGACATCATTTTTTACCAAGGAGACCTAAGACTATGCTAGCATTTTTAGCAATAATTTCACTTTGCTGATTCATATTAGGCTTGTGATCAAATACAACTCCCATTACATTTTCATTGCAATTTCTGCCAAGCTAGATCACTCCCATCTTATATTGGTCAAGCATTTATCTTTCATATACAAATGTGGGCCTTTATATTTATTATTACTATTTAATTTCATTTTACCTATGATTCCATCTTATTAAAGTAAACTTGACCCTGCTATCTACTACATTAGCCATCTTTTCTAAGTTTAAGTCTATATATTTGATAAGTAGGCCTTCTATGGCTGCAAGTAGAGCTTTAATAAAAGTGTCTATGGGGCAAGTTGACGTCCCAACCCATTCAGCAATTGCTTGATTAGACAGTTTTTTTAAACAATCACAGACACTTCCAATAGTACTTTATTTCAACCATTAATTCACAACTTTTTTCCTAAGTCTGTAGTGAGAGAGACAGCTCAAAGAAAGGTCTGCCTACAAAGTATCCTATCCATTACATAAGTATAATTTGACATAAATCAGGTTGACTCCTTGTGATCAGGGAATTCTTCCCAAAGTGCTTACAAGCTTCTTGATCGATGATGAACTTACTGCACTAATTATCAATGTAGGGCTTACCAATCTGTAAATTATGTAGTCCATCCTTTTCCCCCTTGTGAAAACCAGGGCATTCTCCTTTCTCTAACTTTCTGGCACTTTTCTTATTTTCTGTAGATTTGCAAAGATAACTGACATCTGCAATTTTCCCAGTGCTCTGAAATGTGATCAATCTCAGTCTGGAGACTGAATTCATCTGGAAGAATTAGGTTCTGTAACTCTTCTCATCACTCTGAGCAACTCTTTATCTTCTCTAGCTCAACCTTCGTGGTTTGAAGACCATCTTATTAAGTCTATGTGGGGAAAAAAAGTATTTATAGTGCTGATTTATCTAATACTATTCTTAAGCATCAGAGAAAACTTGCTAAGCAATTCGCCCATGTTCTTATGTTGTACGGGTGCTTTACTGTAAAAACTAATTAAGTGATTTTTCATTTGGAACATTTAGAACATGTATTATCTATTGATCTGTCACCTTTCACATTTTTACTTTGTTCGTTATATACTCTTTAGTCTCTTAATTGTGTACTTCTCTAATTTACACCCAGAAGGAATTCAAATATTTGCAAATTGCATTTTTGTCTATCCTTTTTATTACGACTTCATTTCAGAAATTTACTTTTCAGTTATGAAATTTCCAGTTGTATCTTTTTTTTAATTAGATTTCAATTACCAATGCAATTATCTCTCCTGTCCTCTCTACATCTGTCCTGTACTCTCTTGATCATATTAATCATGGGTATTTCAAAGTGTTTGTCAGCTAACTCCAGCATCTGAGCCTGGAGTTGTTTCTGTTGTCTACTTTTTTCTCTTGGTTTCCAGTCATGTAGCCCTGTGTTGGCAGGACTGGTGAATATTCATCAAATATCAGACATTATGTATAAAAACACATGCTTTACCTCAAGGTCCTTAAAAACTGTCATATAATAAAATTCTTCCTTACTGGTAAGAATTAAGATCCACATAATAGTTAACTTTATTGGTTCAGTAACATTCTGAGATAGGAAATCATTGGTAAAGCAAGTAAAACACAGTTTTAATTTCTTCATATTTTTTGGACCATCAGGATTTCAAACAAACATTATTGTTGAAATGTGGCAACCAGTTTGTGGTTGCTAAAGAGGAAGAAGGCCTGCTGGCATTTTCCACTGAATGTTCTGCTCTTGATTGGGTTGCTGTGGCTCATCTTTTCAAGGTTGACACCGAAAATTTTTCAGTTCATCTAAAAAATCATCAAGATCAGAGAAATTGATTTATGTGAGAACTCTGGGCAGACATGTTAATGAAAGTGCTAATTTACTAATATATAGCAGTGAATATCAAGGATGCTATCCAGGATACTGCCTTCCTGTTATCAACGTGTCTGGAAAACAAGACACACCATTCATTGTGCCTGAATCCAAATGGAAAATGGGTAATTTAGTACCCTATTAGATAAGATTATGACAATTTTTTCCATGCCCCTAAACAGAAGTAGAATGAGTAGCGTGTTTACTAACTAGACCTTGGGCAAATTATTTAATCTTGGTGAGTGGTCAAAATACTCAAGTCTGCCAAGTACATAATCACTCTTCTTGAATCCTGCTAGCTAGATAGCACAAATACTACTGTGCACTCCCTTTTCCAGGCTCACTAGAATCATACCCTGCTGATTATAGTCGACATTGATATGCTGCAATTTCCAAGTTTACATTAAATTATATATTATATTTTGCTTAATAGTTTCTTAATAATATGTGAAAGTTACCCTAACTTTATTTATAGCATCTTTTAAAAAAATATTGTTCAGGATGGGTTCTGCTGAAGTTGTCTGATATCTTTCATGATATATTATCATCTTGTTAACCATAGTTACAACATATATCATTTTATTTCTGAATCTCCAAATTCATAGGAGAGATCTTATTTAGAACTTGCAATTATATTCTTTTGTAATTAATTGGCACTTTATAATGTCTAAATTAATATAAAAATATAAATGTGAAATATTAATGTCATTTAAAATAATTTAGAAATAAGATGGTCTGTTAAAATACTCCAGCACACATTTATGACACTGTCTTCTGACTACAATCTAAAAGATCCCTTGACTTCTAGATCCCTAGCTGTAATTGTGATTAGAGTAAAACCTTGGATTATGAGTAACTTGTTCTGCAAGTGTTCCACAAGATGAGCAAACATTTCTAATACATTTTAATTTGAAAAACAAATGATGTCTTGGAGTACAAGTAGGACGTGATGCTGAATGTCACACGATCACAACTGAGCCAATGGTTCTTGAAGTTGGCTTTGATATACAAGTGCTTTGGATTATAAGCATGTTTCCAGAATGAATTACGCTTGTAAACCAAGATTTTACTGTATAGAAATATATGCATATTTGCTCCTGAGAAATTCAAGGATTTATTGAGAAAGGCTAGCCATCAAAGTAAAAAACCATTGTTTTGTCAACTAAATATTCTTCTGCATTTTTTTAAATGTTTGCACTCACAAAAAAGTACATGGTCTTACTCTTTACTTCTTTTATTCTTCTGACTGCAATTGAATTTCCCCTGTTTAAAACCATTGTTTATAGGCTTTCAAATCAGGCAGCCAAAACATGTAGAAATTGGACATGTAGAAATGAAGAGGACTCTGAATTTAGATGTTGTGATTCTGATTAATAGTTTCTTAATAATATGTGAAAGATACCCTAACTTTATTTATAGCAGGGATTTAAAAAATATTGTTTAAGATGGGTTCTGCTGTGTATTATAGGTGCATAATAAGGATAAAAATACAGAGATATATAGATGTACATTTCAGTTCTTACAAAAGGGAGTAGCTTTAAGAACTGTTCACAAAGAAAATTTGAAATAACTGTAGTATATACAATGGGATAGTTGAAAGAGAAAAGCAGACCCCTCATATTTCCTGGTGCTGAGACTTTGACATATTCTAATGAGTTATTTAACATTATTTACAATGTTAAAATAAAAGATGGAATATACTTCAAAACGTATGCATTAAAATAATCTTAACTTGAACATTTCTGGATCCTGACACTCATTTAATCACCCCTTAAGCTCCAGGAAATAACCAGACTCTGGCCAGGGGTGGAGAGGGTGGGGAGTCAAACACTACTGGATTCTAAAGTACTCAGGACCTGGTGTCCGAGCATAGACCAGAGGTTCTGAGAGCCCCACTGTGCCTTTACACAAGCATTCCAGATTTGTCTTGATCTCAGAACCATGCTCCGTGGTGGCCATGATCAAGTGTTTGTCTCCTAAAAGAGTGTATACAAAAATGTTGTGTCTCTTGGGGGAAGAAAAGCCATTATATGGATTATTAATTTAACAGGCAAAAAAGAATGAAATACTAAATGTGAAAAATGAAGTGCACTTTATGGAGAACACTATGGAAAGCCAGAAGGCAGAAAGAGAAGAACTCAGCCACCTTCGGATGACATGGCAACTTAAAGCCACAGCAAGCAAACCTGTGAAACAGCAGTGGGGAGCATTCAAAGAACAACTTAGAAAGGTACAGGAACATGCATGGATATCATTAAGTCTTAAAAAGGAATGAAATTCTGATGTACACTGCAACATAGAAGAGACTGTAAAACATGATGCTAAGTGAAATAAGGCAGTCACAAAAGGGTAAATGTTGTATGATCCCACCTACAGGAGGTACCCAGAGTCGTCCAATTCGTAAAGAGAGAAAGCAGAATAGAGGTTACTAGGGGCTGAGGGAAGGAGGGAACGGAAGTTCCTGGTAAATGGGTATGGGGTTTCTGTTTGGGATGGCAAGAAGTTCTGGAGATGGTGGCGATGGATGCACAGCAATGTGAATGTTCTGATGCCACAAAACTGCACAATTAGCAACTGTTTAAAATGGTAAATTTTGTTATGTGTATTTTACCACAAAACAAAACAAAACAAAGTAAAGGAAACCCAGGGCCTGTGGTTTTGTTCATTGGTAGTTTAGGACCACAGAATCACTTGAGGTAGTGAGTGTTTTCATGGGGACTGAAAAGTTTGGTGATGCACCAGTCATCACTGGATTGCCAATGGTGTCCAAGAACATAAACACATAACTATCTAATATATATTTCAGACCACTTACAACTTAAAACTTCTTCAGGAAGCACTTATGCCTGTGTCTGCACTTGACCTTGGAGGGAGCCTCCAGACCATTTTAGGTCTACAGAAAAAATGGAGTGAAATGAAGCCTCACCTCCAGGTGAAGAAACAGATTGATGGACTTGGGTGAATGGGAAAAAAAATCAAAAACTGTTCAGTTGAGATTTACCTAATTAATTTTAACAGACTGGTGAATTGTTATTTTTTAAACAAAAGCATGGTTTGTCTAAAGCTCCACTTTTTTTTTTAAATGTTTGTTTATTTATTTTAGAGAGAGAATGAAAGTGCATGTGCCCACACTAGAGCGGAGGAGGAGCAGAGAGAGAGAGGGAGAGAGAGAATTCCAAGCATGCCCTGTGCTGTCAGCACAGAGCCTGATATGGGGCTCCATCTTGTGAACCATGAGGTCATGACCTGAGCTGATATCAAGAGTCGGACTCTCAACCAACTGAGCCATCCAGGCACCCCTAAAATTACACTTTAAAAACACATTTTCTTAATGTTTTTCTGCACTATTCTGTATTTGATGATACACAAATATTCAGGCTACAAAATGCCTGATATATTATCTTAGATTATTTGAATTTACATGAAGCTATCACATATATTCATTTTAATTATTTCCCTATAGACATGTTTTAGATTAAGACATCTCAGAACAAGGGTGAGCAAGCTCTGACACAGAGGCTCTGCTCCCCTTTGTCCTTGAAATCACCACTATGATGTCACCATACCCATTCACTGGCACCCCAGATTCCTACCACTCTCCCAGGAATCTTGCTGTGCTCTCCCATTCTCCCTCTCAGAGAGCCCTCAGAAGATGAGAGATAAAACCATGAGTCATGTTCCCAGGCCCAGACTGCCCATGCATTCCATACCCTCCACCTCCTGCCGCTCCTAAACCTGATACAACTGTCAAAAATATTTGCCAGTCATGCTGTCCTCTTGCCTGACTTCTTGTTCTTCACTGCGAAGTTAAGATATCTGCATTGCTGTTGGTTGCTACTTCAAAAATGTTGGCTTTAAAGAATGCCAAATCAGAAGACTGAAGATTCCTTTAGGGAAGATCTATTTCAGATTCTTTTTTTTTTATTTTTTTTAACGTTTATTTATTTTTGAGAGACAGAGAGCATGAGTGGGGGAGGGGCAGCGAGAGAGGGAGACACAGACTCCAAAGCAGGCTCCAGACTATGAGCTGTTAGCACAGAGTCTGACATGAGGCTTGACCTCATGAACCATGAGATCATGACTTGTGCCAAAGTCAGGCACTTAACCAACTGAGCCACCCAAGCACCCCTATTTCAGATTCTTTAAAGGTAAAACTGATATAGCATAAAACTACCTCCTACACTCTCACACACACACACACACACACACCATTGTAGCCCATGGTGAAGTCTTTTCTATAAATTCTTAGAAAATTCAATTAGCCTACGTGTTAGCTACTTTGATATACCTTGTGTTATATGCCTACTGGCATTTTGTGTATGTATGCATGCACGTGGTTCTGCACATGCATGCGTGAGTAAATTCTTCTAAGTCAGGGGCCATTCCCAAGCTTCATTAGTTCTGTCACTGTGGTATGCATATATTTGATTCCCCTATGCTTGATTTCAATTTGAAGACCTTTATTAGGCTACTCTTCTGCAAAGTATTTCCTTAGCCTAAATGATTTCCACTACTTTTCTCCTTGATATAAGCTCCATCCCTGACATTATAGTGGCTTCCTCTTTGAGTTGTCCAGCATTTGCAAGTTCTATCCCAAAATCTGGATTCCTACAAGGGGTATCTGAGTGGTCCTAGGGAAAAGGAAGCTGCTTTATCCCTCTCTACATGTGGTGTCTATTTGTGGATTCTGGGATGACTGTTTTTAAAGCAGCATATCTACCACATTGCTCAGCTGGTAGTTCATTCTGATCATTCTGTTATCATGGAGGACAAATAATTCCCCTAATGTATTTTTAGACTTGTCTTCTCTTGATGTTTTTATCATACTGATTCTAGTTTACATTAAATATCAGAGATGATCATGGCTTCATAAAATATCTAAAATGCATTCATTTAACAGATAACTGGAGTATTTGGTGTGCCACAGAAATATGTGACTTTCTATTTCACCACCTAGCTTTGAAACATGTTTTTTGCATTTATAGCAATTTTTTTTTAATTTCTAAGAAGATGGGAATAGAATAATGTATCCTTAGCATCAAACACAAAGCCTGGATTTGCAAGGATGGGGTGGGGCTGACAATAAATAATAGTTAGCAAATGAGAGAATAGTGATTGAGACCTTCCTATAGTCAGTTATAAAGGAAAAAGCTGTCTAAAAGCTGGATATCTTTTATTTCTTTCAACTTCTTTAGCAACTGAACGTTGAAGTTCAGTACATTGTAAAAGAATCAGAAGAGTTAACTGGCAAAGGAGCCCCTGTTAAAGAGAAGTCTCAACAACTGAAGGAGCTTATTCACCTCCATCAAAAACAGCAAGAGAGAATCCAAGATTATGAGGATATCCTGTACAAGGTAGTCCAATTCCATCAAGTTAAGGAAAAGGTAGGACTTGTCATGGATATCTGGAAGACCCTCAGCTCTATTTTTTTTATTATTTATTTATTTATTTATTTATTTATTTGAGAGAAAGAAAGAGAGAGAGAGCAAGTGAGCAGTGGAACAGGCAGAGAGAGAGAATCTCAAGCAGGTTCTATGCCCAGCGTGGAGCCCAAGGTGGGGTTCGATCTCATGACTGTCATATCATGACCTGAACCAAAATCAAGAGTCATATGCTTAACCAGGTGCCCCAAGACCCTCAGTTTTAAATTATGAAATTAGAAGGGCACCTGAGTGGCTCAGTCAGTTAAGCAGTGAACTCTTGATTTCAGCTTAGGTCATGATCTCATGGTTCACGAGATCAAGTTCCACATCAGGCTCACACTGACAGTGCATGGAGCCTACTTCTGATTCTCTGTTTCCCTCTCTCTCTGACTCTCCCTGGTTCGCACTTGTTCTCAAAATAAAGAAATAACCTTTAAACTATGAAATCAGAAATAAATTATTGTGTAATAAAAGCCAAGTTGCTTTTTCTGGTATCAGAAGTTTTCTGCAATCTGGCCTTTAACTTTTTCTCACTGGCTTCTATCCTCCCTTACATTCCAGCCAAACTGAGCTTTTCTTTGTCCCTTAAAGATGATGCACACCTTCCTCACTCCAAGCCTTGACTCTCAGGCTGCTATTATCTGACAGGTCCTTTTTGCTCTTCTCTACTATTTAAACTCTATCCTTGCTTCCAACAAGCCTACCTTACTTGGAGTGATTTGTTTCTTTTCTAAATTCCCAGAACTTTCATAGTTTATCTCACACATCTGTCATTTTTAGTATCTTTATTCTTAATTGCTTTCTCCCTTCAAGTGTAAGCTCTCTGAGGAAAGAAAATAAATTCATGTGTTTTTTGGGTTTTTTTTTTGTATCTTAAGTACCTGACATTAAGGAGTGCTTAGTACAGGTTCAAGTTATTAGCTTCTACTTTCTTTTAAATGTTTACTTATTTATTTTTGAGAGAGAGAGAGAGAGAGCAGGGAGCAGCAGAGACAAAGGGAGAGAGAGAATCCCAAGCAGGCTCTGCATTGTCAATGTAGAGCCTGATGAGGGGCTCAAACTCACAAACCGTGAGATCTTGACCTGAGCCCAAATCAAGAGTCAGATGCTTAGTCAAATAGGCTTACGTTATTAGTTTCTATTAACAGAAAATGGGGATGTGTTGATATCCCTTTAAAATAGCCTCTGAATTTACTCGGATCACAAGCCTAGATCTTGCAAAGGTTTTAGGCTATGACCTTCTTTAACAGAACTGGTAGTAATAGTTCCTCAATTTTACCCTCTTGGTTTGAAGCCCTGTAACATTTATTTGTCTATAACACTAGTAATTATAGATGAGCTTGGCAACATTTTGACCAGGTAGTAAAATCGGTTATAGGAAGTAGGCTTTTTGTTTAAAAAAAAAAATCTGTCTTCCTGAAAATATGAAACCCATGTTAATTGTTAACATCCTAAATTTCAGCTGGGTCATCTCATCAAATCAAGAGAAATGGAGTTGTTAGAACAGCCAAAGGAGCTGGAGGATGGCCACGAAGCCCAGGTTCAACTCAGTTGCTCTCAGGAGAAGCAGGCACATATTGAGCAGCTCCATAAACTGGCCCTTTCCCTGGGAGTGGACATCATCTCTTCAGTACAGAGACCTGTAAGCAACTTAGAACACCATCATTCATATCTAACTAAAGCTGAGAGTTGGGTTATTATAATATCAATGAAACCAGGCAGAATGCCTAGTACATGTTAAGTTAAAAAATACATTAAGCCATTGGGATAGTTATTTGTGGTGAATGTCTACCACCTATAACAAAAGAAAAAATATTTAAGGAGAAAATCTGTTTATACAAGTCTTGTTTTATACACCTATTCTCATGCTAATTAAAAATAGAATTGTAGAGTTGTGTTGTCTAATATGGCAGTCAATTTTTCACCTTTGAAATGTGCCTAATGCAATGAAAGAACTGAACTTCTAATTTTATTTATTTTTAATTAATTTAAAAAATTTAAACTGACAGTGTAATTATGGGAAAACTTTTATGTATGTTGGGAACAGCTTGGGTATGTGAATCTACATTTTAAGTTATCAACTATGAAATTTGAATACAGATCAAGTATTTCTGACAGAAGTTTAGCAACAATTAACTAGATTTCAAAGACTTAGTATAAAAACTGTATTAATATTGTCTACATTTGGTTACATATTAAAATGATGATATTTGGACATATTTGGTAGAACAATCCACATTATGAAGATGAATTTCACCTGTTTCTTTCTTACTTTTTAATATGACTACTACAAAATTTTAAATTATTCATGTGGCTCAGATTATATTTTGATTGGACCAATGCGGGGCGCCTGGGTGGCGCAGTCGGTTAAGCATCCACCTTCAGCCAGGTCACGATCTCACGGTCTGTGAGTTCGAGCCCCACATCAGGCTCTGGGCTGATGGCTCAGAGCCTGGAGCCTGTTTCCGATTCTGTGTCTCCCTCTCTCTCTGCCCCTCTCCTGCTCATGCTCTGTCTCTCTCTGTCCCAAAAATAAATAAAAGTTGAAAAAAAATTGATTGGACCAATGCTGCTTTAGCATTTCAGATCTGGAAGGTATTCTAGACATAAGCCAGCCCACAACACTCATTTTATAAAAGAAGCATCTGAGGCCCAGAGAAGCTGCTTAAGCCATGAAAACTCAGAATGGAGGAGCCTCCTGGCTTTGCAGAAGGCTTGGGCACCAGTCATTGGACATGCTTTATGCCAGTGGACTGACATTAACAAAGGAGCCTAAAAAGAGAAGAAAATATTTCCAGATCAAATTTTTCTAAATAATATATTGGACTCCGATTTAAAAAAAAATCCCTTTCTAAATTCCTAAGTTTAGTGAGAAAAGATTGTTTTTTCTATCCAATATGTATAACATTAATAAATCATAATGGTCAATTTTATTTCAAAGTTCATTTAAGATATCCATTAAACTATATGGAATGCAAAGAACATAATTTTTTTAAGCTAAAAGACAGAAATACAAAATAGAATCAGTTTTTACCAAGAAGGAACTTTCTTTCTAAAGAGTTTTATTTTATTAGTAAAGATATTACAAAAAAAAAAAGTAAGACATCTCACTTTGCACAAATAATATAAATTGTTCTCTAACTCTTGTCTGCCTTGGCCTCAGCAGCCCTCTGTGCTGAGCAGAGATTGGTGCACTTCCATAATGAATCTGAGGTTAAGTTCAAGTTGACAGGAAAATTATAGTGCAGAAGCTGAAGGTTTCCGATGCATATTTTATGCTTTTGAAGTAAAAATTATACCTTATAATAAAGGTATAAAGACTTTATTTTAAAGACTTGGGTGTGATGAGCAAATCTTCAAAACTTAAGTTTCAAGACTGGAAATGCAATGGTTTGCCTTCCCTGACATGTTGGTGTCTGGCTTCTTTCTGAAATCATTACAGCATATTCAGATATGCTTGAGGTAAAGTAAACCAGGAACCTAGTTTTTAATGTCCTCTATGAGTTTCATAAAGCAGGTAAATAGCACATCCGTCTCATTGCTGTTTTGCCCATTCCCTTTGTCACTTGCACTTCCGTTCCATTTTCAGAACTGCTCTAACATTTCTGCCAAGAACCTGCAGCAGCAGCTGGACGTCCTTGAGGGGGATGGTGTGAACTTGCGTGCCAAAGCCGAGGAGTATGAACGGACCCTGATCCGCTGCTTGGAGTACTGCACCACAAGGGACAATATAAATGAGGTGGGGTGGTGGGAGTGAGCAGTGATATTGCCAGAAGTTGCTCTGAACCTAAAGCATGTGGCTCAAGTGTCTGCACCCATGCACACACAATCAGGCGACCATTTATTCAATGTTGACCTTTAATCTACCAAGCAATAGTCTCAGGGCTCTGAAAGTTTGAGTAAATTTCAAGCACCCAAGTCAGTATGTTGTCAATGAATAGAAAAACCTAGAATGTACCATTATGGCCTTTTGTTTGTTTCCTTATCCCCACCCAAGGCTGTACAGCAGTTGCTTGCTTGAGTGGATACAGCCTGTCAGGATAGAAAGAGTGATGCTGTCTCCAGGCAGCCAGCTCCAACCTGCTGAGATTCTATTTAAGCACCATTGACTCATAGTGAAGGGGGTGCCAAGGGCCAGGGGAGCAGGCTCTTTGCCTCAGAGGCTACAAAGTATTATCACCAAAATCAAGTGGCTGGTTTCATGTTTACTCGAATGAAGTAGCCTACTGGCAAAACAACTTCTAGAGAAAAAAAGAGTAACATGAAAGTCAACCTCTGCATCCATGCTCCCCCTCACGAACACATAATTCTACCTCCTCTTCCTCAATTCTACCCAAACCCAACCCCCAAATAGGTAGTGAGTCACAGTCACCTTCCCCTAGTTAAACTTCCATTTATTTGTTTATTTTTTTTAATTTTTTTTTTCAACATTTATTTATTTTGGGGACAGAGAGAGACAGAGCATGAACGGGGGAGGGGCAGAGAGAGAGGGAGACACAGAATCGGAAACAGGCTCCAGGCTCTGAGCCATCAGCTCAGAGCCCGACGCGGGGCTCGAACTCACAGACCGCGAGATCGTGACCTGGCTGAAGTCGGACGCTTAACCGACTGCGCCACCCAGGCGCCCCAAACTTCCATTTAAATAAACCTACCCTTGGGGAAAAACACAGATCAGGATGGCAAGGGTCCTGATTTTTTTTTTTTTTAATTTACATCCAAATTAGTTAACATATAGTGTAACAGTGATTTCAGGAGTAGATTCCTTAATACCCCTTACCCATTTAGCCCATCCCCCCTCCCACAACCCCTCCAGTAACCCTCAGTTTGTTCTCCATATTTATGAGTCTCTTATGTTTTGTCCCCCTCCCTGTTGTTACATTATTTTTGCTTCTCTTCCCTTATGTTCATCTGTTCTGTGTCTTAAAGTCCTCATATGAGTGAAGTCATATGATATTTGTCTTTCTCTGACTGACTAATTTTGCTTAGCATAATACCCTCTAGTTCCATCCACATAGTTGCAAATGGCAAGATTTCGTTCTTTTTGATTGCCAAGTAATACTCCATTATATATATATATATATATATATATATATATATATATATACCACATCTTCTTTATCCATTCATCCTTTGATGGACATTTGGGCTCTTTCCATACTTTGGCTATTGTTGACAGTGCTGCTATAAACATGGGGGTGCATGTGCCCCTTTGAAACAGCATACCTGTATTCCTTGGATAAATGCCTAGTAGTGCAATTGCTGGGTCATAGGGTAGTTCTATTTTTATTTTTGTGAGGAACCTCCATACTGTTTTCCAGAGTGTCTGCACCAACTTGCATTACCACCAGCAGTACAAAAGAGGTCCTCTTTCTCCACATCATTGCCAACATCTGTTGTTGCCTGAATTGTTAATGTGAGCCATTCTGACAGTGCGAGGTGATATCTCATTGTGGTTTTGATTTGTATTTCCCTGATAATGAGTGATGTTGAGCATTTTTTCGTGTGTCGGTTGGCCATCTCGATGTCTTCTTTGGAGAAGTGTCTGTTCATGTCTTTTGCCCATTTCTTCATTGGATGATTTGTTTTTTCGGTGTTGAGTTTGAGAAGCTCTTTATAGATTTTGGATACTAACCCTTTGTCTGATATGTCATTTGCAAATATCCTCTCCTATTCCGTCAGTTGCCTTTTAGTTTTGCTGATTGTTTCCTTCACTGTGCAGAAGCTTTGTATTTTGATGAGGTCCCAATAGTTCATTTTTGCTTTTGTTTCCCTTGCCTCCAGAGATGGTGTTGAGTAAGAAGTTGCTGCAGCCAATATCAAAGAGGTTTTTGTCTGCTTTCTCCTTGAGGATTTTGATGGCTTCCTGTCTTACATTTAGGTCTTTCACCCATTTTGAATTTATTTTTGTGTATGGTGTAAGAAAGTGGTCCAGGTTCATTCTTCTGCATGTTGCTGTCCAGTTTTCCCACCACCACTTGCTGAAGAGACTGTGTTTATTCCATTGGATATTCTTTCCTGCTTTGTCAAAGATTAGTTGGCCGTATGTTTGTGGGTCCATTTCTGGGTTCTCTATTCTGTTCCATTGATCTGAGTGTCTGTTTTTGTGCCAAGGGGTCCTGATTTTTGACTGAGAACTGACAGCAGAAGACAAGGTACTATATAATTCCAGACTTATCTCCATTTAGAGTAAAATGTTTCTGAGTCCATTAGTCACAAATCCATTGTAAAAGTAGGTACAGGAAAAGGAAGCGGTAAAGCTTCTCTAACATTCTGTTAGCCTCAATTTACACATTTTCTCCAAAGTTATCTTCTTTCTTCCCATCGTCCTCCTCCTTCTCCCCCACCCTGTCCCCTGCCCCTTTCCCCTCCTCTTCCTCCTCCTCCTTCCTCTTCTTCTTTGGTAAACTTTTGTTTTGCCAAAAATCTCTCTCCCTGCAGGGATGTTCAGCTCTAGACTGACTGAAGCCACAAGTGGAGGAGGCTAAGTCTTATTTCTAGCTCCCTATGGCTGTTTCCATCTTCCTGAAGTGCTGTGGCATTTATGGAGCTTGGTCCCCCTGTTCAGGCCCTTCCCACAGTGGTTCTATTTACAGTCTGCCTCGTGATGTGCCTCTGCTGGGAGCCAGCTAGCCAGGATGACAGATGTACCTTGTAGTCACAGTAGGGACACCCCAGGATTGTCTGTACCGTAACAGGAATGAGCAACCAGATACATGTGGGTTTGCTTTAGGAATCAGATAACACTTTAACATGATCTTAAACATTAAGAGAACTAGTCTTCCCATTTGCTTCTACTTCATATCCAACTAATCTTTGATGTAAGTTACAATTTCACATTTAAAAGATCTTTGAAAATCTTTGATCTATTTCTTCTTTCCTTCTTATAGAAATGTAGTAGGCATGTCACAGTTTAGCATCCACATCCTGGAATTTCCAACCATAAGCCAAATGGGAAAATAAGCAGAAGGAATATTTTCAGTAGTTTAGTAAAATAAATGTATGCATGCTCTAGTTTTATTGTGAAGATCAAAGTGCAGATGGGTAATTCCAAGTGGTGAAAATATTTATACACTTAGAAATTTTTTTAATGCTTTATTTATTTATTTTTGAGAGAGAGGGAGAAAGAGCACAAATAGGGGAGGGGCAGAGAGAGAGAGAGAGAGAAAAAGAGACAGAATCTGAAGCAGGCTCCAGGTTCCCTGCTGTCAGCGCAGAGCCCAACGTAGGTCTCAAAGTCAGAACTACAAGATCATGACCTGAGCTGAAGTCGGACGCTCAACTGCCTGAGCCACCCAGGCGCCCCTAGACATTTTTATTATATTATAGTTATTAATATTTGGTGTAGGTACTTGAAACATTATATAAAATTAAAAGCAATAGTTTACACTACTTTTTGGTATAAAAAAATGAAGTCAGACACCCCACTAGGGAACTAAACCAAACATTACATTTGATTTTTTAAGTTGATTGGAAAACACATTGTTTTGCTTCTAATGTGCTTAAAGTGCTTCTTGGAAGTTCACAGATGCTGAGTTGAAATAGATTTTGAAAGATCTCTACTTTGACGTCTTCATTTTTAAGATGAGAAAACTGAGGTGTGTAAGATTTCCACTTGAGCAGTGTGCAACCAAACTGCAGAGTTTCTGTTCATGTTGTGTTAAGGAGTCAGCTTTGGGCCAAAAGCTCATTTATTGGGCATTGGCATTTTTTGGGCACCGACACACTGTCACTTGCTAATCTCAGAGTTCATTACTCGTTCCTGTTTTAGCCCATTCAACTACTGCATGGTCTAATGTTCCATGAATCCTTTTTCTGTGTTTTCCTCTTCTAGCCTTATTTTACAACATATCTGTTACAAGCTGTTTATATGCTGATGCTAATAGCACAGTTCCTTTGATGATGCCCTAACTAACTTACATGGTTATAACTGCACTAAAGGCCGTCAGAAGAGGACTCAGTACCTCAAGGCAAAATTAAGTGGGCTGTTCTAAATATGATTTTTTTTAATGTGATATGATATTCTGTAAAGATAAAGAACCATGGTTTTGTGCCTTGATTATCTTTGGGTAAAATATTCTCATTGTCTAATTTTATACACTATGTAAGACATAGGAAATTGTAAAATCTCATTTTCTCCACATCTACCTTCACAGCCTTCAGACTGCCAGATTTTGGGGAGTTTTTTTTTCATTCATTTTACCCAAAGATACATTTGTATGCATGAATGTTGAATTTCACTATATATTTTCTTGCCTGGCAACATAAATAAGCTGTTAATACACAAGGCATTTACAGACACTCTCTGTGGTAATATGTGACGGAACACTATTAGTTACTCATTCATTTACATATCTTCATTTAGAAATGTAATACGTTAATATTGAGCATGTTTTCTACCTGCAACTTGACCAAAAAAATTACTTTTACATTTACATAATGTTCGTGGAAATTTGTAACTGGAGTCTATTTATGGGTCACAAACAACTACCTTGCTGAAAAAAATAGCAATGACAGAATTGGGTTGGTGTCCATTCTTCCAAAATAAGTTTTGCAAACAGAAGCTTTCATATAATTTTATTTTTTTAGCCAGAAATTTTTATACTGCCGCAACATCAGGAAGGTAGCAGAAAAAGACTTAGTGCACACATAGTATATTCCATATGTCAGAGTCTCATGTTCCACTTACACACATTTTTATGTCAATTCGGGTGAGTTGGTCATCTGAGTCACAGGGTTAGAAGGCAGATTAGAAGCAGTAAATTAGAATCGAGGGAGAGACACGTATCCAACTAATAAAATCAGACTTCCTGACATTGTATAGCACTTTGCTATTGATTGACAAAATGACCATGGAGAGTCACCCACTGGCAGGACAAGAAGCAGAAAAAGAATGCATGGATGCGGAAGACATGCAATGGGGCAGCATTGTGGTATAGTAAAGGTATTCCAGATTGATAGCCCTCACTAGTGATTTTAAGAAAAAACTAAACTATCATCATTCAACACATATCACCGATGTGGCTACTATGTACTGGACCACAAGACTACAACAGTCCTCAGGAAACATGGAGTCCAGAGTGAATTAAAGCCCATGGGACTTCAAGTCACAATGTGTCGTGACCAGGCCACACTGTGGGTCCATTCAGAGGGTATGTATAAGAGAATAAGAAAGATTATAATTTGTTCTGAAAATGCCCATCCCATAGGCATAAAATGTGTTAGAAGTTTGGTGTTTAACATCTGCAAAGTGACTCTTTTTCCTGAAGAATATAGAGAGTTGAAGTTTAAAATCATAGTTTTTGGGTGCCTGGGTGGCTCGGTTGGTTAAGCATCTGACTTCAGCTCAGGTCATGATCTTGCAGTTCATGGGTTCAAGTCCCTCATCGGGTGAGCTTGATCCCCACTTTGGGTGAACATGAGTGTTACTTCTCTCTCTTTCTCTCTCATTCTCTGCCCTTTGCTCACTTGCGCCCACCCAAAAATAAATAAAATAAAATAAAATAAAATAAAATAAAATAAAATAAAATAAAATAAAATCATAGTTTTCATGTCCAGAAAATAAAACAAATATATTATGAGGACAGTGAACTTGCAGAGTTTGTAAAATACCCATTACTGAGACATGCTGCCGCGTCCAGTGTCAAATGGAGCACCCATCTTCTCTGTCCAAGCTGCCCCACTTCTGCTGCTACAGTCCTGGCCCTGAGCACAGCAGGCAATGGTGCAGTTGCCAAGCAGAAGGAGGCCAAGGGAGCCTTGTCCCCAAATCTCTCCAGGACTTAGGCTTAATATTCTACCCATAATAATTGTAGCAAATCATTCAGGTTGAATTATGAAACTTTGGGTCCTTTCATTTCAAATGCAAGTATCCCTGGGCCATAATAACTGTGAAGCCTCTGTTACTCAAAATGAACACCAGAAAGCTTTATTCTAAAATGGGCGAAAGGATGGGCAAGAAATGAAGTTCATGAAGTGGACCTTAAGAGAAATGGACTGTTGATTTTGTATTTTTGATTCTGGCCAAACCTGTGCCATAGGTCCAATGAAAGGCTTTTGTCTTTAATGTGTTTCCTTAGTTTTAAAATATCCCATTTCTCTCACATAAATTGGCCTTGCCAGCTCCAGACTCACAATAATACATTCTTCTGCCAAAGCAGCCTTGACCAGCTTCGTCAAGACTAAGAATAGCAAGCCAGCCTGGTTGTCATCAGCTCCTTTTGCTTCTGCTTCTTCCCAAGGAAGCTTTGTTCATTCCTAACCCTGAGAGAGGCTTACTGCTCCCTGGGAAATCTGGTGACGATGTTCATTCTGCTAGTTTCAAAAGAACTACAATTAAAAAATTTTTTTAAATGTTCATTTATTTTTGAGAGAGAGAGAGAGAGAGAGAACCCACACACACACACACACACACACACACACACACAGAGATAGAGTGCAAGTGGGGGGAGGGGCAGAGAGAGGGGGAGACACAGAATCTGAAGCAGGCTCCGGGCTCTGAACTGTCAGCACAGAGCCTGATGCAGGGCTCAAACCCACAAGCCGTGAGATCATGACCTGAGCTGAAGTCGGACACTTAACCGACTGAGCCACCCAGGTGCCCCCAAAAGAACCACAATTTCAAAGTCTTAATACTTTTTTTCCTAATTACACCTCTATTAACTTAGTCTGCATATTCCATAACAAATATGGAGAAGCTGAACAAGTAGACAGATTGGAAAATCACATTATTCATTAGAAAAAGAAAATGCTCCTGGTGTTTTAAAGACTTTTAGAAAAAGTTGTTAATGTGGATTATAACAACATTAAAAATTTTCTAACAGGGTAAACTCTCCCGTCCAGCTTTGGGTGTTCTTTCCTGCTTATGTCCTCCTGTTGAGCAGTTGTCTTGGCCATTTTCACCATTCCCCATTGTTGACAAGCTAACTAAAGTTAGAAACAGCTGCGGGAACAATGATCCCATAGCCAAGCGACCATGGCACTCAGTTTCTTTAAAAATATGACAAGTTATATGGGGATTAGATGGGAAGTTAAGTTTTCATGTTGGAACATTTAGGTAAGAAATTTAGGCACGATTAGATTTTTCTGAAAATCTAGTTGCTAAAGGCAGTTTGTTCATGTTGCCTTCCGCTTGTATCTGCAATAGTCTGAAATTTGATCTGGGAAAGGTACAAGATTTAAACTGCATTTCTGGTGGGACCAAAAGGAAAAAGTGCCAGCAACTTTGTCAAAGGAGCTCATGTGTCAGAAAGAAGCTGAGTCCGTTTCACATACCCATAGTGCCATGAGCATTCTTTGGTCTTATAAATCATCTTCAGTGGAAGTGCATACATTCTGAAGAAACAGAAATAAAATTGTGCTCATCATTTACCAGTCTTAAATTTTTTGATCCAAAGTAGATTTAAAGTTTCATGGTTTAGAATTACAGTGCTAAGGCTCAGCCTTTCTCCATTCATCACATAGTTTTCAAATAGATGTTGATCTTTCCCATTTAAACAAGCCGATGTAATCCAATGATTATCAGATTGATGACAGAACCCCTCTTCCTTTCTCTCGACTGAAGTGTGTAATATATATCATGTTCCAATACGAGAAAAAAAGAATATAACATTTTATTTTCTAATGGATACGTGTTAGTGACAGGACATATATTTTCCCTGTTCTTTCTTCTTTTCTTATGTTTATTTTTATTAAAGATAAAAATTATGTTTTAAATTGTGGTAAAATACACGTAACATAAAATTTACTACCTTAGCCATTTTAAGGGTACAGGTTAATGATATTAAGTATATTCACACTGTTATACTACCATTACCACTCTCCATTTCCAGAAATTTTCATCATCTCAAATAGAAGTTCTGTACCCATTAAATAATAACTCTTTATTGAGACCATCTTTTTTAATACAAGAATCTGTATTTTAATACAAGAACTATCCTCAGATAGTTGCTGATTGTGACTTTGGGGAAAAAAGTTCCTGCCAAAGCTCTATGTGAATAATGCAGGATGTAGTCCCTTTGTATTTTAATCCCATTTGTTTTTTTCCCCCACTAAAATCAAACATGTGCAGATTAAAACACTGAATCTCAAAGAAGTTAAATATTTATTGGTTATTTCATAAGTATAGCAACAGAAATATGATCTTCTCAAATATTTTCCTGAGTTCTAATAGAGAAATAGTTTTCAAATTTTGGAACTATAGTTCTTTCCACCTCTTCAGAATGTTACTGATTTATCAGTTTCAATGTTTAATATGATCTCTGTGCTTGGCTTAATTGGTAGCTTAAAACTCATCTTCAACAATTTCATTTACCATATAAAATAAACAATGCCGATTAGGTATAGGTGTGTCAGTTGCAAAAATTGCATCAGCATAATAATTTCCATGCATGCAAGTCTGCCAGGGCATTTCTAGATAATCGTCTCCAAGAAATGGTAAAGATAAAGTCAAGGTTCTGTTTTTATAATATGCAGAATTTGAAGTAAGCATTTTGAGAAAGGAAATATTTTTTTAGGGCAGATATATTTTTTTTATGCATTACAAGTCTAGAATCTGCATGTACACAGCTCTTATTCCCTTCCAAATAATTTATTTGCTGCCATTGAAAAGAATTTTAATATGCTTCTGGCTTTTCTTATCATTGCTCAGATTTATCAACCATGACATTGTTCATTTTTTGCTGTTAAATGCTTCCATATAATCTAAGAAGGTTTATGTTTTCTCTGTACTTCCCCTTGCTGATAATATAAAGAACCTGTCAATATGTTTATCTTTCTTGACTATGGAGAAGGGCACAGAAAGTGGTGTGTTTAATGGAATGGGCTGCTAGAACTTTGGTCACTGGTAAAGGTGACCTGTGTGTTCTCCGGGCTGTCATGATGCATGCCCTAGTCTCAGTTCATAGCCCTATGCTTGGTTTATACACAGGTTAGCATTGCCATCAGTGGTGACACTGTCACTTTACTTTGGATTGGAAGGACATCTGAAGTTAGTGGCCTATACCTAATAAGGAAATCTCTTCTGGAAACTGCTCATGAAAAATAACTTTTTTAAACTGGATTTGGACAAATAAAGTACTTTTCCTACTAAATCTCATATTGGGTCTCCTCTTACATCTCACTATTGTCCTCAGTGGTCTGTATATCAACTCTTCATTGACCTCTTACACAGGAACAGCTCGTTGGAGCCTCATAAATTCATACCTGATGGCCATAAGGGTGCCTTGGGGCACCTGGGTGTCTCAGTCGGTTAAGTGTCTGACTTCGGCTCAGGTCATGATCTCACTGTTGGGGAGTTCAAGCCTTGCACCAGGCTCTGTGCTAACAGTTCAGAGCCTGGAGTCTGTTTCAGATTCTGTGCCTCGCCCTCTCTCTCTGCCACTCCCCTGCTTGTGCTCTCTCTCAAAAATAAACAAATAAACATTAAAAAAAAAAAAAGAGCCTCTGGAGGTAAATGGATCCGGGGCAAATGCTAGCGCACTGAGAATAGAATGAATGGGGGCACTTGATGTCAAATCAATACAAATAAGAAAATTTGAGTTGTTGAAAATCTATGGTGTGTTAACAATTGTCATGTTTGGAGGCCAAAGGATATTCTATACTTATAAATCTAATTATAAATTACAAATCAAGAAGTACAAAGAACAATTTATGCTTACTTATATTTTGGGGATATGTTTAATTTCACATATACCAGACTTGTTTCCTATTGCAAAATCACTGAATACATTTTGAAGATTATCAATATCTTGAAGTGTTTAGACTTTTTATTTTTTACAAATCAATATTAGTGTCCTCATTTTAAGGAAATCACCTCATTCTTTTTACTGAACTACAGCTCAAAGAGTCATTCAAAGATATAAAAAAGAAATTCAACAATTTGAAGTTTAATTACACTAAGAAAAATGAAAAAGCTCGGAATCTGAAGGCTCTTAAATATCAAATTCAACAAGTTGATGTGTATGCTGAAAAAATACAGGTAAAGAGAAAGTGTGGGTGGTGCATTTGTGTGCGTGCGTGTGTGCGTGTGTGTGTGTGTGTGCATGTGCATGAACTACTACAGTTACTGCAAAACATTTTGCATTTTAATTCTAGATGCTTAACCTTTGGGCCTTTTTGTAGCAATGGGACTGAGAAGGTAGTTTTCTGCTTTTGTGACAATTGAGTTCCCATGTAAATTGTTTAAGTTAATTTATCTCTTGAGGCAGCTCTGGAATGGATTGTACCAAAATTATCCAGCCTCTCTGCTTCCATTCTTCCCCACAGCGCATGCACACACACACACACACACACACACACACACACGTGCACACGCACGTGCACACACACGCATGTCTACACCTTTTGTGCACCCCTTTTCCTTTCTTGCACCTGCCAATGTCAGTAACCTCCTCCACTGCTCCTAGAACCCCTGGCTAGATTATTTGAATACCTTTCCCAGGAAGCAGTGAGCTTATTGAAAACAATAAAATATTGTACTTTATGATCGTTGTCTTTTTTAATCATAGTATCATTCTCAAAATCTGGAGTAGAACCTGGTACATAGTGAATTTTCTATATGATATTAATACTGGATCAATAAAATATGCGGAAGAAAACCCATTCTTTCCAAAATACATTCGTGATAATTATTATTTTAATATTATATAATGGAGAAAGCTGCAAAAATCTCTCCAAGTTTTTCTCTTATTATATAATCACTGTCTAGCCTCATAAATAAAAATTGAGTGTTATTTTAAAAGCTGGGTGTTTTTTTTTTGCACAGGCTTTGAAAATGAAAATGGGAAAAGTTGAGAATAAAACTTCTTATTCTCTCTTAAATTATCCAAATAATAAAGTGAATGTCCTTTTGGAAACCATGAAAGATTTGCAAAAACATGTGGATGAGTTTGAAAAAGTTGTAACAGATTACAAGATGAATTTGGACCTGACTGAACATCTCCAGGAAATGATAGAAGAGGTATCTTCTTGTTGTTGTAATGATATCCATATGTAATGTTGTTTTATAAAATTACTCTGCTACTTTAAAACAATGCTGCTTTAGATGTTATTGTCATGAAATCTATACATCTCTTCCTTTTCATGATTACTTTCCTAGGATAATTTCTTAAAGTAGAATTGCTAGACCAAAGGGAATGAATGTTACAAGGTTTTGATTGTATTGTCCAAATGTTCTTTGGAAACATTTTACTAATTTTCTCTTACCAGCAACATATAAGAGTTTCCCATTTCCACATGACCCCATCAACTCAAGATGTTTAACCATCATGGAATTATGTTCACTGCTTTTTAAAATACTCAAAATGACTTACTTATTTCACAGAATTTGAAAATGTTTAGAAAGAAATGTGATACTGGGATTTTTCAGGTAAAAAGATTGTTATTGGCGTTATTTTTGCTTTTGTCAAGAGGATAAATGGTAGAGTGCTCATACACTGTACAAAATTTGGCAAGTTAAAATTATTATTTGCACACTTCATATTGAAGAAATTCCACACTTGAGGTTCTTTGAAGCCCATTATTCTGTGAGACAAAATGTGTCTCTCTTTACCACTGATGCAGCAGTGTTTAGATGTAACACCATGCTAAGGAGAATGAGGATGATCATTCTTCTCTATCTGATGTATAGGTTTGCTGTAGCTCTCTGGCACGTATTTAAAGGCAGCTCTTAACAGAGTCATGTGCTTCTATTTCTTGCTCATCATAATTGCTCTGGCCTTGGTCAGACACATTCCTTCCATCACAGTTATTTAGTATTTTTTGTGAGAAACTGTCTCAGTTCTCCACTGTATTTTGAAAATATTACATGAGTATCTTCTATTAAAAAAAAGTCAAATGCTATTCTTCAGATGATACTTCCTTAATTGATAAACTAGTTCTCATTCTTAAAAGAGAATTTATTTATTAGAGTGTTAGTCAGGCAATACTTTATCCATGTATTGTTAATTATTTCAGTCAATTAGACTAGATTTTGTATGTTTGGGCTTTTTTCTTTTCTTTTAGCTGAGATTTGAATTATTTTTAGTGCTATACACTTTTTTTACTGCATGTTCTTGTAAGTGTATAATGTTCTTAGGAATTCTATTTTAGGTAAATCTAAGAAGGCAGGAAAATCAAATGAACTTCTATACCTTTATTTTCTTAACTGACTCTAATACCCTAGTGCAAAAACATATGATCATATTTTGATATTTTCTTTATTATAACTTAGAAAGTTCAAACTAATGTGATTATAAAGTTTGAGGGATTTGAAATTTGATACTTCAGTGGTCAAAATGAAGAACTTTAGAAGGATGGTGTCTCCTTAATCTATACTTTATCCCATTTTAATTTAGTGTCACTTTTGGTATGAAGACGCAAGTGCCACAGTTGTAAGAGTTGGAAAATACTCTACAGAGTGCAAGACAAAGGAAGCTGTGGAAATTCTCCACCAGCAGTTCAATAAGTATATCATGCCCTCAGTGCCTCAGCAAGAAGAAAGGATTCAGGAGATCAGTGACCTAGCCCAGCGCTTATATGGTGAGGTCTTTTTAAAAATATCCAGCAATTTGCCATTGAACAAATCTACAGCCACCTAATCCAGCAGAAAGCAGAGCATGGCAGGCCTTCAGGGTCCTCACTGTAGCAACTACTTGGGGGAAGAGACTCAAGATAAGAGCCCATCTCTATAAAAGTAAGCAGGAGGGAAAATAGGAAGTAACTTCTGCCTGCAGGAGAGGAGGCCTTTGGATTTTCACTGTCTTGTGTAAACCCTCCTTCTCTGTGTTCTTTTCTCCCCTATTCCTGTCGCTCATCCCCAGGGTAATAAAACCAGAACAATGCTCCGCTTATTCCAGTGTATTTTATCCACTGTATTCTATTCAGTTTCCAAACACACTAACTACTCACAAAGACCAAGACAAGTTAAATCCCCCTCCCATTATTCATCATCCTGCATCCTGCTTTGTCTGCATTCCTGGCCCTTATCACCAACTGACAAATTGTATAGTTATTTGTCTATTGCCTGGCTTTTACACCAGACTGTAAGCTCCATGAGAGAAGGGATTTTGCCTGTTAGTTTACTGCTTTGTGGTATGTACTAAGTACTTCACAAATATTTGGTGAATAAATGAATCATTGAGTAAATACCTTGTATAAATAAATGAATGTTATGAATCTTCATCTGCTCAGTATGAAAGCTATGCAATTTTGAAAATTTTCATCAAGTAAGATGCTTTAGGAATATTATTTTAACTCTTACAGGCTACCCAAACATCACTGGACCCAGAATTTTAATGCAAATAAATTTATCTAAAAAAAAATTTGAGTACCTATTATCTATGAAGAGGTGTGATTGATTTAAAGACAAATAAAACTTAGTTTCTTCATTTGAGAATCCACAACCTAGGCCTAGAAGTCATGTTATGGTTAATGCAGTAAGAAAGGTATGAAAAGTGAGTATTGGTTTGCTAGGGTTAACATCACAAGATACCATAGACTGGGCAGCTGAAACAACAGAAATTCATTTCCTCACAGTTCTGGAGGCCTGGAAGTCCAAGATCACAAGGTTGAGGTGCTGACAGGATTGGTGTTGCCTGAGGCTTCTTTCCTTGGCTGGTGGCCGGCTGAGTTCTTACTGCCTTTTCATACAGGCATTCCCCTGTGCACAGGCTCCCATTGGTGTCTCTCCCTCATCTTTTGTGGGACGGATCCAGTCATATTGGATTAGGGCCCATCCTAATGGCCTCATTTTTACTTAATCACCTCTTGAAAGACCTTATCTCCAAATGTGGTAACATTCTGAGATACTGGAGGTTGAGGCTTCAATTTACGAATTCTGGAGGAGACACAGTTCAGCTCATAACAACGTGAAATACAGCTTAGTCTAAGCCATGGAGTCTGTAATCCTGGTTTCAAATCCCTGCTCCTGCAATGATTGTCTGGGTAACCTGAGACTTTTTGAGTCTCAGTTTCGTCATTTGTAAAATGCGATAGAACCTAGAGAATCCAAGGAGAATTACATTAATGTGTATAAAGTGCTTAGCCATAACCTGTTAACAACAGGGATGAGCCTTTAAGACATAATGCTAAGTGAAAGAAGCCAAACACAAAAAGACAAATATTATATGATTCCACTTACAGCAGGGACCCAGAGTAGTCAGATTTAAGAGATAGAAAGTAGAGTAGTGGTTACCAGGAGTTTGGGGCAGAGAGAAATGGAAGCTGTTTTTTAATGGGTACAGAGTTTCAGTTTGGGAAGATGAAAAAGTTGTGGAGACGGATAGCGGTGATGGCTGCACAACAATGAGAATGTATTCAATGCCACTGTACTGCACACTTAAAAATGGTTGAAATGGTAAAAGAATGAATGAATGAATGAATGAATAAATAAATAAATAAATAAAATACAACGTTTAGCCATAGTCAAACAATGAACACTCACTACATGGTAGCTATTTTTATTGTTATTCAGGTAGAGAGAAAAAAAATCTAGGCGGGCAAAGATTAAGAACATTTCAGAGATATTGCTATTTGAGGTAGATCTTGAAGAGTACATAGGGTTTTGACAGCAGAGAGTGGGGGAAGGGTATTCTTGGTGTAGGAAAGAATACTCTGGCTATGGGGATTCGCAGGGGGAGAGTTGCTGGTTCAGTTTGACCAGAACTAAATGTGTGAGGGAACTAGGGTGGCATACGTTTGGGAGAAGCACCTTGAAACTATATTATGGAGGGCTTTGAATCCATGAATAAAGAATGATTGAATGTTCAAAAACAGGAGAAAATGGATTAGAGTGGAGCTTTAAGAATATTAACAAAGCAACATGGTTTAGGCTACATGAAAGTGACGTGGTACAGCAGATTTGTAACCATTTTCCTAGGGTACCTGTTTTTCATGCCTTCATTCATTTATTTATCTATTCAACAAGTATTTATTAAGCACTTATTATCTACCAGCCTTTACACCAGACACTGGGGAAATGAATTAACACCCTAGCAGAGTTTGTTTGTTTGTTTGTTTGTTTGTTTGTTTTCGGCTAAGGATTTGACCTCAAAAAATAGTTGTTTTGTTTTGTTTTGTTTTGTTTTTTTGTCTTTTGTCCCTTCTCCTCACCAGGTTTTGAAGAAGGGCAGAAATATGCTGAGAAAATAGTGGCAAAACACAAAGAGGTTCTTGAATCTATCACTGAATTATGCGTCTCTCTCACAGAGCTTGAAGAAAAGCTGAAGGTAATTTCTTCTTCCCAGAGTATGTATTTTCAAGTGATATAAATAAAAATGTGTTGATAAGTGTCTTCTGGTCCAAAGATGTTCTAATGGAAATTCTCAAGGGACATAATGTGCACATTTGTTTCACAGCTTTCTAACATAATTATCTGGGTGTTTCTGATAATTAATTCTGTTTCTTTTCCATCACTGCAGAGAAAAATATTGCTGGGAATGAGGGCTAAACACAATTAAGGTGTCTCATTTACATTTTCATGGATCACATCCTAAAGGATAAATGTATGCCATTAAAATCAAAGTAAAGTCTGTATTAAGTAGCCTTATACTTTCATTCCCAGATAATAAATGTAAGGGTTCTTTTTCCTTCCAAATTGTGGCCCCGGAGAAAATAAAACTAAATCTTCACGTATTAGATTCATTGAACATTTAGCTTCATGGAAGTATTGAACTAATCATTAGCATCTTTCATGAAGTAATAAGCTGATGGAATAAAAAATAGAAAATATGTTGATGTCTAATCCCTAGGCAAAAATCCAGTTATGAGAGAGAAATGCATATATTGTTTTGTCTGTATTTTATGAAAACTAGCTTCATTAGTACTATTTTAACAACTGGCTGAAAGAACTAGTTACTTAAGATGTAGAGAATGACAAGGTAATTAAGAGCACAGGCCGTAGAGTAAAATACAGCTGCCTCAGAATACCAATTCTCCAAATAACTGGATTTGTGATTTGGGGCAAGTTACTTCATCTCTTTGAGTCTCAGTTTCTTGATCTATAAAATGGAGGAAATAGGGGATCCTAATCACAGAGTAACCCTGAGGATTGAATGTGAAGACACCCATGGTTATTGTGATTATTGTTGATATGGAGACATAATGGTGCTCTTGCAGTTCAGAGCAGAATTCTATTTCTAGCAACCTTTTTTTTTTCTGTATGAATTTCCACATCATAAATTTGAGTACTCAGTCCATTCAGAATAGTTTGCTTATCTTTTAACTGAGTGGGTGACCAATCAAATTATCTTTTTTCTTTAAGAAACAGATTTTCAACTTTTTTTCTTTTCTTTCTTTTTTTTTTTTTTTACCATTTAATTAACACTGCAGTGAACATCTTCTTGCAAAAAGATTTTTTTTTTTCTCTTGTATTGTTACCTACACATAAGCTCTCCAGGGCAGATTTGGGTAAATGAGTACAAAATTGTTAATGTTCCTAATATGCATATGTTAAATTAAATTCCACAAATATTTTAGAATTTTAATGCCATCAATAATGTATGAATGTGCCATGGGTCTTATATTATCTTTTTAAACAATGATCATTTCCTCCCCACCTCCATCCAACCCTCCGAGGATCTGTTTCTTCTCTTGACTTCCAGGACACAGCTTGAAAACTGCTACTTCCCCTGACTCTTTGCTCTTTACTATCTACAACATCCCTCCCATTTCTGTTGTACTTCTTCAAGTGAGGTCCACTTAATAAAATTTACTCTCTCAAAGTGATATTCCTTTCTGCTTTCACCTTCATGGCCGTTCTTTCTGAAAGCTCTACCCACTCCCTCTCCTCACTTCCTCATTTCCCATTCTTGTTACACCCCTGTAATCAGGATTGCACCCTCTTTTTCTTATTCCCAACCCATCACTTGGATTCCCTTTTGCACTAGTCAGGAGCATCCTGATTATACACTCCAGCTGGATTACCCTTCCTAATGCTAATGTCATTTTTACACTCAAAACACTTGACTACAAATTCTTCATTGCTTACTATATAAAGTTTAAACTCAAGGCCTTCCGGTATTCCAAGGCTGTCTTTCCAAATTAGTGTGCTTCTATACTCATCGTAGGCTCCTGTCTCACTGGTCTGCTACCCCACATTTCTGAGTTTTCTCCTCCTAAACCTTCCTGTACATGACCTTCTCTCTCTGCTTATCTAAATTTTACTATCTTTCAAAGCCAAACCTAAATGCTGCCTCCTCCACAGTTCCTTCGTGGTCTGGGTCCCTACCTCTCTGATTCCCCCATTCTTTCCTACTGTGATAATCACATATAACTACCATTAGTACCCCAAACCATTTACTCCATTACACCTGAAGCAACCCTATGGCTCTGTTCAGCTTAGGGTCCCACACATTTAACACTATTCTTTGCCTGAAGCTTGTTCTCCAGAAAGAGTTGTGGCATTTGTAGTAAAAACTCAAAGGATTGATACAGAGAAGAAGAATCATTCAATACAGAGCTCAAAAAGATGTGATTTGGGTGGGTATAAAAGTGAGGAAGAGCCTCTCTGGCAAGAGGCAGGGGCATCAGCAAGGCTCTTACCAGTTACAGCCTGAACAAAAGCTTGTCAAAGAATGCTTACTAACAGTTTACATATGTTTGCATGAAAGCATAAACATCTAGTTTTTATGTTTTTAAGGTTGGTGCTATGGCTCTTTTGTAGGGGTTATTAAAAATAGGCCCAGAAATCCCTATCAAGGCTAAAATAGTGATAATAATCCTTTCTATTTGGATAGCAATTTGAGATTTACAAAGTCTTTTCATATATATTACTTCAGTGATTTGCAAATAATCTTGTGATGGTAGTAAAGCAAATGTTTTCCTTGTTTTAGAGGTGAAGTTCAAAGAATGTAAAAGTGCTTTGCCTAGGGCCTCACCATCAGTAGTGGAGGTTCTGGAATTAGATACAATTCAAACTCTAGCATTCTTTCCACAACAACCACCATTTTGGAATTAGATGTCAAGTGTGTACCAAAGCAGAGTAACTTAACCAATAGCATAAACCAGCTTAAGTTTTAGAGTTAGACTAAAAGTTGAGTCTCCCCAGTAAGCATCTCCCCAAATTCTCTGAGTCCATATAGCACGTTGAGCACATTGAGGAACATGCTGTTTCTTTAAGGCCCATCTGACCATGGGCCTGATCATGTTTCAGGTGGAATAGGGAATGTTCTGGTGCAGTATAATTAATCATCCTAAATGTGGTGTACCTGAGGCTCCTTTTACCTTTCCAAAGTCTTCTCAGCCCCCACAGGGGTTCCCCGGCAGCTTGCAAATACCTATACTTCCATGACTAAAACAGCCCTATGAGCTACAGGAGCAAAATATTATCATCCACATGAAGCATCCTTTGTTCTCAATTGTTTTTTCTTTAACGTACTCAGTGATATCTCCTTCCTCTCTTCCTGAGTCTCCCAAATATTTGCTTATGTAAAATCTCTGGATTTCCTCTTTGCTCTCCACCAGAACCTTCAGACATTTCTTCCTCCTCACCACTCCCCCAGACTTTCCTAATGGCTTAGACTGCCATGCACAATGTTTTTTTTCCTCTGGAGAACGCTCCCTGTAGGTGCATCCTATTAGAGCAATGACTTTGTTCCTGCTGGGCTTTTGAACCACCAGTTTTTACTGGCAATGAACTTGATCAAAGGAGTGAGGTAGGAGGGGAGCTGGAAACTTCACAAGATAATTTTGTAAGTCACAACCTGGGCTGGGCATAGTCACTCTCCTGTAGAATACATTTGCTGAAAGGTTGCAAGTGGCCTATGTTTTCTTCCAAGTGGTTGTTGTGTAGCACTGTGCCTCCAACTTTCCTGGCCCAGACTCTGACTAACCATCTCTTTGTACAGCAGGGAGACATTTTAAAAATGAATCTGAATTTGGAAGATCTCCATGATGACTTCGTTGACCTGCTAAAAGAACCAGCAAGAAATAAGCAGACACTATTCAATGAAGAAAGAAATAAGGTAATGAAAACCATGTAGTCTCAGTTTTGCATTTTGAGATTAGAATCCCTTTTCATTGAAAAAAAAAAGTGAATTAAAGCCTTCTTATCTATCTGAATCAAATCTTTCAATGTGATTGCCCTCATCCTGTACCTCCTTTCTACCCTTTACTTAGTACTTCTCCCACCTATGTTATTTCCCTCTGAGCACTTCCTATTGAATACTGGGACCATAGTAGTTCACAGTGGTATTGGGATAGCCGTTTAGTCACCATACTGTCACTCCAAACCACTCTTTTTTTAAGTTTATTTATTTATTTTGAGAGAGAGAACACTCGTGTGAGTGTAAGTGGGGGAGGGGAAGACAGAGAGGGAGAGAAAGAGAATCCCAAGCAGGCTCCACACTATCAGCATGGAGCCCGATGCAGGACTCAAACCCATGAACTGTGAGATCATGACCTGAGCCAAAATCAAGAGTCGGACTCTTAACAGACTGAGCCACCCAAGAGCCCCCCAAACCACTTCTGTCACACCACCAAGCTATGATTTTGTTGTTTTACATTACCCAATAGAAAACCATAATACCTGAAATTAACTTTTTTAAAACTGCATGTATGTATGTATGTATGTATTTTGGGGGATGGGAGGGTAGAGAGAGAAGGAGACAAAGGATCTGAAGTGGGCTCTGTGCTAACAGCAGAGAGCCCGATGCGGGGGGTGGAACTCACTGTGAGATCATGACCTGAGCTGAAGTCAGATGCTTAACCAACTGAGCCACCCGGGTGCCCAAAATTAGCTTGTATCTTGTTCCCACAGAAGTTACCTCTAAGATGATATTTTCATGTACATATACTAAAACATAGAACCCAACTGAAATATAAATACTAAAGTACAAAAATGTTTAAATTACTTTAAAATTTATGTATTACAGATAAATTGAGCATGTAGCAAAAACTGCAAACATTCACAAAATGCAAATATTTTATGATTTCAAAAGCACTATTTAAATCACATCATTATGCAATTTTTGGTATAAGTTGCTCACTCTTTATTCATAGCTGCTGGACTATAATTAGCTCTTGTCTTTTTGCTTTGCCAGTTTTGCTTCCAATGTTCCTCTCTCTCCCAAGGAACTGAAGGAACAAACAGAGTCAACATTATTCTCAACTGTGCCCAAATTAATAAAGTATACTTCTTGTGATATGAGAGTTTAAAATAAATATCTCCCCACTTGTTGTAGTTATCTCATGGAAAAAGATTTATCTTTTCTTAAAGTCATTACCATTCTTAGATCTTCTATATAGGTCATGTTCCATAGGTTCAATCTTTGTCAAGGTCTAGTGCAATTATACAACCTCCAGGCAGCAAGTGTCATTACGCAAACTGACTTTGTTGTTGGATGGCCTTGAAGCACTTAAACCCTGATTCCACCCTGAGGCAAAGGAAAGCTGCCAAACCTTGATTACTTTGTTAAACCTTAGTCTTATGTCTAATGATCTTTGGTTATTGTGATTGGTCTAAATCAGGTCTTCTCAATCTCAGCACTGTTGACATTTTGGCCCAGAGAATTCTTTGCTGTGGAGAGCTGTCCTGTGCATTACAGGATATATAGCAACATTCCTGGCCTCTATCAACTAGATGCCAGTGGCACGCCTCCCCCACCCACCCAGTTGTCACAACTAAAAAATGTCCATGGACATTGCCAAATGTTCCCTGGGGAGCAAAATCACCCTCAATTGAGACCAAGTGGTTGAAATAAAAAAAGAATAACACTAAATGCATCAATGTTCATTCTTTCTTCCTTCCTTTCTTTCCTTTTATTCTCAAGTTAGTTAACATACAGTGTAGTCTTGGCTTTAGGAGTAGAATTCAGTGATTTATCACTTACATATGACAGCCAGTGCTCATTCCAACAAGTGCCCTCCTTAATGCCCAGCGCCCATTTAGCCACTTCCCCCCACCCATCTCCCCTCCAGCAACCCTCAGTGTGTTCTCTGTATTTATAGTTTGCCTCCCTTTCTGTTTTTTATCTTATTTTTCCTTCTCTTCCTCTATGATCATCTATTAAGTTTCTCAAATTCCACACATGAGCAAAATCATATGATACCTGTCTTTCTCTGACTTATTCCACTTAGCAAAATATCCTCCAGTTGCAAAATATCCTCCAATGGCAAAGTTTCATTCTTTTTCATTGCCAAGTAACATTTAACTCCTAAGGTTAAACAGACACCCAGAATATTAAGAGACTCCCCCAAAACTACAGAACTATTCAGTAGAGGATGCAGGCTTACAATGCCCACATTTAGAGTTATAGAATTCAAGTGCTACAAGGGATTTAACAATCATCTGATCAAATCTCATTTTATAGTTGAGGAAACTGAGACTAAAAGAGATAAAATATTTTGCCCTCCAAGAATCATAGAAAGTAGTGTCGGCATTGGGCAGGCAGTGCCATTCTCCTGAATTTCAGACACGTTAACTTTTCCCGTAAGACCGAAAGTGAGCTCTAAGGAACGGCTCTGTGTAAATAAGCTGCTTTGTAATGACACTGCAGATTCCCCTGCCAACCTGTTCCCTCGCTCTTCCCCTTCATCTGTTTACATGATGACTAATAAAGCAATAGCATGGAAGTATTTTTTTTGGTATTAATAAGGACTTTTAATTCTATGAGATAGATCTGTAAGTTAAGGGTTTTCCTGGGCCACAAAGGAAATCATAGCCAGGAAATGATGTTGCCAGTTTAAGACTCAGGTATATTAGTTAATTCTCATAGGTTAAAGATACTGCCAACAAAAGCAGGGAATTTGGGAGCCTACTCTGAACCGAGCTCTTTTAAACTACATACTTAAATAGAATCATTCATTTTTGCAGGGAAGTAAAAGAATTCAATCCTGTATCCTGACTCAGAGTCAGGGACACATGGGCAGTGAAGGCATCAATCCCCACTGCACAATGGTGTTCTGTGGTTGCACCCCAAGAAGAGCAAGTAATATAAAACAAATTTATGTTTTCAAAGTTCCCCTCAATATACATACATTATCTCAGAGTCTAGTTTGGAGATAACATATCATAGAAACGACAATTTAAAAATTTAAGAACCAGTTACTTAACTTTCCCCACAGTCTTAGAACCAGACTAATATGGGAGAACAGTTGCTCAGATGGAAGAGATCATAAGACCCACAGGTTAATGGATACTGTCTCACCTCACGGAAAAAGTTGTCTGGATTCACCTGCTTGAATAAAGTACATAACTGCAAAAAAGAAAAAAAAAATGGCACATAGTGTTAATGCTTGCTTAATTACAGGTGGCAACATCAAAGTACTTACTTATCTATTGTAAGTACTTTTTATCATTTGCCTTATAATTTATTATTTTTATAAATTCAAGTTTAGTTGACACACAATGTTATATTAGTTTCAGGTATGTAACATAGTTATTTGACAGGTCTATACCTTATGCTATGCTCACCACAGCTGTAGCTACCATTGGTCACCACACAGTGCTATTACGACACCGTTGGTCATATTCCCTATGCTGTGCCTTTTATCCTCATGACTTAGCTGGAAGTGTGTACTTCTCATTCCCTTTCACCCATTTTGTCCATCCCCCTCTGGCAACCATTAGTTTGTTCTCAGTATTTGAGTCTATTTCTGCTTGTAGTTTGTTTATTCATTTGTTTTATTTTTCAGATTCCACATACAAGTAAAGTCCTGTGGTATTTTTCTTTCTCTGACTTATTTCACTTAGCATAAATACCCTGTAGGTCTATCCAAATGTCCCAATAGCAAGATCTCATTTTTTATGACTGAGTAATATTCCATTGTGTGTATATGTGTGTGTATGTGTATATCTATATCTATCTATATCTGTATCTGTATCTATATCATCACATCTTCTTTATCCATTCATCTATTGACAGACACATTCATATCCTGGCTTTTGTAAATAATGTTTTAGGGGCACCTGGGTGGCTCAGGTGGTTAAGCATCCAACTCTTGATCAGCTCAGGTCATGATCTCATGGTTTGGAAGTTTAAGCCCTGCATCAGGCTCCACACTGAAAATGCCAGCCTGCTGGGGATGAGATATTCTCTCTCTCTCTCTCTCTCTCTCTCCCTCTCCCCTTCTTTCCCTCTCTTCACTCCCCACATGCTCTATCTCCCAAAATAAATAAATAAACATTTTTTTGTTGAAGTTTTTTTTTTTATTTTTCATATTTTGTGAGAGAGAGACAGAGCACAAGCAGGGGAGGGGCAGAGAGAGAGGGAGACAGAATCTGAAGCAGGCTCCAGGCTCTGAGCTGTCAGCACAGAGCCCAACGCGGGGCCTGAACTCACGAGCAGTGAGATCATGACCTGAGCTGAAGTCGGAAGCCCAACCGACTGAGCCACCCAGGTGCCCCCAATAAATAAACATTTTAAAAAAATAATGGTGTTTCAATAAACATAGGGATGTATAATCTTTTCAAACTAGTATTTTTATTTTCTTTGGGTAAATACCCAGCAATGGAATTATTGGATCATATGGTATTTCTATTTTTAATTTTTTGAGGAAACTCCATACTGTTTTCCATAGTAACTGTACCAGTTTATATTCCCACCAACAGTGCATGAGGGTTCCTTTTTCTCCACATCCTCACCAAAACCTATTATATTTTGTCTTTTTTGTTCAAGCCATTCTGAAAGGTGTAAGGTGATATCTCACTGTTGTTTTAATTTGCTTTCATCATGGAAGTACTTTTATACCAAACAATCAGTGGAGTACTCTTATCAAACTGGGTGAGGACAGCCCTGTGCCCTCTTCTAATCCTGATCACCTGGTAGGTGGCAAAGGCATTCTTAAGACATTTGCTTTGGAAAAAAATGGGAAAGGGACAAAGTGTTCTTCACCATCTTTCTGTTCTCATCTCTTTTATTTTGTCTACCCCAAGTGTGCAATGCTACCAACTCACCCCTTGGCTGCCCAAAGCCCCTTCCAAAAGCCTTCCCCAGAAATGTCTTTCATAGAGAAGTCCTGTGTTCAAGATCATTCTTTCTCTACTTCCTACTTACCTTCATTAAATCTTATTTATACCAGGATAAGAGTATTGTGGGACTATTTGGACAGGTAAAGTCTTCTGATGTTCCCTTAAATTTACCATATAGATGGCTCCCCACTGTGTGTACTTTGAGAATTTGTGCTACACACTTACTTCAAGGGATGTAGAATATTATTATATTCTCTATTCCAAACACTCACTTTGTTTGCCTACATGGCAATGGTTGTAAATCCAAGTGGTTATGGCTATCAGTGGAAATGAAAGTTTAGAAATCGTGACAGATATAAGAACTGAGGCCACAGATTTAGGATTAATTAAAAGTTAATTGATCATTAGACATGAAAGTGGGTGAGATCTTTGAGGGGAAAAGTATAAAGAGAAGATTAGAGAACTTAAGACAAGATCACACACTATCCATATAATTAGAAGGTTGGGGAAGAAAAAGGAATCAACAAAAAGACAAACAGCAACCAAGGATATAAGAGAAACAAGTTGAGAGTGAGCAGTGTTGTGGTGAATTAGATCAGCTTCCCAGCCATTCTGCCAGAACTTATTAAATTGATGCAAATATGCTCTGTCTGGAAATACCCCTTTCTGGAAACACACACACACACACACACACACACACACACACACACACTTTTTCCCTCTACTAATAGCAAAAATGATTTCATGGTGGGGAAATATTAAAAAAAATAGTATATGTGAATGTTTGAAAGACATTTTCATAAAGGAAACTGGTAGACCCAGAAAACTGTAACTCAGTGAGATTTAAATAGGTGAAGGGGATTAGCAGCACACTTAATTGTGATGAGCACTGAGTAATATATAGAATTGTTGAATCACTTATTGTACACCTGAAACTAATAGAACACTATATGTTAATTATACTTGAGTTTTAGAAATTAATTAATAAAAGAAGTTTTGTAAAATTCCATAATGACTTAAAAATGAAAAGCTTATTTGCCTTTGAGAATAAAGGCAAAAATGCCAAGAGCCTACATGGATTGACTCAGAAAAACTTATATTAAATTCACCTTATTTTGCTTTTGCTTTGTGAGATGACTATTTAATGGATAATTCGAGATTAGTGTCATAAGCAAATTTATTCTGACTTCAAACAGTCATTTGATAAACATATTTATGATCTCTTTCTTAAGGTAAGTGTAAGTACGTGAACTGAATAAGAGTTTGATTAGATTATAATTGTTCCAAGAATGTTAGGTAGTTCAACAGTGTCAACCTGGAAGATAGTTTGCCTTGCTTTGGGGAGACATCTGACTTTGTTCTAAACTCTGCAGTGTCCAACATTTTTATCAATGGCATTAATAGAAGAGGTAGAAAATTTTGGCTGATTAAAAACTCAGTATGAATTGGGGCACCTGGGTGGCTCAGTCGGTTAAATGTCCAACTTCGGCTCAGGTCATGATCTCATGGAGTTATAGCCCTGCATTGGCTCTGTGCTGACAGCTCAGAGCCTGGAGTCTGCTTCAGATTCTGTGTCTCCTTCTCTCTCTGCTCCTCCCCCACTCATGCTCTGTCTCTCTCTGTCTCTCTCTCAAAAATAAATAAATATTTAAAAAAATTTTAAAAACTCAGTATGAATAGCCACATATGGTTCTTATAAAAACACAAAAAGAACTAACATAATCACTTTAATAAAAATATATCACATAGATCAAGGAGATGTTGGTTCCATTGATTAGTTCCCATCTGGAAAGTAAATAAATCCTGGAAATAAACATATTTAGGGGAAACAGTAATAAGTTGAAATGTTTCTGGAAAAGATTTCAGAACATTCTCTCTTATTGTCAGTAGAAATTATCTGCTAGTGTTATTTGCTGTGGAAAGTATTTTTCTACCTTAGGAGTTGTAGGGAATAAAAAAATAATATTCTTGGATTCCCTTCTGAGTTTGACACCACTGAAAGAGAATCACGGGAGTCAGGAATCAATAACTAGTAAAAGCAGGATTAGAGAATATGGCTTGGACTTTTCTAGTGGGTTTCCTAAAGCTTTATCTCTGATTTAGATAGACTTGCCTACCTAAACACTTGGGTGCACAGCTAGACAACCAGAGGCTTTCTGTAGAGGGGCTTTTCATAGTTTAAATCTAACATGAATACACACATTTGGTAGAAGACAGATCCACAGGAGAGGCCTCAAAAAGTCAGAGCTGAGCATGCTCAGTCTAAACCTGCAGTTAAGTAAGTCATTTCCTCCCCAAGCAGGAGGGAAGAGTGAGAAGACTAGCCTGGACTTTTATTCAAGTTTTTCTCCTAAGCCTGTTGCAAATTTTCAGACAATTCTTAAACATTACTCTTCTCTAGAGAGACACACATTACCCAAAGAAGGCATTAAGAAGTTGCATGGCCATGGATGACCCTCAAATCAACAAATGCCTAGTAGGAGTAGGGCTTCCCAGAAGGTGACCTTGATGATAAAAGTTCTAGAGGCAAGGCAGAAGAAGACTGGAGGTTTTAGTAGAAGAAAGAGATTGACAGACTGCGAGACCAATTTTCCAAATATTCAAAGAGCAGTTAAAAGAAGAGAGAAATTGGACATCTTTGTAGCTCCAGGAGGCCGGTTCAGATCCGTTGTTGGATACTGAGTGAAGGCATATCTTTGCTAAATATAGGAAGAGATTCTTAACACAAGTAAAGCATAAACTTCTATTCAAAGAAAAAACTCTTTCAGAAAAAGTGTTCAAACATAGGCTACCAGAATGTCATAGAGAAGTTGCCTATACTGAACAGGAAGTTGGACCAAAGTCCCTATGAAAAGGAAAATAAATGCAGAGCTAAGCCGATGTAGGAAAATCAAAAGAAGGAGGGGCATTTCCTACTGGATACGTGTTTATTTAGTTTTTGGGTTTTTTTAATGAGAAGGACTTTAAAAAACTTCTGGCTTTGGGGCGACTAGGTGGCTTAGTTGGGTAAGCATCTGACTCTTGATTTCAGCTCAGGTCATGATATCACTGTTCGTGAATTTGATCCCTGCATTGCGCTCTGTGCTGACTACAGGAAGCCTGCTTGGGATTCTCTCTCTCTCCTACTCTCTGCCCCTCCCCTGCTCATGCTCTCTCTCTCTCTCTCTCTCTCTCTCTCAAAATAAATAAACTTAAAAAAATAATAAAAATAAAAATTCTGGCTTTTAGGCCCAGAGTTTAAACTTCTACTAAACAGCGAAGGAAACCAGTTTCTCCAAACCTATGCTTATACTTTCTCTGAGGATAAGTCATGTCTCTGGGGTAGTCGAAGGAACACTGTTTTTACTTCTAATCTTCAACCTGAAAACACATTTATGTCTCAAAAATTATTTATAAAGTGAATGAGCTAAAATGAAGAACACAAAGTCAAGGCAAGACATAACTTTCTTATGTGCAAGCAGTGGCAATGGAAAAATCTCAGTAATTTTTAAGTAAAAATGCACCCAAAAAGAGGAAAGGCAAAGAAGAAGTAGATGTAAAACAACAGGCTGAGATAGATGAGATCCCCTTCAGCATCAATGCTCTTTTGAGTTTGTGTCAGAAAGGATGGATATTTGAGCCTCTTTTTTTTTTTTTTTTTAATTTTTTTTTTTTTTCCAACGTTTATTTTTTGGGACAGAGAGAGACAGAGCATGAATGGGGGAGGGGCAGAGAGAGAGGGAGACACAGAATTGGAAACAGGCTCCAGGCTCCGAGCCATCAGCCCAGAGCCTGACGCGGGGCTCGAACTCACGGACCGCGAGATCGTGACCTGGCTGAAGTCGGACGCTTAACCGACTGCGCCACCCAGGCGCCCCGAGCCTCTTTTTTAAAGCAGACATGGACATGGATTAGTGGGGAGAAATACTAGATCAGTGTAAGCAGGAGGTGATGTACTGCTGTTCACAGTCTCCTAGCATGACCTGCCCTCCACATGGCATGGAAAGATAAGTGGCAGGCACTCCTCTTTTGTATCTTGTGTTCTCTTGTGAAGGACCGGAACCTGTGATTGTTCCATTAATATCTACCTCCCCCACCGGGCTATTATCTCCCTGAGGGCAGAGACTGTATTTACTTTTACTCATTTCATCTCACCAATGCCTAACATGGCACCTAGTATGAAATAAGTACTCAGTAGATATTTTGCAACAGGAGAATAAAAATAAGGTGCTTAAGAAAATAAAACCAGTCATTAAAAGTGACTTTATATGGCCTAGAATTGTCAAATTCATACTGACAGAAAGTAGAAGTGGTTGGGGGGTTGGGAGAATGGATAGTTCAGTGTTTAATGGGTAAAGAGTTTCAGTTTGGGAAGATGAAAAAGTTCTGGAGCTGGATGATGGATGGTTGCACCAATGTGAGTGTACTTAATACCATTGAACCGTGCACTTAGAAGTGGTTAAAATGGTAAATTTCATGTTATATATTTTACCATAATAATAATAATAATAACAATAATAATAATAATAAAGGATGGCTTTCCTAAGGAAAAAAAGAGGGGTTATTCTTAGGAGGGTCTGAGGGATCACCTAACAAGGGAGCCTCTGATGTTTAGGAGCTACGTGTTCACATGGAATGTAGACAAAACAAAGCAGAATTTGCCGGTGGAAGAAGGTTCCTCAGATCATGATTTGAAAGACATTCAACTGATTCAACCCCTTCATTAGAGATGAAAACTAGGGCTTTCTCTCCTCTCTTTCATAAGGTCTATCACATTTCATTCAGAGACTAGAGGTCAGTTTACCCATTTCTTAGTCATGGGATGGGACTGTGCCCAGTTTAAACAGACAGATGGTTTCAAGTTCAGTAACGCTTGTGTCAGGGCCCCGAGCTCTAATTCACTGTAGCTTTTCTTAGGTTGTCTGTCTGAAGTTGAGTTTGTGACTTGGAAAAAAACTCAATGACTAACTCAAAGCTTTGGCTTTTCTGTGTTGAAGGAGAAGGCGCAGGTAGAAGATATTTTGACTGTCAATGGAACAGGAGAGGGTCAGCTCCCACAGCACCTGACGCAGCTGCTCTCTGACAAAGAGGATGCTGTCCAAGGCCATCTCCTGCCTCCAGACATGCTTTCGGGAGAAGAATATGAGTGTGTCTCACCTGATGACATCTCCTTGCCTCCACTCCCAGAAAGCCCTGATTCCCCCCTTGCCCCTGCTGACATGGAAGTGGAGGGGCGGTCTAGCCCTCCCCACAGCCTTCCCATGAGCAACTACAGGATGCAGACAGGGGCCAGCTGTCCAGGGGAGGCCCAGGAATCTGGCATCCCACCACCTGCTGCTTTTGCTGATGCTTACGATGATAAGAGAGAAACATTTTCAAGTCATTTTGAGAGGCCCTCTCCCCAGTTCAAAGCTGAAGTCCCATTAACCTCCCAAGGAATTTTGGAAAAAAGTACTGCCTTCTGCAAAATCAGTGCTAAACATCCAGAGAGCATGCTGAGTGAAGTGCATGAGAGAGCTTTACAGCAGCACCCTCAGGCTCAGGGAAGTTTGCTAGAAACATGGGAGAAAGTGCATGCTGATAACAATGTCACTAAAACCCAAGACAGGCTGCATGCTTCCCAGGATGCATTCTCAGGCCTTGGGTTTCGATCAGGCTCCAGCCAGGCCTATCAGAGGCAAACGGTCCCCCAAGAGGAGATTAAATGTACATCAGCAAAGAACACCGTGGTCAGCCTCGCTGGCCAGGCACCTAATTTCTCCAGGCATCAGTCTAATGTAACTGTCATGGAAGGTTCTCCAGTGACTTTGGAAGTTGAAGTGACAGGATTTCCAGAGCCTACACTGACATGGTGGGTAGCTTACAATGACAAGTCATAAACAAACACATTGAATGACTGAGCAAATCATTCTGTGTGCACTAACTGAAAGGTTTAGGGACAGCTGATTAATATTCTGCAACACTGCAAATCTGCATGATTCAGCCTCACACTGGCCCCCAATTCTGACTGTAGTCCCAGCATGGCTAAAACCCCCTAGAAAGAAAAGTAACCACATAAAATAATAGTTGACTAACTCCAAAAGCACTGCAACTTAGTTGTGTTTTTTGTTTGTTTTTGTTTTCTGGTATTAGTTTAACATTCCACATTTCTGAAGACTATGGGTTGAAATTCTTTCCCCTTGTTTATGTCTACAAAAGCATGACATTTTCTTAGTCTAACATCCCATATTCGATTCAAAAACATACGAATGTGGGTTTTTCTCTTTTCCTTCATTTGCCTATTTCATCTTTTCCCTCTTCCCAACAGAGTCACACACCACTTTTGTGATATTTGTTTGTTTCACTAAGATTTCTTTCCATAAATTTCTTCAGTGTGAGAGATGGAATAAAAATATTTCTTTCATAGTTGCTCCCGGTGACAGGTAATAAACCCATTTTTGAAAGGTGGTGTAATAACTGAGCTGTAAACAATAGGATTTCCCTCTGGAGACATCATTATTTTTTAGCGTGTTTGTTTTAATAGAGAGTAAACTGCAGAATACAGGGTTTGAATCACTGTTGTTTTAAAAAGTAGTTCTCACTTTCTCAACATGTGGGTTACTTCTAAACATTTAGAAATTTTTTTATCTTTGAAAAACAAAATTAATTTTTGTTCTTAAGTAGATTTATCTGAGGACAAAGTTACAAATAGGTGACACTGAATTCATACTCATCAACTAAGATAAGTAAGGTAACATTTACTTATCCTAATATTTCGGTAGACATTAACAGTTCCGATGGCTGTGTGTGCCCATTGACGATACTTGAAGTGTGAGGTGGTTATCTGAAGAATCTATGGGAAAACTTTGGTTCCTCAGATCATTAAAAGAAACTGCACTTATGCTACACTGCAGCTGTTTGTGCTTCTGTTTTATTTTGTTGTTTTTACAATTGCATGTTTTTGACAGATGAGGAATTTCATATTTATGAATTTGAAAGGTATTTAATTCATTATTAAATATCAGTTCACCCCAAAGAAAATGTCGTCTGCAGTGTTTCTTGGTTTTGTCCACACAACAAATAACTTAGTTAGTATTTCTTGAAGAACTATTGCAATATTGTGAAAAGATACCTTGCTTTTGGATTTACAATTAAGTTTTGCTCAATTAACAACTGGCAAAGTCTTGGAATCATACATGCTTAGGACACTCATAAAAATGCAAAGTTATCACTTAGGCAATGGGAACAGAAAATGACTCAGGTTTGTCACCACTTCTTAGGTGAAGGAACATGGGTGTAAATAAATAGAAAAGAATCTAGAATATACAAAATAAATTATTTGCTTTCTAAAAAGAGGCAGCTGCTTGTGTTCATAGGAAACTTTTCAAAACATGTCATTAACAGTAATAATCCAATTACATAAATGCCTTTCATAATTAGAAATCATATTCTTCTAATGAAATTAATTCATAGAAATTAAATGAGTTCATTTCATCAGGAAATGCTGTATAAGTGCCTTTCTCTAAAACAGCATATTGATACTCTGACATGGATCTTGTGGGGTCCACGAATACGATGGGATGGATGAGTCTTGCTCCAACATAGATTCCCAGAAGTCACAGGCTGCTGTTCCATAGCAGCTAAAAGAATGACACAGCCCAAATAGAGGTGTGCCATTTCACACTCTAGGTGATTGTTGCTATAAGCAAATGGTGGCCCTGTGTGGCCAGATGGTCTGGGGTTTTTCAAAGAGTAGTTGGATATCTGGATTTTTATATGCAATATTCCAATTGTTAAATGTTGTTGAAAAATTCAATTTTTTAAAAACATGGTCTGACTCAATCACACACTTCTCTGGCCACAAGTCGCCAACCTCTGCTTGAAGGATGAACAGCCCCATTGGAATTTGTGGCAGCTGCAAAGTTCCTGCTAATACTAGAGACTATTGCCAGTGGTAATGGGTTTGTTTGCAATGGTTTTTAGATCTTGGAAATGATGTGAATATACAGTGATCCTAACTTTAAAAACTGACTCTCTGCTTCAGGTACAAGAAGGGCCAGAAATTGTCTGCAGATGGGCACTTACAGGTTTTACACAAGGAGACAAGACATTCGGTGTTCATTCCGAAGGCATGCGAGGCAGACGCAGGCCTCTATGTGGCTCGGGCCCAAAACTCTAATGGCATTCTCTCTTCCAATGTCATCCTCCACGTGACAGGTAACCACAGGCCGCCAATCACAAGAATAAACTGGATAACGCTGTGTGTCGTCTATATTAGTGTGTCCCTAATGTACTGGGTACTCACACAGTAACTGTGGGGTTAGCACTCCTGGATGTCATTCTCATGAGCCTAAAGAACAATGCTATGGTTGGTTATTTTCCTGTATCTCCCACAGAACATCCTCCATGAAGTGTACCCCCATTCTGGTCATGTTGTTTGTTCAGCTAATCCCACTGCTCAGTGAAATAATCACATTTTCTTTAGTGTTTTAGTATATTTGAAGACGTTGGTAAATTATTAGCAGTGGATAAGCATACATTTTTGTATTCTAGAGAGATGTGTTCCAGACAAAAGCACAGTAAAATACATTATGTTTATTCCCTCCCAGTTTAAGAGCATGTATATTAAGGTTCACTTCAGTAGAAAGATGTGAGTTAAATTTCAAATTCAATTGTTTGATAATTTTTTTAAGTTTATTTATTTTTAAAGAGAGAGGGAGAGCAGGGAGGGGCAGAGAGAGAGGTGGAGAAAGAGAGAGAATCCCAAGCAGGCTCCATACTGTCAGTGCAGAGCTGGACACAGGGCTTGAACTCACAAACCATGACATGATGACCTGAACTGAAACCAAGGGTCAGACACTTAACTGACTGAGCCACCAAGACACCTCCAATAACTTGTTTTTAATTGTGGTCACAAACATCTCTTTGTAGAATAACAGTAGAAATATTGAAGTTGTGGTTTTCATTATTGCATAAGCTGTCCTTTCATTTTGTTTTATGTCTTTATCTCATTTATTGAAATACATTCTATATAGTTTCAACCTAGCCTTCCTTCCTAAGTCTGGGGAGGCCATCATAAATAATCATTCCTCATGCTGATCTCATGGGTTTCACGGTGGAGAATAGATGTGCTGTTAACTTCAAATGAAGTTTCAAACTTCCATCAGCTGTACATGTCATAGAGCAAAATGGAGCACAGGCTGCAGATGGACCAACATAATTCCTGTCATGCCACTGTCACCTTTTTGGTAGCCATGTATATACACCAGCAACCTGCTCTTCCTGCTTCTAATCTTGATTCTTCAACTGAGTATTTTTGCAGCTTGTGGTATAGACATCTCAATGCCTCAGTTTCCCACTTGGAAAATGGGTTCATCATCTACCTCTTGGGCAATTGAGCATTTTTGTTTCATGTCTTGTAAACATTTGGAAATGCAAAGCATTCTATGAAGGCTAAACGTAATTATATTGGTTGATGTAATTTATCATCACACTGCCTCCTGCCCACTCTTCTCTTTCAGATGCTATTTCTTTAGGATATTAAAGGAATAATATTAGTCTGTGATTTCCAAGCTTTCCTGTGTGGGATGTTGATGGTTTATGAATTGGAAGTCAAATTCCTTTCTAATTTTGTAAGACTATATCTTATTCAAAGACTTGAAATTAACCATAGTAGGATGCATTTAGTATGATAAAAGGGAAAAAGAAGAGTGTAATAAGACAACATAAGGTGAATTCTATCCTTCTAATTATCACTGTAATACTGAAGAATGCTCTATACATTTCTGAAATATATCATTCAGAAAAGAGGGTCTTTTCTGGTTCCTTTTAAAAATAAACATGAATGAGAGAGGCATTTGTTTTTAAATTTTAAACATAGTCTTGTCATGGTAGGGTAAAATCATTGGTTGAAAGAATAATTTATTACATATTTTAATGAAGAGAAGGAATTAATTATGTTGCTGCAAGACTGTCTACAATAATATTTAAATGTAGTATATTCAAGTTAATATTAAAAAGTTACCGAAGGTTATCTGAAGACATGAAATGTGTGGTTGTGTAAAGCTGACATGTTTTTCCTATGTATTCAATTTAATTAAAAAATTAAATCACTTAGTTTTCTTCCAAATTTTGACAGAAATCTATTAAAAGCTTATATATAACATCCTAGGGAATCTTTGGTCCAGTTTCACATATTTTTCATTCTTGCCTAACTGCTGCTCCCATGTTGAAGCTAAATAGTAAAATCTATTCATGTCCAAAGAGGGCGGTCAGGACCAGGTAACAAATTCTTCTCCCACTCTATGTCTCTTTCCTGTTAATTCAGTAAGATCTCCCTTCCCACTTTGTCATCTTGATGAAATTTGTGGCTTAAGGTTATTAGGGCATGGAAATAGCTGATTTGCTTTACCTGTTGCATGCCACTTGAAGGCTAATCCTTTGAGGATTGTATATCCATGATGTATGACTAAATAAGGCATAAAAACCTCTGATACATTTGATGTATATATACCAAATATAACATGTATTTTATATATATTTCAAATGTATGTATATACATATATATGTACACACACATAGAGCCCAAATATTGGGAAAAAGCATTATACTGATATTCAAGATATATAGGTCAAGATATATAGTTCAGGTAGCTATCTGTATATCAGTCTATCTGTCCAACCATTCATCTATCTAACCATCCATCCATCCATCCATACATCCAAGTATTCACCTATCTACCTACCTACCTATTACCTACCTACCTATCTACCTACCTACCTACCTACCTATTCTTTTGCACTATTGATTGACTATCTAGTAATTCCAGCAGCAGTGAACAATAATTAACTATTCAATTATTCTTCCAGCTATATTTTAATTTCAAAGACTTACATGTGATTTTCTTTTTGCCTGGATTTCTGTCTCGATAAAAGAATTCTCCCTATGCAAGTGTGCACTAAACTTACCGATTAAAAATGAAAAACCTGGGAAATTCAAGTGATGTTTCTATTTAAAAATATATACATTTATACCCATTTACTTTAGAGAAAATTCTGGACAGTTAGTAATACCAAAACACTTTTCAACAAGAAAATATAAATGACAAGGAAGATTAAAAGGAACATATACTTGACACCTTAAAGGAATGCAGAACAAAATGAATTTGAGTTTCCTATAAGGCATGATAACTGAGCTTTCCAGTTCTGATTTTCTTTTTTTTTTTTTTTTTTTTCTGAAATTTATTGACAAATTGGTTTCCATACAACACCCAGTGCTCATCCCAAAAGGTGCCCTCCTCAATACCCATCACCCACCCTCTCCTCCCTCCCACCCCCCATCAACCCTCAGTTTGTTCTCAGTTTTTAACAGTCTCTTATGCTTTGGCTCTCTCCCATTCTAACCTCTTTTTTTTTTTTTTTCCTTCCCCTCCCCCATGGGTTCCTGTTAAGTTTCTCAGGATCCACATAAGAGTGAGACCATATGGTATCTGTCTTTCTCTGTATGGCTTATTTCACTTAGCATCACACTCTCCAGTTCCATCCACGTTGCTACAAAAGGCCATATTTCATTTTTTCTCATAAAAAGTGTATAAACATTTGGTGGTAAAATTTTTTTCATACTCAATTCAAAGAGAAATTTATGCAGGAATCCTTACATTCAGATCTCTACACATTCTAAAATTTCTAAAATCTTTGGAAAAAGAAGCAGTAAACAATTAGTTATCTCATTCAATAATGCTAACCATCACTTATAATCAAGATGCAGCCTTAAAATAGATGACTGCAAGAACCTTCTAACTACTTCACTCAAGTTTTAATTTCTTCAAGTGGTGCACAAGGCCTTTTAGTACCTGGCCCCCCCTCCAACCTCTATTCCATTGCTTCTGATCCCCCCCACACGGTGACATTTTACTTTAGGTTTTTAACCTATCATGTTCTTTCTTCTCTCTGTCCTTTCTTCCCAGAACTCCTTCCTATATGCTAACCTATCTTCATGTGGCTTAACTACTGCATATCCTTCTTGGTCCATTTGAGATACAACTTCCCCCAGGAAGCCTTCTGACCCATCAAGTCCAGTGTAGATGTTCCTGCTATGTGTGCTGTCAGAACCTGAGCTGCCCATGTCATGTCCCTTGATACATAATACTGAAATTGCATGTTTGAGCATCCGTCTCCTCTGTGACAGCCCTGTTCATCACTATATTCCCAGCACCTAAGACATAGTCATATTCAATAAATATTTCTTGAATTATTAGAGGCCAACAAAAATACACTCAACTTGTTTTTTTCTTTTTCTGGAGAGAGGGGGTGGAGGAATGTGAAAAGAGAAAGATATATTTGTTACTTGATTATTACTTTTTATTATGTCCATTGACCAATCAGAATCAGGTTCTAGTCATGAAGTATGTAGGCATACTACAATGACTATGTCCAAAATGCCAAAACCTCAATTTATGTACTTCTTTCAACACCCCACAAATTATCAGTATCTTATTGTAGTAATCAATAGTCTCAGTAATCTGGCTGTATACAGATTTTACTTAAAACCAACATTTCATTCATATGTGTAAATTTTAAAAGAACCAAATTCAAGGATTTCGATTAATTGATTTCCAAATGAACGAAGGCAAAAATATTGTACCTTATTCCACTTGTTTTTGTTTTATTTGTGACTATTCCCTACTAGAAATTGCCATCTGAAGTTTTTGACATTCCTGTTGTATGTACTTTGTTTTAAGTCTGTCCATGAAACAGTTATTTGAAACAAAATAAAATACATGCTCCTAGTATGCTCTGATATTGTGCATGTCAATGCAAATGCCAAAGCATAACACACTGTTTTCCATTAGCAGAATCTTGAGCTGTATTAGCCAAAAGATTTGCATTCACTAAATGAAAGTGTCCTCCTTAAAGCAACAATTCATTTACTCTGCTCTCATTACATGAGATGAGATTTGAATGTTATCAGCTGTGTATGAATTCAACCTTAAAATGGAAAGCACAAAGCTGCTAATTTGGCCTTTACCCATGAATCCCCACACCACTGTTCCTTGTGTTGGTGAGTGTTTATATAACATCAGCTACCCAAGCATCAGGGGTGGAAGTTGGATGCATGACATTCCTCCAGATGAACAAATCTTTGATTCTGGAGTTTGGCCAGATCTTTCTTCTGTTCAATGGCAATTTCATTTGTATAAGCCAGGACCTGGAAAATCCAATTCTTTGTATCCTTTTTATATTATAAAATTAACACCTATTCTCCTTAAGGAACAAGGGAGTAGGAAGAGCTGTATGGACAAGAATGTGTACATATAGTTCCAATTAGCACAGTAAAGACTGGCTGAAACTGAAACATTTTAACCAGAGTAGTAGCTGGAAAACCTTTATCCAACCTGATCTTTCTTTAAATCAGAAGAATAATAGTTATATACTTTGATGTTTTCAATCTGTATTCAGATGGCTCCCTGCTATGGCTTTTTTCCATTTAGGACCCACTTAAATATCAATACTTGTGAAATAACAGCTCCAGAGCTAGCTAATGAAATAAACTTTTCCCTTTGACATTCAACAACTGTTCTTTTCCAAGAATCTTATTGATCCAACAACTACAAAATGGTATTTTTATCTCATGTTAGCATTAAAAATCATATAATGAAATCTGAAGATAAAAATTCAAAGGATGAAATATATAAAGAAGTATAACTTATTCATGGTGAATAGTCTCCAACCCATATTATTTTCATGATGCCAGAGAACCTTTCTTTGTAGTAAGTATTATGCAAACCCACATGCAAACAAGCTGTTGGCAAACAGGGCCACTGTAAATGCAAAGTAGGAAACCAGTTACCTGGCAGGATCAGAAAGGCTAAAATTCCCATCTGCTCCAAAGTGTCTTCCCTAGCCACCATTGCCATGCTGACTCTCAGATTTAATTTAATTTTGACTAAAATTAATGCAGCTCTAGAAGATGCCTCTTAAAATGAGTATTTATCATTTCTATTACTCTTAAAGGAGTAAAAGAATTTCTCATCATATCCTGGTCTGGGTTATCAGATTAAATACAATTGTTTCCCCTACCAAAAAAATAAATAAATTCTTCTGAGGAACTGGGATATGTGGGAGCCTGAATGAGTTGTATGTTACATTCTACTAAGTGTTGGGAAATGTAGGACAGGAAGGGAAAAATAGCCAAACATCAGGGTGAGGAAACTGAATGTCAGCTGGGGGTTTCATCCTCACTCTCAATGTGAATTTCCTATAGATTCAGGAAATGTATGTGGGGAGACCCCTAGGGGAGATGAGGCCACAATAAAATGTGTCTGCATGACATTTTTTGTTACCCAATTAGAGGACTGTACGAGTTGAATAGCATCAGGGTGACCCTAAATCCAGTGACTGGTGTTCTTATAAGAAGACCATAACAGACATGGAGACAAAGGAGGCACACAGGAAAGGGCCATGTGATAAAAGCAGAGATTGGTGGCATTGTCAGCCTCTTCAAATTCTGGAACACCAGAGGTTGCAACCGCAAGGAACAAGAAGTAATAAACTATTCTTCCCTAGAGACTTTGCAGAGAACATGGTCCTACTGAAGCCTTGATTTTGGACTTCTAGCCCTCAGAACTGAGAAAGAATAAACTTCTGTCATTTTAAGCTACCCAGTGGTTTTTTTGTCATAGCAGACTCAGGAAGCAATACCAGGACCATGCTCTAGAAAAGTCTATTCAAGTCTTTCTCTGGTGAAAAAATTCCCAGAGACATTCATTAATAGACACCAACCAGCCTTTCAAACCAGCACTCCCAGGTGTTCTAGAAGGCCTCAGTTCTCTTCTTAATTTGGGGGATCACCTTGACACATTTTAATCAGTGAACAACTATATTCATCCTCTATGTGAACATTGCCCACCATGTGCACCATAGCACTAGGGGTTCTAAAGGAAGCAAGAGTCCTTCAAGACAAGTCCTAATGAATTTACTACTTGCTTGAACAAGTAGTTGCAAGAACAAGAACAAGAAAAATTGGCTACTTGTTTGAACAACTATTTGCAAGAACAAGAAAAAGAAAAAACAAGGTAGTATGTAATCAAAGTGAGGAAAAAATGGCCTCCAGGTAGGGGAGAAGACAAAGGGAAGCTGTGGTTAGAAATGTGAGCCAATATACGAAAGTGTAGTGTGACACAGTGTAAAGAAGAGAGAAGTTCAATAAATGGGACTACTCACACCTAAGTATTAGGATATATACGATCTAAAAGAGCACTGTCAATCAATTAGATCCAATTGACATTTATAAAATAGTGTATTCACCAATAGCAGAATACACATTCTTCTTAAGCTCACATGGAACATTCACCAAGATACCACATTCTTGGCCGTAAAACACACCTCACTTAAATTTAAAAGAATAGTAATCATACAAAGCATGTTCTTAGACCATAACGGGATTAAACTAGAAATCAGAAAGATAGCTAGAAAATCTCCAAATATTTGGAAATTAAACATACTTCTAATAACACATGGGTCAAAAATAAATCTTAAGGGAAATGTTTAAATATTTTGGAGTACATAAAAATGCATCAATATAAGGGAGGCAAACCATAGAGACTCAAACATAGAGAACAAACTAAGGATTGCTGGAGTGGTGGCGGGATGGGCTAAGTGGGTGATGGGCATTAAGATGGGCTTGTTAGGATGACACTGGGTGTTATATATAAGTGATGAATCAATAAATTCTACTCCTGAAATCATTATTTCACTATACGTTAACTAACTTGGATTTAAATAAAATTAAAAAATTAAAAAAATGCATCGTACTGATCCTTGGATATTAAAAACCTATTAAGGGAATACTACAAGAAACTGCCCACAAATTTGATAACTGAGATGAAATGGATCAATTCCTTGAAATATTTAAACTACCAAAACTCACAGAAGCAGAAAGAGACAACATGAATCACACCTATATCTATTTAAGATATTAAAACAATAGTTACTAGACTTCCAAAAAATAAAGTACTATGCCCAGATGGTTTCACTGGTAAATCTACAAAATAAGGAAGAAATAATACCAATTCACCAAAATCTCTTTAAGAAATAGAAGTAGGGAGAATAGTTATAACTCATTCTATGAGATATGAATTACCCTAATTTAAAAACGGATAAAGATATTAAAGGAAAACTATAGCCAATATCTCTCATGAATATAGACATAAACATTCTCAACACAATACTAATAAATCAAATACAACAATGAATAAATCAGGTTTCTTACACAAGTGCAATTTGGTCCATGTATGCAAGGCTGTATTCAATGTATGCAAGTCCAGTATTCAAAAATCAATCAATATAATCTGCCACATATACAGGCAAAAGAAGAAAAATTACATGCTTATGTCTGTCAGTTGATTCAGGAAAAACATTTGAGAAAATCCAACCTGTGTTCATGATAATTTAAAAAAAAAAAAAACCTCTCAGAAAACTAGAAACAGAAGAAACCTCCTCAACTTGATAAATATCTACAAAAATCCTATAACTAACATCATACTTAATGGTAAGAGACTAGACATTTTGCCCCTAAGATTGGGAAGAAGGTAAGAGTGTCTTCTCACAACTCTTATTCAATGTTGTACTGGAATTCCTAGCCAGTGAATAAGATAAGAAAAGGAAATAAAAGTTTTACAAGTTGGAAAAGAAGAAATAAAACTATATTTGCAGGTATCATGATTTTCTAGGTAGAAAATCCCAGTGAATCTACCAAAAGCTCTTGGAATCAATAAGTAAACAGAGCAAGTTTATCAGAAGCAGAAGGTCTGCAACAACTGCATCCAGGAGAAAGACAAGGAGTTAGCAATTAATGAATCACAGTGAATCAGGCATCTTCAGAGGCAGGGGCAAGGGCAGGCAACATGAATTTGTCCCTTTTCCACAAATTTGTTACAGACAACATGGATACTTGTGATCTACTTGCAACACTTCACATTTGATTGTTCTTACAGCTTTCTATGATATTTAGGAGATTTCAAAAGAGATATATTATTTGAAGGAGATGATGCTCACCAGGGCAAGGGGATACTTGATATGGAACATAAATCAAATGTGATCATTTGCTGGCCATTGTCATTATCAACAGACCAAGAGAGAAAAATTAGAAAGACATTGTAGTTATAACATTGTAAGGCTGAGCTTTCTTGAACAATAACAATTTTAATACTAGAAGAAAAGGAGTCCTTTTGGCCTCTGACATCAAATCCCAGAGTGGATGATTTATTAGCTAGTACTCTGCTGCTCTACAAGAACGAATGTATCTTTCATGGATTAGTACTTTCCTATCAGCAAGGATGTGCTCATGCTACTAGTATACTTCTAAGATTTTTTGATAGAAACCAGACCTAAAATATGTCAGACATTGTATCATACTTTTAAAAATAATCAGTTCCATAAAGTATCTTGGTCTATTAATTAATTAAAGGATAGAATACAAATGGCCACTTTGGCACTTACATTGAACTAGAAACTTCAATGAAACTAATCATTTTGTATTTTCTTCTTTTTTTAATGTTTTTAATGTTTTTTGTTTTTGTTTTTGTTTTTTTTTTTTTTTGAGAGAGAGTGTAAGCTGGGGAGGGGCAGAGAGAGAGAAGGAGGCACAGAAATGGAAGCAGGCTCCAGGCTCTGAGCTGTCAGCACAGAGCCCAACGCGGGGCTCAAACTCACGGGACTGCAAAATCATAACCTGAGCTTAAGTCGGACGCTTAACCGACTGAGCCACCCAGATGCCCCTCATTTTGTATTTTCAAATAGTAACTATAAGTGCTTTCTCTTTTCTGTGTTCTCAAAGGTGAATTTTGGTTATCTACATCATTTGTCCAAAATAGAATTCTATTATAGTTTATGACATAAAAGAAAACTAACTCATGTACCACAAAAGGCAAGTATTAAACTTGTATTTTATCAAAAGCTTTATAAAGATAATCATATAAACAGCGAAGTACTGTTAAGATCCCATCCAGGATTTAGAAATGGATATTCAACCAGAGTACTCATTGTAGTTTTTGTTTAAACCTATGGCAGCATAGTATATATTTGAACAAATAGTTATTCACATTTACAATTCAAAATGGATCATGAAGAATGTACATATGCAAGCCATGATCACAGTCTAAGGTACAGGGGCTTGTTTTCTTGACACGAGTCCCATTCTGTGCTCTGACTCTAATCCATCATAGGTAAAAATTCAGTCAGAGGGATGATGCTATCTCACAGGGAACCTTAGAATTTAAGGAAAATCTATGGTTTCTTTAAATGTGAAAAATTATGCTTGGTTGTCTTAATCATTGTTACCTAGCACAGCATGTCACATGTCATTAGTATCACTGTGAATTAATAAAAACCATTTTAAGTGTTTTGGATCTTGGCGTTACAAGTGGGGGGTGTGTGTGTACGTGTATCTGTTTCTTAGTATGAGTTCTTATCTGTATGATTTAGGTAATATATAAGATGCCCAGGTGACATATGATGTAATGAGGTTAGAAAGACACTTTATGTTGATGGTAACAGTGCTATGAGCAACTGATGACTAAGAGTTCATGAAGAAACAGGCTTTTCTTATTTTAGTGTGGTATAATACAGACATGTATTTATATGCATCCTACAAGATAAAATACTCAGCCCAACTCCAGTGTTACAAATGTGCAATTAGGGGCGCCTGGGTGGCGCAGTCGGTTAAGCGTCCGACCTCAGCCAGGTCACAATCTCGTGGTCCGTGAGTTCGAGCCCCGCGTCAGGCTCTGGGCTGATGGCTCAGAGCCTGGAGCCTGTTTCTGATTCTGTGTCTCCCTCTCTCTCTGCCCCTCCCCCGTTCATGCTCTGTCTCTCTCTGTCCCAAAAATAAATAAACGTTGAAAAAAAAATTTTTTTTAAATGTTCAATTAAAAGCCAGTATATTTCAAACAGAATTCCTAGATAGCAGATGGAAATGGGAAAATACTATTCAAATCTATATACACATATATCAACTTCAAATATAAATCCATTTAAATTCCTCATAGGTAGAAATCCTAAAAGAGTTATTTCAATATAGAACTTGGAGGTTGCCTCTATTTAAATGTGATATCGTAAGTCATGCTCAATAAGCTGCTGTTGTTTTTTTTTTTTTAATCCATTGGCTATTGTATTTGAATTTTCCATATGAAGTACTGAATGTGGTCCTTAAAAGCAGATTTCTCTAGCTCATTTCTTAAAGTTATTAAAGTATATATGATTACTTCAAGAACAAATGTTTTGTGTGTTCATTTCTTTTTTACTGCTAATGGTTTATGCATGCAGATAATGAAATGTATATTATGTCTACCAAGTACCTAGAAGCAATAGAATTTACCTACCTGTTTCTTTGCTCTACTGGGAGCTCTTTAAAATGTAATTCAACATTAAATCTCTGTAATACATTTAATCTGATTATTTCATTCCGTCTTGCAGATAGGGGATGTTTATCTTGTATAAATATTGACTCACAAATGCTCTTAATAAATGCAGTTGCTCAATTCAAGAGGAAAAATCATCATGATGTTTATTATTTGATAGGGAATATACTCCTATTTTTTTTTATAATTTTTTTTCAATGTTTTATTTTTATTTTTGGCACAGAGAGAGACAGAGCATGAACGGGGGAGGGGTAGAGAGAAAGGGACACACAGAATCAGAAACAGGCTCCAGGCTCTGAGCCATCAGCCCAGAGCCTGACGCGGGGCTCGAACTCACGGACCACGAGATCGTGACCTGGCTGAAGTCGGACGCTTAACCGACTGCGCCACCCAGGTGCCCCGGGAATATACTCCTATTTAACATCCCGTTGTAGTATAGTGATCTGTTTTATAACAGGTCAGTAATCAAAGCAAGTGAAGATAGTTTTCTCTAGTCAAATTTACTGATTTCTCACAAGAAACCACTCAAAGTTGTAGAGTCCTGTTTGAAAATGAATTCACATTTAGGCATCACATGTTCAGTCACATAGTTTTGAAGATGTGTGGGATTTAGGCAATGCTACCAAGAACCAGGCAAAATAGCTACCAGAAGAATAGTAAACTTCTATGTTCCAAATTCTTAGTGCTGCCCTACTAAGTCATGTAGGGCCATAGCAGGTTAAGCATATTATAATGGCTATCATGCTTGTCTGTTTGGAAATATGTCAAAGGTTTATTCAGAATGGAAAATATTCTATTTAAAACTCTTTTTGGGAGAAGCGCCTGAGTGGCTCAGTCCCTAAAGCATCCGACCTCACCTCAGGTCATGATCTTCAGGTCTGTGAGTTCGAGCCCTGCAGGCACTGTGCTAACAGCTGAGAGCCTGGAGCCTGCTTCAGATTCTGTGTCTCCCTCTCTTTCTGCCCCTCTCCTGCTAGCACCCTGTCTCTCTGTCTCTCTCAAAAATAAATAAACATTAAAAAAAGAATTTAAATCTCCTTTAGGGAAAAAAAATCAGAAACCACTTGCAGTTACACTCAGAATTATACGCCCCACCAATGAGCATATCCTTTCTCTATGAAAAAAGAACTAGCTACTGAATTCATTTCTCCTATACTTTCTTGCCATGTCATTGATTTTAATGAGAAATGTTTAGGAGAAATGAAATAATAGTGAATCTGTTTTGCCTGGCACTAAGTCACTAATTGTATGCTCCATAGATAATTTAACCCAATAGTTGTATTGAATATTTCTCAGGTTCATGGAACTGTGGGGCTGAAATTCGCTGAAATGCAATTCCATGTCAGACACAAACAGGAAATATTATCTAAGGCAATAAACAGGTGCTATGGTAAAGACAAGATGACAAACAATAGCTATCACAATATTATGCAATAACAAATGGGATGAAGGATGGGAACTATTTCTGTGCTGAAAGGGAAATGCAAACCCAGTTCCCATTGTGTTTAATGTCCTTCCCTGGGGTGTTGGGCTCTCTCTCTCTCTCTTTTTTTTAAGGGTTCTTCTTCTCGTTTGGAGGAGACACACACATATACATACATGTCCGTATATACCTAGAAACATATATGAATGCATCTAATTATATCTATATTCATAATAGTTGTCCTCTGAAAGTCTCACAAAGACTCGGTGCAGAAAGTCATCCCAGGCATCCTCATCAGTATCCATATAACCATTCCACCAGTGACCCTGAGAATATTTGGGCTAGCTTCAGGGAAGTTTCCTCCAGGTTGGTATGCAGACACTGTGGTGAAAACCTCTAAGATTTAGCCTGTGTGAGCCGATCTGCAGAATTTCAGATTGTTAGAAAAGAGGAACATTTCTCCACTGTGGATCCACACTTGACAGCCCCCACTTTTAAACCTGATTTCTTTAAGTGAAGGATTGATATAAAGTAAGAAAAAAATATTTTTCCCAAGTTCTGTGGAACTATACATCCTAAACATTAAGTTTCTATAAGTCAATTGCTTGCTTTTATCTGGTGTCTTGTAAACTCTTGCTACAGAGGACGAGCCACATCAACATCTTCTAGGAACTTCTGAAAATGAAGAACCTCACATTCTACCCTAGACCTACTGAATCAGGACCTGCATTTTAGAAAGATTCTCTAGTCATTTTTATGCCTATTCAAGTTTGAGAAACATTGTTTTAGAAAATGCTTTGAGTTTTAAAGAGTTCAAGCCTTGAATGCAATAATTTCCTGTCGGTTACATCTGTGCTCCAAATTCATAAGATGCAAAATGGAAGAATTCAACACTGGTTTCCATAGAAACACTGACATGGATTGACAGATTTCTACAGTAGAAACAGTAAAAGAAATTAGAATGATATAAACCACTCTGAGAGTTGTAGAGTCCTGTTTGAAAATGAATTCAGATTTAGGCATCACATGTTCAGTCAGATAACTTTGATGATGTGTGGGATTTAGGCAATGCCACCAAGAAATCTGCAAAACCAGAAGGTACCAGAAGAATAGCAAACTTCTAGTTCCAAACCCACAGGTTCTGCCCCACTAAACATCTTAGGGTCATAGCAGGTCAACCATATTATAACGGCTATAATGCTTATCTGTCTGACAATATGCCAAAGGTTTATTCAGAATGGGAAAAAAATATTCTCTTTATTTAGAACTACTTTGAGGGGAAAGCAGAAACCACTTACAGTTTCTGATTTCTGCAGTGTAACTTGCAGTTACGCTCAGAATTACATGCCCCACCAATGAGCATAAATAGCCAACAAGTCCATGCCAACGTTAAATACTCTTTGGAAAGTTTAACCGCCTGAGTTCCCAGTGTATACTATTTCAAGTGACCTAAAAACTTGAGTCATGGTGTGCTCACTTAAATATTGTAATTAATCTAATTTTTAGAAGATTATTAACATCTACTGCTGCCATTTCTGTGAGTAGAATTTACCAAGGAAAATTTGCTATTCATGTTATTAGCACTGAAGTATATTTTTGACTCCATACACAATACAAATTTTATATTTCTATTTTAGTAACATTGGCACGCAAATTTAAAATGAATATCATTGTTATTTAAGTTATATGACATTGACTATGCACATTATCAGACATAAACAAATTATAACCAACATTCACTTTCATTTCATTTTCTTGATGACAGATATGACTTTACATGTCTAATCTGGAATTGCCATTTGGAGATAAGGTAGATGAGATAAAACTCAGCCCCTCTATTAATGCTGCTCTGAGAAACCTACAGGCATCTGAATCTTTTATAAATTGGATAAACATTGGCTTTTTTGTTGAGGTTGTCATGTGCATTTTACAAGTTAATTGAAATCCTTAAATAATGCTTATCAAAGTAGTGGAACACTGATTTTATAAAATACATCATGTATTTCAGCCTGCTTTAATCATCTTGCATTCATATAGAAATGAGCATTTGTTTTAAAAATATGGGCTATCCCCTATTACTCTTGTTAAATGTTACTCTTTTAAAGAGCTAAAGATCTAAAATCTAATCCTAGCTCTGTTATAGAAGAACTCTCAGGACTTAGGCAACTAAGTTCTCTGACCCTCATGTTCCTTGCCTGTGAAGAATGGTATGAATTACACCATCTCTAAAAGTGCTTCTGGCTCTCACTGATCTCTAAGGGGTGTTAAACACACAACAGCATTCTTGATTTTCTCATTCGAATGGGCAGATGATATTACCAAGGACTTGGTATAGGGGGGTCAAAGATCAAGAGGCCAGCTCAATTTTAGGATAAAATTTAAAGAAAATTTCTTGGGAAGCAATGGGCAGAGAAGAACTTTCTTTGGTGGGAATAGTACACTCCTTTTCAGTCATAAAATGTTCTCTTTATTCATCAGAGAAGAAAAAATGTATGTAGGAGTCCAAATAGAGTGGGCTAAAAACCTGGTATACCCAAACACAGGCTCTAATTCAGCCTCCAAAAGTCCCAAAGTCAAAGCCCTTTAATGCAGAAATGCTGTTGGCAGGGTATGACTCATTTGAATGATAAAATAACTGAGAATATCACACAGAGTAATTGATGAACAATTTATCTCTATATTAGAAAAGAGAAAGTTGGGGTGCCTGGGTGGCTCAGTCAGTTAAGCATCAGATTCTTGATTTCAGCTCAGGTCATGATCTCATGATTGTGAGATGGAGCCCAGAGTCAGGCTCCTTGCTGGGCATGGAGCTTACTTAAGATTCTCTCTCTCCCTCTGCCCCTCCCCCAGTGCATGCATGCACATTCTCTCTGAAAGAAAGAAAGAGTTGGCATAGATCTTGTCATTCTATGACTTTGTGACATTCTATGACACCTTAAATATTCTCTTGTGTGGAATGAGTATAAATGTGCATAGTGGCATAATAGAACCTAAAATTTCATTTCAACATGTTTATCGTCAGGGATCTTGAAAGCATTTCGTACATGGATGACATCATATGACTGTAGTGCTCTAAACAGGGTTATCAACACGGCTGTTCACTCAATACTTGCTTTAGTGAAAAGCTTGGTACCAATTTCAGGAATTTTTTTTTTTTAATTTGAGAGAGAGAGAGAGAGAGAGAGAGCATGAGTGGGGGAGAGGGGGCAGAGGAAGAAAGAGAGAAAACCTAAGTAGGCTCTGCACCCAGGGCACACGTGGACCTCAATCCCACGACCCTGGGATCATGACCTGAGCCGAAACCAAGAGTAGGATGCTTAACCAACTGAGCTACCCAGGGGCCCCCACATTTTAATCTTCATTATATTGAAATGAAGTCACCTTTCTATTGTGATCTCTTTCAAAATAAGCTTTTACATATTCTAATGTTTTCTTCTGAATGGTTCATATAAATTCATGTTTTCTCCAAAATATATTGTTTAATTTCACTTTGATCAACTTCAGCTCTCATTCTCAGGAAAAAGCAACTGTGTTTAAGTCACTTTTTTAAAGTTTATTTATTGTGAGAGAGATAGCACAAGCAGGGGAGGGGCAGAGAGAGAGAGAGAGAGAGACAGAGACAGAGAGAATTCCAAGCAGGCTCCATGCTGTCAGCATGGAATCTCACACAGGGTTCTATCCCACGAACCATGAGATCACGACCTGAGCCAAAATCAAGAGTAGGATGCTTAACTGGCTGAACCACCCAGGCAGCCCTAAGATATTTTTTAAATGGTATCTTCTTATTGCATCTAAACTAATTGCATATAGAACACATCATGATTTTCTTCTAAATTGAACTTAAGCCTGGATATGTTTTAGTGCCCAACATATTCAAATATCATTTTCCTTGTTTTTAAAACGTTTAAAGGAAGAGATTGTTTAATTAAGAACACATATCTGAAAAGAAAATATTATCTTGGGAAATTATAAATTCTGGTTATCAGGGTGAAGATAATCCTGGAAGAGAAATTATCTGAGCCTTATCTGAGGGACTACACCCCTTCCCTTGTCCTAATCAGACCACATGTGTGCACGCATGCACACGTACACACACACACACACACACACACACACACACATACACGTTCTCCACCAGTGTGACCAAACCAAGGAAAATGAGAAGCAGGAACATAGTTACACAAGTCACAGCCAAAGAAGAAGATTAAAAATAGTATCTTAAGCTTTCAGAACCACCAATTTTCAAAGTGAGCCAGAGGGCAGGCAGCAGCTATAGTTTCAAAGAAAAGTAATGACCTCTTTCTAATCAGCTACCCTGTGATAGAACATAAACTGCAGTAAGTCATGACTTAGGATCCTGTTATGTATCAGATAAACAAGGGAAAGTATCACTGATGTGCTTTATTTGGTAAATATGCTTACTGGTATGCTTAATGAACACATGCAATAAGTATATTCCACTTATGCCCTTTAATGTAATAGAATGCTTTTACATTAATTTTTTTTCCGCTTGTATGTCCATTGACCAGAAAATGTTCTATGTGGAAACTGCATTGTGCTTGAGTTTTGAGAACTTTTCATAGGATATCTATACACTTACTGAAGTTAGTTAAAAATATAGAAAATGTGGTCTTCATGGTGTATTCCTCCAAGGCAGAGTTTCTCAACACTGACACTACTGACATTTGAAAGCAGATTAATCTTTGTAGTGGGTGGCTGTCCTGTGCATCACAGGATATTTAGCAGCATTTCTGGCTTCCAGCCACTAGACACCGTTAGCATGCCCACCCCCGGATGTGACAATCAAAAATGTGTCCAGATATTGCCAAATATCCCCGGCATAAAATCATCTCCAGTTGGAAACCACTGTTCTAAAGATACAAGATAGCATGGACTTGGTCGGGCTCAAATGCTGGTGCTCTCTTCATCAAAATTTAGAAAATAAAATCCAGCAATTAATGTGGACTTCACAGAACAATGTTACTATTGCTTTATTATTTAACCTTATCCTTTATCAATTTTTTCTTAAGTGGATTGCTACTATCCTGAATAGATTGCTAAATTATTTTGTTGAAAAAACTTGTTATGAGATCTAAAACTTCTGGCATATCATCTCTCTATATAATGATAATGATATTGCTTAATCAAATGTATCAAACAGAAGCCCACAGAATTCATTGGATTGGAGTCTACATTCTCCTGGAATCTGATAGGAAAAAGAGATGTAAGGGATACCATTTTTTGGCAAAGAGGCTAGATTCCTTTGTAATCAAAGGTTACATGCTTGGTCCTAAATGTCATCAATACCAGTTCAGTTGAAATCTGTGCTTATAGTATACTTACTCTTCAGAAATGTGGCTTTTTACTCTGGAAATCCTTCCTGATCCCCCAGCGAGCATGGAAATTGGTAGCTTAAGAAAATTTGCCCCTCAAGTCCTTCTCTCCCCCTTATTTATGAGGAAAGTAGAATATAACAAGATGACTATATTCTTAACATAAAGTCATCTTAATGGGTTTGGCTTGACTTTTGTTTTTGTTTTTGTTTTTCTGGTTCAGGAAACTATACATGGTTGCTATATGTTAGAGGATAGTAAGATTACAGTAAAGAGAAGATTGTTTATAAATCCTTCTGAAAGTAAACTCATTTTAAATATTGCACATGTGTGCTTTATATCAGAAATGTCAAATATCTTTTTATTTTTTAGAACTAGACAAAATTCCAGCATTCCTAGAAAGTGTTGAACCTGCCCACCTCCAGGAGGGAGATATGATTCCACACTACAGTACCTGGAATACTGGCTTATCATTTGTGACAAATGCACTATGCTAATATAAGATGTTAATAATAAAGGAAATTGTATGTGTAGGAAGGGAATACATGGGAACTCTCAATACTTTCTTTTCAATATTTCTGTGAACCTAAAACTTCCCTAAAAATTAGTCTATTAATTTTTTAATGGCTCTGAAAAGAAAACCACTAATTTTTGAAGTTATAAAAATGTGAAGTCTAATAAAATTATGGCTCTCAAACATACATGGAGTGGTTGTTTTAAGTATCACTTAGATTTTTCAGTTGTGACACTGTTTCTCAAAACGTTAACAATGAAGAAATCTATTTTAAAGGAAAAATGTATTACAGGTCCCAAGAATTGTTTACATTGTTTCTAATACTTTATTATTTAAATTTGTGCAAATATTAAGCTAAATATAAGTCCTTTATGTTTCCAAAACTAGGAAACAAAAAAATACAAACCAAAGATAAAACAAAACCAATAAAATTATATCTATCAGCATCCATTAATGTGACAGATGATATGTTGCTGAAACTAATTGCTGCTTAAAATGTGAGTATGGTTTTATAGCAAGCTGCCAGCAAAGCTGAATTTCCATTCAAAAGGTTGTTCCATGAGTGTGGACTTAGAAGGATAAGTTTGAATTCATTATTATTAGGCTCAGATGGCCCAATGTACTGATCCTCATAAGATGATGGAGGTTCAGTGAATGTGGGCCTTTCCAAGAGCACCCTGCCTGCCTTCTTTCAGATGATGCTAGAAGGGAAGAGGAGAGCCAATCCTTGCCTTGGTAAGTCCTGTTTAAGCACTCTATTTATGAACAAGATGTTCATGACTTACTAAAATAGTCTTTCTTTTCTTCCATTCTACTCTTGCATGTCATTTCTCTTAAATGGCTTTTTTCTCTTATTGTACAATATATATTGTGTTATCATATATTGAATATTATAGCAATAATCTTCATTGTAGAAAACTCAGATTGTATAGAAAAGCAAAAAAAAAAGTATCAAATTAACCCATAATCTACCACTCAGAGACAAATACTATCAACATTATATTATTTGTATTTCCAGGTTTTATGTTGTGAACACACACACGTATGTAGCTACCTGTAAACATATGGAACATCAGTGCCTTCCAGCCAGAGAGCACCAGGGGCATATCCATGGTTAAACATGTTGGAGTATTGCTTGTTGCAACAAAGGGAACTACAGGCACATCAGTAATAAGGGGACAGACATGACTTACAATTGGACTTAGGCTTTGTGTTATGTGACTTTGGGGAACGTTTAAGGCCTTGTTATGGATTGGAGGTGGAAGTAAGTCTATGTTTCAGTATCTTAATGAATTTCATCTGTAGGGCAGGAAGATTGATTTAGTCACATGAGCCAGGGTAGGGGATTGGGGATTGCTGGGTCATTTTTGTGGCTTGAACAGTGTTCACATTTGTGTTCAGACAAGATGATGGAATAGTTTTGTCCTTGTCTCGATCCATCATGGTTCCATGATTCCATGGTTCCACGTGAAGTTGTTTATGTTCAACAGAAAGACACAAGATCTAGCTCTGAGTGCCTGGCAGTTTCTGGATGTCAGGGCCTGCTTTAGTTTCTCAAAGCTTAGAGTCTTTTTAAGCCTATATAAGGCCTTATACCTGTTACTCTACTAACCTCTAATGAGTGTAGTTTCTATAGGGTGGGTGAATGATACTGTTTTCTTCCTCCTCTGGGCCTCTACAAGCATCCCCAGCCCACACCACAATCTATTACCACACGAGCAGGTGGTAAGCGTTTCTTCACTCTAAAGATGAAAGAATTTGCTAAGGGCAGAACTTTACTGCCAAAGCTTTCGCTTTTTAAATGGGAGGGTAAACATTTAACACTTAGATCCAAAATGAGGGCCAAAAGCTGGGCTCTCATTTGCTACTGGAATGCTGTAATTGGCAGCTGGAAATGCCCATCTTCTCCAAAATGCTGCACTCTCATTTCCTCCAACCAAGCTTCAGGGCTTCAGAGAAAATCTGCCACTAAATAATCATCAATATTTTTCTCTGGTAAAGCTTCCAGAAATATTTCACTGAGCACTGTATAAATTTGTGAAGGTGGCTATAATGAAGTACCATAGACTGGGTGGCTTAAACTGCAGAGATTTATTTTCTCACAGGCTTGGAGGCTATAAATTCAAGATCAAGGTGTCAGCTGGGTTGGTTTCTTCTGAGGCTTCACTCCTTCACTTATAGATCACCATCTTGTTCCCATGTCTTCACATGGTCATTCCTCTGTGTATGTCTGTATCCCAATCTCTTCTTTTTTTTTTTTTTTTTTTTTATTTATTTTTGGGACAGAGAGAGACAGAGCATGAACGGGGGAGGGGCAGAGAGAGAGGGAGACACAGAATCGGAAACAGGCTCCAAGCTCCGAGCCATCAGCCCAGAGCCTGACGCGGGGCTCCAACTCCCGGACCGCGAGATCGTGACCTGGCTGAAGTCGGACGCTTAACCGACTGCGCCACCCAGGCGCCCCACCCCAATCTCTTCTTATAAAGATACCAGTCACATAGGATTAGGGCCGACCCTAATGACCTCATCTTGACTTCATTACCTTTTTAAAGTCTCTATCTCCAAATACAGTTACATTCTGAGGTACTAGGGGTTAGGATTTCAGCCATATGAACTGTGGGAGGGGAACACAAATCAGCCTAGAATAAGCACTTACTGTGTGTTAATCATTGTTATAGGCAGTACCGCACCTGACAATGAGCTGGGCAAAGTCAAAACTGGGGCCAAATAGTCAGAGGTGGAGGAAAATAGATTCAGTGAGTATCTTTGGTGTGGAATTTGATCAGAGGAGGCCAAGAACAGTTAAGAACTAAATCCAATAGTACAAGTGAGCAATCAGGACCTGAGGGTGGCTGTGGCAATAGAACTACAAAGATTCAGGATATATTTAGGTGGCAGAGTTAAAACAATCTATTGACATCTCAGGAGCAGACATGAGGAAGAGGGAAGAATTAGGAACAACTCCCGGTGCTCTAATTTTGCTGATTGGATAGATTGTGACATTGTTAGCTCTGGTAGAAAAATCAAGAAGAGGAATAGATTTATAAGCAGTCCAATCTGGGTATTTTGAGTTTAAGTTTCTCTTGGAGATACTGAATAGATAGTGAAAAGTGAATCTGGAGCTCATGAGAAATGAAAGACCCAGAGATACTGTTTTGAAGGTATCAAGATGTAGTTGAAGCCTGGTAAGTAGATGAGCTAACACAAGGAAAGCACAAAGAGTAAGAAGAAGCAGAACCTAAGAAAAACCAACATTTAAGGAGAGGCAGAAAGAATAAATGCTCATGAATGAGCCAGGAGTATAGAAAGAAAGTATCTCCAGAAAGGATATCATGGGATTCAAGTTTGAAGAAAGCTCTTTGAAGAGGAAGTGTAAAGTTATTGGGGGGGGGGGGGGGGGGGGAGGGGCACTTGAGTGGCTCAGTTGATTAAATGTCCAACTCTTGATTTTGGCTCAGGTCATGACCTCACAGTTCATGGGTTCAAGCCTCATGTTGGGGGGAGCCTTCTTGGGATCCTCTCTCTCTCACTCTCTCCTCTCTCTACCCCTTCCCCACTCACACACTTTGTCTCTCTCTCTCTCTCTCTCTCAAAATAAATAATTAACTTTTTTAAAAAAAAGTAGGTGCAGTGGTGAAAGTGATGGAATGCAGAAAAATCTTAGTGTTGTTCACAGATAAAATGTTTTATTAAAGAATCTGAAGCCAAAGGAAGACATGGCCTGAGAAGTAGTTCAAGTTCATTGCTATGAACTCACTGACTTTTCAATCACTCAACATAGTTTTCCTTCTAGTATATTTGAAGTTCTCTATTCTCTAATACATCCTAGGCATTATAAAAAAATACTTTATTTTTAAAAGGCCCATTGCAACCTACTGGGGGATTCATCAGGAATTAATAATGATGACAACCAAAAATGCTGCAAAACAGTTTTTAAAAATGCCCATTAGGCTTAGAAATAAGAAAGGCATTAGAAAACAATGTGAGTAGCATGAGAAGAGAAAAGAAGCCAAATGAGGGAATGAAATGAGTAGGAAATGAAGAAATAAATAGAGCAATAAGCTCAGCTCTAAATTAAATGAGAAAACATATATGGTGTGTCAACTATGGCGGCTGGCACATAATAGGGACAGAACTTCAATTAATGCAGATTGCCATTATAGTCGGAATGGTCATTGGAAGAAAAGAGACTGGCACCCAGAGGGCAATGCTGAGTCATGAGAAACTTGTGTCTTTTATTATTTTGGGTTTTTAAGACAAAATAGATCATGATTTAAGAGGAAAGAGACAGAAGTTTCTAGAAAGGGGAGGTTGCATGTATAAATGGAATAGTGCAAGTCTGGGCAGGGACAAGAAGAGAAGGATCCAGACTATTGGCCTAGCCTTGAAGAGGAATAGACCCATTTTCTGTGAGACTGAGGAAAAAAGATTAAGTGCACATATGGTTACAGAACTCATGTTTAAGTTTTGCCCATGATAATGGTGATTATAGGAGATGTAGCTTCAACTAGTCTGTTGATGTTAGAACAAAAGCCACTCTCCAGGGAAGAGACGTGGAGAGAACAAGATACAAAGCATACTTGGAGAGGGAGAGAAGTGAATGTCATCCAAGGCCTGCAGGCCAGGAACTGCATGACTAAGGTGTAGAAAAGGCCATCCAAATCACATCAACAAAGCTTCCCCATTCAGTATTTACTGCTTACTGTACTATGAAAAAGCAAAAAAAAAAAAAGCTAGTTAACTATTATGTTATGTTTTGAAAGCATGTAAAATTACAAAATAAAATGAAAACTTTCATAACGTAATTGTTTACAGCGGTATGGAGATTCCAGAGGGCCTGGGGAAGGGAAGGTCAGATTCAAGAGAAGCAGACACAGAACATACAGCAAAAAAAGATTTTCCCAAAAAGCTCATTTTCTGCCTTGTCTTATTTATGTTGGTGACAGTTGCAACTGCTTTTGTCAGTGTTTGCTATTTTTTCTGTTTATAAAAGTAATACATGCCCATTATACCCAAATAACATCACTAGCACTTCAGTATATTAGGCCTCTTTCCCCCTGCATGTGTTTGGTTTCCCTTGTCTAGATTCGTTTAGCCTGTGATCACGTTGAGCCACAGAATAGCAGCTTAAGGGGATGTCTTTCATGGAGAAAGTTTTTTGTTTGTTAGTTGTTTCTTATTAACTAGACTTTTATGTTTTCATTTAATTTTTTTGAGTTTATTTATTTTGACACACACACACACACACACACACACACACGTGTGTGTGTGTGGGAGAAGGGCAGAGAGAGAGAAAGGGAGAGAATCCTAAGCAGGCTCCACACTGTCATTGTGGAGTCCAGTGTGGGGCTCAAACTCATGAACTGTGAAATCATGACCTGAGCCTAAATCAAGAATTGGACACTTAACCGACTGAGCCACCCAGGCACCCCAGTTTTCATTTAATTTTTAAATTTCACAGCTGGTTTTAGATACATTTCTGTAATATTAGTCTTTTTAAATGAAAGTAATATGTGCTTATGGTGAAAAATCAAACGCTTTGATCAGGAAAAAGGTGAAAATTAAAAGGTTTTCATCCTTGCCTTAAAATAAGTAGGTCCAACTCTCTAAAGGAAATCACTCTTAACAATTTTTCTGTATCATTCCAGAAGTTCACTATGAATTTTCATGAGCATCTTTTGTCTAGTATAGGACTGTATCAGGAGTCAGTGATTTAAAAGTCAACTAAACAGATTTTGTTGCTTAAAAAATTTATGGAATTTACAACCCAGTGGGAGAATCACACAATAATCCAGAAAATAGCAAAACCCAAATAAGATGCGTGAAACAGATTGCTGTGATCTGGAATAATATGCATTGTGTATCATTCTGCAACTTGCTTTTCACCTACTGTCATGGCCATCTTTCTCGGGCAATATGTGGGTCTAACTCATCTTTAATTACTGGATAATAGTCATGCTATTACCATGGTTATACCATAAATCAGATATTCCTTGTTGACTGACATTCAGATTATTTCCAAAATTTTTCCACTTCAGACAATGCTAAAAGCATTTTTTACCTATACCTCTGTGTTTTGAGGCATTTGACCTCATTTGCATGCAAATATTCCCTTAATCTTTGGAATTTGACTAGGGTAGATTATGCCATACAAAATTATTTACTTGGTGCAGTGTTTAGTCTTTTCCTTAAGGCATCTCAGTTTCCAGTGTTCCTTAAGATAATTTCTCCAACCTGTGAGACTCCACAAATATTTTCCTATAAGCTGATATTATATTTTATTATGTTCTTTTTACTGTTAGATATTTAATCCATTTGAGATTTATTTTACATGATGTGAGGTGCTTTTTTCTAAATAAATATCCAGTTATGTCAGCATCATTATAACAAAACCATCATAGATTAATTCCTCAGATTTTCTTAGATCTATTTCTGGACACTGTATTTAATAATTTACTTTTATATTACTGTGTCAATACCTTGCAGTTTGATCGCTGTAGTTTTATAGTATGTTGTAATTTCTGGTAAGGCAAGTTCCCTTTTACCATTATTCTTGTTTTTCAAGAATTGCCAAGTGGTCTATCATATCAGTATAAATACTCCCCACTGGCAGACGTATAAGTTGTTTTCAGTGTATATTTTCTATTACAAATTCCTAGAACAAGTGTTTTTTCATCATGTGATATAATTCTATGTAAGACAAGTAGAGAACAAAAGCCACACATTAATGTATTTCTGATCTGCTATAGACTCACTTATTAGTAAGTGACGCTTTCTTACACAGCTATATTATAAACATATTATTCAAATTCACATTTCCCCCAAATTAACAGCCATAACTCTAACAGTGTGAATATATTACAATGTGTCAAACTCACAAATGTTAAACCTCTCAATGTCAAGAACCTACGATGTAAACAATTGGCACCCTATTGGACTTATTCTATGGACATGCACAGCTTTCAGACCTTCAGATTTTTAAAGATCAAATACTTAAAATGACTAATCCCTTGACTTTCTTTCTCTAGTGATAATTTCTGCTCAGACCTACTGCCAAATATTATCTGCTAAAGTCTTTAAACAAAAGTCTTAGAAACAGAGGTATGAGGCAGTCAACTCGACTAGGCTGGCTCTAACACTGACATATGACATAGCTTCATCTTCAAAGCCAGTTTGTGTCATGAACTCCTGAAAAACAATGTGGAGCAAGTGCCTTTAGCCTTCTCATAGAGCAGCAGGTTCTGACACTGGGAGAGATATATTTGCATTTCATGTTGACCTTCCCCAGGGTGTTGGCTTGCCTCTTACACACTTACAAAGAGAAGATCCACTCAATGTCTCTAAGGACTATTCTAAATTCATATTCTACAATCCAAAAGCATAATTATCAAACTGGAAGTGGATTCATTTACAAACATAAGTTACTCAGTAAGTGTAAAGTAGTGATTATTGTTAATGCCAGTGGAAAAAATGTGGAAACCTTTACAACAGGGAATGTAATCTTTATTAAAAACTCTTAATGTTATTAACTTGTCAGTCAACCACACAGAACACCAGGACCCTAGCCAGAATACTCTTGGCTTACAGTTTCAATTCATATCAAAGGAATACCTGAGACAGGTGATAGTTATCCAAGATCTTTAAGATGTTATAAATTCCACCCATAAATCAGGGGCTGGAGCCCCACCCCCATTCTTACTTTTTAAAACTTGTACTATATTTCCTAAGCCTTTCATTCAGTTGCATGTAGTTAATTGACTTTTAGTCTTATGCCCTGGAATTTTTGTTAAAAACTTTCACCCAAAATATCAACATATAAATTAGGTCACTACATCTGCTCTAGATATATTGTTAAACACTTATGTTCTGTATATCATTCAGTGCCCCCTCTTTAATTTGTTTAAAATTTTTTAAATGTTTATTTATTTTTGAGAGAGAGAGATACAGAGTGTGAGTGGGGGAGGGATAGATGAAGAGAGGGAGACACAGAATCCAAACAGGCTCCAGGCTCTGAGCTGTCAGCACAGAGCCCCATGTGGGGCTTGAACCCATAAACTGTGAGATCACGACCTGAACTGAAGTTAGACACTTTACTGACTGAGCCACCCACGTGCCCCAGTGCCCCGTCTTTTAAAGTTGTACATGACATATTTTTAAAATTTAGTGTTAGAAAAATTACACTTCCTCAAGAAATTAGTATGCTTCCTTCTCTATATAGGGAATTGTGCTTCTCTTTTTAATTAACTTCCAGGAAATTCAGCTTTATGCCTGAAGTTCAACTATAACAAATATTGTGGCCATCTTGGTTTGTGAACTTGTGCCGTTCTTTGATATGGTTTTAGCTTTCTACTTTTTTTGTATTTTCTCTGAAAGATATTTTTTATTTCCATTTCTTTTTTATCTATTTTATGTGCTTTTGCTGAAATGCTTCAATACTTTCGTGGAATGAAATAAAAACACCAACCCAAGGTACCCTCTCCATGAAAAGTTCTGCTTTTGTGGCACCTGTAGAGCCCTCCTTCATCTCTGCCAGTGTCTCTAGCAATTGTTTTGACCCTTACCTTTCATTGTGTCTTCTTGCATTGTTACATACCTCTCTCATCTTTCCAACTAATATTTAAGTGAAGAATATTCCATTTTCTGTATCCTCTATAGTTCTTGGTGCATGGAAGACACTCAAAAATTATTTTATAAGGAAATAAAGGAGGGACAGAAGAAGGGAAGGAAGGAGAGTAGGGGAAAGGAATGGAAGTCTGAACTAATATTAAAAATATGAGCTGCCTGGAGGGAAGAAGGGATAAGGAAGAAGTCTATTGGAAATTGAAGCAGCTATCTAGCAACGAAGATAAATGCTTAGGTTGATTTACCTTAAGAAGGATAGAAGCTTTTATTGTCTCTACACAAGGTCAAGTCATAGTCAGGACAGGAAGCACATGCAACTCAATAGCATAACTGAGGAGGGTTTAATAAAGGACTATTACAAGGTGTGTGCAGGCTCATGAACACTAATCAGGGGTTGGCAAAGAGCTTTGCAAATAGCAACAGAACAAAGCCAAAATTAGAAACATTGGAAAGGAGAAGTTATTGGGAAGCAAAGAAAGTACCGCTAGGAAAGGGGTCCCCGACAAGAGGATGGCCACAGCAAATAAAGGCCATGGCCAAAGTACAGCCAGGCAAGGAGAGAGTCTGGGGAATTAATACCCCAAACTCTCTCTTGTCAGCATTTCCCATTGGCTGGACCTTGTCAGAAGCCAAAGGCAAGGGAGGACCACCCCCCCTAGAGTTCAGCCTCTTAGGGGCATGAAGGATGAAAGAAGGTAGGTAACATATGGAAGGGCAACCAGAGAATCCAGTGCCCTACACTTTGCTTTCACAGTAAGGGCTTATTTCAAAAGGATTCTGTATTTATAATGAATGGTGGAAATGGAGTGGGAGTATATGGCTAAGAATTTGAAATAGATGGGTAAAACACAGAAGTAAGGTCTAAATCTCTTCAGTAGACACACGAAATCTTCAAAGTTCCATATGAACCCAAATTATCATTTAACGCTCAAAGGGTCTTTCTAATGTTTCAAAAGTTACTTTGCTTTTTGATACAGTAAAGCTGCCTTGACTTTTAGGTTTTTGTCTCACACAGGCTCTTTTACTTTTGGAAGATCCACCCTTTAACATGTCAAGCATATTAATATATACCTGTCATGGGGCACCTAGATGGCTCAGTTGGTTAAGCATCTGACTCTTGATTTTGGCTCAGGTCATGATCTCATGGTTCATGAGATGGGGCTCTGTGATAACAGTGTGGAACCTACTTGGGATTCTCTCCCTCTCTCTCTCTGCCTCTCCCCCACCTGCTTTCTCTGTCTCTCCCAAAATAAACAAATAAACTTAAATTTTTTTTTAAATATACCCATCATAAATGTAGTTGACTAGCTGACATGTCTTCTTTTGCAGACATTTGATAAGCATCTATTATTTTTCACCTCTGCAGATTCCTTTTTGTATTTCAGGGCAAAGCATTTTTCAGCCCCCAAACACATTGACCCTGAAAAAAGCCCTTAATTTTTAGGTTCTGTGTCTGAAGCAGTTACTGTTTAAAATGAGCCAGGCTGCCTCCTTTCAGTGGGTGTAAAGCTTATTATTTGACAACAATATCACCTCCAGTGAGCATCTGCTGGTGGTTGGATCTGATCTGGTTTGTGGTCTCCAGTCCCACGCCTCCAGAAATCCAGCTTATTTCTTCTTTAAGGTTGTGGTAGTTTAATTCTATGCATAAATGTCATGTCACCTTCTGAGATCCTTCAGGGAAGGATGTATGTGTTTCTATGAGTTCACTGTCGGACTTTTCAAAGATTTCTTAGAATATTCAGCCAGGTAGTTAAATAAGTGATCAAATCATATTACTAAGCACAGAAATGATTATATTTGGGTCCCAGTTAGCAGTAGCAAAAAACAAAATGCTCACTAAGTGTCAGATTCTCACTATCCTGGGCACAGTCATGTTCATTTTATCACCTAAGCTTCCCAATAACACTTTGAAGTGGATATTATAATCCCCAATTTCCAACTGACAAATCTGACACTCAGGGATTCAAGTGAGTTGCCCAAACCCACGTAGGGTAGGAGTGAATTTCCATGTGTCTCTGGAGTCAGTGCTGTTAAGAAATGTGAAGATATTTCTGATTTTGGCAGAAGTATCCTATGTGTTTAAAATAATCTTTTCGAATTTTATGTGGCATTAAATGTGTTGGGGACTATTCGTACACCTATCAATAACTAGAAATCAATCAAGTTGATCTTACTACTAAACGAGCTAGTAAAAGTGGGATGAAGAGAATCTTCTCTTGAATTTCAACCAGTACTTTCTTGCCTCTTATATCCCCAGTGTAACTTTGCTTCTATAACTCAAGGAACACAGATGATAATACATTAAAATGGTTTTTCTGGGTTACCAGTTCTTCCCTGTACACTTCCTAAATTTGCTCTACTCCTTTCTTGTGTATTAAAAGCTCAGTGATGAGCTTATATGCAGTTTTGAAATACTTTATGAGTATAGATAAATCTATAGACTATATAGTTATATTATTAGATACTATTGTCCTTACTAAAATGCAAACTCCTTGAGGGCAGAGATTCTTGTCTGCTGTGTGCATTGCTATAATCCCTGTGCTTGAACAGTATTTAACAGAGTAAGAGCTCACACAAAAGTTTTTAATGAATTATAAATACATTAATTTTACTCTTTTCTCTCAGAAAGGACTCTTACATTAGCTTTGAAAACTGTACCCATTTATCCCCAGTAAGTCCTTCCTTTGGTAAATGGTTCTGTGTAGTATAAACAGAGTCTGCCACCAGCACCAGCTGTGTAGATGGAGTGACTGCCTGAGTTTATGCATATCCTAGGCTAGGTCTCAGTCAAAATTACTGAGAATTTATTTGAATTTATTAGACCACAATCCCCAAGAGGGCAGGAACCACAACTATCTTCTTGGTCATGGGTATCTAGCCATCATCTAGCAAAATGCCTGACACAAAATCACCATTCAGCAGATATTGTTGAGTGAATGGCTGATGACAGAATCCAGAATTATAATTTAGCATAGCATTCAGCACTGAGCATACACTTAATAAAAATTTATTGAATTGCCTTGACTGATGTTCAAAAAGAATCACACCATGCATTCCAAAACTAAGTAGGCATTATATTTGAAGTATCAGCTGTTTTGGATTATCTATGGGACTCTGCTCCACTGTTAGGATGGTAAATTAAGATCTTACTGCATCAGCAAACTCCTCAAATCTGAGTAGTATTTGGTTTCCACTGGGCTAGCTTACTATATTCCAACTATGGCATACTTAATTTTAAAACTAATGCTTACCATGATATCATGTGCTGTCCACTACTGTTCACTAATCCAAAATAATATAGCTTCTTTCTAGACTAGTATGTTATTTACTTACTAGTCCTTTCCTTATTTCTTCCTTCCTTCTTTCCTTCCTCTTTCCTATCTTCCTTTCTTTCTTAACTCCGAATGTCACATAAGGATGTAAATATCAAAAGGCAAGGATCTTGACAATACTGCAAAGTCTAGAAATGTTCAGGAACAGTGAATAGACAAAAAACTTTGGAGGCAGACACTGGACCTTATGTTTATAATATATGGCCCATTTTCCCAGCTCTTGAGCTCCCTGAATTGCACCAGCTTGCACCAGATGACGCAAGCTTCAAGATTCTACCCATTCGTTCCCTCTAGTTCCCAGAAGAAATAAAGGGCTTTGACTTTGGTTCCAACAAACATAACAAGACATTAACATGCTTCACATTAGATCAAATGAACCTAAAAAATATACATACATGCACACCACACACACACACGTGCACAAGCACATTTTAAATAGATAGCCAATTGGTGAACACCCCAAATCAGAGAGGTCACACATTTCTAGTCTTACTTTGCTTTATGACTGGCAGCTTGCCTGTAACATGAGTCTCTTCTTGAGAATATTTTTTAAGACATACGACATGAAACTAGTTGTTTCTGAATAAGTCAATCAAACAGGATTATTGAAGGTAGAGTCAATAGAGGGAAAAATGATGCCACCAATACAGATATCACCTCTGAAGTAAAGGAGATGATTTTTAAGTAAATACATGGTGTCATCTTATGTATATAATTGTACTACACTAGTTTTCCAGTATAGTTTAGCACTGTTCAATGTTAATAAATTAATCATGACACAAATAGTTATAAAGTATGAAATATGCAAGAAGTTGAAAAGTCTGATGCATGGCCATGTTCTTCCACAACCCAGAACATTTTTACTAAAAACACAAATAAACTGAGCTTAAATTTTAAAATTTTTGTCTATTTTATTAAACAAAGTCTTTCTCCATTACCAACAAGACAATTTTCTTCCCTCTTAGTGAAGTTTTACAAATCTCTTGGCTGAACCGTTATAAAGATCTTTTGGTATGCTCTTTTCTATTTGAAATATCTCTTGCTTGAAATTAAATTCAGTCCTAAAATAGCAACTATATCATTTCCTAACCACTTCCCATTAGTAACAGCAAACTCCAGAGATAAGTAAAGCAGCCTTCATGTGTCTGGAAAAAAGAACCCTATGGATGATTTAAACAGAAGAGTTCGCTACTTGTTAAGAAACAGTGCATGCACATTTGTAAATATTAATGCCAGAAAGATATGACATCTGAAAAAAAAAAGTGAAATCATTATACTGCATAGACTAAATCTAAGCAGAGTTCAGATTTTGTCATTCCACATTCTGTCTTGCAGGGCTGTATAAACACTTAGCTCATTAACATTGACTTAATTCTTCCTAAAGTACAAGTGGATTCTGGAGAATGTAGATAGTGTAAATGAGCTCTCTCAATGCTAAAGTTTAGAGGCACTCATTCTTCAAAGAAGGTGAAGTCTAATGCATGAGATACATTCCCTCATCTGCTGTCTTGATTGACAGCTACATTTGGTTGGTTGTGTGGGGGAAGGGAAGAGGAGCGGGGCCTGACTCACAAGAGCAGGCCCGTCAGGTAAAAGGCTATTTTATATAACTGCCCACAAATGCCTGCTATTGCCACAAAGTCTCAAATCAGTGTTTGCAGATGTTAACAAGTGCTCTTCTCTCAGCCTCAATACTTATTCTTTAAATATACTTCTATTTCCTTGGTAAAGCCTCTTTTGAGATGCTAAATTTAGCACTGCCAATCAGAAGAACAGGTGGTCCGTGACACCACCAAATAGGTCCCTCTCCCATCATGCTTTCCTAAGACAGCCAATCACCTAGGGGCCTGCTCTAGGGATGTGGGGCTGTCAGCAGATCTGGTAAATAAAAGGGCAGAGCCCAGCCCTGGCTCTTGAGCAGTCGTGCATTCCCAGCCTCGCCTCGGGTGTAGGGATTGCATAGAAAAACAAAACTGCACAGTCTTGACTGTGTAGTTTTGTTTTTAAGTTTAGAGGCTCACCGATTCATGTCGGAGATGGTCAAGAAAACCAACTCTAGATAGGACGTCGTTTCAGAAGCAACCTTGGGCTTAGTCCCACCCTTTTTGGGCACTCTTGAGAAATCAGGTGAGCAGCATCTTTACTTTTTTTTCTTCTTTTTTTTTAACAGTAGAGTCCCTTCCTTCTTGATTTCTAGTTCCCAATTCGAATTTTTGTTCTAATGTATGAGACGTTCCGACGCAGAAGTGTTTGTCTACTTGTTGCTGTTACCGATCTGTTATTTGAATTATTTGAATTTGAATTTCAATTATTTGAATCCATTTTCTTTAAAAAGTTCAACGCTGTAGCATATCAGCACAGTCGATGATTCAAATTGTTTAGATCCACCTACTACTCTAAAAGTGTTAAAGTTGAGGTCAGAAATGGTGATAGAAATGTTTGTTTCTGTTATAGACTCTTTGTCTGTTGAGAGTGTTCAAGGTTATATTACTCAGTGATAAAGTGAGACACACCAAGAATAGCTCTGATAAAATGCATGTGGCATCAGCTACACCCTGATGACTTTTTAAGGGAATCAACTGCTGAGGTATCAGTTGCGGGACAGTGACAAAACACTTGCCTGCTGTCAGTCAACACTGGAGAGTTTATTTTGGGATCATGACATTTTAGATGCATACCTTCAGCCCCAATTACACAAAGGCCTTTCAAGAGCAAGTGCTAAAACAACAAAAGTTACCTATCCAATAGGAATAAAAGGCCAATTTAGATAAGATAATTGTAATATATTTAGAAATTTGGGGGGAAAGCTATATCATAGTTTTAGAAAAGACTCAGGATCTCATTATGCATTTTAATTTAGTTCGTAAGCAAGTTATATGATATGAGCTAAATGTTGGTGTTGAGGGTAAGAAATAGTATTTTAAAGACTTAATATCTAAATACATTTTGACTTCCCATCTTCCTGGATTTAGATTACTAATTATAAATGCCTGTAAATACATTGGTATATAATACATAAATGGTGTCAAAGAATACAGCTATTTTTAGAAGATGCACTAGGTTGTAAACAGAGGAAGTTAGACACAAAAATTATTTGTCCTCAATGTAATATGCCATATGGAGTTCTTGGCAAAAGATTCACAAAAACTTTGGGATATTATTTGAATTTTCCAAGTGTAAATTTTATTGGCTCAGAATTCTGGTTTCATTTTCTTTTAACTAAAGAATAAAAAGTTACAGTAAGGTACAGAATTTTCTAGAAAAATTATTTTTCCATCAAGTTGTAGTGAACAGGGAATTTTGTGAAAATCGGGAATGAAGTAACTGACAATTGAATATAAGGTATTTACGCATCAGAAAATTCTTCACAATCTCTCTGGAACTGATGGACAAAATACTTTCTCCCACTAAAAAAGGACCTAGTTGCAAATTTCATATTTATTTCTTTGGTTTTGAATATTCGTGTTAAGAAAGCATGGGGCTTTTAACTTCGTTTACACTTCACATCAGCATTCCATTTTTCAGGTTTGTACCTTGTTCCTTATTAAGTACTCAAGTCAGTATTTTTCTTTCAGATCTGTATAAAAGTTGGCCTGCTCACATGAGTTTAAATGTTCCTATGCAGTTCAGCAGTAGCAACATTTATTGAGCAGTTACAATGTGAAGAAATATTAGAAATAGACTGCACTATATGCTGTCTGTGAAAGGTTTGCATAGTTAACAAGACTTTCCAGAACTTTCCAAGTAAGGAAAGAATTGCAAAGTTCAAATTTTTAGTGTTGGTGACTATTTTAAGTAGCCACCAAGATTTCCTGAAGTAATACTGCCTGAAACTATGTCAACTTTATAAATGGAGATATAGTGAGTAAAAGATATTGGGAGGAAGGAATTTTTTTTAATTATTGTCTCTCAACCATTGAACTGATGCAAAGATTCATCCTATTCTTTCCACACATCTTTTATTGTTCTTCTCTACCCCCACAAATTCCAACTTTCCCTCTTTCTCACACCTTGGTGTCCCACGTTTGGTAAGACTGAATTTCCCTCTTTGACCACTAGAGGACACTCCTTGCTCTGCTCTCCTGAATTTTTTCCCATTTCTCTTTAGACTTCTTACTCTGTTAGCTTCAGGTCAATTCAGACAGGGGCCCATGTTCAAATTCAAGCCACAAAGGAGAAGGCCTACCCATCACTCTAGGCCCACAGACGACCTAACGAGCAATCTCTTTGAAAATGTGTTTCTCTGCCATTACAAAGTAGCTCCAGAGTGGCCCTTAGCTGTGACATTCTAACTTATTTTCTGTTCCTTTTCAGAGTGCCTAAAAAGATGACCACTCAAGCACCGACGTTTAAGCAGCCGTTACAAAGCGTTGTGGTACTGGAGGGTAGTACCGCAACCTTTGAGGCTCACATTAGTGGTAAGGTCACGCCTTCACACTTTCCTTTTGTCCATCTTCTCCCCAGTACCTTAACTTGGCTGTATGACCTGACACCAAGTTTAAGCCATGTTTCCACTTTGTAAAATTGGTCCAACTGTATGGAGGGCCATTATAAGGGTATACCGTTCACAGAGTACTGACAAAATCTGACAATATAATGGCTTAAAAATGTTTTATTCATATTTATAATTCCACAGAGCAAAATAATTAGCATTGGATTAAAATTGCTGTCAGAATCCAGCAGCTAAGTACAACCAAATTTGGTCATTCTATATTTGGGTTCAGCTGCAGAGCCAGACTGAAAGCCAAGAACTGAAGCCCAGTAGGGGGCCAGCCATGGAGATGTGGGGCAAGTAGCCTGGGGCTGACTGCTCTGTGCCAGACAATGGGAAATAACAATACATTGGACTTTATAAGAAGCAGAAAACTTTCAGTGTTGCACTAACTCCTAATTATTTTATTCTTGTATATTCAATCTTTATTAAGTGATTCTAGTGAATTAAAAGGTTTTCCAATCTTTTGGAAATGACAACAAAAAATAGTATATACCACCTGGTCTATATATTAAAGAGAAATAAACATTGACTTTAGAATTTTATTTAAAAGAAAGTTCTTCTGGTTTTTCCCCCCTTTTTCTTCTTCATAACTCATATTAGAGGTCGTTCCAAAAAATGCATGATTTCTGGGACTTACTGTCTTCTGAAAAAAAATGAGGGTAATCTACAAACTACATTGTAAATAATTTCAAAATTATTTAATCAATATTGTCTGCAGTATTGTAACTGGTCCTATCAAATTATATGGATTGATTAAAAATCAAGCTTGATGCACCTCCATGGTGCACTATCCCTCTTTTTATATTTTTTTGCTTATAATAAAGATATAAAATAAGATTTCCTTTTCCTTTCTTTTTCCTTTCATTTTTTCTATTTTATGTAGCAATCTTCTTCCTAACTGGATAAGACCTTTACACTGCACAAATATCCTATAGTCATTCTTCATTTTCCATTGTGTATGCATATAGAGACCAACTCCATTCTTCTCATCACGCATGATAAACTCTGACTTTACAATAATACATTTATTTATCTTGTAACACTCAGTAACTTTTGAACTGAGCTGAACACAATTGGCTTCAGTGGGAATTTTGCCTGTTTATGAAGTTAGTGGGATCTTGCTTCCCCATAGCCTCTTATTCCTTCACACTCCGTGCTAATAAATTCTCAGGAAAACAGCACTGAAGATACTTGATATTCATGAATTAGGCAAATAAACTATTCCCTTGGTCATGGTGGGAGATGGGTTCACGTAAGGACAATGAAACAAATGTTCTCTTGATTTTCTCCACCTCACAGTTTAATATAAAATAAAATAAACCATGCTCTGAATTTGCCTCATGCCTTCTGAATGTACAGAATGTTACTATCCTTAAAATATCAAACCACGTACACGTGGTTCTTAGCTCCACAATTTGTGACAATTGAAGAGAATTTGCCTTCTCTACCTGCAACTCCAAGTATACATGTTGTTCTGTAAGACTAGTTTTGGCTTTGTGTCATTTATATGAGAACCTGCCTCTCTCTGCACTTTGGCGTTTTTTGCTGATTACACATTTGAAAGGCAGGAGAGTTCGAGGAGACAGTGTCCCTGCAACCACAGAGGGCGGACACGGACGGGCTTGACCTCTCATGCTTGCTAGGCAGTGCTTTCGGACCCTTTGCTGCTTTTGCTCTTTGTTTTTGAAGAGGACAACAGTCACTTTTTATTTCAAAGTTTCCTTGGCTCTGTACTTCTATAAATTCCTTTCATGATTTTAATGCCATCCATTAAATTGCATCAGGGAGAACCTGGGACAGGGGGGCAGGAGCTGGAGATTCTAATGGTCCATGTGCCACTGCTGGCCGAGGGACCTTGGAAAAATCACTGAGCCTCTTTTGGTCTCAGTCTCCTTCCCTATTAAATGAAGGTATTGACCTCTACATGAACCCACAGACCTCCTCGTTGTCTGCAAGTTGACCCTTTCATCGTGTGGCTGTCAGGTTTTCCTCATCATTAAATGGCCTTACACTCTGGGGAGCTCATACCATTAGGACAACACAGCAGCACAGAGCAGAGGACATTGCAGAGCCCCATTCCAACATAAAGATGAATTGTATTTGTGCTCCAGGTTTCCCAGTTCCTGAGGTGAGCTGGTTTAGGGATGGCCAGGCAATTTCCACTTCCACTCTGCCCGGCGTGCAGATCTCCTTTAGCGATGGCCGCGCTAGACTGACGATCCCCGCCGTGACTAAAGCCAACAGTGGAAGATACTCCCTGAGAGCCACCAATGGATCTGGACAAGCGACTAGTACTGCTGAGCTTCTCGTGACAGGTAGGCTGGAGGGGACACATCTGTCCTCTGCTCTGCCCCCAGGGCCTCTCCAGCACACGGGAAAGGAGGTCCAGGAAGAGCTACTGAGGGACAAGTAGATGTGGCTAAAATCTAGAGAGGGGCCCAGGAGGCTCAATTGATAGCAAAGTTGTTTGCCATGTAAAATTCAATTTTCCTCTCAAAAGACAGCACAAAAGTGGCTGAGAACATTTCCTCTATACACATGTTAAACACTCAAGAATATATTAAGGAAATATTAAAAACCATGTTTCTGAGCAAGTGGAAAAGCTTAAAGCCTTGTTTATAAGCCTACTAAGGAAACAGGTACATCACCAAGAATTTACGCTTTAACAAGCTCCTAGATGATACTGAAGCAAGTTTTCACAGACCACCCATTTAAGAAAACTGCTCTCGACTGTAAAGTTCAATAATGCTTCACTTACTTTCCATTTCTAATAATAGTACACGGTAGACATTACACAGAAAAAGGCAAATGCATGACGCAGTTACCTCGGAAAAGTTACTACTATTCTTCACGGCCTCTGTCATTTTCCTTCATCCTTTACTTCCTGGTAAGACATTAATACATGAAACATCGCCTTACTTTACACGCTAGAAACAGTACCTGCATAACCAGCTACGGAACGTTATATATGATTATCCAATAAACTATACTGCCGGCATGTTCAAGTATAGGACTGTTACTGATCTAAACACAAGGTGTATCAAGAACATCGCATGTGAACTTTAACATTTATCCGGAAAATTCAGAAATGGAAAATTCACAGGGTGACAGGTTGTTTATTACTCAAATACATGTCAAAATTAATCCCATTCTCTCTTCACATTCCTAAAAATTTCTTTCTGTGTAATTAACCAAATAATCCCCTTTCTGTAGCCTAACTAACATTGAATCATGTCACTATTTAGATTAACATTTAAATGCAAGTAAATATTTGGGTTATTTGAATACTAATCAATTTGGAGATAATTTAGGATTTTTAACATTAAATTAAAATTTAATGATTCTATAAGTCACGGGTACACTTATCACAGCCATTGGGATTCATTTTAATGCAACTTACTGAAATATACAGAAATTATTTTAACATGTTAATATAGTGCTAGATGTGAGGTTGAGAAGATGTGTCCAAAATATTCTCTAAAAATGTTATAATGACATCTAGGCTTTAAAAAAAAAAAAAATTGTGGTGGTCTAGAACTGCCAAACTAAACAAAGCGAATACAATAAAATATGGTTGTGGGATTGCCTTCTGCCATCTTCTGGCTCCTTTTTCGCTGTCATATGCATGAGCTGGGCTCAAGGACAGTCAAGGTTCTCTGGTTCAGAGAGTCATCGCCTCATTTTGGAAACGGAGCTGTGATCGTTTAAAAATAACCTATTGGGAGCACCCTGGCTTGCAGTGCTGATTTTCCTCCCTTCCCCCTGCAGCAGAGACAGCACCACCCAACTTTGTTCAACGACTGCAGAGCATGACCGTGAGACAAGGAAGCCAAGTGCGACTCCAAGTGAGAGTGACCGGAATCCCTACACCTGTGGTGAAGTTCTACCGGGACGGAGCCGAAATCCAGAGCTCCCTTGATTTTCAAATTTCACAAGAAGGCGACCTCTACAGCTTACTGATTGCAGAAGCATACCCCGAAGACTCCGGGACCTATTCAGTAAATGCCACCAATAGCGTTGGAAGAGCTACTTCCACTGCCGAATTACTGGTTCAAGGTGCGTGCTGGAGACTGAGTAACAGGGAGGAGAGAGTGCTGATCTAGGAGGAAGTGGAGCCAGAGGCCGTCCTGGCTCCCCTCGAAGGCTTTGGGGATCCTGCGAACAGAAAATCAGGCTTTTCAACACGGGTGAAAAGTCTCTGAGATTCCAAGCAGGAGCTCATAATCATTGAAGCAATCTCTGTTTACTAAGCCCATTAGAAGCTAGAAAGTCTCTCAGCTGAGTCATCTGTGTTTTCAAATTGTTGACCAACAATGGATGTGAAAAAATACGGTTCTAAGTAAATTCTTACCTATTAATGAACATATTGCATTTTAAAACCTGATGTATATTAACGCAAAATCCAAAACCTTATTCATTTTTCTCCATCAAGATACCTAGAAAATGTTACTGACTTCATAGACAGAATTAACATAATCTCTTTAGAAATGGGTTGCCCTGCTAAACACCTGTCTTTCCCTTCTGACAGGTGAAGAAGTAGTACCCGCTAAAAAGACAAAGACAATTGTTTCGACTGCTCAGATTTCAGAAACAAGACAGACCCGAATTGAAAAGGTACTTTTCTATACTATCGGCTTTCAAACCGATTTCAGATTGTGGCTTCACCAACTATTCCTCCTCAATGCGGGCTTTGTTTTCTTCTTTTACAGAAGTTTGAAGCCCACTTTGATGCCAGATCAATTGCAACAGTTGAGATGGTCATAGATGGTGCCGCTGGGCAACAGCTGCCACATAAAACACCTCCCAGGATCCCTCCTAAGCCAAAGTCAAGGTCTCCCACACCACCCTCCATTGCTGCCAAAGCACAGCTGGCTCGACAGCAGTCCCCATCGCCCATCAGACACTCTCCTTCCCCGGTCAGACATGTGCGGGCACCAACCCCGTCTCCTGTCAGGTAAAGCCTTTCAAAGGAGAGCAAGTCACTATGCATTTTTGAATTAGGTTTCATCCAGCAAGAAGAGAAATAGAAGGAAGCAATAAAAACGTAGCACGTGATAAAGGAGGTAAGCCGAAAGGAGCTGAATACGATTTTCACAAATCCTCACTGTCCACAGGTAAATTAGAAGACTTTATAAACCCCATTTCTGAATTCCTATTTGTATTCCATTTAACAAATATCTGCATTAGGGGCCAAGAGAAAGCAGCAAAATAAAAAGAGCACAGAATTTAGGGTTGGAAGCCCGATGTTCAATCAACCTGACATAGTCACTACTATATATTGACCGCTTTCTCTCAATCAGACATTTGGTTGGCATTCTATACATATTATCTCATTAAATAGTCGTAGCAACCTCTACGAATTATCATTCCTAATTTTATAGTTAGGCAAGTTGAGTGGAGCCAAAGAAATTAAATAATTTGCTTAAGGTCTTAGTCATACCATTTATAAATTAAAGAAAATCACGACAAGAAAGATCTCAAGGTGTGTTGTGAAGATCCAGTGAGATAATTAAAGGTTCCTTGTAAATAGAAAATAATTATACAAATGTTCTTATGCTCTGGTAATAAGTAAAGTCTTCTAAGTATTGTGCATATGTTTATGTCATTTTATGTGGAAAATAAAATGGGTTTCTATGCTTAGTTAATATGGAGGTATTTTAGAAAGTGAGCATGTATCATCGGGGCTCAGAAATTATATAATCAAGTGTAAATTATCCATAACAAATTTGAAACTTTGGAACTTGGCTTAACCTGCTGAAGTTTTTAATATGATGATCAGAAAAATGTACACAGTTTGGAGTGAATTAGAAGAGTGTTCTTAGCCAATTTATATGATTTAAATTTTTTTTTCATATTTATTTATTTATTTTGAGAGAGAGCATGAACAGGGGAGGGGCAGAGAGACAGAGAGAGAGAGAGAGAGAGAGAGAGAGAGAGAGAGAGAGAATCCCAAGCAGGCTCCATGCTGTCAGCACAGAGCTCGAACTCACCAACTGTGAGATCATGACCTGAGCCAAAACTGAGTCGGGCACTTAACCAACTGAGCCACCTAGACACCCCTGTGACTTTTTTTAATGTAGAGAAAACTCCCCTGCCAAGAAAAATTTTTAAAGGAAAATAGCCAGATAGCTGACCTAAAAATTTTCAAACTTATTTGAGTTACTGAAATCAAAACAGTATGGTATTGGTAGGTGAATAGAAAACATATTAGGGAAGCAAAACAAAAGATCTAGAAATAGATTCAAGTATCTGGACATTCCAGTTTTAATCAAACTGACTTTTCAGGTCAGTGGGGGAAAGGGTTTTTTACTTGATAAAGAGTGCTGGCCTGGGGCGCCTGGGTGGCGCAGTCGGTTAAGCGTCCGACTTCAGCTCAGGTCATGATCTCTCGGTCCGTGAGTTCGAGCCCCACGTCGGGCTCTGGGCTGATGGATCAGAGCCTGGAGCCTGCTTCGGATTCTGTGTCTCCCTCTCTCTCTGCCCCTCCCCCGTTCATGCTCTGTCTCTCTCTGTCCCAAAAATAAATAAACGTTGAAAAAAAAAAATTAAAAAAAAAAAAAGAGTGCTGGCCTGATTAGCCATCCATTTGGAAGAAAACAAATATTAATCTCTACCTCAAACCATGTACAAAATAAATCTCAGCCTGACTAAAAAGCTAAATTAAAAAACAAAAACTAAAAAAAACGAGAGAATTTGGGGAAACATTTGTAGGGGAGAGCTTTTAAAAATAGATTTAGAGATTCAATTACACAAAAATAAAAATGTATTTATGGCAAAAGTAAGGTCATTGCTAAGCCAAGCAGTGCATTTGCGAAAATATTTTAGAAGTGCCTCTTCCTCAAGATATTTCATTGCCTCTGCCAAAAAAGTATTGTATCAAGTATACTATAGCTACAATATGAATGGTACAAGCCAGAAACAGTGCATAACTTAAACAACTATATATGTTGATGCTTGATAAGACCCCATATAGAAGAAAAATGCAAGCAGTAGATCTAGGGGGGGGCATGTTTGCAATACTTACGACAAATGACTAAGTACCAAATGCATTAAAAAGCTTCCAAAAATTATTTTTTTAAGTTTATTTATTTTGAGAGAAAGTGTGAGTGGGGGAGGGGCAGAGAAAGAGGGAGAGAATCCCCAGCAGGCTCCACACTGACAGTGCAGACTCAACGCGGGGCTGGAACCCATGAACGGTGAGGTCATGACCTCAGCCAAAGTTGGATACTTAACTGACTGAGCCACCCAGGCACTGTCCCCACAAATTAATTTTTAAAGGAAATAAATAAGCAACACAAATGGGAAAAAATGAACAGAAGGCAAGCATTTCACACAGGAGACAATGTACATGTCCAACAAATATATGAAAAATGCTAGATATTTTCCAAATTTTATTATATTGGCCACTTTGAAAATTAATGGTTCTGACAAACACTAATATGAAGCCTTGAACAAAAAGCTGAGTTTTAAAAACATGTCTGGCTATCAAATAAATAAAGTGTTCTGTCTCAGGCTAGCTCTGAGTTTGCACACCATGAAATCACAAGACAGGCCAAATGTGAATATCTGGGGGAGATAACAACCTCACTATATTTTTAATCCAAGCCTAAGGGTCATTGAAAATTACAGAGCTTTCCTGATTCCATGGAGCGTTTTGACTGTCTTAGCAGTTCTGGCAGTTCATTAATAACAATCCCCATTACTTGGTCCCTGAAATTTGCTTTCAAATAAGAAATAAAAATAGCAATTTGTGGAGCAAATAATGGTTATCCAAGATAGACTCCTTCCTAAAATGCCTAATGGTTTAATCTTGATTTTTGTCGTAGAGTAAGGCAAACATATTTTGTTGAATAAGGTACACGTATCTAGCTGTGACCAGGTGATGACTTTTTATTGTAAGAGCAAAAATAAGCACTTTCCTATAATGACACAAATTACATTGATTTTCCACAGTTATGGGCTTACCTGCAGCCTGCTGCTAATCACTCAAGTCTTGCTAATCATGTCTTTAACTCTTTTTGAAATAAGCCCACTTTATGGTGAACAGCAAGAGTAAGGCACAGGTTGAAACTTGGAAGTACAGGTCACTTTGCTTTTCATCAGTTGGTGTAGACCCTACATTATTCTAAACTGGTCTTTGTTATATTTCTAAGGCAGTCACTTTTAAAATAGGGACATGTCCCCCTGGGTTTCCCTTTAGTTGATTACAACTTCATTTATAAAATGTAAATTGATTTTCACCAAGAAAAACCCTTCTTCAAGAAAATGACTAAACATTTCCTCATGAAACTGTTTAATATTTTAGTGTACTATTAAGTTACTCTGTAATTTAGAGCAGATATCAGCTGTATCTTCAACCTTAATTAGAATAGTCATTTCATTTAATGCCAGAGAGCGTTTATAAACATTTTTCTATGGGTAGTAGTTATAATTCAATGATAAGGCAATGCTGCCACCTAGAGGGAAAAATTAAGAATTGATCAAGGATTAAATTATGAAAACTATCTTAAAATAATTGGTCAACCCCTAGAATTACTGCTGAAGACCAGGGACTGTCTTTTTTGGCCGTAAATGCGAGGATTTACACCTAGATTCTTCAAATGATGCTATTACACTTTGGATATACACACACAAAAAAGCAATGAAAACTATTTTGGAAGCACTTTATCAATTTAATAATAATAATAATAATAATAATAATAACGCTGTGGGATCCTTGGATTTCAAAACAGCCAGTTACCACAGTAGCTACATGGATGTTAAAAGAAGTCCAGAGTCCGACAAAATGAGCCTGAACGTAAACAGAGAAAATTAAGAAGAGCAGTTCACAACACGTTTTGACCAGAATGGCAGTTTTCAAAGTGCATTGCACAGCCTACACCCTAAAAAGCTCTGTAAAGCCGAGTACCAAGAATGTTTCCTCCTGGTCTGGAGCTTCACAGAGTCTGTGGGCATGTGAAAGCCATGAGAAATCAGCAGGACAGGAAAAAAGGTGCAACGTATTTAGCCTAGAATTAATTGCACAAGCATTTTGATTACAGACACCTTTCTTTGTTCAACACCTGTCTGACATGCCCTCACTCACCAGAATTCAGAGTGCAAAGAAATTGAGAGCTATGATTACCATATTCACCATGTCCTTTCTTTGGCTGTCTTTCAAGATCTCCTGCTGCCGTGACTTTTTTTAAATGGTGAGAAGGTGGGGCAGGGCACAGAATTCTTTAGCTTAGAATTCAGTCTGATTCTCTTACGGAGTTACAGAAGATAAGATTAAGGCTTACTGAGATTTAAAACACATTACTTTCAATCAAGTACATTGTTAGCCTCTGAATCGGTTATTGAGGCACAGGTTTTTAAACTCTGCCTTAAACACTTCCAGATTTTCCTTCCATTATTCAAATCTGATGACCCCAGGAGGAGTTCTCCGTCTTGGCATTCTTGACCTCTGCCCTTGGGTTTTCAGGTCCGTGTCTCCGGCCGGGAGGATCTCCACGTCTCCCATCCGATCTGTTAAGTCTCCATTACTCATGCGGAAGACTCCAACACCCAGCATGGCCACAGGCCCCGAAGTGCCTCCCCCTTGGAAGCAAGAGGGCTATGTGGCTTCGTCCGAGGCTGAGATGAGAGAAACCACGGTGACAAGCGCCACCCAGATCAGAACAGAAGAGAGATGGGAAGGGAGATACGGGATCCAGGAGCAAGTGACCATCAGCGGAGGAGCGGGAGCTGCTGCCGGCGTGTCGGCCACTGCTGCGTTGGCGGCCGGGGCTGTGGCTACTGGTGCTGCAGAGGTACTGTCAGAGCTGTCCTGTTTCCTTTCACGGCTGCTTTCTCCAGCCACAACCTTGCCACGAAGCCCCGTCTCTGGAGGTTGGAGGGGAAATGCATATGCATGTGGGAACATAACAGAAACTGAAGACCAAATCTGGCTCGTGCTTTGTGAAATCATTTTTTTTTCAACGTTTATTTATTTTTGGGACAGAGAGACAGAGCATGAACGGGGGAGGGGCAGAGAGAGAGGGAGACACAGAATCGGAAACAGGCTCCAGGCTCTGAGCCATCAGCCCAGAGCCTGACGCGGGGCTTGAACTCCCAGACCGCGAGATCGTGACCTGGCTGAAGTCGGACACTTAACCGACTGCGCCACCCAGGCGCCCCGTGAAATCATTTTTAATGGGGATGAAGGCTCTAATCTGTCAGGTTTTTATAAAATACGGGGTTTAATGGTACATGCCCTATATCTCTTGGCAATGACAAATGCTTGTCCCGTGAATGCTTTACTAGAGCAGCTCATTTCCATTGCACTCTTGTATTTGCTGCTGGGTGTGTCATTTTAAAAAGGGACTTGGTCATTTCCAATCCAGGTGAAACAAGAAACTGACAAAAGTGCAGCTGTTGCGACCGTCGTTGCTGCTGTTGATATGGCCAGAGTGAGAGAACCAGTCATCAGCGCTGTAGAGCAGACTGCTCAGAGGACAACCACGACTGCCACGCACATCCAACCTGCTCAAGAACAGGTATGCATGTGGCCAGCCAGAACGAGCTTTGCATGCAGCGATCCCATGGCAAACCAGTGCTCCAGTCATTTTGAGGACAGCCCTGAGCCCAATGTGGCCCGGGTTTCTAGGACACTCTGAGCAACGGATGGCCTGAGATACCCAGGGTGTTCAAGAGAGAAGTTACCTGACGTACCTGGTCCGTGTCCGGCAGGAAAACAGACAGGAGTTAGCCATCAGAGAGTTAGTACAGGAGGCCAGAGAAGGAATTCAAAGTATCAAAGTGGTCCTGGGTCAAGACAGGCAAAGCGTGGCCCAAAAAGTCAGCCGAACAAAGAGGTGTGCGCATTCATTTCTTTAGTTCTAGACCCGTCAATCCAGAGTTCAGTTGCAGAGCCAGGCACAGAAACCACTATTGCAGGGCAAACGTTACCTTTCTCTAAGCCTCCCCAAGAGACCTTTGCTTTTACTTACCTCAAATGTGACATGTGATTCATGGCTGAAAAGTGTTATAAATCGAGGATAATTTCCCACCTCCTATTTGAATAGATTTTTTTATATAGTTTAAAATCACTCTAGCTTTCCTCCTTATCCTCTCTTGTGTGACGTTTATGTCTTTATCCTGATTTATTATTGTAAGCTTTTATATAAGGTGCATGAAACTATTTCCTTCCTTTCTCTTCTGAAACTCAGATTAAAAAGGAGGCAGAGAAGAAGACTGCTGTAACTAAGGTAGTAGTGGCTGCCGATAAAGCCAAGGAGCAAGAATTAAAATCAAGAACCAGAGAAGTAATTACGACAAAACAAGAGCAGGTGCACGTAACTCACGAACAGGTGAAAATACATTTTTTTTAAAAAAACAATTGGTAAGGCTTTCGGCCAATGGAGCCAGCTGGGTGGTTTGAGAAGATGACTTTCTTTTTTTTTTTTCCTTTAAAGCTTATTTATTCATTTATTTTGAGAAAGAGAGAGACAGCATGAGTAGGGAGGGGCAGAGAGAGAGAGAGAGAGAGAGAGAGAGAGAGAGGGAGAGAGAGAGAGAGAAAGAACCCCAAGCAGATTCCACATTGTCAGCACAGAGCCCTATGCAGGGCTGGAACTCACAAACTGTGAGCTCATGACCCAAGCTGAAATCAAGAGTCAGACACTTAATCAGCTGAGCCACCTGGGCACCTTGTGAAGATGAACTTTCACGTCTCCTTTAAACCCTGAGATCCTGAACGTCAGGGATAATGTCTAAGAATGGCAAAGAGGCAAAAGGGGAAAACTGCTTCCCCGCTCCCACACACAGACCTTAGGCATCCAGATCCAAACAGCCTCCTTTGGAAGGTTAAGGATTTGGAAAACATCTTGCCCGAGATATGTGTAAAACTTTCTCCCTGTAATGTCTCAGTTTTAGAAAAGTAAGTCTTGATATATTCCAAACCATCATAATTAAGAAAGTTTTCAAAGCAAAAATAACATATGAATGCAGATTATAAATTGTCCATACTTGATTTCTCATATATAAAATAAAAGGGTCGGACAAATTCTAAGGCCTTTCATTCTAATATCCTATTCTTTAAGATCAACCTTTAGATGACAGAAGTGGCATAGAATAGTATTGCCATATATCCATTAGTAAAAATTGAAAGTCTTTTCAAAGAAGACAATTCTCCAATTCAGATAATGGTGTTGAAGTCAACCTTTTTTCCCCTGAGCAGCATAAATTATGGTTGAGGCAGAGAAGGAGTGTGGTCCTATTAAGGCAAATGAGATAATTTATTTAGTGATCGGTCCAGAAAAAGAAGATTTTACTCCTTTCTTCAAATTTCTATTTTGTTCTATTTAATAAACATTATGTCACTTCCATTCAAGATCAGGAGACAATAAGTGTTTGTTCTGATCATTGATTTCAGATAAGAAAAGAAACTGAAAAAGCATTTGTACCGAAAGTAGTAATTTCTACAACCAAAGCCAAAGAACAAGAAACTAGAGTAACTGGACAAATTACTACAAAGCAAGAACAAAAACAAGTAACTCAAGAAACAGTAAGTCCAGTTTTGTCATTACATTGTAATTCATGGACAAATAATGCATTCTAGCCAGCTGCCTGTGCCCTATGACCAGAAACTCTAAATGGAGGAGTCCTGTGTGTGTATTTCTTTTTGTTGTTTCTCTGTCTAGTACGGAAACTCTTTCATGATGGAAATTCTGTTTTCATTGCAGTTTTTCACTCAATTGATCCATTTTGGGGAGATTGTCTATTAGAACAGTTTGGGGGTACATCTATGACATTTCTAGGGCATAACTATTTATTTACTTATTTGAAATGTTTATTTTTTGAGAGAGAGAGAGAGACAGTTCAAATGGGGAGGGACAGAGAGAGAAGGGGACAGAGGATCTAAAGCAGGCTCCATGCTGACAGCAGCAAACCTGATGCGGATGCGGGGCTCAAATTCACAAACCATGAGATCATGACTTGAGCCAAAGTCTGATGCTTAACCAACCAAGTCACCCAGGCATCCCTCTGGCGCATATTTAAGCGTAAGATAGATATCACCCCAATCAAGTTACCCCCAGTACAGTTTTTTAATGCATAGCCTGAGCCCTCAGTCGCTTAGCTTGTAAGACATGTTGTGTACACACACACACACCAGCCACGAACACTCCCTTGTAAATATCAAGGGAGAGTGAGGAAATGTTGGACATCAGGGTTGACTGGTACTTCTTCAAGAAAATGCTTTAAAGCGTTTGCTGCTTTTGTGCCATACAGCCACGTGAGAACAGCCTGTGTCACTAAAGTCCACTTTTCTCCCACATGTGACATCAAACCTTAACGTGTCAGGAAAGAAGCATCTATTTTCAATTCTTTCATGTTCAGGAGGGTGCCTGCACTCACCTATCTTGATCTCAAGTTCTTTGCTGATCCCAGAGCTACTTTTTACAAAGGTCTAGCTGAGAACATTATACACTTTGGAGGCTGGCCAGAGGCTATTGAATGAATTTCCATCCCCTTATAGTGAGTGAGAGACTTTGAATGCCCAAGAACTCTACTTGGCATAATCAAGAGCATAGAAATGCCTGTTGCCATTGCGATGCCACTTACTGGCAAGTTCAGCCTGACCGTAGTTTTCCAGCCATTTGCTTGTGGCCACTCATTGGGTGTCCTAGAGTGTCAACATGTCTCAGAGATGAGAACTTTTCAGTTTCTAGGACAATCTGCTAAGGGGCAGGTGGGCAGAAAAGAAGCCTATAGACTATTTTTCAGGAAAACAAAAGTCTGTGTTTTAAACCATTAAGTGTTGGCCCTTAAAATGGAAATGTGATTCTTTCTCAGCGCTAAACATTTTGTATTCTTCTGATGTTGCAAGGGTATCTTGCCATTTCTTTTGTGCTTGTTGAAACTCAAACCCTTATTTTACTCTGAAAATCAGATAAAACAGAAAGCTGTGACAGCTGCCGCATCCATGGTGGTAGTTGCCACTGCAGAGTCCACAAAACTAGAAACAATCCTGGGAGCTCAAGAAGAAGTTGCCACACAACATGATCAAATGCACATGACTCATGAAAAGGTGATGACTTCCTGCTGGTGTGAAATTCACTCTTCATCACTTCATGTGCAGGCTGCCTCCATTGTCATCATGGGTCTTAATCATCACTTTTTCACCCCCTCTGTTTATAGCTCAAATAGAAAACTCCCTCAGAATCTGTCACAAACCCTTTGCCACCTCTCCAGCTTTCACTGCCACTTTTCATTCCTAACTTTCAAACTTTCTTGGGGTTGTTACTAACATGATATGATAGTTCACTTTAATATCTGCCTATTGCCGTAGATTCCAGTTTTCAAGTCAATTGATAAAATGTAAAAGTATATGTTGCTTTTGACTCTAATGGAATTTCTCGTGGATTATAGTAAGACAAATGTGGGAAAGAGAAATGCATCCTTTACTCTTTTGTTGCTGATCACAAGTTTTTCTTTTAGACTGCACTCATTTTGATATTGTTATGTAATAAAACAGTAAGGAAGATCAAAGTAACTCACATTATGTGTTTAAGCATGATGAAAATGTCTGGGAACAGGAAGACATTTGCTTCCTTTCTCAGTTTTGGCTTCAGGTTCTTTTATTAGAGTCTGTATGAAATTTAATGACCATTTTCTCACCTTTCTTTTTATCATATGACCAGATAATGAAAGAAACTAGGAAAACAGTGGTGCCTAAAGTCATAGTTGCCACACCCAAAATCAAAGAACAAGATGTAGTTTCAAGAACTAGAGAAGGAATCACTACCAAAAGAGAGCAAGTTCAAATAACTCAGGAAAAGGTGAATACAGATATTTGAGATGGGAAAAATTTATCTTTAAACTAATTTCTAGTAAACCATTAACTACGATGTTCTATGAATTGGTAGTCTGTATTTTCCTTTCTGAATCCCAGACTAAAAGCAAAATGGTAAATGTGTGACTGCTTACCATTAATTTTATCTGTACATTTGATTTTCATCCATCTGTAACATTGATAACTCATTTTATTCCACCATTATTCTTTGCATGAAAGTTAGCATTTTTAGCCTGATTCTTAAAAAGCAATATATAGAATCAAATGGAGATATTTTTGTGGGTTTTTTTATTTAACATTTCCAAGTTTTGTGACTCCCAGTCCATATATGCAAACATTGTCAAGTAACTTCTTTTGTGTAGTTAACCCCGAATAACTTCATCTTGCATCCCCACTAGGAGGGGGGGAAGGGTTATACCATGTGTGTGTCTAAAGCCCTGTGCAATTGACACTTTGATTTTACTGTAATAATCAGATGAGAAAGGAAGCTGAGAAAACTGCCTTATCTACAATAGCAGTTGCTACTGGTAAAGCCCAAGAACAAGAAACAATACTGAGAACTAGAGAAGGAGTGGCCAGTAGACAAGAACAAATCCAAGTTACTCATGGAAAGGTGACGCTTTCTATTCCAAGTGTGAAGTCCCCTCTTTGATAATACATTAATACCCAATCTCAAGAATTTCTTCTGTATGAGACACTATTAACCGAATTCATTGTTTAGATGATTAAACAATTGGAAACTAAAAAACCAAATTATTATTGTTAATATTACTACATATTCCTATCCCACTGATCTCCTCACTATTATTTTCCATGTTTTTTATTATTAACATCTATAAGTTCTCTGGAAGTTGATTAAAATTGCATGCAGGCTGATTTTAAGATATCCTGTGAATATTAAAGAAAAAAGTAGGAGTAAGTGATGAATCTTACTTACTGTCATGAATATGTGTGGTTTGAGGGGTCGTGAATTCAATATATTACTTAGTAAAGTATGGACTTATTTCAGGAAATCACCCATCAGTTTTTTCAGGTGAAAGGTTATCTTTTTTCTTTCTGTAAATACCAGATGAGAAAATTATAAAGCCCGCCGTACTACTGCTAATGCTAACAAGATGCAGTATCAAGTCTAGAGAAGGAATCCTCCAACTAGAATGCACATTAGCCATGAAAAACTTTATTTGTAGCATTTATTTATAGTTATGAATCTCCATGAATTAACCAACTTCCTATGATTCTGTCATTTACCCCAAATAAGCTATTTACCTAATTTTATTCCTTGTTGTCAATATAGTATTTGGAAATGAGCAACTCAATTTCTTTAGTGTCATGGCTGAGTCCTGTCTATATTTCTCTCAGTGTTGTTTTCTGTCTCTACATTTTTGGGTTTTCTCCTAAGGCATGAGTGAAGGTCAACTTTCCAAACACTTAACCAAGTAGGATATTGACTGGCATATCAGCCTTTCAGAAATCTCATTGGTAACGGAGATTCTAATATGTAACATACTTCATGAGAGATTGTATTTAAATTTTTGTTTGTTCTGAATCACATAAATTTGACTGTCTTATTTTTGTTGTTAAAAATTAGCTAAGAATGGAAGCTGAGAAAATATCTGTACCCAAAGTAGTAGTTACCACTGCAAAATCTACTGAACCAGCCACACTGCCAAGGACTAGAGAAGGATTTGCTATTAAGCAAGAACAAATCCATCTTTTTCATGAGGAGATGAAAACTGATGCTGTGGAGGTGAAAAGCATTGCTTCATCCCATTTTATCACCAGCACCCATAACTTTTCATCCAGCATGAGTCGTTGTGTTCCTAGTGTTTCATTTAATCGCTGAAGTGGTCAATAAACATTAGAGCTGATTAGACCCTGTCCAGTTCCTCCAGTGCAACAGTTAGCATTTCTAGATGTGAAGAGCCAGATTAGGTAACACTCTGCTTTGCCTAAATTAGTTCTCAGTGTTTAACTGGTCTGAATTGTGGTCTCCTACTCCAATTCTTCTTCCTGCTGATCTAGGTTCCAAAAATATGAGAGAGATTAGAGTCCACTAAGAAGTAAAAGTGGTACCAGCGTAGAGGACAAGTAAATTGAACCAAAGTAAACACGCCTGTGGTTGTCTATGAAACAATAGCTGTATATGGACTTGATATGCATTAACTCAGGGAAAAATACATAGAGGCTCCCCCAATTTGAAATATCCTACCCATAATCAAGATTCTTTTTTTTTTTTTTTGCATAAGTTTTAAATTCAGAACAAGATTTGCATATTTGTATATTTTGGTCGGCAAATGATCATTTCTTTGAGCCTGAGTTTTCTCATTGTTAAAATAAAACTAAAACTCAACCTGATTACCTCATAGACTGGTTGAAAGATTCAAATGAGATATAATATAAACGTCACTTTACAAAGTGATCTATCTTAAATGTGTGTACACACACATATGTAGAATGGCATATCAGACTTCATATACATTGAAGGTGTATATATACTTAAGATACCACTTTATAGAATTATTAAATTTATATTATATCTCATTTGAATCTTTAGTCTACTTTAAATGTACATGATAGATGTTAAATATATTTCTGTTATCTGTCAGAGACAGATAACATTTTGAAGCATCTATAAAATTAAAATCAACTAATGGCCTATGTTTTAAAAAATAAGGCCAGATGAAAACACACCTAACCCTCAAGTGTATTTTACAGCTTCTTCTAAGATGCAATGGTACAGTGAAAATGGCGTTTGCAATCCTTCAAGGCAGATTAGGGTGTTTGTGGCTTACTGGAAGGAGGCACTGAATGAAGCCCTTGATCGCTAAAGGCCCAATTTCATCTCAGAAAAAAAAAAAACCCTCATTTCTATCTTAAATGATTGAGAGAACAATTTTAACAGATACACAGGTAGCATCCTTGAAGAACATTTCAGCTGTGATCTGGATTCTTTTCACGGCAGCAGAAAAGAAAAATGGACATTAATAAACTATTCCAGCATTACTTTTAAAGAGCAGTGATGGACACAGCGATGTGATTTTTAGGATTTGCTATTTCCAAGCATTGCATAGACTCCTAATTTGTAAGGCATATCAGCTAGTTTTATTTCTTTAAAAGAGAAACACCTCTGCAGACTGTTTTCATTTATGTTAATCAGATTCATGGAAATGAGAAAACAACATTTCTGTTTTTTTCTGCACTTATCTCCCAGTCATAACCAAAGCAAATTGAACTTTACTGCAAAAGGTGGTTCTCTTGAATCCAAATATGATTAACACTTTCATTTTAATCACAGTCTCTTCACTTGTGTTTTTTAAGAAATTTCCTAATAGATTAAAAATTCTTATCCCTAGGGAATCATAAGAAAATTAATATGCTCCCTATGTTCCATGAGCTTTCATATTATCTCAGATTTGCACGCAATCGTACAACTCTGTAGCAACTGATTTTTCTGGATGGGTCTATGATGGTTTTGAGTGTATTTTTATCATTACTGTCTTTGCAACAACACTAAATGATTGACAGGCTAATAAAAATAATCAATGAAGATAACCATCCCCCAAATTCTGATTTCCCAAGTGCTAATTAACTGCCTCAGACAATATCCTAGAAAAACTCAAAATCTCCTTACTATTTTGTATCCATACTGTGTTGTCCCATGTGGTGTCTGTGTGATTTAATGTCTTGTCTAATTAAACAGGTGTATATACAGTGTATCTAACTAGATGTCCATTACATTATAATAATCAATGAAATAAGTTCCTAAATGCATCTGCGAGTTACATTTCTGGAGACATTAACAGCCATATAACACAGGTGCCATCTGCCTACCACACCTTTAGGCATTTGTCTGTTCCTAATGACTATCCTTGGAGAACATGTCCCAGCTTGACTTGGTGTTACTGTGTATTAATTCCGGAAACCTTGTCTCCAGGTGGACGTTGGGAAAAAGGCGGAAGCTGTAGCAACGGTTGTTGCTGCAGTGGACCAGGCCCGTGTCAGAGAGCCCAGGGAGCCTGAGCGTCCTAAAGAATCGTACGCTCAGCAGACCACTTTGGAGTATGGCTATAAGGAGCACATTTCTGCCACAAAGGTTGCTGAGCGTCCCCAGCGTCCAGCCTCGGAACCCCACGTTGTCCCTAAAGCAGTCAAGCCTAGAGTGATCCAAGCTCCTTCTGAGACTCATATCACAACTACTGATCAAATGGGAATGCACATTTCATCACAGGTGAGTCTGTACCCCTAGATTTTTACCCTATTTATGGGAAAGCAAGCTTAACTGCTGTGGTCGTCTGGTGGACAGTGGTGTCACTGAGTCTCATTTCAATGCAGATCAAGAAAACTACAGATCTAACAACTGAAAGATTAGTCCATGTGGATAAACGCCCCCGCACAGCAAGCCCTCACTTTACTGTTTCAAAAATTTCTGTTCCTAAGACGGAACACGGATATGAGGTAAGAAGTTAAAGAGCATGCCAAAGAAATGTCTGGCTCAGAGGTGCCATACGTACCTAATGTGCGATGTACAGTGTCTTTGGTGGAGGCCAGTGTGGGCCTCTTGCTGGTGATGTCTGTTTGCGTTCATAAGAAACTCTCAAGCCCCTGGAGTTTGGCTTCTGAAACTTGCTGAGCAGGGTGAGCACACAGTAGCCGAGGTGGTTATCCCATACCTCTGAGAAGACACAAATCTGTACAGGCTTCTCTCGGTTTCACATTTTGTAAAAGATGGCGCATTGTACAGTTTCATTTTCCTTATGCTGTGAAACATTTCACAGTAACTTAGCTGTGAATGTGTATCAATATAAAAATCAGACATTGAGAAATCCTATATTCAATATAACAGTCACTGAGAAATCATATGTCCACATATGCAACATAACAAGATGGCGAGAGGTAGGATTGTGTGGTAGTGGGGGTGGATTGTGGAATCAATTACACAGTCTTGGATTCGTGTCCTAGCTCTGCTCCTATTAGCTCTGTAATCAGGGGCAAGTTAATGCATGCAAAAATGGTAGCAAGTTGACAGCACATAATAACCCTTAATATTAGTCTCTGTTCCTCTTATGCACATCTAAGACGTAGAATGCAAATCTTATGTGCCTTCACAGCATTTTAAAGTCCGTTTAATACCTATATTTGGAATAGCCCCAAATCACTATTGAAATCAGATGACCATAGACAGTGACAGAATAAAAAGAGTGAGATAGCCTTTCAAATATTTTTGTAATGTCTCTGTTTTTACCTTCCACACAGATCTGAAGCTGAAACTTTACAATTTTAAACTATTGTCAAGTAGTTCTTAGGAATTTACCAAATATTTTAATAATTTCCTGATTCTGAATTTCCCACTGTAGTATTTTCAGGATGGTTAAGTGAAAATTCGTCACTGAACTTTAGAAGCTCAATTGTCCCTTTATGATGAGAGAATAAAATAAGGAGCTCTAAATACAACTCTCTAAGAAAAATATTTTCCATTTTTTTTACTGTTTATTTTATTTTTGAGAGAGAGACAGAGTATGAGGGGGGTGGGGGAGGGGCAGAGAGAGAGAGGGAGACACAGAATCTGAAGCAGGATCCAAGCTCTGAGCTGTCAGCACAGAGCCCAAAATGGGGCTCAAACTCATTAACCGCGAGATCATGACCTGAGCCGAAGTCGGATGCTTAACCAACTGAGCCACCCAGGCGCCCCAAGAAACATGTTTCCAAATGTATTTTATAAACTGGCAGGAATGACAATGAGCTTTATAACCAGCTCATCCCTAACTGACTTCCCATTAACTGTAAAAGTGAAAATGAGAGCATTGAAAGACAGACCATATAGAACATAGACTCCTACCCACCACAGAATGAGAGATAGTAGCCACGTACTTCTGAACCATGACACAGATTGTTCCCTTTCCATTTAGGCATCGATAGCCGGTAGTGCTATCGCCACATTACAGAAAGAGTTGTCAGCCACGTCTTCTGCTCAGAAGATCACCAAGTCGGTGAAGGCACCCACTGTGAAGCCTGCCGAGGCGAGAGTGAGAGCAGAACCCACCCCCTCTCCGCAGTTCCCTTTCGCCGACACGCCAGACACTTACAAGAGTCAAGCTGGTGTCGAAGTGAAAAAGGAGGTAGGGGTGAGCATCACTGGTGGCGCAGTCCATGAAGAGCGCTTCAAAGTACTGCATGAGCGTGAAGCCAAGGTCAGTCACTGGATCGCACACTATCTCTTGACCCATTCCTCTTGAGCAGGGTCAGGCACACGGCCAGTTTGTGCTACAGTAGTACTCAGCCAGGCATCCTACCTTTCCTTTACTGTGCTCCAACTTAATTTTATTGAGTCTGGTGTGGGTCAGAGTTCTTTTTCCTCAAATTATTTTTATAATTTTGCATGGGTTAAGAGTTGATGAGATTGCCCCTTATGCCACAGGCATTTTTGTAACGTCCTTTGTAAAATTTGTAGGTAACAGAAACAGCAAGAGTACCTGCACCTGTTGAAATCCCTGTTACTCCACCAACTTTGGTCTCGGTGAGTGATGAAATTGATTGTGTTGGACCATACACATATCTGGTCAGATATTTTCATGTATGAAAAGATCAGTTTCTTCAACTGGAAAACGGCATTAGTGAGTTCACAAATGCTAATTTTAAGATGGCACACTATTTGGCAAGAAAAGGGGGAATTCTGTGGGACAATGATCGGTCACGTAGTCTGTAGGCTTATTGAGCTTCTATTGGGTCTAAGGGATTACTGGGAGTGTTATGGAGATATGAAGACTAATCCAGCCCTCTTTGAATTTTTAGCCTTACTATTAAGGAAAATGTACATAAATAGGCAAAATCTAGATGGTGATAAGCACCCCAACAGAGGAAGAATAGAGTACTTCCAGTTGGAGATAGCATGGAAAGCTTGGTGAAGGGGCAGCATTTGCCACTGAGCCTTTACGTCCTGTTGGGATTTAAATATGTGAGAATGACAGAGGGTACGGAGTTGTCCCATTAAATGGTGTTAATATAGTTCTGCCTTATGAACTTGGAAACACCTTACATGTATTTCAAGTTAGGAAATAACTTTTCAGGGGAGTCTCTTTACTAATATTTCTACAGTCTTGACCTTTGAAAACATTTTAGGGCCATTAGAATGTGCAATCCCTGACACTTGTTATAACTTATAGAGATGATTAATGAATATGTACATGTTATCAGTATTTCCTTTTTCTTCTCTCCTCAGGGCTTAAAAAATGTGACTGTTATAGAAGGTGAATCCGTCACCTTGGAGTGCCACATCTCTGGATACCCATCCCCAAAAGTGACATGGTACAGGGAAGACTACCAAATAGAAAGTTCCATCGATTTCCAGATAACCTTCCAGAGTGGAATCGCTCGTCTTATGATCCGAGAAGCCTTTGCGGAAGACAGCGGGCGATTTACTTGCAGCGCTGTGAATGAGGCTGGGACCGTCAGCACATCCTGCTATCTAGCTGTGCAAGGTTTGTGGCCACACTCCCACCACCCGTCTGTACCTGCCATTTTACTGTCAGCCGACACTTCTTTCCACAATACGGTTTCTGCACACCCTATAATGGTGTCCTCTGTGGGAACTGGGGCTAGATTAAGGGGTCACCTTAACTGTCATGCTAGCCAGAGGTCACTAACAAAACAGGCTAAATGCCCGACTTAAATTAGAGACTTCTGTCTTCTTCCAGCATCAGAAGAGTTTGAAAAGGAAACAACCACCGTGGCTGAGAAATTTACCATGGAAGAGAAACGGTAAAAACATTCTTCTGCTTTTGTTCTAGGATGGTTTTGATTTGGTATTGGCAAATTACAGCCCAGACGCTAATTTTAAGGGAATTCTCTTTCCAGCTTGGTAGAGTCAAGAGATGTGGTAATGACTGATACCAGCATCACAGAGGAACAAGCAGCACCCGGAGAACCCGCCGCTCCTTTCTTTATTACAAAACCAGTGGTCCAGAAACTGGTGGAAGGTGGGAGTGTTGTGTTTGAATGTCAGGTTGGCGGCAATCCAAAGCCCCACGTCTACTGGAAAAAATCTGGTGTCCCTCTCACCACGGGATACAGGTATGTTGATGGCTGACTGATAGAGTTCTCTGTGATTTGTATGCTATGTATAAGGAAGACTAGAGAGAGGTGGGATATACCTACCCTACCATCTCCCAAATGTAGGCTCTTTTATTATGGAAAACTTAGGGTATGTTTTCAGCTATTTTTACATTTTTGCACAGTCTCACCGAGGAACAAAGCTGTGTGACAAAAGTGGATGGAAGATAAATTTATTTATACTCTAGTTTGATTCATGTATAGCGCCAGTGAAATAGAGAAAATGTGGATTTTTACACACATACACATGTTCTTCTAGAAAGCGTCTAAGACAGCGTTCAGCAGAAATGCATAATAATTAAGTCACTAAAAGAGAAAAGAACAAGGGTCATGTAATGAAGAAGAAAGTTATACATGAAAATCTGTGCTAATAAATTTGTTATAATTGAATGTAAAATTTAGCTTTGAATTTTCTGCAGCTTGAGACAAATCATCTAAAAATGTACCTCTTATGTCTTAATAAGAAGAAATATAGTATACCAGAGGCTTAAAATTGAAATATTTAAAGGAATGTATTGTTTTGATCATTCATTTGATCTTCACATGAAACAAGGAGCAAAATACTGAACAAAGAGAAATACCCAAGTGTTTAAATGACCTCATTGTTTGCTCACATAAACACTGAAGCCCTTTCCATGTGGTTGATTCTAGTGGTATTATATTCTATCGTTTATTTCAAAGAATATATGAGCCTTATTCAAAATGAAAAGTTTAAGTTGTTTGTCCCTCACTACTCATGTCCGTGCACTTTCCTCCATTTTCAGCAATCTTATATTCTATATGGAGCTTGGTCTCATGTTTAAGATCATTGAATTTTATACCATAGATCCACACGAGGGTTTGTTTATTCACATAGGGTTATTTGTGAGTGAATTTTATGTATGTTCATTTCCATAAAGATACAAAGTGAGTTACAACAAACAAACTGGAGAGTGCAGACTGGTGATTTCAATGACTTTTGCTGATGATGCTGGAGAATACACTATTGTTATTCGTAATAAGCATGGCGAGACTTCTGCCTCTGCCTCCCTGCTGGAAGAAGGTAAATGCAGCCCTTAGTACTTCCTATGTGCCTGATAGGAATGGAAATGCAGGGAAGTAGCACTGTTGTGTGTTTATCAAAGACCTATTAAAATATCCCAGTTCTGATTCTGGCTCTGTCCCCATCGCTACCCTCTCTTGGCCTCAGCTATACAGAAAATGTTTTAGACCACGTGGCCTCAAAAGCCATGCTGGTGCTAAACGTCACGGTTCTGGCACGAAGTTTCTATCTGGTGCCTTCATTTCTAGGCATATCATGCCTTTGAAGATGCAAAGACTCCACACCTCGCTGCCTTCCAGATCCAGACAGATAATATCAGTGAGTGGTAGGAAGATAGTGGCAAACTGGAGAGCATATGCCCCGCCTCAAGGGGGCAGTCGTTCCCTGCCTCCACTGTGTTGTGACCAGGCACATACCTGCCAGGCTCAATGTTCCTAGAGTTTCTGGTATTTTAAAGAAAACTTGGAAATCAAGATTTTTCAGGATTCATAAGTAATTGGACAAAAAGCATAATGGCATTCAGGCCAAACTGAATGTATCTGTGGGTCACATTTACTTTCGCTTAATTGTTCACATTTACAGCGGACCATCCCATGTTTTGTCTCATTTGACCTGCCCAATACCCCTTAGAGAAAGTTAGGATATTATCCTAATTTGGCAGATAGAGCACTCAAGACCCAGGAAGATAGATGAATTGCCAAAAGCCACATGGCAAATTAGGAAGAACCCCAGGATAGTTCCTAAAGAACTGACTGCTAACATAAAATTCTTTCTACAGCAGTACCGGCTGCTTTGACTTGTCAAGGCAAGTTTGTTTTTGAATTTCAATCTAACAGATATTGAGCACCTTGAGAGTAAAATTTAGAAAATCTGGCTTTTTATTATCAACTTTCTCTAGTGTAGGGCTTGCCTGAATGAAGTGGCATGAAGGCTTTTTCATAAGAACGTTAAAAATTAACTTATGTTCTTAAAACAAATGAGCAAAGGGGAGAAAGAAAGAGAGGGAGAGAGAGACAAACCAAGAAACAGACTCTTAACTGTGTGGAACACGCTGCTGGTTACTGAAGGGGAGGTGGCTGGGGGGATGGGTGGAATAGGTGATGGGGATTAAGGAGGGCACTTGTCTTGACGATCACTGGGTGTCAGATGGAATTGTTGAATCACCTTAGTATACACCTGAAAGTAATATCACACTGTATGTTAACTATACTGTAATTTAAGTCAAAACTTTAAAACAACTTCTGTTTTTAACTCCTAGCTGATTATGAGTCACTGATGAAGTCCCAGCAAGAAATGCTTTACCAAACACAAATGACTGCATTTGTGCAAGAACCTAAAGTTGGAGAAATAGCACCTGGATTTTTATACTCTGATTATGAAAAAGAGTATGAAAAAGAACAGGCCTTAATTAGGAAAAAAATGGCCAAAGATACTATAATGGTCAGAACTTTTGTAGAAGAACAGGTGAGTATAAGAATAATGACCAAGCAAATCATCTCATAAATTACACTTTCCTCCCAAGGTGCCCCTCTTTTTGTTTGATATTTTCATTGTCAGGTGATGGGGTAATGATTGGGCTATAGTTATTAGCTCCAAGTTCACTGCCGATGAGTTTCCTTAACCTTCGTGACCTGCTGCATAATGTGGCTTTAGAAATAAGGATTCTTATATATGCAGGAAAAGATAAATATTAGAATGACCAGGTCCACTGCTGACCAAATCCCTTCATCTGTAGAATGAGCATCCCAAAGTAACCTGTGCCTTTAGAATATCATTGACCCAAGATGCCACAGCATGAACTGACAGAGATGATGGTAATGCAGATTAGAAAACAAAACAGGGACACCTATAATTCTCACTGAAAAACAAAAACAAACAAAAATCTTCCTAGATTTTCCCCCCAAAACTTGGATCCTTATCTCTGAAACTAATACTCTTTTTTTAAAAAGTTAATTTATTTATTTTAAAAGACAGCATGTGCATGAGCAGGGAAGGGGCACAGAGAGAGGGAGACAGAGAGAATCCCAAGCAGGCTCCACACTGTCAGCGCAGAGTCCCACATGGGGCTCAATCTCATGAACTGCGAGATCATGACCTGAGCCAAAATTAAGAGTTGGATGATTAACCAACTAAGCCACCAAGGTGCCCCTAAAACTAATAGTCTTAAAGCATTTCTGTTTGTCAAGATTTATATATTTTTAACAAACTGTCATCTTTTTTACTACATAGGAATTCCATATTTCTTCCTTTGAAGAGAGGCTCATCAAAGAAATTGAATACAGAATAATAAAGACTACATTAGAAGAACTTCTTGAAGAAGATGGAGAAGAAAAGATGGCAGTTGACATTTCTGAATCTGAAGCTATTGAAGCAGGATTTGATTTAAGAATCAAGAATTATAGAATTCTTGAGGGAATGGGTGTTACTTTTCATTGCAAGATGTCTGGCTATCCATTACCCAAGGTAAAAAAAATAAACATCATGCCTCCACACTACAATAAAGATATACATCATCTACAATAACTATTTTATCTAATTTTTTTCAAATATGCATATTATTTGCAGATTGCGTGGTACAAAGATGGCAAGCGCATCAAACATGGAGAGAGATACCAGATGGACTTTCTGCAAGATGGCAGAGCTAGTCTGCGAATACCTGTTGTTCTTCCAGAAGATGAAGGCATCTACACCGCATTTGCCAGCAATATTAAGGGAAATGCAATTTGCTCAGGGAAATTGTATGTGGAACCTGCTGCACCTCTCAGTGCTCCGACTTACATACCTACGCCAGAATCAGTGAGCAGAATAAGGTAAGACTCAGAACAATTTGGGTTGATTAATATTTAAATTGTTTAAAACACCAAATATCCCAATAGCAAATTGCTGTTGTGTGGGGGCCAAAAAAGTGGAGATAACACCAAAACTTGCCATTCGTAATTCAGATGATGCCAAGAGTTTTTACTTCTTGCCCCTGTGCAAGGTGAGCAAAGCATTGTCATTAGTGTGGCATGTTATTCATTTGCTGGTGCTAGAACCAATATGATGAAAACTATAAAGGTTTACTTAATACCTAATTTTACATATGTTATCTCTAATTTATACAACAACCCTGCAATGTAGGTATTCTTATTACTATTTTAGAAGTGGGGGCACTTAATCTTTGTGAGCCTATAAAAATTGTCTTAGTTCACCAGCCCTGATTGTGCCAGCACTTGAAATTCAATCCAAGCCAGTCTGGCTGCAATGGGCAAATAGGTTTTTGGTTTTTTTCAAATATAATTTCTATGTTTTCCCTTCCCTTGGATAAAAAATTATATTTCTCTTTTTCTATAAATTTATTCATTGGGTTATTTAACTGACCAACATTTATTGAGATGTTTTAGCAGTTGAATCAGAAGGGTTTGGTGACTAATTCAGGTGATGATGGAAAGACTGTATTAAGAATTATTCCAAGATTTTAAGGCTGAGTACTTGACTGTGTTGAATAATACTGACTGGGATTGAGGATATATGGAAAACATAGATTTGGGGGCAACAATAATGTATTCTGTTTTGGATCCCAGTGAGTTTGAAGTGCCTTCTAATAATATATGAAGTATATTCTAAAATAAAATTAAGAAGGGGGTTTGTTTATCTTGCTTTGTTTTCTCTGTGCCTCATGAAAATATTCTGTTTTGTTTTTAAGATCCATCTCTCCACGTTCAGTGAGTAGATCTCCTATACGCATGTCTCCTGCACGCATGTCCCCTGCAAGGATGTCACCTGCACGGATGTCCCCTGCAAGAATGTCCCCTGGACGTCGGCTGGAGGAAACAGATGAGTCACAACTTGAGAGACTGTATAAGCCAGTCTTTGTGTTAAAGCCTGCTTCTTTCAAATGTTTAGAAGGACAAACTGCCAGATTTGACTTAAAGGTTGTCGGTAGACCCATGCCAGAGACCTTCTGGTTTCATGATGGTAAGTATGATAATTTTTTACTTACAAATCATGAAACACAAAAATAAGCTTATATGTATGTACAGCACTTTTTAAAAAGAACTATTTTAATCTATGTTTTCTTTTTTACTTAATTTTTTACAGGCCAGCAAATTGTCAATGATTATACCCATAAAGTAGTCATTAAAGAAGATGGTACCCAATCACTGATTATTGTCCCTGCATCCCCCAGTGATTCTGGGGAATGGACTGTGGTTGCCCAAAACAGGGCAGGCAAATCTTCGATTTCAGTGATTTTAACTGTGGAAGGTATTAGCCCTTAATAAAGAAACTACCTTATTACTTGGGCTATAAACAGGTATTTCAGCCCTACTCACTCTGAATCACAAACTTTCTCTTCCAGCTGTGGAACATCAGGTAAAACCAATGTTTGTGGAAAAACTAAAAAATGTCAATATAAAGGAAGGTTCTCGACTTGAAATGAAAGTCAGAGCTACGGGTAATCCCAACCCTGACATTGTATGGCTGAAAAACAGTGACATCATTGTACCTCATAAATATCCAAGAATCATGTGAGTTTGCTTGAAAATAATAAAACTAAGCTCATTATCAAATCCAAATAACTAAAGAAGCAATAACTACTTCTGTATTGATTTTTCTTCCCTTTTTATAGAATTGAAGGCATAAAGGGAGAAGCTGCCCTTAGAATTGATTCCACTGTCAGCCAAGATTCTGCCTGGTATACTGCAACTGCTATCAATAAGGCTGGCAGAGATACTACGAGATGCAAAGTAAATGTTGAAGTTGAGTTTGCAGAGCCTGAACCAGAGAGAAAATTAATCATCCCACGAGGGACATATAGAGCAAAAGAGATTGCAGCCCCAGAACTGGAGCCCCTCCATATGCGATATGGTCAAGAGCAATGGGAAGAGGGTGACCTCTATGATAAAGAGAAACAACAGAAACCATTTTTCAAGAAAAAACTCACTTCCTTAAGACTCAAGCGCTTTGGGCCCGCCCACTTTGAGTGTAGGCTAACACCAATTGGTGACCCAACAATGGTAGTGGAATGGCTCCATGATGGGAAGCCACTTGAAGCAGCCAACAGGCTCCGTATGATCAATGAGTTTGGGTATTGCAGCCTTGATTACGGGGTTGCATATTCCAGAGACAGTGGTATCATTACTTGTAGAGCTACTAACAAATATGGAACAGATCACACATCTGCTACACTTATTGTTAAAGATGAAAAAAGTCTTGTGGAAGAGTCTCAATTGCCTGAGGGGAGGAAAGGCTTACAAAGAATTGAAGAGTTAGAGAGGATGGCTCATGAAGGTGCTCTTACAGGTGTAACAACAGATCAAAAAGAGAAGCAAAAGCCAGACATTGTTTTGTTCCCAGAGCCAGTAAGAGTACTTGAAGGGGAGACTGCTAGATTCCGTTGCCGAGTGACCGGTTACCCTCAACCCAAAGTCAACTGGTACCTCAATGGACAACTCATTCGCAAAAGCAAAAGGTTCAGAGTTCGTTATGATGGCATTCATTATTTGGACATCGTGGACTGCAAATCATACGATACAGGGGAAGTCAAGGTTACTGCAGAAAATCCTGAAGGTGTGATAGAGCATAAAGTGAAACTTGAGATCCAACAGAGGGAAGATTTTAGGTCTGTCCTCAGACGAGCCCCTGAACCAAAACCCGAGTTTCATGTACATGAACCTGGAAAACTTCAGTTTGAAGTACAAAAAGTAGATAGACCTGTTGACACCACTGAAACCAAGGAAGTTGTGAAGTTGAAAAGGGCTGAAAGAATTACCCATGAAAAGGTACCTGAAGAGTCAGAAGAGCTGCGCAGTAAATTCAAGCGCAGAACTGAGGAGGGATATTATGAAGCAATTACTGCTGTGGAGCTCAAGTCTCGTAAGAAGGATGAATCCTATGAAGAACTCCTAAGGAAGACGAAAGATGAACTTCTCCACTGGACCAAAGAATTAACTGAAGAGGAAAAGAAAGCCCTTGCTGAAGAAGGCAAAATCACTATCCCAACTTTTAAACCTGATAAAATTGAACTAAGTCCTAGTATGGAAGCTCCTAAAATCTTTGAAAGAATCCAAAGCCAAACAGTGGGCCAAGGATCTGACGCACACTTCCGGGTCAGAGTGGTGGGAAAACCAGATCCTGAATGTGAATGGTACAAAAATGGTGTAAAGATCGAACGCTCTGACCGAATCTACTGGTACTGGCCCGAAGACAATGTTTGTGAACTGGTCATAAGAGACGTGACTGCTGAGGATTCTGCCAGCATCATGGTGAAAGCCATCAACATAGCTGGAGAAACCTCAAGCCATGCATTCTTACTTGTCCAAGGTAATTTTGATGTCTTTGGTTTGATGGATCTGTCTCTATTTATCCATGAATATCCATTGGTGTATTTCTTTTTATTTTATTTTCCCATTATTCAAATTGTGAATTTAATTTAATATAATGTCTTTTTTCCCCCCTTGTAGCCAAGCAATCAATCATTTTCACACAGGAATTACAAGATGTTGTTGCTAAGGAAAAAGACACCATGGCAACCTTTGAATGTGAAACTTCAGAGCCATTTGTCAAAGTGAAATGGTATAAAGATGGTGTGGAGGTTCACACGGGAGATAAATATAGGATGCACTCTGACAGGAAGGTTCACTTCCTGTCCATACTGACGATTGACACATCTGATGCTGAAGACTATAGCTGTGTACTTGTGGAAGATGAAAATGTAAAAACAACAGCGAAACTTATCGTCGAAGGTAGTAAATAATAATTTCGCCATTTACTTAAGTTCTAAAGTCACCCTTAGTATGTGATTAAATTAGCTTTGCAATTTTCCTTTTATAAAAAGAACTATGTGGGAGTTGAATATAACCTCCATAGCAAGATTCCTAAATGTATACCACTAATTGAGGTTATTGACAATTTGGATTTTTATTTTTTTTCAAAATTTTTATTTCAAAATTATTGGATGGCATGACATGACATTCTTCTCTCACGTTAACGACAATTTGGATTTTTAAAAATCAAGGTTATTTTGATGCCTTATTTTTAAATTTTTACATTGAAATAAAATTCTGTTTTAAAAAAAATTTTAAGTAAAATAACTTTTTTTTATTGAAAATATGTTCCTCAGTTCATCAGCAGGTACACATTAAGAATATTCCTGATAGCATGGGGGGATTTAAGAGACTTACAAGGAATTTTTTCTACCCTAAGTCTAGATGTGTAACTCTCAAGAAAAATTAACTTCTCTTTATCTTATGCCTCAGGTGCAGTTGTTGAGTTTGTGAAGGAACTTCAGGATATAGAAGTTCCAGAATCGTTTTCAGGAGAGTTAGAGTGCATTATATCCCCAGAAAATATAGAAGGCAAATGGTATCATAATGGTGTGGAGCTGAAATCCAATGGTAAATACACAATTACATCTCGTCGTGGACGTCAGAACCTCACAGTTAAGGATGTGACCAAAGAGGACCAGGGAGAATACACCTTTGTTGTCGATGGGAAAAAGACAACCTGTAAACTAAAGATGAAACGTAAGTCTGCCTGTTCTTTTTGGCCTGAAGGGAATATCATTATGGCTTATTGATAAGAAATGATCATAACTTTCACTTTTCTCCCCATATTTCACAGCCCGTCCCATTGCTATTCTACAAGGACTTAGTGATCAAAAAGTCTGTGAAGGTGACATTGTTCAGCTTGAAGTTAAGGTCTCCTTAGAGAATGTGGAAGGTGTCTGGATGAAAGATGGCCAAGAAGTACAGCCCAGTGACAGGGTTCACATTGTGATAGACAAACAGTCACATATGCTGCTTATTGAAGACATGACTAAGGAGGATGCTGGAAATTACTCCTTCACCATTCCATCCCTTGGACTATCAACAAGTGGGCGTGTCTCTGTCTACAGTGAGTGCAACTTACATATTTTTATGTGTATATTTTTAAGTGAGGTAGAAAACTTTAATTAGCAGGCATTTAAAACAAAATTCACATTAATAAATTGTGTGTGTGTGTGTGTGTGTGTGTGTCTGTGTCTGTGTGGTTTTGCAGGTGTTGAAGTGATAACACCTTTGAAGGATGTTAATGTGATTGAGGGTACCAAGGCTGTGCTCGAATGCAAGGTATCAGTCCCTGATGTGACTTCTGTTAAATGGTACTTAAATGATGAACAAATCAAGCCTGATGATCGTGTACAAGCCATCGTCAAAGGCACTAAGCAGCGACTAGTGATTAACCGGACCCACGCCTCAGATGAAGGACCTTACAAGCTGATGGTTGGCAGAGTCGAAACTAGCTGTGATCTTTCTGTGGAAAGTAAGGATTCTTCCATTTAACTTATTATTGTTTTAAGCATTCTATTTTCCCAGTGTAATATTAACCAAGTGTTTATTTTCTTTTTCCCCAGAAATTAAAATTATCAGAGGTCTTCGTGACCTTACCTGTACAGAAACCCAAAATGTGGTCTTAGAAGTTGAGCTATCCCACTCAGGAATTGATGTTTTGTGGAATTTTAAGGACAAAGAAATCACACCCAGTTCCAAATATAAAATTGAAGCTCATGGAAAAATATATAAGCTGACAGTTCTAAATATGATGAAAGATGATGAAGGAAAATATACATTTTTTGCTGGAGAAAATATGACATCTGGAAAACTTACTGTGGCAGGTTGGTACATTTGTCATTCAGTCTGAGTTCTTATGTGGGGTACTTATTTCAATTTAAGAAATTGTGGCCCATTTCCTTCCAAATTCCCATCAGGTTCCTTCTTCCATGCCTCTGCTTATGCTGTTCTCAAAGTCAGGAGTCCCCTCAACACTTTCCCCACCATGTGCTTCTAGGGAGACCTACCTCAAATGCCATCTTTTTGTGAAGCCTTCCTTAATTTTCCCATTTGTGTAAGATCTTACTCCAACAACCTCAGGATTATTTTGTGTGTGTCTCTTCCATGGCCTTTATCACATACTTTTCTCATTGCCCATTTCTTCTCACACCAGAGTATAAACTCTTCCAATCTGGAATTTTGCTTCTTTCCCATCTGTGTTCTCTAACATATTGCACGTGATAGATGATCAATAAACATTTGTTGAACTGAGCTTTATTTAAACTTTCCTACTCTAAAGGTGTATTTCTTTTTTTTAATCATTCTTATTTCTTCAACTTTTGTTTCTTTTGTTCCCTTCATACTTGTTTTATGAACCCAGTGAAAATTTTAAAATATAACTCAATGTATCTATATATCTCTTTCTTGTGACATGAAGTAGACCATTCTCATTCAGCAGAAATCCCTAGTTTCAAAATGGAGAACCAAAAGCATAAATCAATTGCTAAGAAAAAACTAGAAGTCATCATTAATTTGCTTGGTTTATTACAATTTAATTACTGAGGAGTTGAGATATGACATCGAGATTAAATTGTGTAGTCCATATGGGAATTGTGTGTCCCACTTCATATGAGTTACCTAGATTATACTTTATTACATTATAATATTTCTGCAGATATTTGACTATGAAAAACACTCCTGAAACAAAATTTTGGATCCTGCACTCTGACATGTGTAATATAAATTGCATGTTTTTAAATGTGTGCAAACAAGAAAAAACTATGAGCCCTTATATTATTTCACTCAACATTTTTTAAGGCTCTACCATAGGCAAGGACTGCTAGAAGCACAGGACACAAAAACAAGTGAGGCATGATATTTTTTCTTGAGGAATTCACAATTTTTAGAGAGGGACAGATATATCAGCAGCTAACTTGCTGAAGGAGTAATTTTTTTCTGCCAGTGAATGATGGCCATGGAGACAAAGGGGGAAGCTTCATAAAAGAGATGGAAGTTGTTAAAATAGTGATTTTTTAGTACATAAGAATCTCTTATCTTATAGAAACATTGATGACTGTACATTTTGTTTAGCACATCTTTTCCCAATCAAATATTAGACACATTTTCAGGAAACAATCCTTAGAAGACTAGGTAGAATGCTTTTGAAGAAGGAATTGAGTTAGAGGCCATCCATGTGGTATGGTTCTTAGAATTCAGTATTAATTTACCGGTTGCTTTCCCTTTGCAAAACCTTCCTGATTCCAGTATTTTCCTTATCAGTCATGCAAACTTAGAGTAGGGGTTTCTGTGATATCTTCTCAATATGGGCAACTATAATTCTATTAGACAGTTCATTATATTCAAAATCATGTTTTAAAATTTGATTTTATATTTAATTGTACAAAGATTTCTTTTTTTTTTAATTTTTTTTCAACGTTTTTTATTTATTTTTGGGACAGAGAGAGACAGAGCATGAATGGGGGAGGGGCAGAGAGAGAGGGAGACACAGAATCAGAAACAGGCTCCAGGCTCTGAGGCATCAGCCCAGAGCCTGACGCGGGGCTCGAACTCACGGACCGCGAGATCGTGACCTGGCTGAAGTCGGACGCTTAACCGACTGCACCACCCAGGCGCCCCAAAGATTTCCTTTTTGTATAAATATTTTTTTAAAGGACTCACACTTGTACTTCTCTTGTTCCAAAGGGGGGGCCATCTCCAAGCCACTCACCGATCAGACTGTGGCTGAATCACAGGAAGCTGTGTTTGAATGTGAAGTTGCCAACCCAGATGCTGAAGGAGAATGGCTGAAGGATGGCAAACACCTACCGCTGAGTAACAATATCAGAAGTGAATCTGATGACCACAAAAGGAGACTGATCATTGCTGCCACCAAATTAGATGACATGGGAGAATATACCTACAAGGTGGCCACCTCCAAAACATCTGCCAAACTCAAAGTTGAAGGTTAGTGATATAATAACAGATTTGTCCATTCCACATTATATTACGTTCTTGATGGTTCTCGTTTTAAAAGTCAATGGTATAATTATTTTGGATGTCATGAATCATGATTTCATAAAATCATTATAAACTCTCCAAACTTTCTAAGCCATATACCACAGGGCGCAAAATTGCTTATAAGATGTGTTTCTGTGCAGAAGCCATTTCTTAGGTTCCAGCTTGGAGGAACAGCTTAATGAGATGCTCTCATTCTCCACCCTTCTTTTGTTCTTCTCCAGTCTATTAAGCTATTAGTATACAGCTGTGCAAACTTCATCTCATTCAAGTGTAGAAAAATCATTGCACAGTGTACATTTTAAACTGGATTCCAGGTTTTCGTAAATAATCTCAAGGTATCTTTTAAAATAGAGGTGCTGCATAAACCACAAAAGTTTTGATAACCATTCTTTTGCAAGATGACCAGGTAATGATCTCATTCCAGGAATTCTTTTACTTGATGATACCATCTTTATTTCCTAAATCAATCATAAATTTGTCTCCAGCTGTCAAAATTAAGAAGACTCTGAAGAACCTCACGGTGACAGAGACACAGGATGCCGTTTTCACTGTGGAACTCACACACCCTAACGTAAAGGGTGTCCAATGGATCAAAAATGGGGTTGTGCTACGATCCAATGACAAGTATGACATCTCAGTCAAAGGAACAGTTTACACTCTGAGGATTAAAAACTGTGCTGTTGTGGATGAATCTGTGTATGGCTTCAAGCTTGGAAAGCTAGGAGCCAGTGCCAGACTGCACGTTGAGAGTAAGTTGATTCAGAAACACTTTACAAGTAGCCGGTTAATGGTTACTGCTAAGTTAACCCATATCCCTGAATTGTTTCAACTTTCCTCATTAGCTGTCAAGATCATTAAAAAGCCAAAAGATGTGACCGCCTTGGAAAACGCCACCGTTGCCTTTGAAGTTAGTGTTTCCCATGACACAGTTCCAGTAAAATGGTTCCACAAGAATGTGGAGATTAAGCCAAGTGACAAACACAGACTGGTCTCGGAAAGGAAGGTCCACAAACTGATGCTGCAGCATATTTCCCCCTCGGATGCTGGGGAATATACAGCTGTGGTGGGGCAATTGGAATGCAAAGCTAAACTTTTCGTGGAGAGTAAGTATGAGACAGCCCCCTATGGCGTTTCCCTAGATGATCCGCATGTGTTCATTTTTTGGTTGGTTGGTTTCATCCACTTTTTAAAAAAATAATATATACTAACGGAAATACTCTTTGGTTTTCCCAAGCATTGCATATTACAAAAACCATGAAAAACATTGAGGTACCTGAGACGAAAAATGCCTCCTTTGAGTGTGAGGTGTCCCACTTCAATGTCCCTTCCATGTGGCTGAAGAATGGCGTGGAGATTGAGATGAGTGAGAAGTTCAAGATAGTCGTGCAAGGGAAACTCCACCAGCTGATCATCATGAACACCAGCACAGAGGACTCTGCAGAGTACACATTTGTCTGTGGCAATGACCAAGTCAGCGCCACCCTGAAAGTGACCCGTAAGTACACAGACAAAAAAGCTGTATAAAATATTCGGGAAACTCCTGGTTATTCCGTATTCTACACCTTTCCTTCCTAACCAGTTAACCCACTCAAAAATCCTTGATTGACACATCTACTATGTGTTCACACTGAGTTAGTCACTAGTATCTCTACCTGTTTAAAATTTTCTGATTAGAGTAGCCTGGAAAGGCTACCTACAAAGATGCTCTAGTGTCTATCACTAGCTCTTTCTGCTTGGCCTTGTCCTGTTGTAGAGGGGTACCTGGAAGGTCTCACAGCTCATATCCCTGAACTACAATCACCTTAGCAGACATATTAAACACGTCCCTAGTTTTCACTCTGTGCTTGTTGTAACTCACATCATGCTGACACAAAGTCTCCTTGGGTGTATTTTCTTCCCCTTTGCAGCAATCATGATTACATCCATGCTGAAAGACATCAATGCTGAAGAAAAAGACACCATTACCTTTGAGGTAACCGTGAACTATGAAGGCATCTCATACAAATGGTTAAAGAATGGTGTGGAAATCAAATCAACTGACAGGTGCCAGATGAGAACCAAAAAGCTCACGCACTCACTGAACATCAGGAACGTGCACTTTGGGGATGCAGCTGAGTACACCTTTGTGGCTGGAAAAGCTACATCAACAGCCACCCTTTATGTGGAAGGTATGGTTTCATGAACGTCCTATCCTTAAAAATAAATGTGAATACTCTATGCGAAATGTTAATCAGTGCACTAATTAGTGAATGGAAAAATAAAAATGTGGGTATCCATGTCACGAAATATTGTTAGCAATAAAAAGCCAGTGCTGGTACATGCTACAACATGGATGAATCTTAAAAACTTTACGCTAAGTGAAAGAAGCCAGTCCCAAAGGACCATATATTGTGTGATTCCATTTATAGGAAATGTCAGAATACGCAAATCTGTAGAGACACAGATTTGTCTCTAAATCTGAGGGCAGACAGTAGAAGGTGTCTGGAGGGTGATGGCTGAGGGGTGCATGGTTTCTTTCTGGGGCAATGGGAATATTCGAACATTGATCATGGTAATGGTTGCATGACTCTGACTATACTGAAGGCCACTGAATCGAACACTTTAAACAGGTGAATTGTATACTAAGTAAGTTATGTCATAAGGCTGTTAGAAAGGTTAATTTTTTTGCATGCTGTTTCCCAGCTCGTCATATAGAATTTAGGAAACACATTAAGGACATCAAGGTTCTCGAGAAGAAGCGAGCCATGTTTGAATGTGAAGTTTCTGAACCTGACATCACTGTCCAGTGGATGAAAGATGGCCAAGAACTGCAGATTGTGGATAGGTCAGTTGTTTTGTTTTGCCGCGTTCAAGGAATGCGCAGTTTGCTTTGAGTCACTGTGCATTGAACTTCAATTTCCATTTCATCTACAGAATAAAGATACAGAAGGAGAAATACGTCCACCGCCTCCTGATCCCATCCACCCGCATGTCTGATGCCGGGCAATACGCAGTGGTGGCAGGAGGCAACATATCCACTGCTAACCTCTTTGTAGAGGGCAGAGATGTTCGCATCCGGAGTATTAAAAAGTCGGTTCAGGTATTGTCTACATGCTGAATTTTGGGAGACATCATCAGAAGCCCGTAATCCATAGTTTGGTATTCTAATTTTTTAACTTTAGAATTTTCTAAGCACAGTCTTCTAAAGAATGAAAACAGCTGATCCCTGCTGGCTTAGACTCTTGATCTGACATCAATTTAGTCACAGTTTTCCCTCACTTAGGGAAATGGTGTGTCCTTAGCAGCTGTCTAGATACTTTAATTAAAGCAGCTGTGGAAACTTCACTGTCTAACAAATGGCCACCTGCCAAGCCGCACAAACCAGAAAAGAACTAAAATTTAAGTTGCGGTGTTTACACAGCAGCTAGAACTCAGGGAATTTAGAACAAGGTGGCATTTCCTCAGAAGCCTTCTGTTATGGAGAGGCAGGTATGTAGGGACTTGGCTGGAAACACTTCCTCTGAGGTCCAAGAGGAAGACCGGTGCGGGCAAAGCTGGATTCCTAGCAAACATGCCGAGCCAGACAGCTCTGCTCTCTACCACATGTGCAGAATTTATTCTCATGAGGGCCAGTCTTCTCAAATGATGTAATGGAGATAACATGGTAAGAGAAGTGTCATTAGAGTTCAGATTTATCATATTGCTTGTCTAAGGAGAACCGGGCCACTCAGGCCACCTGAATAAATCTTCTGTCCTTTATTGTCTGATTCTGAACCTTGATTTCCTCACTCTTAAAAACGAGGATAATAGCATCCACCTACCCCAGTAGATTCTTGTTCCTACCCCATGAAATCAAATTGAGTACTAACTTAGAAGAGCTTTGTCGAAAATAAAAAGCCCATGGGCATAAAGTGTCATTATTTCTGTTATTATCAGTTAAGAAGCAAACATTTAAGGACTCGAACATGGTCTCTTTGGGGGCAGCATCCCTCCTCAGTGCAGGTATAAGCATGATTTCTACAGAAGAAGTTAGGGCACCAATTGTCCAAGGATATGCAGGACAAATCAGAATGTGACACAAGCAGTCAGCTTTTTATATAGTAATGGATAAGTTTGGCACACTCTTGAAATAAGCAGTTTTAGAAACAGGTCAAAACTGAAAGGAAACCAGGGCTTCAATTCTCTTTTTCTGTTGTTCCATCAAAAGGTTATTGAGAAACAACGTGCTGTGGTTGAGTTTGAAGTCAACGAAGATGATGTGGATGCCCACTGGTATAAAGACGGCATTGAAATCAACTTCCAAATTCAAGAACGATACCAGTATGTGGTGGAGAGAAGAATCCACAGGATGTTTATCTCCGAGACCAGGCATAGCGATGCTGGCGAATACACCTTTGTGGCAGGAAGGAACAGGAGTTCTGTTACACTCTATGTCAATGGTAGGTGGAGATATTGATGTGTTTTGTGAATCCAGCTAGAGTAATACTCTTCTTGAACTTCCCAAAGTGCTGATAGTTTCTGGGAAATCTCTAGGGAAGCCATGGTCCTTGTATGCTTGCAACTACATTTATTTTCACGTCATTCCCTGGTAAAGGGACAGCAGCTATTAAAAAGACTTAAAGATGTCATTTCTTGAAAGTGCCTAGTGGCTGGATCTTCATTGAGTTGGTCAACACTACTTAATAGCAATTGTATGTCAATTATAATAGACCCCCAATGGGTTTCTAGATACAGAATTCAGCTGGTCAAGTTTTCTGCCCTTGGCCCCAAGTGCTTAAGTACCAATAGACTTACCAAGCCATAGGGTCATTTCCTTTGAGAAAACCCAAAGGTCCTCTTTGAGGCCCCAGAGGGCCTAGACAGCCACAGGCAATGTTCAACTAGGTTTTCTCTGCCCCAAGCCCTAGGATCATAGGCTCTTACTTTTAGGGGAAATTCCACATGCTACCAAAGGCTCAGAGGGGTGCCATTAAACCATTTTCTTTCTTCATTACAAACCTTAGAGCTGAATTTGAAGCTGACCTGGAAATGAGACTAACCTAAATAGAGAAAATGGACCATTCATCCCTATTTTAATTTTGAGTCATATCTGTCTGCACAAATACCCCTGAGGTGGATGAAGGAACTCTAGGAAAATCTCAAGTTAATAAAAATGAACCATACTGCCAACATTCCCTCAGTCCGTAGGAGACCAAGTGATCATGATATCCAGTTCTTATTATTTCTGTATTAGTGGTGGATAGACTGAGGCACAGAGAAGTAAAGGTCAGAAACCAGCCTCACAGGAGTCCTTTCTCCCCATTTCTGTGTTCAGTAAACTAGCTAGTTCCCCTCACTCATCACAACACAGACAAGATGCTTTACTTAGGATAGCAGGAAAGTGAGTTTTTTTCAATCTACCTAATTGCCTCTAACTAGATCTGGGATAACATGTATTCTTACCTTCGTAGTTACTGATTGTGCTTCATTGGCACCTATATATAAAGAAATGACTATGACACATACACAAATACTTGGAAAACAAACCAGTATGAAATGAATCACATCACCACATGGTTTGTCCAAATGATGTAAAATTAGGTAGCACGTGGCAGTTCTCACAATTTTTTTAGTTTTGAGAGAGAGAGACAGAGAGAGAGAGAGAGAGAGAGAGAGAGAGAGAGAAAGAGAATGAATGAGTGGGGGAGAGGCAGGGAGAGAGAGGAACAGAGGATCCAAAGCAGACTCTGTGCTGACAGCGCAGAGCCTGACATGGGGCTCGAACTCCCCAACCTCAAGATCACGACCTGAGCTAAAGTCAGACGCTTAACTGACTGAGCCACCCAGGCACCCCTGTTCTAGCATTTTTTAGGGTACTGTGCATCACTGCACCCCCACCCAGACCCCAACATGCAAAGGGGCGATCACCTTATGTTGACAAGTTCAACACTCGCAGCAACACCCCGTCACCAAGCCTCAAATAGAAGTACCTTTCTAAAGTTATTCTCTCTCCTCGAGGACAAAATTCCAAATGTTTTCTTCCTTCCCAGCACAAAGAACATTCCAATATTCTGAGGCAAGTAAAGTTATCATAATTCCAAAGTTTTGTTTCTGGGCACTGGCCACAAATGAACACAGACTTTCACGTGCTCTCCTGTGTTGTCATGTTTTTTCACAAGCTGTTTGTTTTCATTTACTCCCAGCTCCAGAACCGCCCCAAATTCTGCAGGAGCTCCAGCCTGTCACTGTGCAGTCTGGCAAGCCTGCCCGCTTCTGTGCTGTGATATCTGGCAGACCACAGCCCAAAATTTCCTGGTACAAGGAAGAGCAGCTGCTTTCCACTGGCTTCAAGTGCAAATTCCTTCACGACGGGCAAGAGTACACGCTCTTGCTAATTGAAGCCTTCCCAGAGGACGCGGCTGTTTATACTTGTGAAGCCAAGAATGACTATGGAGTAGCCACGACGTCCGCTTCCCTCTCCGTGGAAGGTAGAAAGGCCTCACTAGCCTCAGCTTAAAATAAAACCTAAGAAACCCGCTTTTTGTGTGTTGTCCCACTGCATTTATGAATACAATTTGGAGCTCATACAAGTGGATTGCTGCTCAGCTTTCAGAAAGTGCCCTGATGCCACATGAATTAAGATAAATCCATGTGCTCCATTCTTCTTTGAGGTCTGCAGGTGATTTAATCCTGACGCATCTTGTGGTCCCTTTCTTTAGTTCCGGAAGTTGTGTCTCCAGATCAGGAAATGCCAGTTTATCCTCCTGCTATCATTACCCCGCTTCAGGACACCGTCACTTCTGAGGGACAGCCAGCCCGTTTTCAGTGCAGAGTTTCTGGAACAGGTAGGTTCATGAGCAAAGGTATCGTTGCTAATACTTACACAGAATGATCTGAGGAGAGCTTTCTCACATTTTCCTCTATCACAGACACCTCCCAGGCATAATTTGACTCTTAATGGGAATCTTGCAAAAGACTTACTTGAATTACTGAACTAAGGAATAGACCATGTTTACCACTACTGAACTGTAGCATCAAAAGTAAGGGCATTATAATCCGAGAGGTTAGATTTGAATTGTGGATCCCCTGTGTGACCTTAGGCAAATATATTATTTCTCTGGCTCTCTTTTCCTCATGAGTAAAGTAAGAATAGTATTGCCTTTGATCTTAGAACATACCTTTCACAAGGGCAGGGATTCTGTCTTAGCACCTAAAACCTGGTGCCTAAAAAGGCAGTGGCTTCTAGAAGGTAAGACCCTTGGCAGTGAGGGTGAATCCTTGTCCTAGGATAGCTTCATACATAGTGGATAGTCAATATGTACTTGTTAACTGGACAAAAGAATGATTATCAAATGACTAATACCAATGAGGATCGTGTTAGATAACACACACCAGCGCGTAGCACATTGTTCGTCATATAGTAACCCTCAGTTGGTTAGCTATATGCTCTTTAATTGGGGCATGCTTCCCAAACACCCACGACCCTGTCTCACAGCCTCAGGAGTCTGATGTTGGTAGAATGAGGCAAAATATTTGCAGCTCTTTCAAGCCAATTATGATTGTAAATTTATCTCAGGTAGGGAAAAGTAAATCAACTTTATCCCAAATGAAAGTCACTCTCATATTTTTGGCCCTTATATATGCCCACCAAAGGGAAATTCTTAGAGCTTAGCTTCATAGCACTCCTAGTTAAGTGTGGGTTTATTTTTATGCTTCTTCCATTGGTTTATGACCCAATCTCTGCATTGCCATGAGCCATTTTTGTAAACAAGTCAGTATTTCAATTGGCCTTCTAAAACCTGATGATTTCCTCCTCTGAGGTGAAGATGCTGATCTAGAAACCAAATGGACCTGTTTGATTTTTATGAGTATAATGAAAAGATAATTAATGATGTAGGTAAAGCATCTATAGGCCTGGCTGGCAAGTGACTGGTGCTCAATACATTAATTTTATTATAGATATAGAGGGGAATTATATAAACATAAAAGTCTGATAGTGGGCAACCAACATGGGGAAATACCATAGACTTTGTGAGTTTGAGAAACCCTAAATATTAAGAAATAAGATCTGATTTGATAATATCCTACTAACACAGTAAAGAAAAGGCATTTTAATATCAAATTCATTAAAGCCACACTAAATAATTTGTCCTTCCATTGAATTTTTAGAGGAAAATTTTCAAATTGATATACATATATATGGGTCATTTAAAGCAGTAGTCTTTATATAGTACTCTTCAGTTTATAAATAATATTATAGTTTTGCCTTTAAGGTATTACAAAAATATGTGTTAAGCCTTTCATAAGACTCCAATTGGGGGACGCCTGGGTGGCTCAGTTGGTTGGGCATCCCATTCTTGGTTTCTGTTCAGGTCATGATTCTGGGGTTGTGGGATCAAGCTCGCATCAGGCTCCATGCTAAGGGTGGAGCCTGCTTAAGATTCTCTCTCTCTCCCTCTGCCTTTCTCCCCTGCTCACACACACATGTTCTCTCCCTCTCTAAAATAATAATAACAATAATAATGATAATAATTATTATTTTTTTAAAAAGACTCCAATTGGGGTAGAAAGAGAAAAATATCTTTTTTTATATGACTGACATCTTTAAGTGTTTAAATGGACGTTATAAATTTATGGATTACTAACTCTTTATGTGTGGTACTATTTATACACATATAGAGATTTGAGCATCCTCTTGCAAATGTATTTTCTATATGGCAAAATTTAAGTTCCTTAAGTAAAATGACCTTTTAAAAGCTTACCAAATCATAAAGGTTGATGCCCCTGGGACTAAATATATTTACACAACTTTCTCTTAGCAAGTATTACCCTAGGAAAGTAAATTCAGCCCTGCCTTCTTTTTTTTTTTTTAATTTTTTTTTCAACGTTTATTTATTTTTGGGACAGAGAGAGACAGAGCATGAACGGGGGAGGGGCAGAGAGAGAGGGAGACACAGAATCGGAAACAGGCTCCAGGCTCTGAGCCATCAGCCCAGAGCCCGACGCGGGGCTCGAACTCACGGACCGTGAGATCGTGACCTGGCTGAAGTCGGATGCTTAACCGACTGCGCCACCCAGGCGCCCCCAGCCCTGCCTTCTACAAATGTGAAAAAAAAATTATCAGTCTTTAGAAACCTCAGTCACATGTTTTTGGAACTCAATACTTACTGAAGCATGGAACTTGGCCCTCAGCAATCTAGTGGTGCTTTTATAAGAACATGTTGCCTACTGAAGGTCTCTGGTGCCACCTACTGGTGGAAAAGCAATTTGTAAAAGCAGAATTTTAAAACGTAATAAAGCTACATTTTTACCAATGTTTATTCTACAGATAATCAGTATCATTTAAAAGCTTACTGAGCAACAGCTAGCTAAATAAAATGATAAGTAGTCTGGCAATGATGTATTCCTGTTGTTCATTTAAGTAACTCTTCGGTTTTATTCGACTGCTATTGAAACATTACACTAGCTGCTAGGGATGCCAGACCTGGCTTTCATAGAATTGAGTGTAGGTGAGGAGACACACGTGCACAATTAGATCCCAAGGTTGTAAGCGCCATAACAGCCCATGTACTCAGCGCTGACTGTTTGCAACATGAACAGAGATGCACAGACTGGGCATTGAAAAATCAACAGGATCCTTGAACACAGCGGTGTTCTAGGCAGAGAACGACATTTACAAAGTCATAAAAGCTTGCAAGGGTACTTCATGTGCTGGAAACGACAAGTGGCTTAGGTATGGTTGGAAAGTGATGTGATAAGTGGATGAGAGGGCCAGGAAAGAAGGCAAGGGCCAGGTACTAAAGGTTTGGTATTCTATGCTTAGGATTTTAGATTTTACCTTGTTTATACTAAGGAGCAACTGAAGGATTTTTAAGCTCCTGGGTAACATGATTTATTTTTTTAGAGACACTACTGTGGTAGTGAAAAGAGGAATGGTCAGATGTGGGAGGTGAGACCAGGTGAGGACCAAGGGAGAGGCCATCCTAACAGGCTTGGAAGGTGCTGACAAGGCCCTCAATTAGGGGAATCGGGAGAAAAAAGGGTGTATATTGAATTCAAGAGGTGGAATGAACAGAATTTAGGGACCAAATACAGTGGAGTAATAGAATGGGGAGCAGGGGCAGTGGAGAGGCCTCACGGAAGCCAAAAGAGGCCAGTGACCGACACAGAAAGGGGCAGCCCAGTCAGAAGCACCAAATCCATTACCAAGAGAGGTCTCACCTGTTAGCTTATTTCTTGTTGACAATACATGCCTATCCTAGGGCTTCAATCAGTTTACCTCTGTCAGTAGTAATATGCAGAGAACCTTGCAAAGTGGTGAACCAAACTCTTCATCTTCCATTTCTGTTGAGGTTTAATAGACAAACTAAATAGTTATAGAATGATCGCTAAATTCCATGTGATGGTGTTGTCTCTTACATCACCTGGCCCTGACTTTTGGTAAATTATTAAAGGCACTGCTGATCCCTTGCGAGGTTAAACATTCTTTCTATAATGACTGACTTGTGACAGTGGTTTATAAAGCTCCTTCCATGTGTAAGCCATTTAATTCACACAACAATTTATTGCAAAGAATAGCTCATGCACTGGGTGTTGTATGGAAACCAATTTGACAATAAATTTCATATATTAAAAAAAATAGCTCATGAATTACTATGCATCTTATTTTACAAATGAGAAGACTGGTCCAGAGAGATTAAATGACAGGTGTAAGGTCACACAGCTGGTAAATTGTGGTATCAGCGTTCCATTTTCTACCTTACCTTGCTACCTAAGGAAGTGAAGAGATTTAAAAGGAGAACCTGTAGTTTAAAAATACTACCACAATGGGCAGGATGGAGGGAAACCTTCACAAGCCAATATTTGTGCCAAAATGCAAACAAATGCTAGCTGATTGCACCACAAGAGAATCCTCCATAGATGGTAATTAGATAGGGCAGTGGTATAGTGATCATACTCAGCTTGGGTTGTGGCTTTTTTTTTTTTTCAACATTTATTTATTTTTTGGGGACAGAGAGAGACAGAGCATGAACGGGGGAGGGGCAGAGAGAGAGGGAGACACAGAATCAGAAACAGGCTCCAGGCTCTGAGCCATCAGCCCAGAGCCCGACGCGGGGCTCGAACTCACGGACCGCGAGATCGTGACCTGGCTGAAGTTGGAGGCTTAACTGACTGCGCCACCCAGGCGCCCCGGGTTGTGGCTTTTAAAACAAATAACTAAATTTAAATCCACTCTTGACTTACAGGGTTACTGTTTCAATGGAAGTATAATATTTTTTAAAGTGCACATTACCTTAAACCATAACAATATAATGTTATTTTATCTTTGCTTTGGGGTTATTTTCTATCATTTTAACATGATTCAACTCCTTATATGAAAAGAACTGGTTTTATTATTATATACTATTACTGTTACTTTGAAAAAAGCCAAATATATCTAAGATGCCCAAATTCCATTACTCTCAGTTTTAAAAATTATTTTTTGCTTTGCTCAAACCTTTCAATGCTTGCTCATTGGTAATGACAGTATAGAATTTTTTTCTTCAGACTACAGGGTGTCTGTTTTATACTTTTGGGAATGTTGATTCTCTCAGCTCTCTTTTTGATTGATCTTTCTGCCCACCAGAAGTGCAGATTTTCTTCTCCCTGTCCTCGTAAGCAACCACAATCCTAGATAAAACCCATCCTGATGACTCTACCTTAGGACTGTCTTTTTCTCAAGGTCACTTTGTCAAAACCTTGACCCTGTTTCCACAGCATGGACTGAAAATGGTTAAAAAGAATATAATTAAAATTATAAAAGTTCAAATATTACAACCAGTCTATAAGCTGGATTTTTCTGGAATCATGTTTTTCTTAAAGATGAAAAGGAAACCTAAAAGAGCAGATGTGGCAAGCCCAAAAGGGAAATCTAATGTTATTAAGATAAATATGAAATGTAGTCAACAATGTAATCAATACTGTGTTTGCAGGTAAAATCATCCACCACTTTTTGTGATTTTAAATATCTTTTTTTTCTTTTGTGATGCAGATCTAAAAGTGTCTTGGTACGCCAAAGACAAGAAAATCAAGCCATCTCGGTTCTTTAGAATGACTCAATTTGAAGACACTTACCAACTGGAAATTGCCGAAGCTTTTCCAGAAGATGAAGGAACTTACACTTTTGTTGCTAATAATGCTGTCGGTCAAGTATCAAGCACAGCCAACTTGAGACTGGCAGGTACAGTAAACAACTTTAAGAACCACATTTAAATATGGATCTAATCTTACAATGCCAGTAACAATCACTAAAGATTCCATGTAAACCATCATTGGCCCTACCATTCTCTTTTAATGCAACTAATTGTTTCCATGTTATATATGACATTCTTACTTTTCTTTTATCCCATCTCATGATGAATCACAAACCATCATTTTCTATTTTGCCCTGCTTTGTCTTTATACTGTTTTGTAATGTACTGCTCTCCTCACCAGCTTTCATGCTTTCTGATCAGCATGTATCAGAATGGAGAGAAATATGCTAAAGAAATACTTAGGTAGATTTGTTTTCTCATTTAGCTAAGATGAAAATTTTTAAAAAATGTTTTTTAATGCCAGCGTTACTATCCCCCCATTGTCTTGACACAATTCTGAGTTCACAGAAGCTACAGAGGATGATTTCGGGTCTGGACACCATCTAGATACGTTCGCCATCATTCCAAGAATGCCTTCAGGTTAAGGAGCCCAGTCCAAAGATGGTTTAGCATTTCTGACATTTGGGGATTTTAAACTGCAATCAGAAACACTTCCCTGGCAGTGAGGAGCACTTTGATTCAAAACAAGATAACAACAATATTTTTATACAGTCAGACTATTTTTGCTGAGCTAATTTAGTCTATGTATTCTTAACTATATACAAATACATAAGGATTGAAGGCAACTTTGATTTTTCCCTTAATTTTAAATACAATAATAATCAGATATTTTCTTAATAATCAATTTAAAGTGGTTTACAAAATAGAAAATCTGATTTTGTAACCAGAGGGGAAAAAAATAAAAACAGAAAACAAGAATACCTAAACTAAATTGTGTACTTCACTACTGCCTTCACAAACAATACAGTGAAGTTTCTTAGACTATTTATGTCTCCATTTGTTTGTCTGGAAAATGGAAGTGAACATGTGTGACTTGGAACCAATAATGTCATATGTTGACAAGGCATTAAGATTGGTCTGGATTCTAGTCCACCATTACAATTTACGACAGATCTGTAGACAACTCCAAATGAGTTCTGGTTTCAATGCAGGGTAAGACATTAAAGGTTGGCATGCTTCTTTTCAGGATTTAGCAAATTTGGAGAAGTTACATCAAACTCCCAATGGCATGTTTCTTCGTCAGTTTCATTTAAGAAGGACTCCCTTGGCCAAAAGCCCATCTTCATCCAGCCTCTATCAAGCCTCAGGGTGCACAGCGGGGAGACAGTCAGATTTCATGCAAGGGTTTTTGGCATTCCCAAGCCAGAAATCCAGTGGTTTCATAACCAGCAGCCAATTCTACCAACAAAAGATGTAGTTTTCCATTTTGAGGAGTCCACAGGCATGGCTTTAATGCTTATAGTTGATGCTTACTCAGAGCATGCTGGGCAGTACTCTTGCAAAGCCGCCAATAGTGCTGGGGAAGCCTCTTGTGCAGCTACACTCACAGTGACTCCAAAAGGTAAAGCTCATGTTGCTTTAAAGACTTGGATTTGCTTCATACCTCCTACTCCCACTGTTACTAATGAGAGTCTCTACTGTTTGTCTCATTGCATAGTGTGGTCAGTCGATAATTTACTAATAAAATAACACCCAACAAGTCCTCCTTAGTTCTCAATTATGGGTTAACCTATGCAATTAAAATCTCACTGAAGTGTATATTCTGCGTAGTACACTAGTATTTTTTAAGGCATCAGCTTTGCTTGATGTTTTTACTTTTCTAAACAACATCTCGTGGTTGGATCATTAATGATCCATTTGCTGTATATTGTTTATAAAGTATGCAGAAGAAGAAGGACAAATGGTATCCCAGGAGAGGGAAAAGAGAGAAAGAGAGGGAGAGACTATATAACTCTGGTTAGCTGCAGTGACAACAGAAGGAAGGACGCAGAGACGCTATGGCATCGCATGAGCCTTCATCATCCATTCATCACTGGGTCACTGGGAATGAACTTTCTTTTGTATGATCTGACATCCTAGAGCATACTCCATTTGGCATGCTGCTTCTAAGTGACAATGACGTCTTCCATCTTCATCTTCCATGCCATTTTATGTTACTAACCTAACCAAGTGACAAAGCTTAGATCTTAATATTCTTTTCTTTTTCTTGTCACTTGATTATACAGTGCAAGCCCTAGCTAGGCAGAGTTCTGGGAAAGATGTAAGAGAGTCCACCAAGTCCCAGGCAGTGGCAGATTCCTCTTTCACAAAGCAGGAGAGCAAACTATCCCAAAACGAAATTAAGTCATTTCAAGGATCATCATATGAATATGAATCACAGGTTTTTGAAAGTGTATCTCAAAGTTCCATCCACACAGCTGCATCGGTTCAAAATGTAGAGTTGCGCCACACTGCGTCCCTTTCACAAATTGCAGAAAGCACTGAGTTGTCTGGGAACTATGCTGAAGAGGCAGTGGGTGAGGCACCAAAGATTCTCCTGCAGCTTCAGGACCTCTCTGTAAGGTGCGGCGACACTGCTGAATTCCTCTGTGTCTTACAAGATGAATCCTCTGTTGATGTAACCTGGACTCACGAAGGCATAAAGATCGAGGACTCTGAAAGAGTAAAGCAGTCACAACGTGGAAATATTCAGTTTCTTATCATATGTAACGTTCAGCTGGTAGACCAAGGACTGTACAGCTGCAGTGTCCACAATGAGTATGGAGAGAAGACAACGTCAGCAGTACTAAGCATAGAAGGTGCTTATTTGGCTTTTAGCTCTGACTTGCTTCATTTCATCCCCATCGCTTTATGCAGCTTTTCTGCTGTGCAAATTGAATCAACGCATATATTAATTAGAATATCTCTAACTTAGCACTCTATTCGTAAAAGACTCACGAAAGTCAGCCAAGTTATTGGCCACACTTGTGATGAACATTTTTAACTTTCCAGTCTAGATTCAAGGAAGTGTAACTTTCAAATCTCATTTCGGAAGGTTATGGTTTATTTCACGTGCAATGCTTTTCCTAGTATTTCCCAAATATGCCCCCTACGAGGTACCCTGAAGAAGGTCAAGCTGTTACAGTTAATCAATTATTGATTATTTATTATTGTGCCTGATACTGCGCCAAGTTTAAATTTAATTATTTTAATATTAGGAGGCTCAAAAGTTCTCATCTGCCCTTTGTTTGCAGATCTGGAAGTTCTAGATGTTTATAAGGAGCAATAGAAAATTGTGCACTGATAATGATAGGGCTCTGTCTGGACCAAAATTAGGGAGTCTATAGCTATTTCTTAATAGGTGCTGCTGCTTCAAAGTCTCAGATCTTCCTGGAATTCTAGAATTATCTCATGGCAAGATTATTATTTTTGTTGTTATCGTGCTTGATTTGCCACCATGTCTGGAAAGGAATGAATAAATTTGTCTCGGAAAAGATAAGTTCTTCCTTTTATCCATGGAAGACCTCTTAGATACTAATGAAACAGGAAAGTTATTCTTCAGGTGCTAGAATCCCATGCTGTATGTCTGTAAGCAAAGAGTCTTTACTGAGTCCCGTGAAAGATAACTGATGGAAGAAGTTCTAGCATCTCCAGTGGTTGGTGGAGACCTGTGGCCTCAAGGTCTTTTCTGATCTCTCCATCCATTTTTGAAATATTAGAGACGAGCAGGGGATAGTACAGTGCTATATGACAGCCATCTTTGCTCTGAATTTTGAGAGTCTCATATATCATTTAATATATCTGTAATCCTCATTCGCCCAAAGGAGTCTTTTTTATCTCTTAATCTGACATTTTGTTCTGTAGCTCTTTCTGGTAACATTTTCATAGGTTTCAAAGGGAATAGCTCCAGAACTGAGATCTAGTTATGCAAATTAGATGGAAAATTCCACCATCCAAAGAGTTGACCCTCAATTTCACCATAGCTGCTGGCTAGTGCAATAATCACACATAGTGACTATTTATCTGGAGGTGACGTGGTGACAACCATGACAGTTTCTGCAGCCATATAATTGAGAGTTGGCTGTGTTGTGGAGGTAGGAACAATGTAGGTCTTTCAACTCGTTTCCTAAGGAATGTAGGGCCATGGTACATGCTTGATCAGTACATGGCCAGAGTGGATTTAAGCTGGACATTTTTGCCACAGGATTTCTAGTTCACTCAGTTCTAATGGATTATATCATTAAAGTGTTCTTGTAGCATGAGCATTTTTCTCTTGGGAAGTCCAGACTGCCTCACTGGTACTTAAGAAAGTGAAAAGATAAGCCACTTTTAAGTGTTTGAAGAATGAAGGATCAGGCACAGTTATCTAATTATCGCACATAAGACCAGTCTTTACATGTTCCTCTTTTACTTTGGCCTTGTAACTCTACGTAGGCAGAGTAGTTATCCGCAAAGATCAAGTAGGAAGGTAAACCCTGTAAGTCTGTTTGAGTAGTTCTTCTGTACGTAAAAGTATAGATATATCATATGTTAGTTTGGGGACTAACATGCTGCTTTCCTTCTCATCCTAATGACACATCACCTTCTCTAAATTCAGCGTGTGTTTTACTCTTACAAACACAGCTAATTTATTACTTTTCCTAACTTTATTCTCACCTAGCAAACGAATCGCAAACCAGAACAGTTACAAAAATTGCCCTTGGTTCAGACACTAAAAGTTTTAAAACACACAAAGAGTCACAAAATAAAACAACCCATGAAGTAAAGAGAGAATCGTCAAGGAAAACAGCAAGTTTGTCATTCACTTCATGCCAAAGCCCACAAGGAACGGAGGAGCCATGGAGTCCCACGTTCCCACACAATTCCACACGGATGGACAGAAGAACAAGAGGGAACCAGGGCACCCACCTTTCCCAGGAAGCTGCCCCAGAGATGATTGTGTCTAAAGCCTGCGCCTTTTCCCTATATAATAAAAGCTATTTTGACTTGAGGACTCTGTTTTGCTCCCTAATATGTAACCAGACTTTGTGTAGTCTCAAGTTTTCAAGGTGGTCCAAATGAAAGGCATATTTACTAGCAGGAAATGCTTAATTCTGCAGGAAAACCTGAGAATAGCCCTCGGCAAAAGGCGGCAAGTTAGAAAATGCATGTTCCTTCTAAATGTGATTCCTTCTCTTAGCAAGTGTTCCATTGATAGGACATTTTTATTTTTAAAATAGAGAATATTCCTTTAGTTTATGGATTGCTTTTTGGAATGCATGTAAAGGCATGGGGAATTATGAAACTAAAAGTGGAAATTTCATAGAGAACCTAAAATAAAAATGTTTCAAAATCTTTCTGCCAACATTGTCATGTACTTTATCAGCTCATTGATTTGTCTGGCATGGATTTTTTGGGTGCACTTGGGGGACATAGTTTTCTGTTACTAGAATGAAGAGGAAATTATAATTATATGAATATATGAATTGAGGCAGAAAGTATATCAGGTTAATCATTAAAATCTCTTTATATGTTTTCCCATTTTAGCCCCAGAATCAATTTTGCACGGGAGGATTGAAGAGGAGATTGAGGTGGAGATGAAAGGTATTGTTATATTGGATGTGAGATTTAAGTAGAAATTCTGAAGGATTAATAGAATCCTTGACCTGCCTACTTTCTCTTAGTAATATTGAGAAAAATGACATAGATGTACAAATATATCTCTTAGAGTATATATTACTATGTCGCATGCCTGGTTTAGTATGCTGATGGTTACATGCATTTCACAGTAATTTGTTTGACAGTGATTTAAAGTCTTATATTTAAAATTTATCAGCCATTTTCAACTTCATGTTTGCAGCCATTTTCATAAGTGTGTATCAGAAAAAGTTGTCATCTTAATGCATGAAATCAATTAGTGGAAGTTTGTTTTCAAAATTGCAGCGAGTTAAACTGAACAATAGGCAATCACCTAGCTGTCAGTCTCAGAATGCAATGTCATGAATGAATTATGATGATTGAAATGCTACTTCATTTAGGATGTGTGAAAATGTTACATTCTCATTCTGGTTTACACTTCATGCACATACATCATTTTAACATTGATCTGTCTCTTACACTGGCTTGCAGATAGCTGCCTTACGTGATCATTATTGCCTGCTTTTCTCTGCGTAACGTTGTGACTTTATGGCTGTATTAGTTCGAATAAACGCCTTCTCATTTTATTTTAGCTAATTACTTATGGTTAAAGTTCTTGCAGATTTTTTTAAATAGTTAATACTCAAAAAGATAATAATTTAATCCAACAATCAAAAGGATCAGAAAGGGCGTTTATTCCACTCTCTGCAAGTCAGGTAAGATTTTCCTCTTAGCCACCAAAAGAACAAAGATTTCCCGCTCTCAAAACAAACATGCACAGGAACATGTTATTTTGAAATGCATTTTTGCTTGTTCAAGAAGAAATTTCAACAGTTTGAAGAAAAGACCAGACAACGAACGATTTTCGTGTCAGAATCTTTTAAACAGAGCATGGTGTTGCGTTTATTCGAACAAATATGGTGAGTGAATTTTTTTTTATGGATTTGTGAGAATCTGTAGCATGCATTTTATTTTATTTCCTATTTTGCAATTTCATTTATTTTCAACTTTTTCAAATACTATGGAAAATAGTAAAATGCTTTATAATTTAATTTTTCTTTCAGAATTGTCCTCTGAGGGAGAATCTGAACATTCAGAAAGAGATGCACGCGACGCCTTTTCAGATTCTGAAGACTTCGACCACAGCTCCATGGCTGCTAAACGATATGCAAGTAGAATATCATCTACAAGCTCCTGGCCCGAATATTTCAAGCCTTCTTTTACCCAAAAACTTACATTTCAATATGTTTTAGAGGGCGAACCCGTTGTTTTCATGTGTAAATTAATTGCCTGGCCAACTCCAGAAATGACTTGGTTTCATAACAACCGACCTATCCCAACAGGTCTTCGACGGGTTATAAAAACTGAGAGTGATTTACATCATCACTCTTCCAGCTTAGAGGTTAAAAGTGTCCAGCACAGAGATTCTGGAAGTTATAGATTATTGGCAGTTAATAGTGAAGGGTCCACTGAATCAACGGCATCATTGCTTGTTATGCAAAAAGGGCAAGATGAGAAATGTTTAGAATTTCTGAAAAGGGCAGAACAGACACATGAGAATATGGAGGCTTTAGCTGAAAGGAGAGAAGACAGGATAAAGGTAGGCCTGAGGTTTACGGGCTCTCCCTTTAACAAAAAACAAGATGTAGAACAAATGGGATTGATGCGAACTATACACTTTAAGACAGTAAGTCCGGGCAAGAAAACTGACTTTCTGTGTGATGAAGAGTATTTAGAAAGTAAACCTGACCTAAGGGAATGGCTTAATGTAGGTGAAAGCTTCCTGGATGAGGAGACCAAAACGAAGTTGCAACGTTTACGGGAGGCTAGAAAAATCTTAACGGAGAAAAAGAAATTATCTCTTTCAGAAATGTCATCGGAAATCAGCTCGAGAACTCTGAGAAGTGAAGCTAGCGATAAAGACACTCTGCTGTCTAGAGAGGAGATGGAAAGCAGGTCTGTGTCTGATCTAGCCGAAGGTAGGGACAAGGTAGATCCTTCAAGCGAGGGTATTGTCCCAAATCCACATGTCCTTTCTAATCAAATGGATCAAAATGTAGCATCTGGAGAACCTCCCACAAGCTTTCAAACTACTGTTGATGAAGAAATTCTCCAGACTGAAATAAGAATGAGCCAAGAGGCATTTCTAAGAGAAAATCTACAGAAAGACCATTTATATGGTCAGATTCTAGTAAGTGAGGAGACCCGAGCAAGAAAACCACTTGAAGAAATTATGACCAAAACTGAAATTGGAGAGTCATCTAGATATATCACTGTTGTAAATAAGAACAAGGAAATCTATGAGACTCCTGAAAAGGTGCCCCAAGTTATTATGCCACATGCCAGTGAATCTGTTGGTCCAGTTATAAATATTGAAGAAAATGAAGAACGAGATAGTGTGAGAATAAGAAAGGATGATTTGAGAGAATTACAGCGCTCTATTTCCACAAAAGTTGATGAATTCAAACCTGAACAAGAAGAAGAAAATGCACAATTTTATGAAAGTCCTTTCCAAAAGCATCCACAACGTTGCCCACCTTCATTTCTTCAAGAAATTGAATCTCAAGAAGTTTATGAAGGGGACAGTTGTAAATTTGTGTGTCACTTTCAAGGATATCCTCCACCCATAGTGATGTGGTACAGTAATGATATACCAATCCCCCGGAACCGAGGCTATATCTCTCAGACCTCGGAAAATTATTCAATATTAACTTTCTCTTCTGTTCTTCCTCAAAACGAAGGTTCTGTTACCTGTGTGCTGTTTAACCAATATGGAACAGTAAAAACAACTGGCACACTTAAAGTGAAAGCAAAACAAGGGCACAGTGTCGAAGCACATAGAGTCCCTGTGTTTCATGAGTACACGGATGAGGAAGAGGAGCTGGCATTGGTGTTTGACCAAACAAAAGGCATTCATCCATCTTTGAGACAAAAGGGCCAAACAAATCTCCATATGTTACACGCTAACCCCCCATGTCCTCCCTCTGCAGATGTAGAATTGCTTTCCTTCCCTGTAGAAATTCAGATAACAGCAGCTACTCCCACCCCAGAACAGGATAAAGAGTCCAGAGAACCGTTTCACCCGAGGAGCTGGGAGCTAAAGCAAGACCTCAAGATGAAGTTTCTCGGTCACCAAAACACAAATTTATATTTTCATCTGATATTACTAACGAGCCACCAAAAATGTTACAGGGAATGCCGAAGCATATCAGGTGTGGAGAGGGGGGTTCCATAATACTTGAATGTTTGTTATCTGGTGAGCCTAAGCCAGTTGTAACATGGTTTCAAAATGGAGTCATGTTAAAGCAGAACCACAAGTTTCAGTTTGAAGAAGTTCATTTTAGCCACAGATTATATATTAATGACCTCAATTCTCAAGATTCTGGAAAATATAAGTGTGTTGCTGAAAACAATTCAGGAACAGCTGAGAGTGTTTCAGATCTGACAGTGGAACCTGACACTCACAGGGAATATAGTCGATTAGGAAATATTGGTGGAATTTATGCAAAATATTCCAAAAATCAACAAATTCAGGGAGAATCTGTGAGGGCGCGTTTTTATGATTACCCACCTGGTCCTTTTACTCCCCAATCCAATATAAAAGAATATTCTGTAAGGGAATGTTTTCAAAGCTTTGAGACAACTGAACAGATAGACCAGAAAGCCCAGGTTCATTGCACATATTCCAGAGAAAAACTACCTAGATTTATGCAGCGTGCTTCTAGAGCCACAAAAATTAACAAGCCTGTCATAGCCAAACTCGTACAATATCAGGGTGAGGGGAAAGAGGGACATATAAGTGAAAAATCAAAGCGGTACCAAGTAGAGGGTACTGTTTATCCATTTGTCGAGGATATCAGTGAAGTTAAAAAAATTAGAAAAGAGGTAAAAAATGATTTTGGAAAACTTGAAGCAGAAAGGGAAGATGTGCAAGAATATGCCCTACGTGACTATTTACCAAATATCTACTCTGAGAGAACTTCTGATAGTTATGATACAAAAGATCCATCTATCATTGTGTATGAAGAACCCCTGGGTGAAGAGAGGTATTACCCGGGAAAAAAAGTGAAGCATAGAATCATTGCATTTGAAAAGTTACAACGTGTAGAAAAAGGGGTTCTAGAAAAAAGACTTACCAGGAAATTTGTCAATCCTCCTCAAAGGAAGCTTGGTGACAGGGATTTTCCATTGAAGCCAAGAGACTCAAGATCAAGTAACCTAAGTCAGGCAGAGACAATGTCTCCAAACACTGAACCAGATTCCTCTGACATTGTGATGAATTTAAAACTGCTTTCTTCTCAAACTCTTAAGGAATTTGAAGTACAAGAGAGGGAACAACCAAAAGAAACAGGTCTTCTAGATCAGTCTACAATTTCTGAAAGGACTGAACATGAAGTACCTCTTACATTTGACTTAAAGCAATTCCACTCTCAAATAGAAAATGCAAATATAAAATTCCAAGTATTAGATGGCAGTCAACCAGAAGCATACTTTAAAATCCAACGTCCTGCTTCTGAAATAGCTGGTGCTGAGAACATTGTATTTGATCTAAAACAAATGTATTCTCGTATAGGAGATCCAGCAAAGGAGTTTCAAGGGCAAGAAACTAGGCAGCAGGAAACACCTTACCAAGAAGAAATTGCTGGCACTGAAACATTGCAATCCGAAACACAAAATACCTCTAAAAGTGTGCAAGATAACATATTCACCAATCCAGAAATTTCTTCCAGTCAGGGGTTTTCAAATAGGACTGTGATGGAGAAAAGTCATTTGGATGAAAATACCTTTTATTTGGAAAAACATACACAGGAACACAATTTAGAAATTTCACATACTGATATTTCTCTTAAATCATTTTCTGAAGAAACCCACAGTGAATCATGGGCCCCACTTCAAACCTCATCTACTGATGTTGGAGAAATGGATATTTCTGAGAAAAAAAGTTCTCTAGAAAATGGAGATAGAAGTTTCATTTCACATTTGAAAAAAGCAGCAAGTGAGGAAAAGCTTTTAGAGGTTCATGAAGTGGAAGAAGAGCATACTTTGGAACCAGAGTTGGCCCCATTTCAAAAGCAGGGTGGAGAGACACAGGGATACGTCACTGGAATTTTGGGAGACCACGAAGGTGGTGATGATCATGAGGCAGCCACATGCCACAGAAAAGTCTCCTTGAACTTTCCATTCTTGATGACTGAGGAACAGCAGAATCCAAATGAACAAACTAGTGAAAAAAGTGATGCCTTTGGAAAAGAAAAATGCTATGAAGAAGTTCAAGTTCAGGATGAAACTTGTTTCTCCGCTACAGAAGAAGGAAAGATAGAAACTTGTTTGTCTGAAAATCTACCTAAATTGGATGAAGCACATACAGCAGAAGTAATGGACTCTGAGACCTCCCTAACACAATACTTACTTGCTGCTGGAAAGCACCAAGTTCCTGAAATGAAAGACACCACATGCAAGGCAAAGCATGTTCAGAGTGAATCAATCACATCAATGGAGGTTGAAGAAGTAACTTTCAGCACTGTGTATGAATATTACAACCAACAACAGGAAACATTAGGTCGCCCATTTTCTCCTGAATCTGATATTTCGATTGATGTGGGAAGTACAAGCAGTGAAGAGATCCCTGAGTTAGATCAGTTTTATACCCCACCATCCTCTGTTGAACATTTTGAAACTCCAAAGTCTCCTGATTTATATTTTACTCCTTCAGATACAACTAAACAATCCTCAACAAATTCAGGAGGTGAGACTATTGCAAGAACCACACCTTTAGAGGAAGCTGCTGAAAGGTACTCAACACCTTCCGAAGGCGAGGTAGCAGAGAGATATTCCACACCCCCAGGGGAGACACTAGAGAGATATTCCACACCCCCAGGGGAGACACTAGAGAGATATTCCACACCCCCAGGAGAGGCATTAGAGAGATATTCTACACCCCCAGGAGAGACACTAGAGAGATATTCTACACCTTTAGGAGGAGAAACGGTTGAAAAATATTCTATTCCTACTGGAGGACCAAACCCCACTGGAAACTTTAAAAGATACTCATCAAAAACAGAAAGGGAGGACAGTACACCAAATGAACATTTTCATACACCTACAGAAGAGAGAAGTTCAGCTTATGAACTATGGCGTTCTGATTCATTTGGCACACCCAATGAAGCCATTGAACCAAAAGACAATGAAATGCCCCCATCTTTTATTGAGCCTCTGACCAAAAGGAAGATATATGAGAACACAACATTAGGCTTCATTGTTGAAGTTGAGGGCATTCCAGTTCCTGGTGTGAAATGGTATCGAAATAAATCTTTGCTCGAGCCAGATGAAAGAATCAAAATAGAAAGGGTGGGTAATGTGTGTTCTTTGGAAATTTCTAACATTCAAAAAGGAGAGGCAGGAGAGTACATGTGCCATGCAGTAAACATCATAGGGGAAGCAAAGAGCTTTGCCAGTGTAGACATAGTACCCCAAAGAGAAACAGCAGTGGCTCTCCCACCTCCAGTAACACATCAGCATGTCATGGAGTTTGATTTGGAAAACACTACATCGTCCAGAACACCTTCTCCTCAAGAAATTGTCCTGGAAGTTGAATTAAGTGAAAAGGATGTTAAGGAATTTGAGAAGCAAGTGAAAATAGTCACAGTTCCTGAATTTACTCCTGATCATAAAAGCATGATTGTGAGTCTGGATGTTCTACCTTTGAATTTAGCAGATCCAAGTATGGCTTCAAGGGAAGAAGAAGACAAAGATTTAAAAATTGATTTAGAAGTATTTGAAATGCCTCCTCGCTTTATAATGCCTATTTGTGATTTTAAAATTCCAGAAAATTCAGACGCTGTGTTCAAATGTTCAGTCATAGGCATCCCTAGTCCCGAAGTTAAATGGTATAAAGAATATATGTGTATCGAGCCAGATAACATCAAATATGTGATCAGTGAGGAGAAGGGAAGTCACACCCTTAAAATTCGAAATGTCTGTCCATCTGACAGTGCAACATATAGGTGCAGAGCTATCAATCGAGTAGGAGAGGCTATCTGCCGGGGATTCCTCACCATGGGAGATTCTGAAATGTTTGCTATGACGACAAAGAAAAGTAAAGTGACTTTAAGCAGTTTGAAGGAAGAATTAGTCCTAAAGAGCAAATATTCAGACAGCTTTTTTGAATTTCAGGTGGTGGAAGGGCCTCCCAGATTTATCAAAGGTATTTCTGACTGTTATGCACCTGTAGGTACTGCAGCTTATTTCCAGTGTTTAGTTCGTGGCTCTCCAAGACCCACGGTTTACTGGTACAAAGATGGGAGGTTGGTGCAAGGTACAAGGTTTAGTGCTGAGGAAAGTGGCATAGGGTTCCACAACCTATTCATAACAAGCTTAGTAAAAGATGATGAAGGTGAGTACAGGTGTGTGGCTACAAACAAGTCAGGAATGGCGGAGACCTGTGCGGCCCTCACCCTAACTTAGTTTCCTGAGCAATGTTTCGGTGCCTCAGTAAGTGGTGAATCGATTCGAGTGCTCCAGATTTCCCAAATTAGATCGATCCAATAAATTTCCAAATAGGTCTACTCGATTTGAATTCAATACGTGGAAAACGCCTGGGAAAACAGTTTCTCTCTGGAGAAATCTTGTGTTTGTAATACATGTAAATAGTCTGTCATCTAAGCTGTGGAACCATCACTGTGTCAACTCTGTTGTGAATCATCAAACGCAATTAAATATCTCTGTGGCCACCTAACTGTTTGTACTGCTGCTTTACCCTCGTTCCTCCTCCACAAAAGAGTTTCAGTAGAATGCATTCTCTTTTAGCAGATAAGCTATTTAAGTAAAGTAAAACGTAAGATGGAAGACCGTGTCACATGACCACACGGACAAATCGGTAAGGTAAATTTCCTCTCCACTTTGAGTGTAAGTCAGTTTTGAAATTATAACCTCTTTGCATCCAAATCCATGCATACTGACTTGGACTTAGAATAGACAAAACAAACAACAGAAACCACTTCACCCAGTTGATGACTAACTCTATAATCTGTTTTACCTTGCGATCTTAATATATTTGTTTGGCTCTTTTACAAATATTTTCAGTATTAATGTCCCCCTTCTTAAATATTTTAATTCTTGCTGGTTTTGCAGGGACCAATGGTGCTTTCTTTTTTGGGTGGGGTTCATCTAGACATTTGCAAAATATGCAAAGAAAAATGTTTCCACTTTTGGGAATACCCTATTTTCTCAATTTTTAAAATGGCATCAAGTGTGAAATACAGCATTTGATATTGGCCTGGAGTGGGGGGGGGTGGGGGCAGGGGTGGGAACTACTATATTACATTTATACACAGATTTTAAACCATAGACCAATTTCAGAGTCTTTAAAATTAGAAAAAAGAAGGGGGGACATTTTTAGTAGTGAGCAATATGGTAATTTGTATTTCAGATTATATGCAAATAAGATATTCAGCTTTCCTGTCATTTTTACTGAATTTCATTTTTAAAACTAGAAATTCATAAGTATTCAAATTTAAGATGTATATATGTTCCTAAAGTGAATTTGTTTTCAAAATTATAATTCTAATAAATTCACAGAATCCTTAAAAATGTGTCTATGTTATCACTGTGAACCTGAATCGTCTTACAGAAAGATGTAATAAATACTAAAAAATTCAGTTTTCTTAACTGAAAATGAGGAGTTGGACCAAAAGACCTCAGAGGTGATTGTTCAACTCTGTGATTCTGTGTTGTTCCAATAGTAACTTTTCTTAATATAGTTTAAGATAAATTTTAGTTTTGCAACAAATCATGAGAAAAACAACAGAATATAATACTGAAGTTGTGAATCTTTCCTCCGTCTAATTCTAAATTACTCACTGTTACCTAACAGCTGTATTTGTCCCTGCAGTGAGCAACTTTTATGTACCATGATCATATTAAACATATTGCTTTTAATTCTAAAAAATTTAACACTTCATTTAAATTTAATATTCAAAAGAATTCATATATTCAAGCTTTATACCCCCCCCTACTTACCCCCCCCCAAAAAAAACCAAACATTTGTTTTACCTGTTTTGAGTCACCATAACTCATCCAGATATGCTATTGTGGAACAATCATTTCTGTTTCAACCAGTGAGCACACAATATCTGTGGTAATAAGTATGGGTATAATGTAATATATCACATCATCAATCCCTTTAGGGACTTAGGGATTTATTCTACTCCTAGTTACAAAATGGATGTTTCAATAAATTAGAAATTCAGGTCATGAGAAACATGACAATAGCTGGCACAGTGGTGGGGCAGTTCAAAACCTGTTTCAGGAAAGAAGGAAGGAAAGGGAAAAGGACAAGGGAAGGGAAGGAAAGGGAAGGAAAGGAAAGGAAAGGAAAGGAAAGGAAAGGAAAGGAAAGGAAAGGAAAGGAAAGGAAAAGAAAGGAAAGAACATTTTATCAAATTGACAGGAAGGAAGAATTTGATTTTGCTCGTTACAATTTTTAGTTTCAAATGCATTGAACTTGAGGATATTCAGAATAATAACAATGACTGAATAAAGAAAAGTAAGTCTTGGCTTACTTATTGTTGTAGATAATTGAATAGAATTTTTTTCTGAGTCAATGGCATATAACTTAAAAGCCTGAAATACTAATTTCCCTGATGCTGGATAAAGAATTCATTGTATTATGTATACTAGAGTTTAGACATAATTATTAGCTGCCACTACTACATGTATTTTTAACTATACCTTTCATGTTTGAGCACATTTGAATTTTATTTATTGTATTTTTTATGGTCAAAACACCATATTAGAAGGGAAAACAACTGAAAATATTTCAACATATTAGTGAATTGGGGTAATTTAACTATATTCACACTCATTCCCTTTCCAGGTATTTTGGGAGTTTAAGTGAAGGGAAAGTGGACATCAGTTATATGTTACAAATTAAATGTAAAGTTAAGTGGTGACCATTAGTGTATGAAATTAATCAATGGTTTTCTGGCTTACTAATTGAAAAAATAAATAACCAAGTATGTGGTGTACATGCTGTGGATAATGTTTGCCAGTACATTTAAAGCCAACAGACACTAGAGTCATGACTTCTAATGCTTCCACACCAGAACAGAAAGGAATTAAGGCCTGGCTATTCCATGTGATGCAAAGGGAGTGAATTAATAAAATAATAATACTTCTTTGGGGGAAGGTAATAAAACAATTAACAACAGAGCTGTTCTACATTCCTAACAGATTTAATGAAAAGCTGAATTCCTTGTTATCAAATTAAGCCCTTCGTCCTGTCATCCATGATCCTGTTTAAAGAATATCCGTTGTTCACTCTTTTGTTTTTCTGTTCCATAATGGTGTGTAGGTATTTCTCACACAATAAAGTACAACCCAGTTTTTAATGTTGGAGTTGTTTTCTTTCATTTCTCCTTCTCCCATTTTCTTGACAACAAAAGCCTTATTATAAAAGCTTTGTTAAAATAATATAGCCATTTACACGGCAAAAGAAGGCCTGAATTTCTAGTAACTGAAAGAGGTGGTTCTCTTACAAATTCAAATTAAGTATTTTCTGTAGCCTCTTATTTTTAAGAGTAGCTTCAGTTTATAAGCAGTAACTGAAACATAGATGTTTTATTTTGGAAATCATTGGTCTTCAATTTGAAGATAGATATCATTCTGAACTCAAGAAAATTCTTAAATGTAAATAACTATCCTGGATCTTTTTAGAAATTGATTTAAATAATCCTGGATTCTTTTATTATAAATATAGAGGCAGCAGGTTTTCAAACCTTATGTCACAAAGAGGAACTCATAAAACAGCTTTAAAATTTGTAAACTCTAACCCAAGTGATGTGGATTGAAAGTTGCATTAGCACAGTATCTATAATTATATAATATGATATAATTAGCTAAGGTTAAAAAAATTAGGAATGTGCTTTTTGGTAAATCTCAAGATGTGCTAGCGATTCCAGGAATAAAGCAGAAGAAGGCCACCAGCTGGTACATAATTCTTTGACTTCTATATTTTTGTTGTTGTTAAGTAAAACTGATAATAAAATAATAATAATTTTTCCCCATACAGAGTTTTCTAGTTTTCTTCTGTCTGCTGAGGAAGAAGGATTCCAAACCAATAGCTCTGGCCTTCAATTATCTAATAGAAAGGAAACACTTGAACTTTTGTCTGAACCTCCAGTTCATTCAACGAAATTTGATTCCCAAAAGGAAGGCCATGTTCCAGTTTTCATCAAAGAAGTGTCAAATGTTGAAATAAGCATAGGGGATGTGGCCAAACTGTCTGTTACTGTCACGGGCATTCCCAAGCCTAAAATTCAGTGGTTCTTCAATGGAATGATGTTAATCCCTTCTGCTGACTACAAATTTGTTTTCGATGGTAATGATCATAGTCTGATCATTCTGTTCACCAAATTTGAGGATGAGGGAGAGTATACATGCATTGCCAGTAATGAATACGGACAGACAGTATGCAGTGCCTATCTAAAAATAAGTTCCAAAGGAGAGGGGCACAAAGAGACAGAACCAGAACCAGTGGAAGAAATTCTGGACAAGTTTGAAGGTCCCTGTCCTCCTTACTTTGTTAAGGAGTTCAAACCAATTCACTGTGCTCAGGGGCTCCCTGCCATCTTTGAGTACACAGTACTTGGAGAGCCTGCACCCACTGTCTTGTGGTTCAAAGAAAACAAACAGCTTTACACCAGTGTTTATTACACCATCATTCATAATCCTGATGGTTCCGGGACGCTCATTGTCAATGACCCTCAGAGGGAAGATAGTGGCCTCTATGTCTGTAAAGCAGAGAATAGGTGGGGTGAGTCCACCTGTGCTGCAGAGCTTCTCGTTTTTCTGGAAGACCCAGACGTGACTGATGCTCCCAGTAAAGCAAAGCCCATGCCAGAGGCTACTAAAGATTTTCCACCGATGTCGTTAAAGGATCCTGCCATTGAGGCATTTGACTCCGAGCAGGAAATTGCAGCTTTTGTGAAGGATACTGTTTTGAAAGCTGCTTTAATTGCAGAAGAAAACCAGCAGCTTTCTTATGAGCGTGTGATTAAAACCAAAGAACTGAGTAGCCAAGTTACTTTAGTGGCTGAACAACTGCAATCCACAGTCACGTTGGAGCAGAATATGCCTAATGCAGAGAGCACCAGGGAACTTCTTTCCATCAATGGCACTCTTCATGTTCAGTCTATCAAGGAACCGTCTCCCAGTTTACAGCTGCAGATTGTCCAAGCCCAGAAAACCCTCCCCAAAGAAGATATTCTAGTGCCTCAAGAGCCAGAGTCACAGGGGGTCCTATCAGATACTGAAAAAGTCTTCCCAAGTGCTCTCTCCATAGAGGAAATTAGTTCATTACCAGTGGAGCCTCTGAAAACATTATTAGCTGAACCTGAAGGGAGTTATCCACAATCTTCAATCGAAGAAGCTCCAGTCCATTCATATCCAACCTCTGTGGCTGAGGAAGTACTTTTATCAAAAGAAAAGACAGTATCTGCAATGGATACTGAGCAAAGAGTGATTCTGCAAAAGCAGGAGGAACAAAGTGCTCTCATCCTGAGTCAGAGCTTAGCTGAGGGCAGCATGGAAAGTTTCAAGGGTCTTGACATCACAATCTCTGAGGTCAACTGTGAGCCCCAGATCCCTTCAGAACACACATGCTCAGAAGGTGAAATTTTGATGGAAAGTACAGATCAACTGGAAAGTGCAGTGCAAGATTTTGCAGCCAGGACTGAGGAAGGCAAGACCCTAAGGTTTCCGCTAGCATGTGAGGAAAAGCAGGTACTGCTCAAAGAGCACTCTGACAACCTGGCAGCGCCCCTGAACCAAAGCAGTGAGTGTAAAAAAGAGCCCATGGTGATAAATGGTGTGCAAGAGGTGCAGATAAGTGACACTCTTTCTAAGGAAAGTTTGCTTTCTGGAATTCCAGAAGAAGAACGATTAAACCTCAAAATTCAGATCCGCAGGGCTTTGCAAGCAGCAGTGGCCAGTGAGCAACCGAGTCTTTTCTCTGAATGGTTAAGAAACATTGAAAGGGTGGAGATCAAGGCCATAAACTTCACCCAAGAGCCCAAACGCATTATGTGCACCTACCTTATTACCTCAGTGAAGTCGCTAACAGAAGAATTAACCATTGCTATTGAAGGCATTGATCCTCAAGTGGCTAACTTGAGAACGGAACTTAAGGATGCTTTGTGGTCTATTATATGTGAGGAAATAAACATCTTAACAGCTGAGGATCCCAGAATCCAGAAAGGAGACAAAACAGGCTTGCAAGGAGAAATGGGTCCTTTTTCAGTTTCACAGAAGGTCGAAACAATCAGAGAACCCGAAGTCGAATCTAAATATCTCGTCTCTGTGGAAGAGGTCAGCTGTTTCCATGTGGAAAGTCAGATCAAAGTTGAAGATACCACACCTGCCCCTGATGAGGTTGCTTCAGCTGCTATCCCTGATGAGACACCAGACCCATCAGAGGAAAAAGGAAAGTCCCCCGGAAGTGGTACCAGGGAGGGTGGCATCGAAGAGGTACAGGAAAATGAGGGCAGCTTAGTCCAAGAACATGGTCCTGTCATACACACACCCTTGGTGGACACTACTATGGAGGAAGGTGACCCTGTCAACCTCACGTCATCCATAACAAATGCCAAAGAGGTGAATTGGTATTATGAGGGCAAACTGGTGCGTTCAGATGAAAAGTTCAAGTGTTTACAAGATCAAAATACATACATGCTAGTAATCGACAAAGTAAAGACAGAAGAACATCAAGGAACATATACCTGTGAGGCCTTGAATGAACATGGACACACAGCAACTTCAGCAAAACTCACTGTGGTCAAAAGAGGTTGGATTTTTAAGGATGAAGTGGGTCGCGCTCTAACAATCACTGAATCGTAATGTTTTAGTTTTCATCACTGAGTTTTCACTTACCTGCCTCTGCCAGGATGCAATTTGTGTAGAGTAAGAATGACATCACAGACATAATCATGGTTATTAATTCTTCTCCTTTTTCCTGACTGCCTTACAGGGTAGTACATCATCTCTACGTTGCCATTTATTTTTAAAATAAAACATATTTTCATATGTTTCATAATACCAACAGGTTTTTTTAGTTTATATTTACTTCAAAATACTTTAATAATATGCAATAAAAGCTGTCAGTGAACACCTAGCTCCTCTGAAATTGCCAGTCTAATCCCTAAACTCAAAATAACCATGATTAATTGTCCATTTCTGTTTCGTATTTTTACTTCTTTTTTGATGCCGTTTTCACTTCATCACTGTATTTAGTATATCACATTATGAAATGCTATTCACAGTGTACCTAGCCAGCATGGTATATTTAGAGTACATCATGTTGTTATGCATGTAAGCCCATAGCATCACCTTTTAATTTTTTTCACAATTCACTGCAGAGTAATGATTGAAGATGTTAAAAGCTACCTATTGTCTTCTTTTACGTTCAATGGTTGTTCTCACGTTCCAGTCACTTGTCTTAAAATGCTGCAATCCATCTCATCAATTTCAACTGTTTTCCTTCATTAACAGCAACAGAAGTTAGAAGAAAGCTGGTGTGCCTGTTAAGGAGGCATGCTAATGGACTCTGCTTCCCTTTGCAGCCGCCCCAGTGATCAGGAGAAGAATCGAGCCCCTGGAGGTAGCTCTGGGCCACCTGGCCAAATTCACCTGTGAGATCCACACTGCCCCCAATGTCCGCTTCCAGTGGTTTAAAGCTGGCCGAGAAATTTATGAAAGTGACAAGTGTTCTATCCGATCTTCAAATTACGTCTCCAGCCTGGAAATCCTGAGAACCCAGGTTGTTGACTGTGGCGAGTACACCTGCAAAGCTTCCAACGAGTACGGCAGTGTCAGCTGTACGGCCACCCTAACTGTGACAGGTAAATGACATACATTGAGGTGCTTGTCCCATTTCATACCATTGCCTGTTTTGTTCTTTATACAGGTGCAGGATGTCCTACCAACTGGAGAGACCAATAGCCAAGTTATAATACGGTGGCTAGGTACTGCAGAGTCTATAGGGGGACAAGAAATCATTATTTAGAGTCATATTTCTACGAGCAACTAAAGAAAAAATAAAAATACATTATTTTGAAAACAACATCAAGGAATCAAGTGACCAGTGGCACCTGAAAGCTTGGTTTAGGGTGTTGTTTTGTTCATTCTATTTTAAAAAATGACTAGCTTTGTGGAAATGCCTCAGATAACTCCTCATGGCCTGGCATGGCACTTAATATGAAAAATTTCAGGACACTTTGGTGCTACTAAAAAATAAAGTCCCAATGTATTTAATCATTTGGAACCAGTTAACCAGTTAAGAACAGAATTACAAACTGAAAAAAGCCAAATCATAAGATGAAAGTTAAATCCTAATAAAAATACAGGACTACAAACTAGGATTCTCACCCTAGGCTTTATTATTAATTTAAAAATAAGGGCAACTATATAAATATTCTGTTCTCAGTTTCCTAATTGACCAACAGCATAACTTTTGAGTAGTTAATGCTCATTGAGTGTTTGAATTCCCTCATTAGTGAAAGAAAAAGAAAGAAAGAAAGAAAGAAAGAAAGATTAAAGGAGAAAGAAAAAATGTATAGCATTTTCCTTTTCTTTGTCTCTGTCTTTCTCTTTTGCTTTCTCCTTCCAAGGGAAAGTATGACTACAAACTATGGCTTAGAGGAGTGCCTGGGTGACTTAGTTGGTTAAGCATCTGACTCTTGGTTTTGGCTCAGTTCATGATCTCAAGGTTCATGAACTCGAGCCCCATGTTGGGCTCTGTGCTGACAGCACGGAGCTGCTTGGGATTCTCTTTCTCTCTCTCTGCCTCTCCCCTGCTTTCTCTCTATCCCTGCCTTAAAATAAACAAATGAACATTAAAACAAAACAAAACAAAAAAACTATGGCTTAGGGTCTAGGTAGCAATTACCTGTGTTTTTGAGAGAAGCTATGCATTAAATATCTGGGAGGGACAGTCCCAGGTCTTTTCCAACAAAAGCATGAAGGGGAAAGGCAAAAACAGCACATCTCTTTGACTTGGAAAAGTCAGGGTTCCCTGTAGCTTCCTCACCTCTGCAATTCTTTTACATATCAGAAAATCAGAAACCCAGATCCCTGATAACCCATCTATTGGTTTCACTTTGTGATCAAAGAGTCTCCATGCAACCACTACATGGCAGTATTCTTAAGGACACTTTTGAAAACCTCTTCTCCCAAATTAGGCCAGTTCAGTAACAGGACTAATACCTGAACTTTCAAATAACAAGAGCAAAAGAAGGAAGAGATTTTTGTTTAATTGGAAAGGCTTCCTTCAAAGTGCAGAATGAAAATGGGAAATTACTGGTGTAAATATTTTTACAAGTTTGAAATGATTTAGGGGATGAATTCAAAGTTGGGCCATTTAAGGAGTTGCTGATGGTTGACATGAAGGTTAGAGCGACTTCACAACACTAACTTGATCTTCTTATCACTTAATGAATGTCCCTACTCTTCAGAAGAGTCAGGTGCATTTTCTTTATCTTCTTACACAGTCTTCTAATTTACAGAATTAAAGTAACAGTTGAATTACCTATCAAATAATTCAGACAACTAATCAACTACTAAAGTGGACAAATCTTTTAACTGTATTAAGTTGATGTTGCTGCTAGATAAAGCAACATTTGTTCTTTCCTTTAATAGAGACATAAGGTGTTGTCTCACTCCTCTATAAAGAACTCACTCATCCCTTTCCTTGGACAGATCTTTTCATCTTATTATCCTATCTTAAACAATGTCTCATGTCTATCTAAATATAGAACTCATCTCCTTTCTTAGAATATATAGTTACAACAAGAGCTTCCATGGAGACAAAATGTAACGTTGAAAAAATTTCTTTTGCAGAGGCGTATCCACCAAGCTTTTACTCCAGACCTAAGTCCATTACAACTTTTGTGGGTAAGACAGCCAAGTTCCTCTGCACAGTGTTAGGGACCCCCGTGATTGAAACCATTTGGCAGAAAGACGGCGCTGCACTATCGCCTTCCCCTAACCGCAAGATTTCAGACGCAGAAAACAAACACATTTTAGAACTCTCAAACCTTACAGTTCAAGATAGAGGAGTTTATTCTTGTAAAGCTTCTAACAAGTTTGGAGCTGACATCTGCCAAGCTGAGTTAATCATAATCGACAAGCCGCGTTTCATTAAAGAATTGGAGCCTGTGCAATCAGCTATCAATAAGAAGATCCGCCTTGAGTGCCAAGTAGACGAAGACAGAAAAGTTACAGTAACATGGAACAAAGATGGGCAAAAACTTCCCCCTGGGAAAGATTATAAGATGTATTTTGAAGATAAAATAGCATCGCTTGAGATCCCTCTGGCCAAACTAAAAGATTCAGGAACCTATGTCTGCACAGCTTCCAACGAGGCTGGGAGCAGCTCCTCTTCAGCCACAGTGACTATCAGAGGTAAGAAATGCGTGAATATTATCTTTCGCTTCCTTCTCTTTAAGGATGCCGCTGTTGAAAATCTTTGGCAAACAATGCAGCCCCTACATTTTATTATTAAGATAATTTCATCCAAGAAATTGTTTTGGTTTGGGGAAATCCTGGCATTGTTTGATTTTATGTTTTCAATCTTCTTTGGAAATCACTTTGTTCTTTTAAAGCTGTCTGCCATTAACAAAGCTTGCTTAAAATTTCTTCTAAGAACGTCGAGTGTCTAGGCGACCCTTGACTGTCTTCTTTTATAAAATTGTATTTTGTGTAAGTCGAGTTTGCTTGTTTTGTGTTTGTTTGTTTGTTTGTTTGTTTTTTAATTGAGAGACTGGGAAAGTGTTTTATAATCATGGAAACAGGGAGAGCTATTGAGTGCACCATAACCTTTACAGAACTTTCATCGAGATATTTTATGTGTATTGTGTCTTTTGGTTGTAATATGTCTACTTTTCTTTTGTGGAGTTTATGCTTCAGATCTCTTTCCTTTTTCTTTTTTGTTAACTTCCTGTAGAGCCACCATCCTTTGTGAAGAAGGTGGATCCCTCTTATTTAATGCTCCCAGGTGAATCAGCACGCCTCCATTGCAAGCTGAAAGGCTCACCTGTGATCCAGGTTACTTGGTTTAAAAATAACAAAGAACTTAATGAGAGTAACACTATTCGAATGTCTTTTGTCAATTCTGAGGCTGTGCTTGATATTACGGATGTGAAAGTTGAAGACAGTGGCAATTACTCTTGTGAAGCGGTGAATGATGTTGGCAGTGACAGCTGCAGTGCCGAAATAGTTATCAAAGGTTTGTTTACTCAGAGTCCTTTGTGTTTCTGAGACAAGATTTTCTTTTTAATTGCTGGTAACCCGTTACTTATACGATGCTTTCGTGCTTTTGTAGAGCCTCCTTCTTTCATCAAAACTCTTGAGCCTGCAGATATAGTGAGAGGAACGAATGCCCTTCTTCAGTGTGAAGTCTCAGGCACTGGACCATTTGAAATTAGCTGGTTCAAAGATAAGAAGCAAATTCGGAGTAGTAAAAAGTACAGGTTGTTCTCTCAGAAGTCTCTTGTGTTCCTGGAGATATTTTCTTTCAATAGTGCAGACGTGGGTGACTATGAATGTGTTGTTGCTAATGAAGTTGGGAAGTGTGGCTGCGTTGCAACACATTTGTTAAAAGGTCAGTGCTTGAACATAATGATGTCTCTTTAATAAATTGTCAAGGTAGCTTTCCTAACCCACGGAAGGAAAGCTGGTGCCTTCTCTTCTCCTAATCTTTGAAAATATGTTTCACCTTTGGTTTAACCTGGGACCTTGGGGACAAAGCCAGTGACCTTCATCCAGTCTTTATTCTGAGATCACTGTAAACATTTAATCTCTGATAGCAAAAGTGGATTATGGAATAATCTATAATCATTTTGTCAGCTGGTAACCATGTGTCTTCTATGCTTCTTTCTCTTGGATGGAGTTGTCATTCTTCTTAAATTTCAATATATTCTTCTAATTGGCCAACACCATGGGATAGCAATATTGGAAAGATAAATGTAATCTAGATTAAAACACTTAGATGTATATGGTGTTGAAAGTGCTTGGAAATTGATAAGTTTTGTCTGTTCTCTTTCTTTAACTAGAACCACCAACCTTTGTAAAGAAAGTAGATGATTTTACTGCACTAGCAGGTCAAACTGTTACCTTACAAGCTGCCGTGAGAGGGTCAGAACCCATTTCTGTTGCATGGATGAAAGGACAGGAGATCATTAAAGAAGATGGAAAAATCAAAATGAGCTTTTCTAATGGTGTTGCGGTCCTGATAATCCCTGATATTCAGATTAGTTTGGGTGGAAAATACACATGCCTGGCTGAAAATGAAGCCGGAAGCCAAACATCTGTTGGGGAATTAATAGTTAAAGGTTCGTGTAGGAACATTTTTACTGAGAATCAATATTTCCGTTTAAAGCGAAACCTTAATGCACTTTTCGGCATGCTAACCGTTTAATACCATTGTAGAACCTGCCAAAATCATTGAGAGAGCAGAACTGATCCAGGTGACAGCAGGAGACCCAGCCACACTGGAGTACACGGTCACAGGCACCCCAGAACTCAAGCCCAAATGGTACAAAGATGGGAGACCTTTGGTTGCTAGTAAAAAGTATCGAATAAGTTTTAAAAACAATGTGGCCCAACTCAAATTTTATTCAGCTGAACTGCATGACAGTGGCCAATACACATTTGAGATTTCCAACGAAGTGGGCAGCAGCTCCTGTGAAACAACATTCACTGTGTTAGGTTAGTATCTTCAGAAACCTGTGCCACGAGTTCCCTTGAAACCCAACAAATGAGCAAAAATGAAACCACCGAGCCCTTTTCCATGCTCATCTTTCTTTTCTTCTTGTGCCACGAACAGATAGAGACATCGCTCCATTTTTTACCAAACCCCTGCGCAACATGGATAGCGTTGTTAGCAGTACCTGCAGGCTGGACTGCAAAATCGCTGGCTCCCTCCCAATGAGGGTGTCCTGGTTTAAGGATGGTAGAGAAATAGCTTCTTCTGACAAGTACAGAATAGCGTTTGTGGAAGGCACGGCCTCTCTGGAGATCAGCAGAGTAGACATGAACGATGCGGGCAATTTCACCTGTCGAGCCACAAATTCCGTGGGAAGCAAAGACAGCAGTGCAGCCCTGATTGTGCAAGGTTGGCTGGACACTTTGCATTTCATTCTAATGTAGACGATGTTCCAATTAAGACTTCTTCCCTTAGATCATGCCTCTTAACTCTTAGAAATTCTTTCTTCTACCCCTTCTTTAGAACCACCCAGTTTTGTAATTAAACCTGCATCAAAGGATGTTCTGCCTGGCTCAGCAGTCTGCCTGAAGAGCACCTTCCAAGGGTCCACTCCTCTCAAAATCAGATGGTTTAAGGGTGACAAAGAGCTTGTTTCTGGTGGGAGCTGCTATATTACCAAAGAAGCTTTAGAAAGTTCCCTGGAACTCTATGCAGTAAAAACCTCTGATTCGGGCACATATACCTGTAAAGTCAGCAATGTCGCCGGAAGCGTGGAGTGCAGTGCAAACTTATTTGTAAAAGGTCTGCATTGTTTTCTTGACATCTTTGTGCTGCCATCGTTCTAGGTTCTTTCCTCTTCCTCATGTTTCTTCATAACTTCCTTCCTTCCACAGAACCGGCCATGTTTGTTGAAAAGTTAGAGCCATCACAGTTGTTAAAGAAGGGAGATGCCACCCAGCTGGCCTGCAAAGTAACTGGTACCCCTCCGATTAAAATAACATGGTTTGCAAACGATAGAGAAATTAAGGAGAGCAGCAAACACAAAATGTCTTTTGTGGAGTCCACTGCGGTCCTAAGACTTACAGACGTTGCCATCGAAGACAGCGGTGAATATATGTGTGAGGCTCAAAATGAGGCTGGCAGTGACCACTGTGGTAGCATTTTAATAGTCAAAGGTTTGTGTCTACCTTGCCCCTTGGTTTACCAAAGTTGTGGCCCGTAGCATAGATTCCTCCCTCATTAACTCAAAATAATTCCTCTTCTGTAGAGTCACCTTACTTTACCAAGGAATTTAAGCCAATTGAGGTGTTGAAGGAATACGATGTCATGTTGCTCGCCGAGGTGGCAGGCACACCTCCCTTTGAGATCACTTGGTTCAAAGACAACACAACGCTGCGAAGTGGTAGGAAGTATAAAACCTTGGTTCAGGACCGGCTGGTTAGCCTGCAGATCCTCAAGTTTGTAGCTGCAGATGCTGGTGAATACCAGTGTCGGGTGACCAATGAGGTGGGCAGCAGCACCTGCAGTGCCCACGTGACTTTAAGAGGTTAGTGTCAGTTCAAATGATGCACTGGCTCTTCTGCAGAATCAACTCTTCTTTAAAAAAAAAAATCTAGTTTTGGTGTAAAGCTGACATTGATTGAGAATTATTCTTCTATTAGAACCTCCAACCTTTGTAAAGAAGATCGAGAGTACCAGCTCCCTTCGAGGAGGCACGGCTGCCTTCCAGGCCACTCTGAAGGGCTCCTTGCCAATCACGGTGACTTGGTTAAAAGACAACGATGAAATCACCGAAGACAATAATATAAGAATGACCTTTGAGAACAATGTGGCTAGTCTGTACCTCAGTGGCATTGAAGTCAAGCATGATGGGAAATATGTCTGTCAGGCCAAAAATGATGCAGGAATACAAAGATGTTCTGCACTGCTCTCAGTTAAAGGTCGGTTCAGAAAGTTTGCCATGGGTTTTAGGAACTAATGCAGATGTAAGCCTTTTAGCAGAGTGATTCACAACCCACACCTATCCCTTTGTTTTCTACAGAACCTGCAACAATCACTGAGGAGGCTGTGTCTATAGATGTCACCCAAGGAGACCCAGCCACTTTGCAGGTTAAATTTTCAGGGACCAAGGAGATTACAGCCAGATGGTTTAAAGATGGCCAAGAGCTGACCCTGGGCCAAAAATACAAAATCAGTGTCAGTGATACAGTCTCTGTACTGAAGATTATTTCTACAGAAAAGAGAGATAGTGGAGAATACACTTTTGAGGTCCAGAATGATGTTGGCAGAAGCAGCTGCAAAGCTAGCATTAATGTATTAGGTTGGTATTGAAACGGGGTATCCTGTGCTCCTCCACATCTTACAGTTTCAGAGAAAATGCAGATTGCTGGGTTGACCTAACTTTTCTTGTTGTTTTCTGCTTTTTCATTGCATAGATCTTATCATACCTCCCTCATTCACCAAAAAGCTGAAGAAAATGGACAGCATTAAAGGGTCTTTCATTGACCTAGAGTGTATAGTGGCTGGGTCCCATCCCATAAGCATCCAATGGTTCAAAGACGACCAAGAAATAACAGCTAGTGAGAAATACAAATTCTCTTTTCATGACAACACTGCCTTCTTGGAAATCAGTCAGCTGGAAGGTTCAGACAGTGGGACATATACTTGTTCTGCCACTAATAAGGCAGGACACAACCAGTGCAGTGGCCATCTTACAGTCAAAGGTTGGCATTTTTTATCTCCACTTATCAAGAACTTCTTGCTCTCTCATTTCTTAATTCGCACCCTTATTGCTCCATTCCAAAATAAACCTGCCTTTCTCTTTTTACTCCTTTTTCTTTCATCCCAGAACCCCCTTACTTCATGGAAAAGCCACAGTCACAAGACGTCAACCCCAATGCAAGGGTTCAGTTAAAGGCTCTTGTGGGTGGTACTGCACCCATGACGATAAAGTGGTTTAAAGATAACAAAGAGTTGCACTCGGGAGCGGCTCGCTCAGTCTGGAAGGATGACACCTCCACCATTCTGGAGCTCTTTTCAGCCAAAGCTGCTGACTCTGGGACCTACATTTGTCAACTTAGCAATGATGTTGGCACAGCAACCAGTAAAGCCACTCTCTTTGTGAAAGGTCTGATCTCTGCATACACCTCTCTTGCTAGTCTAGCTTTTCCTGGAGGGAGGGAAGAGGCTTAAGGAAGCGATTTTGGCCTTTGTTTTACAAAAATGTTCAACATCACACTCTTTTCCCCATCTTTAGAACCTCCTCAATTCATTAAGAAGCCCAGCCCTGTATTAGTGCTGAGAAATGGACAGTCTACAACATTTGAATGCCAAATAACAGGCACTCCTGAAATCAGAGTTGCTTGGTATCTGGACGGGAATGAAATAACAGCCATTAAGAAACATGGCATTTCCTTCATCAATGGTTTAGCCACTTTCCAAATTTCTGGTGCCAGGGTAGAAAACAGCGGGACTTACGTCTGTGAAGCCCGTAATGATGCAGGCACGGCAAGCTGCAGCATTGAATTAAAAGTGAAAGGTTTGTGACCGGATCTCCTTTCCATTTGGGCTGTGCTGCCGGCCAGGCCCTGGGTCTTCCCTTGAGTAAGCCAGTCTCTGTCTTCCCTTTGAATCCTTAGAACCTCCCACCTTTATCAGGGAGCTGAAGCCTGTGGAAGTAGTGAAAGACAGCGATGTGGAGCTGGAATGTGAAGTGATGGGAACCGCTCCATTTGAAGTCACGTGGCTGAAGAATAACAAGGAAATCCGAAGCAGCAAAAAGTACACCCTAAGTGGCAGAGTATCTGTGTTTAACCTCCATATCACCAAATGTGACCCTTCAGACACTGGTGAATACCAGTGCATTGTATCCAATGAAGGCGGCAGCTGCTCTTGCAGTACTAGAGTCTCCCTCAAAGGTCAGTCATACGCACGAGAAGCAGGCTACCATGCAGAAATTTGGTAATGCTCTTTCATTTTATGATTACAAGGAGAAGTTCAAGTATCCCTCTTCTTTTCGCACTGTCTGATTCCATCACAGAACCACCGTCGTTCACTAAGAAGATAGAGAATGTCACTACTGTTTTGAAAACTTCTGCCACCTTTCAGAGTACCGTGGCCGGTGCTCCTCCCATCTCCATAACCTGGCTAAAGGATGATCACATTCTCAATGAAGATGATAACGTTCATATTTCATTTGTGAACAATGTGGCCACACTTCAGATCCGGGCTGTGGACAATGGGCACAGCGGAAGATACACGTGTCAAGCCAAGAACGAGTCAGGAATTGAGAGGTGTTATGCTTTCCTTTTAGTGCAAGGTTTGTAAGCCTTTCTCTTGAGAACTTAGTCTGTGGGGACAATTTCACAAGCACGCCTTAGTTCTCGTAGAATTATCAATGCAGCTAATTTGCATTTTTAATTCTCACTGCAGAACCTGCTCAAATCCTAGAGAAAGCTAAATCTGTTGACGTTACTGAGAAAGACCCAGTCACGCTGGAGTGTGTTGTGGCTGGAACACCAGAACTCAAAGTGAAGTGGCTCAAAGATGGAAAACAAATTGTGCCCAGTAGATACTTTTCGATGAGTTTGAAAATAACGTGGCCAGTTTTAGGATTCAGTCGGTAATGAAGCAAGACAGTGGTCAGTATACTTTCAAGGTGGAAAACGACTTTGGAAGCAGCAGCTGTGACGCCTACCTGAGAGTGCTAGGTTTGTATTTTGGCACTAGTTGGCTTCTCTTCCTTATTTCTACTATTTAATACCCTTTGTAAACAAATGGCAACATACTGATGGATGTGTTTTGCTGTTTGCGTTGGATAGATGAAAATATTCCTCCATCATTCACCAAAAAATTAACCAAAATGGATAAGGTTCTGGGCTCTTCTATACGTATGGAGTGCAAGGTTTCTGGCTCACTTCCTATTAGTGCTCAGTGGTTTAAGGATGGAAAAGAAATATCTACAAGTGCAAAATACAGACTTGTCTGTCATGAAAACACTGTGTCACTGGAAGTCAATAATCTGGAATTAGAAGATACTGCAAATTACACATGCAGGGTCTCAAATGTAGCAGGAGACGATGCGTGCAGTGGCATCTTAACTGTTAAAGGTTAGAACTTCTCTTCCTCTTCTTGATTCTTCTTTGTGATTGCTTTTTAAATGTACCACTCTTACCTTGTATTCTTTATAGCTAAAAGTCTTAATAATTCTGTTTCTTTAGCTACATATTTATTGAGTTCAAGAAATATACGGTCATCACCTCTTTTCAGAAATGTTTTCTTATATAAGACTGTCAAAATAGTTTACAAGGGATCTAATTAAATATATTTCTCTTAACATCTATAGAACCACCAAGCTTCCTAGTGAAACCTGAGCGACAACAAGCAATACCTGATTCTACAGTAGAATTTAAAGCAGTACTGAAAGGAACACCACCATTTAAAATAAAGTGGTTTAAAGATGATGTGGAACTTGCCTCTGGACCTACATGTTTCATTGGCTTGGAAGGGTCAACTACCTTCTTAAATCTCTATTCGGTGGATGCTTCCAAGACTGGACAATATACTTGCCAAGTTACCAATGATGTTGGTAGCGACTCTTGTACTACAATGTTGCTTGTGACAGGTGTGCAAGTTTGATTGTTTTATGTGTCTGACCTCTGGCTCCTTTCTGTACAATGCATCTTCCCAATCAAGAGAGTACACCTCTCTCTAACAGTGCACTGTATTATGCCGGGCATTGTTCATCTTTTCCTCTTTCCTACATATTACCTAATGTGGCTTTTGTTATTTATATCGATTTTCCCATAATCTCCTCTTTCTTTCACTCTCTAGAACCACCAAAGTTTGTAAAGAAATTAGACACATCCAAGATAGTGAAAGCAGGTGACTCGGCACGACTTGAATGCAAGATAACCGGATCCCCAGAAATCAGAGTTGTGTGGTACAGAAATGAACATGAACTCCAAGCCAGTGATAAATACAGAATGACTTTCATTGACTCAGTGGCTGTCATACAGATGAACAATCTCGGTACTGAGGACGGTGGGGATTTCATTTGTGAGGCTCAGAATCCTGCTGGCAGCACAAGCTGTAGTACCAAGGTTATCGTAAAAGGTAGAAATCTCTTTCTTCTGTTCCTCATTACCTAAAAACCACCTTCTTCTCCCCTGCTGTAGCAGAACTCTTTTTTTCTTTTACTGTCATTTTAACTTCCATTTAAGATCATAGACTCTTTTCCCAAACTAAAATTACTTCCCTTTTCAGATGTTATTTCTTCTTAAGATTTGCTTACACGTAGCCAATCATTCTGGGATATTTTTCATGTTATTCCAGTGGCATAATTCTGATCACCTCAATACATTAGCCAAGCAATTCAAATTTGATGTTTCACAAACATACCAAAAAAAAAAAAGTAGGCATTTTAAAATTAATTTTTGCCTTCAATAACCTTACAAATGGATCATCATCCTCATGATAATCTTTATCATTAATAACAAATCATATTTAGTGGATCCTGGGTGGCTCAGTCGGTTAAGTGTCCCACTTCAGCTCAGGTCATGATCTCACCATCTGTGATTTCGAGCCCTGCGTCAGGCTCTGTGCTGACAACTCATAGCCTGGAGCCTGCTTCGGATTCTGTGTCTCCCTCTCTCTGTGCCCATCACCCACTCACACTCTGTCTCTCTCTGCCTCTCAAAAATGAATAAACATTAAAAAAATTTTTAAATAAAAATAACAAGCAATATTTTACTCCATATATATATGGTACAAGCAATATGGGTTTAACCCTACATTTAAAAGAGGAAAATTATATATTTTTCTCTCTCTCTAGAATTGGTTCTTATTTTTTTTTTAAACTATATCACTATACTCTTAGTACTAGTTTTCTGCAGTCATTTTCCAATATTTTTATCACAAAGCCCAAGTCTGTCATGGTGTGAGGCAATTATTTCAATAACATTTGTTGACATGGAAGATTAGATCACAGACATCATGGTGGCTTCTAAGTATCTTAGTTATAGAGCATATACAAAAAATTTCAGCCCTGAAGTCAGGATTCCATACCTCATGCAAATAATTTAATTAAGGTACTTGGGTTTGGTTTTTGTTTTACAACTTTTGCATCAATCCTTATAGTCCAAGATAAATTAGTAAGGTTAGGTAGATAGAAGTTGAGCTGTTTTGGAAAGACATCTAGGGGGTCTAGTCTGAGCTCTCTCCCAAGGAAGCGGAGTGATTTTACAAAGGCTAACGTTGCCCATTACAGTATCTTGACTCTTTCTTCCAACTTAAAAACAAAGAAATAAATATATTCTATAGAATTAAATAGCCCAATTCATTAGAAATTCTTGTTTTTTACAGAACCACCTGTTTTTAGCAGCTTCCCGCCTGTAGTAGAAACCCTTAAAAATACTGAAGTTAGTCTTGAGTGTGAACTTTCGGGAACACCGCCATTTGAGGTGATATGGTACAAAGACAAGCGGCAACTGCGAAGTAGCAAGAAATACAAGATTGCCTCCAAAAATTTCCATGCAAGTATTCACGTTCTCAATGTTGAAACCTCAGACATTGGTGAATACCACTGCAAGGCACGGAATGAAGTGGGAAGTGATACTTGCATCTGTATTGTCAAATTGAAAGGTAAGTGTATTTCCTGCACATGGTGGAAATGGCAGGAATGTGCCCAACACTTATTTCCTCTCTCTCTCTTCCATTATCTGGACAATGTTCTCAACAGTCTCCACCCATCTTTCCCTGTTCAGAACCACCAAGATTTGTCTCCAAACTGAACAGCCTCACCGTTGTGGCTGGCGAGCCTGCTGAGTTACAAGCATCCATAGAAGGAGCCCAGCCTATTTCTGTCCAGTGGCTTAAAGAGAAAGAAGAAGTGATCAGAGAAAGTGAAAACATCAGAATTACATTTGTAGAAAATGTTGCAACTCTGCAGTTTGCAAAAGCAGAACCAGCTAATGCTGGGAAGTATATCTGCCAAATCAAGAATGATGGTGGAATGAGGGAAAACATGGCCACGCTGACTGTTTTAGGTTGGTACAATATAGTATGATGGTTCCCTGGTAGAAGGTGGGGCCAAACACTGAGAAGACTTACTGAGAGTCACTGGTAGAATCTCTTGTTCTGAATTTCTTCTAGAATGATACTAATACTTTCTTATTTGAAAGGTTTAAGAGAAAGGATCTAATCGACCTTCTTCTTCTTTTTCTTCTTCTTTTTTTTCCCCCAATTGATCTTTTAAACAGTCTTTCCTATTTCTGTGATCCTGACAAAAATTAGCTATCTGTTTGATTGTTTACCTACTACTTTTCTTGATGGATTAGCAGATGCAATCATGACTCTTTTGCTTAAGCATGAAAACTGTTGGGAGCCAGCATATGCAGCAAAGAAATTTTGGTTCCAAAGTACTGGTTGTTAAAGCTCACAAGAACTCCCAAGATCAAAGTTTGATAGGAAAGACTTCTACTTGCATCTTTGAACAATTTAGCAATTGTTTGGATGACAACTTTGAAAAAAAAAAAACTGGCTCTAGAACCTTAAAAAAAATAAAGCAGGAATATCAATTCATAATAACATGAATCCTTTGCTCTAAAGAGGGTCAAATGCAAATCAATACACATTGTCTAATGTGTATTATCTGAATTGTTTTGGAAATCAACTAGTGCACAAGCGCATTTCTTAATAATTCCCATAATTTCATGATAGCACGTAATTGTGGAATCACATTTTGAGGTCTAGAGAGAGAGCCTAACATAACCACACCACTGGAAGAAACAATGTGAGCGAATTTGAGAGTAGAGGCATGGTTAAGATAATAGAACTTGACAGATGGCTGTCACGTTTTATTTCAGAGCCTGCAGTCATTGTTGAGAAGGCAGGACCAATGACGGTGACCGTGGGAGAAACGTGCACTCTGGAGTGTAAGGTGGCTGGCACTCCCGAACTCTCAGTTGAATGGTACAAGGACGGAAAGCTGTTGACCAGCAGCCAAAAACACAAATTTAGCTTCTACAACAAAATCTCTTCCTTAAAGATTCTCTCTGTTGAAAGGCAAGACGCAGGCACATACACTTTCCAGGTGCAAAATAATGTTGGAAAAAGCAGCTGTACAGCTGTGGTTGATGTTTCAGGTTAGTTCTGATCCGTTCCCCATGTTGCATGTGTGAATTCCTTTCACCGGTTTCCTTCTCTCAAGTCTCTTCTGCTCTTTTAAATCCTGATGAGTCTCTTGCCTTTCTTCACACAGACCGAATGGTCCCTCCCTCTTTCACACGAAGACTGAGAGATACCGCTGGGGTGCTGGGTACTTCGTGCATCTTGGAGTGCAAAGTAGCTGGCTCATCACCTATCTCTGTTGCCTGGTTTCATGAGAGAACTAAGATTGTCAGTGGAGCAAAGTACCAAACCACATTTTCAGATAATGTCTGCACGCTGCAGCTGAATTCTCTGGATTCCTCAGATATGGGCAATTACACATGCGTGGCTGCAAATGCCGCTGGGTCTGATGAGTGTCGTGCTGTGTTGGCCGTACAAGGTCAGTGTTATAGATGCAAACCGTTTCTTACAGATTCCTCTCTGGGTGCACATCCAGGCACGCATCTGACACACATTCAAAAGTGCTCTTTGTCTTTGATTCAAAGTTGCAGCTTAGAAGCTTATAGGCTCTTTTCACTGTCCTCCATGTCTATGTAGAACCACCGTCTTTTGTGAAGGAACCTGAACCTGTGGAGATACTACCAGGCAAAAACGTCACCTTCACAAGCGTTATTAGAGGATCCCCTCCGTTCAAGGTGGGCTGGTTCAGAGGTGCCAGGGAACTGGTGAGAGGAGACCAATGCAACATCTATTTTGAAGACACTGTGGCAGAACTGGAATTATTTAATGTGGACATCTCTCAGAGTGGGGAGTATACTTGTGTGGTTTCTAACAGTGCTGGCCAAACATCCTGCACTACTCGCCTCTTTGTAAAAGGTTTGCTCAAGTGCATTTCTATTCCTACTCTTTATACATTGACATCTTTGTGCTTTTACTGTGTTTGATTGCTATGCTTTGTCACTCACCAGAACCAGCTACGTTTGTGAAGAGGTTAAGCGATCAGTCTGTGGAACCTGGGAAGTCCATAATTCTGGAGAGCACCTATACTGGAACCCTTCCAATTTCAGTTACCTGGAAAAAGGATGGTTTTGACATAACTCCATCTGAAAAATGCAGCATAGTCACAACAGAGAAAACTTGCATCCTAGAAATCCTGAACAGCACAAAAAGAGACGCGGGACAGTACTCCTGCGAAATTGAAAATGAGGCAGGGAAGGATGTTTGCAAAGCTTTGGTATCGACATTAGGTGTGTTGTCTTATTCTCTCTTTTAATAATTGGCATTGAGGTAACACGTAGCATGGGTTTGTTTGGTTTTCTTTAATTCTAGTCGCTGATTGCGATCCTTTGTTCTTTAGAACCACCTTATTTTGTTACGGAACTGGAGCCTCTGGAGGCATCCGTTGGAGATTCAGTTTCTTTACAATGCCAAGTTGCTGGGACACCAGAAATCACAGTGTCTTGGTACAAAGGAGACACCAAGTTACGGCCAACTCCTGAATACAGGACCTATTTTACAAACAATGTGGCCACGCTTGTTTTTAACAAAGTGAACATTAACGACAGTGGAGAGTACACCTGTAAAGCAGAAAATAGTATAGGAACTGCTTCGTCTAGGACTGTCTTCAGAATTCAAGGTGATGATATTTTAGAAATTAAGAAAATTTGAAATCTTAATTCTTCTATCTTTGTGGAGAAATTTTCACTTCATCTACTAATGACTCCAGTATTGCTTGTCTTCCTACAGAGCGCCAACTCCCACCTTCCTTTGCAAGACAACTGAAAGACATTGAACAAACTGTTGGGCTTCCAGTTACACTCACTTGTCGATTAAATGGCTCCGCACCCATCCAAGTATGCTGGTATAGAGATGGGGTACTTTTACGAGATGATGAAAATCTACAGATGTCATTTGTAGATAATGTGGCAACTTTAAAAATTTTGCAAACTGACTTGAGCCACTCTGGCCAGTACTCCTGCTCAGCATCTAACCCACTTGGAACAGCATCTTCTAGTGCTAGACTGACGGCAAGAGGTTTGTTCCCACGTTAATCTTTCTCTTTGTGAACCATGACTTCTTATTCATTGTCAGAAGAGAAATGGCCAATGAAAAAAGTAAAACAAAACAAAATGTCCATTGCCTTTTCTTTTCATTTTCCAGAACCTAAGAAATCTCCATTCTTTGACATCAAGCCTGTATCTATAGATGTCATTGCTGGGGAAAGTGCTGACTTTGAGTGTCATGTTACTGGTGCCCAACCAATGCGAATCACTTGGTCAAAAGACAACAAGGAGATACGTCCTGGAGGAAATTATACTATCACATGTGTGGGAAACACTCCCCATTTAAGAATTCTTAAAGTAGGCAAAGGGGACTCCGGGCAATATACTTGCCAAGCAACCAATGATGTTGGCAAAGACATGTGCTCGGCTCAACTCAGTGTAAAAGGTATCATTATATGGTGTCTACCAGAATTTGTTCCTTCCCACATTTGCGTAATTGTCTTCCAAAAAGTTTCTTTAGCTTTTAAATTTGGGGGGTAAACTAACCAGGTCATGTTAGAAGGTATATTAGTGTTGAAGAAAATATTAATCAATGTTCTGTTTTGTCTTTTTTTTTAATGTTTATTATTTTTGAGAGAGAGAGAGACAGAGAGCAAGCATGGGAGGGGCAGAGAGAGAGGGGGGCACAGAATCGGAAGCAGGCTCCAGGCTCTGAGCTGTCAGCACAGAGCCTGATGTGGGTCTCGAACTCACGAGCTGTGAGATCATGACCTGAGCTGAAGTTGGACACTTAACCAACTGAGCCACCCAGGCGCCCCTGTTTTGTCTTTATATTGTTCTTTAAATCAGTGTTATCTCTAAGTGTGATCCTATCGAATAGTGTTTAATTGAAATTTGTTAAATATTGTTTCAACTGTCCATTCTCATTTTTTGTACTTTTCTGTCATATGCATTCTGATTTATCATTACTAAATTTTGATCAAATACCTCTATAATACATTAACTTATATGTTTCAGTTTATATATCAAACTACAAAAATAAACTTAACAATTAAACCCTCTATTAAAAGCTTATTTTATAGAAAAGATAACATGTTACCATAAAATTATCAGGAAGTATATTCTTCATAAACCAGTGACCAGTTTAAACATGTGTTTGTGGGATCTTCAACTACAAACATAAGCTATTTTTTTCCTTTGATTTACTAGAACCTCCCAAGTTTGTTAAGAAACTAGAAGCTTCAAAAATTGCAAAGCAGGGAGAACCCATCCAACTGGAATGTAAAATAAGTGGTTCCCCAGAAATCAAAGTTTTGTGGTTCCGAAACGACAGTGAACTTCATGAAAGTTGGAAATACAACATGTCATTCGTTAATTCTGTGGCATTGCTTACCATCAATGAAGCCAGCACTGAGGACAGTGGGGACTATATCTGTGAGGCCCATAATGGTGTTGGAGATGCCAGCTGCAGCACAGCCCTGACTGTTAAAGGTTAGACACACTAAGCATCTTTCTTTTCCTCTGAGTTGATTCTTTCTCAACAATGTTACGAGCTCCAAACTAAAAAGGCTCATTAAGAGGATTTGCTTGTAATTCTTAAACTAGTTTTTACGAATAATTATTTCTGGTGTTTGTTAGCATAATGTCATATGGTCACACCAATCCCTCATAATGATTCTGGATTCTAAAATATTTTTTTGCTTTTTAGCTAGCAAATATTCTCATCATTTAACTTCTTTTTTTTTTCTTCTGGTAGCACCTCCCGTTTTCACTCAGAAGCCTTCTCCAGTAGGAGCTCTTAAAGGTTCTGATGTTATCTTGCAATGTGAAATTTCGGGAACCCCCCCATTTGAAGTGGTGTGGGTTAAAGATCGAAAGCAAGTTCGAAGCAGCAAGAAATTTAAAGTCACTTCAAAAAATTTTGATACAAGTCTTCATATCCTTAATCTTGAAGCCTCCGATGTAGGAGAATATCACTGCAAAGCTACTAATGAGGTGGGAAGCGACACATGTGTTTGCACTGTCAAGTTCAAAGGTTTGTATACATGGGCACAAAAACATAGGCCTCTTCCTTTCATCTTTTCTTGCTCAACTAATAATTTATGTGGCTGTGAGTCTCTTTATTTTCTCTAACCACAAATTTCTTTCATTAGAACCCCCACGGTTTGTGAAAAAGCTAAGCGACACCTCAACCCTTATTGGGGATCCTGTTGAGTTACGGGCTGTAGTGGAAGGCTTCCAGCCAATTTCTGTTGTCTGGCTGAAAGATAAAGGTGAAGTCATCAGAGAGAGTGAAAACACTAGGATTTCATTCATTGATAATGTTGCAACCCTCCAACTTGGGAGCCCGGAAGCATCCAATTCTGGAAAATATGTGTGCCAAATCAAAAATGAAGCCGGAATGAGAGAATGTTCAGCAGTCTTGACTGTACTAGGTTAGTAACGAAGTAAAACCTGAGAAAAACATCAAATTGGCCCATGATCATCATCTGCAAATAATACTCTTACCCCATAATATATTGATCACACTCTTAGTTTGGAAGGTGACTTTATTTTCAATGCATTATACTTCTTCTTTTAGAACCAGCCAGAATCCTAGAGAAGCCAGAACCCATGACTGTCACTACTGGAAATCCTTTTGCTTTAGAGTGTGTAGTGACTGGAACCCCCGAATTTTCAGTCAAGTGGTTCAAAGATGGGAGAGAATTATCTGCAGACAGCAAACATCACATTACATTCATCAACAAAGTGGCTTCAGTTAAAATCCCTTGTGCAGAGATGAGCGACAAGGGGTTATATAGCTTTGAAGTGAAAAACAGCGTTGGTAAAAGTAGCTGTTCTGTGTCTGTCCACGTTTCCGGTGAGTGGTAGGAGGTTCTCATGAGTATATAATTTTTCCTAGAAAAACAAAAAAAGAAAGCTTCTCTTATCAAAGGAAAACTACTCTTCTCCACCCTAGATCGTGTTGTGCCTCCTTCCTTCATCCGCAAGCTGAAAGACACGAATGCTATCCTGGGAGCCTCCGCAGTTTTGGAGTGCCGAGTCTCCGGTTCAGCCCCGATTTCAGTTGGCTGGTTTCAAGATGGCAATGAGATCGTTAGTGGGCCTAAATGCCAGTCCAGCTTTTCAGAAAATGTCTGTACTTTGAATCTGAGCTTACTGGAGCCCACCGACACAGGCACATACACGTGTGTGGCCGCCAACGTGGCGGGTTCTGACGAATGCTCTGCTGTCCTGACCGTGCAAGGTCAGTGTGCAAGGATCGGGCTGCAGCTTCTCTAACGTCTTTTCTCTGAGGGACTTAGTGCCTGCCTTGCATTGCAATTTCTTTATCTTCTCTTCATGCTTAGTCTTAGTTCCCTTTTCTTCAAGTAGCAGAAGCACATCTCACCTGGATTTCTTTTCTTTCTTGCTCTCCCCCTCCCTTGGGGTATCCAGAACCACCGTCTTTTGAACAAATCCCTGACTCTGTGGAAGTTCTACCTGGAATAAGCCTCATATTCAGCTGCGTCATTAGAGGCACCCCTCCATTCAAGGTCAAATGGTTCAAAGGCAGCAGGGAACTGGTGTCAGGGGAGTCATGCACCATCTCTCTGGAAGATTTTGTGACAGAACTGGAGTTGTTGGAGGTGGAACCATTGCAGAGCGGAGACTATTCTTGCCTTGTTACTAATGATGCTGGCAGTGCCTCCTGTACCGCACATCTTTTTGTGAAAGGTCGGCTCTTTGCTCCCACTTGCGTATCTTTTCAATTTTCTTCCAAGTCTTCATTTAAAGATGCCAATTTTACCCTCATGTTTTCTCCATATAGAGCCAGCCACCTTTGTGAAAAGATTGGCTGATTTCAGTGTGGAGACAGGAAGCCCCATAGTTCTCGAGGCCACATACACTGGCACACCTCCCATCTCAGTGAGCTGGATGAAGAATGAGTTCCCTCTTTCACAGTCTCAGAATTGCAGTATTACCACAACAGAAAAATCTACCATCCTGGAAATTGTTGACAGCACTGTAGAGGATTACGCACAATACAGTTGCCTGATAGAAAATGAGGCTGGTCAAGATATCTGTGAAGCTCTGGTGTCTGTCTTAGGTGTGTTAACAAGTTATCTTTCTTTCATTGCTATCTTTTCTTTCTTTTAAAGCATCCTCTTTATGTTAGCGTGACTGATTGATTATCATCCTTTGTACCCTAGAACCACCTTATTTCATTGAACCTCTGGAACATGTGGAAGCAGCCATTGGAGAATCCGTAACTTTACAATGTAAAGTGGATGGAACCCCAGAAATTAGAATTTCTTGGTATAAAGAACACACAAAGCTACGATCAGCTCCTGCGTATAAAATGCAATTTAAAAATAACGTTGCCTCTTTAGTAATCAACAAAGTGGATCACAGTGACATAGGAGAGTATACGTGCAAGGCAGAAAACAGTGTGGGGGCCATCGCTTCTTCAGCTGTGCTTGTTATCAAAGGTGATGATGCTTTTGTTTAACGAGTCTTACTGTGTGCTGACAGACCCATTTTCTTAAAAACATCAAAATTTTAATGGGTTGAAATATGTTGTGGTTGTTTTCTCTCTTGTGAATAAGGATTATCTGTAACTTCTTTACAGAGCGCAAACTTCCACCTTCCTTTGCAAGAAAACTGAAGGATGTTCATGAGACGCTTGGCTTCCCAGTTGCATTTGAATGTCGCATCAATGGCTCAGAACCTCTTCAAGTGTCTTGGTACAAGGATGGGGTGCTTTTGAAAGATGATTCTAATTTGCAAACATCTTTTGTTCATAACGTAGCAACTCTTCAGATTTTGCAAACTGACCAGAGCCACGTTGGTCAGTACAATTGCTCAGCTTCTAATCCTCTTGGAACTGCTTCATCCAGTGCCAAGCTCATTCTTGCAGGTGAGTAGTTAATCACCTTACTCTCTTTCTTACCAAGCAGCTTCGCTGCTGTTGGCCACTGGGCTGGTGTCACTTAGTTCCTGCTCTGTGTCTGGGAGCATGAAAACTGAGGTCACCATGTTGGTCTTCATCCTTTTCAGAGCATGAAGTGCCTCCTTTCTTTGATCTAAAGCCTGTATCAGTAGATCTTGCTCTTGGAGAAAGTGGTTCTTTTAAATGTCATGTAACTGGAACTGCACCCATCAAAATCACTTGGGCCAAAGATAACCGAGAGATTCGCCCTGGAGGCAACTACAAGATGACTTTGGTCGAAAATACTGCCACTCTGACAGTTCTCAAAGTAAGCAAAGGTGATGCTGGGCAGTATACCTGCTACGCAAGCAACGTCGCTGGAAAAGACTCTTGTTCTGCTCATCTGGGTGTACAAGGTACTTGTCCCAAAAAAGTAGCAACATCTCTTACATTTTCAATATCTTGAAATATAGGAGGAAGGGTGTGCTTGAAAGTTATGTTTAGGACCATGGCCTAGTAATTAGAAGAGACCAGATGGATCCAGAGCCTATCAAGTGGGGTCAAGCTTTAAAATTTTTTATTAAAAAATTATAAAACTAGTAAAACATTGACTGAAAATCCATTTTCAAAGGCTAAAATAGAGACGAGGGAAATAGTGAACAAAAGTGTTTGGCAGAATTGCAAGAAGATCCAATTTTTGAAAGAAATCAGTTTGGGTGGGGGAAAGAAAGGAAGTTATCTCAAATGACTTATCTTCCACAGTAGTTTGTAAATTAATGGATTTAGTTTCTCTAGAGGGTAGCGGATCCCAAACAATCAAGCCCTTCCAGAAGAGTGAGCTTGTGTCAACCTCTTTTCCTCCACTATACCCGCTTAAATAATAGTGGAAGTCAGAGGGCTGGGGAGAACATCAATGTTCAACATTGTAGAAGGCAACCATTTCTGTCTGTAGCAAGTGCATGGCTGCTATTGTCAGAAATTAAATAGTTAATGAGCTGCTGATTTAACCCATTAGAGAAATTTTTAAGGGTTTTTGTGGTGATACTTTATAGATATCTTGAAATTAAAATAGCATTGCATTTACCAGCCCATTTGCTCTATGGCATATTCCTAATCATTTTTATCTCCCTGAGCTTGAATTTTTCCTTCAGTTAATGAAGAAAGCATTGCTCTCCCTACCTCATATGGGAAATTATGAGGGTTGAAGAAATATCTATCTAAGGTGTATAAGAGAAATTGGCATAAATATTAAGAAAACTCACCCAATTTTGTTGTTTTGATTCCTCATGGTACATATCTGATATCTTTGCAGCCATAGGAGTTAGGCCTCTGCTGACTTACATACAGGAGAGTGGTCAAACTCTCTTATTTATTCCCAGTGAACCTCATAGGGCCTCCAGCAACAGATGCACCCTCTTCCTCTGATCTTGCAGTAAAGATACGATTTTGGGGGCACCTGGGTGGCTCCGTCAGTTTAGCATCTGACTCTTGATTTCAGCTCAGATCATGATCTCACGGGTCCATGAAATTGAGCCCCACATTGGGCTCTGTGCTGACAGTGCAGAGCCTGCTGGGGATTCTCTGTCCCTCTCTCTTTCTGCCCCTATCCCACTCAAAATAAATGTTGTTTGAAAAGATATGATTCTTTGGTTGGGAGGAGGACCACACAATATGGATCGATGTATTTTCCTCCTTCCTTTTGCAATAATATTTAATGTAGGTACTTACTGAAATAAATGCATGTTAGTTTTAGAAATTTCTGCTTAGATTTAATCATTGTTAACTACTAATTATTAGCTATTCTTCCCTGAATGGCCTCAAATAATTTGTTTTCCAGAGTTAAAGACCTCTCCATCTGACAAAGAGTTTCCTTTTTTCTCTTCATCTTGAGTTACACATGTCTTTTCCATCCCTTACCTTGTGTTTTCTCTCTTCGTTCCATAGAACCACCCAGGTTCATTAAGAAGCTAGAACCATCAAGAATTGTGAAACGGGATGAATCCACAAGATATGAATGTAAAATAGGAGGGTCTCCAGAAATCAAGGTGTTATGGTACAAAGACGAGACTGAAATTCAAGAGAGCAGTAAATTCAGAATGTCATTCATTGACTCGGTGGCAGTGTTGGAAATGCACAACCTCAGTGTTGAAGACAGTGGAGACTACACGTGTGAAGCCCGCAATGCAGCGGGCAGTGCAAGCAGCAGCACTTCCTTAAAAGTGAAAGGTCAGACCTTACTCTTCCTTCGCAGTTTTCACACTGGACTCCTCTCCAGCAGTCCTCTCAGTTCCCTGTTTGATTCTCTAGCAGTATCTTAAATTTTTATTTATTTTATTTATTTTATTAATATATATAGTTTATTGTCAAATTGGCTTCCATACAACACCCGGTGCTCATCCCAACAGGTGCCCTCCTCAATACCCATCACCCACCCTCCCCTCCCTCCCACCCCCATCAACCCTCAGTTTGTTCTCAGTATTTAAGAATCTCTTATGGTTTGCCTCCCTCCCTCTCTGTAACTTTCCCCCCCCACCCCCCCGCTTCACCTTCCGCCTGGTCTTCTGTTAAGTTTCTCAGGATCCACATATGAGTGAAAACATATGGTATCTGTCTTTCTCTGCCTGACTTATTCCACTTAGCATAATACTCTCCAGTTCCATCCACGTTGCTACAAATGGCCAGATTTCATTCTTTCATCTTATATGTTTAAAGGGTGCAATTGAAAATTAAAAGTGGTATTGTCTGTCTTGATAATAGAACAGAAAACATATTCCTACTTGAAACTAGATACTTACAGAACACATCCAAATATTCCTTTTTTCTCTAACCTAATTACCTTTCAATTGTAGAACCACCCATTTTCCGCAAAAAACCTCATCCTATTGAGACACTGAAAGGAGCTGATGTTCATCTTGAATGTGAGCTGCAGGGTACGCCCCCATTCCAAGTTTCTTGGCATAAGGATAAGAGAGAACTGAGGAGCGGCAAGAAGTACAAGATAATGACTGAGAACTTCCTAACAAGTATTCACATCCTGAACGTCGACACTGCAGACATGGGGGAATACCAGTGCAGAGCCACCAACGATGTGGGCAGTGACTCTTGTGTTGGTTCTATCACTCTGAAAGGTTAGAGTGGCTTCATTTTTTTCTGTCTGCTCTTTCCCTTCCCATATTTTTCCCCTCTAATTGTAATACTCTTTTGGCTTCTTAGTGATGCCCTGTCCTTTTATCGCTAGCTCCGTCTTCCACTTTTCCTTTTTTTATTTTTCCAAATCCTTTTTTATGTTCAGTGTGCATCCCATTTCCAAATCCTACCAACTACCATTTTAGACCATTTTTCCTGTGTATTTCATTGAACTTAGAATCCTGGAGAGGACAAGATGTTTGACTCTTTCAGCTTAATGTAAATTCTAGTATATCCCTGCTCTCACTCACCAAAAATACCTCTTATTTAAGAAATGGAAACAACACATTATCACTAGTGTAATTCCTAGCATTGCATGACTTAAGTACTACTAGACCCATACATTCTATTTTTTTTTTCCAAAAGGTTTTATTTTTAAGTAATCTCTATACTTGATATGGGGCTCGAACTCACAACCCCAAGATCAAGAGTCATATGCTCCACTGACTGAGTCAGTCAGGCACCTCTGGAACATTTTTGTATGAACATCATCTTTTTTTTTTTCCTAAATGTAATTTATTGTCATGTTAGTTAACATACAGTGTATACCGTGTGCTCTTGGTTTCAGGAGTAGATTCCATGATTCATCACTTACAACATTCAGTGCTCATCCCAAGAAATGCCCTTCTCAATATCCATCACCCATCTTCCCCTCCCCACCATACCCCTCTTCAACCCTCAGTTTGTTCTCTGTATTTAAGAGTCTTTTATGATTTGCCTCCCTCTGTTTTTGAAACTATTTTTACCCTTCCCTTCCCTCATCGTCTTCTGTTAAGCTTGTCAAATTCCACATATGAGTGAAAACATATGATATCTGTCTTTCTCTGACTTATTTCACTTAGCATAATACCCTCCAGTTCCATGCACATTGCTGCAAATGGTAGGATTTCATTCTTTCTCATTGCCAAGTAGTATTCCATTGTATATATAAACCACGTCTTCTTTATTTGTCAGTTGATGGACATTTAGGCTCTTTCCATAATTTGGCTATTGTTGAAAGTGCTGCTATAAACATTGGGGTACATGTGCCCCTATGAATCAGCTGTCCGTATCCATTGGGTAAATTCCTAGTAGTGCTATTGCTGGGTTGTAGGGTAGTTCCATTTT